>NC_137902.1:38571883-39771883 GCF_963455335.1 Martes martes | reverse complement strand
GACAGGTAGCAGGAGGCAGGCAAGCCTCTGTCATGACGCCAGGAAACCTGACAGAATTCCAGAGGATGGCGACACCAAGAAGGCCCTGGGAAGCCAGAGCAATCTGGTCTCTCCTCCAGGTAGCCTCCCTTCCCGGTGGAAGGGGCCAGAGAGGCGGCCAAGCAGCCCTCTGATGGCTTGACCCGAGAACAGGGCCTAGAGATACTGATGGGGTTACCTGTGACTACCCCAGCCAGATAAGGGCTCCCCAGACATGGTCCAGGAAAAAGAGGGAAGAGCCAGCTCCGCTCCACAGCTCTTGGGCTGATTCCAGGAGACCCCACGCACAGAGAGCTCTCAGCAATCCCGTGGGCTCAGTGAGGACAAGGCTAATGCCCGTGGGGCCCCAGGGCCCAGAGACCACTCTCCCACCCTCACCTGAATGTGCCCCGCTCCACGTCCTGCCCACTAAGCCGCACATGGATGCCCTCCTTGAGCAGGGAGCCGAAGGCCATGTACTCTGCCAGTGCCCAGTCCACCGTCCGTGTCTTGGTCATGTCCGCACGGCCCCGGAGGATTCGAGAAAGGCCTGCAGGAATGAGCAGCCACCCTGAGGGATGCAGGGGCTCAGCCACCCCACCTGGGACAGCCATAGCACCAGGGCTCTAACCTGGTATGTATGTACTTAGTATACACCCCTCACACAAGAGCAGGACCCTGGCAGGCCACAGGAGACCCAGCGCCGGGCACCCCTCCTCCGGCACCCCCACTCCATGAGCAGGCCTGAACTCACCACTCCCTGGCCACCAACCTCCCTCCCTTCAGGAAGAAAGAACAGGCATCACTAAGTGAGCATCTGCCACGTACAGACACCATGTGCACTGAGCCAGGAACATTCCTCACTGGCCACCTGCCACAGAGTGCTGCTGACTGTCCCCAGTCTCCAGATGAGGACACTGGGGCTCAGAAGAGGGAACTGATTTACAAACAACCATACCACTATAAAGGTATCTGGGTTTGAGCCCAGGCACCCGCCCTAGAGGGGCTCCTGCTGGCCCTACACCTGTACCAGCCCGAGGTGACGGGCACACAGAGCGGGCACCCCAAGACACCTGGGCCACCGTGCATGTTATGCAGGAATCCCACAGGCTGGTCAGAGCATATGCAGGCATCCTACATCACCACGGGGGCCTCCAGGCCACTCAGCCAAGAGGCTGGGCCAGCAACCACCTGCTAGCCTAGGTTCACTCAGGAGCCGCAGGCTCGCCCTCTCTTATCCATCCAGACCAGCAGCAGCCCAGCACTCCTGCCCCTTATGAACATTCCAGAACCAACCAGCCCCTCCACGGAACCTTGCTTCCCTGCTCTCCTTCTGTCTGACCCACAAACCACCCCAGCAAAGGCACTGCGAAAATCCACGGGATCGGACATAAGCCTCTATCACTAGCACCCAGCGGGGGGCATGGCTTCCACATCTGCCCACCCTGACAGGAACTACTCTCACGGGCACCTCACAAGACTGCCAGAGGCTCCAAGAGCTCAGCTGACCGGCCAAGCACCAGGTGGGGATGCAAACCCAGCTCCCCCGACCCCTGAGCACCATCTCCTGCAGGGGCCGTGCCGGAGCCTGCCCAAAGCCTCACCGGTGTGGATCTTAAAGTCCTCCACGGGCACAGAGCTAGCCACCTCGCCGATGTGGGTGAGGACATCCTCAGGAATGCCTGTGGCTGGGCAGGTCATGCTCTTGGGCTCCCCGTCCACGTTGAAGAAGCCTGCGAGGGCAGAGACTCTGTGTGCTTTTGGGTGGCAGTCAGGCCTTTGATCCCCTGGTTAGCCCACCTTCCCAGGACTCAGGGGCCCTCCTCTTCCTTAACCCCACCTGCACTCAAACCCTGACCCACCCTCAGGACCTGCGACAGCTGACAGCCGCAGCTCCATCTCCAACACCTACCCAACAGCTTCTCCTGAGTCCCTGTGGGGGCTGCTCCCTGGGCCCAGGGTCACAGCCATTTAGCTCCAGTGCACAAAGGCCCTCTGAGCACCCCTTCCCCAGGCTCCCTCCACTTTGGTGTGCACCTGCCTTGGCTCAGCCCTCCCTTTCCAGAGGACAGCTGGTTGGATATGCTCCCAGGGCAAAGGCATCTCTCCTGTATCCTGCCCATCCCCACCTGCAGCAATCAGCGCCCCCCCCCCCCCCCAGAAAGCCTCAGGAGTCTCAGGGATGGAGCACGCAGCCTCTGGGCTGGGCCCTGACTGCCCTCACCCAGGACCACTGCAGTCCTGGTTCCACGCCCAGGTGAGTCACTCTCAGCCACACATCACTCCCTCACCGGGCCAGGGGGAGCTCACCAGGCCAGGGGGAGTCCAGCCAGTGCTTTATATGCAAGATCTTTTTATCCTTGGACCTGCCATATGCCTCTTCACAGATCCGGTCATATTTGGCGATTTCCTCCTGAAATCAGGGTGAGTGCAAGGATTGAGGCAGTGACGGCCAGGATAGCTAGAAGCTGGATCAACCTGGACTCGTAAGCCCTGGTCCCCTTCGCAACATTCTAGAACTGTCTGTCTGCTGGCCTGCAGGGACCCTATGGCCAGGGGCTAAAGTCTCAGAGTTAAGGGGGATCCCTCCTGCTCAGCAAAGGACTTGGAGGAGGCTCAGAAAAGACTCACAGCGCTTGCTCTCAGAGCTCCCTTAAAGCAGGAGGACCACAGATAACTGTGGGGACAAACCCAGCTCACGGCTGCCTCCTGCAGGAAGCCTTCCTGGACTCCTGCCTGAAGCAGAGCTTCCCTCACATGGCAAGCATTCACTGGCCCACCAGGCTGTAAATGTCTTTGGCTCTCTGTCCCCCTTGACAACGACAAGCTGCAAGGACAAAGACCATATTGGCTACTTCTTGAAATCACTGCCAATGTCAGCAGCTACTCCAGGATTCCAGCTCTGCCAGAGGCTTATCTCAGGCGCCCATGCAGCCCGCCTGCCCACCTCGAACTCCTGCAGGGTGACTGTGCCCTCAGCAATGAGCTTGTCTGCGTACTTCTTCAGCACAGGCACCTGTCTGTGGATCTGCTTGTACATGAGTGGCTGTGTGAACATGGGCTCGTCCATCTCATTGTGGCCGCGCCGACGGTAACAGACCTGCAAGGACAGTATGAGGAGGAGCTCTGGCCATGCAGGCCTAGTCACTGCACAAGGCGGGGGGCACAGTTGGGGGAGGCTGCCAGAACACACCCTTCCAGGCCCTTAAAAGCCCCCAACTACCATCTACCACTGAAAGCCCCACCTCCAATTCAAGCCTTTGTACAGACTCTCTCGGTGGCAGTAAACCTTCCAGCCAGGAAGCACTCCCAGCCCTCGGTGCCCAGGACACTGCAGATGCGGCCCCGTCGGTCACGCACACCCTCACCTTGGTCTCAGCCCCAAACCCACCAAGTCCACCACAACGTCTTTGTTGAACGTGTTCCTCCACTCGGCTGCCACACTGCAGACGTATATCACGGCCTCTGGGTCATCGGCGTTCACGTGGAAGATAGGCGCGTTGACCACACGGGCCACGTCGGTAGGGTACGGTGAAGAGCGGGCCATGCGGGGGTCTGTGGTGAAGCCGATCTGCAGGAGTGGACAGCGCCTCTGCAGAGCTACACAGGCACCGCCCTCCTGGGAGACCAGTGGGTCCAGAAAATCGGGGGGATCTTTGCCTTCAGGTTTGTTAGGTGTGACCAGGAGGGACATGGCACAGGGAGGGTAAGAGTAAAGGGCCCCTCAATCGGGCACAGCAGCAGATCCTAGAGCAATGGCAGCAACACCAAGGAAACCCTGCCTGTGCTTTTGTCCTACATTTCATACAGTGGAAGAGCGCAGGCCTGGCTCGCTGCCAGTGCCCTCGGCGGCTATGCGCGCAGTGCTAAGCCGGGCGCTCAATTCCCCAAAGCCTCAGTTTCCTTGTTTGGTAAAAGGGCTCATTAAATACCACTTCACGGGGTTATTCTGTGAAAAGTGAGTGACTTAATGCAATAAGGAAATTAACTTTAGGGGCTCAGAAGAGCTATTAGTGAGCACAGCAACCAGAAGAGCAAAGGCCTGTGACAGCTGTGCTCTCAGACTCACTGGTTCCTAGAGAGTTAAAAGGAGCATCTAGTTTCATGTCCCGCCTCTGTGCTAGTTACACCTGTATGCCTTTGTCCTTGTAACGCCTCCATGGTGTGTGTGTGCGTGTGTGTGCATTTACATGTACTGTATACATACAGACACACACCAATTTCACAGACCAGGCTGGGGAGAGCAGGGATCCTGCCTGAAGTCACGCACTAAGGAGTGGCAGAGTGGTGGGATTAAAGCCAGGATCATCTTGGGGCACCCGGGTGGCTCAGGTGGTTAAGTGTCCAACTCTTGGTCTCGGCTCAGGTCACGATCTCAGGGTCCTAAGATCAAGCCCCACATCAGGCTCCATGCTCAGCACAGTGTCTGCTTGTCCCTCTCCCTCTGCTCCGCACCCCCACTTGCTCTCATGCACTCTCTTGAATAAATAAAATCTTAAAAAAAAAAAATAGGATCATCTCATACTTCCTGCAAAAGTGCTCCCTGGAATTCAGGAAAGGGGGACACTGAAGAGGACCGCTAGGCAGCCCAGGTCCTCACCTGGTTGTTGACAACCACATGCACAGTACCATTGGTGGTGTAAGAGGGCAGGTCACTCAGGTGGAAGGTCTCATACACCACACCTTGGCCAGCGAAGGCAGCATCCCCATGAACCAGGATGGACATGACCTGCAGGGCAGGATGTGAGACAGGAGTCTGAGCCTGGGCAGCCCAGCTCTGTGTCCTACAGCGCAAAGATCCAAGCACTATTCCTCAGAAGCCAGTACTCAGGGCCCAATCCTCACAGCCCACCGCTCAGAGCCCAGTCCTCCCAGCCCAGTCCTCGCAACCTACCCCTAACAGTTCAGTTTCTCAGGGACCAGCCCTCAGAGACCATTACTCTCTCTGAGTTCAGCCCTCAAAGCCCATTCCTCAGAGCCCAGTCCTCAGATCCAGCCCCTCAGGGCACACCCCTTAGGAACCAGGTGGGTTCACCTTCTTGCCCATGGCATCCCCTCGGTAGAACTGTTCCGCCTTCGTCTTTCCCTGCACCACAGGGTCCACAGCTTCCAGGTGGGAGGGGTTGGCCACGAGGGACAAAGTGATATTTCTGTTGGTGACCCGGTTGATCCTCTCATGGTACATGCCGAGGTGGTATTTGACGTCTCCGGAGCCCTGAAGGTGGAGGTAGGCGCTGATGACCCAGCCCTCTCACCGCAGACAGGCAGACAAGTAGACATGCAAG
Organism: Martes martes; assembly: GCF_963455335.1. Taxonomy (NCBI): domain Eukaryota; kingdom Metazoa; phylum Chordata; class Mammalia; order Carnivora; family Mustelidae; genus Martes; species Martes martes. The sequence continues at coordinate 39,766,580 of NC_137902.1, read as the reverse complement.
CCCACCATAGGGCTGGGACAGTCCCTGGATTCTGCTCCCTCGGAAGGCTGTGCTATTCCTGACCCAAACCCTCTTCCTGCCCTCACACTCCCACACACTACCCCTCCCTGAGAAAGGCAGGCAGGTTCCCCTGGGCCTTGGCTCAGAGGCCAGACAAGCTCCCTCATCACAGCCCCTCCGCATTATCAACTACCATCCCAGAGTTCATGACAGGGCAAGCAGAGAAATGAAGGTGCTGTTAAGAACAGAGGCGTGGCCTCTGGGCAAATATTGGAGCTGCACCTTACCTGATTCCTTATACCAAATAACAAATACTGTATACACGACAGGTGAACCCATAGTATAGCAGAGAAAACATCATATATCTTGTGATCTTGGAGTAAGCAAGGCCCTTCCAAACAACGTACAGAACTCAGAAGGCATAAAAGATAAGGCAGCTAAAATTTAATAAACCTGCTGGGGGGGGGAAGCAAATCCATGCACAGTGTTAGGGGGGAAAGAATCAAGCTGAGAAAAATATTTATAAGACAACTGCAGGCAAACAGCTAACACCCTCAATATACAAGATACTGTTACAAATCAGTAAGACAAAGACCCAAATCCCATAGAAAAATGAGCAAAAGCCAGGAAGAGGAATTTACAGAAAAAGAAATATACGTGGCTTAAAAACATGTGAAAAGATACTCAACATCGTAACAAAGAAGTATGTTAAAATACAAGCATTTTTGCACCTATCATATTGACAAAGCCAGAAAGATCTGACAGAGTAAGTGAGGACAAGGGCCTGGGACCCTCACGCACACTGGGGGTGGGCTCACTCGTGTCTTGAAGCTCTCTGGGGGGAAGTCACTCTGGCCACTGTCCTCTCAGACACCATCCAACAATGTACTCACACATGTGCGCAAAGAAACTCATTCAGCAGCCTAACCGCCATCAGCTGGCGAGGCGAACCCCCTTGGCGTGCTCACAGCTCGGGGGGAGGGGGCATGCGCTGAATCAGCAAGGTGCCCAGTGCTGTCACAGGCTGCTCCCCTGGCCTTTTGCAAACAGGACTGCACCGGACAGCTGTGTGTGTGTGCACCTGTGTGGAACACCGGTGGAAGTACATACCTTAACACAAACACACACTGGCCACAGAGGAGCCTCCAAAGAGCAGGAGAGGGGCGGGGTCTCAGGAGGGAAACACTCTCATCGCATACACTTTTTTTTTTAAATAGTGCTCATATTTCTTTTTTAATTAAAAAAAATAGTAAATACTTCTGTAAAAAATATCCTTTGACCAGACTTTTCAGTTTACACACATCACTTCTGTGATTCCTCACCACCATCCTGGGGGCAGGGGTTTTCATCCCCATTTTACAGAAGAACAAACCAAGTCCGGGGGAGAGAAGGTGACCTCAGAGCGAGTGTGCTGATCTCTGAGAAGCCAAATGAACGGCATCTTGGGGAGATTCTGGGTTGGAAGCCAGCAGATGCGGATTTAGTCCCTGCTCTGCCTAATGTATGGGATGACCTTGGAGCAGCCAGCTGATGTGGTTCATTTTAACAAACCAAGCCCCTGTACTGGGTGCTGGAGGTTCAGGGACAAGGTCCCTGCCTCATCCTGTCACCAGCCTGGAGAGAGGAAAACAGATATACACACACGTGCACAGGCTGGAGAACGCCAGAAGAGACGGTACAGAGGAGGGAGGGATGGGCTTGCTGCCTTGACGACCAGGAGAGCCACCCAAAAGGGAGCCAGGAAGGGCTGTGAAAGAGGCAGAGAGCAGAGCAGAGAGGAAGGCCATCTGCGTTCAGGCCTAGCGTGAGTGATCGCATCAGGGTGGGAGGTGTGCTTAACGTATGTGCAGACCAGGAACCAGGGTGTGAGCAGAGAAATGTTCCCTCTGCTCCTCAGCGGGCACGGGAAGCTGTCCCGGGCAAATATATGAGTGAAGAGACCCTTCTGGGCTGGTAGACAGGACCTTTCGAACAGAGTCAGACCACACAGCCAAAATAAATGCCTTCAGGCCCTCCCCTGCACCTCTCCGAGCCTCAGCTTCCCTGGCTGAAAATAAAGACGCTGGTCCGGACTACCTGAGGGCTCTCCCAGCTGTCAGAGATCACAGCACTCACTCTAAAACACCTTAGTGACCTCACACAAACACGCCCATTTTCTCCCCACTTTTCTACATATCCATCCATCTCCAGGTCTGTTTGAGCCTAGATGCTGCTGGTCTAGCCCCTCTGTAGTCCACCTCCCACATAACTGGGACCAGGGCTCGGCACCTACCTCGTCTGCCGCCTCCAGCTTGGGGTCAAACTGGCAGAAGATCTGCTCCAGGTCCTTGCGAATCACGTTGGCCAGCACATTCAGTCGGCCCCTGGAGCCACAGGTGGGTAGGACTCTCATCTGGCACAGAGGCCACCTCCCCCGGTAGGCCCAGCATCCCCCACACTCCTGCCCACCTGGGCTATCAGAATTAGCATGGTGGGCAGGGGAACCCTCCGCGTACAGCCCAAGGGAGGCCCAGCCTCTCACCCATCTCAGTCTATAAGGCCTGTGAGTGATTCTAGCCGGCCAGCTCCCCCAGAAACCCCTGTACCTCTCACTCTGACTGTGGAGGCCCTTTTAAGCAGAAGCCACCCAGCTCATGGCCACTCAGCCTCAAGGCAGGATGTACACGCCCTCACTCCTGCCACCCACCCCTACCTCCCTGCTGCACCCCATCTCCCTCCCCCCCACCCACCCCCATCACCCAGGAGTGGAGCCTAACCCAGTACGTCAACCCCAACATGCTAACGCATCACAGCTGCTCATACATGACTCCCAGCTCAGCCAGCAGTGTCTTGCCACAGGACAGGAAGAGGGGATTTGACTGATCCTAAGGTCAAATTACCGGGGGACCTGTCCAGGGGAACTGAAGTCTAAGGGTAGGGGCAGAAAAGCAGCCAGAGACTCTGTAGTCCAGCCCGGACTTCCCATCAGGATACAGTTCATTCAGGGGTGGGCACCAGGCTGATCAGGGCACAGGGAAGGACCCAGAACTCACCCCCATACCCCACCAGCAGACATCAGCCCCAGGCCCACACACACCCTGGCCCAGCCTCCAGCTCCACATAGCCCTGTGACAGAAGGGCAGCCCTCTTCTAGGCGAGCCTCTCCTATGTTCTGTGGGGGCAGAGCTATGAGGCCAAAGGAACTAAATGAACAACTCTCAGCTCCTCTGGGCAAAGCCCTCCAGCCTTAAACCCTCCCCCCAACCCCAACTATGGAGGCCTGGCCTGGAACAGCCCCTTGACTCCCAGAGCCCTTCCCAGGCCGGGAGCCTGCCCAGCACCACCACATAGTCCCAGAGCTGCCTCTGACTGCCCAGTTCCATCCTCCCTCAGAGAGCCACAGAAGCCATGTGTGTGGGATCTCAGACTACTGGGCCAGCTCGGCCTGACCCTCTGACGAGACAGCATCCTCAGAGCAAAGAGCTGTGACAGACAAACCCCAGGCTCCTGACAGGCCAGCCCACAGTTTGGGGACCCTCTCACACTGCACCTGGATGCCTAGACACCCCTCATGTTAGTGCAGTCCGGAACTGGCCCACCCATGAGCAGATGGAAACAATCATAGGAAATGCTGGGGCTCTGCTTCAGGGACTGCTCAGCATGTCCTCTTCCACCCCGTTCCCCCAGGACCCCTGGCCACCCTGACTCGGTCCCCAGGCTGTCTGCTTCACTAGTCCACAGGCTCCAGCTCAGAGGCTAATGCCCAGCTGCTGGGCCAGCCTTCCAAGTCCATGTGCAGTCAGCTTGTAGCTGGGGGGAAAACCCTCAGCTCATCTTCACAGACCCCTTATCCAGGGGATGCCAACCCAAGGCCACCTGCCCAGACCCGGCCCTCACTTTCCTGGGACACACCCCTCCACAGGAACCTCAAAAGGCATGATACACCACTTTTCTGAAATTTTGACCCTCCTGAGGACAGTGGCAACATGGGGAGAGAGAAACTGAGTTTGAGCAAACACGGTGAGTCCCTGCCTCCGTGATGAGCAGGTTCTAGGGCCCAAGGACTGAGAACTTTTTATGCCATCCCACCCCTCCCCGCCAGGTTCCATCAAAACTCCCACTCTGATTTTCATCCCCTCCCTTTCACCTCATTCTGCTGGACCTGGAGAACAGACAGGCTGTGGAGGAGCAGAAAGGGGGCCCACCTGTGTGGCATCCCCAGGATGACATTCTCGATCCCCATCTCACTGGATTTGTCAATGATGGTCTTGAGGGCAGGGATCATGACCTCACAGCCCTCTAGGCCAAATCGCTTCTCAGAGGACCACTTCCGGGCCAGGAAGTCTTCAAATCTGCTTGGGGAGAGGAGAAGGGAAAGGATGGAGAGGATGGGGCTCACAGGAGCTATTCGTGAGGGCCAGAGCTGGGTGCCTGGGACAGAGGAAGTGGCAAAGTCACCTCCTTCTGCATCATCGGGACCTGCCACCAACATCCGCCAATAAGGAGCATAGGTCAGAGGGAGGTTGGGCATCCTCCCAGCCTAAGCAAAGACCTCTGCCTGGACCCAAACCCATCTCTCACCTTCTCTCCCCCACCCACTGCTCCCAGACCACCATTCTGCGCACACACACTACACAGGGCTCCCTCTCCATGCCCCAAAGACCCCTGCACCACTCAACTCATATCCCAGCCTGCACTTCCGCCAGGGATCCATTCTGCACCCGGCAGCTGAGCCCATGCTCTTCAGGGCCCTGCAGCCCAGTGTACCCAGCTTCAGATGGCCAGCGGGCAGAGCCAGGGGGCGCCCCGCCTGCAGGGAGGTGCTGTGATGCTCGCTCCATGGAGGGAAAGCTTCTTGTCCAAACATTTCCACAGCCACTTTCTGCCCCTCTGCCCCTGCTGTCATATGCTCCTAGAGCCCATCCCTGCCCACCTGCCCCCTGTGCTGCTCTTATGGGCTTCCCCAAGACCAGGGGACGAGGCCCACCCAGTCCTGACTGCCCCCGCCAGTGATCCAGTTTCCTAGCCAGGGCTTGGGACCTCTCGAAGAGCCTGGAGCAGCCCCTCCAAACACCACAGCCACCCAGGGCGGGGCTGTGGGTCTGACCTCATGGAGCGCACCAGCCGGGCCAGCAGGGTCCGCTTCTCCTCACTGGAGAACTGCATCACGCCAGGCGTCTCGAACTTCTGCCGGATCCACTGGCACTGCTCCACGTCATTGATGAACATGAACTCCAGGCCGATGTGCTGGCAGTAGGTGCTCTGAGGGAACAGGCAGGGACTCCACAAGGAGCCAGCAGGAGGGGCAATGGTTCTAAAAAGGCAGCACCCGCCCTCCCTCTAGTAGGCTCCAGAAAGAGCTCACCTCCAGGCGCCGAATGATCTCCCGCAGAGAGAGGGTATGTTCAGACCCACCGATGAAGGTGGTTGTGGGCAGCTGGAACTCCTTATCTAGGTCAGCTTCCCGCAGGTCATAGAAGGCTGATGAGGCACACACACAGCCCAAGCAGCAGAGGGGAGGGGAGGGGGGTCAGGCTGAGTGGGGCCTAGCAGGACCCCCGAAACTTCCAACAGTGTCCCTGGTGCTGTCCCACCAGTTCAGGGCTTAAAGCTCAAGGACCCTATCCAAAGGGTCCAGAGAGGGTGAAAGTCAGAGGCCAGCCTCTACCATGAGGGGGGGCTGGGATGAGTCTCTGAGGTTGCTGAACATGGTGTACCAGCTAGGGATGATGGGGAGACAGTACAGGGAGGTGGATGGGCAAAGGGCAGAAGAAAGCCTCTAGGGCTGACTGCTGAACCCCAAGCTCCAGAGACAAGTCAGTTCCAGAGCCCCTCACTGGGCCACAGGTACCAGCTGGCTCTGGAGCTGCCAGAGTGACAGGAACTCTCACCCAATTTGTCGATGGTTGTGATTAAATCTGAGGGCACAAAGGAGTCCAGATCCGCATCCAGAATGCCCAGGGGGTCCAGCTGGGCCACATGGTGCCCCCGGATCTGGGAGAAAGGGAAAAAGGTTGGGGCCAGGCTGGGACACAGATGGACAGACAGACCCTCACCAAAAGCCACATTCTGGGCCCTGGCCCCTCCTCTCCCACTTTAGAATCTCAACCTTCCACCTGTCTCCAGCACCCCGCCACTGCACAACTGCCCAGGCCTCAGGCACTAAGGTGGCAGGAGCTCAACCTGTTTAAAAGCACAACAGGCAGCTTTCGAAAATGAGGATGCATATGCAAAAGGATTAACTACAGTAGTACTGACAGTCACAAAATTCTAGAAATTTCCCAAATGTCCATCAGGAGAAGACTGGCATATGAATATGGGAAACCCAGACAAGGAAGTACGATAGAGCTGTTACAAGTAGTAAAAAAAGGTCCCTTTCGGCTGCAATGAGGTCATCTTCACACAATACCGTTAAGCGAAAAAGCAAACTGCAGAAAAGGATGTGTGGCAAACTCACCATATCCAAGAAAGAGGAGATTCGAGAAAATATATGCATTTGCACTTATCTGTATATATGCAAATAAATATATGCATTAGACAAATACATCATAAAACAAGAAAACCTATTACTTGCGGAAAAAGGACAAAATAGGGTAGAATGCCAGGGCTAGAAGCTAGACTTTTAAGAATATATTTTGCTTCGAAGATTTGATTTGAGAATCTTGTGAATATTTTATACCACTATAATATAAAACAAAATTAAGTTTTAAAAATTAAAACAAAAACAAGTGAATTCACACATCCATTCGGTCACATAACTACACAATCGACTAACAGAATATCCCCGAAAGGCAAATAGAACTCCAGGAAAAAAAATATTATAAATTCATTTCAATTACCAATAAGTAGTGGTTGTATTAAGAGTTATATCATAAAACTGTAATGCACAGACTGTGGGAAAATCAAGTGAGTCATGGTATTGATGTCTTTGGGAACCTCTACTTTTGGCTTCTTTAAAAGACAGTGACGTAAGATTAATGAAGAGAAGAAAAAAACCCCAAGTCCTGCATCTGAAGTACATGGAGGCATCAGTATAAACCCATAAATGTGTTATCTTTTTTAAAAAAAGTACATAGTTCCTGGCTCTAACCACTAAAAGGGCCCAGAAGTCACAACCAGACCACAGCAGGGACACTCCCAGCATTCCCTGAAGAACTGGCTTGTCCAGGATGGGGCAGAAATGCACAAGACAAGCTCGCGGAGCGTCCTGTCACACCAGACAGCAAAGGGGCACTCCAACTACTGGGGAAGGGAATTAAGGACACAACTGGACGATGGAAAGGATGGTGTCTGTAACAGATTAAACTTACCATATAGATTTAAATTCACACATTCGTATCATACTGAAAGGAGAAAAACCTTCCTGGACCATCTTTGGAGGACACCTAACACTTTCGAAAATCAGCCAATAAAAAGAAAAATCAAGCACTGATCTTGCCTTTCCTGTACCCTTTGCAGCTCAGGATATATGGGGTTAACAACGGAAGTTCCTCCTGATGGAAACATTTCAGGTAATAAACAAAGAAAGGTAGAAATGGAGTATGATCACCCTTTTTACCACTCCTAATGAATTAATGTGTCCAGGAAATAATTATCCAGAGCTGCCAACTGATGAAGTACCCATCACCACCAGGAAGCTGATTTTGAAACAAAAAAATCAAATCTATATTGGATAAAGCTTCTAGATGTAATTACCAATTTACAGAAATTACACGGGACAAAGGGACAGATGGAGTGACACCATGGGGATGCAATCAGCAAAATCCAGACTCAGAAAAACTCTACAGCACAAACAACCTGGTTTCTCTCACACACACACACACACACAAAATAAATAAATAAGTGAATGAATTAATGAATGACAAGGAACACACATAAAATGAATGAATGAATGAATGACAAGAAAAACACGCACCCATACACACACACAGAGAAAAACCAGAGAGGTATCTGAAGAGCACGAGAGACTTAAGAACCGCATCAGCTTATCACAACCTATGGCTTTATCTGGATCCTGATTCATTCAAGCAGTAAAATCGAAAGACAAACAATGTAAATACCAACCGGGTATCCGATGCCCTTAGGATTATTGTTAACATTGTTAGGGGTGATGGCGCTATCATGGCACATTTTCAAAGAGCCTTTACCTACAGAAATACATGCTGAAACGTTCGGTGAATGAAATGGTATGTCTGGGATAGGCTTCAACATAATCATCGGCCATCAGGTGAGGGCCCGAGGTGGTAACAGATGATTAGAGACTGACCCTGTAAATGGGGGTGGGATTTGCTACACAATTCAGCACCGTCTGTCCGCAGGTCAAACAAGAGTGAGGAGCCACAGCTACCCTGGTAGGAACTCCCTCACGTCAGGCACAGCCTTTGGCAGACTTCTACCCCATAAAAACACAGTAACAGGCCGGAATTCAGACACTGCCCCGTTGGAAGGACTCTCCCAGGGCATCGTCTTGGCTAAAGAACAAAGAGCCGCTGAAGAGCTGGGAACTGTGCTGAGAAGACAAGGCCCTGAGGCAGCACGAAGAATGTTACCTTGTATTTAACATGGAGTTTTCTGTTCTTTGTTCTTGGTTTTCAAAGGAAATGGTTAGATCATTTTCTGATTCATTCAGCCAAGAGGAACAATTATTACTTCTTTTGCTTGCAGGTGGCCTGTAATCCACAGGTCCTCAGGCCAGCAGGGTGGCCCAGCCCTGCTCAGCGTCACTGGTACCCAGGAAGTGCAGCTGCCCCCCACCCCCAGTGCCTCACTCAGAGGCAAGGCACCATTTCCACTGGCTAAGGCCTCCCCCTCCCCCACCTCCCCCTCCGCTGGCTCCTGCAGAGGCTTGCTGCTCCTTCCCAGGGAGTCTCTGCCAAGGGCTCCGGAATGCCCTTGCCCTTTCTTCTGCAGGTCCGCCTGACAAGTTGCTCTTAGGAAATACTTACTGCCACTAATTCCCAGAGCGATCCCAAATGATTACACTTGTTAGGGAGGGAAAACCCAGAGCGGCCTCTCCAATTAGTCCTGTTCGGTCAAGACCAAGACTATGGCACCTCATCAAGATGCTTTGTCAGAGCAGGGGCCCAGCCTGGGGAGCCCGCAGGGGAGAGCCGAAGTCCCCAGAACAGAGCAGCCGGTAGAGAAGGAGCTGTTTCCTGAAATATCCATGTACATGGAGGCATCATTATAAACCCGTAAGTAAACCCTAAGTAAGCACCTGCTGTGTATCAGTCCCAGTCCTCCTGGAATGCTCAGTCAAGAAAACAGACACGAACAGGGTCAATCTACTCAATTTTTAAATCTTTAGCGAGACTGATTACTAAGTACTCCTGTAGGTGCACAGGACATACAGGTGTGTGAGACAGACAGCGGGGCATACAGGGGAGTGAGAAAGCACTCCACGAGAAAGACCAGACCGAACACCAGGGCGTGGTTAGTGATATGGACAGTTACATGACAACGAGTCATGGGAAGAGCGAGAGCCACCCGACAGGACAGGACGCAGAGAAAGGCTCTCCTGAGGAGATGACTGGAGCTGAGTCAGCCCCCTTCCCATCAGCACCTGGCCACACGCCAGAAGCCAGGCCCGCCTCCCTGCCTGGGCCCTCCCCGCCACTCACCTGGTAGGCCCGGATCAGAGACTGCACAGCCAGATGGTCTTCTACCAGCTTGCTGGTCTCGGTCCGACTGGAGACTGCCGGCCTGCTCTCAGGGAACCGAGGCTGAGCTGGATCCCAGGCACCTTCCTCACTGGCTTTTCGGAAGAAGCTGTCCCAGGACTGGGCAGAAGTAGAAAGAAGAAAATGGTCAAGTTGGGGCCTGGGAGGAGTGGGAGGAGGCCCTGCCTGGGGGCCCCAAGGGGTGTTGGGTGTTCCTTCACCATTATAGCTCTTAGGACCTTCGCGGGACTTCCCTGCCGAGACCTCTTGTAACAGCCCAGGATCCCCCAACCCAAAGCCCAGATCTCTTCAGCTTGGAAGGGTGCTGGGGGAAGGCTCTAACTTGTGACCCAGGGGTCTCAGGTGTGAAAGCGGCTGGGGAAACATGCCCTCACACACTGTGGGTTGGCAACCAGGCCCTCAACATCTTCAATGAATGTACCTTCTGAACCAGCAATTCCGTTTCAGTAATTTCTACAGATGTACTTATATAGGTATGCCTGGATGTACATGTGAGGGTGTTCCCTATGGGACTGTTTATAAAAATGACAACATAAAAAAAACAATCTAGGGGCACCTGATTGGCTCTGTCAGCATGGCATGTGACTCTTGATCTTGGATTGTAGGTTTGAGCCCCACATTGGGTACAGAGACTACTTGAAAATAAAAATAAATCAAAAATAAAATTTTAAAAAGAATCTAAGTGGTGACCAGTAGGAAACAGGTTAAATAAATGATGGTACATTTCAATTCTGGGCAATTATGCAGCCTTAAAAAAAAAAAAGGTGCATTTATTACTATGGATATAGAACATCACCAAGATATGTCACTGCAAAGCGAACCAAGCAGAAGGGGACATGACTGAGACCATTCGTGTGGAAGCCAAAAGCAGACTGCACATGCTCAAGCAGCTCCATGTTCCAGAAGAACACAGAAGTGTTTTCTTCTCCACACCCTCATCTCAAAGAAGCCAGTGGCACAAGCCCTTTGAAAAGCAATTGGGCGATGCCCATCGAAACGGTATCATGCAGGGGTGCCTGGGTGGCCCAGTGGGTTAAAGCATCTGCCTTCAGCTCAGGTCATGATCCCAGGGTCCTGGGATCGAGCCCCGCATCGGGCTCTCTGCTCTGCAGGGAGTCTGCTACCCTTCCTCTCTCTCTGCCTGACACTCTGCCTGCTTGTGATCTCTGTCAAATAAATAAATAAAATCTTTAAAAAAAAAAAAAAAACGGTATCATGCAGCCTCTGTGACCCAACAATTCCACTTTGGGGAACTGATCCCGCAGAGAACGGCACACACCCAAGATGACAAATGGACTAAGTGACGCCCTGTGGCACCACTGGCGACAGCCAGGGACTGGAAATGAGTGAGCTGTCAGTGGGGACAGGTGTGGCACAGCCATGCCAGGGAACAACACACAACTGGAAAAAAGAACACAGAGCCCCTTGAGGCACTGACACGGAAAATCTCAGCCATGTATGCTGAGAAAAGAGTGCCCGGCTGTTGTATAGAGGGGTGAACTGAGTTATGTCTGCAATACATTTACTTACAGAAACTCTGAAAGGATACAGAAGAAACTAAGAATAAACTGGGGCACTGAGCAGATCAGGGATGGATCGGGAGGGTGACTTTTTATTGTGTAACCCCACACTTTCTGGTTTTGAGTCATGTTATTACCTTCCTCTGAGGGTGCGTGAAGACGAGGGAGAGCAGCTTCACTTCTCACTCCTAACTCTGTCATCTGATTTTTTAGTTTTTTTTGTTTTTTGGTTTTTTTACAGTCAGCAGGTATTTATTTTATCAGCTCAGTACCTATGTCAACACTTTTGGCCCTAACTACACAACAAAGAACCTCCTGGCCACAGCACCGCATGACAGGGGGGCAGAGGTGGGTCTTGGACCACATGTGGCTGAGCAGGACAGGATCGGGGCTTCCCAGGCCAGACTACCACCAACTGGCCGTGTCAGCAATGGGACAGCAACAGATTCTCCTCACCCAATGAGGACAAGGTTTTTATGAACGGGGATGCTGGAGGAGCTGAGAGGCAAAGGAACCTGCCCAGATCACAGGGCAGGCAAGCTGCTTCTCCCCAGGACCCCCTCCACAGCCCGGCTCTAGAAGGTTCCCTCCTGCATGGCGGGCGGGTGGGGGTGCCGACCTTGTGGACGCTCTGGGGGTTTTCCAACCAGGCGAAGTACATCTCCTCCATGTAACTGGAGCTGCCTCCACGTTTGCCGCTCGGGAAGGTGGCCGGTGACCCAGACGACCTGCTGCGCCAGCCGAACATCTGGACGTCATGTGGGGCCAGGAGCCTGGAGGCCTGCGCCCCAAGCCGGGAGGGCAGCAGTCTCAGCTGACTCATTCTGGACACAGGCAATGAGGGAGAGGCATAAACCACAGGACCGGAACAAAGGCTCTGGCACCCGCTACTGGCTCCTCTGGCTTTTGTTGGTTCTATGGGGCAAGTGGCCCCGGGCTTAGCACCGGTGGGATAGAAGAGACTGGGACAGGCGGCCAGCCCTCCTGGGGTCACTGCCTAGTGGGAGCTCCCAGCTCAGTCAACTTCACCAACAGCTATTCAACATCCCTGAGCCCCAATCCTGCCGTGCCCCACCCACCCCAGCCCACACTCCCTCTCTGCTGTCCCCCTAAGCCTGATAGAGAGACAAGTACCTCACCAGGCCCTGGCTCAGGGAGCATTCAGCCCAGGACCCGGAGCCCACTCAGAGGGTCCCAGGGTATGTGCAGGCACTACACCCAAAAAAGAGTGGGCCATGCAGCTGGGCCACCCTGGAACTCGAGCAAGGGAGTCCTGGGCGGGTGGGGGGGGGCGGGTGCTGGTGTGTGCCATGCCTGGCCAGGAAAGAGCCTGAAGAAAGGGATCTGGCTGCACTATCTCAGGAAGCCTATGGCACTGCCAAGTCTCTGGTCCCGGTCACCAGAAGTGAACAGTGTCTTCCTCTGACTGCAAAACCAGCCCAGAAAGCCAATGACAGGCCTTAATGACCCCACTTCCCAGTGGGGAAAACAGAGGCTCAGAGAAGGGCAGGGGAAATATGGAGAGGCAGATCAGAAGCCGGCCCCTTGCCCAGCTCACCCCAGCTCTCAGCCGGAGCCACCCTCTCTGGCTCTCCTACCCTGCCCAGAGTTTACACTCAGAACCAACAGCACTCAGGACAACCAACAGTTCAGGGGATCCATACAGGCTGGAGAGGATGGAGAACCTGTAGCTCACCTCATCCCTTTGCCAGGAAAAACTCCTGAATAACCAGTTTTAAACACTAGCTTTCTCCACCCCCTCCCCCACCAGAGGACAGTTTTGAGGGCCTGAGAGCCTCCTCCAATCCTGGCAAGCCCTGGGGCTCCCTAGACAGGCCAGATGGGAGTTGACAAGGCCCGCTAAGGCCACTTCCTCCTATGCAGGATTTTTAAAGTAGGACCTCTGTTCCCCTACCCCACCTCCACAACTGTGAGCAAAGCCCCCTCCACTGCTCCAGCCGAGCATGGCCTGGACACAGAACAGCTTCCCTTGAATCCTCATGAACACCCTTCTGCCCAGAGAATCCTAGCCTGCGAGTAGGGTGCAGGATCAAAGCCACCCCACCAGAGGCCACGCAGGTGGGGGGGGGGGCTGTTTCCCTTTACACAACTCAGTCCCAGAGAACATGCCTTCTGGGGCATAACTGGCTCCCAGGTCCTACCTGGCCCTGAGCCTAGACAAGGCTCCCCCACTCTACCCCTGCCCTTTAGCTCAACCAAGTCCCCAGAACTATCTGGCTGGCCTTCTACAAGCCCTTCCAGCCTGCTTCCTCCCCCTTTCCCTCGGAACTCACATGAGACAGAGAAGGGGATGGTCTTCTCAAGGGAGGGAGAGTAGGCTCCTCCGGGAAGCCAGCAGGAAATCTGAACAGAGTAAATTAAAAAGCAAAAGTATAGTCCAGTGAAGGGAGGAAGAGGGTGGGTTCAGCTGGAACCTAAGCCCACAGTACCCCCAAGCTTCTCACATGCTCAGCCCTGAAGCTTCAGGCTGTAAGCCCAGCCCCAGCAGCCGATGATTCCAGGCTCCACAGCAAGGGCCCCTAGGGGCTCGATCTCCCTTGGAAGGCCTGGGCTCTGGGGTCAGAGTGCCAGGGTCCCAACCCCTGCACTACCTCTGACTGTCCCTAGACAAATACAAGTACAGGGCTGATGGGGCCCAAATGACCAAAGGCAATGAGGGAGAGACACAAGACATACTGGCCTAGGACATCAGAAGAATGGAAACAAGCCAGGAAGTTCTATCATCCCATTCTAAAGCAAAGGAAACCAGACACTAAGACCATTCATTGCAGGAATAAAAGAGCACACGGTCTGTGAGCACTGACTCTGGGGCAGGCACTGTGTTCACTCACCCCCTTAACAATCTCATGTGGTGGGCACTTAGAGTAGCCCCACCTTATAAAAAGGAAACTGAGGCAGAGTGAGAAGGTGGCGAGTGATGGGCTGTGTGTGGCTCCAGAGCCTGTGCCCTCCTCACTGCAGAGTCAAAATGTAAACCCAGATTTCCCTTAACCACATGCACTTTCCAACAGCCACAGCCAAAAGTGAACTCTCTACCCGCAACCACCCCCACCCCCACACCGACAGGGGAACAGGATGGCTCAGGGTGGCAGTGACCAAGCCTGGCTGTGTCCAGAGTGGCCCTAGTGCAGGAACACTGTGTTTTACAAACACTGAATGGTCTGGAGCGGCTATTGGACACTGCTATGGCCTTCACCCAGGCTGGTAGGAGGAAAGCCAACTGGCCACCCCTGCCGCCATTCTGGCAGGGCTTGAGGACCCAAGAGCCCTGGAGGGGTGGAAACAGAATCAACCCCAGCCAGAGCCCCAGCCAGCCCTGCCATAACCTGTCCATACAGGCAAAGGCAGCAGCAAGGAGTTAGAGTCAGGAATCCTGTGAACCACCTGCCCAGCCCAGTCCCTGGTGGACAAATAGGTAGGTTGCTCTGGGCAGCTCTTGGGAGTCTCCTTTCTATGGACAAGGTTAGTACTATCACCATCCCCACGTCCACAACCACAGACATGCTATCCAGGAACCCTCCCACACACAAGGCCCTGTCTGGGCTGCCCTGGTGAGGAATGCCCTCCCCTATGTCCACTGCAGAGATGAGTTAAGAGAGATCCAAAGAGGGGAAGGCCCTCCCCAAGACCCTGAAGCCAGGCAGCAATGGAGGCTGGATTCACACTGCTGCAGGTGTACTCTGATCCCACATTCTGAGATCTGGGTGGGCTTTTCTCAGGAATAAATCCAACTCTAGCTGGCTGAACCCAAAAGAAGGCAGACTCCAAGGTAAGGAGCAGGGCAGGGAGGGGTGTGCTTATTTCACTGGCAGAGACAGAGGGCCTGAGCTAAAGCCCAGAGGTTATAAAAAGTACAAAGGTAACCGGGACCTGTTCCAAGAGCCTAGGGCATGTGTAAGGAGTTGCAGGGAGAGAGGCTGCAAGGGCGGGCTTGGGCTCCTAGGTGGAGGGGGAGGGGGTCAGACCCTTAGAGTCTGGTGGATGCCACTGCACCCCGCTGCACCTTCCCCTGTCCCCCAACATCTCCCTGGGGATGAGAGAAGCACTTCCCAGGCTGGCCACGACCTCTGGCCCATCCTGCCTCTCTCATGGCCTCAGTTTTCTCATCTGTAAGCAGAGACCGTAGTTAAAGCTGTCTATAAGGGCTCGCCCCCAAGAGGTCCTGAGACTTGAAAAACTGCCTGTGTGTCCCACCAGGTACATAACGCGGGACCCTCTCCATCACCAGCTCCGCAGCTGTCCGCAGGCCGGCCCTTCGAGAGGGTGAGGAAAAGCAGCCCGTATCCCCCTCCCCCAAGGCCACAAAAGGCAGCCTGGTCATTCTGTGGTCTTCGGGCTGGATAACCCACACTGAAGCCTGAAACCCCACCGTCCACAAGGCTCTCCTTCACGCAAAACACTGCATTCACAGGGTCGAACTTGCGCGAACGGCTGAGGGTCCTTGAAGAGGCCGCGGCCAAACAAGGGCGGAGCCAAGGTCACGCTCACTCCCCCACCCCCGCCACCGCCCACGGGGCCCTGCTCAGGACCCCGGGTAGCGGCTCCCCAGGACCCGAGAGCAGAGGGACCGCCCCCGAGAAGGCAGGAATAGAGGAGGTGCATAGACCCGGAGTGGCGGGGCCGCCGCGCTCACCGGGCCGGCGGGTCCGCGCAGCAGCGCAGTCCAAGAAGCCGCAAGTCAGGGGCTGCGCGCAGGGGGTGCGCGGCTTGCCCAGCCAATTACCTGGGTCACATGACGCGGCAGCGCCGGCCGCTCGAGAGCGCGCGCCCGGGAGACTCCGCGCGTCGTGACGTCTCTTTGTACGCCCCGCCCCTTCACCCGCCGGCGCTGTCCACGGTGCTGACAGCCCAGGCCCGCCCGAAGTCTCCCGGGCCCGGGAAGAGTGAAGAGTGAAGATCCCAAAGACCCCACGGTGAGAAAACTCCGTATGACCGGGACACCTGCTGTGACTCTGAGCCCCTGAATTCCAATGTCCTCAAACGAACACTAAGGAAAATGTACTAGAAAATAACCAGTGATTTGTGTGCATGGAAGGATAGTTTCCGTTTTATTTCCTGTAAAACTGCATGCTATTAAAAGTATCTTTGACTTAGGGTTGTTTTGAAGAAAAGAGATAATGCATATAAAGTGGTTACCGTAAAGCCTGATACACCTTTTGTCCTTCCATTGTGCCAGTGATGGAGACCTAGATTGCCTTCACCTCCCTATTGCCACAAACAATGCTGCAATGAACATCTTCCTACATATTCTCTTATGAACCTGTGTGAAATTTTCTCTGTAATATTTAAGCAGAAGTTGAATTGCTCAGTCATGGTTATGTGTATACTTAACAACTCAGCAGCGTCACATTGTTGTTCAATTCTAGATTCTCAGTAGGAGTGCAAGAGGACTTTTAAGTCCTTACATCCCAGCCAACATTTGGCAGCACCCAGCTTTACAACTTTTCCCAGAATAACAGATGCAACATCATATAGTTGTTTTCAGCTGCACTTCCCTGAATATCAGTGATTTGCATTTCACATTTTCTGTTAGTTTTGAGGGTTTCCTGTTGTATTTGTCTTGGGTTTTGTTCTTGTTTATACACAGGAGTTTGTTGTGTCGGTGGTTCAACTACCATCAACTCTCCTGTAGATTTTTTTTTTAAGATTTTATTTATTTATTTGACAGAGAGAGATCACAAGTAGGCAGAGAGGCAGGCAGAGAAAGAGGGGGAAGCAGGCTCCCCACCGAGCAGAGAGCCCAATCTGGGGCTCGATCCCAGGACCCTGAGATCATGACCTGAGCTGAAGGCAGAGGCTTAACCCACTGAGCCTCCCAGGTGCCCCTCTCCCATGGATTATTGGCAAATCCCCCGTCTCCTTTCTTCTACACTCACACTCCTGAATTTACTCTCAACACAGCAGAATTTTCCTTGTAAAACACCAAATCATGTTGCTCTCTGCTCAAAACCATCAAATAACCTCCCATTTTACTAGAAGTAAAAGTCAAAATCCTTAGATTTGCTCATAAGGCCCATTATGTCATCTCAGTTACCATGGGCATGATACAATGCTTAATGTAGAAAATTGGAAAACTACAAAAACATACGATGTAATAGTTTTTCTGTTAACTAAAAGCACACGCTCATGAAACTACACTATACTTTTCACAAGAATACATTTAAATATATATAAAACACATGAATATGGTTGCCTGTTGTGGGATATAGATATGAGGTAATTAACTGATTGCCCATACCAATACTGATAAGATACCATGAATGGAGGAATATGATTAATACTACCCTCTACATCTGAAGGTCCCACAGAGTTGTTTATTTGAAGATATTTTAAGGTCCATATGGCTAAAGACCATACTTGTTCAATTTACTATTAAATCCCTATTCAATTTACTATTAAATCCCTAGCACAGTGCCCAACTCATAGTATGTTTTCAGCAAATATTTGTTGGATGAATAAATGAATGAAAAAATGGACACTTAATCTGCATCCTGAAGGATAAGGAAGAATTTATCTGCTACAGAAGGTCAGGGTTCATTGAGATTTCTTTAATTAAAAGCATTAGAAAATTACCTGGCAGGCTTATTCCAAAAGGGAGTTGATAGGAAGGTTGTCAATTCATAGATTCAAAGGAAAACTCAGGAATTAGTCTTAAGAAACAGGGCTGAGCCAGAAATGGACTGTCTCTTCAAGGCTGTTATGATGTTCAAAACTCAAATTCCAGGAGCAAAGAATAAAAGATCTGGTCTGGCCTGACATGGTGGATCGAGGCCGGAAGTGACTCATCTGAAACACATGTGGGTTAAGAAACAAAGCAGATAGTTATTTGGATGCTGGTACCACAATAAATAGGAATGGGTGCTGGGGAGGAAAAATCAACACATGTGCACTGATGACCTTTAGCAGGAAAGCACCTGTACAAAGTTATATGTACATCTGTACAGAGTTATATGAAGGACTAGGGGGATGAGAACTGCCTACATGTATGCAGGGACTGGTGGCCTAGGCCAGTGGAACTGTTTTTGTTTTTGTTTGTTTGTTGTTGTTTTTTTTTAAGATTTTATTTATTTATTTGAGAGAAAGGGAGAGAGAGTGCAAGCAGGGGGAGGAGCAATGGGAGAGGGGAAAGCAGACTCCCCGCTGAGCAGGGAGCCTGATGTGGGGCTCCATTCCAGGACCCTGAGATCATGACCTGAGGTGAAAGCAGACACGTAACCTAATGAGCCACCCAGGCCCCCCAGAACTGGTCTTTACACCATATGTCAAGGGGTCTGGACTCTCCAGTATGCCATGGGACACCACCAACTTTTTAAGCTGTGAAGGACATGGTTGGATTTTATTTTTACAAAGCTTTCTCTGGCAACTGGAGGGAGGATAGACTGTTAAAAGTGAGAGTGAAAATATATCCGGGTGAGAGACAATAATGCACTGGCAGTAGAGAGAGGGTAAAGGATACAGATGTGAGAAACATTTAGGAGTCAGTTCTGCAGGGCTTAGTAGTTAATGAAGCTTGAGTGGTGGGGGCAGTGATAACTCACTGATTTCTGGCTTTGGTGAGGTGTTGGGGGCAGGGAATGGAACCTCCGAGTAAACTGGGAAACAGAAGGAGATGCAGGTTGGGGAGAGTAACAGAAAATTTACAGGTTGGATCTACCAATAAGCTACTTAAGAAAGAGTGTGATGTGGAGCAACAGGCAGGAACAAAACCCCGGGAAACCAAAGGTCTCCACGGTTTCCCATTTGCCCACAGTGGTCTTTAGAGTTCATGAGAGGAAAACAAAGAGCCATGGAGGGAGAGAGAACCATGCTATGGAGGGAGGCTGAGTCACCAAAGGGGTTGGGCGGGGCAGCCAAGAACAGAAGGCACTGCTGTGGAAGACTGCAGGGCTGCCAGGTCTTCCAGCCTAATTGAGGTTCTGCTAATTACACTGATTAAAGCAAACATTGGGGCAATCAAGGCTCCCATGAGGATAGCTGCCATTCTCAGAAGACTGAGAAGCTTTGAGGCATGGCCACAGTTTGGTAAACATTTTTACAGAATTGTATACTATGACTACTATACAAATATACATTTACAAAAACATTAAATAGATCCATGAGAATATAGTTCTGCAATTTACTTCTTTTTTTCCTCCTGTCTTAAAGATCTTTGTTTTAATCTCAGTATGTGTGGGACCACCTCGTTCATTTTAATGAATATATTGCATTCAACGTAGGCATGTATAATAGTTGTATTTAACTTCTCTCCCATTGAATGAACATTTAGATTGGTTTTTTAAAAAGATATATTTATTCATTTTAGAGAGAGAGGGAGAGAGAGAGCATGCATGGGGAGGAGGAACAGAGGGAGAGGGAAAAGGAGAGAAGCAGACTCCCCACTGAGAGGGAGCCCCACGTGGGGCTCCATCTCACGACCCTGAGATCATGACAAGATCATGACCTGAGCTGAAATCAAGAGTCAGATGCTTAACCGACTGAGCCACCAAGGAACCCCAACATTTACTTTGTTTTTTACATTTACAGAAATAAAAGTCCTTTTACATATATCCTTCAGCATATGTGCAACTTTTTTGGTAACATTGGTTCCTAGAAATTTAACATTGGACTAAAAGATATGCATGTTTTAAATTTTAATAGGTACTGTCTTCAGTAACACCGTTCTTATTTATGTTTCCCATTAGCATTTGAGAGTTCCTACTTCCTTACATCCTTGCCAAGACTTGTTATTATCAGTGTTTTTAATTTGTGCCAATCTGATAGATTAAAAAATAGCACTTTGTTTTAGTTTGCATGAAACTGATAAGTAAGGTTGAAAATCTTCTTGTATGTTGATAATTTTGTATTCCTTTCCTATGAATTTCCTATTCATGTTTTGTCCATTTTTCTATTGGATTGTTTACATTTTTTATTGATTCAATAAGCTCTGTATAAATATTCTGAATAAGAATTCTTTGCAGGTTTTAAATGTTGCAAATATTTATTTCTCTTCCTCTGTCACTTGTCCTTTAACTTTGTCTACAGATGCTTTAGTCATATGGTAATTTATGCTTGTCATGGCTTGAATTGTATCCCCCCTTCCCCAGTCAAAATTAATACTTTGGTGTCCTAATCCCCAGTACCTTGTAATGTAATCTGATTTAGAGATAAGTTTGCCAAAGAGGTAATCAAGTTAAAATGGGCTCTAATCCAATATGACTGGTGTCCGTGTACGAAGAGAAAATTTGAACACAGTCATCTGCACACACACACGGAACATCATGTGAGAACAGAGGGAGAAAACAGCTATCTGCAAGCCAAGGAAAGAAGCCTCAGAAGAAATCAACCCGGATGACAACTTCATCTTGGATTTCTGGCCTCCAGAACTGTGAAAAAATAAGTACATTTCCGTTGTTTAAGCCTCCATTCTGTGATACTTTGTTATGGTGGCCTGAGAAAATGAATGCAGCACTATCGATGGTGGCCCCATTCCTTGATTTGAGAACCACTCAGAACTCCAGGGTTTTCCCTCAATTCCGTCTTCCCCTAGGGTAGAGCTCTTTCTATCCTCATGCAGGGTAGGAATGGCCCCATTTTACCCTCTCTGTTAGCTCCCTACTAAAGTCTGCTTACAGTTTGAGTACATTTCTTTCGTTCTTTTCCTCTCCCATCTCATTATATTATTATTTTGAAGAGAGCTATCAAAGGGGACAGGTCATCAGCGCAAGGCAAATACTGTTAGCTTCTGGGCAGATTTTAATCCTCACTTTAAAAAAAAAAGATTTATTATATGACAGAGAGAGACACAGTGAGAGAGGGAACACAGTGAGAGAGAGAGAGACACAGTGAGAGAGGGAACACAAGCAGGGGGAGTGGGAGAGGGAAAAGCAGGGTTCCAGCTGCGGAGCAGGGAGCCCGATATAGGGCTCCATCCCAGGACCCTGGGATCATGACCTGAGCTGAAGGCAACTGAGCCACCCGGGTGCCTCTATCCTCACCTTTTTAAATGTATTTTTTACACATACAGTTGAGATCATACTTCACTTACTTAGGATAACTAAAGCATTCCCCCTGTGATCAGATATTTACAAACCTCACTTTAATGACTGCAAGTATATAATAATACAATTTTTTTGGTGCTTCCTATAGTACCATATTTTTTTTTAAATTTCAATATGAGTCATTCTCTGTGGCCTCTGGCCAGACCCTCACACTGTTTGCTTTGTTTGCCACTGTGATTACTGCTCCCAACAGAGAGCTGGGTTAGATGTCATCTCAATCTTTACATTTAAGAGACCAAAAAACTGACATTTGCAGAGGTCACTTATAAACAACTACATAGGTGAAGGCAGAGTGTATCTGTGTATCAATGAAGAAATATCAGAGTAGAACTTTGAGACTGCCAGTTCTAGTCTCAATACCCATTTAATGGAGCTGAGAACCCACTGAGATTCTGATATTTGCCCAGGATCACAGAACATGGCCAGGGGCAGAGCCCGGGCCTCCTCCCTCTTCATCTTGGCTCTTTCTATGAGCCAGTCTATCTTTCACATGCTTCACACCCTCCACTAGAGAGGGCCCAACCCAGAAGGCACCAGGCTGTTGAGGACTTCTCTGGACAAGCCTCAGTCCCAAATGAGTCCAACCTCCCACTTCTCCAAACTCTCTCCCTTTAGTGCTTGGGGGGTGGTGACCTATGCATGAAAGAAAGCTTCATTAATTCAGGTCCCAATAGCTTCGAACCAGTCTATCATCCTTTAATTTTAAGATATGTTCAAATTAAGCTTAATCTATGCACGTGATTGTCCTAAAGCAAATTGATTAAATTCAGAGATATGGATAGGAGACATTTTTAGACTTAAACTTCTTATTTTGAGATACTTGCAAATTCGCTTATAGTTGTAAGAAATAATTCAGAGAGATCCTGTGTACTCTTTACCCAGTTTCTCCTAGTGGTAATGTCTTGCAAACCTATAGTACAATATCACAACCAGGATACTGACAATGATACAGTCAAGACACAATATAT
Organism: Martes martes; assembly: GCF_963455335.1. Taxonomy (NCBI): domain Eukaryota; kingdom Metazoa; phylum Chordata; class Mammalia; order Carnivora; family Mustelidae; genus Martes; species Martes martes. The sequence goes on along the minus strand of NC_137902.1, from coordinate 39,744,375 downwards.
TTCCATAACAGGAGAATCACTCATGATGCCCGTAACTACATTTGATGAGGTCACTTTTTTTTTTTTAATTTTAGCCTTTCCAATGGCTCTGTAATGATATTATGGTTTTACTTTGCATTTCCCTGATGGCTAATGAACACCTTTTCAGTGCTTGCTTGCCAATTCACTCATCATCAGTGAATTGTGTCTTTTATCCCCTTTTCTAATTGCATGCTTTTTTTTTTTTTTTACAGTTGAGCTTTGAGAGTTCTTTTTATAGTCTAGATACTAGTCATTGGTCAGCCCTGTGATTTGCAAATATTTCTCCCATTCTACAGCTTGTCTTTTCATCTTCTTAACAGGGTCTTGTACTGGACAAAAGTTTTCAATTTTTTGATTTTATGGTTCATATTTTTGGCTTCCAGTCCAAGAATTTTTTTGCCTAGCCCTGGATTCTAAAGAGTTTCTTTTTTTCCCCAAAAAGTCTTTTATTTTTATAATTATACTTAAGCTCATCGTCTATTTTGAGTTAACTTTTGTGTAAGGTGTGAGACAGGTTGAGATTCTTGTTTGTTTGTTTTGCCTATAGAAAGGCAATTGCAGGACGCCTGGGTGGCTCAGTTGGTTAAGCCACTGCCTTCAGCTCAGGTCATGATCCCTGGGTCCTGGGATCGAGTCCCGCATCGGGCTCCTTGCTCGGCAGGGAGCCTGCTTCTCTCGCTGTCTCTGCCTTCCTCTGCTTGCCTCTCTGCCTGCTTGTGCATTCTCTCTCTCTCTCTTTCTGGCAAATAAATAAAATCTTAAAAAAAAAAAAAAGAAAGAAAGAAAGGCAATTGCTTCAGCATAATTTGTTGAAAAGGCAATCCTTCTGATATAGCCTGGCCAGGTCTGAGAACCCACAAGGGTTCCCACAGGACCAGTCAAGAGGGTCCTTGGCTTTGCACAGAGTAGAAATCAAACCCAAGCTGAGAGAAAGTGAGAGCAGTTTATTGAATGGCATCAGTGACAGAGTATAACCGACAGAGTGTCTGGGAGACTCAGAAAGGGAAGGAGAGAGAGTCTTATCTTTGGTTGGGGTTTGGAAGGTTTACTGAGATGGTGTCTTGGTATAGGTGCCCTCTCAAAAATCCAGGAACTGGTCAAAATAAGGACAAGTACTCAGGTGTCCTCCATAAGTCACTCATGCCTGGAGCTGGGGGTTTTGGCATCGAGGTGTCTAGAGTTGGTGGTCTGGGCATGACAACCTTGCCCAGCCACTCCTTTGGTGTTATCTATAATGCTACAGGACTCCAAAGAAATCATTAACTCCTTGACCTTGATGAGGAGGACATACACGATCTATCCCATAAGGCAGGTGTAAGGCAAGGGTGCAGGTCCTAGCAAAAGTAGAAGCAGGAAAAGGAGCAAATGCAGTGCTTCATGGGGTCCCTTCAGCTTCCCTATCTCACTTCCTCCATTGAATTACTTCTGCACGTTTGTCAAAACTCAATTGGACATATTTGTGTGGCTTTATTTCTACGCTAGCTTGATTGAGATATAATTTGTATACCACACAATTCACCAATTTAAAATAATTCTTAGTATATTCCCAGAATTGGGAATAAGGCATCATCGCAATCAATTTGTGAACATTTCATCACCCCAAAAAGGAATTAAAAGGGGAACTTTTACCACCTTAAGAAAAACAAGTTGCAGGGGCACCTGGGCGGCTCAGTCGTTAAGCGTCTGCCTTTAGGTCAGCTCGGGTCATGATCTCAGGGTCCTGGGATTGAGCTCCGCATTGCATCAGAGGGGTCCATGCTCAGTGGGAAGCCTGCTTCTTCCTCTCCCACTGCCCCTGCTTGTGTTCTCTCTCTTGCTGTGTCTCTCTCTGTCAAATAAATAAATACAATCTTAAAAAAAAAAAGAAAAGAAAAACAAGTTGTTCCAAAACATAAGCATTAAAAATTATCTGCATGTGCCCAGAGTGGAGAACAGGCCTTCTCTGATAAAGCTGTGATGTAACATTATTCTGGGCACAAGCCTGGAGTGGTCAGCTCCACAGGAAGGCCCCAGAAACACTTTGACTAGTTCCCCACAGTCATAGCTGCCTCCCACAGGTTTCCACTGCCTGTGGCATGGGGCCTTGGCTCCCACCTCCTGAGGACAGGCCAGTCTTCATCCCTGGAAGATGGAACCCCTGCTGCCAAGCCTCTGCTTCAAGTCTGTCTCCAGCTGATGCTTTACACTCTGTGCCTGGCCAGGGGGAGCAGACACGGAGAGGGCAGTGACTCTGGGTTCTGTTCCGAGCAGCAGGGTTCAGATGCAAGTACAGCCTCAAACGTTCTGCAGCCTCCTCCCTGGCAGCAGCTGAGGCCTCTCACCTCCCCCAGCAAGACCCCAGGGGAGGTCACAGCTAGGCACTGGAATGAAAGAAGCAATAATCCAGGCCTTGTTCTCTCTCCAGGCTAGGGCACCTGCCGCAGGGTCCTTAGAGGCACCTGCCCGTCAGAGGCTGGGGGGCTTCTGCTCCTCTGTGTTGTCTTCAGTAAGTGAAGCATTCCTCTGAAGAGTCCCGTGGCAGTCCTCTCCTTGAGAATCCAGAGGCGGGTGGAGAGCAGGTGACCGATCACCACCACCACCAGCGTCTTCCTTTCTTGCCACTCCGGTGTGGACTACACGTGGCAGGCATCCACTGGTGAACCACTGTTGTCCCAGAGCAGCACTTGGATGCTGCCTGCGTGGGGCCTTGGGTGGGCTCGGCGATATCAGTTAGTGGAACTGGGAGCTCGGGGAAGCCCTCATAGGGTAGGGTGAGCAGGGGTGGGGAAGTGAGAGGGCCTTTGGGCTGGAGCCCTGAACCATGAATAAGACTTCTACAGGCTGTGTACGGGGTGAATGAGGGCAGAAGCGACGGGAAGGAAAGCCCCAAGGACGCGACCTTGCCTGGCTGTTTAAGGGATGCGGGGTCCTTTCCTAGAGCGCCGGGTTGGGAAGAGGTAGAGGAAGGAGGGGAGACTGCAAAGGCAGGTTGGGGGCAGACATCCTCCCCCCACGTGTGAGTACAGGGACGCGATCCACCGACACAGCAAGCGAGCGGAGCCGCGGGAACCTGGGCGGGAACTAAGCGCGGCGGAGGGGCTGCTCTCTGGGGCCGGCTTCGGGCCCCCCCTGCTGGTGACGCCCCGCAGTGCGCTCGGACATGGGGAGCCTTGCACCCCCGCGGTGTCCCTATGTCTACGTACGAGCTGAAAAGATCTTTCCCCGCTTTCGCGCGTCCGGCTCTTCGGCGTCCGAGCTTCACCCCAGCCAAGAGCGGCGGGCGAGAACGCCGCCTCCAAGGAGGCTCTGAGCCTGCGAGCCACAGTTACTGCAGGCGCTCCGCTCGTCAGCCTCAGATCGCGCGCCTGCCTGAGCCTCACCCCCCCCCCCCTCGCCCACCACTCGCCCTGAGCTGGAGCCCGCAGCATGTTCAGAGGTGGGGCAGGAAGCCACCGACCATGTGTTGAAATGGGCGCCTGGGAGGCAGCAGCCTTGCGCCCAACTCTGATGGGCTTCCTCGGGGAGTATCAGGGAAGATCCAGCCCAGGCTCCCGATGCGGGAAGACACTGCCTGCACTGTAAGAAAGCCACATTTCTCTTAACAGGTACCCGAGTTTCCCTTAAAATGGAGACAGGCAGCTTGAAATCCCACACACCGTATGAGCCCTTGTGTATGAGAACCCTCCAGGCAGGGCCAGGCAGTCTGACCCCCAAGATTGCCCCCTTTGGGCCTGGGGAAGAGGACAGATGCATCAGAGGTTTCCAGGACAGGAAGGAAAGAATGTTGGAGTGAAGCGGAAGGGGTATGTTGTGGGCAAAGGTCTGGAGGGCAAGCAAGGGTCAGACAAGTCTGGGGAGGAGCGAGAGGAGGGGGCAGGGTGGCTCTCGGTGGCCCAGCATTCAATGGAATGGAGACATCAAGCAGGCCCAACGAAGGGCCTCAAACGTTCTACCTAACATTCGAGTCCACAGTATAACATAGGGAATAGAGTCAATAATACTGTAATACGTTGTGTAGTAACAGATGGTGACTACACTTACCATGTAAGTATGGGGTGATGTCTAGAACTGTCCATTCACTACGTTGTACACCTGAAACTAATACAACATTGTATGTTAACTATACTTCACTAAAATGAAAACAAAACACAAAGCTCTGTGGAGCCGCTTCAGGGTTTAAGTAGGGGATATGGTTAGATTTTATTTTAGAAAGTCATTCTGAGGGGTGGTGGAAGGACTGGTAGGAAACAAGCCAGAGGCAAGGAGGGAGCCCCTCAGTGGAGGCCTGTGTGAACTGTCAGTGTCCCAGCCCCACCTGGGGAAGGCCTCCCTAGCACTGTAACCCGTAGGTGGGATAGTTTGGTGGTGGGGCCTGAGGGAGAAAGAGCCAAGGGTGTAGTCCAGGTCCTCAGGTGTGCCCAAAACCGCTCATGCCTTTCAGGAAGGGGATTACCATCGTTCAGGAAACCCTGCTTCTTGCAGAGCTGGGCCTTATTATCACTTGAGGCCAAGAGAATTTTGTTTCCTCACTGCCCTTGGAGAACAACTGTGAGCTTAAGAGGAGAGACACAAGCAATCCCTGCTTTATTGATGGTTCTGTGGTGGTTTCAGGATATAGGTCATTCTCAGCAGCTTCAGTAAGAGCCTGCGACCACGAATATTCGGAGAAGACAGGACAGAGACTTAACGAATAAAAGGAAAGGAAAAAACACTGAGGTGATTAACAAATCAGAGAAAGCAGAAACTCTTAATTGAGTTGTTTTTTAGAGCCAAGATTTTTAAAAATTGCAATGCCAATATCTGCTCATTATAGAAACATTTAAAAACACCAGAAAAAGTAAGAGGAAAAATATTCATATTCTCCCACTCAAACTCTCTCACTCAGTTGAGTTTATCATTTAGTGTTTTCCTTCCTTTCTTCCTTAGTTTTCAAACTTTTAACACAGTTGTTATATTGTTTTCTTAACTCACAGAATCCCTTTTTACTTAAGAATATCAAAAGTACTTCTCATTATGTAACAAATTTTCCTGGCTCATCTTAAATATTGCAGCATTGAACAAATCACCCTAATCCGGGCATGCCAGATTCAGCCTTATCCCTGAGCCCCGAATTCCAATGAATCTACAAATTATGAATGCGAGTGCCATTTGCTTTACTTGCTTTTACATTATAAGAGAAGTTAAGAAACCTAGCTTTCTCTCTTTTTTTTTTTTAGATTTTTTTTTTAAGTAATCTCTACACCCAACAAGGGGCTTGAACTCACAACCCCAACATCAAGAATTGCGTGCTTCACCAACTGTTCTAGCCAGCCCTCATTTCCTGACTTTTATTAATCCATTTCTTGTTTTCCTGAAAAATATTTAGGCAACTCTAAGCACAGAGACTTAGAAATTGTAGTGGTATAGTTAACTTCCAGTGGAAGCAAGGAGGAAGTGTAGGCTGAGGTTAGTTCATAAGATTGGGATAGTCTTGGGGCACCTGGGTGGCTCAGTGGGTTTAGCCTCTGCCTTTGGCTCAGGTCATGATCTCGGGGTCCTGGGATCGAGCCCCGCATCAGGCTTTCTGCTCTGCAGGGAGCCTGCTTCTCCCTTTCTCTCTGCCTGCCTCTCTGCCTACTTGTTATCTCTGTCTGTCAAATAAATAAATAAAATCTTTTAAAAAAAATTGGGATAGTCTCTTGTATTACATGAAGCATGTGAGCTCGAGAATGGCCTTAGGGAATAATCAATGCCATTTTTGGTTGGGGTCAGATTGATTTCATAAGGAAGAAATGAGCTATTGAAACATAGTCACATAGAAACATTGTGTCATTATTTAAACTCCACCGCCCAAAAGAGTTTTCAACATATTCTCAGTGGTTGACCAGGGAGGGGGAAGGAGATATTTGTCATTCTTCACACTGTGAATTACAGCTAGAAAGAGGGTCTCTGCTAACCTTAAAGGAAACCTTAGGGAACAGGCCTTAAGTTTCGAGCTCAGAGACCAAGGAACAGGAGTGCTCAACATCTTCTAGGAATTGGGCTCCATCATTGTCACGCCCTTGCTCTTCAGGTTAGGGGTCTACAAACCAGAGGCATCAGCATCATACCGAATCAGGATCTATCAGGATCTATATCAGGTATTCCTGGGGGTGGGGGCACCTGGGTGGCTCATTAGGTTGAGAGTCCAACTCTTTTTTTTTTTTTTTTTAAGATTTTATTTATTTATTTGACAGACAGAGATCACAAGTAGGCAGAGAGGCAGGCAGAGAGAGAAGGAAGCAGGCTCCCTGCTGAGCAGAGAGCTCAATGCGGGACTCGATCCCAGGACCCTGGGATCATGACCTAAGCCGAAGGCAGACACTTAACGCACTGAGCCACCCAGGCGCCCCGAGAGTCCAACTCTTGATTTGGCTCAGGTCATGATCTCAGGGTTGTGAGATTGGACCCCACATCGGGTTCTACACTGGGTGTGGAGCCTGCCTGGGATTCTCTTCCTCTTCCCCTCCCCCTGTTCACATGCTCTCTCTCTCTCTCTCTCTTTGGCCCTCAGAAAGAAAGAAAGAAAGAAAGAAAGAAAGAAAGAAGAGCGGGCAACCCTGGGGCACCTGGGTGGCTCAGTCAGTTAAGCATCTGCCTCTTGATTTCAACTCAGGTTATAATGTCAGCATGGTGATATCAAGCCCCAGAGTGGGCTCCGTGCTCAGTGGGGAGTCTGCTTGAGATTTTCTCTCTCCCTCTCCCTCTGCCCCTTCCCCCCATTGCGTGTGTGCACACACACTCTCTCTCTCTCTAAAATAATAAATAAATCTTTAAACAACATCCCCAAGTGATATGCACATTAAATTTGAGAAGCACTCCTCTCTGTAACATCAAGAATCCTTCAGCTCTTTTCTTCGGAAAAGATATGACTGTATGTTCAGGAACTCCAATCTTTGGGAATATCTTTTCTCTTTCTTCTTTCCAGGAGGCAGTTATTTTTCTCCCAAGTGCCACTGAGGAGTGTTTTCTACTATGACATTTATGGAAGATCCTGCAGGAATATGAACTATAAGGGACTTGCCTGTGTGAGATTCACAGACAGACCATGTCTTCTCAGGAAGGTTTGCAATGTATTTTTAGTATATACATTTTTAAAAAAAGATTTTACTTATTTGAGAGAGAGGGAAAGAGAGAGAATCACCAGTGGTGGGGGGGGAGGGGCAGAGGGAGAGGGAGAAACAGACTCCCTTCTGAGCAAGGAGCCCCATACAGGGCTTAATCCCCAGACCCCAAGATCATGCCCTGAGCTGAAGGCAGACATCCAACTGACTGAGCCACCCAGGTGCCCCTTTAGTATATACATTTTTAAAGTTTTTATTACTGTTTAGTAATTTGGCCAGCTCTATTCCTTCTCTTTGGCTTATCATCTTTCCATGGTCATATTGTGCACCAGGCCCCAACTCAGAGAAAGGGACCAGGCGCTGCTAGAGGTGCGCAATCCCCTTGGTGACGGCACAGCTGAAGAAACAAACCTCTGGGAGACCGATGAACTGTGCTCTTTATTCCTTGATAGTTTAGGAGATGACGAACTCGCCACCTCCAGACTGTTAGAAGCCCACTCCTTTGCCACAGTCAGTGTGTTATTGCTTTATGATAGAGGAAAAACCATGATCCAGGGGGTGACTGAGGACTGAAATGTACACCACAGATCTGCCACCAAGTCATCTGGTCAAGTCGCAATCTCCAGTGTGTAAATTGTGTGATAAAATGACCCAATGGGACAATATTCGGTGGGCCTAGGGAGTAGGATAAACAGTGGGTAAGATACTACTTTTAGTCATTAAGATCTGAACACTTCTGGAGGCACCTGGGTGTCACAGTTGGCTAAGTGTCCGACTCTTGGTTCCAGCTCAGGTTGCAATCTCAGGGTCATGAGATGGAGTCCTGCATTGGGCTCCACACTCAGAGGGGAGTCGGCTTGGGATTCTGTCTCTCTCACCCTCTGCACCTCTCCTCCATGTTCCCTTGGGCGGATGCACACACACACTCTCCCTAAAATTAATATATAAATCTATATATTTATATACAAATATATAAATCTTTGAGAAAATATCTGAACACTTCTGTTGTAAATGGGCGGCAGATATACAATGGCTTTTGCGTTGATGAATTATAGTTTTCTTTGCTGTTTCTGAGTATTCTCAGAAAGAATACTGTAACTTAGCTTCTTCTGAACACTACCACTTTACAAGATAACATGAGTCATGATGAAAGAGACCCAAAAAGGGAAAACAGGATTTCACAGGATTTAATAAACTAGTCTCTGGGTCAGAGCTTAATAACATCCTTCTCGAAAGAGGTGAGCTAAATCTGCAGCTAGACATTAGTCAGTGAGTATCAAAGAGGTCTGCATGCAAAATGTGAGTGCCAACTGAATGCATTAAGGCTCTCCTTTTCCTGACAAGTGAATTTTCACTTTCCTGAGACTGCACTGTGTGCCAGAGATACTGTACTGGGGACAGTGAGCATCTTATGATCCCTCCCCTGAAGAGGCTTACAGTCTGTGCCGTAGAAACAGATAAGTCAACAGGAAATTGTGACCCAGCATAAGTCATGTCTGATGGCAAGTGCAGGGCTGGAAGTCAGAGATAAGAAAAGTTAAAGCTGTGGTTAAAGCTGGTATAATATGAGTCAAGAGGAAGAATAACAGAAACCTTGAGTAAATAGTGATGCACCTGGAACCAAGAAAGGAAGGAAGGAAGGAAAGAAAGAAAGAAAGAGGGAGGGAGGGAGGGAGGAAGGAAGGAAGGAAGGAAGGAAGGAAAAGAAGCTTGCAGAGGCCAAAAGGGGCCCCAGAGTTCCCCAGACAAGTAGCTGGCACTTCCTATCAGGTTCAGGGGTCCTCTTTTCTGGTCCTGGCTTACATACTCTCTCTGCCTAGTTTTTCTGGGGTCAATTTCCCTATTTGATGATAGGGTTAGACCAAATTATCTCTGCAATTTCTTTCCAGGTGGGACATCCTACAGCTCATTGATATTTTAAAGTTGTTCAGAACGGGCACCTGGGTGGCTCGGTGGGTTAAAGCCTCTGCCTTCGGCTCGGGTCGTGATCCTGGGGTCCTGGGATCGAGCCCCACATTGGGCTCTCTGCTCGGTGGTGAGCCTGCTTCCTCCTCTCTCTCTGCCTGCTTGTGATCCCTGTCAAATAAATAAGTAAAATCTTTTAAAAAAAGATAAAGTTGTTCAGAACTATATCATCTCAAATGCTCACTGCAAGTCATCTCCGTGTATAGATAGTATCACTTTATTATATAATTTAGTTTTGCTTGTTACAGTCCATTGTACCTATCAGACTATAAAAGTATATATGGAAGAAGGAGAAGGAGAAGGAGAGGGAAAGAAAAAGACAAGCCAGTGAGAAAAGGAAAAAGGGAATGGCTTAGGGAGCTGACCTGTTTGAAAAAAAGGAGACCCTTTTCATTCCTGAGGGCTTAGCCTGTAAAGGGAACCCCAGACTATCCTGGGATGGGATGCATGAGGGGCACTCATCCTTCACAAACTTTATCCTTCTTCCACCAACATCAGAGTACGTGTAAAACTAGGATACTCATTAGTTCACTGGAACCTAATGACGATGAAATCCAAGCCCACCTTCACTGGATCTGAGCCACACTCACAAGACATGAAGTGTATGAAGTGAGATTGAGCACTGGAATCCCCAAGACACTCAGCAAGAGAAGTTGCAACCCCTTTCTCTTAATAAAAGCTGAAGGACCACGCAGTTTGTAACTTTTCTTTAAGTATCTATTTCCTCAGTTAAAAAGCAATCAATAGCCCACATCAGCCCTAAAAATAAAAACACCAAAAATAAAACACCTGCAATAAGGAAGAAAAAGTGCAGCAACTTAAAAGTCTATGTAATGGTTATAAAGATGGCGGAGGGGAAGCTGATGTAAGCAAGTATGACAGGGCAGGAGTCACCATTATTCAAAAAATATTCAGGGTTTTGCTGTTGGCTCTGTGTTCAGTCAGTGCTAGGCACTCAGAGATGAAATAGCCAGTCACTGTCTTGCTAAAGCAGAAAGAGGAGACAGACAGATACACACAAACAAGAACAAAACCTTGTGCTGAGAATTCTATATTGTTACCAAAGTGTTGCCAGGGGTCAGCAGTATCAGTGTCTCCTGAGAGACAGAAACACACAGTCTTTGTCTCTAGAATCAGAATCTGCATTTTAATATGAACGGCAAAGTTTTAGAAGCACTGCTCTGTATAGTGAGGGGCTGTGGGTACCATGCAGTTGGGAGAAGGGCTGACTCTGCCTGAGAGAGTTTGGAGAAGGCTTCCCCGAGAAAGTCACTTTGGGGCTGGCTCTGCAAAGATGAATGGAACTTACTGGTTTGAAAAGAGAGGAAGGAAATTCCAACGAAAAGAAGGGGCAGGGTGAAAGGGTAGCCCAAGAGAGATAGATGAAGCCAAATTGGAAACATAGGCTAGAAGATGATTTTGAAGATACTTATCCCCCATACGAAGGAATTTATGGCTTTTTTGTTTCTTAAGGATGGAAATCAAGCAAGGAGGGAGAACATTCCCCAGGCACCATACTGATGTTTAATCAATGGCAGAGTGTTCAATGCACATTAGAGGTACTGATGACCTTGTTCACAGTGAAAATATATTTTCAGGGGGGAAAAAATCAGAACAGACTAGTGCCCTCCAGGTTTGCTCGGAGAGAATGAGTGTCCATGAATTTCAAGGGAAACAGGAAAGAACATTTCTATCCAAGGACTTTTTTTTTCCCCTGAAGGCAATAAAGGCAAGGAAATTATCAATTCCTCTAAATGGTATTAAACTGAAACACGATGCCAAGGGACTGCAAATTAATTATTCTTAGAGGCAAAGTAACAACTGTTTAATCTTTTATACAATCTCACGAAAAGCCAAAGTATATAGAGAATACTTGCCTCACTTCAGCTGAAACTTAGTTCTAGCTCAGGACTCAAAGTCTGGTGTTCTGATAAGGATGGCCAATCAATGAGCCAGATCAACTAGATGTTGAATCGTTGCCCATGATCTTGTGATTACCATCCCTATGCAGGTCCAGGCTTTCCTTCATCTTCCAACTGATTGGATCTCCTCAATGATGAGCCAGAGAAAGCCACAGGGCTTTTTTTTTTTTTTTAAGATTTTATTTATTTATTTGACAGAGAGATCACAAGTAGGCAGAGAGGCAGGCAGAGAGAAGTAGAAGCAGGCTCCCCGCTAAGCAAAAAGCCCAAGGCGGGGCTTGATCCCAGGACCCTGAGATAATGACCGGCCTAAGGCAGAGGCTCAGCCCACTGAGCCACCCAGGCGCCCCAGCCATGGGGCTTTTAAAAGTGGTGGAAGACATCTGTCCTTCTCTCTATTATAATGGTTATTGATTTCTTAACTGTCCTCTATGTGTGGAATAAGACAGTGTGTCAGATCGAGCATGGATAATTCAGACAGCTCTCACTTTTAGAGATAAACTTGTCCTGGTATTTGAAAGTGACTTATTGTAGTAAAAGTCCTTGGGCCATTGGGACTGTTAATTGGAGGGTAAAGTGTGTGAGAAGTAAAAAGCAGAGCATTAGTAGGTAGAACGAAATCATTCTGCAATGTGTACAACTGGCTAAAAAGGCAGCGGGGAAGGGTGCTTCTAGTACAAGCACCCACTAAATGCTGTCGCTAAATGAATGCTCCACAGTGTTCACCTTTAATTTAATTCCATAGCCCTACAAGATAGCTGTCATTAGCCTTTATTTCAAATGAGGAACCTGAGGCTCAGTGAATATGGTTAAGGCGTCACAGCTGGGATGCGCAGGGCTGGGATTCAAATCTAGGTCAGACTTATTGTTGACAATCCCTCAGCAACCCTGTCTTCCTGGAGTGCACTGCACTGTCACTCAGAATTCTGTCCCTGAGAGCCTGCCAGTTTGCTGCCAGTTCATCTAGCCTTCAGAAAATTCACCAAAACAGAACAACAGACAAGAAAAGAACCACGTGGATAAAGATGTTATTGAAAAGTGACCATTAAATCATATAGAATTTGTAAAATATATATAATCATATATAATAATGATTGTTTTACTCTAAAAATTCACTTTACAAAAGGCTTCAGCATAGATTTTACATATCCAGCTTCTACATACACTGAAGACAATCTCTTTACAGATACTGAGTTTATAGTTTTTCCAGAACACAGTTTTCACGTACAGATGAATGAATATTTCACATAAATGCAAACTTACCCATTTACTTGGTTCCTTGAGATACTAGTAATAGTAAATCAATAAGCATATATCTATCACTTTTTCCCTGCTAAATATGCTGTGCTAAATCCTGGGAGAGAAACAACCAGGCACACAGATCTGCTCTAAAGAGGCTGCTCTCCAGCAGGGGAGACAAATCAAGCAAATGCAGGATTAAGTCTAAGAGGTTTTTGTTTGTTTGTTAGTGTTAGTGACAATAGGGAGAAAAATAGAGAGAAGGAGAGAAAGGTCTTACCGAACTGACAAGTATTCAGAAGATACCTGTTATAGAGACTTGGAACGAAGTAATGGAATCAGGTTCAGGAGGGTTAGGGAAAGCTTTGCAGAGACAATTCTTGTTCCTGGGTTTAGAAGGGAGATAAATGTTGAAAGGCAAAAAGTGAATGTCCTTATCAGGCCCAAACAAAAATATAGAGAAAGATGGTATTTAGGGAAGAGTAAGGGGACTGATTTGAATTTGAAGAAACATGTGCAAATGGACTAAGGACTGTTTTTTTTTTGTTTTGTTTTTTTTTTTTTTTTTGACAGACAGACAGAGACCACAAGTAGGCAGAGACGCAGGCAGAGAGAGAGGAGAAAGCAGGCTCTCCGCGGAGCAGAGAACCCGATGTGGGGCTCGATCCCAGGACCTGAGATCATGACCCGAGCCGAAGGCAGAGGCTTTAACCCACTGAGCCACCCAGGCGCCCCGGACTAAGGACTGTTAAAAGAAGTTAAAACAGTTAAAAGACCATTAAATCAGAAAAGGCAAGCTTGAACCAAATTATGAAGAAAGCCTTGAAAGACCCATGCAGTCTTTGGGTGGCTCTTTTTAGGTGCGGCAGCCACAAAAGATTTTCAATTCAATTAAAACCCTTCCTTTTCAGTAATTGGCACTGAGACAACTGGATATCAACACGTAAAAAAGTGAAGTTGACTCCCCTACTTCACACCACAAGCAAAAATTAACTCAAAATGGATCACAGAACTAAATGTAAATGATAAAATTCTTAGAAGAATACACAGGAGTAAATCTTTGTGATCTTGGGTTAAGCAATTATTTCTTAGGTACAATACCAGAAGTACAAATGATAAAAGAAAACTGATAAGCTGAACTTAATAAAAACAATTTCAATTTTACACCTCAAAGAACACCATTAAAAAATGGGAAAGATGACCAACAGACTATATATAGTTACATATAGCTATATATAGCTACATATAGCTATATGTATGTCATATAGCTATATGTATGTCACATAGCTTTGATACCCAAAATATTAAAAAGAAAAACCAACTCTGACAACTCAATAAAAATTTTTTTAAGTTTAAAAATGGGCAAAACATTTGAATATTGAATATTTTTTCAAGGAGACATTTGAAGGGACAGTAAGCACCTAAATAGATATTCAACATCACTGGTCATTAGAGAACTGCAAATCAAAACCACCACAGTGAGATACCATGGCACGCGCACTAAGATATCTATAATAAAAAGAAAATTGGGGTGCCTCAGTGGCTTGGTCAGTTAAGCATCAGACTCTTGATTTTGGCTCAGGTCATGATCTCATGGGTGTGAGAGTGAGCCCCAGGTGGGTCTCTGCTCTCAGTGTAGAGTCTGCTTGAGATGCTCTCTGCCTGTCTCTTCCCCTCCCCCCCAACATGCATCCTCTCTTTCTCTAAAAGAAATAAATAAATAAAATATTTTAAAAATTTCTTTTAAAAGTCAATAACAAGTGTTGGTGACCACGTTGAAAAATGGAATTTCCATACACTGATGATGGGAATGTAAAACAGTGTAGGCATGATGGAAAACCATTTGGCTGTTCCTCAAAATGTTAACCATTGAGTTACCATTGACTCTGAAATTCCTTTGTTAGAAAAATTCTCCAACAGGAAAAAAAAAAAATGTTCCTACAAAGACTTGAATGTGAATGTTCATAGCAGCATTATTCACAATAGCCAGAATAGTGGAGACAACCCAAACGCCCACCAGCTGGTGAAAAGATAAATAAAATGTGGTATATACATACAATGGAATATTATTCAGACATGAAAGGGAAATAAGAACTATGCATGCTACAGCATAAATGAACCTCAAAAATATAATGCACAATAAAGAACCCAGACATAAAAGATCATATATTGTATGATTCCATTTATATGAAATGTCCGGAAAAGTCATATACCTAGAGACAAAGGGCTAGAGGTGAGTGTGAGGATTCATGAAGTCATAAAACTTCTTTTGGAGTGATAAAAATTTTCTAAAAATTAGATTGTGGTTATGGTGTACACCTCTGTAAATATACTAAAAATCACTGAAGTATACTCTTAAAACAGGTGAATTGTACAGTATGTAAATTATACCTCCATAAAGTTATTTTATCAAAAAAACTATCCTTCATTCATTCTTTTCTTCCCTTCCCTTCCTTTCTTTTTCTTTATTCCTTACTCCTTGGCTAAACTCTTAATCACAGGTAAGCATTTAAACCACAAATGTTCAGCAAGCATCCATGCTATTGCTGTTCTGGTCAATAAACTGAATATTTCTAGCTTCCCTGCGGGTTCTCCTATATGTACAGGACCTCTTCTCAATCTCACTCTCCCTTCACCTCTAAATACCGCCATTCTAGCTTTTATGATAACAATTTTCTCACTTTTCTTTATAGTTTTTAACAATAAGTATGTACTCCTGAAATACGTGACAATAGTTTTGCTTGTTTTTGAAATTGATACAGATATTCATAACTTGTGTGTAATTTGTGCCTGGTTTCTTTCATTCAACATAATGTTTGTAAGAACAGAATATAGATATAGAGTCACAAACCTTCACCAATTGTTGATGAAGTGACCAAGGTAATTCAATGAGGAAAGAGAAGTCTTTTCAACAAGTGATCGAAAGAAATGAACATCTACATACAAAAAAAGAACCTTAACGCTTACTTCATTCACCTACGTATAAAAATTAGCTTGAAATTGGATTATAGACCTTTGTGTAAAACCTAAAATTCCAAAACTTTTAGGAGAAAAATCTTTGTAAATGTTGGTCAGACAAAATATTCCTAGATAGGACACAAATAACACAAACTATTAAAATAGTTTTAATAAATTGGATTCTGTTATATCTTAAAACTGGTCTTTAAAAGCACTATTAAGAAAGTGAAAAAACAAGCCACCAACTGGAAGGAAATATTTCCAAAATACATATCTGATTAAAAAAAAACTTATATCCAGAATACATAAAGAAGTCTCAAAATTCAATAATAATACCAAGCAGTATGGCTAAAATTAAGAATCCTGACATAACCAAGTGTTGGTAAGTATGCAGAGCAAATGCCACTCTCAGATGTTGCTGGTAGGAGGACAAACTAGCACAGACACTTTGGAAAACAGTGTGGTGTTTTTTTATAAAGTTGAACACACATTTACTATAGAAACCAGTGATCACATTCCTAGGGATATGCCCAAGAGAAATGAAAACACATATCCACACAAAATCCAAATGTTTATAGGAACCTTACTCATAACCACCGACCTGGGAAACAACCCAGTTTCACCAACTGGAGAATGAATATACAAATACGGTACCTCCAAACAAGGGACTACTACTCACGAATAAGAAGGAATGAGCTACTGGTACACATGCCACAACATGGATGAACCTCAAGAACATACTGAGTGAAAGATGTCAGATAAAAAAGGCTATATAACAAAAGATTACATCTCATTCTGGAAAAAGTAAAACTATAGGAGAGGTCAGATTAGGGTTTTCCAGGGGCTGCAGTGAAATTAGGGGATTGACTTCAAGGGGTGAGGGGGAACTTTTGGGGTCACTAAAATATTCTATATATTCTAATATTCTCTTGATTATGGTGGCAGTTACACAATTATTTACATTTGTCAAAACATTCACCTCAAAAACTTTTTAGGGTGAATTTTATACCCCAAGAAACTTGACTTTAAAAAAAATATTCATCCAAGTTGTTTTGTGTAGCTATCGCTCCTAAATTATTGCTCTGGATGATGATGATGATGATGATGATGATTACTATTGCCATTGTATGAGTATACAATTTATTTTATTATTGATGGGCACTGAAGCATTTTATCATTTAGGGGCAACACAAATAACCGTGCTGTGGATGTTCCTTTAGCTAAATCTACCTCCCAGGTGTATGTGCTTGCAATTCTGTTGAGTAAATACTTAGGAGTAGAATGCTGGTCATGAGGTATGCTAGCTTCAACTTTACTAGAAAACACCAAACTCACTTTATGAAGTGACTGTAACAATTTACACTCTTACCAGCAGTGAAGAAGAGTATCCCTTATGGTACATTCTTGCCAGCAATTGGTACTGTTAGTTTTTTCCCTCTGAATAGCCAATGTAATGGATGTGTAACGATATCTCATGGTGGTTTTAGTTTGCATTTCCCTGATGACTAATGGTGTTCAGCACTTTTCCTTAAGTTTATTGGCCATTTTTATTTCTCCTTTATTGCCTGTAGGGAGTTTTTGCCCATTTTTCTACTGGAGTTTGTCAGTCTTTCTCTTACTGATTTGTTTTATAGTCTGTGTCTTTGTTGACAATATGTGCTGCAAACATCTATTCAGGGGCTTGTTCTTTCACATGTAATAGGTGTCTTTTGATAAAGATAAGCCTATAACTTAAATGTAATTCAACTTATCATTCTCTTTCATTATGTTTGTTGCTTTTTAAAGAAGTTTTCTTCTAATCTGAGGTCAAAAAGATACTGTCTTTTCCTGAATTCTAAAGGCTTCATAATTTTGACTTTCATATTGGTACTTAAAATCCACCTTAAATTGATTCTTTCTGTATAATGTAAGGTAAGGGTTAAGATTAGTTTTTATCCATATATCTATTCCAAGGACCACTTACCCAAAAAACAACTTTTTTCCCTTTGCCTATAAACCAAGTACCCATGTGCATATAAGCCTGGGTTGTTGCATATTTAAAACTATTTTTCTATAGCATTAATTCTTGAAAGACAGACTGGCTAGATATAAAGTTGTTTCTGTTTACTCATTTACATTTAGGGTGGTCTACCTTTCTGTGGCTTAGGTGAACTCTGAGTTTATTTTTAAATACTTCTCCATTCATAACTTGCTTTGTATGTTTTCTTTTGGGAGGTCTGATACGACTCTAATTCTCTTGCTCTCAAAAGTTGCTTGTTCTTTCCAGACCTGGAGGCTCTAAAAACATCTCATTTTAAAGTCTAACACTTTTACTAAAATTTAACTTAGAGAAGATCATTGTAAGTCAATTTTATATGGTACCTGGTGGGCCTTTTCTATATGTTAATTCAAGCTTTAATTTATCTCTGGAAAGTTTTCTTGGATTATAGCTTCAAATATTAGTTCTGTTCCCCTTTTGTTGTTGTTGTTGTTTTTCTCCTTCAAGGATTCCTAATATGTGTACTTTGGCATTTTTTGGCTTGTCTTCTATTTAAACAATCTTCTCTATCCTTTTTTACTTTCTTAAATTTTAAATGTTCTTAGTTATAGTATATCATTACAGAAAGCCAGCAAATCATGGGAAAAGATAGGAAGAGAAGAAAAGAACAGAGCAGAACTATAAAAACAACCACAAAATAAGTAAGAATGGGGCACCTGGGTGGTTCAGTGGGTTAAAGCCTCTGCCTTCGGCTCAGGTCATGATCCCGGGGTCCTGGGATCGAGCCCCGCATCGGGCTTTCTGCTCAGCAGGGAGCCTGCTTCTCCCTCTCTCTCTCTCTCTCTGCCTCTCTGACTACTTGTGATCTCTGTCTATCAAATAAATAAATAAAATCTTTTAAAAAAATAAAATAAAATAAGTAAGAAAATGGCAGTAAGTACATACATATAATAATTACTTTGAATGTAAATGGACTAAATGCTCCAATCAAAAGTCACAGGGTGAGAGAATGAATAAAAGCAAGACTTATCTATATGCTGCCTACAAGAGACTCATTTCAGACCTAAAGACACATGCAGATTGAAAGTGAAGGACAGAAAGGCATTTATCGTGTATATGAAGTGAAAGAAAGCCAGGGTAGCAATACCTACATTGGACAAAATAGACTTTAAAACAAAGAGTGTAACAAGTGACAGAGAAGGATACTACATAATCATAAAGGGAACAATCCAACAAAAAGATATAACAATTGCAAATATCTATGCACCCAAAATGGAGCACCCAAATACATAAAGCAGCTAATAATAAACCTGAAGGAAGTAATTGGTGATAATACAATAATAGTAGGGGAATTTAACACCCCACTTTAATCAACAAATAGATCATCCAAATAAAATCAGAAAGGAAACGTGACTTTGAATGACACATTGGACCAGATGGATCTATCAGATATATTCAGAACATTCCATCCTAAATCAGCGGAATACACATTATTTTAAGTGTATATGGAACACTCATGGAACAGAATAGATCATACGTTACATCACAAAATAAATCTCAACAGATTCAAGAAGATTGAAGTCATACTATGCATCTTTTCTAACCACAACATTATGAAACTAGAAATCAACAACATGAAGAAATCTGAAAAGCACACAAATACATAGAGGTTAAATAACATGCCACTAAACAATGAGTGGGTAAACCAAGAAATCAAATAGGATATTAAAAAAATACATGGAGAGAAATGAAAATGAAAATACAATGGTCCAAAATCTTTAGGATGCTACAAAAGCTGTTCTAAGAGGGACATTTATAGCAATACAGGCCTACATCAAGAAGCAAGAAAAATTGCAAACAACCTAACCTTACATCTAAAGGAGCTAGAAAAAGAACAAATAAAACCCAAAACCAGTAGAAGGAAGGAAATAATAAAGATTAGAGCAGAAATGAAATAGAAACTAAACAACAACCAATAGACAGATCAATGAAACCAAGAGCTGGTTCTTTGAAAAGAGCAACAAAATTGATAAATCTTTAGCCAGACTCATAAAAGAAAAGAGAAAGTCAGAGACAGAGACAGAGCTCAAATAAACAAAATCAGAATTGAAAAAGGAAAAATAACCACTGACACCACAGAAATACAAAGGACTATAAGAGAATATTATGAAAAATTATATACTGACAAATTGGACAACCTAGAAGAAATGGATAAATTCCTAAAAACTTAAGACCTCCAAAACTGAAACAGAAGCAGAAAATCTGAACAGACCAATTACCAGCAAGGAAATTGACTCAGTAATCAAAAAACTCCCAACAAACAAAAGTCCAGGACCAGATGGCTTCACATAAAATTCTATCAATCATTTAGAGAAGAGCTAATACCTATTCTTCTCCACTATTCCAAAAAATAGAAAAGGAAGGAAAGCTTCCAGATTCATTCTATGAGGCCAGTATTACCCTGATACCAAAAATAGATAAAGACACTACAAGAAAAGAGAACTACAGGCTAGTATCTCTGATGAACTTAGATGCAAAAATCAACAAAATATTAACAAACTGAACACCAGTACATTAAAAAAATCATTCACCACAATCAAGTGGGATTTATTCCTGGATACACACGGCTGATTCAGTATTCATAAATCAATCAATGTGATACATCATAGCAGTAAGAGAAAGGCTAAAAACCATATGATTATCTTGATAGATGCATAAAAAGCATTTGACAAAATACATTCATTCAAAGTACAACATCCATTCATGATAAAACCTCTCAACAAAGGAGGCTTAGAGGGAACATACCTCAATATAATAAAGACTATATATGAAAAACCCACCACAGTGAACATCATACTCAATGGGGAAAAACTGAGAGTTTCCCCCTAAGGTCAGAAACAAGACAAAGATGTCCATTCTCACCACTTTAATTCAACGTAGTACTGGAAGTCCTAGCCACAGCAAAAAACAAAAAAATAAATCAATAAAATAAAATAAAATAAAAGTCATCCAAAGTGGTAAGGAAGAACTCAACCCTTCATTATTTGCAGATGACATAATACTATATACAGAAAACCCAAAAGACTTTACCAAAAAACTACCAGAACTGATAAATGAATTAAGTAAGGTGGCAGCATACAAAATCATACAGAAATCAGTAGCATTTCTGCATATAAATAGTGAAGTAGCAGAAAGAAAAATTTAAAAAAAACCCACTTACAATTGCACCAAAAATAATAAAATACCAAGTTATAAACTTAACTGAGGTGAAATCCCTGTACTCTGAAAACTGTAAAACATTGATGAAAGAAATTGAAGACAACACAAACAAATGGAAAGGTATTCCACGTTTATGGATTGGAAGAACAAATATTAAAAATCTTAAAAAAAAAAAAAAAGACCAGGAAACAGGACGCTTGGGTGGCTCAGTTGGTTAAGCATCTGCCTTCAGCTCAGGTCATGATCCCAGGATCCTGGGATTGAGTCCCACATCGGGCTCCTTGCTCGGCAGGGAGCCTGCTTCTCTCACTGCCTCTGCCTGCCTCTCTGCCTGCTTGTGTGTACTCTCTCTCTCTCTCTCTCTGGCAAATAAATAAAAATCTTAAAAAAAAAAAAGAACTGGAAGAACAAATATTGTTAAAATATCCATACCACCCAAAACAATCTACAGATTTAATGCAATCCCTATCAAAATATCAACAGCATTTTTAACAGAACCAGAACAAATAATCCTAAAATTTGTATGGAACCACAAAAGACTTTGAATATCCAAAGCAATCTTGAAAAAGAAGAGCAAAACTTAAGTATCACAATCCCAGATATTCCGATATCAAGATATACTACAAAGTAGTAATCAAAACAATATGTTACCGGGGGCACCTGGGTGGCTCAGTTGGTTAAACATCTGCCTTTGGCTCAGATC
The DNA here is from genome assembly GCF_963455335.1 of Martes martes. NCBI lineage: Eukaryota > Metazoa > Chordata > Mammalia > Carnivora > Mustelidae > Martes > Martes martes. Next base: position 39,723,309 of record NC_137902.1, on the reverse strand, counting down.
ATGATCTCAGGGTCTTGGGATGGAGCCCCATGTCCGGTTCCCCACTCAGTGGGGAGTCTTCTTGTCCCTCTACCCCTCTCCCTGCTCGTGTTCACATTTCCCTCTCTCTCTTTCTCTCTCTCAAATAAATAAATGAAATCCTTTTTAAAAACCCAGTATTGTACTGGAATAAAAATAGACACATAGGTCAACAGAACAGAATAGAGAGCCCAGAAATGAATTCACGATTATATGGTCAATAATCTATGGTAAGGGAGGCAAGAATATGCAGTGGGAAAAAGACAGTCTCTTCAATAAAATCCTTTTTAAAAACCCAGTATTGTACTGGAATAAAAATAGACACATAGGTCAACAGAACAGAATAGAGAGCCCAGAAATGAATTCACGATTATATGGTCAATAATCTATGGTAAGGGTGGCAAGAACATGCAGTGGGGAAAAGACAGTCTCTTCAACAATGGGGAAAACTGGAAAGCTACATGCAAAAGAATAAAACTGGATCACTTTTTCACACCATACACAAAAATAAATTCAAAATAAATGAAATGTGAGACCTAAATGTGAGACTCGAAACCATAAAAATCCTAGAAAGGAGAACAGGCAGTAATTTCTCTGACATGGGTCATAGCAGCATTCTTCTAGATATGTTTCCTGAGGCAATGGAAATAAAAGCAAAAATAAACTATTAGGACTACATCAAAATAAAAAGCTTCTGCATGGCAAAGGAAATAATCAACAAAACTAGACAGCCTACTGAATGGGAGAAGATATTTGCAAGTGACATATCCAATAAAGTGTTAGTCCCAAAATATATAAAGAACTTATATGACTCAACACCAAAATAATAATTATCATCATCCAATTAAAAATAGGCAGAACACATGAATAGACATTTCTCCAAATAAGACATCCAGATGGCCAACAGATACATGAAAAGATATCCGACATCACTCATCATAAAAGAAATGCAGATTAAAACCACAATGAGATATCACCTCACAATTTTCTTGAACAGCTAAAATAAAAAACACAACAAATGACAAGTGTGGTGAAAATGTGGAGAAAAAGGAAACTTTGTGCATTGTTGGTAGGAATGGAAACTGGTGTGGCCACTGTGGAAAACAGTATGGGGGTGCCTTAAAATGTTAAAAATAGAATTACCATATGATCCAGTCATTCATTATTTACCCAAAGAATATGAAAAACACTAATTCGGAGGGATATATATATCCCTATGTTTATTGCAGCATTATTTACAACAGCAAAAATATGGAAACAACCCAAGGGGTGATTGACAGATGAATGGATAAAGAATATGATATATACACAATGGAATATTTCTCAGTCATAGAAAGAATGAAATCTTGACATTGGCAACAACATGGATGGGTCTAGGGGGTATAATGCTCAGTAAAATAAGTCAGTGAGAGAAAGACAAATACTATAAGATTTCATTGATATGTAGAATTTAAGAAACAAAGAAAAAAAGAGATTAACCAACAAACAGACTCTTAACTATAGAGAACAAACAGATGGTTACCAGAGGGGAGGTGGGTGGGGGAAGGGTGAAATATGTGAAGGGGATTAACAGTGCACTTACATGATGAGTGCTGAGTTATGTATAGAATTGTTAAATCACTATATTGCACACCAGAAACTAATCTAATTGTAGGTTAACTATACTGGAATTAATATTTTTAAAAATTCTTTTTTTCCAAAAGATTGTATTTATTTGAGAAAGAGAGAGAGAACACGACCAGGTGGGGAGGGGCAAAGGGAAAGGGAGAAGCAGCTACCCTGATGGGGGGCTCAGTCCCAGGACCCTGGGATCGTGATCTGAGCTGAAGGCAGATGCTCAACTGACAGAGCCACCCGGGCACCCCGGTAAAGTGTTTTAGAGAGGCTTTCAGTAGCTGAAATATTCTGATTCTCCTTATCTATTTTCTTCTCATTGTAGTTTCGTATAGGTGAAAACTGTATATGCATATGAATTCCACAAGAGTAGACTACAAGATTCCTACCTCAAGAATGTAGGAATGTACCTCAAGCATGTATTAATGTACATTCTTGTACATTGTATAATGTCAATGTAGCTAAGTGTATTTTCCTTAATAAATGGATTGGGGGAAGGATATATGTGTGAAGGCAAATTTCATAAACCTTTGACTTTTGGGCTCTTTTGTTTTCCAACATCCTACATTTCCCTCTCTTGTTAATTTTTTCTTTTTACCATCCAGGCTTCAGAAGTCATTCTTCCTCTTTTTCTCTAGCATTTTTTTTTTTTTGAGGATGTTAAAATGTACAGAAAAGCTTAATTTTCCAGCCAATAATCATATATTTATCACTTAGATTCTACAATTAACATTTTACAATTCTTACCTATTACATATTGATGAAATTACCCATCCATTAATTCATTTTATTTTTGATGAATTTCAGAGTAAATTGTCCACATCATTACATTTCTCCTTAAGTACTTTATCATGTATATCATTAAATAGAGCTAAAAATTTCTTTATAATTTTAATGTAAAATACACATTAAATAAAATGTATAAATATTTGGTATACATTTGCTAAATCTTAATAATTGCATACATCTGTGTAACCCAAAGTGTTATGAAGATATAGATCATCACCATCATTCTAGATGGTTTTCTTATGCCCCCTTATGTTAAATCCTCTATCCCTTTACTCACAGACAACATTGTCCTGATTCTTCACCATGGACTAGTTTTTTTGTTTTTTGTTTTCTTAATTTATTTATTTGGCAGAGAGAGATCACAAGTAGGCAGAGAGGCAGGCAGAGAGAGAGAGGAGGAAGCAGGCTCCCCACCGAGCAGAGAGCCCGATGCAGGACTCGATCCCAGGACCCTGAGATCATGACCCAAGCCGAAGGCAGAGGCTTAACCCACTGAGCCACCCAAGCGCCCCTACCATGGACTAGTTTTGCCCATTTTAGAATTTCCCATAATGGAACCATATGGTATGTCCTCTTTTTTGTAGGTTTATTTCACTCAGCATGTTTTTGAGATTCATCCATGTTAATTTTTATCAGCAATTCATTTTTATTTGAGTAGTGTTCCGTTGTATGAATATGGCAGAGATTATTTATTCTTCTGCTCATGAACTTTAGGATTGTTTCCAATTTAAGAGTATTAGGGAAAAACTACTGAATATTTTTGTGCAGGTATTTTTGTATATATGTGCTTCTTTCTACTGAGTAAATGGGAGAAGTGGAATTGATGAGCCATAAGGTTGTCTTGAGCTTTATAAGAAACAGGAACACCTTTATCCAAAGTAGTTGTATAATTTTACACTCCCACCAATGTTGGTGGATTCTATTGATCTGCAGCCTTCCCAATATTTAATGTTGTCAGTCTTTTAAATTTTAACCATTTGCACTTCTTCTTTGATGAAATTCAAAAATTTGCCCAATTTTACTGAGTTATTTCTTTCTATTGAGTTGTCAGAATTCACATATTTTGATACTATTCCTTTGTCAGATACAAGTTTACAAATATTTATTTCTAGTCTGTGGCTTACCTATTCATTTTTTATGTGTCTTTTGAAGAGCATAAACTTTCATTTTTGGTAGTCTAGTCAATTTTATCTGGTATGCTTAATATTTCCTTGACCTACCTAGGATATTTTTACCTACATGCAAGTCATGGTGATATTCTAAGTTTCCCTTTAAAAGCTTCATGGCAGCGGGGTACCTGGGTGGCTCAGTGGGTTAAGCCTCTGCCTTGGGCTTGGGTCATGGTCTCAGGGTCGTGGAATCAAGCCCCACATCTGGCTTTCTCCTCAGCAGAGAGACTGCCTGCCTCTCTGCCTACTTGTGATCGCTCTCTCTGTCAAATAATAAATAAAATCTTGAAAAATATTTAAAAATTAAAAAATAAAATTTTCATGATTTGGGGGCCCCTGGTCAGCTCAGTCAGTAAAGCATGACACTCTTGATCTCGGGATTGAGTTTAAGCCCCACATTTTGTACACAGATTACTTAAAAAGAAAATCTTTAGGAGGCCTACGATGGCTCAGTTGGGCAACCAACTCTTGATTTTGGCTCAGGTCATGGTCTCAGCGTCCTGGGACTGAGTCCTGCATTGGGGTGGGGGGTGGTCCGTGCTCAGTGGGGAGTCTGCTTAAGGATTCTCTTGCTCTCTCCCTCTGCCCCTGCCCCCCAATCACTCTCTCCCTCTCTGTAATAAATAATCTTTAAACAAAAAAAGAAAATCTTGAAAATATATATAAATAAATAAAAACAAAGCTTCATGGTTTTATCCATCTTAAATGAAGTATTATATATGTCGTGAGATAAGTTAATGTTCATTTTTTTTCCCATAATGAGTAGCCAATTATTCCAGTAATGTTTGTTGAAAAACTTTCTTTTTCCCATTGGACCTTTCAGTCAACTTTGTTGAATCTCAAATTATCATATAAATTAAGGGTCTATTTCTGGCTCTCAAGACTGTTCCATTGGTCTATTTCTTGATCTTTATTATAGTATCGAACTTTTTATTCTTGTAATGTTATAATAACTTTTGAAATTCAGTAGTTAATTCCTCCAACTTCATTTTTCTTCATCTTTGTTTTGTATATTCCAGGGTTTTTTTGCATCTCTATATACAGTTTAGAATCAGTTTATTTTCTACAATATGTCTGGGGGATTTTCTTTTTCTGGTCTGGGAGATTTTCATTAGTATTATATGAGAGGGGATGGGGAGGAAAGAGTCCCATATACTGTAATGTCCCTTCCCTTTATAGTGCTCTCTGATCTGCTAAGACAGTATTTCAGAATTAAAAAATTTTAAATGGCCTCAATGACATGTAATTCACATACCATATAATTCCCCCATTTAAATTGTACAATTCAATGGTTGCTACAGTATTCACAGATAAATGCAACTATCACCACAATTTGAGAACATTTTCATCACCTCAAGAAGAAACCAAGTATTGCTATCATTCTATTATTTTTCCATTCCTTGTCCTCAGCCCTAAGCAACAACTAAGTGACCTTCTGTTCTTATAGATATTCCTATTTTGGATCTTCTCATTAATGGAATATTAGTGGTCTTCTGTGATTTCTTTCACTTGACATAATGTTTCCATATATCATTGTGTAGCAATAGCACCACTTCATTTCTTTTTATGGCCAATAATATTTAATTGTATGGAATATACTATATTGTGTTAATCCAGTCATTCATTGATGGATGATGGGACTATTGTAAATAATGCTGCTATAAATATTCATGTACAAGTTTCTGTGTGAACATGTGTTTTTACTTCTCTTCATCTATTCCCTAGAATAGAATCCTGTGTCATACAGCGACCTTCTGTTTAATTGTGTGAGGAACTGACAGACTGTTTTCCACAGTAGCTGGCTTATTTTTACATTACTAGCAGCGGAGTGTCAGGGTTCCAGTTTCTCCACAGCCTCCCCAACCTTTGTTATGTGACTTTTCAATATTAGCCATCCTACAGGGTGTGAAGTGGTTATCTCATTGTGGTTTTGATTTGCACTTTCTTGATGACTAATGATGTTGAGCATTGTTTCATGTGCTTGTTTGCCATTTTTGTATCTTCTTGGGAGAAATGTCACTCAGATCCTTTGCACATTTTTTAACTGGATCATTTTTCTTGTTATTATTGTGTTGTAAGAGTTATTTGTATATTCTAGATATAAATTCCCTTATCAGATATGATTTGCAAAAATTTTCTTCTATTCAATGAGTTATCTTTTCACTTTCTTGTTGGGTCTTTTGAAACTCAGAAGTTTTAAATCTTGATGATGTCCAACCTGTATTTTTGTTCTACTGTTTGTACTTTTGGGGTCATATTTAAGAATCCCTCATCAAATCCAAGGTCATGAAGAATTTTTTATTTTTACCTTTTTATTGTGGTAAAATATTCATAGTATTTCAACCTTTTTAAGTGTACATTTCAGTGGCATTAAATACATTCACATTGTTGTGCCACCATCACCACAATCCACCTGCAAACTTTTTCATCATTACAAACTGAAACTGTCTACATTAACAATAACTCTTTCGTCCCCCCTCCCCTAGTGCCTGGTAAACATTTCCACTTTCTGTCTACATGCATTTGACTACACTATGTACCTCATATAAGTAGAATCATACAATACTTGTTCTTTTTATCTGGCTGATCCACTTAGCATAATGTCTTCAAGGATAATCCATGCTATAAGCATACATCACAATTTCCTTATTTTTAAAAGCTAGACAATATTCCAATGTATGCATATACATTTTGTTGATCAACTCATCTCTTCAACATTTGGGTTATTTCCACCTTTTGGCTATTTTGAATAATGCTACTATGAACACTATTGTACAAATATCTGTTCAAGTGCCCGATTTCAATTCTTTTGTGTCTAAACACCAAAGTAGAATTGTTGGATCAAATGACAAAGCAATGTTTACTTTTCTGAGGAATTGCAAGATCATCAGGAGTTACTCCTATATTTTTTTCTCACAGTTTCATAGCTTTATGTCTAGGTCTTTCATCCACTTTGAGTGAATTTATGTTTATTGTGTGAGGTAAGGTTCTAATTTCATTCTTTTACATGTTGTCCCAACACAACTGTTGAAAAGGCTATCTTTCCCCGCCGAATGGTTGTTGGCACCCTTGCAAAGAATTGGTTGACCATAGATGTATAAGATTATTTCTGGACTCCCTATCCATTACATTGATCTATGTATCTGTTTTGGTGTTAGTAAGTTTTAAAACTGGAAATGTGAGATCCCTGACTTTACTCATGATTTTTCAGGATTGTTTTGGCTATTCTGATTCCCTTGAAATTCTGTGTGAATTAGAATCAGCTCATCAATTTGTATAAAGAAGTCAGCTGAGATTCTGATTCGGATTACACTGAATCTATACATCAGTTTTGGGGTACAGCTATCTTAACAATATTGAGGCTTTTGATCCATGAACATGGGCTTATCTTTGCCATTAGGGGTTTGTTTGTTTTTTTTTTAAGATTTTATTTATTTATTTGAGAGAGCACACACAAGGAGAGGAGCAGGGGGAGAGGGACAAGCAGACCGCGCCGAGCTCAGAGTCCAATCCCATGTTCCCAAGATCACGACCTGAGCCGAAATCAAGAGTCAGACATTCAACCGACTGAGCCACCCAGGAGTCCCGGTGGTTAGTTTCACACAAGTATTCATTTAATCTTTTTACTTACTATAGGTCTATTCAGATGGTTGGTTTCTAGCTTGAGTCAGTTTCAGTAGTTTGTGTCTTTAAGTAGTTTGCGTGCCACCACACTCCAGAACACATCCCCCTTTTCAGTTTGTTAGCAAATAGTTGCTCATAGCATTCCTTTATAATCCTTCTTATATCTGTAAGATTGGTAGTACTGTCACACTTTCATTTCTGATTTTAGTAAGTTGAGGCTTCTTTCTCCTTTGTCACCAGTTATGTTGATCTTTACAAAGAGCCATATTTTTGTTTCAGATTTTTAGTTTTTCTATTATTACATTTTTCCTGCTCTAATTTTTCCTCCTATTTTCTCCAGTGTCTTAAGGTTGAGGGTTAGATTACTGACTTGAGATCTTCCCCCCAATACTCCCCACACTGTAGTATAGACATTTACAGATACAGATTTGTCTTTAAGCACTGCTTTAGTTGCATATCATAAGTTTTGGTATGTTGTGCCTTGATTTTTATCCAGTGCTAAATATTTTCTGATTTTCCATTTGATTTCTTCTTTGGCCTATTGGCTATTTAGGGTCACTAAATCATTTAGAATATATATACTTATGTTTCCATTGATATTTCCATACTTTACTCATGAAATTTTTAACATGCATATTAAACATTCATGTGTAACAATGTCATAACATCACTTGAAAAATATAAGAATATCAGAACATTATTTCTGATCACTTTCCTCCAAAATTCCATGCTATTGTTATCCAGTATTTTTACTTTTATCCTTGTTTTTAACATCACAAATTAGGCATTAATGTTGTTCTTGTTAAACAAACTGTTTTTAAAACCATATTTACATATACATTACTGTTTTGTTTATCACTCTTCCTAAAGTGTATCCTTTAAGAATTTGCTTTAGTAAGAGCATGATAACAGAAACTCTTAATTTTTGTTTTATCTCAAAATGTCTATTTTCATTCTTAAAAGATGGCCAGCTTATTTAAGTTACTCTTTAAGCATTTATAATTTCATGAATTTTTATTCACTTATTTTACTCGTTATTATATAATTATACTTGAAGAAAAATCAATATACCAAACTTTTTGTAATTATTATAAATTGTTATTTCATTAATTTTATTTCTTACAGAGTATCACTCTTTTCTATCTTCCTGTTTTAAGATCTGTTTTTAGTCTTTTTTTATTTGGCAGTTTCACTCTGATGTGTTTAGATATTTCATCAGTCTTAGAAAAGTCTTGTCAAATATTGCCTTTGCTCCGTTTTCCCAAATCTTTTCTGGGACTCTAATGCCACTTACTTTAGATCTCAATCTGTCCTCTGCTTCTAATTATTTTAAATTTAAAATGTCTTTCCAACATAAAAAATCTTCATTGTTTCCACCTGGTCCATAGCTTGGGAAAGTGTCTGGGGAGTGTAGAAGCAACTGCTCTGGTGACAGGAGCAGAAGTTCAGGTGGAATCCCAAAGGCCAGGGCCTGAAGCAGTGCCCCTTGAGAGCCATTGAATTCAGGAGGTCTCTCATCATTCTTGAGAGTGAGTCTTCCAAAGAGATACTACCCAAGCCTGTCCCATTGAGAGTGGTTAGGTGGAAGTCCATTTTCTTGTTGAGTTTCGTGTCTTGCTTTAGAAAGTAGTTTTTCAGGAATTCACAGATATGAGGGACTGTACTGGCAGAGCCCAGAAAAAGCAGATCTAGTAGGGCTAGCTTCAGTTTCTTTTCTAGAACCATGCAGGCCTCCAAGGCATTCAACACATATTCTGACTCATATTGAGATGACTCTTATTCTCAAAGAAGCCACCGTCAACACACTGGTTTTGCACGGAGGCAGTTGGTGCTTTGTGTTTCTGCCTTTCCAACTTGCAGATGACACAAAAGTTTTAATGTCACACTATTTCAGTTAAAATAATAGCACAGAGAGAGTGAGGTGTTTGAGGTTTACAAATGCAGGTTGGCCAGGTAGTGGATAGTGGCCTTGGCCTCATTTCAGTAATTCTGAAGGATCTGGTGCCTTTTTTGGATACAAGGCACTGGCCACAAATACAGTGTTATTAGTGCTATTAGTCTATTCTTTTGCCAGTACCTCACTGTTTAGCTTACTGTAGTTATATTAAGACTTAAAATCAGGTAATGTCAGTCTGCTGATACTGCTCTTCTTGTTGTTACATATGTTAGTTACTCTTGGTCTTCTGCCTTTCCATATAAACTTTAGAATCAGTTTGTCTCTATCCAAAAATAACGTGGCTGGGATTTTGATTGAGATTCTGTTGAATACTATAGACCAAGTTATGTCATCTTCAATGCAGTCTTCTTATCCATGAACATGGAATATCTCTCCTTTTATTTAGATTGTCTTTGTTTCATCCAAGCTCTGTAGTTTTCCTCAGATCTTGTACATACTTTGAGACTTAAAACTAAGTATTTCATTTTGGGGGTGCTAATAGAAATGGTATGGTCTTAATTTCACATTCCAATTGTTTATTGCTGGTATATAGCAAAGCAACTGATATTTGTATATTAATATTCTATCCTGCAATCTGTATATTAACTTTCTATCCTGCAACCTACCCTGCAAGTTTTTTAGTTCCAGGTTCTTTCTCTCTCTCTCTCTCTCTCTCTCTCTACGTGTGTGTGTGTGTGTGTGAGAGAGAGAGAGAGAAAGAGAGAGAGATTGGTTGTTCTGTCATTTCTTTGGGATTCTCTACATAGATAATCATGTTATTGGGAACTAATCAAATACATATTTATTTACTGTCACATTGCGTTAGCTAGAACTTCCAGTATGATGTGGAATACAAGCAGTGAGAGGAGAGATCCTTGCCCTGTTCCTGATCTTAGCAAGAAAGTTCCTCAACATTACGTACACTATTAACTGTAGATTTTTGTTGTTAATATTGAGTTAAGTTCCCCTGTATTGAGAATGTTCGTCTGGAATATGTCTTGGGTTTTGTCCAATGCTTTTCATGCATCTATTGATATGACCAAATGACTTTTCTTCTTTAGCCTGTTCATATGATAGATTACATTAATTAAACCAGGCTTGCAAACCTGGGATAAATCTCACATGGTCATGGTCTAATTCTTTCTGGCTGAATTCCATTTGCTAATACTTTGAGAATTTTTGCACCTATATTCATGAAGAATATTGGTTTGTAAGTCTGTTTGTGTCTTTACTGTTTTTGTATCAAGGTAATAAAATGAATTGGGGAGTTTCCCCACCTCTATTTCCAGGAAGATATTGTATAGGCTTTTTTTTTTTTTTTTTTTTAATTTGACAGAGAGGAAGACAATGAGAACAGGAACACAAGCAAGGGGAGTGGGAGAGGGAAGGGAGGCTTCCTCCTGAGCAGCCAGCCCTGAGGGGCTCAATCCCAGGACCCCGGGATCATGAACTGAGCCACAGGCAGATGCTTAACAACTGAGCCACCCAAGCCCCCTTAGGCATTGTGTTAATTCGTCCTTAAACAGTTGGTAGAATTCTCTAGTGAAACCATCTGGACCTTAAGATTGTTTTGTTAGAGGTATAAAATTACAAATTCAATTCCCTTAATAGTTAATATAGTTATTCAAATAATGTATTTCATATTGGATGTGTTCTAGTAGTTTGTATTTTTTGAGGAACTGTTCCATTTAAGCTAAGTTGTCAAATATGCGTAGACTCTTTGCAGTATTCTATTATTATTAACCTTTTAATGTCTGCTGGATCTGTGATGATAACCCTTATTTTATTCTTCATATTAGTAATTTGAGTTTTCTTCATTTTCAGTTTTGTGAGAGGATTGTCAATTTTAATGATCATTTAAAAAAGCAGCTCTTTGTTTCATCTGAGTTTCTCTATTGATTTTTGTTCTCATATTTCATTCAATTCTGCTCTATTAATTTTTGCATTCTGCTTGAGTTAATGTTGTTTTCCCTTAATTTCTTGGAGCTTAGATTGATTTGAGATCTTCCCCTTTTCCTAATGTATGCATTTAGTGACTTGAATTTCATACCAGTACTGCTTTAGATGTGTCCCACAAATTTTGATACATTTTTATTTTCATTCAGTGCAACATATTTATATTTTTCTTTTTCAATTTCCCTTGATACCTGAATCCATGGATCATGTAGAAGTGTGGTTAGTTTCTAAGTGTTTGGAATTTTTCCTTTGATCTTTGTTATTGATTTCTAATTGATTTCATTGCATCAGAGGACACATTTTCTCTGGTCAGTACTTTTAAACTTCTTGAGGTTTGATTTATGGCCTAGGAATGTTCTTTGTATATGTTCCACAGGCACTTGAAAAGATGTTTCTATCTGTGTCATTTAAATTTGACTGATGGAATAATGCAGTTGAATTCTCTTTCTTTGCCGATTTTCTTTCACATTGTTATATCAACTGCCAAAGTCACTGACTATATTGTAGATTTGTCAATTTCTCTTCATTTCTTTTTTTAAGAAAATATTTATGAGAAAGAGAGCTGGGGAGGGCTGTGAGTGGACAGAAGGAAAGGGAGAGAATCCCAAGCAGACTCCCTGCTGAGTGCAGAGTCCAACATGGGGCTTGATTCCATGACCTGGAGATTATGACCTGAACTGAAGGCAAATGCCAAACCGAATGAGCCACCCAGGTGCCCCCTTTTCATACCTTTTGTGCATAAATGTTCAGGATTGCAGTCTTCTTGGTGGACTGGCATTTTTATCATTATGTAATGTCCGCTCTGTCCCTAATATTCTTTCCTCTAAAGCCAACTTTGCTATTAATATAGCCACATCTGCTTTCTTTAGCTTGTTTGCAAGGTGTGTCTTATATTCCATCCTTTTGACTTTCAACCTACCTGTATCATAATATGTGAAGTGAGTTTCTTATAGACAGCACATCATTCATACTGTTGCATCATATACTCTTTTAACCACCATGCCAATCTTGTTTATATTTAATGCCTTTATAGTTAACATAACATGACGTATTAGTGTTTTAAGTCTGCCATTATTTTTTTGTTTTTATTTTCTGGTAGTTCTCTATGTTTAACATTTTTTTTTCCTTTTCCTGCCTATCTGTAGGTTAAAGAAGCATTTTTTAAAAATTCCTTTTTGATATATCTATACTGTTATTGAGTGGTCTTTTTTTTTTTTAAGATTTTATTTATTTATTTGACAGAGATCGCAAGTAGGCAGAGAGGCAGGCAGAGAGAAGTGGGGAGAAGCAGGCTCCCTGCTGAGCAGAGAGCTTGATGTGGGGCTCCATGTGGGGCTCAATCCCAGGACCCTGAGATCATGACCTGAGCAGAAGGCAGAAGCTTAACCCACTGAGCCACCCAGGTGCTCCTGAGTGGTCTTTTTCATTTAGTCTTTTGAGTAATTGCTCTGGTATTACATTATAAATGCATAACTTACCCAAGTTTATTGGTGTTACCATTTTACCAGTTTGAGGTAACTATAGAACTTTATACTTCTTTACCCTTCCATTTTTTTTTTTTTACCCTTCCATTTCTAATTGTCTTTTTCTTTTAAAGATTTTATTTATTTGTACGAGACAGAGAGATACAGAGAGAGAGCATGAGCTGGGGGAGAGGGAGAGGAAGAGGGAGAAGCAGATTCCCCAGTGAGCAGGGAGCTGGATGCCAGGCTGGATCCTAGGACCTGGTGATCATGACCTGAGCTGAAGGCAGATGCTTAACCATCTGAGCCACCCTGGTGCCCCAATTGTCTTAATTATTCTACCTACATTGAAAATCACAATGGGCAGTTTTTTTGGTTTTGCTTTAACAAACCTGAGAAAACTTAAGAAAAGTGTGTTCTACTTATCCATATATTTACTTTCTGTTCTTCCTTCCTGATGTTCCAAGATCCTTCTTTTATCATTTCCCTTTTGTTTCAAGAACTTCCTTTAGTCATTTTTTGACAGCAGATCTGCTGGAGATAAATTCTCATAGTTTACCTTCATCTGAGAATGTCTTGGTTTCTCCTTCATTACTGTAGCATATTTTTGTTGGATATAGAATTCTGCACTGACAGTTCCTTTCTTTCAGTACTTAAAAGTGTTGTGCAACTTCCTTCTGGCTTTTGTTGTGCCTTGTGAGAAATTCATTGTCATTTGAATTGTGTATGTCTTAACACTATGTGTCATTTGTTGCTGTTTTCAAGACTTTTTTCCCTTTGGTTTTTAGACATTTCAGACATTTAGACTATGATGTGTTTTGGTGTGGATTTGGGGTTTAATCCTGTTTGGAGTTCACTGAGCTTCTGGATCTATAGCAAAATTTGGGATGTTTTCAGAAATTATTTCTTCAAAAATTTTTTTCAGCCCCCACCTTCTTCCTCTTCTCTTTCTGGAACTCCAATGTCACGAATGTTAGATCATTTGTTATAGTCTCAAATGTCCCTGGGGCTCTATTATTAACGGTCTATTTTCTGTTGTTCAGATTGGCTAATTTCTACAGCTATATCATCAAATTCACTGATTCTTCCCTCTATTCTGCTGCTGAGCTTGTCCATGGAGTGTTTTCTTTTTTAATTATTTTATTTTATTTTTTGGTTCTAGAATTTCCATTTGGTTTTTCTTATATCTTCTATTTCCTTGTTGCAACTTTCTATTTCCTTGCTGATACTTTCTTTTTCACTTATATCAAGAGCATTTATATTAATTTGTTAGAGCATTTTAAAGACAGCTGCTCAAAATCCTTACCAGAAAATTCTAAAGATTTATCTTATTTATTTTAGAAAGACAGTATGAGCAGGGGGAGGGGCAGAGGCAGAGGATCTCAAGCAGACTTTGCGCTGAGTGCAGAGCTTGATGCAGAGCTCAGTCTCATGACCCTGGGATCATGACTTGAGCTGAAATCAAGAGTCAGACGCTGAACCAACTGAGCTACTCAGGCACCGATTTACCAGAAAACTCTAAAATCTGTATGATTTTAGTGTTGCAGTTATCTTTTGCCATTCAATTTGAGATCTTCCTGGTCCTTGGAATGGTAAGTGAGAGAGTTCACTGAAAGTTGAACATTTTGGACATCATGAGATTCTGGATCTCATTAAATCTTGTTTTAGCATTCCTCTCTGATATCTATTGTAGCTGGCCTCTGTTACTACTTCAGTTGGGGGGCAAGACACTGCCTCATTACAGCTAGGTGAAGATGAAGTTCAGGTCCTCCTCTCTGCTTTGAATGACATGCAAGAGGAGGGAGCTTCTATTGCACTACTCGAGTTGGAGTTCAGGTTCCATCATAGGCTATGGTGACAGTTCTGGCTTGGAAGGGGAACACCTCATTACCCTTCCCCATGTATTCTCCACTGACAATGCAGGATGGTAGATGAAGTGTGTGAGTGGCCTCAGTTCTGTGGAGCAGTGATGAAGTCCTGACTCTGTGAGGCTCTTTAGTCCACTTAACGTGAAGGGGGAAAGGCACCTAAAAGCAAAGGGGAAAGAACCTCGATACAACCCAACATAATTGAGGCACTTTGTTATAACCTGGAAAGGATGGAAGTCTAAGTTCTACACATTATTGTTGCTGGTGTTGGCCTAGTTTTTTCTGTGGTGTTTGGCTAGAGTAGAGCAGTTAGTACATAAAAGTTTTCAGTCTTGTTAGGCTGCCTCTTTCCTGATCCTTTAGCTAGAGAGAGCAGGCTTTTCTTGTCCCTTTACCTGCACTAAAAACGTCCAGGTTGCTGCCTTCTCCTGTAATCAATATGGAATATATGAGGGAATAAGACATTCCAGGGAACTCACCACTGGATTGTTCCTTGGTTCCAGGACTGCCTTAGCCAGTCTGCCTTCTCTTCCACCTTTTAGATTCTTAGGTCTGTTTTAGAGCAAATGAGATTAGCTATGAATTGGTAATGTTGAAGATGGATGATGTATGCATAGAAGTTCATTACTCTATTTTATTTTTGTGTATTCTGCAGTTCTCCTTAAAAAGAAAAACATTTCCTGAGCATCCAGTCTAAGCTGTATTACAGGCCCTTGTCTGTGCTCTCCAACCTAGTCTATTTTGGTCCTAATTACAGCTCCGAAGCTTAAAAGTGACCAGCATAGAGCTGGCATTCAAACTGCCATGTTTCCTCAAATATAAATGCCACAGATGATAAAATACCTTTTTGTATTATTTTAAAAAGTACCACGAGGGCACCTGGGCAGCTCCGTCAGTTGAGCATCAGACTCCTGATTTCAGCTCAGATCATGAACCCTTGGGGTCATGAAATCAAGCCCCACACAGGGCTCTGTGCTCAGTGTAGTCTGCTTTAGATTCTCTCTTTCCCTCTCCTTGTGCCCCTCCCACTTCACACTCTCTCTCTCTAAAATAAATAAATAAAATCTTTTAAAAAAAGATTGATTTGACATAGAGAGAGAGAGCACACACAAGCAGGGGGTGGGGGGTGGGGGCAGCAGGCAGAGGGAGAAGTAGGCTCTCCACTGAGCAGACAGCCTGATGTGGGGTTCAATCCCAGGACCCCGGGATCATGACCTGAGCCAAAGGCACAGACTTGACTGACTGAGCCAGCCAGGAGCCCCAGTAAAAAAAAAAAAAAATCTTAAAAAAAAAAATTAAATTATGGCACAGATGGCACAGCATCAATTTTTAGAAGTATTTGAATTTCAAATACTATAATGTGGAAAAAGTTCATTTTATAATTAACAAAATATGGTATTTGCAGAATAAATGATACTCTATGAGGTCAAGATCATGATGAAAATGCGTCACAAGTGTTCAAGATCACTTTTTCTTAATAAGTTTATAGGTTACTGTTACAAACTTTAACAGAAAATACAACATTCTGACATGATGGTCTCTACCATTTTACCACAAGGACCCCTTTTGTTATTTTATCCTTGATGTCATATTTTGAAATATTTTGGTATGAAGTAAAATTCAGTTGTTAAGCTGATCTTCTTCATTCTTCATAGATTAAATATGCAGTATTCAAATGGAGGTAATATAATTTCAGCTAAAATAAAAGCTGACCTTTTACCTACCCTACATGGACTCACTACAAGGAAAAGTACATTTCCATTAGGAAATCTACTTTTTAGCTTCCAGTGCTACTTTCTCGGAATCCAGGAACCACCCAAGAACCAGGGGAATCAACATAGCAGGAATCAAGATGGCAGGCACTGGATGCCAGCTCCTATATTAAGTCAAGAAAGGGCATGAAGGTAGCCCATCTTAATGTTACATTTTGTTTACACAACTCTCCAACAGAGGAAATTGTGTAAGGGAGTTCAACATTGTGGTGAACTGATATGGTGCAATTGTCTATTCAAGTTTCCAAATTGACAACATAAAAATTCAATTATTTTTTCTAGGTTCAATAGGAACAGAGTAGTGAAAAGAAAATACTGTTTATGGAGTTTTAGATCACTTACCCGCTCTCTTTAAATCTGAGTACAGAGGACAAGTCATTCATCTTTGTATCCCTGAGCAGAAAGTTCAGTGGATACCCACAGAAGATACCTGTGTCAATGAATATGTGAATGGATGGAAGGATAGTGGTCCTCAGAACCTTTAAGACATCTTCCCTGTCCCTGTTTTGAGCTCTCTTGGAAGATGGAAATTAGAAAAAGAGAATGAATACCAGGACACATGGTCTTAGGAACCTGGCCAGGATGAAAAACTAATAAATACAGCCAGAATTCTCTTTTATTTTTGGAAAGTTCCTCGTGCCAGTGACCATCTCTACATGCTTAACACCTGATGTGGAATAACAAATCTACATGTTAAAACTTTCACCAAATGCCTAGGACACACTCTGTAGATTTAAAATGAGAGCATGCATATGAACATCTCAAAAGTGGCATAGATTACTTGAGAAAAAAGAGGTTAGGATCAGAATTCCTTTATTCTAGTCCTACAAAAAATCATGTAAACACTAGCACAGACCTCTCCTTATCCCCAAGTTCAAAATCATCATGAGATGGTAGTCCTACTTTTAAAATAAACAGTCAGGAAAAACAAAACCAATTATCAGGTGAACACAGCAGTTTTGGTTGTCTTGTATGGGAAACTTTCTGCTCTGGAGGCTTAGCAGATCTGTTGGGAATTCAGTGAGGAGAGATAGAGGGCATTCTGTCACAGGCACAAAGAACAGCAGGGGGTCAGTGGATTTTAGCAGTTTGTTCCAATAAGTATCAACTGGGACCCCCTCTCAGCCCCCAAACAAGAACAGGATTAAATATCTGAACTCAAGTGCCAGCAATGGCTGGTCTTTCTCTTACTTCCAAAAACAAAGGATTGGGGCAGATCCACAAGGTTCAACAAAGAAAGTACAGGCCTTCTAAATTGTATTATCTTTAAAGCAGACATACTAGGATTCAGGTTTTCCTTACATCAGAAAAAAGTCATGAACATGCAGCCACACAGATTGGAAAAGACAGGAAACAAACAAACAAACAGATGAGAATCTATACACAACAGCTTTTCTTCCCATTGAAGTTTTAAAGAATGCAACCCAGCTACTTCTTTGCTCCATCATATTCTTGCACGGGGATAGCTTAATCAATATTTGGTTTCCAAAGCAATAAATATTTGTTAAATACCCGGAATGGCAGCCATGAAGCCTGGTTAGATCTCCTTTTCACCCTCCCCTTTAAGTACCAATTTGGGTCTGCCTGCCCTTAATGTCCCTTCAACCAGCAAGAAAAAAAAATAATTTTCCCAGAGATATTTTAATATACCCCACTAATAATTAGTCATTCATTATGAAGAATAACTTATAGTAGGAACTTGGTAGAGAACAACAGTGTCAGAGCCTTTGTTCTATCAGATCTCCTCCAGCAATGACAGAGTAAGTCTCCTCTCACAATGAACTTCTGGAGGTTCAGATGGTATTCTCTCACGTCTGGGCATCGGTTAGCCCACTGGGAAAGTGGGCTAAAATATGCAGAGCTACTAGTATAGTACCTAATATACAGTAGATGCTCCATAAATGTTTCCTGGTCAATTATTACAGCTGACATTTATTGAGCACCATCTATGTGCCAGACCCTAGAAGCACTTCTTTATATATAGTATTTCCTAATAAGTGCTAATAGCCTGTTTTCTAGATGAGTTAAATAAGGCTCAGAAATTCAGTTTATTTAGAGAATTAGCAAGGAATGTGGCTAGCACTTGAACCCAGTTTGTCTGACTTAAAATCTCATATCCTTTCTATTACTCCACATTGCTTCCTTCAACTGTTATGGCATTTGAGTGAGCTAGACAGAAAGTGTAAACCAAGTGAGCTAATTAATCACCTACGAATTCTAAACTAAAATATTGCTTCATGCCTCAACAGATCAAAGAAGGGAAGGGTAAACAACATGAAATGAAACAATAAACCCCTAATGGAAGGGAATAAAAAGATGCTGTTAAATGTTTTAGAACAGACAACCGTTAATTAGATGTCTGATTTTTTCCCTATTTTTACAGAGGGCATTCCTACTGCCCCAAAAGATGGGACATTATTTCTCTTTACATTCCATCTGATTAAAATGTCCCAATCCTGGAATGTACTGGGACAAAGTAGGCGTTTTTATTCTTGGAAAACCCTCAAAAGAGAGAGGCACTCAGGTAGATGTCATTAAGCCTCTTCAGCACCAACAGTTAGGTCTTAGCTTCTATGTTCTGGAATATTAGGCTGGGTGGTCTTCTTACCTGGATTTAATCATTTCTCTACCACACGAACCATCCTATATTGTTCATGTAATGTTTTAAAGAACTGTTCACTTAGTCTTGGGGCTGGGTAAGTGGAAAAGATATGGAAACAGAAAAAAGATATGAAATAGAACCATGAATGCTTAACCAAAGCTTAGAATGGGCTGGGGCGGAAAGAAAAGACTTTAATATTAGTAGAAATAAAGCCAGACACCTTGGATTTAGAGAAATGATTAAAAATCGTAGTCACTATGGTAAAGAACATGGTCAATGACAAGTGGATATCATCAGGTGCCAAATTCCATTAACCTCTCAATCTCTACACAAATAAAAAGAGATGCAGACATTGGCCATGGCCCCTTTTTTTCCTGCCAATACTGACACCAGGAGTTTGGATCATCTACCAAAATTTCTTATTAGTACGATCTGACCTCCAATAGCATTTTCTGACAGCTGAGTATAAAGTAGAGCTTCAACAGTATAGCTAAGGATTATTTTAGAAATATGAATAAATGCTTCACAATTAAACTCCACTCTCAACGCAGCATCAGCTTTCATTTTTAACCTCCAAAAGACATTATTATATGTTTGATGAGAGTTTTAAATGGACACAATTATAAATAAATGATTCTAAACAGAGCCCTTGATTAAGCCTAAACCTAATCATTTTTCATAACTCCAGTTTTATTTGATTTTATGTGCTTGCACACAGACACACTTAAAGAACATATATTTATATATAAAATATAGATGATATGGGAGTTTCTGACAAATGATTTGTTAATGCAAATTTATTAACTATAACCTTTGAATACCAGAGAAACTTCAATATGTACAAATCAGCATAAGTTCCCAGTTCCTAAACTTTGGTTATATGAATATGCCTCAAGCACCATAGAACAAACAATAATTTTAATTTGAAAAGAAAAAAATACTCAAGAAAAGAAAAATCCTGCAACTCTCTTGTATCTTTTCTTTTTTTTAAAACACCATCTGGGAAACTCTTTTATTGTACATTTCCTTCCATCTTAGTCAGTTTCCAAAAACGGTATTAATAAAAATTGATCAGGGAAGAAAGGACTGACAAACCACTGTAGATCAAGGTGATGTCTCAAAAGAACTATATCTGGATATTATTCTGTCTGAATTACAAAATTGTTTTAACCTAGGGGATGTGTATTATTTAACATGTATGAAAAAAATCCTCAACTCTTCATTTTCAAAATTCAAAAACTCAAACACAAGCATAACAAGGGTTGGGGGTGAAAGGCTTACAGGGAAATCTTTAGCAAACCCAGTTAAAAACTTCTTGGTTTTCAACTTCTTCCCTGGCATCTGCTAGCTGCAGAGGCAATGTGCATAACATATAGGCATCAAAAAAGAGACCTGACAGGCTGAGCATAACCCTTCATGGGATTTCACAGAAAATCTGAGGGGCACGGAAAGAAAAACTGAAGGATGAAGACTGAAATAGAAAAAAAGGCAAACAAAATATATTTAAGCCTGTGCATGTGAGGATGGAGGGGGCTTACATGTACAAACTGACAAGTGCGTGTGTGTGGAAGGGATTGCATCCTTGCCCACAAACTGGATTATATACACATTTATATTAAGTTAAGTCAATTCGTATATTACACCTGACAAGTCCAACAGGATGTTTCTGATGAGAGATGGAAGGAGGTTCTATTTACTCAGCTCCTCAGGCCCCGGTCCTTTGTCCTGGCTGGTTGGTGGTCTCTGCACAGGACTCAACAGCATGGTATATGAATGGATAAAGTTTGATTTCTGGACCGGGGGTGGAACAGTTTCTGCATTCTTCATTGTAATACCGGAGCAACAGCTTATATACTTCTCCTGGAGAGTAAAGGCCAGACCAATATCCACATTAAGGTACACAGATGTATAAAATTACTAAAGAACGCTCTGCAAGTTAACATGTGCTCACTTTTGGCTTTTGAAAATAGAGCATGAATGTCATATTCCTGGAAGGCATTCCTGACATAAAGTTAAAAAAAATTCTTTAAGTACCTTAAAGAAACTACTTATTAGTTCATGACAACAACAGGATATATATGGTACATCAGCCATCTATCATTTTAGGAGTCTATGGCAACTTTATTTCTACATTCAGCTTCCAGGATACCAAGGCCTTTCACGTCCAGCTGAAATACAGCAAATGAATATGCTGTTATGTCTGATAAATATGACTCAGAGTGAGGCCTCTTAGACTTGAACTTATCCTCCTATGCCATCCCTCCTATGCCATCCCTCTTTTAGTTTTCTATATGCATAAAAGTAAAAATGGATATTAAACTCCAGCTTCTTGGCCTGACTTTAATAAGCTGACATACCCATTCAAGACAGCAGATAAAATTTTGTCAGAAAAAAGATTCTGCAGATGTTGCCCAACTAAGACTCTGTCCACCCTTCTCAAAGTCATGCTTTCATTTCTTATCCACCATAATCCATCCAGTTTCAGCAAGTCTTTGACTGTCCACCAAGATGGTGGACAGTCTTATCTAGATACCAAGTGTCAAGTTTATTTCCTACTTACCAACAGTTAGTTTCCTTTCAGTAAGGAAAGTGTGCATGCTGTAAATGTCTCTCATCAATTCTGAGTCCCCAAAGGTGAAATAAACCACATCACGCTCAGCTACAGCAGCTGCCAGTATCTGTATTAAGGCTGTAGCAAAGAGAAAAAAAACACACAGCTATATTATGACACTTCCCATCAAGACACCTTCAGTTCTTTCAACCAGCTAAATTACAGCTGGTGTGCCACAGCTTTATTCTGGATTATAGATTTATAAACCAAATATAAGTGTTATTAGAAATGGCAAATATAGATGGGTATAAATCATCTAGTTGTGTGACTTTTCAGACATGCTCTGAGAATATCATTAAGCCACAGAATTCCACACAAGCACTTTTGTGGGAAAATAAAGGAAGGTGCATCCTAGGCAGCACAGTCAAGGCACTAAGGAGGTATTTTCTTTCACTTATATTAATTTGGAACTAAACTTGTTTGCTTGCTTGATTATTTTGTTTTATTACATAGTCACCAGTCTTTTGTATCACAGGAGTCTCTATGATTTTTCATGAATAATGCATTTGGGAGGTTCTAATGCTCTCATTAACCCTACAGCAAGCATTCTCAAAATGGCTTAGAGCGTACACCTGCATCCGTCCTGTACTCCCACCTCCACCCAATCACTGCAGCATGGAGTCATTGTTACTGAAAACATTGAATAGTAACTCTGGTATGCTGGAATGGGAAAATCACTGTGAACCACTGTCCCCAGAAATCAAAGTTACAAATCACTGAGCCTGAAGTATGTTTCCAAAAATTAAGTTCCTTTATAATCTTAATCTAAATGGACACTATTTCATTTTAAAAAATTTTTTGAAGACTTTATTAATTCCAGCGTATTTAATATACAGTGCACAATATAGTGATTTGTCAGTTCCATATATTACTCAATGTTCATCAAGATAAGTGGACTCTCAATCCCTTTCATCTGTTTTACCCCTCCCGTCATTCACCTGCCCTATGCTAACCATCTGTTCTCTATAGTTAAGAGTCTGTTGGTTTGTCTCTCTTTTTTTTCCCCTTTGTTCATTTGTTTTGTTTCTTAAATTCCACATATGAGTGAAATGATATAGTGTCTTTCTTGACTGGCTTATTTTGCTTAGTATTACACTCTCTAGCTCTTTTCATGTTGTTGCAAATGGCAAGATTTCATTCTTTTTTATTTCATTCTTTTTTATGGCTGAGTAATATTATACACACATATACACATATGTGGAATATATATACCACATCTTTAGCCATTCATCTTTTGATGGACACTTGGGCTGCTTCCATAGTTTGGCTATTATAAATAACACTGCAATAAGCATAGGGGTACACATATCCCTTTGAATTAGTGTTTTCATAGCATGATTATTGGATCGTAGGGTAGTTCTATTTTTAATTTTTTGAGGAACCTCCATATTATTTTCTACAGTGGCTGCACCACTTTTCATTCCCACCAACAGTGCCAAGAATGTTTCTTTTATTTCACACCCTTGCCAACACTTGTTTCTTGAGTTTTTGACTTAAGCCATTCTGATAGGTGTAAAATGCTATCTTATTATGGTTTTGATTTTCATTTCCCTGATAATGAGGTTTATGTTGAGTATCTTTTTATGTGTCTGTCGGCCATTTGTATGTCTTCTTTGGAGGAAAGTCAACAAATTTATTTTAAATAACAATAAAACTGAACATAGGTATAAACTGAAAAAAACAACAAAGGTATAATATCTTTTACTTCATAAAAAGGGAGGTGGGAATAAAACTGAAACATTATGGAGAATAACTTCAGTATAGTTCTGATTTTGAGAGCATTTTTTTTTAATTTTATTTTTTTAAAGATTTTTATTTATTTATTTGACAGAGATCACAAGTAAGCAGAGAGGCAGGCAGAGAGACAGAGAAGGAAGCAGGCTCCCTGCTGAGCAGAAAGCCCGAGATGCGGGGCTCAATCACACAACCCTGGGATCATGACCTGAGCCAAAGGCAGAGGCTTTACCCCACTGAGCCACCCAGGCACCCCTTATTTTGAGAGCATGTTGATACTCTATATATTCAAAAAATAAAAGTAAGAATGGGAATGGAGAGGAACCTACAATTAAATGCAAACAGTAACAAATTAGCCTAATTTTATTTCAAAAGAATAACATAACTACACTGAAGGGAAAAGGAAAAACAAAAAGATGAAAAAAAAAAAGAACTAACCCAAGTAACTTATGAACATAATATATGAGTAATATACTGTCAGTCTTGGGCAAGGAGAAAAGAATTACAAACAAATCCCCAATTCTTTTTACTAGGTTTGTTTACCATAGTAGTTCAGGCAAAACAATTTTGAAACTATTTTTAAATATATTTCAGGATTGAGCAAATGAGTAAAGGTGTTGATACTTTGGGGAGCTGGGGTTCTTACCATAGAAGAGGGGACACACAAGCCTGAATGGGGGAAGAAAAAAATAACTGGGATGGATTGAAATGGATGGCACTAGTGTATACTCAGAGACTTGTAAAATACATACATTTGTGTTTGTGTGTGTGTGTATTCTTAGCTTTGTCTGCTAATGTGCTTTAAAAGAAGACACCTCAGCAGCAGTGAGCACATCTAGTGCCCAGATCTTGGTCTCTAATACCATTCCCTCTTTAAAGGAGCTGGATTCCTCAGGGAAATGCCTGATTCCACGGTTAGAATAGGATAGGTACAAGGTAAGCCCAGGATATTTTGTTATACCAGAAAGTAGAGAAAGTGTTCAGGATATAGGAGCCAGTTTGAAGGAGAGCCCACTAGAGTCAACTCTGGACAAGCCCAGCACCAAAATATTAAATACAGTAATAAATTACAAACCACTGAAAAAATATGAATTCTTGATAATGATAATGATTCTTCTCACTGATAACACATAATAGAAAAAAAGAAGGAGGGGTTCTTACTCATAGGAGAAAGTCAAAGACTAAATCAGTAAGGTGGAGGGAGAGATAGCACAGGATAATCCTCTTTTGCAGCCATCATGGTAAAGACTCAATCAGGCAAAAATCACTAAAGGATGCCAAATCTAAAGGAAATTTTGTCTTACAGTGTCTTTCCAGATGGCTTATTAGCTACAAGGCAGGGAAAAACTCACTATCTATACAGTGGAGAAATCAGACAACACCTTGACTGTGTAATCAAAATTAACACCACCAATGGAGTCAGATGGCCATCAAGTGCCTCTAGATACTATTATCTATGTGGTATTCTAAGAATGCAGAACCTCAACCTAATTATGAGGAAATAGCAGACAAACTCAAGGAACACAGTGTTCTTTAAATACATGTCAATGTCATAAAAGATTTAAAAAAAAAAAAGCTATGGAAATACTCCAAATTCAAAAGGAGGCTAAAAGACATTATAACTAAAGGCAATACCTGACCCTGGACCGTGTATTGGAGGGCAAGAAGGCTATAAATGGTTTTATTACAGCACCTGACAAAACTGGAACATGGATGAGAGAGTAGATAAAACTATCCTATCAATATACATTTATGAGTTTAATAATTATAATGTGTTTATATAAGAGAATATTTTATTCTCAGGAAGCACATACTGGAAATATGTAGGAAAATGGGTGTAATGTATATAACTTGAGCTCAAAGTGTTCAGAAAAATTGTGCATGTGTGTATTCATATATATGCATGTACACACACACACAGTTGTTTTTCCTTTTATAACTTTTTGTATATTTGAAATTATGTTCAAATAAAAAGTTTTTAAAAATTATATAAGAAAGAAAAATATATTTAGGTTGGACTAGTAAATCTGATATAGTTGACTATCCCCAAATTTGGAAAATCATCTAAGACATAATACATGTGAGATTCTAAAATACCAAAGTATTACCTAATTTCCAAACTAATATTTATTGAATATCTACAACATGTGAGGTACCATGACTAGGCCTCATTAATCTTGCAGTTTTGAAAGTAATTAATCTCAAAATAGAGGTAAGTTTTAATTAAAACTGTTCAACCAACTTATGCATATATTAAAGCTTCAGTACACTCAATTTTAAAAGGTTCCTAATTAACCTAAACTACATATAAAAAAGGAAAAACAAATTGTCACTTTCCTCTATCAAGAAGTACCATTTCTTACCTTTTAGTTTGAATGAAAATTTGGTTTTAAATATTTCCTATTAAAAAAAGAGAAACCCAGGGGCGCCTGGGTGGCTCAGTGGGTTAAAGCCTCTGCCTTCGGCTCAGGTCATGATCCCAGGGTCCTGGGATCGAGCCCCGCATCAGGCTCTCACTCCACGGAGAGCCTGCTTCCTCCTCTCTCTCTGCCTGCCTCTCTGCCTACTTGTGATCTCTTTCAAATAAATAAAAAATCTTTAAATAAAAAAAAAAAAAAGAGAAACCCAAAGGTAAGTCCTTTCAGTTCTATTTCCTCCTTATATACATAAATACAAGATCACTGGTCATTTGCCACTTATGAAAATAAAGTCTGAATAAAAACATCCAAAATGTATCACCCTATAGAATATATTTTAAGAAAGCTTCACAGGCCATCTTGTTCCTATGATTAGGCTCTTACAGCTAAGCTTGGACATAGCTACCAAAAAGAGGTTGGATCGTAGTAAGAGAAACCAATTTACATTACATTTTTTATTTCACATCCATTTCTATTTGGGCTGCAACATTAGCATGTGTCAGGCAGGTTGGGACTGGATATAGGAGACTGGAGTTCAGTCCTCACCCATCTGCTAGCTCTCTAGATCCATGACTTTGGCCAAGTCACTTAACTCTCTTGCCTGCATTTTTCCCAGCTATACTATGAAGGAGTTGGATCAGATGATACCTAAAGACTCTTTCAGAGTGGAGAATTCCATAATCCCTGCTATAATTTTTCTCTTTGCACTGGATATTAGACTATAAATATACAAGTGAAATTTCCAGAAATATAAATTAATCTTGACTATACATATATCAGTAATCACTAACAAAAGATCATTTTAAAGAGAACTGTCTTCAGATCTCACTATTTGCAACATCCCCAAGACCTTTGCAAATCTAAAGAATTAAGTCTCAGAATTTAGGTGAATTCTCTTGCATCCCAAGTTAGAGGAGAATAAATCACAAATCTAATAGGGTATATGGACTAAGTCCAAGTATGATATAAAAGCATCAAATTCTAACTTCCAGCACAACTAGGTGCCAAAATAATCACTTAAATTAACCTGCAGGGAGCTTGATTTTAATTTTCTTTTTGGCATCAATGTTAAGCTATGAAGAAAATTCAAATAAATATAAATAACACCAAAAAACAATTCATAGTGTCCTCCTGCAACAAATGAACCAAACTAAAAATGAGTAAAATGATGGATACTCATACCACAGGTGTGGTTTGAGGCCATCAGCATATGATTTTAGTAACAATTGCTAACACTGAGTTCTTACAGCATGCTGAATGGTTCTAGCAGCTTTAAAAGCACAAACTCAAGATTTACAAGAATTAACTCAGTTAATACTTACAAAAACTGGATACGGTACATATTAGTATCATCCCCATTTTGAAAATAAGGCAAGATGGGTATCAAAAGGTTAAATAATTCATCTAGGGTTACAGGCCAGAAAGCAGTGGAGCTGAGGTTTAAACCCCCATGACTTAAGGACATGCTCCCTCCCTCACTATTCTACAAAGCTATCATGGCCAACTCATTCTGCTCTACTCCAAGCAAATATACCTCATGCCAGCAGAAGAATTTCCTCAAGTTGTTTATATTATTTAAATGCATGCTGGCAAAAAGACCCAATAGTATAGATCTGAAATTATAACTCATGCCGTTCTAATGAAACTCAAGGTGTTTTGTGACCTCTTACACCCTGGTTACCCTAAAAGCTCAAGGCTTTTTGCTCACTCCTCTCAGCCAACTCTTACTCTGTAACTGGTCTTGTCCTCTGGCTACTGCGGATTTTTATTTTTTTTAAAGATTTTATTTATTTATTTGTCACAGAGAGAGAGAGAGAGAGAGAGAGAGAGCACAGGCAGACAGAGTGGCAGGCAGAGACAGAGAGAGAAGCAAGCTCCCTGCCAAGCAAGAAGCCCGATGTGGGACTCGATCCCAGGACTCTGGGATCATGACCTGAGCCGAAGGCAGCCGCTTAACCAACTGAGCCACCCAGGTGTCCCTGGCTACTGTTTTTAATCAACAACACCTGCAGCTGCTTCCAAACCCCCATATTACTAAAGCCTCCATCTATGATCCTTTCACCTGCTTAAAAAAAAGGGGGGGGGCGCCTGGGTGGCTCAGTGGGCTAAAGCCTCTGCCTTCGGCTCAGGTCATGATCCCGGGGTCCTGGGATCGAGCCTCACATCGGGCTCTCTGCTCAGCAGGGAGCCTGCTTCCTCCTCTCTCTCTGCCTGCCTCTTGGCCTACTTGTGAGCTCTGTCTGTCAAATAAATAAATAAAAATCTTTAAAAAAAAAAAGATTTTTTAATTTATTTGAGAGAGACAGAGAGTTGGGGGAAGGGCAGAAGCAATCTTCAAGCAGACTCTCTGCTGAACGTGGAGTCCAACCTGGGACTTGATCCCCACAACCCTGAGATCACAACCTGAGCCAAAACAGAGTGTCAGACACTTAACTGACTAAGCCACCCAGGTGTCCTGATCCTTTCACTTGCTTTAAATGTACTCTCTCTCTTTAAGAATTCAACCGTCTCCAAAATGGCAAATCCCAAATCCAGATCCAGATCCAGAATTTGCGGCCTATAAAGATTAAA
Organism: Martes martes; assembly: GCF_963455335.1. NCBI lineage: Eukaryota > Metazoa > Chordata > Mammalia > Carnivora > Mustelidae > Martes > Martes martes. The sequence continues at coordinate 39,695,165 of NC_137902.1, read as the reverse complement.
CAGCAACAGTGCAGACACTGGGCTCATGGGCATCAATCCTGGTTTGTATCCTAACCCTGCTGCATGCCATCCTTGTGACCTTGGGCTAGATACTTACCTCTCTATGCCTTGGTTGTTTCACCTACAAAGATAAAAATAAAACTTACCTAATACATTGTTATGAGCTAATACATGTAAGGAAAGCACTTAGTACAATTTCTGGAATACACAATGCATGCAACATGCTCTCAACTAACAACAACAATAATGAAAATATACTGATTTTTGAGAAAGGGCAAATGTGAATTTTGGTTCTGACATTTATTAGCTCTCTCTCTTTGGGCAGGTTTATTAGCCTCTCTTTGAACCTTGGTTTCCTCACCTTAAAAATGTGGCTACAAATTGGAGGGCAACTATGCAAACTAAAGGAGAAAATAAGTCTTTCTTAAACCCAGCTGATCATTAGTAATCCACAGGCAGTTAAAATTTCCCAAATCCATTTCCCAGATCCACTAACTAAGGCGGCATCTCCAAGGTTCTGATGACCATTCCACTCACTCTAGACACCTTGAATGCATTACCCCATTCTAGGCACTGGGCCCACAGAAGAGGACAATGTGAAAGTGTTAAGGAAGGAATATTCTTACTCAAGTGTGTAAGAGCAAGGCTGAGAGAGAAATGGAGTGTGATGTGTTCTGACAGAAGTAAGCAAAGTGATAAGGAGCCTGTGGTAAGACAAACTGAACTGAACTGGCCCGTTATTTCTATTATACCCTTTCATGTTTTTATTGATAGGCTTCTATAATCTCAGAGAATTTTTCACTTAATATAAATATGCAATAAAAATCAACTGAAAAACTTCTTAATCTCACAAGGGATGTATCCCGTGTTTACCGACTTCTGGCTACAATGATTTGGTCCAAGGGATGGAAAAGCGACCTATGTTGGTCCAATTAGAGTATTTCCATAACATTTTTATTTTTTTTAATTTTTAAAAATTTAAAAAAGATTTTATTTATGTATTTGAGAGTGAGCGAGAGAGCTCATGAGCTGGGGGGAAGGGTAGAGGGTGAAGCAGACCCCTCACTGAGTGCAGAGCCTGATGCGGGACTTGATCCTGGGATCATGACCTGAACTGAAGGCAGACACTTAACCAACTGAGCCACCCAGGTGCCCCTCCATAAAATTATTAAATGAAGGATTTCTCCTTCCTTCTAGGGTCACTCAAATATAGTACTATAAGCCTGGAACTATTTGGTCCCCAGCTCCTGCCGTTTCATCCACATCTGCTAGTAACCCCCATTCAGGCTTAAGTGACTAGGTAGATTAGTGTCTGTTAAAACTAAAGAATCCTACTACAGAACTTTGCTTCAGTGTTGGTGAGTTGGAGATAGGTGGAGGGAGAGGAATGGGGATCTCTGTGGAACAGTTAACACTAGAGTGGAGTCTTAAAGGAACATAGGGAATTAACCAGATACTAACATGCAATTTGAGAAAAATGTGCAAAACCTTAAATTAATGAAAGGCAAAAAGGGTTGAATAAATTATTGTTAAAGAGAAATTCATTGAGCATATTTTATTTGTAAATCACTTTTAGGTAGTGAAGGTAGGCAATGGAGATAGACAAGAAAATACATAGGATTACAACATCAAGATACATTCTAATTACAGTAAACTAGCAATGGCACAATTTTCCCAAGTCAGGTAACATAGTACTGAAAAGGTATAAAAAATAAATACTGAAGGAAATGGAAGGGGGAATTGGCAAAAATATAAAAGAAAGACCTTTAGATTACCACTCAATCCCTTCACAAAGCAAGCAGTCAAAATTAGAGCGATACAGAGTGTGATCTAATAAGGATGGAATCTAATAGACCTAGAATAGTCCTACACCCTTCAGAGACATCTCTTCACATGCCAATATAGTATCTGCAACAATTGACTGTTAGGTCACCAAGAGAAGCTCAAAAAACTCCAAAAAGTAGAAATAATACTATCTACACTCTTTGATGATAATGTAATAAAATTTACAAATAAAAGGTACAAGAAACCATTTTGTTTTTAAACTGACCATTTCAAAATGGTTTTAAATTATCTCCTAAAAATCTCATGGGTGTCTGGTGGTACACGTAGGGCAGAAGCCCATTTCACAGTCTCTACTGAGATAGGATGAATAAAGCTGCAAAAGGAAGTTGCTTCCATCCTAACAATGAAAAAAGGCCAAGTAACCCAAAAAATAATTTTTTCCTGAGTCTACCAGAGAGTTGCATTGTTGCAAGGTAACCAAAGTATGACAACTCCCTCCAAGAAGATATGAAACACATAAACTACTATCTTTGAAAGAGCACAGGAGACAGAGGTGACCACCATACAAATGGGTAAGAATAAATCAACTAAAACTTTAATATAATTTTAAAAGCCAAGTGTAGACTGGGGGGTTACTTTGGAATAAGCAGGAGCCCCAGAAATAAACAGAGTTCACACTCACTCAAAAGCTTTTTTCCATAGCCCTCCACAAGGTGCTCAGAAAGATGAGGGGCCAGGCAGGAGAATAGAGAAAGCCCATGTGGTAGCACAGGCATGCAAGAAATGACTGGCTGCCAGTGGGGGACAGGCGCCAGGTCCCTCCCTCTTCCCCATATCCCTTCTTTCCCACCCTCTGGCTCTAAAATCCACTGGCCGGAAGTTGTTAGTAAATGTCTGTTGAATGAATAAATATATGAAAAATATTATCTTAACAGTTGTCAGCAGAATGTACAATGAAAAAGGTTCAAAATTAAATTGTTGTAAACTTTAACACTCATGTACTGTTAGGCAGCAAGCATATTAACAAATATTTAGCCTTATTGCTAATAAAAGAAACACCAGTTTAAGTTTAAATGCTGATGTTCTCACTCCATGATTTTTTTTTTTTTTAAACTATCCTTCCTTCCTTCCTTCTCTTGTAAGGTAGGGATAGCATCTGATGGTTCAAAGAGTCTTCCTGGTAGGTTTGGTAAGACCTAGGCACAGATAAATTTGGCCAGTCGACAAAAAGTTAATATTGGCCCTGTTTTTATCTGCTCTCAAAGAGTTTTAGTTTTCCAATCTTGTATTATCTACTGATACTCTGAACTGGACCATAGCCGCTTGATTCTTTCCTATGCATCTGCTTTATCTCCCTAATATTGGGTCATTAGCAAACACCTTTTTCTTGGTACTCTCTTCTCTAGGATTTAAATCCCCCCTTGCTCATGTCTATGTGACTAATGAAAAGGTGAGCTTGTAAAAGAGGGGCTTACACTGTCCTGATGGCTGACTTTTTAAAAAACTGAGATATAACTGACATATAAAATTGTATTAGTTTCCAGGTATACAATATGATTTGATATTTGTATATACTGAGAAATAATCACTGCAAAAAGTAGTTAACACCCATCACCACACATAGTTACAAAAATTCTTTTTCTTATGATGAGAACTTTCAAGATCTACTCTTTTAGCAACTTTCCAATATGCAATACAGTTATTCACTATAGTCACCATGTTATACATTACATCCCCATTATTTATTCATTTTATAACTGGAAGTTGGTACATTCTGATCCCCTTCACCCAGCCCTAACCCCACCTCTGGAAACCTGTTCTCTGTATCTATGGCCTAGAATTTTGTTTTGTTTTAACATTCCACACATAAATGAGACACACAGTGTTTGACTTTCTCTGCCTCATTCATTTCACTTAGCATAAAAATGCCTTCAAGGTCTGTCCATGTTGTCAGAACACTTTTTTTTTTAAAGATTTTATTTTTTTATTTGACAGAGATCACAAGTAGGCAGAGAGAGAGGAGGAAGCAGGCCCCCCGCTGAGCAGAGAGCCCCATGTGGGGCTCGATCCCAGGACCCCGGGATCATGACCTGAGCCGAAGGCAGAGGCTTTAACCCACTGAGCCACCCAGGCGCCCCTGTCCATGTTGTCAGAACACTTTTGATAAAACTCTTTGTTACAAAAACAATATATGCTTACAACAGAAAAATACAAATTAAAAAAATCATCTGAATCATTCACTGAGAGACAACAATGGTTAACCTTTGCACATAAATGGATAAACACAGAAAATCTCAAATTTGTGTGATACTTATTTTATTCATAATTTAATTTTTAAAATGCTTTATATCATGCATATACTATGCATTTCCCCTGCTTTGGCAGTATTCCAAAAACATATTTCCATGTCAGCAGTTGTATTTCTGCAACAGTTAAAATGTCTGCATAATATTTCATTACATAGATGTACCACAATATCTTTCTTTCCAAATCAATATTAGCAAATAATTCCCCACTAAAGAATAAATAACTACTTCAATTTTTAAATGATTATTCAAATTCATGAAGAGGAGGGAGTTGTCAAAAAGTTACTCTAAAGTTTAAGTCTCAATACTTGAGAAAATGAAATACATAATGAAAATCTTTGAATGCTATGCTTGACACTCACCAGGGGAAACAAAACTATAATCTGAGAAAAAGATTTTTTATGCCATAAGGAAAAGAAAGGAAACAAACTCATTTATAAAGCTTCTCAAATTGTCCATCACAAATGACCAAGGCTTATGGCAGACCTGGTTTTTTGGATTGATGGTATGAATCTACTCATTCATTTTACTTGAGGGAAAAACAGAAAAAAAGTGTCTGTCATAAGATCAATAAGCCTAGAGCGAAAAACAGGTTTCTCAAACAAACTGAGGATGATAAAGGATTTCATAAAGTCAGAAATTCTTTCTTCTATAGATTTTCAAAACACTGAAAATAGTAACATGTAGTTTTTGTTTCTGAATATGAAAAAAGTGTGGGTAAGAAAACCTTTAGAATGAAGAAATAGAAAAGATTTTTCTAAACATGCCACAAATATGTGAACACATAAAAATTAACTCCACATGACAACCACCTAATAGGCTGAAATAAATGAAAAAAACTGAGAAAAATACCTGCAACATGATAATTAACATTTTTTAATATACAAAGAGTTATTAATAGTCAATGAAAAGTCAAAACTATTCCCAAAGAGCTAAGTGAACAGAAGAGTGAAAAAGCAATTCACAAAGCAAATAAAAATGGGCAGTATATGGATGAAAAATGTTAAACCTCAGAGAAATTTTAAAAGTTGACAAAATCCCATATTGGTAAGGTTTCTTATACAAGGAAGATAGTAAATTTAGACACGGCTTTTCAGAAGGACAATTTGCAACAAGTAATCAAAATATAAAGATATATATGTCCTTTGAGTCATTGATCTCACTTATAGGAATTAATCCTACAAAAATAATGATATATAACATATATTTATATATTGCAGTATTGCTTATAATATAAGATAAAATAAACCAACTGTATATAAATGGGAGAACCAGTGAAATAAATTATGGTACACAGAGGTACATACAACAGAATGCTATGTAGCTATTAAAAATGTTGACAGTACATTTACATTTGTTGGTGTTGAAAGAAATCCATCAGACCGTAAGGTTTTCAAAATGAAGAGTTTAGAGCATAGACAGTATGGTGTGATGTTATTAATGTCAAATGGTTACACAGATTGTTATATAGGAATGTCTTCTGAAAGGATGGTCACCAAATGCTAACAATGAATTCTGATGATTTTTACATACTTCATAATATTTTTCTGGATTAAAAAAATTGTAAATGTGTCACTTTTACAAAAGTAACACTCATAAATCATGACAGACTCAACAGTTTTATTCCCAGCGAAACAGATTTTATCTATATCTAGATTGGCTATCAAGTCTAGCATGCTGTTTTATGTTTGCTTTGTTTTCTTGTTACTTTAATAACTGTAGTGTAAATAAGAATTTCAAAAACCTCTGGAATTTCCAGAGTGATACTTTCTTTGTTATGCTAAGGAAGTGACTCTGGGAGGGCCCTGAGAGAGCTTCAAGTTTAGGATTCAGCCATTGATCTCCAGGGAGTGGAAGGAGGGCTGAAATTGAGTTCAGTGATGTGGCCAATGATTTTATCAACAATGCCTACACAATGAAGCCCCAGTGAAAACTTCCAGACATCAAAGGTCAGTGGAGCCTCCAGGTTAACACATTAATGTGTGAGGAGGATGATATGCCCTGACACCACAGAGAGAAGGCATGGAAGCTCTGTATTCCCTCCCAGATCTCACTCACCTGTTACCATAAAACTGTAGTAGCACCTTCCTTAGCTCTCTGAGTTATTCCAGTGAATTATCAAACCCGAAGGGGGTTGTAAGAACCTCTTAGATTAGTAGGCTGGTGGTCGGAGGTATAGGTGGCCTGGGGACACCCTGCCCCATACTTGTGGCTAGAGTCTGAAGTAGGGGTGGTTTTATGGAGGACTCTGCCCTTAACCTGTTGGGATTTGTACTAACTCCAGGTAGTTAATGGCAGGATTATATTGCAGCATACCTAGCTGGTTTCAGACCAGTCAAGCTGACACAGAATAGTAACCTTCCTAAGTAATGATATAATACTATTTTCTGTAACTAGTACTTTTGAGAGTTAAGAAAATGTCATAATTTGCTAAATGGCCAATAGTTTTGTTAATCAGATTTTGTGATATTTTTACCATAAACAATAAAATGCAAGAAATGTTTATCCTTTTTGGGTATCCAGATGGGTCCTCAAATATGTTATTCATGCAGCTCTCCTAAGCTATACTCCCACACATGTGTACCTTTACTCACTACTATACTGCATTTGTCTATGCCTCTCTCATATACTGTGAATTTCAAAGCAAGGACTACATCTTATTCACTTTTGTATTCTCAGTCTACCATAGCAGATGCCTCTTAAGTTTGGTGAATGCATGAGTCAACAAAATAGTTCTGTCCATCAAAATCACTTCTGCCAAGGAAGGTGCTTAATGGGTGCCTTGGTTTGAAACTTCACAGTCTTTTTGGACTCTTCCATATCTCTATTCAACTAAATACTGTGTCTGATACATCAAAGAGATAAGTGACCTCTGCAGGAAAATAGTAAATAAAAATAAGAATTCCTTTAAACATGATAAGGAAAAAAAGAGGATGATGTCAAATATTGTTTTTCTCTTCTCTTTGATCTTTGTGGTCTCTTATTACAATAGAACATTAGAAATCCCAGTTTGAAGGACTAACTTTTCTCCCTAGTCACAATGCTATTAGCCTTCTTAAAACAACTTATTTACTCACCTTTTAATCTAGCGTCACCACCAAAGGCACCACAGCCCCAGTTTCCTGTGGCCACTGCAGAAAGATTCTCTGAAGAAACTCCAGGACGGAGAAATCCACAGTAAGCCTGCAGGATGAAAGAAACATCACAACATGTGAGTGACCAGACACTAACAGTATTTCTGGCTGATGTACTAGGATCAGTAGCTATTATCAAGTTTATGTTCCATTCCCTTCCTCCCTCCCTTCTTTCCCTCCTTTCTTTCTCTCTTTCTTTTGGGGCCAAGGTAGAGGGAAAAGCATAAAATCCTGGGATTATACAAGAAGAGAGTAAGAAATGATCAATTCTAATATTTATTTCTTTTGATGCTACACAAATCAAAGCCTTTAAACCAATACAGGTCTCAGTTTCTTTATCTTATTCAAACAAATATAAATGGTTATATCAGAGATATTCAAGAACTGATGGGATCCCAATTACAAACTACCAGGAACTAAAGGGAGGAAAGGCACTTAACACATTTCTTTGTTTGAAGGCTTCTGATCACCCCTTTTTTTCCATTATGCTTCCTCAGTGCTCACTTTGAATTATTGGGACTAGATTAGTAACTGTGATTAGCTTTTAAATGTGCTTCCTGCCACTGAAATGCTTGATAATGAGCAAACAACTGTATATATAAAAGGGATTCCTACATCTGGTTATACAATAACCTTTAAGATCCCCTCCAGCTCTAAGATTCTCTTGTTTCATAGCTCTGTTTTAAGCCAGAATATTTTAAAATTTGCTAGTCACCTGAGAAAAGTACAATATATCCTAAGGATGCTGGCTAAGTATTAATTAGAGAAACAGCTAATTTTGTATATGAGAAGACTGCAGTTTAAGGTCCCAGAGTTTCTGTTTTCCATTCTTTACTGTCAGTCCAGTTGGTTTTTCTGCCTCCTAAGGGTTCTTAGTTTTCTGAAACTATCAGACTATATTAAAAAGTTTAATATAATAGCAAAGCAAATCTTCCCTGGGTTCTCTTGAGTACCAAACAAAGCCTAAAATACAGCTTATGTATAATAGTAAATAAAATAAAAAGAATGATGTGTGACAAATGTTCCCAGAGAAAAACCAAGGATAAAGAAAGATGCTTCCATGAAACCCACACATAGAATATAGTAAATTGCTTTCTGAAGCTTCCACAAAGGTACAAAAATTTATTTTATACACTGTCTGGATAGATTAACAAGGCTATTCCTTCCACCCCCTCCTGGGCTGTAAATCCTGACAGATATTAATTATAAGTTGGTACCAGACCATTATTCAACGCTGTGATGCAGAGCTTACAGTAGAACTCACAAATTACCTGTGTAATCAGATGCATAGAGCTTCTGAAAATCTCTTTCAGATCAAAAATATCAAAGAGCTCAATTTTTTTTCATCAGGTTCTTAAAAGATATAGAGTCTCTGTCTTTATGCCAACAAGGGAGAGAACAAACTCTGTCAGAATAGACATAACTTTGCCACTTGGTTTGCTGTCAAATTCTCCTTAACAGGCCTACACGAAGAAGATGATTTCTTAGCCTCCTGTTGGGGCTGCCTCTCTTTTATACTGTCAGAATGGCTTTAGTCTCTTCCTACTGCCATCTCTATATCTGGGCTGACATCTTTAATGAGCAAACAGCTTGGTGAAACTAGAGCCTAACAGAGAACTTGAAATATTTATATTATTAGGAGAAAAATCTAATCTAAAGGGCTAATCAACTGTACTAAACAAACAAATAAACCACACAAAAAAACCCCTCCACAACTACCTTGAAAAATGGCCATAACAAAAACAAACTATAAAACTGACATTAATTGCATTTGGGGTTTTGATCAAAACGAATCCAAACTTTAAAAAGTTAAACAGAAATTAAATGATATACAACTATAAAGTAATTGGGTATAAAGAATAACTGTTTATAATCATTAAATACAAAATTATTTTATTCTGTTTAAACCAAGCATTTCTAAGGTCAGAAATAAGAGACAGGCAGCAAGCTCCTGAGTCCTCTTTAGAGAGACAACCTATGTTACTCCCTCCTACAGTAAGGAGAGGGATCCTTCAAATGCTGGAGACCAGAACACGGTCACTAATCAGGAATCATTTCCTTTTACAACAGCAATGGGACCCGTTATTAAAAAATAAAGTTCAGATATGGATAGAGACCTCAAAAGGGTTGCCAAGTTCTTACTTCATGGGGAAAGGTACTAGGAGTTCTCAAGAGCTCCATGCTGGCAACAAATAACAATTTTCCCCCCACACGCACAGCCAGAGCACCTGAGGAGATTAATCAGAGCAGTAAGAAGAAAAAGCCAGCTCAAACTCTATAGTCACATCCTGACCTGACATTCACCAATGACAGAGCTTTTTTTTTTTTTTATTACTAATAAACAACTTTAAAGGTAAAAGGGGAAGCATTCGTATCTTAGGACAGTAAGTAGAGGATACCAATGAACAGTTATCTCTCAGAATTAATTTTGATGGGAAGGCAAGAAAGGGAAGATAAAGGTATTTTTGGAGTCCTGAAGGTACAAAGGGGAGCTTTGAAAAGCAAGAGACAGAAAGAAAACACTGGTATCTAGAGTTACAAACTGGAGCCCAGCTGGGAAATAATGAGGTAAAGACAGAAATGTAGGACGGAAGCAAAGAAAGTGAAAAATAAAACAAAGAAAAAAAAAAAACAGTTGTAAAAACCTACAGGCCTAGAAGAGGACCCAGGAAATAGATGGTACTCCCAGGAATATTGGTCACAATCACCCAGGCACACCCACACGTGAACACATGCACACTTAAGTAAGAACTTAGGCTCAACACCAAGGTTAGCAGGCCCAATAGATATAATTAAACTATCTTTCATTATAATATAAACAGTTTATACTGTTTGCTAGGTTAATAATTTAACAATTATTGTTCCTAAAGAGTTGTTTACTTCGAGACAACCTACCACCACTTGTCTAACTTAAACATAGTTGGTACCAATACTGATTTTCTGAGATCTTAGAATACTATGATTTCTTAAAAACAAACATAACATTAAAAAAATCCTTAATAATCTTTCGGAAAAGGGGCATCTGGGTGCCTCAGTCAGTTGACTGGCTGGCTCTTGATGTCAGCTCAGGTCATGATGTTGGGGTCCTGAGATCGAGCCCCGGGTAGGGCTCTGCACTCAGCAGGGCATCTGCTTGAGGATTTTTTAAAAAAAGAATCTTTTGGAAGAGAATAAAGTAATATTAATCAAGAGTCTTAAAATATCCTTAGAGAGGCACCTGGCTGGCTCAGTTGGTAGAGCATGTGACTCTTGATCTCAGGGCTGTGAGTTCAAGCCCCACGCTGGGAGCCTACTTAAAAAAAAAAAATGTATTATCGGGGTACCTGGGTAGCTCAGTGGGTTAAGCCTCTGCCTTCGACTCAGCTCATGACCTTAGGGTCCTGGGATCAAGCCCCACACTGGGCTCTCTTCTCAGCAGGGGGCCTGCTTCTCCCTCCCACTGTCTGCCTCTCTGTCTACTTGTGATCTCTCTAATAAATAAATAAAATCTTGGGGCGCCTAGGTGGCTCAGTGGGTTAAAGCCTCCGCCTTTGGCTCAGGCCATAATCCCAGGGTCTAGGGATAGAGCCCCGCATCGGGCTCTCTGCTCAGTGGGGAGCCTGCTTCCTCCTCTCTCTCTGCCTGCCTCTCTGCCTACTTGTGATCTCTATCAAATAAATAAATAAAATCTTAAAAAATAAAATAAAATCTTAAAAAAAGTGAACCTCTTAGAAATTCCAAAAAATAATATCCTTAGATTAAATAATAATTTTGTAAATTTCTTTTGTTATTTGATTAAATAACAAAGAGGTTTATTACTACATTATGGATAATGAGAGAAACTCAGGAACACCTAATTGTTCAAAAATAGTAGTTTAATCATCCTACCATCAATCCTACCATCAATCCTACCAGTTTTATGGACATTAAGCATATTATGAAGATATTAGGAAATATGAAAAATATTTACAATATATTGATAAACAGGTAAAATACAAAGTTATAGATAACTTTTAAAAACATTTTATGAAACTAAATATTCATGTGGAAAGACCTATAACAATGAAAACAACTTTTTGAAAGGTAGGATCATGGGTGACTTTTTTCTCTTTAAAATAACTGCAACATTAGTAAACTGATTTTGCTTTTGTTTAAAATGAAAGAATTATGCAGACCTTAGTTTCCTTGTGTGTGAAATCAAAGATTGGATTAGGTATACCTATTGTTATTCTGATTCTACATATTCAGAGAGTGAAGGAAAAATTCACTAAAAATGACACATTTTGGGCTAATATTCCTGAAAAGTAGTGACACATAGTTGACCCTTGATCACAATGGGTTTGAACTGCATGGTCCACTTAAATGCAGATTTTTTTTCTGGATAAATACAGTATAGTACTGTAAACGTATTTTCTCTTATGATTTTCTTAATAACATTTTCTTTAGCTTAAGAATACAGTATATATAACACATAATACATACAAACTATGTGTTAATCAACTGTTTATATTGTCAATAAGGCTTCCAGTCAATAGTAGGCTATTAATAGTTAAGTTCTGGGGGAGTTCAAAGTTACACGTAGATTTCTGACCACGCAGACGGTTGGCCCCCTGATCTCCAAGTTGTTCAAGAGTCAACTGTACTTTAAGAAAATGTAAGTGATCAGATGTTGAATTCCTCCTCCATTCTAACACTCTCCCAACTAAGCTATATCAGCTACTCTATGTGTTAAACTCCTTAGAAAAGAAATACCAGCAGCTATTATTGAATCAAGCTCTGGTTTAATAACAACCTCTTTCCAAATTTGTTGATGGGTAATACCAAAAACATCAAGCAATCAATTTAAAAAGGGTAAATGGTGATTTCACATTGAGATGGTCAGTTTGCTTAATCAATTTCTGATCTAGAAGCCTCTATGAAATATATTCATTACTTAATCTTACTTGAATGAGTCTAACATGGTTAAATACAACTTTTCACAGATGATTTCTTTCTTCCCTTGCTGAGCTATTTGCCACTTTTGCAAGCTGGAGTCATAAATCTTCCCAACTGCAAAGATAGTTCTCCTCTAGAATGTCACCCAGCTGATCTCTCACAGGATTAAACATTGCTTCACAATACCAGTTAGATAAAAGGTGACCGATTCTTCCTTTTAAAAACCAACTCTGTTTGCAGGTCACGATGTGGGTCCAACAGGACAGGTGAAACCTGGATGGAGCAGACTGTTTCCAGAGAGAATAATACACTTTGTGGGATTGCCCTTTCAATTACTATCTGATGACTAATACCTAAAAGTAGCAAACAAGCCCCTAGAGTTCAGAGATCCACACTGAATTCTGATGGTGAAAACTGGTCTTATGCTCTCTTACTTCCTAGAAAAAATGAGTTTTTCTATTCCTGCTCACTTTCTCTCTGGCATGAAAAAAGTAGAATTGTGTAAGTCATCTCTAAAAGCATTTTAATATAGACTTCTGCTTTAAACCTAAGTTTACAAAACAGTGAGATATAAATATTTAACTTAAATTCTCTCCAAGTTGTGCTGTCAGTTTATGTAATACTCCCTGTTGCTGTACTAAAATTCATACTCTATTTTATTTATTTATTTATTTATTTATTTATTTATTTATTTTTTCCATACTCTATTTTAATAGGTAAATGTAACCAAAAATGATGGAATGCTTTTATTTAGACCCAAAGTTATTTGGATTTGGATTAGTTCTCTAAGTTGTTGATGACATTTAACAAAATCATTTATTGCTTTCTGCTTTTTCAAAGAAAGAATTAGGAAACTAATTCTCAGCTATAAAAGCAAATGTTTTGGAATTTGGCCATGAATGAAAGAACATACATTCGTCAAGTGGCTTCTTATGGTGCCAGGCCCTGAGCTAGGTGATTTCTCAATATTAGCCCATATGCTGATGGGCTACTCTATACCTATGGTATCTCCTTGTCTTATGGGAATTTAATAAATAGGCTAGGGGGGGGGGAAGTCCTCAAATTTCCTTAAAAAAGTGTATCAAACAAAATAGGATATTGAGAAAAGCAGTCAACTGGAGACCTGCTCATAGTATAGGATTATGATTAAAGAAAAGAGGTAACCAAAGCATACATGCTTATAGGAGATTGTTAACAAAATGCAGGGAATATTCTTAATGATTTAAGACTGAAACAGGTTAAAAAGTCTGGAAAGACAGACCTAGTTACAGTAATCTCTATCTGGGAGAAGTTACGTTTTTTAAAAAGTGATTTGAAGCAAAGGGAACCTGAATTCAAGTCCTGAATTCATCACTGCCCATATGTGTGACATGGGGCAAGCTATTCAACTTCTTAAGGCTTGGTTCATGATTTCTAAATTTGTAGACAAGAAGACTATCTACATCTCCCTGGGTGGTGAAGTGCCAAGTAGAATGTCTAACTATCATAAGCATTTACATCATAAGCGTATCATTTAATGTTAGCTATTACTTTTACTGTTGTTACTTACATAATTTAAGAAAACTTCAACCTGCATTTGACAGAAAAGAATCTCTTATGAATTATAAATTAAATTTAATGCATATTAATATAAATGACAGCAGCTTGAAACAGAAAAGTACATAACTATCAATCCATCTGCTTCATATGGTTTCATCTATTCCATACCTGAGTCAACACTGGACTTACTGGGCTTTATCTAGCACTTAAAGAACATTTGGGAAATATCTATAAATTTGTAACATTTTACGTGATTTAAGATAACATATACCTAAAAAGTTTACTTTAAAAAACTGTGTTAGTAATATCTAAGAAGTTTCATTAATCACCGACTAACGCATTTAACAAATATTTTTGAGGAGTTTTCAGACGCTTGAATGAAGTAAAACTTCGTCTGTTGTTATTTAAAGACTTACTCTTTCAGTGTAACGTGGGTTTCCTTAGGACTCTACATTCTACAAATAAATGTCTTCCAATGCTTACAACTAACTTAACCTATTCCCATACACCAAGGTCTCACATCTTTAAACTTTTTGGTGGCTTTGAGGATAGGTAAACTGAGGTTAGGGCTATATCAGTAAATGTAGACGTCAATCGGCCATGGGCAGTTTAAAAAAGAAAAGATTTATTTATGCCCAGGAATGTAATTTAAAAAGATCGTTATTTGCAGATAATTTCTAAAACTGAATGATCTAGCTCCTACAGAAAAGTATTTATGGGAATATAAATTTTATCCATAAGAAAAAGAACCTTTAAATTTGTGTTACTGAGTATGATTAAACACATTCCCTTTTCATATATTTCTCTCCAAACTACCCACTGCCTACATAAATATCTTCTAATATCAAACCATGACCATGTGACAAATTCATATAATAGGTGTTTAATAAAGAAGAAACATCAGGTAAAAATCTAAAGATAAATCTCATTCTACTTGGTATGCTATATAATAAAAACATCATGTACTTGGAAATAATTTCTTTAAGATAAGAGTTTGGAACAGTGAAAGGCTTACATTTAAAATGTATCTAATAATAAAAGATATTCTTTGTCACAGAATCTCTAATTTTCAGAGTCAGGTAAAAGAGACAAATTATACCTGTTGATATGCCACAGAACAGCCTTTCTGCATAGTTTTTCTGTGGAATTACTTAAAAAAATATAAGTGATATCTCTCAAGTTCAACTTTGGAAAATAGTGCATTTACTCTTCAAAATTTTTAAGAGATCTCTTTGAGAACTCTAAACATTAAAATAATTAAAATAAACTAATAGATATGTATAAGAAAACACATTCAACAATTAGATTCTCAAGTAGATCAGAATATAAGATTATATATATAATTACACCCAAAATATATACCAAGTTCTGAAAGAAGTAAAAGCCTCTCTGGATTATTTGGTTGTTCATTTTACTAACTATACAAAAGGCAAGGTGTTTGTGCTAGGATATGCAGAGCACCACAAGAGAAACCATTTCTGTGGTGAGACCAGGGAGAAGCTGAGGGTATACATAATGTCAAATGTGCCAATCCAAGGGCACTCCCAATTCCCTTGCAATGGTACACCTAGTCTGCTGTCATTATCAAAAGTCCATGCAATTATCTTAATAAACAATCTCATAATCAAATATGACTGTCTTCTTGGCTGTAAAAGATCTAAAGAAATTATCAACGGTTTTGGTAAAGCCCTAAATCTAAAGAACAGCATTAGCACTCTACTGTATGTTAAGAGTTTATTTACTATGGTTAATAGTAGTGAAAATCTGAGCAATAGGTATGGCTCATTTTCATATTTCTGTAATATAATTAGAAAAATGATTGCAGTAGACAGCACTAAGCATCACAGAAAATCACAGATTCTGTCATAAATATGCCAAAATACCTAATTAATAAACAATTTACATGTGGACCTAACCTATAATAGAACTTAACTTATGGTTTATCTGTATTGACCCTGATGGCTTACCTTGTAGAGACGTCAGTGAAATGTGTGAAAAAAATTTTTTAGTGCTCATTCATTTCTATATGGTTTTACAATAACAATGTTCCAAACCAAGTAAAAGTACTTGATGGGCTAAATGCATGTGTGGGGCTTAATATCAAGCAACAGTCTATCTGGCATCAGTAATCAAGCAATTATGAAATGGAAAGTACATCTTGTACAAGCTGACAGACCCATTAAATCAGGAGAGCTGTGGGCAGACATACTGACATTGCAAGAATTACCAGAAAGCATTAATTTCAGCATTAATAAAATGGCAGTAAATACATGACAGCTGCCAGATGAAGTAAGAAATGAGGTTACTGGCCTTGTTAAGCTCTCGTCTGATTTTCTCAGGCACAAACTGGTCGAGGTAGCGTCTGAAGTGAAGGGCATCAATGGCGACGATTTCAGTGCCACGCCGCTGCCAGGCATCCCTGAGGCAGGAGGGAAGGGGGAAGATGATGAGTGGGGAAAGACACTCACAAAATATAACTCTTGGGAGGTGGGGTTTCTGAGAGTTTGGCAGGGTTAAAATATTAAAAACAAACCAACAAACCAGTAGCTATGGGTTTCAGCAAAACAAGAGGGCAGAAAGTAACATTTTTAGATTTCAAGGCATACACATTATGGACTATTAGGCATTAAATAGTAAAATGAAAAATTATCACGAGATGACAAATATGACATAGTGTAAACATACGTCATTTACGGTAAGTCTCAGAAGTTAAAGGATTTGGGGGCAAACAAAAGGAACTTCATTCTCAGTTTTCCTCTAATACGGAAAACATGGCATTTGTATTTTGACAAAAGCCAAAAAAAGTGCTCATTATTCCTTTGCTTTCAGAGACCTACTCTTTGGGTCTTGGGTTTTATAATATCACCTTCTATCATCCGAAACATAATCCCAAGAAGTGTAACAAAAAATGCGTTATGATTCAGTACAACATTCTATCTACTGTGCTCAATTGCTGATGGTGTGAAACTATTTTTAAAAAGACAAAGAAGTAAAGCAGACAGTAACACACTGCCTGTGGAAATAGGAAGGACTGGATGAGATGACTTTGGAAACGTGAAATTCCAAATATTCTAATACTG
This sequence comes from Martes martes, assembly GCF_963455335.1. Taxonomy (NCBI): domain Eukaryota; kingdom Metazoa; phylum Chordata; class Mammalia; order Carnivora; family Mustelidae; genus Martes; species Martes martes. The sequence goes on along the minus strand of NC_137902.1, from coordinate 39,678,407 downwards.
CCTTTACAGATTGCATAAATTGACATGCCAAGCAACTTTTCACACTGAACAAAGGCAACCAAAACCTTCATGTTAGCCTGTAAATAATAATCAGGAATTAAATATCCACATAGGTAATTGTTACAACCAAATACTTTAACCAGAACAAAAGGAAAGAGACCTGGGGCTGGACTTGAGATATTACAAAGAACAAGTTGGCATGGATAGATGGGCAATTGCTGATTCCAATGCAAAGGCTCTTTTTCATTAATGAACACACACACACACACACACACACACACACCCCCAAGAGCTTTCAGGCATCATTTCTTTTTGTTTCTTCTTTCTCCAAATTTTAATTGTAATATTAGTTTCAGGTGTAGAATTTAGGGATCCACTCCTTAAAAACAACACTCTACGTTCATCACAAGTGTGCTCCTTGATCCCCATCATCTGCCTAACCCATCCATTCCCTCCCCTCCAGTAACCCTCATTTTGTGCTCCATAGTTAAGAGTCTGTTTTCTGGGACACCTGGGGGGCTCAGTTAGTTAAAGTAACTGCCTTCAGCTCAGATCATGATCTCAGGGTCCTAGAATCAAGCCCTACATTGGGCTTCCTGCTCAGTGGGGAGTCTGTCTCTCCCTCTGCATGCCTCTCCCCTTGCTTGTGCTCTCTGAAATAAATAAATAAAATCTTTAAAAAAAAAAAAAAAGTCTGTTTTCTGGTTTGCCTCTCTCTCTTCCCTGCCCATGTTCATTTGTTGTTTCTTAAATTCCAGATGAGTGAAATCATATGGTATTTGTCTTTCTCTGACTGACTTATTTCACTTAGCATCATATTCTCTAGCTTGATCCATGTCATTGCAAATGTCAAGATTTCATTCTCTTTTATGGCTGAGTAATATTCCATTATTCCAATATTCCATTATTCCAATATTCCATTATTCCAATATTATATGTGTATATAATGGACTATATGGGGGATATGTGCACCCTGATGTTTATAGCAGCATTATCAACAATAGCCAAATTACAGAAAGAGTCCATCCATCAACTAATGAATGGATAAGAAGATGTGGTACACAATAGCCAAACTATGTAAAGAGCCTAGATGTCCATCAATAGATGAATGGGTAAAAAGATGTGTGTGTGTGTGTGTGTGTGTGTGTGTGTGTGTGTATAAAGGAATATAATGCAGCCACCAAAAAACCCCCGAAATTTTACCATTTGCAACAAAGGGGATGTAACTAGAGGATATTATGATAAGCAAAATAAGTCGATCAGAAAAAGAATTGTCAAAAGATTTCACTGACATGAGGGATTTGAGAAACAAGACAGAGGATCATAGGGGAAGGGAGGGAAAAATGAAACAAGACAAAAACCAGAGAGGAAGACAAACCATAAGAGACTCTTAATCTCAGGAAACAAACAGAGGGTAGCTGGAGTGGAGGGGGGTGGTGGGTGGAGCGGGGGTGGGGAGGGTATGTGCTATGGTGAAAACTGTGCATTGTGTAAGGTTAATGAATCACAGACCTGTACCCCTAAGACAAATAATACATTATATGTTAATTTAAAAAAAAAAGATGTGGTACATATATACAATAGAATATTACTCAGGCACCATTTCTATAAAAGTTTACCCTGGTAAACCAATTTCGGGAGGAGACGTCAGCAAAGTTTATTGCAGGTCCTGCTGTTAACCGTTCTGCAGCATTAGGCAAAATGTCTCAACATATTTCCCCACCTACTTAATCTCACAGAAAAATTAAGGATAAATAAGTTGGTTAAAGGCGTTAAGCTCATTAAGAACCTATTCTAGGTAAGTTTGGTCTTGGAAGTTAACCTCCATTGACTGTTTACATCTGGTAGCTAACAGGTAAAGAACAAAAGTTCTGTCCTTATTTTTGGTTTAGACTTTTGCTTTTATTTCTCTGTTCTGCCCTTTTGTATATGGAGATGGTAATACCAGTTTAACTACTAATGTATCTTTAATACTGAACTTAAAACCGCAGTTACATTTCTGAAGTAAGAGTGGACAGGAGACAGAATGTACTAGGTCAAACCCACATTCCTTAGCTTTTGGTCAGGCAATACTTGATCGAGTCAGAAATGAACTCACCTTTCACTCCCATCTTCATGGCTTCGGGCCCAACGATACGTTTCAGCATAGCCTGTGTATTCACTGTACTGTTCTGTACCTGAAACAAATAATCTGCTATTATTTTTCAAAAGGATTTTTCTTAAAAGTTGCATGTTCTAAAGGGTCTTTAGAGTGGGAGGAGGGGCAGAAACAGACTTCTCACTGAGCAGGAAGCCTGACATGGCCAATCCTAGCTCCCCCTGCAGATCAGGACCTGAGCTAAAAGCTGACGCTTAACCAAGTGGCGCCCCCTAAAGGGGCTTTGTTAATAAACTCAATCCTCATTTCTGAAAATACCTGTTGGCAAATGTCAACTGAAAAAAAACTAACTGGTCTTAATGACCTATTATTTTCTATAAGGAAAAAAATGACACCTATAAAAGCCACTGCAATGTTTATCATATAGAGATAAATGTCTCAATCAACAGAGAAAACAAAATATGCTCTGTCATATTAATGTCTTTCAGGAGGAGTACACAGACTGTTTTAAGGGCCAATGTCTTCAATATCAGTAATCTCATGGTAATACTTAGTTTGTATTGTTGAGAAAGCAATTTTACTATAGACATTCCCTGCTAAGAAAAGTATCATTAAAATTAAATCTAGGACTTGCCTAGTGACTTCAAAGGGCTTTGTAAACCAGAATATTGTGAAATGAGAAGGCGGCAAGGGGAAAAAAGCATAATTAAAATTCATCTGATGAGAAAATGTACCAAGCTTGCCACATCACAAAGATTTCAATTTTTTTTTTTACTTAAGTAATTCAGTATTTAAATAATTTATTTAACTTATTTAAGGGCACCGTCAGGCGTCCCCAGAGATTTCTACTTCATCAAACCTGGACATACCAGGAGGGATGGTGCCAAAATTATCCGACTGCTTAACTAAATAAAATCATTCCAATTCCTATGTTCAACTCAGTAATTACTTAACCTCTCAACAAAACAGTAAAATGAAAAGCTGAAAACCCTGAGCAAGATAATACTTTTCACATATCAGAAAGAAATGTAAAAAAAGAATAAACAAGACAACATTGACAACTAAGATTAGTGATTTTTAATGCAATTGCCCTAATTTTGATGGTAAATAAAATGCAAGCAGACTGACTTTTTCAGACAGCTGGAACACTATTAAAATGACTACTCATACAGTAAAGGTTCAATATTGAAGATTTCTGTGACAAAGACTTAATATTCATGGAAAAAATGACACTAGAATATACAGTATTTCAGAAAAAATATAGATTTATAAAAATAAAAAACAGGGGTGCCTGGCTGGCTCAGTTAGTAGAGCATGTGACTCTTGATCTCAGGGTCATGCCCTACCTTGGGTGTAAAGATTACTTAAACAAACAAGCAAACAAACTTTTAAAAAAACCCCAGAAAACATATTTAACAAAAATAAAAAGAACACAAAATCAAATCATGACATGCTAATTATGAACTGTCACTTCATCCAAAAGCAAATTAATTTAATTTGGGGGGTCAAGTTAACTTCTTACATGTTACTTAAACAACTTGAAGCTTTTATACATGAAGATTACTAAATGTACTGAATAAGGCTGCAAATGGCCTCTACACTTCACTATTAATTTATAGACAGACAAAAGAGAAACATGTCAAATACCACCATAAAGATGTAATCAGCAACATTCAGACCATGGGAAACTCTACAGGACCAACAGTCTGGGCTGCTTACAAAAAATTATAAGCAGAAAAAAGAGATGAATCTATAAATTAAAAGAAACAAACCTGAAAACACTAATAAGAAAGTGAGAGCAGTTATATTAATATTGGATAAAACAGACTTGAAGTCAAGGAGTATTATGAAGGATAAAGACGAACACTTAATAATTAAAGGGTCAATTCATCAGAAAGATAACAATTATGCTTTTATTTTGATTTCACATTTGAAAAATTAATGAAATTCATCACACTATTAAAGAACCCCACATAATCATATCAAAAGTTGCAAAAAAGATAAAATTCAACACCTACCATAATTCTCTCAACAAAACTGAGAATCAAAAAAAGGAACTTCCTCAATCTGATTAAGGACGACTACATAAAAACTTACAAATAACTTCATACATAGTGATGAAAATATTCCACCTAATTCAACACTGTAGTGAAGTACTAGCCACCGTAATAAGGCAAAAAAAAAAAAAAAAAAGAAAGAAAGAAAGAAAACAAAAGAAAAAAGAAAGCAAAAAAAGTCATTAAGAGTATAAAAAAGTAAGACTATCCCTATTTGCAGATGTCATGACTGTTTATGCAGCAAATTCTGAGGAATCGCCAGGAAAAGAAAAGAAGAAAAACTAAAGAAATGGAAGGAAATCTCATAAATAAATGTAGTATCATAAGGCATGTCTATATAATAGCAGCAAACAATGGGAAAATAAAACTTTCAAAAATCCATTAACTATACCATCAAAAACAATAAAATACTTAGGAGTAAGTGTAACAAAAGATGTAGCAGACACCACTGAGAGAAAGATTTAAATAAATGGCAAGACAGACCATGCTCAGGGGTTGGAACACTCAATATGGTTATTTCTCAGTATTATAATCACAAATATCCCTCAATTCTGTCAGTATTCCTAGCAGACTTTAAAAAAAGAAAAGTAATTGAGAATGTGATTCTAAAATTTCTATGGAAATGCAAAGAACCAAAAATAGCCAAAACATTTTTGAAAAAAGAACAACAAAACTAGAGGATTTAACTACTCGAATTCAATATTTACTTGGTTGTGACCTAAGGAAAGACAAAAGAGATCCATGGAACTAAACAGAACTCACAGATAAATCCACACTTGTAAGGTCAACTGACTTATGACAATGGTGTTAAATAATCCATTGAGGGGCGCCTGGGTGGCTCAGGTCATGATCTCAGGGTCCTGGGATCGAGCCCCTCATCGGCTCTCTGCTCAGCAGGGAGCCTGCTTCCTCCTCTCTCTCTGCCTGCCTCTCTGCCTACTTGTGATCTCTATCAAATAAATAAATAAAATCTTAAAAAATAATAATAATCCATTGAGGAAGGAAGGGATAGTCTTTCCAAAATATGTTGCTGGAACAATTAGATATTCATATAGGAAAAAACCCCCATAAACTTCAATTGCTACCTCACACTATGAACAACAATTACTCTGAGATAAAATAAAGGCATTAACATAAAACCTAAAACTATAAGACTTCTGGAAGAAAACATAGGAGAATGACATTGGGGGTACATAAAGATTCAGATAGGATAAAGAAAGCAGTAACCTTAATACAATTTTTAAAAGCCTAGATTAGATCAATATTAAAACACTTTTAGGAAAATGCTTAGGCAAGACTGGAGGAAAAATATTTAGAAAACAAACATGTGACAAAAGGCTTGTATTCAAAATATTGAAGAACTTCTAGAGGTCAATAATGCAAATATACAAACAACCCAATTTGGAAAAATAAGCAAAAGACTTAAAACATCACAGAGGAAGATAAACAATTAGCTACTGACTACATGAAATACCGCTGAATATCACCAGTCATAAGAGGAATGCAAATTAAAACCACAGTGAGCTACCACTATATACCTGACAGAATGACTAAAATAAAAAAGAATGACAACACTAAATGTTGACAAGGATGTCAGCTGAACTCTCTCTAAAGAGAGACAGTGTGTGAGTGAGGGGAGGGATAAGGGGAGAGGAAGACAAGCAGATGCCCTGCTGGGTGGGGAGCCTACTGTGGGGCTTAATCCCAGGACCCAGAGATCATGACGTGAGCCCAAATCAAGAGTCAGATGCTTAACTGACTGAGTCACCCAAGCACCCCTCAAATGTTTCTAAAAATTACTTTAAATCCAGGACTCCTTGGAGAGATGATGAGTCTAGAGCTGAGGCAGGGAATACACAACATGTTTCTAAAAATTACTTTAAATTCAGGACTCCTTGGAGAGATGGTGAATCTACAGCTGGGGCAGGGAATATACAAGATGAGCTTAGAACATCTTTTAAAGCCAAAAAAAGGGGAAGTGGATTAAAAAATGATGGGCACATGTCAAAGGAACACAACAGCTAACACTGACAAAATCTGGAACACCACAGCATCAAAACAGGTGACAGTAATAGATTATAACATACTGAATAAAACAAGAATCCATGTGTCTATATAAATACTAATAAATATACATAAATAAGAGAATGGAAAATCCTTCCTTACAGTAGAGCGCCAACTGCTAAATGCAGAAGGAATAATGGAGTTAAGAAAATGGGTGCTAAGGGGCACCAGGGTGGCTCAGTGGGGTAAGCATCTGCCTTTGGCCCAGGTCATGATCCTAGGGTCCTGGGATCGAGCCTCATATCGGATTCCCTGCTCGGCGGGGAGTCTGCTTCTCCCTCTCCCTGCCGCTCTCCCTGCCTGTGCTCTCTCTCTCTGTCAAATAAATAAATAAAATCTTGAAAAAAAAAATGGGTGCTAAAATTAGTGGGTGAATGTTTGATGAGGACAGGATATTTATAGTTTCCAAAGTATGTGAAATACATACCTACAGATTAACTACAAAGGGAAAGACTAACCTAAAAGTGGAGAAACTTGGCAGATCCCACCTTAAGCAAATCATGATGCTTTATCACAAACACTAGGACAAAGCAGTATTACTCTTCACCTCAAAAGATACTCTAGAGCACGACACAACACTTTAGTGGGATTTCTATCAAAATGAATAAACTGGGGGCACCTTGGTAGCTTAGTTGGTTAAGGGTCTGCCTTTGACTCAGGTCATGGTCCCAGAGTCCCAGGATTAAGCCGTGCACAGGGCTCCCTGCTGAGCAGGGAGTCTGCTTCTCCTTCTGCTCCTCACCCCACTTGTGCTCTCTCTCTCACTATCTCTAATAAAAAAAACAAAACAAAACAAAACAAAAAACAACCCCCCCGCAAAACTGAATCTAGTTAAAAAGAAAGATTGGGCAAACCCCAAATAAGAGATAATTTATCAAGTAATTGGTCTATATGCTTTAAAAATATCAAGACTGGTAGTGAGTATTAAGGAGGGCATGTATTGCATGGAGCACTGGGTGTGGTACATAAACAATGAATCTTGGAAAACTGAAAAAATCAAATTAAATTTAAAAATAAAATTATTGGGGCACCTGGGTGGCTCAGTGGTTAAGTCTCTGCCTTCAGCTCAGGTCATGATCTCAGGGTCCTGGGATCGAGCCCCGCATCGGGCTCTCTGCTCAGCAAGGAGCCCGCTTCTCCTTCTCTCTCTCTGCCTGCCTCTCTGCCTACTTATGATCTCTGTCAAATAAATAAATAAAAATCTTAAAAAAAAAAAAAAGCTTTAAAAAAAATAAAATAAAATTATCAAGGTAAACCAATACAAGGAAAGGAGAGAAACTTTCCTAGTTTAAAGGATATATGACAACTATACTCAAGGTGTGATCCTGGACTGGAGTAGACTAGGGGGAAAAAGCTATAAAGAATATAATTTGGAGAATTGACAAAATGAAAATATTGACTAGGGATTAACTATAGTACTTTATTAATGTTAAATTTCCTGATTTTGATAACTCTGTCATTTAAAAGAGTATCCTAGTTACATACATACAAATATAAAAATATCTATACAATACAAATACTTAAAACACTATGAAAAATATTATTCTATTTTCATGTATGATTAAAATTTTCCATAATAAAAACACAAAAGATTTAAACTCAATACTAGTTTTCAGTTTCCAGTCTATTACACAGCATATTGCTTCTTAGAAATAACTTTCTCAAAAATTTAAAATAACTTATAGTTTAATTCCTATAAATTCATCTAGAATCTTGGATAAGATACTCAGCTACAAATTATGAAAATAATTACAGAATTCACGCTGTTTCTTGTGTAAGCCTTCCTTGACACCATAAGTAGCACTGGTGGTCCCTTATCTGTCCTCCACAGTACTCTGCACATATCAGGAAAGCACTCAGAATATTAAATTGCAACCTGAAAGTCAGTTATATTTCTACACAGTAGCAATGAACAATCGCAAACTAGAATTTTAAAAATACATTTACAACAGCAACAAAAAATAAGAAACAGGGATAAACCTGAGCAAATACAAAAGAAGTATACAGTGAAAAGTATAATACTGAGAGAAATTAAAGATGACCTCAATAAACAGATCTCATTCATGTGTCAGGGACTAAATACTGTTAAGATGTCAATTCTCCCCAAACTGATCTATAGATTCAAAGCAGTCTTAATTAAAATTCCAGAAGCCTTTTTGTAGATATTGACAAACTGCTTCTGAAATTCACTGAAACAACTTTGAAGAAGAACAAAGTTGGAGGACTCACACTACCTGATTTTGAGAATTATTAAAAAGTAATATATTAAACAGTAATCAAAACAAGTCACTGTAAGATCATGAAAAGATATACCACATAAGATAAAAAGATATACCGCATCTGATAAATCACCTGTATCCAAAATACATAGAGCATTTTCAGAACTCAACAATAAAAAATAACCCAATTAAAACATGGGCAAAAGATGGATTCATGTTTGTAGCCACATGTCAAAAAGTAATGTACCTAGCTGTGCACTTTAAATATACAGTTTATTGTATGTCAATTATGCCTCAATAAAGCTGTTTTAAAAATGTAATCTAACTCTCTTATTAGACTGCCAGCTCTCAAGAAAGGGTTTGTAAGTCATTAACATGTATGCCTACATTAGCATTTTGTAATGCAGGAATACAGAGACAAGGGGTGACAGGCAGGCGTAGTTGGTGGAGCATGCAACTCTTGATCTCAGGGTCATGAGTTCAAGCTCCACATCGGGTGCTGAGCCTACTTAAAAAAAGAACAAAAAAAGGACTATAGAAACAGTTAAGTACTTGCTGTATAAACACAGTAATTAAGAAGCAAAACAGAAAGAACACTGTATTAACTGAGGTTAAAATTATAATTTCAGAAAGACTTAATCTGAAAGTACTATGTAACTGACACATAGAAAAATATTCATATTTACAAAGACAGCCTTGTAAATAGAGCACCACACTGAGATTAGGAGACATGAGGGACCCAAAGGTAACCAAATCTCTCAGTGGACATTGGAAATGAGGGTTGTTAATAATTCCTACCTGTTTCTTCCTAGAATTGCTTGGAAAACCTTATTAAAAAAATTTTTAAAGTCTTCAAAACCATAAAGCAGTTAGTATTGGTGTCACCAGACTCTACTTTGTAAGGAGGTACAGAAACCAAAGATACATGATTTCATTTATGTGAGGTTTAAAAGTAACCTGTTCCACTGACCTGACTGGAAATAGAGACAAGAATGGTCCTGTTCCTTTCTATTTTCTGCCCAGCAGTGGACAAGCTTCATTTTTGTTATTTATAAAAAATAAAACAGAAGAAAACTATTCTGAACTCTTAACTATGAAAACAAATACCTGTCTTTTCAAAAGAAAGTGGTTGGAAAATACAAAATATCAATTATCATATTTCTATTTTAGATTAGGATGAAAAGCCTTCTTTCCTAAAAGAAATGAGATGAATTTCTTTTAGGTATGGGAAATTAAAGATGCACATACAGATGATTTTGTTCTAAACAAATTAAATCCTGGGTTTTCAGAGTAGACACCTTTCAAAATTATGTCAACTGTCTGTCTGAAAAACAGATACCCTTGTTTTAAATTCAAATATATTGATAAACTGTGATGAAAATACAAAGGTTAATAGTGATAGTAGCAAACAAGAGACAGAAGACTGAATGACCTTTGTGATAGCTCTCTGTAGGTATAAGCTATTAAGACTTCATGCCCAAAGACAAAATCTTTACTTAAGGAAAAAGCTAGAAGGAACCCATTAAAATCTTTGCATAAGTTTGTGACAAATTAATGAGTTTTTAGATTTAACAATAAGAAATGTTCTTATTTTTCTCTTATTAGTAATGAAAGTTTATGATGAACTGAGGAAAAAATATTTGGAGAATAAAAAAACCCTATGTACCAATGGGTGTGCCCTTGGAAATACGGTTTGTATAAAAGCAAAGCCACCTACTCTGCTTTTATTAGTAACACTCATACAGCAATGATTACTCAGGAAGATAGAACACTTTGACTTCCATTGCCATGATTTAAAAAAAGCTAAACTCCAACTGAATTTGGATCTTTCCCAGTGAGCTGGTATCATTTAGTTGGCAATGGGTTGTTTTTGAAGTCATGGGCTTCTAGTGTTGCTCTATAAAAAGCATCAATACCATAAGCACAGTGTCTGTTCACCTTTCTACTTTCTATCAGATCTACTGACATTTACAAAAGATATAATGATCTGTGATGTCTGGGATGATTTGATTCACTAGAGGGCAGGTTTTACGTTAAATGTACTAACATTCTGCTCAGTAAGTTTCACGTGTAGGCGTCAGCTTTACGTACTCAACTCACTGAAACAAACTCCTAAAACCATGGTAACACCCTTTGGTATTAAAGCTATCTGATGGATGATATAGAAGAACATGAGAAAACATAAAAAGGGGGGAAAAAAGGCGCCTGGGTGGCTCAGTGCGTTCAGCCTCTGCCTTCAGCTCAGATCATGATTTCAAGGTCCTGGGATCGAGCCCTGCATCGGGCTCTCTCCTCAGCAGGGAGCCTGCTTCCCCTCTCTCTGTCTGCTGCTCTGCCTACTTGTAATCTCTCTGTCAAATAAATAATAAAATCTTTAAAAAAAAAAGAAAAAGGGGGAAAAAAGGAGGTAGGTAAGGTTGGAGTTTCTTTCTCTCTATCTATATTTACTGAAAGGTTTTAACTCAAGGTTGCCTCCAGGGAGGATCACAAAAAGGGAGGGATAACACTATCTGGATAAAAGTATTTGCCTGTTTCATGACCTGTTTCATATTCATTTCAAAGTCTGATACCAACCAGATGCCCCACAATGATGATAAATTTAATTTATTTCTAATTTCTCAAACTCTTCTACAGATTCAGGCAGCACCGTCACAGCCATTAGCTCACTGAGCCTGGATGAATCATTGAAGGAATGGAATTGATCAGGCAGATAGATTGCAGTGCATGGTTAAGAGTCTCCTAAGAAGGGAGATGGCAGAAATCCAACATCAAATAGATGATGAAATGGCCTTTTCCATTAAGGGAACATCACATCACAGATATTAATTAGAAGGCACTGTAATAGAGTTAAGTGGATGTGGGGGAAAATGCTGAGTTAAAAGTCACCCCGGATGTCCCTAGCCTGAAGTAATTATAGATGTGAAGGTGAATCATGGATTTGCAATTTTCCATTCATTTTACAATAGCTATAGGTAAAGCAGACAACAGATATAACTCCAGAGTGATGATCTTTTTTTTAGACTGGGGACAACTTATCTTTAAAAAAACAAAAAAATTCTAATGTTTTCCTTTTACTATTCTGAGGAAAATTACATCTTTTATTTACAGTGACACTAATGGGAGATGATAAGAGACCTACTATTTTCCTAGTAAAGAAGAAATAAAGCAAATGAAACAAATTAGCTTTGAGTTTCAATGTCCAGCATTCTACCAACTTTTTTATTGTAAGGATGTAAACTCATCTTTAAAACCGATGAAATATTCTGTTCTGAGTCTTTAGTTCAAATAGAGCTTAGCTGCTAAAAATTAAAAATCTTTTAAAGCATTACTTGATAATATCCAAATGCTAGAGACAGCCACATTCCACACCTTCAGAGCTCTCTAAAACATTTTAAGACTCATATTCAAAGTACCTATTGGCCCAACAATGGATTTATGACAATTTAAGTTTTTTATTCTGCAATCCCTTGCACTTTCTTTTCCCCTAATACCTTCCAGCTGCATTCTTCCTATCTGTATATATAATAAATAATAATTGCAGACAGGTAACAATAAGTGAGTTGAGACAACAGTAAAAACAGAAGGGTTTGATCTTTACATTTTGGCACAATACGGATCACAACCTAGAATTTTAGATGAAATATTTAGGTTATTGACTTCAAATAGTTGAGGCTCTATCCAAGAGGAAATTTCTTTGCTGAGATTCCATTCTTAATTTCCTACATAAACTTAGAAAATTAACAATTTGTTTTATGTCCCCAAAAGAGCAGAATCACAGAGATATTATGACAGAAGATATTCCAAAAATGTGGAATAACTTGTTGAAGGCCTTTTTTTTTCCAACAAGCACTTACCAAAGGTAAGGATGCATCAGCAAAAATCATTAAATAAAAACCTCTGAAAATTTTTTCTTCCATAAAGGCAATGAGAACACCGGCAAAATTTTAAGAATCAATTTTTTCTGAACCATGGGAATTAGCCAAAGGCTTGCAGCAGTCTGAGGAGGGTTTATATAAGAAAAATTGGCTGAATTTTGGTAAAAACAATGAGCTTTGTGACATTTTAACTCTCCCTATTCTCATTCCATTCTCCTGAGCTCTAAAGTAGCCTTAAAAACTAATAGTTTGGTCTGTGAATGGCAGGCTTATACTTTTATTTATTTCTTTGACCTATCTTTTTGAGATTTTTCTCTATTGACACTTTATTCTATAAAAAAACAAAACAAAACAAAAAAACCCAATAGTTTATAATCATAGTAAAAACTATGAACAGGGTCAGAAGAGTGATGCAGCTCCTTCAAAGCCCCATTCTCGGAAAACTGTCATCAGCTGACCTTTCTTGTGGCTCCCTGGAAGACCTCACTGGTAAGCCTGTCTTTATTTGACCTGACTTGGAGCTTAACCAGTGTAAAAAGCCTAATCCCCATGGGTATTTGCTGAAAACAATTACATGTAATTGCTTAACAGTATTGCTACCTGAGGCAGTAGACATCAGTTGGGGCAAATAACAGGCTAACCAAGAAGTTTCAAAGGAAAAGCTGACAAATGAGATATCTATAAGGGGCTTTAAAAAATTCTTAGTATCCCCAGGAATCCAGACGTCTACATGTATGACTACGGCTGTGTACATGCTCACGAAAGACCTGAGAATGTCCTAAGCTCACTACTCTAACCTTGAGGCTCTGTACAAGCAAGAAATGAAGTGCCAAGTGCAAGCAGAAAGCAAATGCCAATGGCCTGGTAAAGTGTTGAAGATGAGCTCCAGTGTGTACACAGAGCCCTTCAGAAAAGATGGAATTATTGTTTCTAAGCATTTAAGGCAATCTTAATCCAATCATTAGCTAACCAATAACATATCTAAGCAGAGACTTTGATGGTCATACATGAGAAAGAATACAGACTTTACAGAATTAGTTTAGGAAAGTCACTAAATAACAAGAGCAAACAGCAATAAAAACAAACCCTGGGGGAAGGGGAAAATCTGATTCTGAGAGTTGCTACATTATTAAAATCTCCAATTTTCTACAAAAAATTGAAATATGCAAAGAAAAGAGAAAGGTAACTATTCAGGAAAAAAAAAAGTAGTCAACTGTAACTATACCTGAGAAGCCCAGATATTAGACTTACTAAATAAAGACATTATATTAGCTATTTTAAATATCTTTAAAGAACTAAAGGAAATTATATCTAAAGAACTAAAGTATGCAAATAATGCCTCACAAATAGAGAAACTCAAAAAGGAGAAATTATTTAAAAAAAAAAAAAGAAGAAGAAGAACCAGGGGCACCTGGGTGGCTCAGTCAGTTAAGCACCTGCCTTCTGCTCAGGTCATGGTTTCAGAGTCCTGCATCATGGGCTACCTGCTCAGCAGGGAGTGTTTCTCCCTCTGCCCCTCCCCCCACTTGTGCACCCATGCACGCGCGCTCTCTCTCTCTCTCAAATAAATAAATAAAATCTTTAAAGAAGAAGAAGAACCACCAAACAGAAATTCTGGAGTTGAAAAGTACAGTAATGGAAATAAAAAATCCCATTGGAGGGATTCAAAAACAGATTACAGCAAGCAGAAAAAAGAACCTGTAAACTTGAAGATTGGTCAATGAAGATTGTCCTGTCTGAGGAAGAGAAATAACAGAGAATGAAGAAAAATGAACAGAGCTTCAGAGATCAATAGGACATCATCAAGTGTACCAACATACACACAATGGGGTTCCCAGAAGAAGAAAAAAGGAACAGAATGAATATTTAAAGAAATAGTGGTCAAAAATATCCCAAATTTATCTAAACATTCAAGCAGCTCAATAAACTCTAAATAGGATAAAATCAAAGAGATCCTAAACACATCATGATCAAACTGTTCAAAGACAATGAGAAAATCTTAAAAGTAAAATATAAGGAACAAAATTTAGATACTTTCCTGAAGGTTACCTGCAAATACATCTGAAGCAATGACAGTGGCTTCAAGTTTAGATCTCAGAGTCTTAGTTCTGGCATGTACCTCTTTAGAGGTAAATTAGTTGAATATAAATTTGATTCAACTCATAAGGGATGGTTTTTCTCTCACTGTAATCTTTCAGAATAACAATTAACCAAATTCTCCAACCCAGGTGAGTGTTTAGTTTCCTACACTAATCTCAAAGCAGCAACAGATTCAAAAAGGAAATAAGAAATCCTCTTATGCAGAAAGAAAAAAGTATCTGCAGCAAATGACCGATTATGACTCATGTGGGAATATTCTTTTAGGTACTTGAAAAAAAGGCTTAACTCACCTATGGTGGCTGATTAAGAATTTCTTAAAGACTCTAAGTTAATCATTAGTTTTTTTGGTAGCTCATTCACAAGAAAATACAGTGACATAGTAGTATCTTAAGCTAAAAAAACCTTAAATAAAAAATTTAAATCTCAATAGACTTCAAGTATAAATTTGACTATATTTCCCTCTCTCCTCCTCCCAATTAACTTAAATCAAGAAAAGCCACTCAGAGCATCACACTTTTTCTCTTAGAATTAGAAATTGGGTTAATATTAGGTTACTGATTTATTTCTCTTCTATAAAAGCTCTCTGTTTCACTGATTCTCTCTGACTACTGTAACTGTATTTTTTAAATTTATATAGGTCTTCATATTGAAGTATAACAAAGCACTATGGAAACATAATGGAAGAACAGTAATAGAATACATGCTCAAAGACATATCACTATCCTCTTTTTAAGGCATTATATCATAAAATTTCAAACCGAAGGGTAAATAAATATATTTTACCCTTGTTCCTTAGATAAAGATGCCAAGAAAGATAAGGTGGGAATAAAATGTCTTACTCAAGACCAGGCAAATATAACTATAACAATTTTAAGAAACCAAGAATAAATTAATCAATAAAAATATTGAGACCAAGGCCCATGATAGAGAATAGCAATATCTGGGTGGCCTCTAGCGTTCATGATAGATACTCATAGTTGAAGAAAACTACTCTATCACATAGACTTCCCAAAACTAACCTGTAATGATAAGACATTCATTGTGATCCAGCACCTCAGTGAAGAGCCGTGAAACAATTAACTCGGGGTTGATTAAAAAGCGGATTTCTTCTTGCACAAGTCCTGCACCGGTTACACCACCTCCAACAAAACGGTTTGCAAAATCCACCTATTTGGGAAAACATGGCATGTTAAATGATGATCCAAAATACCTACATATATGATAAAGAAGTACTCTCTCTCTTCATTTCCCATGTAAATCAATCCCCATATTAGTAATCTTCCCAGGGAGAATAGGTTGTGGTTTACTTCACTCTTTCCATCTCACTGCAGTTAGTATCTCTGCTTCTTCCTTTGGATTCTAAAACCTTAGAAGGAACCTGAAAAATGGAGCTTTTAGGCAAAAGCCTCAACATAATCATGTAGACTCTTGTTTACAAACCTTATATGTACTCCAAGGACCACAGATCAAGGGAAACTTTATTTGGAAAGGTTTCAAGATCATTTCCACACCATTCACTATTCAATTTCCATTTATGGGTTTCTTATGACTTTCATATAATTATTTCTTTCTTACATAATATGGCAATCAAACACTTGTCCTAAAGAACTGAGAAACTTAATAACTGCCCTTTTTTGGGCAACCTTTTTCTTCTATGAAAGAATAAAGAGATGGAAATTTCATCCTAAATTCAGCTGCAAATCCCAAACTGTGTAAAATTACAAACTATTCTTTTAATATAGCTAAGGAAAAAAATGAAAACAGAAAACCTAGTTTAACAACAGAGACTCATAATTTGGCTACTGTTGATAATGCTGCTATAAACATCAGAGTACATGTTTAGAGCCCAAATGTCCATCAACTGATTAATGCATAGAGAAGAGTGGGGGTGTGTGTGTGTAGAAATAAACAAACTGGAATAGTACTCAGCCATAAAAAAGAATGAAATCTTGCCATTTGCAACAATGCAGATGGAGCTAGACAGTATTATGCTAAGTGAAATAAATCAGTCCTAAAAAGACCCATACCATATGATTTCACTCATGTGGAATCTAAGAAACAAAACAAATGATCACGGGGTGGGGGGGCACAAGAAAGACACAAACCAAGAAACTACAGAGCATAAACTGATGGTTACCAGAGGGGAGGTGGGAGGGGGAACAGATTTAATAGGTGGTAAGAGATTAAGGAATACACTTTTTCTAATAGTAATTACTAATTTACTAAATTACTAATTTAACTAAATGACTAATTTAGTTAAAAATTATGCATAAGCCTTCTGTGGAGTACTATTACTATAATGGGATCTCCAAGCTCCTATTAATAAAAATGAATTACACAATCCTCAAGAGAAAGCAAACTCAGCACTGTTTGTCTTAAATTTACTAAGCACTCCAATGTGGCTAAGCTATATGGAGCAACATGTAAGAAATGGTTTCCGGCTTTCCCTTATTCTATTCAAGGACCTAAGATTACACACATACACAACACCTTGTGTACATACATAGCTATAAACATGCAAAAAGAATTTAGTAAGTAATGTAAGAAAGGCTTATATACCATATAGAAAAAAATACTCCTGTGTCTCTCCTTTCCTCTTACACTACTACCACACTGACAACACTTCTGTCACCAGATGTATGGGTTTCCACACATCAAGAAATTCTGAAACACCAGTGAGGTGTCCTATAATTCAATTCAGTTCTAACATCATCTACCAGAAGTTCACATCACATACCACAAGGCTAAGGATTAAGTCCCACCAATACTGCCCCACTTCAGACACCAACTGTAGGTCCCACATTGTCAACCAAACTTCTAGTTGACCAGCTATAATTGGGGTTCCCATGACGTGCTCCTGTGGTTTGATATAACAGCTCAAAGAACTCAGGATAATACTTATGTTTACTGATTTATTAAAAAGGATATAATAAAGGATATAGATGAATACACAAATGAAGTGATACATATGGCATTGTAAGTGGGAAGAGGCATAGAGTTTCCATGCCTTTCTGGGCAAGGAACTTTCCTAGTACTTCCACATGTTTACCAACCTGGAAGCTCTTTGAATCCTGTACTTTTGGGGAGTTTTGTGGAAGCTTCATCACTTAGGCATGATCAATCATTAACTCAGTTTCTAGTCCCTCTCCCTTTCCCAGAAGATGGGGGTGGGGTAGAAAGTTCCAAACCTCTAATCATGGCTTAAATCTTTTTGGTGACCAGCCCCCATCCTGAAGCTATCCATGAGCTCACCAAGAGTCACCTCATTATAGCAAAAGACACTGCTATCGCCTAGGAAATTCCAAGGGACTTAGGAGCTCTGTTTCAGGAATCAGGGTCAAAGACCAAATATTAGAACAAAAGATGTTCTTAGTGCTCTTATCAGTTAGTATATTACTAGGGTTTTAGGAGCTCCGTACAAAGAACGAGGGGAAGAGACCAATATATATTTTTCCTATTATTTTACATAACCTTGAGACTATTGTCAAATATAAGATTTCTTAACATTGTTTGTGTCCTCTAAAGCAATTATGTCCTCTAAAGCAATTCAGACTACATGATAGTCTGAAGTCTGTTTTATAAAAGAGCAAAACAAGAATATGAATCTTTTGATATATAAAAATACATGTGAAAAGACAGAAATTAATAGAAGGTAAAGTAATCTTTCATTAGAGAAGAACTTGAAAACACTGAAAAATGACTGGACAAGTTCTGGAAATGAGTTATCACAGAGAACCATATATATTTTATACTCTGACATACCAAATCAACAATAAAAAAAGATTAATTCTTTGCCTTATATAGAAAAAATAATTTTGACTGAACTAGTCCGTTGATTAGAATTAGTTGCTTACAATGTATAAGGTCATTATACATTGGGTGATTTATGGCTTAAAATGTTCAGCAAAGATCAACTGAATATTGTGCTGGGAACCATGTGATACAAAGATGAGTATGACATGAGCCCTGACTTCAAAGCATCTGTAATCTAGATGAGATTCCAGCACATAAGCAGAATAAGATAATTATTAAAGAACCTACTAGATGTATTAGATCTTTCCCAAATAATATAATTAACTAAAATTGGAGCATGGGGACATGGCATTCAAACCAGATTTTGCTGACATTCAGGGAGAGGGAATAACTGCATAAGGACATGGGGAAAAAAACAATTGTACAGAGCTACATGCAGACAGTGTTAAGCAGATTATGGATGTCTGTCTGCAATGTAGAGTATGTGAAGGATTACAGTTGCTGATGAGGTATTCTGGGGTCAAGCAAAGTTTTACTTAATTTTGAAGGTTCTTAGAAAAATTCTAGGAAGAAAAGTTACAACTGGACTGGGTTTTAGAGAGATAATTCAGGCTAGAGTTTAAAGAATGAATTGGAAAGGAGTAAAATTAAAAGCAGAGAGGCTGGTTAGGTGACTACTGAATAGTTTAGATAAGCACTTACTAGGGCCTCAAAAAGGTCAATGGGGAAGAAAGTGAAGCAATGAGAGACCAAGAAACTAAAATGGACAGCACTTGAAAATCAAGAGACTAGCTAAGCATAGTAGAACTGTGAATACAAATGAGAAACAAACAAGGTTTGAGATCAGCGAAACTTAATTTTTACTGGAACAAGGTACATAACTAAAATTAAAAAATAAGTTCTATCCAACTATGTACAACTTGGTAATGACAAATGAAATACATTCAATGTGCATACATTTATTCATTCTTTGAATAAAAGGCCAAGATTTATTACTTGAAAGGTATCCATAGAAATAAATACATTATACTAAACTCAATATGCCTCTGAATGCAGGAGTCTTTTAGAAAATCAAACTTTCTACTACTTAAAAAAGTTCTTAGTAAAAGGCTCTCTATTACAGGTGAGAAACTTGTTCTAGTACAGAAAACAAGCATATGAGGGCTTCTTTATTTTTAGCTATTTTCCAACTCACTTTAAAGCTACTTGTTCAGATTACTCAGTTTCTGAATTATAACTTGATGAAAAGGGAGAAATGATAACAATCCTTAGAGAGGTTTTGTTGTTGTTGCCATTCAGCATAATGTAATTTATATGCTACACAAGGAGCTTTATAACATTGCAATACAATATTCCCCGATCTCCTGGGGATACATGGCATGGGTAGGGAGAATAATTAATAGAAGCCTTTATGGTATTCTTTTAATCTACTGAGGTTTCACATTTCATCTATAATATATTCCAGAAAAGTGGGAAGAATCTCAACCTTGAATGTTGCTAAATAATTCCTCGCTGAATTGTATTGTGATGAAAGGTCAGCATTCCTGTGGTGCTAACTAGCAGTAGCTTTGTTTATTTCATGTGTATTAAGACTCCCTTAGTTAAATCTAAGACTTTAATGT
Organism: Martes martes; assembly: GCF_963455335.1. NCBI lineage: Eukaryota > Metazoa > Chordata > Mammalia > Carnivora > Mustelidae > Martes > Martes martes. Next base: position 39,658,619 of record NC_137902.1, on the reverse strand, counting down.
AGAAAAGAACGTCATCAAGATGGAAATGTGGGAAAAAAGTAACATTCATTTGAAACAAATTTTAAGCATATTTCAAAATTACTGTTTAAGAAAAAGTAACGATTAAATACAAATTTTAAAAAATTTTAAGTGCCAGACAAATATTAATTCAGTTATCTGTTTATGTTAACAGTATTTCTGTTTATAATATCAAAAAATTACTGGGAGAGAATGATTAAAACAAAATATGGTTTTCCCCTTTGAAGATTTTAGTTATGTCTTTTAAAAGGCCATTCTAAAAAGAATCTCAGTTTCATTAAGCACCGAGAGCATAAATACATCATAACTAGCCAAATGCAAATGAGTCTAGTCATTTTACAGTACACATTAAGTTATTCAAACAAGTTAGTCCATTCTCAGGAAACTGATCTAGCTTCTGACCCAATGTAAGCACCAAATAAGGATAAGAAAGTCCTCTTATCAGGTATCAGGAGAGAGGACCTTCTTATCAATCAGTTTTAGATGCCTGCCTCCTAAGACCTAAACAAGGTTGGTGGCAGAAAAACATTTCAAGCTGGTCATCATTTGGGGCAGAGCAAAGCCTTTAAAGAAAAAGAACAAAATTGCTTGGTGACGGCTTGTCAAGACCATACTCTGGGAACTTCCTCCACTGTCAATCTACATCAATGTCTGAACTAAGAGGCCTGATGTTGTCCAGATCTTAAGATATTCTGTCAAAGGCTTTTTAAAGAGGCGCATGTTAAGAAACAGTGCACACTGGCAAATAACAGTATTATCAAGGCTGTCAAAATGATCTGTTTGGCGTTTTTCTCCATTCTGCTATCATGCTTCTTTGCATTAAATCAGTTTAGGAGATAAAAAAAACAAGTTTTCATATTTCCTTTGCTGTCAGAAGCTTGACAAGACTAAGTCCCAAACACACACATACTGTTGTGATTCACCTACCTGTAGCATGCCTTGGCCATTTCCTTCTATGGTACCTTCGTAAGTGACATGCAATCGAGTCAGGGGTTTGTCACATCTACAATTTAAAAAGACAATTCTTTACTTTTAATGACAAGCATTTCACTATGGAAAAATGTGAAAATGTATGTAACTAGAGAAGAAATATTGAAACCATCCCAAATCTTAAAAGCCAGAAACAGATGCCTGGTTAACACTTTTTTTTTTTAAAGATTTTATTTATTTATTTGATAGAGAGTGAGAGAGAGAATGACAGGGGAGAAGGTCAGAGGGAGAAGCAGACTCCTCATGGAGCTGGGAGCCTGATGCGGGACTCGATCCTGGGATTCCGGGATCATGACCTGAGCTGAAGGCAGTCGCTTAACCAACTGAGGCACCCAGGCACCCCTGGTTAACATTTTTGATATAGATTCTCCCAAACTTTTTCTTATTCAAATATTAAATATACATATTTAAATTAAAACGGTATAACATCCTGTTTTGAAACCCATTTTTCTCCTACAAAATAACAGTGCCTCTACTTTAAGAATTGAAAAACTTCTCAAAATGTAAAATAAATTAAGATCTATGCAATTTTACTATTTTGCTAGAGTTGGCAACCTAAAGAAAAATTTGGCAATAAATCATATATGATATTGAGATGGGGTCTATTTCCACTAGTTTGGTAAACATGAGTGAATGTGATGGGGGTGTTTTGATGAATACACAGGCCACAGAAATCTGATCTATGGTATTTTTATATTAATAAAATTGATGAATGAAACCAGTATCTTTAAGTCATAATTATTTTCTTTCCCTTTCATTGACCAAGGTCACTGACATGCTACCCCAAAATGTGGCACAATGGGATATCAAATATTTTAAGCTGAATTAAGTTTGAGAAAATGGCAGAAGCAGAAGGGTCACTATGATCTCTTCCCCCACTCACAGTTCTTCCCACGTGTAATAAAACCTCATGTGCAAGATGCCCACCCTGTATTTGGAGGAAAGAAATATCCTTACCCAAAGAAAAAGGGATGCCAAGAATTCCAACAAATGGGCCTTGTGAAGTTTTCCCTGGGTAACTACAATTACCTCATAAATTGAGGACATGTCAAATTGCTCAGACATGTCCACTCTCCATTGAACCTAGCATAAAAGTATGTGGGTCTTTTTCTTTGGGCCTTCATTTCCTTAAGAAGGTTCTTGTGACATGTAAAACTTATATTAAATAAATGTGTGCTTTTTTCCTGTTAATCTTTGCCCTTTTAATTTTCAGACTCAGCCTGGGACCCTAGCTGGGTCAAGAAAAAACTTTTTCCTCCCTTACACTGTTTAACCTAGCTTACATTTTATTAAAAAACGAATTCCATTTTATTACTAGTATTTGATGATGATATTTTTCAAGTAACAGATTTTCCCCAATTACTTAATAAAAAATATAAATTAAGATAAAATATAACAGATGAGATCCAAATCCCTAACTTATATAAGGGTGGCATTCATTTTGGAGGGGAATTATGTATTTTTTAAAACAATTATATATCTTAAAAAATAATTTATCTGGAGAAGCACTATTACTGGGATTTACTTTCTTCCTGACTTCAATGAGTCCGAATACATTTCTGGGGAAGCTCCAATCCAACAGACTGACAGCCTTAACCAAGAGATTGACAGCCTTAAACAGAAGGCAATTCAGTATAGGTTCTAAGAGCTCCGTTTGCATTAACTCATGTAATCCTCACAACAACCCTATTAGTATCTCTTTTTACAGGCACAGAAAGCATTTAAGTAATCTTCCCAAGGCTAGAAAGCAACAAAGTAACAAGGATATGAAGCCAGATAGCCTAACAGTCCAAACTTCTAACCAGTATGCTATACCTTTAGAAAAATTACTTTCTAAATCTCTTCTAGAAAGTAGTGCCACAAGTTTGATCTTTTTGTAACTTCCTTTTTGTTTATTTTTTGATCCTACTTTCCTAGCCATTTTATGCTAAGGGAGACCACCCATAAAGATACTACTGAAAAGACAAAGAAGCATGATCCAGAAATCTCTAGTTTGTCAGTTACGACTTCAAAACAGAAATCCTGTCATCAACTATTCTTCATAACTGAAGCTGTGAAAGTATAGTACAATTCTCACTAAAATTATGAAATTGCTAGACACTTTTTAAAAAGCATCCTCCAACTTCCTGATTGGCCCCAGCAAATTTTTCATATCGTCACAATCAAAGACACAAATGATTGTGACTCTCTGTGATTACCTAAGGCCATGTAAGGTATTCACTCATAATCATTGGGTTAACTGTAACATGGCAGAAACTTGGAAATCCAAAAACCTTCTAACTTCCTGACACCCATTTAGTCCCTTACTCTTGGAAACACCAACAATCCTCATCTCTTCTTTATCCTCCCTGTCTAAATGAATACATGTTTCTGGTTCTGTGGTGTCTGGGAAAATGATTAATTACATTCTCCAACTTACTTACAAAGCAGCTAAAACAAAAAGAGGTCAATGAGACAAAAAAAAGTTTAAAAAGTTATCAAGTTAAATTGTGCCTATGAAAGTTAAGGGGAATATCTTGATCCTACTTAGGACAAAGTTATCTCACCTACAGCAGCCTTGCCAATCTTGGTGTTTTGATCTATCCCTTCTTTCCCAGATAGTAATGCACAACTGGATGTCCTTTCACATTAGTGCCAAATTAATGTCAGATGCAGAGCAGAGATCTGCAGCTGAATTAAAAACAAGGCCTTGGCATGATCTATAAAATCTATACCAAAGTGAAATGAACAAAACATCTGAATTCCTATCAGATACTAATAGAAAAGCTAAGAAAACCAATCTGTACTGTGGTCTGGGCAAATAAGAGCAGACTGTTACTTTCAGCTGTAGTTACCATATTTTAGAGGGACCAATGGCCTGGAGTGTATCAAGAACAAAAATAAAGGGTTTTTGAATCCATATCACATGTGAAACAGAAGAAATGAGTAAATTTAGTATGTGCCTGTGTGCACCGTTAGAAGTAGGGGTGGGTCCAGAAAGCATGATGATACATGAAGAAGACTGAATGTTAAAGAAAATCGGATTTATTTATTGTACCTCCAGAAGAAAGAACCAGGAATGGAAGAGACAGTGAGATTCTTTAGAGTATAGAGCTTCTTACTGAATACAAGTATCAGATAATAACTTGAGCAGCCAACATTGGGATACACTGAGGTGACAGTACATCACTGAAGCTGTCTGTCATATGTCACAGATATCATAGAGTTGATTGACATTTTTAGTAGACAGCTAGGCCAGATGATTTCCTGAGGTCCCTTTCATCTCTAATATGCCAAGACTCTAAAATACTATACATGTTCTCTTTCCTTCTGGCTCAATTTTTTGTTTTTATCTTCCACTTGTTTAATCTTCTACCCACTTCCCTCTACTAATAATCATCTCAGCCATGCAGTCAGACTCTATTGTTTGTTTTTCTTTCACCTCACAAATAAACATCTTTGATGAGTAAGAAACACCACAAGAAAGCCACTTAAGTAGAAGTGCTTCCTCAAGTTAACTCCCTTAAAAGTGAGTCCCTTTCATCATGAATTCCAAAGGAAACAATTACAAACTATGATAAAAATTATGAGAAAGTGAAACTGAGAGTTAACATAAATGCATATGCAAAATACACATTTAGTATGTTTGATCATGTCCTCATGTATGATGAAAAAGTTGATCTACTCTTCTTTAAGTGCTTTGGGTATCTGATCTAGATTAGAAAATGTATTAACTAGTTCAGGGCACAAAGGGACTTACAAATCTGAATAAACTCAGACTGGTTATTATTCTTCTGTTATTTGCAGGTAAATTAAAAAAAAAAAAAAAACCTCCAGTAAATTAGCAACCTCCACAAAATCTGCCAATAGTATATGTGAACAGCCAAACTTCAAAATTCTTATCATTCAGACAAACTCTAGGTAACTACTATTTACATTTTATTTTAATGAAGAAATTTCCCCCGATCTTGTCCTCCAGAACGAAAAGCCATGAAATACAAATATAGTAACCAAAAGAGTAGGGTAAGGATGAATATCAAATATTGGTGTTCTAGGGGCGCCTGGGTGGCTCAGTCAGTTAAACATCTGCCTTCAGCTCAGGTCATGATCCCGGTGTCCCTGGATGGAGACTCACATTGGGCTCCCCACTTGGCAAGGAGTCTGCTTCTCCCTCTCCCTCTGCCTGTGGCTCCCCCCTGCTTGTGCTTGCTCTCTCTCTCTCAAATCAATAAATAAAATCTTTAAAAAAATAAATATTGGTGTTTTAGTTAATATCAGTGCCTTCACACAAAACTAAATAGGACTTTGCTTCAGAAGAAAAAAAATAAGGCAAAGAGTAGAAATCAAAGGCTTATAGACTTTGATTCAGACAGCATGACCTTTCCAACAATGAGCGCTAACAATGGATCATTTATAGGAAACTCCCTAGCACTAGTGCAATTAAGAGGCTGGGAAACCATCTTTCCAGGAGCTGCAAAATAGAATCCTATTACGGTAAAAGAGTCCTTCTAATTCTAAAATTCCCGGATTATTTTTATTATTATTACCTTTCCCACTCTGGAAAATCTTCAAGACTCTGTCTTGTAAATGTCACCAAGCCAGTAGGTTCTAAAAAAGCAATAAATAAAGAAAAAACAAAACAAAACAAAACAAAAAAACACCCAAAAGAAGTTTGATTTTGGAAAGATTACATACATTCAGTAAAAAATGGGCCTAACAATGGTTATAAAACTAATTGGAAAAATACCAAGCCTAGTGTTAAAATACAACAGAAGACTGATTTAAAATAATATTACTCTTATAGTAGGAATTCTTTCTGTAAAATAGTAAGCCCTCATTAAAACACAAAACTATACAAACAGCACAATGGTACTTACTGGCAAAGTTTTCTAAACTGAATACATTTGTAAATAAGTCATTGAAAAAAAAGATACATTAATGAGTGTAGCTTATACAACAAAGACAAAACTGAATTTAATCTGTAGACTCCTCAAAGAAAGGTCTTAATCTTACAACTAAAGATTGGTGAATGTATAAACATTTACGCATTTTACAATAAAATAAAATGTCTGTGATTAAAAAAGAAAATTGTTGGCATGCCCTGCGGAGTTGACAAAGCTAAATCCAGGGCTTAGATGACATGCAATTGCTCTACTTACAAGGCATCTTAGCTGGAAGGAGGAATTACTGGGTTCTAAGAGGTTAGAGAAGAAAGATGACATAGTTTTTAAGGAGGAATAGATATGAGGGGATCAAAACGCAGTATATTTTAGAGGAAGGTGATCCTTTTTTGTTTGGTTTACTTTTTTTTTCCTAACTAGTGGCAAAGGCAACAAATAAATCAGTAGGCCAAAAGTAATTTGATTCAAATCAAAGAACAAACTAAAAAGGCCAGGCCACTTCTGTTTTCTTCTGTTAAAAAAAAAAAAAAAATGCAAGCAAGAAAGAGAAAAGCTATTAAGCAAAGAGAGATATGTCAGGAACTATTAGTGATAATGGTGGCAGAGACCCAATGAAAGCTTGACAACCATTTCATTCCTCTGGATGATTCCACATTTCTCTGTCACAAGCAGTAATAACACAAAAATCATATGGAATAATTAAAGTAGAACATTAATGGGTGACTTTTATTAATGTGGGTTATAAAATATGCTTAAGATTTCCTTAAGAAATTTCTCTAAGGCAAATAGATAATATATTTAAAACTTACACAAGATCAAACAACTCAAACACCAGAGAAGCAATTCCATTAATAAAAAATTAATGTCAATATCATCATTCAGTAACTTAACAGATAAGTAAGAATATTAAATGTCCTTCATATACTAAGAGGTCCCAAAAGAAATTCCTAAATGAGTATCACTAGCAAAGCCAGAAAAAAGGCAGAACATGGCTCTTTAGGTATAATTAAAACAAAAATACTTAGCATTCTTATCACCTTTCTTGCATAAAAAGGTAACTTTTACGCTAGAATAGGTTATTTTAGTTAATCAAGTATTTCCCTTAATAAAAGCATAAAACTGCATATGAATCATCAATTTTTAAATACTCCATCTATAAGATACTTTATCTAAAACTATACTAAAAATAATTCAGAAGGCCCTTGAAAATCTTTCAACCTCAAGATCCTCATTAAAAATATAAACATTTGAGGGGTGCCTGGGTGGCTCAGTGGGTTAAAGCCTCTGCCTTCGGCTCAGGTCATGATCTCAGGGTCCTGGGATTGAGCCCCACATCGGGCTCTCTGCTCAGCAGAGAGCCTGCTTCTTCCTCTCTCTTTCTCTGCCTGCCTCTCTGCCTACTTGTGATCTCTGTCTGTCAAATAAAAATAAAATAAAATAAAATAAAATAAAATAAAATAAAATAAAATAAACATTTGACAACACTGAAAAGTTGGTCTTGATGGAATTACATTTTATCAATTCTAAAAGGCACATTAACTTCTAAAACTGGGATATGTCTTTCACAATGGAAGGTATCTAGCCATTGCCACTGGTTTAGATTAAAGTTGAATTTTTCCAGAGAAGATGTGCATCTGCTTCTGCAGTCATCTGGGAGCACCATCAACCTGAGATCAGTGTGAATTAAATCCACTATTGCAGGCTTTTGTGATACTTTTGTGACACTGATAATATGACTGACTTCAGACTCCAAACTTGAGGCTTGTGGTTCAAATTCTCAGGGGAGGTTCTTTTGTTTCTTCTCTAGCCAGTGCCATGGTTGACATTGGTAGTTTCTTTGCTGTCCCTTTTTTTGCACAGGTTAATTTCTTATCTATCCTTAGATTGAAGGTACAGACCCTTGGTGTCTCAGCTTTGTAAAAGAGGTCTCCTATGACTCCCCATCCTCAATATTTTTTCCTTCTTAGTTGTACATAACATAATGACACTTTTTACCATCTACAATGTCCTAGATTTGATGAAATATTGTTCAAATAGGTTTCTGTAGTTTCTATTAAGTAGACTCCACGCCTCTTATATAAATTGATCATTAACTTGCAAACCTCTTTTATTCCACTGAGTATTTCCTCCTTAAGCCTGTAGCTTTACATCCTAAAAACTTACAACATGTGTTGCTATATTTCACAAAAAACTAAATTACCATGTACAATGAAAAAGCCAGAAAATAAATGTCTAATTATAATTTATCTTTTTCAGCCTAATTCCTAATACTTAGGATGGTTTATAAATTTCTAGTTGAAAAAAAATTAGCATTTTCCCTCAAAGCAAATAAAATTCTAAAACTTAGGCAAATTAGCTTTTAGAGAAGACATACTTGATTTGACTCTAAGGACAGAAAAATAAATTCTGAATTACTTAGGTATAATAATGGAATGCATTCTATTTAGCAAAACAAATTTAGAATAACAAAAAATGTACTCATCTTTCTAACAAATTATTACAAATTCTAATTTGGCTTTATGTCTCATAAACCCAAATCAGCCTTCATTTCCTTTATTATTTCATTCAGTACAGAGATCAAAACTAGAAATAAGTAAGATAAGAAATAAATAACCCTCTATCAAAGAAGCATGATTTATCTTTTAAATATCAACATTCGGAAAACTGATTCCTTTCCAAAACTCTAAAAAATGTTCAATAGCAATACCTGCAAAAATAAAAAAATGCTAAGTCTACTATAATGTGAAATTATATACTAAAGGAAGAATATGAGAAAACTGACCTTAAAATGAGTCAACAATGTGCTTTAAGACAATCTGACAACCTGAATGACCATAACTGAAAAGAACTCATTTCACTTGACCCGAGTTGATCTGCTCTAGTTAGCAAAAGCAAACTTTAAGATGTTCTGGTTTCCCTTATAATTGACTTGTAGGAAAGGCCACCCGCTGGTAATCATGTAACTTCTCACTTAATATTTAGAACTATCCTATGAGATAACTGATCATTATTCTTTTATTCTACCAACAAGGAAACTGAGGCTTAGAGGTGTTAAGAAACTTGTCTGTGGTCACCCAGCTCCTAGGGTAAGAGGAGCAATAATGATCTATTATTAGCTAGTAATAGTAACTTCCAGCACGGTTAGACATTTATCACCACTGCCTCAGGTTATGATTAGTTTCTGGAAAACAAGATGGTTAAGGTCCAACAGAAAAAGAAACATATAAACACTAAGTACAATACTGTTTTATAAGAATTCTACAAAGTGTGAAGGGATGAGGAAAAAAAAAGAGAGGGATGAGTAGGAAGGCAACACATAGATTGTCCTCTGTAAATAACTAATTGTTAATAATCAATGCCTCTTTAAGTAAAGAACACCCTAAACGTATTTCCTGGTCAATATACTTTCTTTTCAAAGTATTAATTTACTGTTTTTCATCCATGAAAACCTATCAAACCATGTTCTGCTGGTCTAACTTCAGAGTATATAAAACTCACACGTATTCATAGTATGCATTTAATGTATGTAACATGCATAAAATCTAGATTATAATACTGAATTATTTGGTTTGGGCAGGAAAGTGTAGTTGGAACACAAAATGCTTCTGACCTGCCACTTAATCTGAGCCATCTGCATCAGTGATAAAAACTGTATTAAGAATGAAAGGAATTTACTTTTCTCTGTGACTCTTCTAAAATAGCAGAAGAGTGTTTTAAGCTTCTCTGGTTTCCTTGATGAACGTCCTTCAAACAACCTGAAAAAGACCAAATAAAGAAAATAAAAAAGAGTGATCTCAAATGCCTTAATGATTCACAAACAACTAAATATATTGGTACCGAGTAAAGGAAGGCAATCCTATAATGACAGAGAACTGGAAAACCAGATTCCAACAGCATCTGGAGAAGACTAAAACCAACTAGAACCAGGCTTCTTAAAAGTTGTTCGAGTCAGATGGCACTCTCTAGCAACCACGTTTCTCCCATCTATCTTCCTCCAGGGAGAAGGCACCATCTGGCCCCCCAAAGTCAATTAAGCCAGTGAGTTAATGCTCAATCATTTTCCCAATGGCAAATACTAATAATTCATAATATTACTAGGTAGTTAAATGAATGAACAAAAATGGTACATGAAAAAAAATCCCCACAATTTTGTTGGGGGAGGGATGGTAATGGGTGGTTATGACACTGACAAGCAGGTATGACACAGTATTTAGGGACAGACCAATCTTTGGTAATTAAACAGATATACCCTTTGCACAGTAATCAAAACAATGTCTACTCATCTAGTTTTCAGCAACCTGGACTTGCACTACTTAATTTAGTCTTCTTTGAAATGACGTGGCATTGTTAACGGTAAAACATAATGCAATTTATCCTCAGGAAAGAAAAGCAGGGCTTTGGAAGCACATGACCTGAATAGGGAGTTCGCTAAAGAATTTCAAACACAAAAGCATGCTTTGGGCATAAGATCTAGCTTTCCAAAGGCATTTAAAAATTATAAAGAAATTCTGCAGCTATAAATGATGAGGAATTATTTATCGGCCTCTAGTCATATACTCTGACTTTACAACCAGAAACCCTTCAAGTAAAAGTTCACTTTAATAAGTGATGAAATGGGTACAATTTTTCATTATTAGAAAAGCAAGCTTATGTAACTATGCAGAGAGGGAAAAGTTAATTTCATGAGAAAATCCTATTGAGCAACTGAAACGAATTAGGGAAAGGGAAGGAAATGTAGATTTCAAATGATCCTGTTTTCAATAATCTGAAATTCTGTATTCAGGGTCAATTTCTGAGAAAACAGTTTATGTGAATACTTATTTCCTGAAAAGAGTACTAATGTCAGAAAATTTTAACCAAATTTAAAATTGAACTGACTTAAAAAATAAATAAAATAAAATTGAACTGATTTTTAAAAACAGTTTAAGAGTTCCTGTATGGGGTGTCTGGGTGGCTTGCTTGGTTAAGTGTCCGACTCTTGATTTCAGCTCAGGTCACGATCTCAGGGTTGTGACATCAAGCCCTGAGTTGGCTCTGCGCTGGGCATGGAGTCTGCTTAAGATTCTCTCTCTCCCTCTGCCCCACACCTCTTAAAAAAGAGACGCTGTATGGTCATTTTTACTCATTTAAAAGAACTTACTTTTCTAAAATGTTTATTACAAATACTCTTAAAATCCACTGCCTGCTGAAAGAAAGGATCTTTGAGAGCACAGGTTTCAGCTTGGTTTCTTATGTAATATGTCAACCAGGATAGAGTTTATTTAAATCAAAATGATAGTCAAAATGAAGAAGCCACCTGGTAGTTTAATTAAACATCCAGTATCAAATAAATGTGATTTACTAAATGAATATCTTGGGAACCACTGCAAAATCCCTTTCTAGGTTTACTACTTAGTAGAGGGAAACAGTATGAATATAAAGGCAGCCATCACCTTTTCTTAGAGATGAACTGATATACTACATAATCCAAGTAAAGTTCCTCTTCCACAGAACTACTGTGTAGTAAGGAAAAAAGTAGTTGTTATCCTTAAGAAATAATTCTCCCCAAAATAAAAAGTGTCCCTGCCTTGTATTTGTGGTCAGCTGTTTGTAAAATCACATTGAAGTTCACGTATTTCATAACCACGATGACAAATTAGTAAGCCTAAGAGCCTCTTGGGACTGTAGATTTATTACCCTAGCAATATTGACTTTCCTGGAAGATTATATGGCAGTTATTATCACCTACTACAAATGAGCACCCATTGTTTATCTTGTAGGTCCTAACCTTATCAGTACAAAGTCAAGCAGAATCTCAAGGTATTGTTTATTTGTCGCTCCAAGCCTAATTTCAAATCGTTGTGTAACCAAGTATGCTTTCCCATCTTCCTGATGGAGCAGGAAGTGCCATGTAAGGTGGGAGGAATAAGAGACAGGAAGGAACCAAAAAAATCAGGGAAGATGAAGCAGGTTTAAAACCCTTGCATGAAGTCTAAAATTCCACAACAGTGAAGTCTGAAAGTACTATGCATAGCCACCCAAATCAAATCAATTATCCTCGTGGGAAAACTACATAAAAACACAGTAACAACATGAGTGAATATCACCAGAATAACATACTATCTGAGAGACAGCATCTAGGGGGAGGAAGAAGACAAAGAGACCGAGAAATGAGCTCCAAGAAAGGAGAGGGACAAAAAGATGAGGCTGAGGGGCACCTGGGTGGCTCAGTGGGTTAAGCTTCTGCCTTCAGTTTAGGTCATAATCTCAGGGTCCTGGGATCGAGCCCCACATCGGGCTCTCTGCTCAACAGGGAGCCTGCTTCCGCACCGCCCCCCCACCTCTCTGCCTACTTGCGATATCTGTCTGTCAAATAAATAAATAAAATCTAAAAAAAAAAAAAAAAAAAGATGAGGCTGAGAAGTCAGAGAGAGAGACTAACAGAGATGGGGCTGGAGAGAGAGGGAAGGAAGAGACAGAAATGCACACAGAGAGTAAGTCAACCAGAAATAGAGACTCAGAGAGTGAAAGCTTGTAATAATCAAGCACCATGAAATTTTTTAACTTCTCAGCAATTTTTTTAAAAAGATTTATTTATTTGACAGACAGAGATCACAAGTAGGCAGAGAGGTGGTGGGGGTGGGAGGGAGGGAAGCAGGCTCCCTGCTGAGCAGAGAGCCCAATACGGGGCTTGATCCCAGGACCCTTGGATCATGACCTGAGCTGAAGGCAGAGGCTTTTTTTTTTTTTTTAAAGATTTTATTTATTTATTTGACAGACAGAGATCAGAAGTAGGCAGAGAGGCAGGCAGAGAGAGAGGAAGGGAAGCAGGCTCCCCACTGAGCAGAGAGCCCAACGCGGGGCTCGATCCCAGGACCCTGGGATCATGACCTGAGCCGGAGGCAGAGGCTTTAACCCACTGAGCCACCCAGGTGCCCTCAACAATTTTTCTTTTTTAATTTAGGTTTTCAAGTGCTGGGTGTGTATATTCAAAGGCCTATTTTGAGTCAGCAGGTATGCATATGACCATGCACATAAACTAGACCACAATAACCCCTCTGCATATATGAAGGACATTTTGGCATTTAAATGAGTATTAGAGAGTATTTTAAAAAGCAAACAGAAAAAGCCAGTCAGGCAACCTTGCTTTTGTTCTAAACAAAACTTTTTATTTTCAAGGAAATAAGTCAATTAAGGGTCAGATACTTATTAACTGATGTTTTTCTTTCCTTACATATAAAGAAAATCATAGTTTAATAAAATCTTTCCCTGGATAGAATATTGGTAACATTACTGGAATTGAATTCTAGGCACACACACACACCCTCATGTGATTTCAAGTTAAGGATTAATTCCATTAGTACACAGTAAATCAAACTCAAAGCACTGCAACCTCCACTTTAAAATAGATGCAAATGATAATCTGGAACCTAGCCACAAAGTCATTCTTGGCTCTTCTGTGAAGCAATCTGCCATATGGCCCCAACAGCACTTTCAATCCAGGGAAGAGGCAGATGTAAAAGCCTCCTGGGCTGACCACTGCTGCAACCCACAATTAATCTCTGACCATCAGTTTCTAAGCAATCTCAGAAGCATCAATGTTAATCACATTGGAAGCCTTTATATGAATGTTTAGGCCCTGAAAGGCAAGCAGGGGAAAAGGTCAGGGGTATTTAACATAACTAAGCAGAGCTGGAAGAACACAACAATAAATAAAAACAGGAAGACTTATTCAATTTATTGACGTCAGCCTTCCACCACATACTCTTAACCATTTTTCTTATTCAATCAACTAGCTAGCCATATCCCTTCTGAGGCTAACTACACTCACATACACACACAACTCCCAACTGCCAGAACTATCATCATAAATAGCAACTAGGCAAAAAAGATAACACCACCACAACAAAATGCTCCATAATCAGTTTATCAAATGGCTCATCAAATTAGGTACTTGATCTTTCATAAGTCACATGAAAAAGGGGAACTTTTGGTTGTTTTCCACTTCTGGAGCACACTCAGAGCATTTTGCTCAAGAGAAAGTAAGACATAATAAATGAGCACTGAGTGTGAACAGAAGACAGTATCCAGGTCCCAGTTCTGCTGACAAGTCATTTACTCTCACTAAACCTATCAGTACAGAGGTTTCCCTACCTAGAAACTACCATTGATAGAATCAAAGCAAACTGTCAATAGACAGCATCAGTGATCATATATAGTCATCATTCCTGGTGGGGTTTTTTTGTTTTTTGGGTTTTTTTGCTAGTTTAGGCTTATTAAATACATACCATCTCAGTGCAGCCAAGTGCTGACATCCTGGCTGCTAGGATTCCCTAAAACAATTGTAGAGACTACCACAGGCTTTACTTGCACTTAATTAATTTTCAACATTCTGGTGACCAAAAGAATATCCATCAACCAGAAGACAGGAATATGCTTGTATTCAAATTTTCAATAGATTAAGCTCTCATTTGGTGAAAATGTTATTGGGATACTATGAGTTTAAATCCTTTCATGGTCACTCTGGACTGACAAATGACTTTCATTTTACAGACTGAGAATTATTTCTAAGGATAGTTTTAGTTTCTGATTAGCTATGATGTAAGAAGTATTAACCTAATTAACCTGAATAATTATTCAAACGGAGGCCGGATAGCGGAATGGTTAAGGGACACCGCTTCTAGAGGAATACTTTATTCTGAGTTTGAATCCCAGTTATATCAGCTAACTTAGGGAAGTAACCTACCCTCTCTAAGCCTCCATCTCCTCATCGAAAAATGAAAAAAACAATACCTAATTTATAAATTTGATCTATTAGGTAAAAAAATAACAGCATGGTGACTGATACATAGCAAGTACTTAATAAACATTAGGTATTGTTATTAAGAATTCTCATGCAAAAAAAAATTCTCATGCCCAGCAAAGAAATCAACATTCATTTACATAAAATGCTTACATTGTTCAAATCCATATTCCCTTCATTAAGAGAAATAGCTCAGCCTCTTTTCCCGTCAAACCTAACATGCTGACGTTCAGAGCCAACCAGCTCAAATTTCAGAATAAATGACCCTGCACAATGAAAAAGATAAATACAAGCCTTTGCCAAAAGTTCCAGTATTCCTCTGTCAGAAGTTTAGCTGAAAACCAATGATGCTTTAAAATGAACACATGTGGGGTTGCTTGGGTGGCTCAGCTGGTTAACCGTCTGCCTGTGGCTCATGTCATGATCCCAGGGTACCGGGATGGAGTCCCACATCAGGCTCCTTGCTCAGTGGGGAGTCAGCTTCTCCCTCTTCTTGTGCTCCCCCTACTTGTGCTCTCTTTCTTACTCATTCACTCTATCTCAAATAATAAAATCTTAAAAATAAAATAAATAAAATTAACACACCTTTAAATTGATATAAAGCCTGGTAATTGTGGCAGGAAATGGGAAGTCACAAAAGCCAAGGCTTCCTAAGACTACTGTCACCCATTCCAAACCTGAGGTCTACTTTACTATTGAGAAAAGAATGCTGTCAATGCAGCAGGGGCCCAGCCTTTAGAGGACCCTGTGGACTTGTTTCTCTTACATGCTGAATGGACAGTGATGGGGAAGGGGAGGTTATGATACTGTGTCTATGGGGCTATAGTTAGGAAGGAAGAAGCTAGCTGTTTAAGAAAGGCTCAAAAAATTTGTAGGAGTCCAACCTCAAAATCAAATTACAAAAATCATCCACTCTTCATATTAACTTTGTCTTCTGCTCCATTTCTGATGATTGACTTATAACTATTTTTCTTCTGATTATAAAAGTAATATGTTTATTATAAAAAATTTCAAAAATATAGAAAAGGATGAAATAAAAGCATTAAATATGTTTATCTTACTACCCAATGGTAATCACACTTTTATTCATTTTCTTGTCAGTCCATTTCCATGCTCATACATGTACTAATGTGAACACAAAGATATAATTAACAGACACAGATATTTTAACATAATTGAGATATTTTACATATAACTTTTTAATCCTTATTAAAGACTACAATTGCTAATTCTTTTTTTTTTAAGATTTTATTCATTTATTTGTTTGTTTGTTTATTTGAAAGAAAGAGAACAAGGGGAGGAGCAGAGGGAGAGGGATACACAGACTCTATGCTGAGTGTGGAGTCAGGCATGGAGCGTGATCCCAGGATCCTGAGATCACAACCTGAGCCGAACTCAAGAGTCAGATGCTCCAGCTCAACTAGTTGAGCCACCCAGGCACCCCTACAATTGCTATTTCTAATCATGCTTAACCTTCTGCTCCCTTTCTGTGCTTTTTCTTATTTTAACCCATAAGGTTATGTATATTTGTAGTTATCCACAGAGAGCTTTTAGCTTTTCTAAGAAAAGGGCTATAAATATTTAACCAAGATATCAGACTAAAGTGATTTGTGAAGAGTTTAAACACCAAATTCTTTTTTTTTTCCCTTTAAGTAAACTCTACACCCAACATGGGGCTGAAACTCACCATCCCAAGATTAAGACTAGCGTGCTCTACCAACTTAGCCACCGAGGTGCCCCTAAATACTGAATTCTTCACGGGTGAAACTTAACATCTACAATTTGTTTAAAAAAAATTTTTTTTTAAAGTGGGGTTGGATAGGTGAAAACAGAGCAAAATAAAAAATTCTGTTAAGTACTGAAGATGGATAAACATGGGTTCACAATACTGTTTACTTTTTAGTATGTTTGAAAATATCCTTAACAGTTTTAAAAGTAACTTTTTTGGGAAAAGATTGGCTCTCTGATATAACCTTAACTTAGTAAGAGAATGCACAATTCTAATCTAAAAAATAAATTTAAGAGGTCTATAATTAAATCAAATAATCAATCTGAGAAAGCTTGGATCTAAGACATCAAAGGTTTATCTGAGGGACCATCAAGATACAAGCACTAGCGACTACTCATCCCATAGAAACAAACTGTAAGTGGCCATGGAAACCCTAATTCTAAAGCATTATTTTTTTAAGTAAAAATATATTTATTTATGTATTTATGTATTTATTTATTTTTATTAACATATAATGTATTATTTGCTTCAGGGGTACTTGTCTGTGAATCATCAGCCTTACACAATTCACAGCACTCATCATAGCACATACCCTCCCCAATGAATTCTAAGGCATTATTAATTAGAGCTACTGCTTACCAAAACCCAAAACCAACACTCATTTTTAATTTTTTTTAAATTTAAAATTTTAAAATTTATAGTATCCCTGGTGATCCTGGAGCTGATCAAACATTTATTCCAAATAAACAGAAAGACTATTTACTCTACAGAGATCCTTATTATTAATATAACTAATATTCTTCATGGAAACAGATAATTACATTTCTATAAAATTAAATTTCCACTGTTTACTTACATACAAAATTTGACCATTTCCTTTCTATACTAAAAAAAAAAAAAAACAAAAAAACAAACCCTGCAGGAGATGCATAGCCCTTAACTATGAACAGAAAAAAATTCTTAAACAATTTCTCAAATAAGCCAAAAAATTATAGTTAATAAAGAGGTTCGTTACACAATTACAATTGTAGATATACCAATGTTCTTTGTTTTCTCTCAGTCCTATCCCAAATACTAAAGAAATCAAAGGCAAAAACTTGAATTATATATTGCTTAAAAATCAAACATTTCCTAATTCCTATGGATAAGATGCAGTTTGAAAAATAAAGAACAGTAGACTAAGAACTAAGGGTCTAAGTTTTCATCCTAGCACTCTGCCACTAATCAATTTCTCAAGTACTTCATCTGTAAAACTTATTTTCATCCATTCGATGTAGATCTACTAAAGGCCTATTATGCATGAAACTTAATGAAAGATAAGACCCCTGTCCCCACTGATGGGGTGCCTGGGTGGCTCAGTCAGCCAAATGTCCAACTCTTGATTTTGGCTCAGGTCACAATCTCAGTGTTGTGAGAGATCGAGCACCACGTTAGGCTCAACACTCAAGAGGGAGTCTGCTTGAGATTCTCTCTCTCCCTCTGCCCATCACCCAGCTCTCTCTCTCTCTTTTCAAATAAATCTAAAAAAAAAAAAAAAAATCCCTGTCCCCACTGAAAGGATGAAACAAGCAACTGTAACAAAGTAGTGCAGGTGGTACAGTAGGAAAAGTAGAGAACGCTGAAGGCACGTGCCTGGTTGTACCCCAGATGCCTCCTTTCACCCACTCACCAATCAAGTCTGTCACTATCACAATGACTTGCCCTTCAAACTTCACCATATCTCCACCATGACCACTACATGATCCCAGCTATCATCCTTTCCTTTCTGGTGTATTGCAATAGCCTCTCCAACTGGGTAAACTCATTGTACCATGGTCCTTCTCCACTCAGTACCCACACTGTAGTCAGAATAAACTTTTGAAAATGCTAATCTGATCAAATACATCAGCTTCCTCCTCCCCCCATACCAAATCCTTTAATGAGTTTCTATTGCCTTAGGAAGGCCTAGTAGGCACAGCAGGATTGCCTACTGGCCCCCACCTCCTTCTGCAACTTGTCCTCTCTCTGTGTGCTGCATCCACACCGGTCTTCTCTCAGTCCCTGGGGATATCATGTCCTTTTTACCACAGTGCCTTTGTACATGCTGTACCCCCTGCCTAGAATGTAATCATCTCTCCTTTTCTCCTTGGTAAAAACTTCTACTCACCCCTTCATACTTAGTTCAAAAGTTATTTCTTCAAGAAAGGTTTCCTTTATTAAACTATATCCTTTCTAATAAAGTATCATAATGTTATATACCTCTCCTTGATGTAACAGAGGTACACACAGACCTTCATAGGAACCCAAAGGAGTAGCAAACCTATCCTGACAGGATCAGAGCTATCAAAAGCAGTGATACATGAACTGATGCTTGAAGAAGGTATAAAATTGTGGATGAAAGAAAGGCAGAGAAGTCAGAAACTGGTTCATCCCTTCTCTTGTAACCCTCAAGGCACTTAACAAACTGTGGAGAATACTGTAATTGCTCACTGTATGTTTGAACTAAATGACTAAATACTATTCTCTTAAAACATACTTAGCTTTAACAGACTGACTCAGAATTAGATTAACAACATTTTCCTCACAATCAAAGAGAATATAGTATAAAATGGATATCTCTTGCTGGGATTTTAAATAAATTCTCTTACACAGATGACATTATTTTTCATTGTTTCTCCACTCCTTCTTAGTGTTAATAATGGAGAGTAACCATATAATAACAAAGATTTTCATTGAATTTTAATTATCTTGCCTGCAAAATGGCAAAAATACCACTTAACTCACTGCATTATAAAGATTAAATTAGATAATCTGACATAAAATGTTTGGCCTATGGCAAATCCCTGGACAAATATTAAATATTAGTTCCTTCCCCCCTTCTCTATTTCACTTTTAAAGAGGTGTTCTCTGAAAACATACCGATTGAAGTTAATGTCTGGGTAGCTAGAATACTCAGATTTCATCTTAGCATTTCGCCGTGGAAATGTGCAGAAGAAAGCATTAGCTAAAAGACTGGCAATCTGTTCCTGTGACATTGTGATGGAATGATTCATCTTCTGTTTCAGGAGCGGTATTGGCTGATAGAGGAAACAAAATATACAGACAAGAAGAACAATAATTAGTTTAGCAATTTTAAAAGCAGAGGCACCAAATTGCATTTGCTAAATTAAGGCAGGAATAATTTCAGGCCACTCTTGAATCCGTAAATCAGCAGTACTGTTGAAGTCAAGGGCAGTTCATCAAGGATGATTGGAAAAGGGTACTTGTTTGACAAACTGCAGATTTCTAATCAATAATAATGACAGTGAAGAGAACACAAAATGTTACTTATTAGCGGAAAACAAGATTGCTTTAGCAAGTAGGAAATAAAAACACATTATCCATGTAATGAAAAATTTAAACAAAAGATGAAACAAAAAAATGCAACATTGAGTTTAGCTATTATTACATATGCTAAATTTTACTTTCACTTATATTTATAATTGCCAGATGGAGCAATTTTTCTATTTTAGTCCTAAATAAAATGATCTAAGGAAAATAATTCAATAAATAAGTTTTTCCTTCTAATTCTGAATTACACTTTACTTTGACAATTTCTTTATGAGACCTAAATCTAATTTTATTAAAACAATTAATAGGACAGGTGTATACAGACTTATGTTTAACTTGTAAGAAGATAGGCACTTCCTACATACTCATTTTAAGCCAAGGAAGACACAGGTCATTTTCCCTTCAAAGTTTTTATGATGGAAATGTCTTCTAGTTGTACCAAATCCAAATTCATTGACCTTTTCTTTTCAGTATAATCCATGGACCTAACTATTATGTTCAGTTGGTCTTATTGTATTTTAAATGTTTAAACTATATGTTTTCAAAGTCATGATGGTAAAGTCAAGTTTATATATCAGTTGTAAAGTTTTTAAAATGCTCCAACATAATGTTTAAGATGCTTTTCCTTCTACTTTTCGGTTAGACACTGAAGTAAGAATCCTGGATATCTGCATTTATTTCAAACCAGTATACAAAGACAACTGTCCTGATCATATCTAAGGAATTAACACCAAAAATGAAACTGAGGAAAGGCAGGCAAGACAAATTGAAACTGCAATAATAGAACAATTTTTTTCTAAGTAACAGAAAATGTACATCAGTGCTAGAATAAAAATTTGCTAGAAAAAGAAAAGGTTAAATTTGCAGTTCAACTATTTTCCTTGGGAAAATACAAAGATAAACTAACAAGGGAAATGGAAAGAATCACTATAATATCCAAAATTTTCTCCTTTTAGGCCTTAGCAATTACCATTTCTAAGAAAGAGGAAAAAGAGAGGTCATATGGGTTTCTATTTCCATCCTATACACTTATTTACAACTCAGCAATGAGTTTAGAAAATGTAACAATGTATCAATGGCTTTAAGCAAACTGTTACTTAGTTTTTAAAAATGGGCTTTTAACTACAATTTACCAACTTATCCATAAAAATGACTTTAAAAAGTAATGGTGATACTTTAGGCTTACTGAACAATAAACACAAACATCTCTTAACCCCCAAATAACAAAACAGTACAATTTTAAATACAGTAATTGATTTCTATTTTCTTGGAGGAGGAATGTCTGAAAGCTCAACATTTGGGGAGAACTAGAAAGTGTGAATCTTTTAAGTGTTCAGCTAGATAAAATAAGAGACTGACTGATTTAATACGAACCAAGATCTTTCAAAAAGTTAATCTCAAAAATCTGCTTCCTTCCTTTAATTTGCTTTTTATAAATCTAAAATTTACCTTTTGGGTTTGGCCTAGAGAATGTTAATGTGATAAATCATTAAATAACCATATATGCAATTCAACTTGCCAAAGATACATTGTGATATCAAAGTAAAGTGTTAACTTTCACAGCAGAGATTTACTTTTCAGTAGAGTAGAAAGCCCAGACTTAAAATGTTCTCCCCATTAATACATGAATAGAAGAACAAAATTGTTTTTAGCCAGGCCAAAATGTTGGGGAGCCACAAGTCCAATTTTGTTTTACCAAGTGCCTTGTTAGAACTTATAAATTTAGATGTTTTTGAATATGTATCTCATTACATAAAATATGGAAATGCTCTTCTTGCCTAAGTGCAAGGGGAAGAGAAGATTAAGTGATTCATGTCTAAAGGCTATATACTACCAATTATGAACTACATGTTAAATTAAAAGATCATTTAATTAAGCACATGGAACTTGAGGTCACAAAGAGGATTTCCCTTCAAGAAGGATATAATATAGTAGGGGGAGATATATAAAGATAAAAATCACAAAATAATGTTCTAAGTGTGACTTGAGTGTCATAGGAGGGGTTAACTTTGGCTAGGAGAGGTAGGGAAGGCTTCGCAGGAGACAAAAGTTAAGCACACCCTAAAAGATAGTAAGGGATTTTACTAGGTAAGGAAAAAAGCAATGAGAAAAAGGAAAAAGAGTGAACATGACACATAAGCAAGCCAAAAAAACTTCCAACATAAATAAGGAGTATTAATATGTATTTTCCCTGCCCAATAGAAAACTTATTTCAGATACAATGCATTAATGATGTGAAATTAAAGTTACATAAAATGAGAACTACCACAGTAAGATGCTAACAAATATGGCACATCAAAAAACATACAGTGGTTCTTAACTGAAGGTGGCAAGGCCCTCAACCATTTGCTTATGTTTTTAGGTTGTTCCAATGACTGTGGCTGTGGTTTTGCGGGTATCCCCAATGACAAGTCACTATGTGTGAAACCATTTCTCACAGGTGTAAACTATTCCACCCAAAATGTCTCTAGGGCCTCTGTGGAGCAACAGTATTACCAAAACCCTGGCTAGCATCCATGCAGCAAGGGGGCTGGCTCTAGAAACAAAAGACAGAGGCAAATTCACAACCTATGTTGTGAGAAACACAGGAAGAAAATTATAAAGAACAAACCAACAACCTCTTATGGTGATCTGAAAATGTGTCCACAAATTCTTTGATATTTCCTCCTTTTAAAAGATTTTTTTTTTTAATTTATATTAGAAAGAAAGAGAGCATGAGCGGGAGGGGCAGAGGGTGAGGGAGGGAGAATTCCAAGCAGACCCTGAGCTGAGTGCAGAACCCAACACAGGGCTCGATCTCACAACTCTGAGATCGAAACCAAGAGTCAGACACACTCAACCAACTGCGCCACCCAGGAACTCCGATATTTCTTCCTTCTAAGAGAGTCTAATTACCATCTCCTTGAGTGTAGATTAGATTTAGTGACTAATTTGTAATCAACAGAAAAATAGCATGAGTGACAGTAGGTGCCTTCAAAAACTAGGTCAAAAAAGGCACTGTCAATTTCCTGTTCTCTCCCTTAGGTGACTGTTCTGGAGAAGTTAGCAAGCATGTCGTGAGGACAAGCCAATCAGCCTAGGGAGAGGGCCATCGCAAGAAATTGAGGGCTTCTGGGCACCTGGGTGGCTCAGGTGGTTAAGCCTCTGCCTTCAGCTCAGGTCGTGATCCCAGGGTCCTGGGACTGAGTTCCGTTATCAGGCTTCCTGCTCCGTTGGGAAGCCTGCTTCTCCCTCTGTCTCCATCTCCCTCTCTTTGTGATGAATAAATAAATAAAATCTTAAAAAAAAGAAAAAAAGAAAGAAAGAAAGAAATTGAGGGCTTCTGCCAAAAGCCATGTGAGTAAACCAACTTGGAGGTGGCTCCTCCAGTCTCAGTGAAAGCTTCAGAGAAGGACTGCAGCCCTGACCAACACCCCGACTGCGACCACGAAAGAGATCCTGAGCCAGAACCACTCAGCAAAGCTGTTCCTGAATTCCTGACAGACAGAGACTGTGAGATAATAAATGTTTGTTGCTTTAAGCCACGAAATTTTGGCAATTTATTATATAGCTATAATTAACATACTCCCCCCAAAAAGAATACCAGATTCTTTCATTTTTAAAAGTTAAAAAAGTACCATGAGCTCACTTGTTATATAATACACCACTGTGGGGTAAGGAAGAGCCTTTCTGAAGATGAATGTTCTAAATCCATTAGTATGTCTTAGAATAATGACATTTTTTTTTTTAAGTGAGAGATTGTTTAAACAAAACGAGAATAGGAACTCTGAATAAGCAAACCTCAACAGTGTAAACTGAAGCTCAGAAATTGAATGCTGCATTTTTAATGTCCTTTTGTAGCATTCCCTCTAGCCTCTAACCTTTTCTTCAGTATAGCAAAATCCTTACACTCTTTGGTGAAAACTGTTTCCCATCTCTTTCTTCTCTCTCTTTGACCCTGGCCATTAGAGTTAAAAAGAAATTCAATTGTGAGTGCCAAGGACGCTACTGAGGAAGAAGTTATTTCTACTAACCTGGGTGCAAATATTGGGCAGACAGAGTGCAATTTTCACCATATCAGGCAAAATGGACTGATATAAATGTTGAGCTTCTGCTTCTTCAAGTACCTGAAAACCAATCAAATATATTAGTGAATAATAACCAATGAACAAATGTTTGTTATGAAATTAAATTACATACCTGCTTTTCACTGAATACCATAAGGCACTTTATCAGTATCATCAAACACATGTAAAAGTATACCAACGGACATGCACTAAGGTAGAACTTGGGTATTTAAAAACTCGTTTTTTAAAAAAGATTTTATTTATTTATTTGGCAGAGAGAGCATAAGCAGAGGGAATAGCAGAGGGACAGGGAGAAGCAGGCTCCCCACTGAGGACCCTGGGATCATGACCTGAGCCAAAGGCAGATGCTTAACCGACTAAGCCACTCAGGCGCCCCTACAAATTCACTTTCAAACATATCTAATCTACCTGAATACCCTCCGAAAGCTAATTAAATATCTCAAATATCAAATATCTCTCATGTCAACTTTCACAATCAAATGAAACACTTGCAAATAAAAAAACCCAGCACATTCTGCCCTTGGTTACAACTAAAAACTGCTAGACCACTAAGGACTCACTAAGAAACCCTAGAACCCATCCAGTTTCAATTGTTCATAATTTTAAAAAATCACCATAAAAAACATACTAATTATTTCAGAGCACAGTATATTTTTCAAATCTAACCTACTGGGTAGTAAACAAGGAGGTTTCTGATGATCACAGAATTTTTATTTTAAGGCACCGTTGGGAGGTTAAAATCACAATTCCCACATCATAATCTGAAGCACAACAAAGACAACATTCATAGCCCATTTTTATCTTTTATAATTTCCCATCCCTACAGGCTTTAGAAAATATTTAGGTCTTTTGATCTAATTTCTCTCTAAAAATGTGTCTTTAAAAGTACTGAAAATGAAAACACTGTTAATTTGGAAATTAACCAATTTGGAATTAACCAATTAACCATTTGGAAATTGTTAAGTCAGGATTAAAGTAAAACACTAAGCAACTTAAAATTACATTTGAACTAAAGGAGGTCTCATTTATAACCTAGTCTGATTCTGTCATTATTACATAGGAAAGAAAACTGAGGCCAAGGAGGTTACCTGATTATCCTAGCTTAAGAAGGTCAATTAGCAACTAAATCAAAACTAGAACCCAAGTGTTCCCACCTCTACTCCACTACTCTCCCCACTTCTCTACTTGAAAGGGATTGATGAGGATACAGACTCTTCACAAACCTACAGACTTTCTTTGCTATAAACTGGAATTAAGGAACCTTCATTCGTCTATCTGAAGCTGCACAAGGTATGTCTATAAATAGAAAAAGTAACAATTTACATTCACTCTGGTTTTATAGAGAATTTCTAACACTAAGAATTGTCATTATATCAATACGCTAACATCCAACCTATGCTTAAGCTCCCTCTCTAAATTAGGACAGTGTTAGATCTTTTATTGTAGTACCAAAGGTCCTTAAACTGTTTTTTTTTGGTGTTTTTTCTTTTTGCCAGTCTACTTTCTTTGTATTGTTCAAAATGAGTAATTCTGTTGTACTCTTTCAAGTTCACCATTTCTTTCTTCTGTCATCCCATTTCCTCATTGAGCTCATTCATAGCACTTCTTTAAAATTTCAGTTATTGTATTTTTCAGTTCTAAAATTTCTATTTGGTTTTATCTTCATAGCTACTATTTCTTTCCTGAAACTATTTTTTCATCATTTTTGGCAGACTTGTAATAGTTCATTGAAACCTTTTGTGATGGCTCCTTGAAAATCTTGTCACATAATTCTGTAAGCTTGGGGTTGAGGTCCATAGATTGTCTTCTCATTTCAACGCAGATTTTCCTGATTCTTGGTGATGAGTCATCTTTTATTGGAATCTGGGTATCTTTGATATTATGTCATGAGATTCTGGATCTTATTTAAATCTTGTTTTAGCACGCCTTCTGTAACAGAGGAAGGCAGGAGCTAACTCGTTACTGCCAGTTTGGAGTAGAAACTCAGGCCCCCTACTTGTGAGGAGTGGGGAAGGCATCTTGTGCCACTGGGTGGAGGTGAGAGTTCAAGTTCCCAGACAGACCTCTACTGTACATTTCTAGGGCCCCACAGACCATAGCTGGTCAGTATTTTCTCTACCGTTCAGAGTGCTCTTATGTTTATATAGTATCCAGGGTTTTAACTACATTTAGTAGAATGGACAGGGTGAAATGTCTACCCAAACATTTTAACCTAAAGACATTTAACCTTTATATGTCTAAATGGGCTGACAGCTTCTCTTTTGGGTACCTATCCTTGTCTTTTAAAACTGACAGACCAAGTGGTTGCTGCTGTGCTTTGCTGACAGTCACAAGCTTTAAAATATCACTTATTTATCTGATAAAATGTTACTGCACTGGACTTCTTCACAACTGTCAACACTTCAGAGCTATGTCTAAATGCTGCTTTGGAAACGCAAATGAGAACATAAAAAAACATCATTCAAGAACATAACCAACTCAACTACTGTTCGAGAAAGAATGCATAATTTATGGGGCACCTGAGTGGCTCAGTCAGTTAAGCAGCTGCCTCCAGCTCAAGTCATGATCCCAGGGTCCTGGAATCGAGTCCCACATTGGGCTCCCTGCTCAGCGGCGAGCTTGCTTCTCACTCTCCCTCTGCCTGCTGTTCTGCCTACTTGTGCTCTCTCTCCATCTCTCTAATAAATAAAATCTTTAAAAAAAATAGAATGCATAATTTAAAAAGCTACCATGATCTTCAGCTTTCTCACATATTAGTATTTTTATGCAAATGTTACCTTTTATAAATTATTATTTATTATTAACCTATACAGTGCAAACCAAGATATAAATGATGAAAGATTTTTAAAATGTAAGATATTTCTAAAAAAAAAAAAGTCAGTCATTTCTTTACTTCCAGAGTAGCAAGAACCTTGAAGAATAGAATGTTTGTTTATTTATAATACAGCATCTATTATGTTTATTTATAATAATGGCAATGATGATTATAAGGAAAATAAACATAAGACAATAAAAGGAGAGTTTCATTAAATTTTATCACAAGTAAAGCTCTGCTCTCTATTGGATTGTCTGCATACATAACTATATGTAGCAGGTGTTTCTGCATGTGTATATGTGTCTGTGTACCATATTTTTATTCTAGTTCCACAAAGTGTATGTATGTCTCAAAGTGTATGTCTCATTCAGAATTGACATAAGGAGTTTCAAAATTGTAATGCCAATTTGTTCATCTCTTCTTTTTAAACTATAAATCTGTTTGTTAATTCAACTCACCAGTAAACAAGTATTTTGAGTATTTATTATGTACCAGGCACTGTACCAGGAATGAAGACAGAACTGTAAACAATAACAGACATGATCACTGACCTCATGAGTCTCACAGCAGAAAGCCCTATGTTGTTTCTGTGACTGCCACCCCCACCCATAGGTCAGCCCTAACCCTGAAGGATTGTTCTAGGTCATACTATAAGCTCATCACAGTGACTATAGAAAGGTTATCTTTCTTTCTTCCTTTAGCAGACAGAATCATGGACGAACTACTTAAAAAGAGTAACCGATTTGCCAAATGTCAAAACATTATGAATGTTTTAAATCTCTAGAAGCATGCAAAGGAAGAGATGTTTACTTATTTTTTCTTTCTTAGAATACTTGACCAACTAAAACTAAATCTGTGAACTGTGCTCTATTACTACAGATATATTGATAATGACTAAGTACAGTGTCTGGAATAGGGAAAGTATTAAGTAAATAATGACTTCTGAACTTTGAGAGAGTAAGTGAAATCTATAGCTGATAAAATCAGAAAACTACCATCATTTTACTAAAAGAGGAAGTTGCCACTGATCTACTTCTTCAAATAGTTCAGAACTTTAAAAAAGTGACCAGTCACAAAACAATAGAATGAACACCTTAAGTCACTCCATTTTTTATTGATATAAACCTAGTTAGATCCCAGTAAAACTCTGAAGTTATTTACTACTAATCTCTTTTAAAGAAAATTTCAAAAAAAAAAAAAAACAACCAATCCTTTATATACAAGGTCTAGACTATTAAATTTTATTACATAATTTTTCAAAAAAAAGTACCTCACACCCCAAAATCTGAAGAGGAAAAAAGTCATAATCCTACGATCCTAAAATTAAAATAACTACTCAATTTTGTTATGTTAATTTTTTAACTAAATGGTATACTATAATTTATTGCAACTTGATTTTCTGCCTTAAGAGAAAGCCACAGATGTCTTTCCATGTAACAGAATGATAAATGTTACTAGATGTATAATTCCCTATCAATAGTAATTATTTTTCTCAACATTGTATGAAACTTTCAAAAATACAGCAAAGTTAAAATAACTATACACTAACACCATATACTCGGTTGGTAGTTTCTATAATTAAATCACATTTTTCCATATTTACTTTTGTCACATATCTACCCATCCATCAATCCATTTTTAAATTCACTTTGAAGTAATTGGGTACATCTGTACATTTATCACTTCAGCCTGCATATTAACAATTATAGCTTAATATTTAATTTAATACTTATTTAGTTTTTTTCTTTTGAGGTAAAATTTAAATTCAATGAAATATACTAATCTTAAGTGGTATACTTAAGTGGCATATTACCATTCAACAAATTTTTTTACAAATGTATATACCTGTAAACCTAGACCCTTATCAAGATATAGGACATCATCAAAACCTTAAGAGTTCTCTCGGGCACCTGGGTGGCTGAGTCAGTTAAGCGTCTGCCTTCAGCTTGCGTCGTGAGTCCAGGGTCCTGGAATTGAGTCCCCCATCAGGCTCCCTGATAAGCAGGGAACCTGCTTCTCCCTCTTCCTCTGCCTGCCACTTTGCCTACTTGTGGTCTCTCTTTCTCTCAAAAATAAATAAAATCTTTACAAAACAAAACAGGTGTGCCTGGGTGGCTCAGTGGGTTAAAGCCTCTGCGTTCAGCTTAGGTCATGATCTCAGGGTCCTGGGATCAAGCCCTGCATCAGACTCTCTACTCTGCAGGGAGCCTGCTTCTCCACCTACTTGAGATCTCTGTCAAATAAATAAATAAAATCTTAAAAAACAAGACAAAACAAAAACCTTAGAAGTTCTCTCATGCCCCTTTCCAGGAAACTCCTGCCCCCACACCTAAGGGACTACCATTGTCCTAAATTTGTTCTATTACAGATTAGTTCTGCCTCTTATAAAACTTTATGTATTGGAAACAAAGGACCGTACTGTTTTACGCAAGGTTTTTTTTTTTTCTTAACACAATGTTTTTGAGATATATCTATGTTTTATCAGTGACTTTGTTCCCTTTTATTATTTTATCCCATTGTATGAATACACCACAATTTGTTTATTCATTTTCCTGTTGATAGACAACAGGTCTGTTTCTAGGTTTTGGTTATTAGACAAAGATGCTATAAGATTCTTCTATAAATACAGGACTTTTCACGCACTCACACTCTCATTTTTCTTGGGTATAGAAAGGAACAGAATTAGGAGCACCTGGGTGGCTCAGTCAGTTAAGCTCAGGTCATGGTTTCAGGGTTGTGGGATTGAGCCCGCTTTGGGTTCTGCACTGGGCATGGAGCCTGCTTAAGATTCTCTCTCTCCCTCTCTCCCTTCCAAGTCCCTCCTCTCTCTTAAACACACACACACACACACACACACACACGCACTCTCTCTCTCTCTCTCTAAAAAACAAACAAAAAAAACAATAAAAAAACAAAAGCAGAATTAATGAATTAATGGATTATAGGGTAGATAAATGTTTAGTTTTCTAAAGAACTGCCAGATCTATCCCCAATGTAGTAGTACCACTGCACACTCCAGCAACAAAATATGAGAGTTCCAGTTGCTCCATATCTATACCTACACTTGGTCATTTTAGTTTCAGCCTTTCTAGTGTTTGTGTACTAATATTTCATTTCAATTTTCATTGGCATTTCCCCAATGACAAATGATATTGAGCACTTTTTAATGTGCTACTTGGTCATTTGTATGCCTTTCTTTGTGATGTCTTTTGAATTCTTTTGCTCATTTTTTTAATAAGGCTGTTTGTCTTTTTAATTTTTAATTATAGTTATTTATATATTCTAAACACAAGGCCCTTGTTAGAGAAACTTTTTGAAAATATTTTATCCGTGTCCTTAGTTTGTCTACTCATTTTCTTAATGTACTTAGATGATGAGTATTCATTAATTTTTTTTCTTTTATGGCTAATGCTTTCTGTGTCCTATGAAATCTTTCCCTAAATGACGAAGATACTTTCTTCCAGAAGCTTCATGGTTTTAACTTTTGTATTTAGAATTATTTTCTACGTATGCTGTGTAGGAAGAGCTGAAGTTAATTTTCCCCCCATATGTACATCCAGTTTCTCCAGCACCATTTGTTAAAAAGACGTTTCTTTCTCGCACTAGATTTCTTTGGCACCTTTGTTGAAAATCAAATGATTCTGTAATCATGGGTCTATTTCTGGGTTTTCTTGGTTTCCCACAGATCAATTTGATTCTTTGTTTCATTTTGTTTTTATTTTAGTATAATTAACAAACAATGTTACATTAGTTTCAGATGTATAATACAATGATTCAACAATTCTATATGTTACTCAGTGTTCACCACAATTTGATTCTTATGTCACTGCTACATTAGTTTCCTTAGGATGCTATAATGAAGTACCACAAACTGTGGCTTAAAACAACAAAAATTCATTCTCTCATAGTTTTGGAGGCTAGAAGTCTAAAATCAAGATGCTGGCAGGGTTATCCTTCCTCTGAAAGCTCTAGGGAAGAATCTTTCCAAGCCTCTTCCTAATTTTGGTAGCTACTAGCAATCCTTGGGGTTCCTTGGCTTTAGAAGCTTTCAACAAATAATAGCTACTATTATGATGATGATACAGATTTTACCTTCTGCCTTGTTTAACATTTTACTACAGTTAAATAACTAAGTATGGGACAAGACTTAGTTCACATTTCCCTGACTTTCCTAATTGCTCCTTCCTCTGTGACTCTATTGTCAAATGCACACACCTGTACTACAGCACTTATTACAGCTTATTATGGTAACTTATCCACTTATGTTCGTCTCCTCTCCTCCAATTTGTGAAACACTGCAACAGCAGGGACTGTATCTCTGATATCTTGCATTCCCATACCAAGCACAGTATTTAGTACTCACTATTATTTGCTGAATAAAGAGTTAATGAAAATAAAAACATCACATTTTACCTTGAAAGTATCCCTGAAAAATAGAAAGCATAAAGACATCTAAAGAAACTACAGCTTAAAGGAGGTAAAGCAGTTTCCCACACTCACACTTAGTGGCATAAATTAAGACTAGATGCCAAGCCTTTGCTTGCCAGGTTTTAGAGAATGGAGCACTGGCCAAGATACTGGAAGACTACAGTAAGAGGCACAGATCTGCATTTACTCTCTGTATTAACAAAAAATTCCCGAATTCTTTATTTCCTCATCTGTAATAAGGATAATTCTAACTCTGTTTAACTTAGAGAGTTATGAAAGCTCAGAGGTAACAGTGTTTTATAAATTCTAAAGCCCCACATACAAATGCAAAGTAATAATAATAGTAATAATAATCTAATGGGCCAGTAATTCACCACCTTTCTGAATTGAGCCTCCCCCTTCCTTCACCACCCCCACATCAGTTAACTGCCAAGTCCTACTGACTGATTCAGCAGGAACTTAACATACTCGTTACCTCCTCTTAATCACTACTACTAAGCTCCCCTGACTCAGCCCTTCATCCAATCTCCCCAAGAGTGCTACAGCAATCTAACTGCTGCCCTACTGCTGGCCCACCTTCAGTTTCCACACAAGTACACCCTGGTGTGTCCCAGCTCCACTTGAAAACTTTTAATGGCTTTTCATTGCCTTTACAATACAGCATAATTCTTTGAACTAATAACCAACTATCTGGCCTTAGATGCTTGTCTAGTCTTCTTTAGCACACATACACACCACCTTCTGTGCATTTTACATACTGGCAACTCAGCAATTTACTCTTTTTGAGCACCTACCTATGTTGCCACAGATACAATTTGTGCTACACCTACAATATCTTTCCTACTCAACTTTAAAACTTACCTAACCTTCTGATGTCTTGCTCAAACAACATGTTGTTTCAAAGTCTATCCAATTTGATTTGCCAGCTAGAAGGTTAACTTTCCCTCCTCCAATTTATCTGTACTTTTTCTCACAAGACACTTAAGACTTCCTGCTTTATACTGTAGTTATTTATGGATATGCCTACAAGTGCTTACTAGAAGTTCCTTTAAGACAAGATTTATGGGGGCACCTGGGTGGCTCAATTGGTTAGGCATCTATCTGCCTTCAGCTCAGGTCATGATCATGGGGTCCTGGGATCAAGCCCCACATCTCTGCTGAGCAGGAAGCCCATTTCTCTCTCTGCCCACTCATTCATATGCTCGCTCGCTCTCAAATAAATAAATAAATAAATATTAAAAACAAAATTTATGTTGCTTCACTATGCCTAGAACAGTGATATTCATATGTGACATTCTCAATAAATACTTGTTCAATTAACTTAAATTTTCTATTATAGGTAATTTTACAAAGCTCATTCTCTTCCTCCTCTCTACTTCCTATGAAAATCACCGCTACTTAGGGCAAATATTAGAGTTTCTTTTCCTTGTTTTTTTTTTTTTCTTTTTAAGGAAAAGTAAATTAAACTGCATATGGGGTAAGCTTTCTATATTATACCTAAAACTTAATGGGATCCCAAGCCAGAAAGGCAGGTTTATACTTCAAAAAAATTTTTAAAAGAGGCACATAGGTGGCAGTTAAGCAGCAGACTCTTTGGTTTCGGCTCAGGTTGTGATCTCGGTGTTGTGCGATGGAGCCCTGTGTTGGGCTCTACGCTCAGCATGGAGTCTGGTTGGGACTTTCTCTCCCTATTCCTCTGCCCCTCCCCCTGCTCTCTCTCTCTCTAAAAATAAATATATAAAATCTTTAAAAAATTAAAAAGAAATAACACAAGTCAGAATTAACATGATCTTTCAGACCCACTTATTCTTCAGGCATGTCTTTAGACTACAAAATTAAATGTTTGTGAGAAAAAAACCAATTATAGCACTAAATTATGTAAGGGTAAAAAAATCAACTGGAGAAGGTGAATGTTTCTAACATTTATTTGTGCGTGACTCAGGCTGACACTTTGAAGAGAAGAATGTGACAGCTTACAAGAAAACAAACTCACTCACTCCCCCTTAATTTCTGAAGGCTCATGCAAGTCTGACAGGCCAACCACAGGGTGATCTCTCATGTGTATCATCCATGACAATTACGGCTTCAATAAGAATGTTCCCCAAATTTTAATAAAGCCCAGCTGGTTTTCAGGAAATAGCTAGCCTAACATTTTCATATTTAAGAAAGCATATTTCAGAAATTAGTGAACTATTTTGTGCACCTAATTAAGACTGTCTAAAATTTTTATCTTAAGGCATCAAAAGAGGTACAAAATGAATGTCGTGGAGAACAAGGTGATATGAAAGGCTGAGTGCTAACAGGGGTCAGTGTTGGTAGCAGGGAAAAGGGTTGTGCTGGGAAGCCACCCTGCCCCTCTCTCATCTTTGCTTTGGTTTGGTTTTCCTCTTCAAAGAGCTATCAAGAGTTACCCTATGAATTTTCAAAGTGCTATGACTAAATCTGGGAATCACTGATAAAAATCACAGCTCATTATAAGCATTTGAAATGATTTAAGGATAGTACAAAAGAGGCTTCGAAGTATTTATCTTGCAACTTACACTGGAAATAACCTGTACCTGTCATTATAGTAATTCGATAGTTGTTTAATATGGGGTAAATCAGGCTGCTATAGCCATTTCCTCTTCTTCCCCATCATTGGTTGTCAGCAACAGAGGAAAAAAAGGAAAAAGAGTGCAAGCAGTGGATTCTAATTTTATTCTACATCTCCATGCCCACAGCCAAGCTCCTATTAGCCAGTACAGGCAAGAGAAATAAGGAAGGAGATGAGAAAGGGCTCTCCTGGATGGTCCTCACAATTCCATTTCTAGCCTCTCCCAATCACTGTTCTGTTGCTCATGACACAACTCTGCACTAGTTTCTCTCTTCATCCAGAAAACCAGCCACCACTGCCTTAAAATTCACAGGTTTTTGTAGATGGAAATTTCACCATCATGTACTCCTAAATTGAAATAATTAACTAATCTGGGAACACAAGCAATTTACAAAGAATATCTTCACCAAGTTCTTTAAACAAACTATGCCTCTAAACGACAACTGTCACCCTATCTACTACACAGATTTCATTAGATTATACACAAATAAAATCGTAAAGGTTTACGAAACATGAAGGAAGCTCTTCTCTAAACAGTATTTATTGATAATGACAATCTTTTTCCATGCTAATAATAAAATGCACCGAGTATTATCTTAGGATAAAGCACAATAACGCATCCTCACTATCCTGTCTCCAAAGGAGAATTTACTTCTCAGTACTGTTATGGAAAATGATTATCCTTTAGGGAACAATCCCACACTAGCACAAGATGCTCTGGTAGGTCTTTCTCATCTCTCATTCCTATTACCGTATGACTACATGGCCATATCCATCAATCACGTTAGCAAACACCACCAAACCACAACGCTATTACATATAAGCCAACAGATATTTTCAATACCATAGAATCACATTATTATCCATCTTTTATAGCCAGGCAATCAAACTGAACATGACAAGATCCCAGAGAAATAGCTAATGGTAATATAAGTTTTCTAGTCCTGGAAGTAAGATGAACTTAATTCATTCAAAAAATGTGAGTAGTAACTTCAATCTCTTACTACAGTTTATACTTTTAAATTTAATGAGAATATTACTGAACTGTAATTAATACTTTAAAATTATTTATTTTTAAGTAACTTTTAAGATAGTTCAAAGACAGCCTCTCACATACCACTAGAAAAATAATTTGCCATATAAACAAAGTAATGTGCATATATATTATGGTCCCTAATTCTTAATTTAAATCCTAAATTATACAGCATGAATTAAAAAATCAGTATTATTAGTCTACGCTTCACTCTTATTAACAAGGCTGAAACACACTTAATTTTCCCAAAAGGTTTGAGGGCACCCCCTGGTGGCAGATTCTTTGGGAAAAAAAAATAGGAGGAGTAGAAAACAAATACTATCACAATGAAAATATCTTTTGAAAAAAACTGACCAAGCTCCACTCAACAACTCAGTTATTTCAGGCAATAGCCAATGTAGTAAAAATCAAAATGTGATCAAAGAATGTTAAGAAATCTCTAAAGCTCCCTATGAAAAAATCAGACCAGCAGCGGCTTTCAGGTAGCAAGACCAGCAAGATGTCCAACACAGAAGGAACCTAGAGAGATGATCTCATCCAGTACAGAAGAAAACTTTCTAGCACATGTATTGACTAAGTATTTGAAATGTGGCCAGTGTAACTGAGCAACTGAATTTTAAATTTTATTTCACTTTAAATAGCCACATATGGCTTTGGCTACTGTTTGTGGACAATACAGATCCAGCCCATTTGTTACTACTACTCCACTGCAGAGAAAGTCACCAGAGCAGTCGATGGAAGATTCAAAAGTTTCCAGACATATGTAGAATTGGATGGTACAAATATATATGACTAAATCTGTACCTCTTTGTTTGGGGCTTTTTAAGTGCAACTAATTTAATTCAACTGCACTGAGCTACTTTTGGTAACTGTAATTCATTTTAGAATACAGAGAAGTTTGAAAATGGACAAATATTCCTTTTAAAATAATACTGGCTTTACAACCTATATAAAACTGAAGATATTTGACAACTGCCATAACATTTAGATACATCAAATAAAGCAGATTAAGTGTTCAGGCTTAAGTATCACCTGGGGCATTCATTCTTTTCTTATATGTAGAGAATAAAAAGGTAAATGGGTCCTTGGACTGTAGATTAGCTGAGCTCGGGAATCCAAGAAAGAGAAGAGCCCAGAAGCCCGCCTCTACTTGATACCGAACTCTAGTAGTATGTTGCCCTTTATTTGGTTCAAGCACCTACGGAGCACTCACTTTGTCTAGGACATCACATGGAGCACTGCGAGGAATAAAGGCAGACAATGCAAGGTCTCTGTCCTCTAGAAATTCACTACCTTTTAGGGTAAAAATGTCCTGTAAACAACCATAAGGGTTGTGTGTGCTGGCCACACTTTTTCTGATACCAACCGACAATCTCAAATGGTCAAGTAGCATTTTACACAAATAAATCATCCTAAATCTTCCGTTAAGAAACTGTGGCTTATGACCCACATTTGTGTGTTAACCCACTCTTCTTGAATATCTTGAATTTAGTTCAAGAAACATTTACTGGGCACCAGCCATAAGCCGGAAAACACTAAGATGCCCTGGAGAAGCTCAGCCTCATAAAGAATGCAGACATTTTATAGAGAGATCATGTGTTATGCAACAAGTTCTTGGAGGTACTAATGTCAGCACTGAGAGGAGTTTTTAGTAGATAAAACTACTGTCCTCTCTGGGAAGAGAGGAAAGAGTTCTTGGAGGAGATAAAGACTGCTCAGTCTGGAGAGGTGGATTAAGAGCAAGCAAACAGCATGCCAGGGAATCATAAGCAACGGTCATTAGGATATCAGGTTTGGAGCAGGGAAGTGGCAAGAAATGATGCTGGAGAAGTGGCAGAGGCAAGGCCACGGAATACCATAAATATCACCCAGGAGAGTTGAAAATAGATGAGGTGCCACATAAGATTTGAAGATATATGCTTCAGAGAGCTCACTGTGTGTGAGCAGCACGAAGGATGGATTTGAAGGGAGCAACACTGAACACAGGGGTCAGCTGGATGCCATATACCATCTGAGTCATAAAGACAGCATGGATTAGACAGTATAGTAGAAATAGAGGTGAGGCTCAAGAAGTGTTTAGGAAGTAAAATTATGGTGTCTTAATATAAGAAGCTGACAGAGAAAAAGAGCTGAAGATAAAGATCCAAGTGTGCCTCAGCATTAAGTGGTATTTAAAGCTCTTGGCACTAGGTTAAGTGATAGGGACATAACAAAGAACAAATTAAATCACAGCCTCCTTCAAGGAAAACTAAGGGAGATGAACAAAGAAAAGTCCATAACAGAAGTGACAGCTAGGCTAGACACTAAAGGATGAGCAACAGCTAATCAGGCCTTTGCGAGAAGACTGAGGCCAAAAAAGATAGAGTGACATCTGTATCCTCAAGTATAACTCTATTTTGGACTTGCTGAATTTAAGGACTGGAATAAAACTAGTTTTCCTCTGAGATAACAAGAGATGAATAAATAATACCTAAAATAAAGGAACTAAAAAAGTTTACCTTTTAGATGGTCTCCAAACTCTGAGGTGTGAAGTAGGAACAGATGGACAGTAGAGTGCATGTGAAGATTAGAAAACACTGTGAAAGTTCACAACCAAAGATCAATGAGGAAAAATATATTCAAGACAGCAAAAAGAACCAAAGGCCAAGTTAAGATTCAACAACAGGAACTCTCAGAAAGCCTATCAGAAAAATTTTATTATTTATTTCTTGCTTTCGCCGCCTCCTTCCCTCAGTTAAGAGGAAAGGAAACAGGTAGCCAGATGCTATCAGAGTTGGAAACTAGCAGATACTAAAGATCAATGATAAACAGATGAAAAAACAGATGACAGTTACCAGGCTAGGCAGGAAGAGAAAGGCAGGAGAGAGCCAACACTGTTTTGCAAGGTGTGTTCCATGGAATACCAACTATAAGGGAAATCATAAGTTGTTACACAGAAAAGGGTCCTGTTTGTAAATAAGTTTGGGGACAATGTTTAATCAAAACTAAGCAGGTTTCTTTACTGTAAGACTCCTTAGAACTATTCCCAGTAGGAGGATATAATATGTAGCATACTAACTTGACCATTCAACCCTTTACTTACAAAGTATTTGAGCAACATAAGCTGGGAAACAGCGGCCCAGAAGAAAAGGGATAGAAGCAGTAGACTTAAAAAACAAGGTCCAGTAGGAATATGAGAATTGAAAACTGGGAGTAAGGGAGTAGCTCGGAACTCATGACTTTAGTGAAGGAACTGGCCCTGGATAACCAGGTCCAAATTGTGACCATACACGGTCATAGAGGTTAACACAGTAGTGGGTTTCACATACAGAACTGAGTCATACCAGCACTAGTTGATGACCAGTGTCATCAACATGGTATCAACCAAAGTTGCTCAAGCTGATGTCAGTAACAGGGCTGAGGAAAAGGTGTCAAAGATGGGTAGATAACAAGGTAAGAAGGGACATAACCAGATGGCAAGGATGCAAAGGAACAAAGGCTGTTGCACATTGGTATGTGCCCTCCCAAAGTCAATGTGTTTAAATGTCAGATCTAAGGGCCATTAAAGCCACCTTTTTCAAGAGAATTTTTCTTAGCTTCTCTGCTACCTGTAATTAAAATCTTTGAACTTACTGGGCTTCCCTAGCTTTATTCTATGATGATTCAGCTCCTTTCCCTAAACATTTCTAGCTTACCTTATTTTGGGTGGTATGTTTGACGTCATTCCTCTCTAAGTGGTAAGTCAAGGTAGGCTCTGATGGCATGGACCACGGTGCACAAATAAAAAATGAGACACACTTCAGCTCAGGTCTATAAGCATCACCCTGGGTTTTCACAGATCTGGGATAGGGTTAAACAATTCAACAATGTAGTGGCGTTAAGCACTGAGGCCTGAGGAGGAAAACAATTCCCTCTCTTCAGAGAAGGAAAAACTGCCACTCAGAAAAGCTCCTTCAGCTAAGATAAAAGTTAAGGGACAGCTACTATACAAGATGTTTGAACAAGATGGTAGAGTAGAGCCGTCATTTTGAGAACTTTTATACACATCACAGTTAACTGAGGGCTTGTGAAAACACAGATGGCTAGGCCTTGCCGCAGCAGTTTCTAATTCAGTAGGTCTAGGGGTGGGGCAGAATTTATACGCTTAACAAGTTCCCAGGTGATGCTGTCTGCTGAATCAGTGACCATACCTTGAGAACCACTGCAGTGGAGTAGGTTTCTTGATCTTGGCTCTACTGACCTTTTGGGGTAGATAATTCTGTTATGGAGGGTGTCATCCTGTTCATGTGGGATGTTGAGTGGCATCCACTGCCTCTATCTGCCAGAGGCCAGTAGCACTGCCCTCCCAGTTGTGAGAACCAAAAATGTCTCCAAGTATCACCAAATGTCCCCTGGGAAGCAGAATCACTCTTGAATTTAGAGCTACCACAACTAACTATAGTAGTTAAGCGCTAAAACTGGAGTGAGAGGCACCTGGGTTGAAATCCTGACTTTATCACTTAAGCAAGTTACTTTAAGTTCTCTAAGCCTTGGATTTCAGTTCTTTATTTGAAAAATGAAAACGTTAATGGTGTTTGCCTAATGGGGTAGTTGTGATGATTAAATGAGATAAAACATACCACTTACACCATACTTAGTACATAGTAAACCTCCCAATTACAAGGACCACCACTGTCGCTACCACAGATAACCAAGTAAGGAGTTATAGCAAACTCCAAGGAGATCAAGGGCACAGGGGACCTTGGAGAGGAGGTTAAATGTGGGAGGAGATAGGGCTAAGCCCAGAATGCATAAAAGTTTGCAAGTGAACCAAGCTGAAATGTCTACAACTTAAGCTAGTTAAGCTGCTGTCCAAAAGGAAAGGACTACAAAGGAAGAGAGATGTCAGTTATGGGGAAAGAGGTTGAGTATTTGCTGCTCAACCAGTGAGCTGTGATATAAAGCACTTTTAACATTCCATTCCCAGTGGAAGATGGCCTTTGTGCTACAGACTGAATGCTTGTGTCCTCCCTAATTCGTATGTTGAAACCTATTCCTGCCATATGATGGTATTTGGATGTGGAAATTTAAGGAGGTTATTCAAGTCATGAGAGTGAAGATGTCATGTATAGGATTAGTGTCTTTTTAAAAGAGACCTTGGAGAGCTCTGTTGCTCCTTCTGCTTTGTGAAAATATAGCAAGAAAACAACCTACATCTATGAATCAGGAAGAACAGTCTACTAAATACCAAATCTGCCAATGCCTTGACCTTGGACTTGAAAGCCTCCAGAACTGTGAAAAATAAGTTTCTGTTGCTTATAAGCCACCCAGTCTATTGTATTCTGTTACTAGCAGCCTGAATGGACTAAACCACCTTGTTTACCTCTGAGCTGGGCTTCCCAGGACTGAGGTAGATCAGACCAACAGCACCACCTGGGACTTCATTCGAAAATATTCTATATTTCACTATGCTGGAAATAGTTCTTGTTGAAGAAAATGTCTTTTTACAGTGTTTTTCAAGTAATCAAAGAGCATCTGAGGCAACAAGTTACTATGCCACTAAACTTACTAAAAACTTCTTTAACACAATAAAAAATTGCTCAGACAGTTTCGAACTGGAATGCATCATGCAGTTAATCATTACCTGTCATTGCCATAGCAATAAGTTATGGGTATGTACTTTTCACAACTAGTATCAACAGTAAAATACAGAGAAGATTATTAGCTCAGTTCTCATTAGATGCAGCTATGAGGGTACACTGGCACTAATAAAGTACTCCCTGCATCGAGAGGACAATGGACCTATTTAACCCTCATTATCAAGGTTACTGCATTGTTGATACAGACTACACACTGAAACTATATAAATTTGAAAAACAGGAGAGGAGAAGCAAGATGACAAGGAGTAGGAGACATAAATTCCGTCTGGTTCCAGGAATTCACCTAGATATCAAACCATTCCGAACACCTACAAACTCAAGAGGAGATGGAAGACAAGGATAACAGCAATTCTATGAACAGAAAAGCAACCACTTTCTGGAAGGTAGGATGCACAGAGAAGTGAATCCAAGGTGATATTTGGGAAGACAGACCACGGGGGGAGGAGGAGGTAACGGGAGTCTCCATCAGCCAACTACCGGCAAGTGATACTGATAAGCAGCAGAGAACAAAATCAGAACTTTTAGAAGTCTGTGCTGCTAACGGCTCCTCCCCCAGAAGATCACCAAGAACAAAAAGCCAAGACCAAGTTTACTGATCAATGAGAACTGCAAAACTCCAGTGCAGCAAAGGGGAATACAGCACATAGAATTCATAGCTTTTTCCTCATGATTCTTTAGTCCTTCAAAGTTAGTTTTTAAAATTTTCTTTCTTTTTCTTTTTCTATTTTTTAAATTTTTCTTCTTTCCCTTTTCAGCCAACATCTTATCAATTCCTTTTTAAAAATAATTTCTAATTTTCATTTTTATACTCATATTCTATCCCTTCATTGTATTTAACCTTATTTTTTTGTCTATATATAAGATTTTCTTTAAAATACTGAGATACGGTTTCTCTTAACAGACCAAAATATACCCTAAATCTAGTGTATGACTTTGTTCTAGTCTCCTGCCTGATTAGATTCTCTCCTCTTTTTAAAATTTTTTGTTCTTTATTTTTTCAACCAACTCCTTATCAATTCCTTTCTTAAGATATTTAAAAAATTTTAATCATTACAGTCATATTCCATCCCTTCATCCTATTTACCCTTATGTGTGTGTGTGTGTGTGTGTGTGTGTGTGTACATAAATGTAAGTTTTTCTTTAAAATTTTGGAAGGCAGTTTTTTCTAACCAAAATACACCCAAAATCTAGTGTGTGGCTCTGTTCTATTCAGCAGCCTGATCATATTCTTTTTTTTCCCCCCCCTCCAGTTTCGGGTCTCTTCTGATTTCTTTAGTGTATAGTTTTCTGGGGTCATTGTTTACCCTTTTAGCATTTTCTTCTCTCATTCATTATTTCTCTCTGAACAAAATGACAAAACGGAAAAACTCTCCTCAAAAAAAAGAACAAGAGGGAGTACCAACTGCCAAGGACCTAATCAATATGGACATTAGCAAGATGTCAGAACTAGAGTTCAGAATGATGATTATAAAGATACTAGCCAGGCTTGAAAAAAGCATAGGTGATACTAGAGAATCCCTTTCTGGAGAAATGAAAGAACTAAAATCTAACCAAGTCACAATCAAAAAGGCTATTAACAAGGTGCAATAAAAAATGGAGGCTCTAACTGCTAGAATAAATGAGGCAGAAGAGAGAATTAGTGACATAAAAGACCAAAGGATGGAGAATAAAGAAGCTGAGACAAAGAGAGATAAATGACCACTGGATCACGAAGGGAGAATTTGAGAGATAAGCAACACCATAAGATGAAACAATATTAGAATAATTGGGATCCCAGAAAAAGAAGAGAGAGGGGGCCAGAAGGTATATTGGAGCAAATTATAGCAGAGAACTTCCCTAATTTGGGGAAGGAAATAGGCATCAAAATCCAGGAGGCACAGAGAACCTCTGCCTCAAAATCAATAAAAACAGGTTGACACCCATCATTTAATGGTAAAATTTACAAGTCTCAGAGAAAAAGAGAAAATCCTGAAAGCAGCTTGGGACAAGATGTCTGTAACCTACAACAATAGAAATATTACACTGACAGGAGACTTATCCACTGAGACCTGGCATGCCAGAAAGGACTGGCATGATACATTCAGAGCACTAAGCAAGAAAAATATGTAGCCAAGAATACTATATCCAGCTAGGTTGTCACTGCAACCTAGGAGAGAGAAAAAGTTTCCTGGACAAATAAAACCTGAAAGAATTTGCAAACACCAAACCAACCCTACAGCAAATAATGAAAGGGGTCCTCTAAGCCAAAAGAGAGCCTAAAAGTAACAGAGACCAGAAAGGAAAAGAGACAATATACAGTAACAGTCACCTTACAGGCAATACAATGACACTAAATTCATATCTTTCAATAGTTACCCTGAATGTAAATGGGCTAAATATTCCAATCAAAACACACAGGGATTCAGAACGGATAAAAAACAAGACCCACCAATATGCTGTCTGCAAGAAATTCATTTTAGACCCAAAGACACCTCTAGATTTAAAGTGAGTGGGTGGAAAACCATTTACCATGCTAATGGACATCAAAAGGAAGCTAGGGTGGCAATCCTTATATCAGACAAATTAGATTTTAAACCAAAGACTATAATAAGAGATGAGGAAGGACAATATATCATACTTAAAGGATATATCCAATAAGAAGATCTAACAATTTTAAATATCTATGTCCCTAATATGGGAGTAGCCAATTATTAACAACATCAAAGAAACACATCGACAATAATACAATAATAGTTTGGGTCTTTAACACCCCCCTCACCAAAATGGACTGATCATCTAAATAAAAGATCAACAAGGACATAAAGGCTTTAAATGACACACTGAACCAGATGGACATCACAGATATATTCAGAACATTCCATCCCAAAACAACAGAATACATATTCTTCTCTAGTGCACATGGAACAGTCTCCAGAATAGATCACACCTTGGGTCACAAATCAGGTCTCAACCAGTACCAAAGACTAGGATCATTCCCTGCAAATTTTTGGACGACAGTACTTTGAAACTAGAACTCAATCACAAGAGGAAAGTTGGAAAAAACTCAAATACATGGAAGCTAAAGAGCATCCTACTGAAGAATGAATGAGTCAACCAGGAAATTAAAGAATTATTCTGCCATTGCTCATGGAAACAAATGAAAATGAAAACACAAAGGTTCAAAATCACTGGGATACAGAAAAGGCAGTCCTGGGAGGAAGGTATACAGCAATATAAGCCTTTCTCAAGAAACAAGGTCCTAAATAATCGATCTGATGCTACACCTAAAGAAGCTGGAGAAACAACAGCAAATAAAGCCTAAATCCAGCAGGAGAAGAGAAATTATTAAGATCAGAGAAGAAATCAATGAAAAAGAAACCAAAAGAACTGCATAACAGATCAATGGAAGTAGGAGCTGGTTCTTTGAAAGAATTGGTAAGATTAATAAACCCCTCGCCAGACTTATAGAAAAGAGAAAGGACACAAATTAATAAAATCATGAATAAAAGAGGAGATCACAACCAATATCAAAGAAATACAAACAATTATAAGAACATATTGTGAGCAATTATACGCCAGCAAATTTGACAATCTGGAAGAAATGGATGCATTCCTAGAGACATATAAACTACCACAACTGAACCAGGAAGAAATAGAAAACCTGAACAGACCCATTAACTGGTAAGGAGATTGAAGCCATAATTAAAAATCTCCCAACAAACAAGAGCCCAGGGCCAGATGGCTTCCCAGGGGAATTCTACCAAACATTTAAAGAAGAATTAATACCCCTTCTCCTGAAACTGTTCCAAAAAATAGAGATGGAAGGAAAACTTCCAAACTCATTTTATGAGGCCAGCATTACTTGATCCCAAAACCAGACAAAGACACCATCTAAAAGGAGAATTACAGACCAATATCCCCGATGAACATGGATGCAAAAATTCTCACCAAAATACTAACCAATAGGATCAAACCAACAGTACATTAAAAGGATTATTTACCACTACC
The DNA here is from genome assembly GCF_963455335.1 of Martes martes. NCBI lineage: Eukaryota > Metazoa > Chordata > Mammalia > Carnivora > Mustelidae > Martes > Martes martes. The sequence goes on along the minus strand of NC_137902.1, from coordinate 39,614,370 downwards.
AAGTGGGATTTATTCCTGGGCTGCAAGGTTGGTTCAACATCCGCAAATCAAAGTGAGACAATACATTAATAAAAGAAAGAACAAGAACCATATGATACTCTCAATGGATACAGAAAACGCATTTGACAAAGTACAGTATCCCTTCTTGATTAAAACTCTTCACAGTGTAGGGATAGAGGGTACATACCACACTATCATAAAAGCCATCTATGGAAAAACCCATAGTGAATACCATTCTCAATGGGGGAAAAACTGAGAGCTTTTCCCCTAAGGTCAGAACACAGCAGGGATGTCCACTATCACCACTGCTATTCAACATAGTACTCAAAGTCCTAGCAACAGCAATCAAACAAAAGAAATAAAAGGCATCTGAATCAGCAAGGAAGAAGTCAAACTTTCATTCTTTGCAAATGATAGAATACTTTATGTGGAAAACCCAAAAGACTCGACCCCCAAACTGCTAGAACTCATAGAGAAATTCAGTAAAGTGGCAGGATATAAAATCAGTTGCATTTCTATATACCAGCACCAAGACAGAAGAAAGAGAAATTAAGGAGTCGATCCCATTTACAATTGCACTGAAAACCATAAGATACCTAGGAATAAATCTAACCAAAGAGGCAAAGAAGCTGTACTCAGAAAACTATTAAGTACTCATGAAAGAAACTGAGGAAGACACAAAGAAATGGAAATATGTTCCACGCTCATGGATTGGAAGAACAAATATTGTGAAAATGTCTGTGCTACCTACAGCAATCCACACATTTAATGCAATCCCTATCAAAATACCATCAACTTTTTTCACAGAAATGGAACAAATAATCCTAAAATTTGTATGGAACCAGAAAAGACCCCAAATAACAAGAGTAATGTTGAAAATGAAATCCAAAGCTGGTGGCATCACAATTCCGGACTTCAAGCTCTATTACAAAACTGTAAACATCAAGACAGTATGGTACTGGCACAAAAACAGACACATAAATCAATGGAACAGAATAGAGAGTCCAGAAATAGACCCTCAACTCTACGGTCAACTAATCTTTGACAAAGCAGGAAAGAATGTCCAATGGACAAAAGACAGTCTCTTCAACAAACGGTGCTGGGAAAATTGGACAGCCACATGCAGAAGAATGAAACTGGACCATTTCCTTATACCATTCTCAAAAATAGACTCAAAATGGATGAAAGACCTAAATGTGAGACAGAAACCCATCAAAATCCTTGAGAATACAGGCAGCAAGCTCTTCGACCTCAGCTACAGCAACTTCTTCCTAGAAACATCACCAAAGGCAAGAGAAGCAAGGGCAAAAAAAAGAACTACTGGGAATTCATCAAGATCAAAAGCTTCTGCACAGCAACGGAAACAGTCAACAACACCAAGAGACGACAGACAGAATGCGAGAAGATATTTGCAAATAACGTATCAGATAAAGGGCTAGTATCCAAAATCTATAAAGAACTGATCAAACTCAACACCCAAAGAACAAAGAATCCAATCAAGAAATGGGCAAAAGACAGAACAGACATTTCAACAAAGAAGACACCCAAATGGCCAACAGACACATGAAAAAGTACTCAACATCACTCGGCATCAGAAAAAAACAAATCAAAACCTCAATGAGATACCACCTCACCCCAGTCAGAATGGCTAAAACTAACAAGTCAGAAAATGACAGGGGTTGGTGAAGACGTGGAGAAAGGGGAACCCTCCCACACTGTTGGTGGGAAGGCAAGCTGGTGCAGCCACTCTGAAAACAGTATGGAGTTGAAAACAGACTACCCTACGGCCCAGCAATTGCACTACTGCATATTTACCCCAAAAATACAAATGTAGTGATCCAAAGGGGTAAATGCACCCCAGTGTTTATAGCAGCAATGTCCACAATAGCCTAACTATGAAAAAAGCCTAGATGTCCCTCAACAGATGAATGGATCAAGATGATGTGGTGTATATATATATATATATATATATATATATATATATACACACACAATGGAATATAATGAAGCCATCAAAAAATCTATAATCTTGCAATTTGCAACAACGTGGATGGAACTAGAGGATATTATGATAAGCAAAATAAGTCAATCAGAGAAAGATAATTATTATATGATCTCACTGATACGAGGAATTTGAGAAACAAGACAGAGGATCATGGGGGAAGGGACAGAAAAATGAAATAAAACAAAACCAGAGAGGGAGACACACCATAAGCGACTCTTAATCTCAGGAAATAAACTAATGGTTGCTGGAATGGAGGGAGGGGTGGGAGGGATGGGGTGGCTGGGTGATGGACACTGGGGAGGGATGTGCTATGATGAGCGCTGTGAATTGTTTTAAGACTGATGAATCACAGAATTGTACCCCTGAAACAAATAGTACATTATGTGCTAATTAAAAAAAACAAAATTAAAAACAAAAATCATTCATCCTGAATATTTAAAGTTATTTGAATAAAAGTTATGACTGCTTAAAAAAACAGATTTACATTTTTTAAAATATCCTTTTATCTTCAGGTATTATATACCACAAAATCCTACTGGTTGTTAAATATGAGACCTTACATGTAAATAACAGTGTTAGCAGCTTATCTAAAAGAAATACAGTAGGAACATAAGAGTAAATGTAAATTAATTTACCAGGAATTATAAATCAAGGCATTACAGCCAACCAAATAAAAACAAAACAAAACAAAAAACACTTCAAACTAGTTGACAGAAATATCAATCTTGAAAAAGATTAAAACATGGAATTATTATCACCCTGTAACAGAGTAAATTTCTGGATAATAAAATCAATGCCACAGCAACATTTAAAAGTAATGGCTTCTGGGGCACCTGGGTGGCTCAGATGGTCAAGCAATGCCTTCAGCTTGGGTCATGATCTCAGGGTCCTGGCATCGAGCCCCACATCAGGCTCCTTGCTCCTGGGGGAGCCTGCTTCTCCCTCTCCCTCTGCCTGCCACTCCCTCCCCTGCTTATGCTCTCCCTCTCAGTCAAATAAATAAATAAAATGTATTTTTAAAAAAAGTAATGGCTTCCATAGCTATTCGAACCAAACGATTAAGGTTGGAGTTACAAGACACTAATATACTAGGTATATTTCTTATTGGAATAAAGAAGAAAGTGCACTGATGGATTTTCACGTTTGGGTATCCATATTTTCCATCCTCCTTGTCCTCTTCATACACAAATATGACAGACAGTGTTTCACAAACACAAAATAAAAACACTAACATCATCAATGATGCAGTGCATGGAGGGCTCAACTGAGACTTATCATTCATAATAACTTAACGAGTTTATAAAGCAAGATGCCTAGTTCCAACTGCAGCAATTAGTACTACAGAATATGCACTATGTACAGTAAATTATGAATCTGATACCCTCAACATATGCTCTGATCCAAAAACATACCTTAACCAAACTAGGGGGGGAAGTCCACATATTTCATATGAGTCTTAAATTCAATATTTTAGTGACTATGATTAGCTCTCTTTTGGCTCCTGCAGTTCTCATGAATTAAATTAAGTCAAAAGCTGTAAAGCAATGCAGACCTTATTGTTTGTAGAGACTGTGAGTCATCAGGGGAAGAAGTCCAAAAAGGCTAAATTTCCACTGAACTCCAAATCAGAGGTTTGAAAGCTAGAGAGATAAAGACATTAGCTGTAGTCTTATGAAACATTCAAGGCTGCTTTCATTTGATTAGGAATTTGCTACAGGCTCTTTGTGACAAATATAATAACGACACTTTAAATCTTTTAAGCTTTGAAGAAAGATCCAGAAACAGATTAGCCATGAAGGATTGCATTTAGACTCGGAAGCTAATGAGTAATGTGTTTATATACATTCAGAAACTTACTTCTGCATTACTAAATAAATAAGAGCTATTGTGGCCGCAATCTTTACTGGCTATTGGTTAAGGAAATTTGCCCTGATTTGAAATACTGATTACAACAACCTGTTGCCTTACATCACCATTTCCCAAACTATTCTAGAAAACACTAATGTTCCATGAAATTTTTATTGGGGGGGCGAGTAACACTGTGGAGAGAGAAAAAAGAAAAACTGCTCTAGTATTTTTGTTCTAAAATTTTAAATGAGAAAAAAATACTAAGCACACCTGGCATAATTATTAGATAAGCTGTCCTTAATAGTATGTCATGCCCCAGAAAGTCAGGAAGTCTACAAGATACCACTTGAAGACAGATGTATTGATGTTAAAGTGATCCATAAACATGGTACTATTATGTTTTAGGCTATTTAATGAGAAATGATTTATGCTATGATTTTTGCCTAATAATTTTAACACACTTTAACTTTTTATCAAATAAACATATGAATCAAATTTAACAATTTCTTCCAGCCATGACATTATACATGTAAGATGAACTTTTTCTATAATCTATTTTAATACAAGCTTGTATTTATTTTTCTACAATGTTATGTCAATAATTATAATTTTTAAAGTTCCCAATAATTATAATTTTAAAGTAGGGTTCATGAGTTCAAAATATCATTTTAGTTAAACATAGGTATAACAGTATATCCTTCAATTTTGAAGATAATAAATTCTAATGTACCTATCTTCAAATTTTTTAATTACTTATGAAGAACTCTGAAGGAAAAAGTAACTAGGGCGTAATTTGTTCCACTTAGTTTGCATCCTTCAAAACTCAGTATGACCCCCATTTACCTTTTAAAGTTAAGTAGCACATTAAAAAATGCAAGTTCATTACTGACAGATTTACACAACCTCCTTTACAGGGAAAAAGGCTTTACACCCAGACTTTCTCTGAGAAGTCACAGGATACCAGTTGACAGGATGACACATATACAATATTTTAATAACTATAGCAAAAGTAAAGGATGCATAATCTCTGAGTTGTAATAAAGAATTTATTGCATATGTATGAGGTATGGACTTTATGCTGTATTTACTAAAAACAAACAAACAAACAAACAAAAAAAACCTGTGGCTTCCAAAAAAGAATATATTACTAGCCTAATCACAGCAACAAAACTTTTCTCCTTTAAGTGTTTTTCCATTTTTTATTTGTAAATTCTATTCATTCCTGCACTCCTATTTCTCAGTCTCTTTTAGCAGTCACAGATGTAAAAATAAAAATAATAAAACCCCTCACTTTGTTATTTATGGCAGCTTGTATAAACCAACAGAAGTGAGGAAATAAGAGGTTTAGTCGATCCTATCTTTTCTATTCCAGACATAAAACTAAACACGCAAATGAAAATAAAATAGTCACTAAAAACTTTAGCTTCCCTTTCAACAACTAATCCATTTGCTGAAAAAGTTTGCTACATAAGTCAGTTTTAGAATTCAAAATTCTTTATACTGAATAAATTAACATTCACATTTATTGTGAAGTATATATTCAAAAAGTACACAAAATATATTATGTACTGTCTAATGAATATTTATAAAGCAAACATCCATTTTTTACTACCACCCAAGTACAGACACAGAAGCCAAGATCACAGGCACAGAAGTAATCACTCCTAAACATACCATAAGAGCTTTAATGTGGCATGTGAATTACAAGGTAACTCACTGAGAATGAGAAGAAATAGTGCCACAGGTGTTGTAATATGGGAACTATTTAAAACATCTCTAAAATGCATTAATAGAGGACCTTTTTAAATATATAGAACATTTTGTTAAACTTGCCTGTGGGAAAAAAATGCTAGTAATAACAATCTACTTAGAATACAAATTATAGAAGTGCCTAAATTAAATTTTGTGGAACATCACACAAGAGAGGCATAAAACACAGACTATTTGTTCCTAGCACTTCCAACATCTGGCAATAAGGAAGACCAATATTAACACTCAAGACGCAAAAAACACTAAGTAATGGCCATTTCAACTCGCTAGCATCTAAATAAGTATAAATTACAAAATAACAGATCTCTGTGATCTTTGCTGGGCTCTAGCAAAAGTAAAAACTCACTTTCATCTCAAATAAGTATGCTCACATAGCAGGATTAGCAGGATTCTGGGTCTCTTACTTCTTGCACTAGGTATTAGTGTATAGATAAAACCATACCATGGAATGACACTAAATGACCGCAGTTATTAACACCTTCTGCTCCGAAGGTCTGGTTACAAAATCTAATACACACAGAATTAGCCAAAAACAAGGTTTTAAGGAGATAAATTTTAACTGCCCCCAAATAAACTTAACTTCTGCAGTTAAAATATTAAGTTGATATCATGTTAAACTTAAACTTCATTTTTTTCTTAGCAAAGCAAGGCATGCAGAGTTCAATGTAACATTTAAGTAAACAATTTCCAAATACTGCTAATAAGCAACATTTAAGAACCCTTTTTGAAGTACTCTTACTCTAAAATGTGGACATAGATAATGCAAAGCAAATATAATTTATTCATAATTTAAAACCTAGCCAAACAATTGCTTCTCTTGTACTATAGATCTCATTTTCCTCCTCCAATCCCACTAAAACATATGTCTTTAATCACCGTGAGCCTGGGCAATGTTATCCTTGTGGGCTGTAATGTGGCAAAGATCTATATTAATATCCTTGGAGATTTGATGGACAGAAAAACACACAACCATATTAAACAACCAACGACTTCTGTTAAATACGCTGATGACAATGGAATAACAAAGAGTCACAGGGAAGAATACCTCTGAATCTCTAGATACACTTTACACAAAAACAGATGTCCTTAAATCTCTAACACTGCAATAGCTGAGAAAATGATCTATCAATTTGATGGAATACTATATAACCATTAAGATTAAAGATGATAAAGCTATGTAACACAATTTTGTAATATATCCTAAAACATTTTAAATATACTTTTGTATCCAGATATAACTATAATACTAGATATAAGTGCAAAGACTTAAGAAAATAAGAAATGAGTATTTGGTACAGTTACAGGGACTCCTCCAACCATCTGTACTTTTACAAAGTAAATAAAAATCAGAAGGTCAAAAATGCAATGCCTCCTCTCTCTAAAGAACTATAAAACTATCATCAGCACCTTGGTAATCATCTCATATTTATGGTCTACACTAAACACATCAAAACTTGCTATATATTACCCTTCTGGGCAAGGTCACCTGACAAAAGGGAAACAAGATCCTGTCTGAGTAGTTTCATTAAGAAGAGAGAGAAAAAATGACTACTTTACCTCATACCAAGGTGACAGAGGTATTTTAACCAAAGGCATGTTTTACTACCATTGTCAAGTGTCAAATTTAACATTACTTTTTACCAAAATTAACAACTGTATCCAATTAAAACCCAGAAAACTATAAAAATTACAATTTAAGACAAAGAGAATATTAATTTGGTCAACTTTGCATCAAAAATTCTATCTCAGTAAGACTAAGAGATACAGATTCAAGGATATTCTGATACAGACACAAGCCTTCTATTATTTTATGCCTGCCACTGAGCATCATATGGGTCAAAAGCTTGATAAAGGAACTCTGAAATTACTGGTCCTATCTCAAACTGCAAAACTGTTTTAGATTCTATTAATATGATTATAAAAGTTACTCTTCACAGCTAACTCCTTGCAGTAATTAATAAGTTGACCCTAAAATTCAAATGGAAATGAAAAAGATCCACAATGGCCAAAACAAACTAGAAAAAGAACAAAGTTGGAGCACTCACACTTCCAGCTTAAAACTTACTTCAAAGTTTAGTAATCAAGACTATGTGATAGTGGCATAAAGACAGACACATAAATCAATGGGCCAGATAAATGTTTATGGTCAACTAGTTTTTGAAAGAATGTCAAGAAAAGTCAATAGGGATATTAGAGTCTTTTTAACAAATGGTTTGGGGACAACCAGATAACCACAATACAAAATAATGAAATCACATCTCTACCTTGTATAATATATGAAAATTAACACAAAATGGATACTTATCTGCAAAACAGTAAAAGTGGACCCCAAATTCATACCATATATGTAAATTAACTCAAAATGGGTCATGGACCTAAGTATAAGAACTAAAACCATAAAATTCTTAGAAATAAACAAAGGAGTAAGTCTTTCTGACCTCAGAATAGCTTCTTAGATATGACAACAAAAATAGAAACAAAATAAAAAAATAAATTAGAATTTATTGAAATTGAAAATTTTTGTGCTTCAAAGGACACCATCAAGAAAATGAAAAGACAACCTATATAAAAGGAGAAAGTATCTACAAATCAAATATCTGACAAGGGACTTATGACTTAAAAGACATAACTCAGTAAAAAAAAATTTTTTTAAAGGGCAAAGGAATTGAATGGATAATTCTCAAAAGAAGATATATAAATGGCCAATAGTCACATGAAAAGATGTTCAACATCATTAGTCATTAGAGAAATGCAAATCAAACCACAATGAGATACTTCTCACCAACTAGAATGGCTAAAATCAAAAGGACACACATTAACAAGCAAGGATGTAGAGAAACTGGAATCCTTGTGCAATGCCAGTAGGACTGTAAAGTAAGGCAGCCACTTGGATCAATAGTTTGACAATTCCTTAAAATATGAAATGACAAGTTAGCAAATAACCTAGCAATTTCTAGGTATATATCGAAAGGAGTGAAAAAACAGGCCCACACAAAAACCTATACATGAATGTTCACAGCAATACTAATGATAATAGCCAAAAAGTGGAAACAACCCAAATATCCATCAACTGATGAATGGATAAAGAAGATGTGGCATACTTATACAATGGATTATTATTCAGCAATAAAAAGGTATAAAGTACTGACATACGTTACAACACAAATGAACCTTGTAACATTGTGCTAAATGAAAGAAGTTAATGCATTTAACAGGCTATTTGCAAAATATATTTCCTTTAACTACTTCTCCTCTACAACTTTTACACTCAACCACCCAAATACTACATCCTCCATAATATTTCCCCCATGACCCAAAATAAAACTCTTTTCCCCTTCCATGACCCACTAGACTCTATTAAACCATTTCTTCCACTCTGCCTAATTATTACAGTTACCTACGGACATGTTCATGGCTCCTGCTTTCTTGATGATAAGACTGTCAATCAATTCCATCTTTAATAAAACAATGCCTTATATGTAAGGGTGTTCAGTGTTCTTAAGGGATAAACATCATTATAATAAAAAAAGAACAAAAGCTTTAAGTCCGACTCTTGATCTTAACTCAGGTCTTGATCTCAGGATTGTGACTTCAAGCCCTGAGTTGGGCTCCACGCTGGGCATAGAGCCTACTTAAAAAAAAAAAAAAAGAAAAAGAACATATTTTGTGCTGGAATTGAACTGAGCTCAAATCTAGATCCCCCAATACTTCGTTGGTGAATTCACTCAATATTTGTATAACGTTGACCAAGTTACTTAAGTTCTCTCTAAATCTACTTTCCTCTCTAAATTGAATATGATATCTACACTTCACAAATGTATTAGAGGATTAAATTCAATATTATATTCCTTTTCATACATATGTCTTCAATAAATGCAATTTCCTTTATTCTTCTTTTCCTCAAAAGTAGCTGAACATATTTCTTTGGTCTGTGAAAAAAATGTAGTAGATAAAGGATATACCCAGGAAAAAAATGATCTCAAGCTTTAAAAGCAAGTTGATTTCAAATTTATATTATAAACCTCACATTTTATTAGTAAAATTACCTGTTAACAGTCTAAGAATTAAAGTCATTTAAACGGGAGATCTCTCATTCTCACAGTGATACCACTACAGTTACTAGAAAATTACTTTATCCTAACCAAAATTTGCTTTTCCAAGAGGCTTGAATATCTTATAGGAACACTTTCTTAGGCAACAAATTTAGCAAAATAGTAAGCTCTTATACTCTGCAGAAGATAATGTACAGGGAGCTTTATGTGCTAATTATACTTTCCAAATGAGATGTCATCTTTCTTTGATTTTCCATGCAAATTTTATTTATTTGCTTTTAAGATTTTATTTATTTATTCTAGACACAGAGTGTTGGGGAGGAGCAGAAGGAGAGGGACAAGCGACTCTACACTAAGCATGGAGCCCAAAGCAGGGCTCCATCTCAGGATCCTGAGACCATGACCTGAGCTAAAACCAAGAGTCAAAGCCTTAACCAGCTGAACCACCTAGGCACCCTTCCATGCAAATTTTTTAATTTATCTGTGGCACTCCCTCTTTTGCCATGCTTTCATTTTTCTAACACAACTATGAAAGTAGTATTCTTACTCATTAAAATGGTATACTAAATTACTACAATTTGCTATGGAAAATGATTTTACAGCATAAACCCCAGGCTATAATTCTGTGCCCTTTGACATAGCCATCTAATTTCTGGGAATCACCCAAGGAAGCAATATTGAATTTGGGAAAACATATATATACACACACACACATACGTGTGTGTGTGTGTGTGTGTGTGTGTGTGTGTATACATACCTACATGAACATACATAAACATGTTACTACAGTGTAAATGAGAACAGAGGAAAACTGGATACAGCCTAGATGTTTCCATTCATTAAATAATCATAAAATATCATACAGCCATAAATAATGTTGATGATGGTATAAAAATTTAACAGAGCATTACGAGATTAAATCAAAATTCAAAATTAGCTCCTAAAACATACATATAACAGGAAATATTTTTCACAAAAATAATGGATAATAATTATGTTAGTGTGACAGATTTATGGGTATTTTCTCAAAATTTTTATACACAGATTATTTTCATAAGTTAAAGGAATAAGCATACTTTTACCTTATCCCAGAAATCAACCAAAGCTGTAAAGTCCCATTTCTTAGAATATGCCACATTGTATTTCAGAATAGCATCCTATGGAAAAAACATAAACAAAACTTCATGATATAGTCAAGTAAATTATCTACAAATTCCCTTTCTCCTTTATGAACTATTTCCAGTAAACTTTTTAATCAGCATTAAGCTTCCTCCTACCATTAGCTACTCCATGTAAATAGCTATGAACAAACAGAATACACACTTATTTATTATTCACTTAAGAAAAATGAGATTAGAAAGGTCAAGCAATAGGAAAAAATTCTAACTCTAACGCTTGCATTATAAATAGAGGTGATACACTCTCAACAGATAAAACTGGATCTTGGAGATAAAAAAAATTAAATATCATAATGATTGTTGGCTATCAATAGCTCCACACTATATATGCAAATATACAGTGTATTTTCAGTATTAAAATTTCATGAGAGGGGTAAATTAGGAAAAAATGTCTAAAAAGGCTTCACGGGAGAGATGGCAATAATGAGAAAAGATTGATGCCTGAGGCATCAATGGTCTTTTTTCCTTTATTATCAGTTATTTTTATAAGCTACATATAAATGGTTATCTTCCCCCACCAGTTCATATAAACTATATATTTATGCAGAGAGAAAAGTCAAAATAGCACGCCATCTACTGGTGTGACATCTGACTAAGCAGTACTCTATTCTTGGTTAATGGTGATAAAAACAAAACAGGCCCCAAATGGAGTCAATTATGCTAAGCCATACTTCACTAGAGACTTAATTACGTTTCAGCTTCTCCCACAAATGGAATCTTAAACCAGTCAATGAGGAACCACCTGGTCAGCCCTAGTTAGTTCATCAGCCTGACAGAATTCTTCCATCCCCTAAAGGAAAATGACTGCCACAACCAATCCACTTTTTCCTAGTGTAACATACTTGATTCTACTCCCTTCTGCCTTTAAGTCTTTCATTTTGTACAGCATCTTACTGTGCCTTTCCATCTGCTAGATAGGCCCCTGCCTGATTCATAGATTGTTGAACAGAGCCAGTAAAATCTTTAAAACTTACTCATATGAATTTTATTTAATACCAGAGTGGGTTATGGATAAGACAATCCACTACTTATGCAGAAAAAACTATTATGGTTGACCCAGGAACAACACAAGGATTGGAAATCTGCATGTAACTTTGACTCCCCCAAAAAACTTACCTACTAATAACCTACTGTTGACCAAAGCCTGATAACATAGTCAATTAACACATATTTTGTATGATTTATGTATCATAAACTGCATTCTTACAATCAAGTAAGAGAAAATATTAATAAAAATTACAAAGAAAATACATGAACAGTACCATATTACCAAAAAAGATCTGCACAGGAGACTGGTGCAGTTCAAACCTTTGTTGTTCAAGAGTCAACTGTGTTTGTAATTACATTTTATCTCATCATTTTAAATTTCTATTTTGCTTATATTTTATGATGTATATATTACTAATGTAACAAACATAATTTATAAGCAACTATTTATATTTATAATATACATCTCCAGTTTTTTTACTGAAGTATATGTAAGTTGAAAAAACACTGTTAGGTTACAGTAAACCTTCCAAATTTCCTCATAATTGAATAAGTTTTTAAAAATTAATACTCTGTCAAGGAGCTGCGTGAAAAACACTTCATGCCATATAAACAATTACCAAGCAACTAGATTAAAAAGTAAACCAACAATGTATATTTACTTGGAATCAAGAGATATCCAAGTTCCTTCAAAAAGGAAAACCATCAATCATAAATATGGTAAGAAAAAGTGTTTCTTTTTCTTACAGCTGCATACAAAATTTTCCATTAAGAGAAGAATTTAAGGATTTTTTTTTCTAATTACCATCTGATTAGAACCTCACACAAAGTCTTAAATAGCAATTTCTATCAACAGGTAAAAGGACAAACAATGCATACACTGCAACAAATTGCTGATAAACTCAACAACACAGATGATTCTTGAAGATTTTCATTCTAAGTGAAAGAAGCCAGACACACTAGCATACATACTATGTGATTCCATTCATGTAAAATGTAAACTAATCTATGGTTAAAAAGTAAGAAAAATGAAAAGAGAAGAGAAGAGAAAAAAGAAAAAGTAAAAGAGCAAATCAACAGTTGCCTGGAGACAGTGCAGAAAGAGGAATTAAACTACAGGAATAAAAGGAATCTTTGAAGGTGACAGAAATGTTCTGTACCTTGATTGTAGAGGGGGTTTCATGGCTATATGCAAATGTCAAACATCATCAAATTACATACTTTAAAAGCATGCATGTTCTTATACATAAATTATTCCTCAAAATTAGTTAAGGAAAAACATTTTACATTCTAACTTTTATACTCTAATTCTTTAATGTGATTTTATAATTAGCATTAATTCCTAACTAATATTTAGTTTTACTTTAGTCTTCAAGTCTCAAAAGTAGTCTACCACAAGGTCTCCTATCATTAGAAAAACTGGACGCTATTCTGTATTCTTAGGTACCAACTACTGAGATTTCCTTTAATTCATAGTTCATAATACACACAATTAAAGCACAAAGACATCCATTCTTTGAAAATTATCAGACACATTATAGAAATATTATCGTGTAAACTGACTTCTGAAGACACTATTCCTTTTTTAAACTTTTAACATTTCTAATCTTGCTTAACTCAACATCAAAAAAAAGCAGCAAAAAATTATTTTACTCAGTAAGAGGGACTTAATGTTCCCCTCCCCCATAGTGTTCTTTCAGCAAAAAAAACAATTACCATAAGCAGACAGAAGAAAAATCTCTATGAATTACTCTGTTCTGCTGAATCTACCATAAAATAAACAAGAAAGGGGAATTCAGAATAAAGCAATTACCCCTTCTTTTTTTTTTTTTAAAGATTATTTATTTATTTATTTGACAGAGAGAGAGAGAGAGAGAGAGAGAGAGATCGATCGATCACAAGCAGGCAGAGAGAGAGGAAGAAGCAGGCTCCCCGCCAAGCAGAGAGCCCGATGCGGGACTCGATCCCAAGACCCTGAGATCATGACCTGAGCCGAAGGCAGAGGCTTAACCCACTGAGCCACCCAGGTGCCCCAAGCATTTACCCCTTCTTAAAGTAATCACTGGTGCACTAAGGAATTGCTAAAGAGGTGAGCAGACAAGGTAATTTAGAACACTATGATTATTCTGTGTTTATGCTTAAAGAAAAAACATGAAAAATTTAAATAATCCTGCTTATAAGGCCGTAGGACCTAAGACAGTGTTTCTCAAATGGAGTATAAATAGTATTCTTGGGTGGCCTGCTTTCATGGTTTTGGAATACAAAGGGCAAAAGACAACACACTGTAGGAATAAAGGCAAGTATTTTAAGCAGATAAAAATGGTGAAAAATTTAAGCCATCCTAAGAAATACTGCAGTACAGAACTGTCAAATTCTACAGAACCTGGACCAAAGTGCTCACTATCATATTTATTTGCAAGCTGATGTTCTCCATACAAATGCCATCTTTGCATCTACTAACATCCACCAACTGTTTGTGATTGTAAATAGTAAAAACAAAGTGAACAATTTTTTTCTTTATAAAGTAATTTTTAAAGTTCTCAGCATACTATTTTGAGGTTCAGATCAGTGGTTAAAAAACTTTTGTGCAGGGCACCTGGGTGGCTCAGTCAGTTAGCTGTCTGCCTTTGGCTCAGGTCATTATCCCAGGGTCCTGGGATTGAGTCCCGCACAGGTCTTCCTACTCAGCTGGGAATCTGCTTCTCCCTCTCCCTCTACTGCACACTTTTACTCTCTCTGTGTCAGATAAATAAAATCTTGAAAAAGAAAAAAAAAAACAACTTTTGTGCAAAAAGAGGATACTGAATATAAATTGTTTTCACTGTGATAATGAACACAACTCAAATGATGGTTCATAAAGCTTAAAATGCCAAAAAAAAAAAAATCAAATGGATATAGCTGTAACTATAAGCATAAAGAGTTTATGTTTAATGTTTGATGCTTGTACATATGTAATTAACATTATACTAAAAATAACTAAACTCTGGGGGACCCTGAGAGTTTCTTCCATTTTAAGGGAGTACATTATAAGATTGAGGAACACTGTCCTTAAGGAGAGAAACTGGGGACGCCTGGGTGGCTCAGTGGGTTAAAGCCTCTGCCTCCGGCTCAGGTCATGATCCCAGGGTCCTGGAATCGAGCCCCGCATCAGGCTCTCTGCTCAGAGGGGAGCCTGCTTCCTTCTCTCTTTCTCTCTCTGCCTTCCTCTCTGCCTACTTGTGATCTCTGTCTGTCAAATAAATAAATTAAATCTTAAGAAATGAAATTTTCTAAATACATTATGGTACAACATCCAATGTTTTCCATGTAGAGAAAAAAGACAAACAGGAGCTATAGAAAGGTTAAGAAAGTTTAAGAAAAATTTGTTGAATATAAATGGAGAAACACTATAAAACCTGAGGAAACTGTACACAACAAAGTCTCTCAGAAAATGAAACCCTGGGTGCCTGGGTGCCTTAGTCATTAAGCATCTGTCTTCAGCTCGGGTCATGATCCCAGGGTCCTGGGATTGAGCCCTGCATCAGGCTCCCTGCACGGTGGGAAACTTGCTTCTCCCTCTCCCACTTCCCCTGCTTGCGTTCCCTCTATCGCTGTCAAATAAATAAATAAAACCTTTAAAAAAAAAAAAAAAAGCCCTTTCCACACAAGTATAGAAAAATCTGTTATTGTTATAGTTATAAAACCTTCAAAAGTTTACATGGCTACAACACCAAAAAAAACTTATACTCACCCATATTTTAGATATTAGAAAAAGAATCTAATCGTTGCTCTTACAGTCTTAAGTGAAACATTTTAAAAAATCAAAAACTAAATTATTGCCAAAATGTAAAATTAATAAATAATTAGATTGCTAGAAGGCTATACTAACAGCAATACAAAACAGAATGTTTAATGTATACTTTAATCATTAGGAAATGATATTTCCCTTTTGGCAAATATTGTTCAAGTCATAATTCTTTCCTGATTTATTTTCAAGGACATTTCAGAAACATGATAATTTTTAAAAATAAAAGAGAAGCTTGGTCTGAAGGAAACTGGATGGGGAACCAAGAAAAAAAGGTCTTATTCCTGGTTTTCCAAATTATTCTGTGTGTCTCCAGGCAAGTCATTTACAATTCTAGATTCTTCTACTCATTTACTAGTGATGGAGCGGAAACCAAAAATGTCTCTTAAGAAAGTTCCTCAAGAACTAAGCAATTTGCAAACAAATATGCTGTTACCAGAGTCTATTAAAGATCAAAAAATGTCTTTGAGGGAGACACAAGGCCCATCTCTAAGAATAGTAAAAACAACTACCTTCAGGTTTTGGGGTCGTGTGAATTTGTTGAGAAGTGCGGTCTGAATGAGCTCCCACCGGCTCCCTGCAGTTCGCTCACCATTCTTTAAGGAAAAGAAAGAAATGAAATTATTCTAAGTTCTTTTGGGTCATAGAATCAGAAGTCAAATAAGCACATACAAAACTGTCTTTCAGAGACTAAAAGAACATCTGTTTTGTGCTTACTTCATCTTCCACAGGGTACAAGTTTTGTTCTGAACAAGGCATCTTAACATGCTTGTTGTCCCACAAATCTTTAAAATGTGTTGGGAAAGGTTTAGGAACTTCTCCTGCTCGCAAAAGGTCTACCTGAAAGAGAGGAAAACAAGGAAACTGTAAGTGCATCAAAACTAGGCATACCTGGGGCACCTGGGTGGCTCAGTGGTTTAAGCCTCTGCCTTCGGCTCAGGTCATGATCTCAGGGTTCTGGGATCGAGCCCCACATCGGGCTCTCTGCTCAGCAGGAGCCTGCTTCCCCCTCTCTCTGTCTGCCTCTCTGCCTAGCTCTGATTTCTCTCTGTCAAATAAATAAAATCTAAAAAAAAAAAAAAAAAAAAAAAAAAAAAACTAGGCATACCTTCTACAAAATAATCCAAAGAAAGCAGCCAAAGCAAATGCTATAAAATGCAGACCAGCTCCTCGGTAAGAAATCTCAGAAGTCCTCTCCAGCTGTTCCTGCTCCTTATTTCCAGTTGATCAGTTTCCAACTCATCATGTTTGCTCATTCCATCTCCATCCCATTTAGGCCCTTGGTCCTCATTATTGCTTCGCTTCTATCCCTCCCCTAACTCCCACTGCCCCCAGATATTCACCCTCCATAAATCCCTTACTTGAGAATAAACTTAATCTTTCTAAAGTATTCTCAGGCTCCTAATCCTATAATGGCTCCTCTCTACCTATGGTGACACAAATGATGTTCTCAGTTTTTAACATCCTCTTACTCAAACACTATCTGGTTAAACATCTATTCTGAACTTCAACATGCAGTTCAAATTTCATTTCCTCTAAGAAGTCTTCAAAAACGTAAGGACAAGGGGCGCCTGGGTGGCTCAGCGGGTTAAAGCCTCTGCCTTCGGCTCAGGTCATGATCCCAGGGTCCTGGGATCGAGCCCCGCATCGGGCTCTCTGCTCAGCAGGGAGCCTGCTTCCTCCTCTCTCTCTGCCTGCCTCTCTGCCTACTTGTGATTTCTGTCTGTCAAATAAATAAAAGAAAATAAAATCTTTAAAAAAAAAAAAAAGCCTTAAAAAAAAAAAAACCGTTAAGGACAATTAGTTTCTTCCCTCTTGTTTTATTAGATCATTATCACACCAGAAAACATCTGTTTTTCCTTTCCCCACTGGACTCTAAATTTCTTGAGAATAATAACCATATTAATTGTGGACTCTAAATATTTATGACAGAGCCTGGTTTATATGTTTTTGTATGTGTATGTGTAGATACATATATATGCAAATACATATGTATGTGTACACATACACATATGCTACTTATAATAAGCATTAAACAAATGTTTGAGGAAAAGAATATTTGAAACATGAAAGGTTTACATTTTGCCTATTCTGGACATTTCATGTAAATGGAATCATACAATATGTGGCCTTTTGTGTCTGGTCTCTTTTCTTAAATGTAATGTTTTCAAGGTTCATCCATGTTGTAGCACGAATTAGTTCTTCACTGCAAATAAACAATCACATAAATGTAAAATTTGAACTGTAATATGTTATGAATGAGAGCTTCATGGTTTTATGAGAACCTAATCTAGACAATTCCAACTCACCTGGCGAGCTTTTAAGCTTTTAAGCTTCTTTAGAAGGCTTCCTTGAGGAAGTGGCAATTGAGCTGAACTCCAAAGAATAAAGTTCACTATGAAAAGGAAGACATGAAGCTCGTTCCTCAAAAAGGGAACAGCGTATGGAAAGGAAGACTGTCCAATACACAGCTCATAAAAAGTCTGTAACTCAAGGAGCGCCTGGGTGGCTCAATCAGTCAAGCATCCAATTCTTGATTTCAGCTCAGGTCATGATCTCAGGGCTTTAAGATCAAGCCCTGAGTCAGACTCTGCTCTGGGTGTGGAGACTGTCTAGGATTCTCTCTTTCCCTCTGCCCCCCAGTCCCGGAAAAGGAAAAAAAAAAAAAAAAAAAAAAAAAAAAAGGAAAAAGAATGTTTGCAACTCTAGAGAAATAAAGTTGTAGGCCATCTATACAGGTAGCTGTTAAAACCCTCACCATGGAGGAGACCACCCATAGAAAGAAAGTGAGAAAAAAACAGGACCTATGGAAAAGCCTTGAGAAACTCTAACAAGATTTAATGGCCACATATGCCAGAAAAACTAAAGGAACGTAAGACATGGCTAAGAAGGTAGGAAGAAAACTAGGATTATACGCTATCATAGAGGCCAAGGAACGAGAATATTTTGAGGAAGAAAGAAGAGTCAAGAGTCAACACTATGCTAAAAGTATTTTCAACCTCAGCTGGAGGCCCCAAAGGTGATTTTGTAAAAATATTCCATGTGATCAGAGGTGACAGAACAGGTACCAGTCCAGCTTCACACACATGGGAACACACGATATATATGAAAGTAGGCTTCGTGTGTTTGCGTCTGAATGTGTGTCTACATGTTTTTATCATGTCTTTAAAGATAAACACCAAATAACGTGTCCCTGCACTTCCAGTTTGCCCTACAAATATCAGCTTTATTTTATTACTCTAAAATGTGTAACTATTAATATGTGGCATCAGCTTTATTTTATTACTCTAAAATGTGTAACTATTAATATGTGGCATCTTAGAAATGTAACTAGGTTTATCCAGTAATTATTAATTACATGTATATATTACTGTATTCAGAAAAAAGAATCTAGAAGAAAATACATCAAACTGCTAAACTCTGGAAACAGGACTAAGAAAGACATGGGTTTTGAGCTACATACTTTCATACAATAGCTGCCTTTTTTTGTTTGTTTACAATGACCCTGCACTACTCTTGTAATAAGATAAAGATCTTTTAAAAGATTTTTAAAATTCACAGGTTATACCTAAAAATAAGTAAACAGTAATTTCAGAGATTAAGTAATGATGGTATAGGATGCTTTCGGTTTTACTTACAGACACTGAGACAAAGAAAGGCAGTAAACTCAAAATATCACTTATCTCCCCAATCAATCTTTTCTGCGAATCTTGACCATTAACATTTTCTCAGTCATCCAGCCTTTTCTTAATTCTTCCTTCATTATCAGTGCCTCCTTTTCCCTTATCACCCTGTATTTAAGAATATTCACCATATCCTATCAGTTTTACCTCAAAACAAAGCAACCATCTATATGCTCTTTTTTATTTCCACATTACCCTATCTCAGTGATTTGCAAACTCTTTTAAATACCATATCCTTTTCTTCACCTAAGAAATCTCATATGAAATCATATATAAACAAAACAAAACTATTTTTATAAATATAATTTTTACAGTAACCTTTATTTGTTCCAACATCAATAAATGACAAGGAGATACGAAATACAAAATTAGGGATGAGAGCTAAAGCTTGTATCAACCTTCTACTTAATTTACATTTATATCTCTTATACAGTATTAAGAAAATCCTACTGCTATGCCTAAATAATTGCAAATGATGTTTTTGTTTTTATAGTTTCAGAGGCAGAGTCTAATGATTCATCAGCTGCATATAATGCCCAGCGCTCACTACATCCTCCTTAATGCCCATCACCCAATTACCCCTTCCCCAACCCTCCCCTCAAGCAACCCTGTATATTTCCTAGAGTTTAGTATCTCTTATGATTTGCCTCCTTCTCGATTTTCATCTTATTTTATTTTTCCTTCCCTTATATTCAACTGTTTTGTTTCTTAAATTCCACGTGAGTGAAATCATATGGCATTTGTCCCTCTGACTGACTTATTTTGCTTAGCATAATACCTTCTAGTTCCACCCACATCATTGTGAATGGGAAGATTTCATTCTTTCTGAGGGCTGAGTAATATTCCATTGTGTATATATACCACATCTTCTTTGTCCATTCATCTATTGATGGACAGTTTTCAAACTGTTATTCTGAGGCTTAAGGAAATTCTTCAGTTAAATAGCAGTGGTAAGGGAACATCAATGGTATGGGCTGCACTAAAATGAGTTCTCTTGGTAAAATCTGCTGAGTAAAATATATTAAGCATTTTCCTATTTGAGTATGTTAGTTCCTTTATTATAGGGTTTTCACAGTTAAAAATATACTTTAGAAGTAACAGATGAGTCAGATTTCCTAAGAAACCATGAACCACTTCCATGCAGCACAATTTGATAATTATTGTTTGCATATTCTTATCTGAGCTCTTACGTTACCATTCTGTTTTCAATGTATTCTCACTTCAACTTTCCTTCCACACAACTGTCTGATTAATCCTGCTACAGCATAACTATTGTATGGACAGACATTTTAACAATTTCCAATACTACAGACTCAAGTCCAATTCCTGATACCTAAAGCCCTCTATAATATGGACCCAATCCACTTTTCAAGACTTGTCTTCCACCATCTTCCATCCAAATTCTAAGCTCTAGTAATTATTTTCCATGTCTAAAAAAAAATAGTTTTCAACTACACAGCCTCTTCTTCTAAAGACTATGTATGTGTCTTGGAATTCTCTTATTAATTCTCCCTCAGAAATTTCTGCCTTTTTTTTTTTTTTAAAGATTTACTTATTTATTTGAGAGAGAAAGAATGAGTGAGCATGGGTGTGGGGAGGAGAGAGAATCTCAAGCAGACTCCCTACCAAGCACAAAGCCCAATGCAGGGCTCCATTCCATGACCCTGGGATCATGACTTAAGCCAAAATCAAAAGTCAGACGCTTAACCTACTGAGCCATCCAGGCACTCCTGTGCTCATCTTTTAGAGCTCAGCTCAAACCCTACCCTGTTCAATGTTGCTTCCACCTCTAACCATGATAAATTCTATACTTCAAAATATCTAATCAACCCTAGACTAAGTTGTATAATAAAAGGGATTTTTTTAAAGTAGTTCCTGTGAAATCTAATACAGAGACAAAAAAATGGGGTGGCTATTTAAAACTACCCAATGAGTGACAGAAATCTAAAATTGGATTAAGAGGGGTACCTGGCTATTTCAGTCAGTGGAGCACATGACTCTTTATCTTGGTCATGAGTTCAAGCCCCATGTTGAGTGTAGAGATTACTTTAAAAAAACAAAATCTTGGGGCACCTGGATGGCTCAGTCAGTTAAGGATGTGCCTTTGGCTCAGGTAATGATCCCAACGGGATCAAGCCCTGCACTGGACTCCCTGCTCAGTGGGGAGCCTCCTCTCCCTCTCTCCCCTATTCATGTGCGCGCTCTCTCTCTCTCTCAAATAAATCAGTATAATCTAAAATAAACAAACAAAATAAAATAAAATAAAATTTTAAAAATTGGACTATGGTGGGGCGCCTGGGTGGCTTAGTTGGTTAAGTGTCTGCCTTCAGTTCAAGTCATGATCCCAGAATCCTGGGATAGAGTACCGCATCAAGTTCCTTGCTCAGCAGGGAGCCTGCTTCTCCCTCTCCCTGCCGCTCCCCTGCTTGTGCTTGCTCTCTCTCTGTCAAATAAATGAATAAAATCTTTAAAAAAATTGGATTATGGTGATGGTTGCCTAACTCAGTAAATTAAATATCACTGAATTGAACGAGCACTTAAGATGAGTAAATGTTATATACTTCAATAAAGCTGCTCCTTTAAAAAAGAAGCTATAGAAAGTATAAAAGGTTACCAAGGGCTAGTGAGAAATGGAGAGTTATTGTTTAGCAGATAAAGTTTCTGCGTGACAATGAAAATTTTCTGGAAATGAATAGTGGTAATAATTGTACAACACTGTGCATGTACGTAATGCCACTGAAAAATGGTTAAAATCATAAACCTTGTATTATGTACATTTAACCGCAACTTTTAGAAATGAGGTTTTAGACACGTTGAGTTTGAGACACCTGTGGGACAGTAATGGTGAAGTCTAGAAGAATCTGAAGCTCAGAAAAGAGGGTAAAACTAGAAAATGATTTGATACTGAACCATACACAACTTTGAACTTTATGGACTAACCCACTACCTAATAGTGAATGCTCAACAAATATTGTCAATTGAATTTAAAACAAAAAGAAAAAAGAATCCAGCAAGTTAAAAAAAAAAAAAAAAAAACTGAGAAAGTCAATTTCCTTATCAGCTGAAAATGATTCATCTTATGGGTGTATTAAGTACTATATCAAATAAGCTATCATTATATTTCTCCAATCTACAGACTTCTTAGTATTTTATATATCCAGAAAAGAGAAGCAGTTTCTATGCCTTAGTCTCTTTTTCACATTAGTAAGTACCATAATAAATCAAGACTTAAGAGTCTTCTCTCTTTTTCGGTAAGAAGTAATACCTACCCGAATAGTTACTGTATGATTAGCAGATGGTCTCAAGAGAGGCAGCCGGATCCCACACCTAGGCAGTCTTCTCATCTCCTCAATAGGAGTTCCAAGCCATTTCTTATCTGGAGAAAGGTGAGGTGGAATGTATTTAGGTATCTTCCTTTCTGTTCTTTGATGCTTGATTTCACACTGTTCTTTTCTAAGGTCAAAACAAATGTATTCAGTCACAAATCACTCACTGCTAAAGTTTTGTTGGATAAACAAGTACAAAACTTACCCAGAATGTTATTGTTTAAAACATGCCAAGGGGTGCCTGGGTGGCTCAGTCAGTCAGTTGTCTGCCTTCAGTTCAGGTCATAATCCCAGGATCCAGGACTGAGCCCTGCGTTGGGCTCCTTGATCAGCAGGGAGTCTGTTTATCCCTCTCCCTGTGCCTGTCCCCCACTCTAGCTTGAGTGCACACACACTCTCTCTCACATAAATAAATAATATCTTTAAAAGAAAAAGTGTGCCAGGCTTGCTCTCTCCCCTAGGTACTTACAATCAAAAGAAAAAATTATAAACCTTAGAGTAAAACTGAAGAGCTTATTTTCAAGTCTGTGTTAAGAATTTCTAAACAGAGGAAATCACCTTCCCAAAAAAGACCACGTAATATGCACACTGCCAAATAGTCATGATTCATAGCATCAGCTACTTCTCAGGTTTCTAGAATAATTTTCAACAAAGTGAACTTACTATGGCACATGTGACAGAAAATATCACAGAAATTATGGAGAGTAAGCTTGAAGATTCCATAAGGGATAACTGTAAAAATGTAAGCTTTATAATCAGACAGACTAGGATTTAAATTCCAGCATTACCATCCACAAGTTAAAACTTCAGTGAATTCTCTAATTCAAATTTCAGTTTTCTCATTAGCAAAGTGAGTAAAATATCACCTACCTACCCATTAGAGCATTAGAGAAAATGTAGTATACAAAAACCTAGAAAAATTGATACATAAACAGAAGCTACTATCAACCTAGTATTTTTATATTCTGATAATCCCCATAAATTCCAGAAGGAAAATCATGAAACCAAAAAATTCCAATTAACAATATTCATTTGCTTCTTGTTATCTGTTTTGGTCTTTTTGAATCTAGGTTTAAATTTACCATAAGCAACTAACAGGAAACACAACTATTTCTTCGCTTTAGTGTAAACCATAACTTTGTTAAACCCCCTTGCAAAATTATAAAAGGTATTACACTATTGGAGATAGTCTTGTTGAAAAAAATTACCTTTTGTCCTCTGCTTTGGGCATTCTCATGAAATGATCTGTGATTTTAGAATCCTTTTTCCCATGTTGCTTTGAATTTCTACATTCTACATTCAGGCCAGAATTACTTCCAGGTGGTCTGGCATTTAAATCATTCATTCCACTCCGAGTCTCTCCTCCTTCAAACTGAAAATGTAATCGAATTTCACCTTCTTTAGAAGAGGACCGTTTGCTCAATTCAGTGTCGGCTTCTCTTGCTTGGAACCTTGAAGGTTTAGTTGCTGTTTGGGAGGAACTGCTATCTTCTTGTTCATCAAAACCTGGACTTGTCTCTTCATCTACTTCTGAGTCCTGACAACTATTTTTGGAATTATCCACGTCCATTGGTGACTCAGGTTCACTTTCTTTCTCAAAGGGAGGAGAATTTCCTAAACTACTCTCTTGTCTACTCAGTTTGTTGGCATTTTTCAGTTCAGTACCAACATCCTCAGAGCCAACATCTGACAAGGGACTCTCTGGCACCACATCTACCTCTTCCTGCTGACAACCTGCACAGTCTTCTACAGGACGGCAAGACTTGCTGCACTTCTGGTGGCTTCTGGCTTCTCTGGCCTGTTCACCTTCTGTGGTCTGCTTTTTATTTGTTAACTTTACAGGTGTCAAAAATTGTTGGTTATCTCTACTTCCCTCACTATCTGTGTCGCTGTGATCATCATTTCGGGATGCCTGATCAACGTTAGCATTACTGAACCGCTCTGGTACCAGAGTTACTGTCGAAGGTTCACTTTCTAAAAGCCTCTCTGTATGTTTCCCTTCATTTTGCCACTTACACATAGCTGCAGTCTGATGCTGAGTCAAATATTGTGTACTTTTCTCAACAGGTGATTTATCAAGACTTAGCTGAGAAACATTTTCTAATTTTTCCATATTATGTTGGTAAAAGTTATCTTTTTGTACAGAACTCATCATGGATTCTACTCTTGTATTGTTGTTTTCTTTACTATGCAAACTACAACAGAATAAAAAGAACTAATGAGACAAGAGAAATTATGATACAATAAAAAGAATTTATGGTATAAAAAAATCACTTGTCCAACCACACGCCCCGTGTCACAGCAGTAATTAAACAACTGGTGATATCCTAAACACAGAGCGTGCTCTTTCATGACTCCATGACTACACATATGCCTAAAACGCCCTTTCCCCAACTCTATGCCTGGGAAACACCTGCCGTTCCTTTAAATGTTAAACTTCACTCACCTCCTGGCAGGCCTTCCTGCAAAGATAAAGCTAATTCTTGGTTCTATATGCTAACCACCACTGTTCTCTGTTTATACCTTTCTGTTCTATTTATCACACTATGTAACAATCATGTGTTTTTGCAACTGCCACCAGTATACTGTATCTTAAACACACAGACTATATTCCTTTCTCATCTCTGTATGTCAAGTATCTGGGACAGACCCTAGCACATGAAGGACTCTAAAAATTAGTATTTATAAAGTGAAAAAATAAATAAATACAGATAAAAAAATGGGAAAGCAAGGAGAAAGTGACATGAACCAAGATAAAACATTCATGTATCATGTTACATATTTTTCTATATAGGCATGTTTCTATACCTTTCTGATTCAGTTGTCTTGATTCCTTTAGTGTCCATCCAACTGGTAATAGTCTTTTGTTTGAAAACTGAAAAAAAAGAAAAGACACACACCAAAAAGATAAGATACCTATGGCACCATTTATACATGTAAGGCACTGTGCTAGGTTCTGTGATTTAAACAGAGATTAATCATTCCTTCCACACTCAAACAATGGGAGATAAGACAGAAATATAAATATAAATGCATTTGGCTTTGAGCAGAAAGTGACAGGCTCATGAAAGAGCTGGGATGGCCTAATGGATGAAAGTACAGGCTCTGAAATCAAATCACCTGGATTCAAATCCTAGCACTCCCACTGGATTCCTGTGTGTCTTTGTGAGGGATCATTTTTCTGTCTCTCAGATTCTTTATTTGTAAACTTGCAAATTAATAGTCTTTCCCCTGGGCTTATTATGAGGTTTAAATTATATAGCACATGCAAGGTATTAAGTTTAAGGCACAATCTGGTACATGCTCAGTCAATGTTGATTCTTAACTACCTTTAGTATTAAAAGAGATCCTGATAAAGAATTAAGGTGCACTTCTGGTGGCTTCTGGCCACCAAAGAAACTACTTTAGGGAACTGGAGTAAGTGGAACAATCTGATAAGTAGGGCTTGAACTGTTCCTTGAAGAATAAACATATGCTCGCATAAAGGGAAAATCATAAGCAAAGGAACCAATGCCAGGGAAATATAAAGAACTTAAAAAGAAAGCAAAAGAAAATATGACTGGAAAGTCAACTAGGACCCTATCATAGAGGTTCCTGAATGACCCACAAAAAGAGGTACAAATGGGGGTGCCTGGGTAGCCCAGATGGTTAATTGTCAGCCTTCAACTTAGGTCCTGACCCCAGGGTCCTGCCAGCCTCCCTGCTCAGCAGGGAACCTGCTTCTCCCTCTACTGTTCCCCCTGCTCGTGCTCTTTCACCCTCTCTGTCAAATAAATAAATAAAATCCTTTATTTTAAAAAAAAAAAAAAAGCATACACTCAGAGCTATAATTTTGAAACTCAAATCTAGGAGGTGCCCAGTCATGCACGATACATATCCTTGAGGGCAAATCTGAAGGGGCCAGAAGGAAGAGCCTATTGGTAGAAATGAAGCTATTGGTGTAGGTCAGTAGCTCTCAAACCTTCTGAATCATCGGGGGCTGGTAATTAATGGATCCTAGGACCAGGCCCCAGACCTAATGAATCACTCTAAGTGTGATGATGGAGTCAGGAGGGAAGCTGGACTCTGTATTTTTTTTTCAAAAAGTGAGTCTGATGATCATTAGCTAGGTTGGAGAACTAATGGCAAAGGACCAAAACTAGTCATTGTGAGAACGGAGAATAAAGGTTGAGAAATGAATCATCACAGATTTTACAATGATTGAAGTTAAAGGTGATACTAAGCTTTAAGTCTGATAGACTTGAAAGATGGTTACAGCATTAAGTTAAAATGTAGACTATAAGACAACTGGAGGGACGCCTGGGTGGCTCATTCAGTTGAGCATTTGTCTTTGGCTCAGGTCATGATCCCAGGGTCCTGGGATCAAGCCTCATGTGGGGCTGCCTGCTCAGCAAGAAGTCTGCTTCTCCAGGACTCCTGGGTGGCTCAATCAATTAAGCATCTGCTTTTGGCTCAGGTCATGATCCCAGGGTCCTGTGATGGAGTCCTGTTCCTTGCTCAGTGGGGAGCTTTGCTTCTCCCTCTGCCTGCTGCCCCTCACCCCCAGCTGGTGCATTCTCTCTGACAAATAAATAAATAAAATCTAAAAAAAAGGGGGGGGGGCTTTGCCACTCTTCCCTATAAGGCGTGCAGTCTATATCCCTGCCCCTTTAATTAAAAAAAAAAAAGACAACTGGATTTTGGGGAAAATATGATTACATCAACTGTGAACATACTAAAATTGAGATGCCAGAAATAACCAGCAAACAATAGCAGAAGTAGAATTGATGGCTCAGTAGAGGAAGATACAACATAAATAAATGCAAACCACAATTTACATAAGCATTAAAAATAAGCATGCTTTCAAAATTAACTGCACTGCCTATGGATTAAATGTATATAATACCTTAGTATAAGAAAATATAAGATGATAAACATTCTCAACTATTCCCCAAACTGCAATGTAAGAATCTGAGCTCCTTAAGACACAGACTCATTCTTATTTGTTTATGCCTCTCCTCGAACACTATAACATGAGCATAACAAGTCTCATAACAGATGCTGTCCCAAACACATGAAAATGAACAGCTTTATCACTGTATTTGAGTGCCATATAATTCATTCCTTACATTCCTTACATAAAATACTAACATTCCAACTAGTAAAAATCTTTGATTAGCATTTTAAAAAGTTTCTATCACAACAAAGTAATTATATTTGATTTTCTCATTAAACACCACATTTCAGTGATTTTATTAAGTTACTACTTCTACAGAAAATCAGGCTTCAGAGAAAAAAACTAGCTTCAATCAGAAAAGGATGAACCACTTGATTCCAAGCCTTTTTCTGTAGTTTCATCTTCATTTAATTTCATTACATCAAACACAAGTGTAGAAAATCCTCAAATTACAAACCAGCAAGGAGCCAAAAATTCACTTTTTGTTTCAGCGGGGAGTTTAAAACACCTTTCTCCATAAATATAAGGATTAAATGGTATGCCCAGCACTATGAGGGCAAGTCTACAGAATTGAAAGACTGCATCCAACATTATTTCGTAAAAAACTATGAAGTGTTCTCCTGCAGCTCTGACACTGAGAATGTGTCCTCTCTTCAGCTTCAGGTTTCCTACTATAATTCTTGAAGCCTGTGAACAGGATAAAGGAGGAGTAGGAGCTGTGGAACCAGTATCTCCTGATAATAAGACATTCCTCAGTCCTTCTGAGAGTCCTACTTCTTTCCATTGCCACTACTTCTGGCTTTCAAAGATTTCTTTTGCAACATGGCACAGGACTGCTTCAGAATTTTACCCCCTTATTCCTGAAATGAGGATAAAATTATGCTTTCCACATTATCTGGTAATTTCTGTCTTTTTACTAGGAATAATCACAGCAAACAAAAAGGAGGGCAGTGGTAGGTGATGAAAAAGATACAAGATCTGGAGTCAAACAAGATCTAGGACTGAGATCCTTGCTCAGTCGCTTACTAGTACTTCGTTTCTTTGAGCTTCTAATATTTCCTCAACTATAATATGGGGTTAGCAGCAAATATCTACCTAAAGGTTTATGTAGATTAATGAGAGAAAATAGAAGTGTCTAGTCTCACAAAGCAGAAATTCAACAAATGTCTTCTCTTGCAACACTCCCACCCAACCTCTTTTTCAATGAGATCAGCAGTTCTCCAACCCTATTCTAATTTCACACCATTTACACTTAATCTCATTAGTAACATCACTCAGTAACCAGCCTATTTCAAAGTTCAGTGAGCAAATCAATTACTTCCTGCCACCCACACAGGCGAAAGACACAACATGCTTTGAAACTAACCTGCATTTCAAAGGAACAACCCACCTCCACAAAATGTCCCCTTCCTCCAGCAGGAGCAAGATAAGGTATGAGAAGGAAGGGTATTTTGAGACCAAAGTAATGGACAGTGGAGTTTTGAGATGAGGAAAGAGGTCAGAAGATGCTTTTGACGGCACTGAGGCTGAAGGAATGACATGGAGGAAGGGGGACAAACTGGGTCCAGTTACTTGCCCCCTCACCAACTGCTACCACCATCGCCCCCACTGACCTACACTTAGACCATGCCTGGAGCAGGGAGACAAACTCCAGGAAGTTATAAAAGGCAGAAAAGAGTAGCACCGAGTTCTGCCTATATGCAGATCTGCAGATTTCAACTAATATAATATGCCCAGGTAGGTAAATAATACCACATTTAAAGATGTTGAATGAATATCCATTTCCTTTTCTCACTTATTCTCCTAAGAGAACTATATACTAAAATTTTTAATACCAAGTTCCTAAAAGAATTTCAAATTTGAAAAAACAGTTTTTGTTTAGACTTTGCACATTTTGTTAATTGGTGTCCTATGCCCGGTATACAAAAATATTCACACAGATGAAGTACAGCGCAAGTATTAATTTGGTCCTCTTCTGCAGAAATCTGCAGAAAATAAGATCCAACCATGAGGACTGACTGCCCTCCTCCACTAGCAACGAACTCTTCTACCTTTATATGCAAATAAAGTTAATGGGTCTACAAATTACCTTCTTGCACAAGTCAGATACAGTACTTGGAGGTCACTCTAATTCGCCCCTCTCTTCCACTCTCCTTCACTAAGTTCTCTGAAATCTACAGCCTAAATCTTAAATCCACTCCTTCCTCTGCATCTTCAAAACATCACCAATATCAAAAGAATAGGTATTTTTTTGGACAACTGCATTTACTTCCTGCAACTGATCTCCACGTCTAGTCTTGACTATCTCTAAACCAGTGTTAATATAAAGGACTTACTTTTTAAAAAAAAGTCTTTATTTAAATTCTAGTTAGTTAAACATATAGTGTAATATTGACTTCAGGAGTAGAATTTCGTGATTTATCACTTACATATAACACCCAGTGCTCATCCCAACAAGTGCCCTCCTTAATACTCAACACCCATTTAGACCATTCCCTGCCCACCTCCCCTCCAACAACCCTCAGTTTGTTCTCTGAGAGTCTTCTGGGACGCCTGGGTGGCTCCATTGGTTATGCGTCTGCCTTCCGCTCAGGTCATGATCCCAGGTTGCTGGGACTGAGCCCCATGTCTGGCTCCCTGATGGGGGGGAGTCTGCCTCTCCCTCAGCACCCACAATACCTGCTCATGCTCTCAAATAAACAGATAAAATCTTTTCAAAAAGTCTCTTGTGATTTGCCTCCCCCACCCTTTTTTACTCCTTACCCTTTATGTTCATGTTTTGTTTCTCCCACTTATGAGTGAAATCATATGGCATTTGTCTTTCTCTGACTTATTTTTCTTAGCATAATACACTCTAGCTCCATCTGACAGCATTGCAAAAGGAAAGATTTCATTCTTTCTGATGGCTGAGTAATATCTAAAGGACTAACTTTTTATAGTGAAATACAAACAACGTGAGAATGCGTCCTACATAATAGGTATTATTTCATGAAACATGTTTGTAATAAATATGGCATATTTACCCAGTTCAAAGATTTCTTACTCTGTATAGTGGCTGAATTTATACAGTGGACTGCAGGTAGAGAAGTCCAAAGGCCACTAAGCCATCTTTTCTAAAATATTAACCAAATGTTATCTCTCTCTTTAAAAGCTTTCAGTGGCTTCCTATTAACCAGAGAATAAAGTCCAAACTCCTTGAAATGGCACTACAATTTGTCCATAGTAACTTCTGTCCTTCTTCCTGGCCTCAAGTCCTGTCACTCCTGGCATTTTATGCTCTAGTCCTACCACCTTCGCCCATACCATTTCCTCTGCATATTTCTTTCTCTCCTTGATCTATACAGCAAATCCTGCTCATCCTTCGATTTATAGGTGAGATCTACTCCCCACTGCCTCTAAGTCCTGAGAGAACTAAGTTTACACCAGTCACCCAAAGACTGACCTCTGGCCAGCCTTCTACACTGCTGACAACTGCATCCTTTTTGAAATGTTCTTTCCTGCATGACAACAAAAGTCAGGCTTTCACTCTACTCTTCTGGCTGCTTCTCTTCAGTCCACTCTTAGATGATGGTGTTCCTAAAGTTTCTTTCCTAGGTCACCTTTATTTTCTCTATATGCTTTATATGATCTATCTATGTCCAAAGCATCAATTATCACATTTATGCCAAGAATCCCCAAATCTTTATTCCCAGCACAAATGAATTTAAGAGGTACAAACCCACAGATCCCATTCTCTGATTCCATTCACTTCTCTCCCTCTCTACTGTACACAACCAAGTATAAAACATCATTATCTTCCACCTAGACTAACTCCTTTTGTCTTGGGCCTGTACTTCCTCTCATTTTCAATCCATTCTTCATTTTCTACACACCAGCCAGAGACCTTTTAAAAAAAAAAAAAAAGATGTGGGGGCATGCACATATACATAGTCGCTTCCCTACTGAAAACGTATTAAAAGCTTCTCACTGCCCTTAGAGGTAAAGTTCAAAACCCTCAGGACTGCCTATATTTCCCAGTATGATCTGATCCTTTCCTACCTCCCTGCAGCCCCATCTCTCTCTACTCTCTTCTGTCGACAGTATGCACCAGTTGCACTTCAGGAACATTTCCTTACTCCCTCCTTTCTAGCTAAGTCTTCATTCTTTTTTAGACCTCAGAATAAGCACCTCATCTTCTGGGAGATTATTTCTTATCCCACAGAGTGGGTTAAGACTCCTGACTCCTACCATAACGATGTATGTCTCTCACCTGTCAGCATGTGGACTTTGTAATTGTTTATCTCTCCTGATTTTGGGATCTGAAGACAGTGCCCAAGTTACACTTGTTCAACCTTGTATGCCAGAAACAAGCACAATGCCAGCTAATACTAACAGCTCTGCACCCCCGGATATAAAATCTGAACCAAGAGAAGTTGTGACCTTCTTTGTACCTTTTTTTCCATCTAAAGGCTTGAACTTCACATACACAATTAGACTTTCTTAACAACTAAGGCAATTTCTCGGTCAAACCCGAGAAAAGCAAACAGGTGGAGTCTACTGCCATTTTCCCCCCTGAGAGTGACTGCTCACCAGGGTTTCTCACACCACCAATCCCAAAGGAGAAAATTCGGCCACATTCCCCTACTAGTGACCTCACTGGCTCAGCAAGAGGGCCTCAGAGTGGTGCACACAAGACCAGAAAGGGGTGACAGGAGTCCCTGGGTCCCCAGACAGAGACCGAAAGGTTCGGGCCAAAGCGAAGGACAAAGATCTTTATTTCCCCACGTACCAAGCGAGGTGGAGCTGCCTCTGTGCGGTCCCGCCCGCCCCGGGACGCAGCCTGACGAGGACGGTGGGACCCTGAACTGCACGGGAGCGTCCTTGGAATCGAGGACGCGCCTCTGCCTGCTGGGGAAGCTCCGGGCGTCCGAGGCGGCCGGCGGAGAAGTTGCAGCGGCGCCCCAGCGGGGTCGCTTGGTGCAGGGCTCACAGCCGGGGCCCGCACTCATGCTTGGGACCCGCAGCGCAGAGTCCCCGGGCCGGCCCGGGCGGAGAGCCTCATTCACTAACCCTGAGAGGAACGGACTGCGCCTCCTCCTCGGCGCCTCCCGGCACCATTCCCTCTTTGCCGCTGCCTCTCTCTGCAGTTGCTGCTCCGCCGGCCTCCCGAGCCAAGCCCTAGCCAGTCGCCTGCCTTCCCTCTTCCACAGGCACCCCCACCTGCCTCAGGATGCGCCGCTTTGATTCTGGCTTGGTTCACTTTCCCACCACCGGAAGGCTGCCGTCAGGCACTTCCGTTTTCCGGGACGTATAATGTCGCAAAACGGAAGTGCAAGGATTAGCGGGTACCGGCCCCCGGAAGGTCACGGTGTGAAGGAGGTGGTGGGAACGCGGGTCTCCCCGCTGTTTCTGGGGAGCAACGGCAGAACAGACGAACCTGGCCTGAGGAGGCGGTGAGAAGCAGACGAGCAGTTTGCTGCGACACCATGGAGAGCGGCGGGGGAAGCGGGAACAAAACCACAGGGGGGTTGGCCGGCTTTTTTGGAGCCGGCGGGGCAGGTTACTCGCACGCGGATTTGGCCGGCGTCCCGCGTAAGTATCAGGCCTACCTTGTGAACATTTCCCGGTGGTTCTTGGCGACTCCGCCAAACGTATAGTGTGTTTACTGTGTTTTTTTTCGGCTGGCTTTTACAATCTTCAGTACCAGTGATGGGGTTAGATGGGGTTAGGGTGTTTGCGCTGCCGCTCGAGTTTTTGGAGCCACGGATCCCCGAGAAGTTCTGTCCGGGTGACGTGGACGCGGGATGCTGCATGTTTTCTTCCCTTTATAGACGAGTGTGGTGCCTTATCTTTCCTACCACACATTTCTTGTGCGTTGAGCTGTGTGTTTGACTCTAGATTAAGAGGAGAGCCTAGCTCTGCAAGTAAATACATTCCAAATAGGCTATAAATAACTTATAAGCTCTAAGTCGGTGTTTCGAAACTGCGATATAGCCTTCAGGGCAGAACATTTAATATTGAATGTAGGCAAGAAAGAAATCTGAGTCGGGCCAGCGGAGGAGCCAAGAAGTGAACTGCACTTTATAGGCCATTTATGGACTTGAAAAAAGAAGCCAGGTAAGAATTTTAGGAAACGAAATATGCAAGGTCAAAAGTACAGAAATATGAATACCACTTGTCTGTGCCCTCTCAACCCTGTGAATGTCGTCCAGATGTTTGGGACTTCGTGGGTATTCAGCTGGATGAATATAACTTGTTCTATTTCTCCAGGTCTTCTTTGGTCAAGAGCAAAAGAGTTCTAGTGTCACTTATGTCAAAATTGAATCTGGAACACATTTTACATATAATAAGCCTTCCGAGGTCTGAATTTTGGAGCACAAAGGGCACTGCCTTAATATGACAAAGCATTGTTACATTAATGTGATTAAGGTTTGAAGGTAAATTGAGAGGTCGAAAGTGACCACCATCACTGAACACCTGAAATGGGCCAACGACTTTTCTGGGTGCAGGACTACCAGTGGTCAAAAGAAATGATTGCTGCCTTCATGGAGTTTACATCCTAGTGTGCCAAGTAACACAAACACATTTTAGTTAATAAGTGTATGTAAAGGCATCAAAACAGGATCAGGAAATGGGAGGAGGTCACTGTTTTAGAATAAATAGATCAGGGAAAGTAACTAGAGGGTGTTTACATTTGAGCTGTGACTTGAATACAGTACAAATGTGGGGGCGCATAGGCACATGGAGGTACACAAGGGAAAATGGTTAGTCCAAGTGCCTTAGTGGTGAGGGGGGACAGACCTGACATGTTTAAAGAACATCTGATGGGCCAGTGTGTCTACAAAGTTGAGAGGGAGTTGGAGCAGTAGGAGATAATGAGATCAGGAGAGCAAGTAATGGCCACTAATGCATTGTTTTAAAAGCCATGGTAAGGAGTTTGGATTTGATTAAAATTGTGAATGGAAGCCATTAAGGCTCATTTCCTTTTCCTTAAAAAAAAGTCACTTTAGTTACTATATAGGAAGTGAATTGAAGGGAATAGAGCAGATTAAGGAGTTCATTTAGGTAGGAGATTGTTACTGTAGTCTAGGTGAGATTTAATGGTTGGACTAAGATGGTAGCAGTAAGGATGGTGGTAAGTAAAAGTTCAAGATGAGTATTGAATATAGAATTAATAGGACTTTCAGTTGACGAAAGGACTAGAGTCATGGGTATTTCTTAGATTTGTGAACATTCAAAGGATTCAAGGATTAAATTCAGAATATGAGAAAGTTGATATTCCTTGATAGATTTTTTTCCCCAATTGTCAAAGTTAGTGGGATTCAAGTCTGGCTCTCTGAGAGTTTCCGTTTTCTTTTGTCCTGACTCCCACTCCTGTGGTGATGACCCAAGAATGTTCTACACTGCCACAGCAAATCACCTTTGTCAGCAACTGTCAATACTAAGATTTGAAGGAACAGCCTTAAAATATTTATATGTAACTCATAACCCAACCCCTGGTTTTCCCATGAAATTCACTTGTCTATTGTCAGTCTTATTTTGCAATTTGTGTAGATGTAGCATCCTTGTAGCAAAGTAGAGGAAATTAGCTTTATAATTGACTTCTGCTACGCTTCCTACTACTTTATTTGATCCATATTATTGCCAATATCTTCTTGGTATGAGAGCCTGAGCCACTAGTGCAGGACTTGGTTTGAAATTCAGAACCTCAGGAGAAGACAGCCACAAAACTGCCAGATAGGATAAGGAGAAAAGGAGAAAATTTCATATTCAGTGAGCCTGTAAATCAAAATTGAAAAACACCTGAAACAGCATAATTAACACTGAATGAAATAACTTCTTAAAATTTCATTGCAATGTGATGTTTTCTCTCTAGTGACTGGTATGAATCCTCTGTCTCCGTATTTAAATGTGGATCCACGATATCTCGTTCAGGTAAAACTAAGACTAGTCCTTTTATGAATTTATTAGTTTGGTGATTTATCTTACTGCTTTAAAAAAAAAATCCAGGTTCTTATGCTAAATATGATACATATTTCTGGAGGCACCAACTCCTTTTTCTTTTTCTTTTTCTTTTCTCAGAAACTCCAGGATTTGACTTTTATCTGTCTGGTACTAATTAACTAATTCCCTTTAAAGAGTTTTTGGGGTTTGAGGTGTTTTAGGTTTTTTTCCCCTTTCCCATTTAAATTGTGAAATGTACTAACATTAAATTTACTATCTTACCCATTTTTAAGTGTACTGTCCAGTAGTATTAACTACGTTTATAATATTGTGCAACAATTACCACCTACCATATCTGTAACTCATTTCATCGTGTAAAACAAACTATATCTGTTGAAAAATAACTTGATTCCACCCACCCATCCCATGGCAACCACCATTCTGCTTTCTGTTTCTGGTTTTGATACTCTTAAGTACCTCAAATAAGTAGAATTATAGTATCTGTCTTTTTGTGATTGGCTTATTTCATTTAACATAATATTCTCAAGTTTCACTTATGCTATAGCATGTGTCAGAACTTCCTTCCTTTTAGGCTGATATTTAATTGAATAATATTCCATTCTGCTTATCCATCTGTCCCTGGACGCTTGGATTGCTTTCATATTTTAGCTATTGGGGGTAGTGTTGCTCTGGACATTAGTGTACAAATGTCTCTTCCTGAACCTCCTTTTAATTTTAGTTATATATTCAGAAGTGAAATTACTGGATCTTATGTAAATTTTATTATTTATCTGAGGAACTGCCATACTGTGTTCCATAGCACTATACCATTTTACATTCCCAAGAACTGTACAAGGTTTGCAATTTCTCCACATCCTCACCAACAATTGTTATTTTCTGCGGTTTTTTGATCATAGCTATTCTAATGGGTATGAGGTGGTGCTTCTTGTAGTTTTGAGTTGCATGACCCTAATGATTAGTGATGTTGAACACCTTTTCATATGATTTTTGCCCATTTGTATACCTTTGGAGAAATGCTTATTTTTAAGTTCTTTGTCCATTTTTGAATTGAGTCTTTATTGTTGCTGTTGAATTTAAGTTCTCTATATATTCTGAATATTAACCCCTGATCAGATAACATGATTTGCAAATATTTTCTCACATCCTGTGGATTGCCTTTTTATCCTGTGGGTTGCCTTTTTACTATGCTGATTACTATCTTTTGAGGCACAGTATTTTTAAATTTTCACAAAGGCCAGTTCTTAATTTTCCTTTTTTTTTTTTTAAGATTTTATTTATTCATTTGACAGAGGGAGAGAGATCACAAGTAGGCAGAGAGAGGAGGGGAAGCAGGCTCCCCACCGAGCAGAGAACCCAATGCGGAGCTCGATCCCAGGACCCTGAGATTGTGACCTGAGCCAAAGGCAGAGGCTTTAACCCACTGAGCCACCCAGGCGCCCCTTATTTTTCTTTTTTTTGGTTGTTGCCTGTGCTTTGGTGTCAAATCCAAGAAGTCATTGCCAAATCCAGTGTCATGCTTTTCTCCCATGTTTTCTTCTAAGAGTTTTTTGATTTTAGGTCTTATATTTAGATCCATTCAATTTTTATATTAGGTGTTTAATTTTTTTATTAGGTGTTAGGTAAGGATCCAACTTTACTTGTTCATGTGGATATCTGGTTTTCAGAGCCTCATTTGTTAAGAGTGTTTTTTCCTCATGGAATGGTCTTGGCAATCTTGTTCAGAATCATTTGACTATATGCGAGGGTTTATTTCCAGGTTCACTATTCTGTTTCATTGGTCTGTCTGTCTTTGTCAGTATCACACTCTTTTGATTACAGTAGCCTAGTAGTAAGTTTTGAAATCAGGAAATGTGATTATTGTTCTTTTTTTTTCTTTCTTTCTTTCTTTCTTTCTTTTTTTTTTTTTTAATTTATTTGTCAGAGAGAGAGCACAAGCAGGAGGAGCAGCAGGTAGAGGGAGAAGCAAGCTCCCGGCTGAGTGAGGAGCCCGATGCAGGACTCAGTCCCAGGACCCTGGGATCATGACCTGAGCCAAAAGCAGACACTTAACGAACTGAGCCACCTAAGCATCCCGATTATTGTTCTTTTTCAAGATTGTTTTGGCTGTTTGGGGTTCAATGAGATTCCATATTAATTAAAGGATGGATTTTTCCATTTGCAAAAACATGGTATTTTGATAGGGATTACATTGAATCTGTAGATTCTTTTGGATGGTATGGATATCTTAACATTATTAAGTCTTCCAACCCGCACACATGGGTTATGTTTCCCTTTCTTCTTTGTTTGCATTTAAGAGGTTTTATGGTTTTCATTGTGTAAGACTTTTACCTCATCGGTTAAGTTCATTCCTAAGTATTATTCTTTTTTTACTTTAAGATACGGTTTTTTATTTCTTTATTTAACAGAGAGGGGAGGGAGAGCACAGCCAGGGGGAGCAGTAGGAAGAGGGAGAAGCAGGCTCCTTGTGGAGCAAGGAGCCCGTTTTGGGGCTTGATCCCAGGATCCTGGGGTCATGAACTGAGCTGAAGGCAGACACTTAACCAACTGAGTGACCCAGGCACCCCTATTCTTTTTGATGCTATTATAAGTGGAATTGCTTTTTTAAATTTCTTTTCAAATTGTCCATTACTAGCATATGGAAATCCTTTTAATTTTTTGTGTTGACTTTGTATCCTGCTACTTTGCTGAATTTGTTTATTAGATCTAATAGGTTTCCTTGTGCAATATGTAGGATTTTCTACATATAAGATTATTTTATCTGCAAAGAAAGAAAATTTAGCTTCTTCCTTTCCAATTTGGATACCTTTTATTTTTTCTTGCCTAATTGCTGTAGCTAGAACATCTAGTACAAATATCTCCTGCTTTTTGAAAGTTCACATTGTTCCATTTCACCTTCATGAGAGATCTATATTCTGTAGGTCTGTATGTAGTACCTGTTTATGCTGAACAGAAGAAATCAGAAGAGAATTTTTGCTTTTACCAAAAAAGCAAAAATAGCATTCAGCATTTGTTTTGCAGTGAGCTGTTATAGTGGCACCATCAAGCTCCTCCCTGGGGATCTGCACTCAGCATCTCAGCATCAAGCCATCGCAGCTTATCTGTGAGCATCTGTGCTTTATCTTGATTTATTTTGTGTGTTTGATAGCAAGCTGTGTCCTAAGGTATCAGAAAACACGGAGAGGTTATATTTTGGGTCTAGGAATACTCAAAACATTTTTCCATATAAGTTTATGATAATTGCTTCTTTGCTTTATGACATTTTGACTTACAGGAGGTTTCATAGGGATATTCTACTTACAGATATCAGGGTACTTGTACTATGTCAGAAGAAGAGTGGCAAAAATGGGTATCCTTACCTTTTTCTGATTTTGGAGGGAAAACTTTTATCTTTTACCTTTTAATATAATGTTCACTGGGATTTTCATATATGGCTTTTATTATGTTGAGGTAGTTTCCTTCTACTCCTAGTTTGTTGAATTCTTCTTATCTTAAAAGTATGTTGGATTTTGTGAAATGCTTTTTTTGCCATAGTTGAGGTGATCGTGGGTTTTTTTCCCCCCTTTTTTCTTTTAATGTAGTGTATTATGTTGATCAGTTTTAATATATTGGGCCATCCTGCATTACATAAATAAATCCCACTTGGTCATGGTGTGTAATCCTTTTAATATACTGCTGAGTTTGTTTTCCTAGTATTTTGTTGAGGATTTTACGTCAGTGTTCATAGGGGATATTGGTCTGTAGTTTTCTTGTAGTGTCTTTGTCTGACTTTGGTATGAGGGTAATCCTGGCCTTATACCAAATATTACCTCCACTTCAGTTTTTTTAGAAAAGTTTGAAAAGAATTGGCGTTAGTTATTCTTTAAATGTTTGATAGATTTCACAAGTGAAGTCATTAGGTCCAGGGCTTTTCTTGGTTGTGACTTATGTTTTGTGTTAGAGAGAGAAAGAACATGGATTTAAAGTGGGGGGTGGGAGCAGAGGGAGAAGGAGAAAGAGAAATTTTAGCAGGCTCCATGCCTAGCACAGAGTCCAATGTTGGGCTCTATCTCACAACCCTGAGATCATGACCTGAGCTGAAATCAAAAGTTGGACCCTTAACCAACTGAGTCACACTGGTGTCCCTGGTGTGACATTTTTTATTCCTGATTTCACACTTCTCACCAATTATAGGCCTGTTTCTTGGTGAGTTTTATGTCTCTAGGAATTTGTATATTTCATCAAGGTTATCCAATTTGTTGGCATGCAGTTTTTTATAGTACTCTCTTATTTCTTTTTCTAGTTCCTCAAGTTTCCTTAAGTTGCAAAATTAGGTTGTGTATTTGAGATCTTTCTGATATTTTTAATAAGCATTTATAGCTCTGAATTTTCCCCTTAGCACTATTTTCACTGGATCTCCTAAGTTTTGATACGTTGTGTTTTCTTTTTTATTGATCTCTTAAATATTTTCTAATTTCCCTTATGATTTCTTCTTTGATCTGTTGGTGTTTTATGGGTGTATTGTTTAATTTCCATGAATTTGTGAATTTTTCATTTTATTTCTGTTACTGATTTCTAATGCACACTATTGTGGTTGGAGAAGATAGTCTGTATGGTATATTTTAAAATCCATTGAGACTTAATTTGTGTCCTAAAATATTATCTGTCCTGGAAAAATGTCCCACATGCACTTGAGAAAAATGTCTATGCTATTATATTATTGATAGGTAGAGTGTTTTGTAGATGTTTGTTAGATCTGTTTGTTCTTTGATTTATGATGTTAGTGCTCATATTTCCTTATTTTCTGTCTGGTTATGATTATTATTTGAGAATAGAGTATTGAAGTCTCCAATTATAACTGTAGAAATTTCTATTTCTCCCTTTCATTCCACTGTTTTATATTTAATATATTTTAATGGCCTGTTACCAGGTGTATAAATGTTTATAATTGAATCTTTTTGTTGTATTGGACCTTTTATTAATATTCTCTTTCTTTGTAACCTTTCATTTATTTAAAGTCTATATTTTCTGATATTAGTATGGCCACCCTGCTGTCTTGGATTTTATTTGCGTAGAATATCTTTTTCTCTATCTCTTCAGTTTGAACCTTTTTGTGTCTTTGGAATGAAAGTAACCCCCAGTGTATTTGGATCCTGGCATTTTATCTATTGTGCCAGTCTTATATCTTTTGGTTAGAGAGTTTGATCCACTTATCTTTAAAATGATTACTGATAAGGAGAGATTTCTGTCATTTTGTTATTTGTTTTCTATATGTCTTCTAGCTTTTTTGAACTTCGTTTCTTGAATTACTGTCTTTTGTGTTTAGTTGATTTATTTTTTGCGGTGAAATATTTAAATCTCTTTCTCATTTTCTTTTGTATATATTCTATAGTTATATTCTTTTTAGTTACTGGGGGATTTAACATCCTAAAATTATAAATCTAGTTAGAATTTTTACCAGTTTAACTTCCGTAACATGGAAAAACACTTCTTCTTTAACAGGTGTGTACTCCTCCTCTCAGTTGTTAATGTCAATGATTTATAGCTTTAGGGACGCCTGGGTGGCTCAAGTCAGTTAATCTTAAGCATATGCCTTCAGCTCAGGTCATGATCCCAGGGTCTTGGGATCAAGTACTGCATCAGGCTCCTTCCTCAGCAAGGACCCTGCCTCTCCCTCTGTCTTCCACTCCCCCTGCTTGTGTTCTCTCTGTCTCTCTGAAAAATAAATAAAAATCTTTAAAAATAAAAATGAGTAAAGGATTTGAGTAGATGTTTCCCTAAAAAGATAGAGAAATGTTCAATAATCATAAAAGATATTTAATGTCTCTTACTAGGGAAATGCAAATCACAAAACCGACGTGAGATACTCCTTCACCACTGCTATAGATATTATCAGAAACATGCAATAACTGATGTTCATGAGGATATGGAGAAATTGGACCTTCATGCACTGCTGGTGGAAATGTAAATTGAAAAAGCTGCTTTGGAAATAGTCTGATAGTTTCTCAAAATATTAAAAATAGAGTTACCATTTGACCCACTAATTCTGCTCAATAGATTTATACCCAAGAGAATTGGACAGTTTCTCAAAATATGAAAAATAGAGTTACCATATGACCCAGTAATCTACTCAGATATATACCCAAGAGAATTGGAAACGTATGTCCACACAAGAGGTTGTGCATGAATGCTCTTACCAGGTTTATTCTAAATAGCCAGGAGATAGACACAACCCAAATGTCTGTCAACTTAAAAATAAACAAAATGTGGCATCTCCATGCAATGAGATATTTAGCAGGAAAAAAAGGAAGAAGTGATGATACATGCTGGAACATGGTCGAGCATTGTAAGCTTATTACATGAAAGAAGCCAGTCATAAAAGACCATATATTGTATAATTCTATGTACATGAAATGTCCAGAATTGGCAAATATAAAGAGACAGAAAGACTGATTAGTAGCTGCCCAGGGTAGGGGAGAAATGGAGAATGACTGCTAACAGGTATGGGATTCTTTTTGGGATAGTGAAAATGCTCTAAAGATGATAGTCTTTGTTGTACAATACTGAATGTACTAAAAACCATTGAATTATACACTTTAAATAGGTGTATTGTATGGTATTTGAATTACACATCAGTAAATAGAATGGGTTTTGGGGTGGTTTTTTAAGAGTAGTGGTTGGGACTTTTTGTTTCAAGTTGAATCACTGACAGTAATTGCCTGCATTTCTTCTTCAGTGTGTTTCAATAGAAGCAAGTTGATTTGGGACTTGTTTAAAACTTCTTTGTTTTTGCAGGAAATGTTTGTCAAATATCTGCAGTGTATGTTTATTGATTTTATTTCAGAAGTACCTCTCAGTATTTTACTCAAAATTTCAAAACTAGTCACATGTGTTTTCCTTAAATGTTGAATTTAGGCTTAAAGGTTGTACTGTAGCTCCATTTAAAAATATGGTGAATGCTGTGAAGTGTGTAAACCTGGCAATTCACAGACCTGTACCCCTGGGGCTAATAATACATTATATGTTAATAAAAAATAAATAAATACATACATAAATACATAACATTGTGACCCTCCAGTGCTAGGTGGGGCTTGGTAAGGTTAGACATCAATTTTTAAAAATTGGGATTCTTGCTTAATCACAAACATTTGTAGTGACCTTTTCCATTCAGATGCAAAAGGGATTTCAGAATTGAAAAGGTTTTCTCATCTCATTATAAAAACCATGGAAAGCCTAAATTTAAAGGTTACCTTAGTTAAAACTGAATTTTATGGAACAGTTTTCCATACTTCTGAAGTACAGAGACATATTAAATACTACATGTGAACTCACCATATACTGGTTTTTGTCAACAGCTTTTATCTGAGGCACTATTTGTGGTTTCTCTTACTATTGCTTTGTGTTGTCACCACCTTTGCATCGTCACTGATAAATTAAAAATTACATTTGGTAGATAATCTTCCGCTTTTTAGGCCAGATGAACATCCAGTATAAAAACAAGATGAATTTGAATATTTCTAACATCCAGTATCTCCAGTTGAAATATAAATATTTCACATAATCTTGGCCTTCTGACTATTTTATCAGGTACAGTGGTGCCCATCCTTGGATGCATTTCTCTTCTATGTGGCAAACAGTGGTACTGGTGATTGTTACAGTGTCCTCAGCACAAGAACTTTTCAGTGTATCTTCCCTACATGCATGTGTTATCTTTACTTCAAGAGCAACCTGTTAAGTGCTTATTTCTTGCAGTTCAAATTTGGCTTGCAGAAGTTTTTTTCATAACAATAAGCTATTAATCATATTTTTATAGAAATCAAAAGCCTTTTCGTTTTCTCCCAGGATTAATGTAATTTGGCCAGTGTCCCCTCCCTCAAAAAAGTCTTTGCAAATTTTTGTTACGTGAAGCAGTACATTTAAGGAGCTCTTGGGTGGCTTATTTGGTTAAGCATCTGCCTTCAGCTCAGGTCATGATCCGAGGGTCCTGGGATCGATTCCTGCTGTGCATCCAGCTCCCTGCTCAGAAGGGAGCCTACTTCTCCCTCTCCCCACCACCCCATCCCCCACGACCACTCATGTTCTTTCACTATCTCTGTCTCTGTCGAGTAAACAAAAAAAAATCTTTTTAAAAAATTAAGAAGTGAAACAGTACATTCTAATTGCATTTAAAAGATTAAGCCCCAATGACAGCTAACCATGAAATTGTTTTCAAGAGGCTCTGTGTGTGAACTGATGTACATTTGCCTTCAGTCCTCTTAGTACTTTTATTATGGTTGACCCTGGCAAAGAGTTGAGTTGGTGATAACATGCAATTTGCTTATTAATGTTCATCCTGACCTTTTAAAAAAAATTTCCTGTTTGTAGTTAGCGATCCATTTCTAGGTTGAAGACTTATATACCTCATTAAATATAGCATTTCTAAAAATTCCAAGCCAGAAGTACAGTTTAAAACTAAGTGATTAATTTAAAGGTCCAAAACTTTTGAGAAACCATGTATATCATGATACGGGATCTCTTCAGAGTTGGCTTATTATTGCCCAACAGACTGTTTTCTGTGTGATGAGAGTAGATGTGCTTGCTTATTTGTGCACTTTTTGGTGAGAATGTATGCATAAGCCAGAAATCAAAAACCAGTGCATAGCTGCAGTTTCCCTAACCAGGAATGCATTTACTGAAGTGCCATATTTGGTAAAGTGATGTTTGCTTGTTAGCAAATTGCCAGCGGTGTGTGCTTATGGCTTATTTTAACCATTTTTGTATAGAAAGCTTGGCAAACCTATATTGAATGTGTTCTGTATGAGTGTATTGTATTATAGGATCAATCATATTGTGCTCTTACAGTAGCATTTTCAACTTAGGATTCTTGGATAGCCTTCATGGGTTTCATATCAAATTTGTATATGCATTTACTAGAAAGAGATTATAGCTGTCTAAGATTATTAAAATAGATGCTTCCCCAAACTGTTAAGAATTAAGAAGGTAATTTTGCCCTTGCATAATTGATCCAAACTGTTATGCTTTTATAGTTTCTGCTCATTTTTTATGATAATAGTAAAATAGTGCTTGATAAATGGTAGCTATAGAATGAGAGTTCTTTTTCCACAGTGGTATCTCAATCGAATAAACCGTTACTTCTCTTACCTTTCCGTTTACCTTTCTCTAGAGCTGTTCTTCCTAAACTCTCTTGCATGTTGCATCATATTTATCATTAAGTAAGGCAAGTTATTATATACAATCGGTTAAACTTAATTGAAAAGCAAAGTTCTGATGAGAATGCCTCCTAAAAACTAATGAGTGTAACTGTATGTGTAGTTCATTTCACTTGACTTTGATTTAGGTGTTGCTGTT
The DNA here is from genome assembly GCF_963455335.1 of Martes martes. Classification (NCBI taxonomy): domain Eukaryota; kingdom Metazoa; phylum Chordata; class Mammalia; order Carnivora; family Mustelidae; genus Martes; species Martes martes. The sequence continues at coordinate 39,569,533 of NC_137902.1, read as the reverse complement.
GCAGAAAGTTTTAATTTATGCTTGACTAAGTGTAGTTGAGTTTTAGTTAATCTCAGGTTTTACTTTTGTGAATTTGACAAATTAAAAAATACTTTTTAAGTACTGGGTTTTGAGGGGAGCTCAGCTTGTTTTTTGTTATTTCCCCTTTAGGATACAGATGAGTTTATTTTACCAACTGGAGCTAATAAAACCCGGGGCAGATTTGAGCTGGCCTTCTTTACCATTGGAGGATGTTGTATGACAGGTGGGTATGATAATTTTTTTCACTGTCCTCAATCCAAGTAGGCACAATTTCTTAAAATCAAAAGCAATTCAAGTACTAGTTTCAGGGTTTTAAAAAATCTTTATTGAGGGCCACCTGGCTGACTCAGTGGACCATGTGACTCTTGATCTTGGGGTTTTAAGTTCATGTTTCATGTTAGGTGTGTAGATTACTTAAAAATAGAATTTTTAATAATAGTAAATAAGTAAATGATCATTATTTACGTTTTTATTTTTTCCTATTAAATAAAAGTAAAAAAGAATCAGAAGTGCAGTTGTTTTTTACTGTGATTCACTAGGGGCTGCATTTGGAGCAATGAATGGTCTACGGCTAGGATTGAAGGAAACCCAGAACATGTCCTGGTCCAAACCAAGAAACGTACAGTAAGTCTTATGTAATCATCTCATGTAGTGGTGTTTGAATATTAACCCCTACTTTGTTGACCTGATGAACACAATCTTGAGATTACACATGTTTAGAGGATTGACATTCATTTTGATCGATTTTTTTTTAATTTTCTTAATCAAAATAAAAGAAACTAAGGAATCAGGTTACTGAGGCTAAGGTTTGTTTTGTTTGTTTTTTAAAAGATTTTATTTATTTATTTCAGTGAGAGTGAAAGATACCACGAGCAGGGAGAAAGGGTTAAGGGAGAAGCAGGCTCCCCACTGAGCCAGGAACCCGATGCAGGACCCAGGATCATGACCTGAGCGGAAGGCAGATGCTTAAACTATTGAGCCAACATGAGGCTAACATTTTAAAAGGAGTGATTTTTGGTCAGTGTCCCTCAATTAGCTAGTGCTACCCCAACCTAACTTACCTACCTTTTCATTCTGTAGGCCTCTGTGGCATGCTTTTCAAGTTGCTGAGTTGCTGCATTATTTGGATTGTTCGAGGGCATGCAAAAACCACAGGACTTGGTAGTAAAGAAATAAGCATGTAAGAGTGATTGCTGGATATGCTGTCATTTGAATTGAACTACTTACTGAGTTCACACTCCGTTTCTGAAAGAAGGCTAAAGAAAATCTATCACAAAATTCCTGGAAATTAGTGGTAGTTCCTGAGTCTTCTCTCAGGAAATTCAAGGTTGTGGAGAAAGGAAAGTACAGATGTCTTCACCCTGCCTAAGAAGTAAACATGACCAGTCCATGTAGATACTCTAAGTAATTCAATATTTAGTTTTACCTAACTTTATGGCTCCTGGTTTTGCTTTAGGACACATTAAGCTCCATTTTCTTTGTATGTTATTTAGCCAGCAGGCGGCAGCAGGTTTGCTAAATTAGATGTTGGGAATCCTGAAGGCTTGTCAAGTTTCTCAAATTCCTGTTAGGATGTGGATCTTGGCTTTACTAAGCCACACCCTTGAATATTTTTACATTTATATTAATATTTGTCCCTTACTCCGGGGCACCTGGGTGGCCCAGTCAGTTAAGTGTCTGCCTTTAACTAAAGTCATGATCCCGGGTCCCTAGGATTGAGCCCCATAATGGGTTCCTTGCTCCTGGGGGAGCCTGCTTCTCCTTTTTCCTCTGCCTGCCACTCCCCTGCCTGTGCTCTCAGGTGCTTTCACTCTTGTTCTCCCTCTCACTGTCAAATAAGTAAATAAAATCTTTTAAAAGTGTATTTGTCCCTTATTCTAATACTTTTTATTTTTGACTTTTTTGTGTTATAGAAAATTTTGAAAATATACCAAAGTAGACAGAATAGTACAGTGAAGACCCATGAACCATAATCCGTCCTCAATAGTCAACCAGGATTGGGACCAATTGTGCTCCATCTCATTCTTCTCTCCCATATTACTTTGAAGCAAGTCCCTAACATCTTATTAAATATGAAAGTGGATGGTGAGGGCGCCTGGGTGGCTTAGTCCTTAAGCATTTGCCTTCACCTCAGGTCATGGTCCCAGGGTCCTGAGATCGAGCCCCCTGTTGGGTTCCCTCCTGAGCAGGAAGCCTGCTTCTCCCTCTTCCATTCCCCCTGGTTGTGTTAACCTCTCTCGCTGTCTCTCTTGGTCAAATAAATAAAATCTTAAGAAAAAAAAAAAAAAAGGAAAGAAAGTGGAAGGTCTCCTGGAAAAGATAACTTTTGTATCTTAAAACAGTGATAGTTATTAATTTTTGGAGAGAGTCAAATTGGTTTGTATTTTTTAGATAAGATTTTTAAAATATATCATTTTTATATAACAATTCTGATCTTACTAAATAGGAAGCATTTAAAATAGGAGACAGCTGGAGCACCTGTGTGGCTCAGTCAGTTAGGTGGCTGCCTTTGGCTCAGTTTATGATCTCAGGGTCCTGGGATTGACCCCTGCATTGGGCTCCCTATTCAATGAGGAGTCTACTTCTCCCTCCCCACCTCTACCCCTCATCCCCTCTTGTGCTCTCTTGCACTCTCCCTCAAATAAGTAAATAAAATCTTTGAAAAATAAAATTAATAAAATAGGTGACAGCCTCTAAAAATGGAAAGAAGATAAGGTTTGGGGCCAGAAAGATCTATGTAGCTTCAAAGCCTAGTTTCATTACTTACTGTTTTGTGATCTTAGGTAAGTTTTTTCTGCTTTCGGCCTTGAAGGGTTATTGAGAGGTGATTAAAGCAGGTAAGGGCCCAGTATGTGGAGATATATTGCCCAGTCATATGCCAAACAATTTCACCAGTTTGCAGTGCTTCCAGCAGTGCAGTAATGAAAATTACTAGTTTTAAAACAGTGTTACATATGACAACAATATGCTGAACTTAAAATGTTAGGAAATATGTAACAGAATTAATTAGAAACAATATACTTCATTACTAATATTTTTTAAAAGCCTTTTAGAAATAATACAAATTTTTGTTATTTGGGCATTAATTTAAATGAGTTTTTACTTGCATTAAATAAGTTTTTTCACTCTTACTGTAATTCCGTGATTTCCAGCAGTAGTCAGCTGTCCGGATAGACCCATTCCTGTGATGGTGTTACACTGCTGGGAGAGGAATGTCCTGTCTTCTTCCTCCGGTTGCCTCTGTCACTGTTCTGGTGACAGCTGGCACTGGTGCAAGGCAGAACTGTGCTTCCTTGAGAGTGTGCTGAGCGTTCACTCTGGCCGCTTCGCTCTAGCCTGGGAGCAGACACAGGATGCTTTCTCCATGCATTCTAGTTGGACAGCTTTTCCCTTCTCTTTGAGTATTTCCCTTTAATTCTGCTTTATATTCTACAGTATCCCACGCTTTGATCCTATTTAACATCCAAAGTATATTCTTCGCTAAAAAACTTAATTGTAAGCTAATTTGTCCATTATAATGGTATTTTTTAATGCAAATCAATTACTATAAGCTTTTTTATAAAATACATTCTAGGTTGTCATTCAGAGCCTTTCTGTATTTGACTTATATTTAAAAATAATAAATTTCTTTACTCACTGCCTGAAAATGTTGGAGGTTTAACCTTTATTTGTATTTATATAATCATCCTTAATAAATTCTGAGGAAATACTGAGGTAAGTTTTAAATTTAAGAAAATTGGGGGCGCCTCGGTGGCTCAGTGGGTTGGGCCTCTGCCTTCAGCTTGGGTCATGGTCTCAGGGTCCTGGGATTGGGCCCCGGGTCAGGCTCTCTGCTCGGCAGGGAACCTGCTTCCTCGTCTCTGTCTGCCTGCTTATGATCTCTCTCTGTCAAATAAATAATCTCAAAAAAAAAGAAAGAAAAAGAAAACTGGGGGTGCCTGCGTGGCTCAGTCATTAAGTGTCTGCCTTCAGCTCAGGTCATAATCCCGGGGTCCTGGGATCGAGCCCCACATTGGCTCCCTGCCCGATGGGGAGTCTGTTTCTCCCTTTCCCAATCCCCCTGCTTGTGTTCCCTCTCTCGCTGTCTCTGTCAAATAAATACAAATCTTAAAAAATTAAATTAAATTAATAGAACTTTGGAGGGCACCTGGGTTGCTCAGTTGGTTGGGCATCTGATTCTTGATTTCAGCTCAGGTCATGATCAAGGTGTCTTGGGATCAAGCTCTGTCTCAGTGGGGTGTCTGCTTCTCTCCATCTCCCTGTGCCCCTTCCCCCCGCTCCTGCTCTCTCTCTAAAATAAGTTAATAAATCTTTTTAAAAATAACTATGGGCACCTGAGTAGCTCACCCAGTTAAGCATCTGCCTTCGGCTCAGGTCATGATCCTAGGGTCCCGGAATCAAGCCCCCATCAGGTTGTCTGCCTCTCCCCTTTCTGCTGCTTGCACTTTCTCTCCCTCCCTCTCTGTGTCTCTCAAATAAATAAATTCTTTTTAAGATTTTATCCTTTTTTTTTGACAGAGACACTGAGAGAGGGAACACAAGCAGGGGGAGTGGGAGAGGGAGAAGCTCAATCCCAGGACCCCAGGATCACGACCCGAGCCAAAGGCAGACACTTAGTGACTGAGTTACCCAGGTGCCCCAATAAATAAAATCTTTTAAAAATAAAAAATAAATAAAAATAAATAAAATTAAGATAACTTTGGCCGTTGGATTTATACATTGTAAATAGCTATAGTTATGATTTTTCAAATTAGAGAAATGGTGATTCTAAGCACAAATTCTTTCTCTTTCTGCCCTGGTAGGATTTTGAACATGGTGACTAGGCAAGGGGCACTTTGGGCTAATACTCTAGGTTCTCTGGGTAAGTAGAGATCTCACTTAATAATAAATCATTAATGCAAAGAAAGAATGTATATTTATCACGAACAATTTAATCAAAATTCTGGCCTCAGGATATTAAAAATAATAGTTAAATCTATTGTGATGAATAGTGTAGATAATACTTAGGAAAAAGACTATGAACAATATAACAAAGTAATACTAATACCATTTCTTAGTGTTTTAAAAGTCTTTTTCAGTATTACATGCTCTCCTGTCCAAGCAAGTTACCAAATCATGTTTTAAGTAGATAGAAAATCCAGATAATTTAGGTCCAAGTCAAATGCCTTTGTATGTTAGGAAAGGTTCAGCGGTTCTGTAGTAAGATATGATTAATTCATCCCTCTTCGTATGTTTTCCTAATAGCCCGTTCAGCATTCTCTTTACCTCGGAGATTTCCCAGACCTAATTTCCAGAGTTGCAATAGGGCCTTTGTAGATAATAAAGACATTTGTAGTTCTAAGCAAAGGGTCATTTAGTAGGACTTAGGACCAAGGTATTTCATATTATATTGTTTATGAATGATTGACTCTTGATGACTCATGGCTTTTAAAAATTATACTACCTTGGTACCTACACTCTAACAGCTAAGAGTGTTTTTGTAAATTGGTAGAAAGTCTGAAAATCTCTTAATGGTGGCAGATTAAGTAAAAGAAAATGCAAGCATCTTATTGAAAAGATAGAAGAGGCATCTGTTGTGAGAGAATAATATCCCAGCTTTGCCACGGGATTTAGAAGCAGTACATTTTTCCTAGGAAATGACTGCTTCTGTATCCTGCTCATTTCACCTTTGCTCCCACCCCATATAGAGTCACCCTTCTTTGTTTCTGTTTGGATGCTTATATACCTAGTCAGCCATCCTGGTCTGTCCAGGGACTGTCTTCGTTTAGCACCGCAGATCTCGTGCTCCAGGAAACTCTCAGTCATGGGTGAACTGGGATGGCCATTTGTCTTGTGTGTTCCCAGTGTAATATGATCAGTCACAATGTTCTGCTCAAGTTCAGTTTCAGTTAAAGAAGTTGAAATGGTAAGAGCCTTTACAGAAGTATAAGAACATCACAACAGGATTTGTAAGGCAGAGTTCGGTGTAATATTGATGGGTCAAACATGGTATAATTTTGAGAAAGTATAAGGAAAAGGATTACTAGGAGTCTTTACAGGTGTGGGAGAAAGATAGTTTTGGGGAACATTTTGTTAAAACTAAATAGTGCTAGTGTTACAGTTTTTTACATGGGCTGGAACCATACCTCAAAATTTTTTTAAGTTAACGTTTTTCTTACAGTAGAAATGTATGTGTTTTTGTTTCTAAATCCAAAGTATAGCTATTATGAATAAAATATAAGTGAAGATTAAAAATATTTCTCCTGGGACTCCCCAGTGGTACTTTTTATAATTAGCTACTATTCGTGTTTCTTTGGAAGCTTTCCAAAGATTTTCTTTGCATTTCCCAAGTTGTACACACATGTCCCTACTTTACATGCTAGTGAATGTAGTTTTTCTTCCTTTTTTTTTTTTTTTTGGAGTATGCAGTATTTCATTATATGGAAAGTCCATTTCTTAGTCTGTGCCCTTTGATGGGCGTTTTATTTGGTGCCAGGCTTTTCCTGTTACAAATATATATATATATATACACACACACACACACACACACACACAAAGAATATATATATTCTTTATGCGTATGTAATGTCTGTAAGATACATTTCTCTAAATATAATTGCTGTACTCACATTTAATCTCTTATTACTGATCAGTTCCATTTTCCCTGTAGCTTTGCTCTATAGTGCATTTGGTGTCATCATTGAGAAAACACGAGGTGCAGAAGATGACCTTAACACCATAGCAGCTGGAACCATGACAGGCATGTTGTATAAATGTACAGGTAGGTACTATTGAATAAAGGAGATCTCTCTCTCAATATACTTTGAAGTATGCTTTAAGTATCCACAGTTTTTAAAGGATACTTGACACGTTTTTTGCAGTATAATGGAGTGTTGTCTAAAACCTAATAGTTGTTTGGGTTTGGGGTTTTATTTTGTTTTTTTATTTTGATAAAATATACAAAACATAAAATTGACCATCTGAACTATTTTTTAAGTGTAAGTTCAGAAATGTTAAGTTAATATATACGTTGTTAATATATACATTGTGAAATATCATCACCATCTAACTCCAGAAATTCTCTTCATCTTACAAAACTGAAACTCTATAACCATTACACAGAAACTCCTCATTTTCCCCTTCCTTTAGCCCTTGGCAATCACCGTTCTACTTTCTAACTATAAATCTGAACTCTGAGGTACTCTAGCTTTGTAAGCAAAATCATATAGTATTTGTCTTTTTATGACTGTCTTTTCACATGTAGCATTATATCTTCAAGTTCATCCATGTTGTAGCATCTTCAGTATTTCCTTTTCAAGGCTGAATTAAACTCCACTGTATGTATCTACCCCATTTTGTTTATCCATTCATCTGTCAGTGGATAGTTGGATTGCTTCCACTTTTGACCGCTGTGAATAATGCCTCAATGATGGGTGAACTAAATACAACTCAACTTTGAAAAAATAATCAGAACCCTAAGAGTTGAACCAAAATGACCTGCGTGGAGATCAAATATCACATTCTCCTCTGGGATGGAAAACAAACTAACATTCACTGACTTATGATTATACTTTCAGCTATAAGCACTTACTATAACTTATTTAAAACTGTGAAATGATAATCATCACACCCCAGTTTAATAGATGAGCACAGTATTAAGATGACCTTTTTTCAAAAGGTCATTTAAGTAGAGACAGGCCCAAATTTTCATCACATTTCTGCATTAAATAGCTTAAACTAGGTGCCTGGGTGACTCAGTGGGTTAAAGCCTCTGCCTTCGGCTCAGGTCATGATCCCAGGGTCCTGGGATCGAGTCCCAAATCGGGCTCTCTGCTCAACAGGGAGCCTGCTTCCCTTCCTCTCTCTGCCTGCTTCTCTGCCTACTTGTGATCTCTGTCTGTCAAATAAATCTTTTTTAAAAATCTTTTAAAAATCTTAAAAAAAAAAAAAAGCTTAAAGTACATATGTTCTATACTCATGCTTTTGAGAATTAACTTCTGTTTTATTATGCATTAGACACGATTAACTGAATAAATCTCTTTTTTAGTAATTCCCCCATCACAAATATCAGGTAGCATTTTTGCTTCATTTTTACTGGAAGAAAAGACAAGACTCAACAGGATCATGAAATCCAAGATTTCCTGATATATCTGAGAGTAAGAGGTTTTTCCTATATTGAAAATGGACGAGGGGCACCTGAGTGGTTCAGTAGGTTGAACATCCAGCTTTTGGTTTTGGGTCAGGTCATTATCCCAGGGTCATGGGACTGAGCCCCACTATCACTCCATGCTCAAGGTAGAGTCCGCTTGGGATGATCTCCCTTTCCTCCATGTGCACGTGTGTGCTGTGCACGTTCTCTCTCTCTCTCTCTCTCTCTCTTTAAAATAAATAAATCTTTAAAAAGAAGGAAAAAGAAAAGAAAATGGACCATGTTTGGAATTTTATCCCTAAGAGCTCACAGTACTTGCAACACAATCACACGTGTGTACTTGCGTAAATGGACCTCCCAGGTAGAGTGAGACAGCAGCTACATAGATATTACCTTGCCATAGAAAAACCTTGCTTAAGATCTAGATATAATTTTCGGAAAATCTTTGGGGTCAGACAGAAGAATTTAAGACTTTAACTGGCACAGGGGCGCACTCAGCAAGAGTTTACCTGGCCCGAACTGGGTTTACAAAAGATCAAATTAGTATTTAAAGACAAGATTTCACATAAAAATCTGGAATTCCAGCTTCTTTTGAATAAATGGAAAACACCAAGCTTACATTATTCACACTGGAAAATGCCTGGGGCTGAGTGGCAGCTGTTTCTGTACTGGTTGGATTGGCACTGAAGTTTCAGCTCATCCCGCTAGTCCCTGTCTTCAGGGCAAGCCACTGTGGCATTTCCTGTGCTGAGGGCAGCCCAGAGTGTAAGAATGTACTGGATTATCATCTTGGGACAGACTATGCATATTTAAAAGATAGAAAGGAAAAGGCTGAATGATTGATTTTGAAGGAAGTGGGAGACTAGCTTTCTGTGTCAAAAACTTCCCTGCAGTAATGGCATTTGTAACACAGTCTGACACACCTGCCACCTAAATTATAAAAGAGAAAGGTCTTGGTTCAGAAAAGAAAAAGCAAAAAAGACTATCCCTTAATTCTGTGTCAGGTGACAGTAGATTTCATCTTCCATTGCAATTATGAAGCAGAGAGGAAGTTAATACTGCTGACCTAGAATTCCAATGTTGACTCATCTTTCCTGGCTGAACAATTTAAATTTAGCTCAACACATCAAAATCAGTCTACAAAGGCAGATCAGTGTGTTTTACTGATTTCTGGTTTAGAATGAACTTAGTAAGACAGCACAGAATTACGAATTTTATATGGCAGAAATACAAATACAACTTCCAACTTGTACATTCAGGGATTTGGAGTAGAGTTCAGGCACTCTTGGACTAGAGCCGGCATAAACTCCTAAGGACAGAAGTTTATATTTAGGGAATGGCTGATTACTGCCAACCTAAAACATTTCCAATCCGCAATGTATTTTTTAACAATAGAAATTAAAATTTAAAAAAGGTTTAAAATTAAAGTAGTATGACTCAACATAGGTATGGAGCTACTTTAGTGGAAAGAAAGTCATGAGGAAAAATACATGAGAAAATAGTGTCAGACCAAAAAAGGAATAATTCTGAGGGGGTGATTTTAGTTCATACCTAATACATGTTTAATGGATCTATGTAAATATTTTCAAAGGGTATGAAAAATTATTTGCTTTTCTGTGGCATATGAAAATCTGTTTAATAATGACCAGTGTTGGGGCTTCTGTGTGGCTCAGGTGTCTGCCTTCAGCTCGGGTCATGATCCCAGGGTCCTGGGATTGAGTCCTGCATTGGGCTCCATGCTCAGTGGGGAGTCTTGCTTCTCCCTCTCTGCCCTTCCCCCTGCTTGTGTTCTCTCTCTCAAATAATACCTTGAAAAAATAGTAACGATCAGTATTCTACCAAAACATGAACAGCTCTAGTTTTGTTATCATTCATAAACTTAGGACTAATGTTTAAAAGGCTTTAAAGGTCATTTATCTGATACCAGGAACAGGGCATCAGAGACCAAAAGATACGGGCACTCCCTGTTCCCTCACAAAAAGTCCCTGCCTATTCATTCTGTGCCTTCCCTAAGAAGTCGTCTTAGAACAGCAAACTAAATAAAAGTAAAAGCATATACAAAAACATTTCTTCGTATTAAGCAAATACCGTCAGAGTTATTGTTAACAGGTACTGTTTATCAGTGAATGCCATGCCTTCAGAATGAAACTATATGTGCTAAAAGGACTTCCTTAACGACTTCTTTATTTCTATTTCTGGCAGCAGTATTCTTCCCATAAATTAAAATACACATAACATATGTAACAGGCAAAGGGCTAGCTGCTATAATATACAAAATATTTTGACAGATCACTTAAACCAATAATTTAATTAAAAAATGGAGTAGGGTTGACAAAGTGCTTCAGGGAAAAATACAAATCACCACTAAACAGTAGAAGTCATTCAGTTTCACAAGCAACCAGGGTAAAGCAAAATAAAATAGATAATATTTTTCACCATCTGTCTTTTAAAAAGTGATGGTAGGGGGCCACAGCCATCCCACTGCTCAGCTCCGCAGGCCCGCCGAGCTGCCCGTGGTATCAGATACCAGCTTGTGTGTTCCCTGAGTCCAGGCTGCCAGCCTTCTCAGCCAGTCATATTGGAGCATCTGAGCTCGCTGCCCACACAAATGGATTACAAGGGCCAGAGCTAGCCGAACAGATGTTTCAGGGAATTACTCTTTTTTCTGCAATAGTTGAATTTAATCTATGGGTACGTGGCTGAACAGTTTGGGTGGACTGTCTATATAGTATGGCCAGATTTGCTTTTTCGTGTTCGTTGACACTTCCTCCATGGCCCATTTACCGCCAGCACCCCCTCAAGTGGTTACCTGTTCAAGACTCAGGCTCAGAAGACAAGAAACCAGGGGAAAGGAAAATTAAGAGGCATGCTAAAAATAACTAATTAGGTTTTTCATGACTTAGCTTTACTCTTGCACCTGTTTTCATTTTGCTTGAGAAGAGCTCAGTTTTCATACCCAAAACATGAGCTAAAACCCACTGCTGCTCTTTCAGCACAGCTGCATGTAGATTTTGTTCCCTTTATATTTCACTTCCAGCTCAGCTGGCTTTTGATTTATAAATACTTCAGACCTCCTCTTCATAATATTCCTCTGAAATGAGAACAGAAAACACAAATATGCAAAGTTTCTTTCAGGTCTACCAAAATAATGAATAAACGCCTCTTAAATGAAAGTACAATTTAACTATCAAAGTTTTATAATTCATTGAGTGGTTAAATCGTTTTAATGTTTGCAATTAAAACTCAGTGCAAGTCTGTGTCTTTAAAAAAATAAAAATTAAAAATAAAAAGTGATGGTAGGGGGTTCCTGGGTGGGTCAGTCATTAAGCGTCTGCCTTGGGCTCAGGTCATGATCCCAGGGTCCTGGGATCGAGCCCCACATCCAGTCCCCTGTTCAACAGGAAGCCTGCTTTCTCCCTCTCCTATTCCCCCTGCTTGCATTCCCTTTCTCACTGTGTTTCTCTGTCAAGTAAATTAAAAAGTGATGATAAGTAGCTTATGGTTAATGACCGGAGGTGGGTTGGGGAATGCATGAAATAGCTAAATTGGTGATGGGGAGTGAGGAGTGAACTGGTGATGAGCACCAGGTGATTAAAATAAAAACTTAAAGAAAAAAAGTGATTGTAGGTGACACTGCATATTGGCAAAGGTAAACAAGCAACTGGCATTAGTTATTACTGTTTTAAATATGTAGATCCTTTGCCCAGGTAATCTTTCAGGAATTTAACCTACAGCAAACTATGGCATACACCCAAAACTCTTTATACCAATGTGTTTAAGACTGGCTTCGAGGAGAGTGGATATTTGAACAGAGACAGATGAGGGAGCATGTAAGGTGGATGTCTGGAAGCAGTGATTTCGGTAAAGCCTAACAGAACAAAGACCCTGAAGTGGTGGTTAAAAGGCAGTGGGGGAGGGAGAGAGTAGTAGAATCCAGAGACATAAAAGTGTCAAGGGACCAAATCAGATAGAAGATGGAACTTCATAGGCCACTGTAAAGAATTTGACTTCACTAGGCTTTAAGTCTTACGTTCAGAATACAAGCATTTCCATTTACTTAGAAGGCTTAATTGTTTATCATAACAGAGAGGTAAGCTTTCACTGTTCTGGGTACAGTTTACACAGGAGATGTTAGTTAAGTCAGGGCTTATAAATCCTCTAAAACTTCCCTAAGATTCTCAAAGGGATCTGGGCCGCCATACCACCACAGGAAAGCAACCACCAAATGAGTAAGAATCTGGTGAAAAAAAGAGTCCTACGGGGACAGTCATATGGGCTGCGATCATGTAATGAGTGTCATCTTGCGCGGGAGAACTGGGAGTGCTGGGAAAGGACTGGTGTAGCAGCCATGAGGGAAGCCCGAAAGCCAGCTGCTCTGCTGCCCAGAGCCACACACCCTACTTCCACTCTTTAACAGAGAGAGCAAAGGAAAAAAAGGCAGGAGACAGCCCCTGTTGTAGAGCTCCAGTCACCTTTGATTTCCGCCTTTCCTTCGTCATCCCCTCATTGCATCATTCATAAGGTTCACCATCCATCACCTGATTTGCCTTTTCTCACAAGTCCAAACTTCTGTAGCAGAACTTTTTCATTGGCCATTTTGATTTTAGGCTTCTACCTTCAGTTTGTCTTATCTGTTCACTATTTCTGGCTTAATCTTCCTCAAGTATGGTTCTAATTCTAGTACTCCCTGTCCAAAAACCTTTGATGATGACATAATGCTTTTCAACTTAAATTTTTCACCCCGGCCTTCCATGCTCTAATCCTATCCTATGTTTTCAGGCTTTTCCCCATAACTTCCTTATACATATCATATGACCAAACACATAAATTTGAAATCCAGTCCATCCATAAGGCCCAACTCAACTGTTACTTTCCCTTTCAATAGATAATTTTTTTTTAAGATTTTATTTATTTATTTGTCAGAGAGAGAGAGAGAGAGCGAGCACAGGCAGAGGCAGAGGGAGAAGCACGCTCCCCGCCAAGCAAGGAGCCCGATGCGGGACTCAATTCCAGGATGCCGGGATCACGACCTGAGCCGAAGGCAGCTGCTTAACCAACTGAGCCACCCAGGCATCCCGATAATTTTTTTTTTTTTTTTTAATCTATCCTGGAGGCAGTTCAATGTGGTGAAATGACAAAGGGCTTTGGAATCGGACTGGGTTTGACTTGACTACCACTAGATCCCTAAACCACTACATGCAGAAAGGAACTTGTCTGAATTTCACTTTGTTACATGAGCGCAACCTATATTTTCCCTTCACTGACTTGAAAATGAGATAACCTATAGAAAGTAAGTGACTTAAATCCCACCATAAGCACATTTTATATGGTTCTTACAAGGCTTAACACAGTTTTCCTGGTAGGAAGTCAGATAAAATGTCAGATTGAAAAATCAAGAAATAGCAAGGTAGTTGTGTTATTTAAAACCATGGAGGTAAAGAGCAAAGAATGAAAGTGGTTGCCTTTGGGAACTAGGAATTAACAGGATGGTTTGTGTGCCACATTGTGCATCACTAAAATCTTTTAGTACTATTTTGACTTAAAATTATGCCTGTGGACTACTTTACTAAAATAAAAAAGTGAGGGCACCTGGGTGGCTCATTTGGTTAAGGGACTACCTTCAGCTCAGGTCGTGATCCCAGGGTCTTGGGATCGAGTCCCATATTGGGCTTCCTGCTCAGCAGGGTCAGCTTCTCCCTCTGACCTTCCTCCTCTCATGCTCTCTTTCATTCTCTCTCAAATAAATAAGTAAATAGTCTTTTAAAAATACTAATAATTAGGGACGCCTGGGTGGCTCAGTCGGTTAAGCGGCTGCCTCCGGCTCAGGTCATGATCCCAGCGTCCTGGTCGAGTCCCGCATCGGGCTCCTTGCTCGGTGGGGAGCCTGCTTTACCCTCTGCCTCTGCTTGCCACTCTGCCTGTGCACTCACTCGCTCTCTCTCTCTCTCTCTCTCTCTCTAATAAGTAAATAAAAAATCTTAAAAAAAAATTAAAAATATTAATAATTAAGTGAGCAAAGATCTATGTATCAACATAATAAAAATTAGGCATTGATTGGAAGGGGGAGTGGGGAGTTACTGTTTAATGGGTACATAGTTTCAGTTTTGCAACATGAAATTCTCTGGAGATGGATTGGGGGGGATGGTAGCACAATGCCAATATACTTAATGCTATTGAACTGTACAGTTTTTTAAAAATGGTCAATTTTATGTGTCTTTTACCTCAATTTTTAAAATAAATTCAACAAAATTTAAATTTAAATAGTGCAAAAAAAAATGTGGATAGTATTCTGTAGTAGCCATGTGAGTGTGTAGGTTAAGGCTGCAGAGGCCAGCAACTTCTGCTGGCCAGACAGACGCCTGTCTGTTCACTGCCTGGGGGCTGAGAATGTGTTTTTGGTTTTTTTGTTTGTTTGTTTGTTTGTTTGTTTGTTTTTCTTAAAGATTTTATTTATTTATTTGACACAGAGAGAGAGATCACAAGTAGGCAGAGAGGCAGGCAGAGAGAGGTGGGGGAATCAGGCTCCCTGCTGAGCAGAGAGCCCGATGTGGGACTCGATCCCAGCACCCTGGGATCATGACCTGAGCCGAAGGCAGAGGCTTAATCCTCTGAGCCACCCAGGTGCGCCGAGAATGTGTTTTATATTTTTAAATACAGTTGACCCTTGAACAACGTGAGGTTGAACTGCAGGAGTCAACTTATACATGATTTTTCTTCATTCAGTATAGTACTGTTACTTTTTTAATGATTTTTGTAGTAATCTTTTCTCTAGCTTGCTTTAAGAATGCAATAAGTAAGAATGAAATAAATAAAGAATAAAGAATTTGTGAACACACAAAATACGTGTTCATCAACTGTGTATGTTTTCAGGAAGGCTTCCAGTCAACAGTAGGCTATTAGTTGTTGGAGTGTCAGAAGATGTACATGGATTTTTGACTGTGTGGGGGGTTGGCACCCCTAACCCCACACTGTTCAAGGGTCAATTGTAGTTACATTTTAAGTGGTTATGTAAATATCTACATAATAGCCTTTGGGCCCTGAAAGTCTAAAATGTCTACTTTCTGGCCACTTTAAGAAAAATTTGCTGGTCCCAGCTCTAATGTAATTGTCAGTTCAGTATGTTAGCTCTGCCACTATCCAACTCTATACCCCACAAACAAGGTCCTTTAATAATCTGGGCCTCGTTTTCCTATGTTGAGAAGAGATAATACTTGCCCTTTCTGGAAGAGTTGTGTAAGGACCAAAAGATAGAAGGTGAAACTGAAACGCATGTCTTGTGTTTGTTTTCCTTTATACAGATTGACCGTTCGCCTTACTTGGTTACTGGGTTCAAAGCAGGAATGTTTGCTAATCAACTTCCTGTGCTTAGTTGGGCATAAATGGTTACAGAAAGCCTTAAGCCAAGGCCTTCAAACGTTTAACACAACCAGTTGGGAAATGCTGGAATTAATGGAAAGTTAAAACTAAAACATGGGTTGGTATGTGATAAGAGGCTGTCCTTGAATCAGGATCAGCTGTGCTGATCAAAGTAAATCAGACGCTGCCTATGTGTCTGCTTGCTGGAAATAAGTGTTTTCTAACCTTCAAAGAAGAGTTTGTTTCATTTTGGTCAAAATAGAAAGCTTTCTAGGGGATAAATTGTTCTCAAGGGAGAGTTAATATGCCAGTGGTGTCCCAAAGATCTTAGTCTTGCAGTTCCCGGTTTCATTATGTTACCCCTAGTGCCTCTGCCCAGGAAGGCTTGTTATTTGATAGCCTAAAACTAATGTGAAAATCCTTAAAAAAAGGCTGAGTAAGAACTACATGCTTGGGACACTCAAAGCAAAGGACCAACTGGAACAGTTTACAGCTATTTCCAAACCAGTGGGCAGAGTTCAGAGCCCTGTGGATCTGTAATCGACCTGGGGGAGTTAGTCTGAAGTTGAGTGTTTGGTCCCAGGAAAACATCTGCAAACCTAGTGTGCTTTCATTTACTAGCCCTCCATCATTTTTCTGCTGATAAACAGCAGCGAGGTCACCTTTCCTTTGTTTTGTGTTGACTCAGAATGGGGTACTGTATGCTTGTAACCTGCTTGTTCAAAGAACCTGCATCACAGAGTGTTGCGAGTAGCATTTATTCTCCTGTGCTTCAGAGTTTTGTTTTTTCCATTTTAGTAATTTGGTCTAATTATAGTTCACCTTCAGTCCCTAGAACTTTTTGTTGACTTACTAGTCAAAGACATGAGGTAGATCATTACTAAATTGGGCAGATTGTTTTAAGTTAGCCAGTTGAGTGTACATTTTTCCACTGCAAATTCAACTGCCATACCCAGTCTAAATATAGCAAGATGATATAAAGAGATGTGAGCTTCAAGGAGAGATCTTCCATTGAATTTTTTGTTTCTGATTCCCTCCCATGTATTTGACAGCTGTTTATAGATGATGCCTGCAGTTTGTTTCAGTGTGTTTAAGAGAGATAATTAGGGCACTTCATGGTGGAAAGCTATGTAGGTCAGCTATCATACATCTTCAGACCGGAGAGGCTCCTGGAGGGGTTGGCCTTTTAATCTATCAGTTGAAGGCATCTGGCAGAACATTCATTGCAGAAACGGTTAGTCTGAAGTGTTCTAACTTGGCAGTGTCACTGAATTTCACAGAATTTACTGGCTCATAGCCAAAGGACCTCTGGTAAGGTAATCACTGAACCACAGCTCCATTCAACCTTTGCCTTCCTAACACATGACTTGGAATGAATAATCTATAGGTACAGCATAGGCTACCTGAAGTTTATGTTATCCCCTTGTTTGTAAAACCGTAAGAAAGCATCAGGTTATTTCTTAAAAGCTTATTTGGGTACCCCCTAGTCCTCTTGTTAGACTCGGGTTGGTTTTCAGGCAGTGATTAAAGCATTGTTTTTATATTTCAAGTGAAATACATATTGCTAATCTTTTTTCACATGAAAAACTATCGTTATGCAAAAATGGTTCTAAGTCTAATCCTTCAGTGTTTTTCAGTGAGCATGATGATGCTAAGTGCCTCATTGCTCATGAGCGGTTGAAGATTGTGATGTGTCATGTAGGAGTGGGGGTGGCGGCGGCGGGTGGTGCTTTCTCATCACCTAACTCAAAGCTTGATATAGCCATCTTATGACCACTACTTCTTGAGTCTTCAGAGTTAACAGAGGACCTGTCCAGAGTCCAAAGTTTGTTAATATTCTTCCCAAAGAGGGTGTCACCTTGTTTATATTATAGCCTTAAATCAACTGGCAGTGCCTATGAAGTTCTAAACAGTAGGACTAGGAGGAAATTATTGATCTGTTTGGGACTTCAATAATAGGCATAAGATCTTGTCTGAAGTGTTATAGGAACAAGTAAGATTGAGAAAAATTAATAGGCATTATCTTACCTATAATTATGAATTAAAAGTAAAGGGGAAAGGTTATGAGTGAGAATACAGTATATGTAGTAAACAAGTGATTTAAGGGAATTTCTCACTTGAAAGGTCATGGTTTCTTATATTACTTTAGGACTTTTATAGTTTGAGGTAGAGTATTTATAAACATGAATTGTGTGTCTCAATTTCATGGTAACGTTACTTAATCCTTTGATGCCAGGACACTGTGCAATACAAGACTATTCCCCCCATTCTCTTTTCCAGGTGGTCTTCGAGGGGTAGCACGAGGTGGTCTAGCAGGACTAACACTTACCAGCCTCTATGCACTGTATAATAACTGGGAGCACATGAAAGGCTCCTTGCTCCAACAGTCACTCTGAAGATTTTGCCACCTTAGGAGTGGAGGACACTTTAGTAGTCATCCCGATCAATTTATATGTCAGTCTGGAGTTACTCTTCCTTCCTACAATTAGTTTGAAAAATTGGAGATTCCAGTTTGCTGTGGTGAAGATCATGGATGGTTGACCAGGACTGGCATTCCTTCTACCCAGAGCTGAAGCCAGAACCCTCTGGAGGCTGAGTAATGTAGTTCTCCCCTACTCCCCGAACTGGAAAACTGCTTACTCACAGAATTCAGGTCACGATTGTTAATACAGTATCACCACATTTGTTTATTTAATGATCTGAAACTGTAATGTTGCCTTGTATTCCCAATAAAAGGTGAAAATAGAACCAAAGTGTAAACATAGTGTGAGTCGCCATTTAAAAGCCTTTTTCTGGGTATAAAGTCAAAGTTACTCTTCGCATTTTTGTCTGCCCCGACTAGGCCAATACACGTTTTCTTGGTTGTGTTGAAATGAGGGGCTTCTTGGCACCATTAACAGCTAGGTTACAATTTTTCTTCAATAGAGTTGACACAAAACCACCTCAAGATACTTGAGATTAACCATTATGCCCTTAGAGTAGTGTGTTAGATATTCTGTCCAGCCATCATGCTTAACTCTACTCATTGAGTCGTCATCTCATGGAGGGTAATTAGAAACATAATCAGAGGAAAGAGACAAGCTACAAGGGTTTAAGAACGTCTTGGGAAAGCTAAGGAAGGTAAGGGCAAGTTACTTAATTTCCGAGTTTGGTTTCTCACCTATGAAATAAAGTTAAGTAAAACTGCACTGCAGGTTATACATATATGTAATAAATACTAAACAACTGGTGATTATTATGAAGGGAAAGAGGAAAAGTAGGGCCTTTGGCATGCACCTAGTAAGGAGTCTTGACAGGAAAGCTCTGAACCTTAGCTAAAGGCCTCTAGTTCTTTTTAAAAATGAGTTTAATATATTTCATAGAAAGCAGGTTAAAAATTAAAAGAGCAGGTCTGAAGTCTGCAGGAAAAGACTCAAAATGAAGTTAGTAATATACCTTTTACTAATTTAAGATTCATAAAATATATTGATATTTAAGTGAATATAAAAACAGTTTATGTTCAAGTTGTTTCTAAGCTGTACTCCTACCCAATGATTAACGTGGTAGAACATTTTGTGACAAGGTAGTCTTACAAATACACACAACAACTATGGCTGTTAATGCTTTTAATGGAGTGGGTACAAAATGCATCAATGCAAAAGAATGTTTTACATACTCATTAGCATGGTGATGAATGTAAAATTAGAAATACAACCTTAAACCTCAAAAAACTACGAAGTTTCCTGCAACCTAAGATAATGGAAAAGGCTCCTTAAGTTTTTACCTGCCATCTTTATTAATAAAGTTCTAAGTGGTACTGCGGGTGGGGAGGGAAAAAAAAAAAAAAAAGAAGATTCTTTTCAGCTGTGGTTCAAGAAGTCTAATGAAGCTGTATGGCAAGGACTGTGGGACTATGAAGTTTCCCCAGAAGCGTTTTTAGATGACCGTATCACAAACCTGGAAAGTATTAACAATAACACAGAGGCAAGTTGAGTGGCTTAATAGTTTAAAAGCCTGGAAAGCAGCTATGTATCTCACCTTAGAGAATTTAAAAACATTATAAATCGCATTTCCTACAGAGAAACCTTTTAAAGCATGGACATGACTTTTAAGGATACTGAGAAGACATCAAGTTTTCATAAAGCTTCAGTAAATACCCCCAAGGCACAAGTGTTCAAAACGGCCTGTTCACTAAAATGTCACTGCATTCTAATACTTTCAGAGGTATAGGTTTGCTATGCTTGCAGTGAGAGGACATTTAATTTATTCCTAGTTAAAAGCACCAGGTGTCAAGCTCAGCTTCCCCTTACACAGGATGCAACAATAACCCTTAGGATAGCAAATAGTTCAAGTAGTACGTTTCAAACATGTCTTGCCTTTTGTTCTTTGATTGATTAGTCAGCACTAGGTCTCTTTGACCTGTAGTTCAGAATATTTTGAAAGTGGCTAGGACTACCCTAAATATAGTCTTGAAGCAATATGGAGCTCTTAAAGCTCACTAGATACTTTAATAATGACATTTAGAAAAGGGAAAAAGACAAAATTTGCAGTAGCTGAATCTTTCAAAAGAGAAAAATAATGTCGAATCTGACATGTAAGTTAAAATGTTTTGTAATTAGTGTCCAAAATGGCCAAAATTGTTAATACACATTTTGATAAGGAAAAAAAAAATCACTACATTGGCAAGGTTAACTATTTGTGTGAAATACACTATATATTAAACAGAAGAATCATTTCCACCACCAATGGAAGAAAACCCACAGCAAGGGAAGCATCTAAAGGAGGACAATCAAAAGTTTAGGGAAGCTTACTAGCTTTCCAATACATCAACACGCCTTGATTATACAACTATTTCATTTTTAAAACTAAAGTGTTTTAATGTACTTCTAGTAACAATCCAATCTAAGGAGCTGTAGAGGCTTATGAAAAAGACCTATCCACCAAGATGCTATTTCTAGTGTAGGGCTGAGTTAATACTTCTGTAAGAAGGAACTGAATCACCTTAGCATCAACAAACAGCCTTTTTCTTTTACACAGTAACTCATAATTTGATGACTTATTTCTCTTCACTAGCTCAAAATTAGACAGGAAAGGAACTAAGCTGACTGGTCAAACCCAGAAACACAATGATTTGGTAAGCCACACAGTCACTCGGCCCATGGATGTGTGAATTTGCAGAAAAGCTGCTTGACTCGTGTTCCATTCTTTCACATCTATAAAGAAAAGCCCAAAGGTTAGAGTCACTTCAGTATAGGATAAAAGCAAATCTCTCCCACAACCCCCCTTAGAGCTGATTTATTTCTAAATAGGCTAATAAAATCCACACAGGCTCTGAAAATTCCCAACAATTATATCATCTTGAAGAGTCACTTTCAAGTATATCCTAGTTATTTCATAAAGCAAGTTCAACTGAAATACCTGAAAAACTGTTATGATCCCCGCCCCCCCAAGCCACTCTCACTTGCCTAGCATACATGCCATTAACAGGAATATAGTTCAGTGGGTCCTGTTAATTCCCAGTGAAGACAAAACATTTACAAACAGCTAAAATCTCGGTCTTTTTTTAACACTAGTGGAATGTACACACCTGTAGAGGAGTTCGATATAACCACTTTTCTTTGTCAACTTTAAGCTGCATACAGGCAAAGAGGTCACAAACTGCTGGGAGGCCATAACGGTCTTGGGGAAAGTTATGTTCCTCCTGTAGGGGTGAGTTAAGTAATACTTCCTGCAAGAAGACAAAAAAAAAAACAAGGGTGGGTTGCTACATGACAGCTGGGAGGCAAGAGACCCAACAACTCATCTTCCAAATAGTGTAGTGTCTGTAAGGAATATTTTGCCATGTTGTATTAATGTTGTAAATGTTGGCCATTCTAATAAGCAAGAGCAATGGTACAACAGTTTAATCTTTTCCATAAATAGCCAATAAAACAGTCTGGGTTTTGTTTCGTTTTCCTTTTTTTGTTTCCTACAGGATGGGAATTGGGGGTCTGGAAAATACACCAAAATTTCAGTGTGAATCACTAATTTTCCATCAAAATTAATAGGCCAAATAACATTTAACATATTTAAGGATCTGGCCCCTTTACAAGATTCGTGATTAAGAAAGTATAAATCAGGGCCCCTGGGTGGCTCAGATGGTTAAACATCTGCTTTCGGCTCAGGTCATGATCCCAGGGTCCTAGGATCGAGCCCCGCATCGGGCTCTCTGCCCCGAGGGAAGCCTGCTTTCCCTCTCCCACTTCCCCTGCTTATGTTCCTGTTCTCACTGTCAAGTAAAATTTTCCTTTTTAAAAGAAAAAATAAGTACAATCTACTAACTATAGTTCAAATGGTGTTATTTTGATGTCTGTGCTCACCTTGGCCTTCTTTCGAAGTAGCCACTTGTCTTCTCTTGAGGTTAACTGGCTGAGGTTTCCCATTTTCTTTCCTGGCAAGACCCAGTCAGCTGTGTTTAAGGGACACCACGAAGTGGCCGCCGGGTTCATAAGCTTTTGCTTGCCAGCTCTGTCTTCAATACTAGGCACTTCTTTGGGACAGCCTTCTTTGCATGAGGGTGTGATGAGCCACTCTGACAAAGGACTGTTCCTTATGACTTGGAAGGAATCAGCAATTCTAGAAGGAGCCACTGCCTTTGACGTCTTAGCTTGTTGTGTTGCCTCTTTTCTGGAAGGACAGAGCCACATACTCAGGGAATCTGTACACTTCTCAGGCTCAGGATTTGGTTCCACAGGCATACCATTTTTGTCTTTTCCTTCTTTCTTCAGAAGCCATTTACACAGAGCTTCCTTCTCACAGTTCTCATCACACACACACTCTGCAAAGCTTGTACAGGGCTCATTGGCCTTGCATACCTCCTCTACTTTATATGGGTCCTGATGGTTCTGAACAAGCCAATCCTCTGTAATCAGGCTCGGAGCAGACAAGGGTTTCTTGGCCTCAGAATGATCATTCAGGCACTTCAGATTGCCCAGGTTTTCAATCTCTACACCCTTGGGCTGGTTGCCCCGACAATTGGTACAGGAATCAGGCTTGACAAGCCAATCATTCACACTATAGGGCTCCTGGAACACGTGCAACAGGAGCTTCAACTTCTCACTGGTTTCACAGCTGCCATTCCCCGGCTTCTCCAGCTTATGGGATTCCTGAGGAGTCACCAGCCAATCAGAAAGGTCCATCTCATCTTGATCAAGAAGGTCCAGGTCTCCAACCTTTTCAATTTCAACAGAGTAAGAACTGGTGGTAGAATGGCTGTTACACTTTTGGGAAGTTGGTTTTTCAGGAACCTCTTGTTGCTGACTCTTGTAGAGCCAGTTTTCTAAGCCCTTTACGTTGCCCCAGACATTACTGAAGAAATTGCAGGCTCTGGCAGAAGTCTACACAAGAAGTACACAGTATTAGTTCAACAGAACATTATGGCTGCTTTGGAATTCAATGATGAGAGTTCTATCTGCACATTTATTACACTGCCTAGTATTTCTAAATTTAAGTAGATAAGGCCAAAGGACAAAGGATGTCTCTACTGCAATATTTATATACTTGAATAACAAAAAAATTAATTTTCTGCAGTTTTAAAAAAAACTAAAAATATAGTAAAGACAAAGTAGGAGAAAGTATTTGTAGCATATTTGATAGAAAAGAGTCTGGCAGTTCTACGTAATAAATCTTTATGAATAGGGCGCCTGGGTGGCTCAGTGGGTTAAGCCTCTGCCTTCGGCTCAGGTCATGATCTCAGGGTTCTGGGATCGAGTCCCACATCGGGCTCTCTGCTCAGCAGGGAGCCTGCTTCCCCTCTCTCTCTGCCTGTCTCTCTGTGATCTTGTGATCTCTCTCTCTCTGTCAAATAAAATCTTTTAAAAGAAAAATCTTTATGAATAAAGAAGACAAAAATGAACAAAGGATATGATTAGGCAACTCATCCAGGAAGGCTAATAAACATGAAAAATATTCAACCTCCATAAGCAAAAAAACTTCAAAACAAGTAAAATTGTTACTTTGTATCAAATTTGGAGAAAAAAGGAACTTATTAAAAAAAGAAACTTATAAATATGATTCTCACTATTCAAGAAGTTTCAGGGAAGGAAGCACCCTCAGTATTCTGCTGCGTATTCTTCTGAATATAAACTAGTACCAACTTCCTGGAAAGCCAAACTGGCGATATGTATCCAAAGTCTTAAAGGGTATGCAGAATTATAATCTAGAAATGCAATTTCTAGGATTTTACTAATCAAGAATGTGCACAAACGAACTCCTGGCTGTTTAGGGGAACTCTGTTTATACCTAGAAAACTGGAGTTTAAGTTATAGCCAATCAATAAAATATTATATGCTATTAAGGATTTTATGGAAGAAATTAAAGAGAAACATACTTGTGCTCTACTAGTGGAAAAAATCCAGTCAAAACAGGATTTACAGAATCATGTTTCTGAAGTATATGTGCACATAGAAAAATGGAAATATATAAACAAGTGTTACAGTAGTTAGCTCTGAATTTTGGGATTATGAGTTTGTATTTCCTTATGGTTCTGTTTTCTAAGCTTTCTATCTGTAGTGAAGAGGTGTCACTGTTGTAATAAAGAGTTGTAAAAATATTTTCAGTTTAGAACTAAAAACTAAACAAAGACATAAACCATAAGTTAAAAACTAAAACCGTCTACTACTACTGTGTCTACCTCAGAAACAATAAAGGCAGCAACACACCTGACTGTTCTCCAAGGTCTGCTTTTGGGTGAGCCAGTCCTGGAGGTTGGTGCTGGGGATGTAAGGAGCCTGACGACCACTGGCAGGTTTGCTTCCAAGGAGCCATTCGCTGAGAGAGACAGCCGTGGTGCTGGATGCTGACTTCTGCTAATCACATAATACTCTGCTGCTTAACGAGGCAATGCCAAATGCCATGGAAGGTTCACCAGAAAAGCAGGAGATCCACACTTTCTAATTTTGGCTTCCCACTGACCCTGCACATATCACATGACTTCCCTAACCCTCCATCTTCACAATTATAAAACAAGAAGTACAGCTCATCTCCAGGGTTGCTCTCAATTCAAAACATATAGCATTCATATTCACATTGCCTTAAGAATTATAAAGAGAAGGTTCCCTAAGAAAGAACTACCCCAATCAGAGAGCTAGTGATAATATGTCTTATGAACTAATTGATAACAATTGACTTTTTCTCGTAACACCTATAAAGCCTCTAAATTTCTGTCTGACATTCAGTCTCAAAGGGAGTGTTTAATTGCATAAATTAACTCATTTCTACTGGTGCCTTTTGCAAATAAATGGTACCAAAAAGTAAATAAATAAAAGTGATTTACTCAAAAGCCAAAAGACATATAAGCCAAGTAATAACTTAGTTACCAGAAACAAAAATGACATTTTACCTGTTCTGGCAATGGGATATAACCTCTTTTCTCCAGGAAAGGCCCAATATTTGATGAATTAGCATGAGCAATCAGGTGCTCAGGAATTTGCTATAAAATGAAAGGAAATTAATCACATTTATTAACATTATGCTTTCATCCCAAAAAAGTGAAACTGTAATTCCTCAATTTCAAAAGTAATAAGCAAAGCATTATCATTTCACTAGAATATTCTTTACACTAAATTCAATGACCTACACAAGTAGTTACGAAATCTGAGAATTCTCTACTACATAACTCACTATACAAGAGAATTCTTCACCAGAACTGGTAGTATTACTGCTTTTACAAGACCCAAATGAGACCGTGTTTAGTTTTTTATTTTAAAGACCATTCAAGTCATAGACTTTATAAGAAATATGTCAAAAGTTATGTAAAAGGATATAAGATGAATTCTGGAGGTTGTGAGTGAGTCAGTTCCACATTCCAAGAACTACCAGCCTAATGCTCTATCAACTTAATCAGAACATGAAACTTCTAAAGCATACCAAATGCTCAAGAAAGCCACTATTCATAGTAAAAATTTTCAAGACCATCTGTGAGTCCACAGATTTGAGAAGTGCTCTATGAATTATCTGAGATCAACACTACTCACAATGGTCTTGAGGGATCCAAACGTGGTGATGGCCTGGCGCAGAGCAGTTGTGTCTGCTTCAAACAGCAGGACAGTCGAATCTTCGGGTTTGAGGGTCAAATTGCCCAGTCTGGAGAAAAAAATAAACAAAATCTATTTTTAAGGAATAATGATTTTAATCTAAAACAAAAGCCAAAGTGTGAATGATTTGAAATAACTGTACTTTATTTTTCTAAGAAACTCATCAAAGGCAGATGACTTCACTATGTACCATCAGGTATAATATTAAGTATATAAAGTCAGATGATCTTATCACAGGAAAAGAGAAGTCAGGTTAAATCCAAGACATACAATAAGTCACAAAATTGACTTGTTTTTTAAATACATCGAAGTTGGGGCAGCTGGGTGGTTCAGTTGGTCAACCATCTGCCTTGGGCTCAGGTTATGATTCGGGGCTCCTAGAATCAAGCCCCATGTCAGTCTCCCTGCTCAGTGGAGAGCCTCTCCCCACCCGCCCCAACTGCCCCCCCACTCCTGCTCTCTCTCGATATCTCTTTCAAATAAATAAATAAAATCTTTTAAAAAATAAAATACATATATCAAATCAAAGAGCCAAAAGTCAAAAGAAGTAAAAAATATCTTTACCTCTCCAGGCACACAGAAACTTGATTGGCTAGATCTTTGTTTTGGGTGCACTCTAGTTGATGAATAAGACAATTGAACTGGCCCAGTAACTGTAAGAAAAATGGAACCATGTAGCCAGTGATACTAAAAGCACCAAATATATCCAAGTTAACAAACAGCACTTGAAATTAAACATATACCTGATCTTTATTAATGCTACATTATAGGAAAGACATTCTTTGGAAACCAGAAACCATACTCAAACTGATTACAGCCTCCTTACCCAATAGAGCTGTTGGGTCTGCTGCTGAAGTGTCTCCTCTTTAAGCTGATAGAGGAGATCTACCTGCTCATACAGCCACACCTCACGGCTTCGAAGGCATTCCAGGTGACGGCTTATGCAGCTGTGAATCTGGGCTTTAACCTAGGAAACACATACCTATTAGCCTCACTGCTGTTAAAAGCCCAAAGAATGGTGTTTCCCACAAAATGGTGAGTTTCTTAAACTTACGGGGGGTTCACAAATCCTTTTCGTCATCCAATCATATCTATGGAGCATCTCCCCAGAAAATACATATTATATACTCAAAATTTTGCCTGTAATTCTGGAGTTTATGGTCCCCAAAGCAAAACCATGGACCCAGTTTAAGAATTCCAGCCATAAAACATTCATAAGCTCTAAAATCATCCTTCAATACCCCCTCTCTCCAAAGATTAGCAAGTTTATTTGGGTGAGCTAAAGTAATAAAGAGAAAATAAAAGGATAGATCATGCAATGCTGATCCCCCTCAGTTTTTCATACAAGTTGAAAACCTAAAGTCTTACAAATTTGCCAGTGGAGTAAGACAGGAGTATTAATAGCTAGCCCTTATCTCTTTTTTCATTCTATGAATAAGCAATCTATTTACAGTAGGCCAATTCAGTAAAGAGATGTGCGACTACCTGTGAACAGACAGAAGACCACAAGGACAGACAGTTTAAGTAAACCTATAAACTAAATGTTTCTAGAAGCATAAACAGCAATTCAAAAAAGAACAAATATAAAAATCCGAAGGACAGAAATCAGAACAGTTATAAATTATTCATGAGAATTCACATAAGGAACTATTTTAAAACAAATTTCTTCTGTGTAATAAAGTTGTATTTCAAAGTCATGTAATACATGGTCTTCTCACTGACCATCAGAATAATATTAAGTCAATGGAACAAAGAGATTTCATTCTGGCTTGATCTAACAGATAAAGTTATTTACAGAACCATGCCACCACCTACTTGCCACTACCAAAACCATGCCATCACTAAGTTAAAAGATGGCAGGGGACATGATGAAGTATATTAAGGACTTCATGCATTAAGGACACACAGCTGGGAAGTATGGTACTCATTCATTTTGTTACTTTTTACTGAGGGCAGTACTTGGCACAGGGACCACACAGAGGAGCAATTATAAAAAATACACGCATTAAGGACACACAGCTGGGAAGTATGGTACTCATTCATTTTGTTACTTTTTACTGAGGGCAGTACTTGGCACAGGGACCACACAGAGGAGCAATTATAAAAAATACATGCTGAACTGAACTCTTTAAGGTAGTACAAGGTTTTTCAGACTCTTCTACCATCTGCTTAATTTCACTTGGGAATCAAAGGTACCAACATTTCAGGCATACCATGCAAGGCATCAGGTGAAACTTTTTGGTTGGCACAGAGAAGCCAAGCCCTTAGCCATGCTCTAACTAGACAAGGGAAGAAAAAAGCACACGTCACACCTCTTGCAGATTATCTTTAATTTGCTGCTCAGCCCGGAGAACTCCACCAATAGCAAGCTCTATTGGTTAGAGCCATGCTCTAACTAGACAAGGGAAGAAAAAAGAAAAAAGCACACGTCACACCTCTTGCAGATTATCTTTAATTTGCTGTTCAGCCCGGAGAACTCCACCAATAGCAAGCTCCAAGTCCCTCCGTGCATCACAACACCTCAAAAGAGGCTCTCTAGTACTGGAGCAGCCACTCTGGTCCTGTGAGGTACTCATTCTGCTCACTGTTCCTTTGAAGAAAAAAAAAAAAGAACAATCTAAATTGCACTGTAATTACAACCAAAAACCACCTTTCAATCATCCCCCAAATGATCATTCCAACCAGCTCCCAATTACTAACTTACTTAAATTACTTCCAACATGGACCCGGTACGCGGTATACCCTTAATAAATACTGCCTCTTCTTCCCTGCCCACCACTACTGCATCTCTACCCTACAATTCTATGCATGTACTTTAGTGACATTTTAAATGTGAACAGATTATTCCTAAAAAAACAAAACAAAAAGCACTAATTTTCCTAAACTGAGATGGCATATAGCCTCCAAAAAGTTAAAAGAACACTACCGTGCAAGTTTCTATTTATAACACACATAGGGGGCACATATTCTTGTTCTGAAAGGTCTAGAAGGATCCATAATTACTTTGAAAAGCAACTATAAACCTACAAACTACTAACCTGGTAAGCAGAATTAAGAACATTGTTTGGATCTGGCATTTACCTAAACTGATTGGGAAAATGGAAGTTTTAAATTATTTTCTTTAAGGTGTGACTTTTTTTTTTTAATTTAGAAAGGCTTTAGGAATGGTTTCATAGGTAGGATGCTCTCAAGACTGTAAATCTAACAAAGTAATTTCAAAGGATTCTGATATAAGGGAGGTGCTTACAGACATTGGTATGGGAAACTACAGAGTTTTCTAATCATCTTAGGTTTACAAGAGATAAGAAATAGAAGTGGAAAGAACGGCACGCAAGCAATGATAAAATGATAAGAGACTGAGAAGAAGATGGTTGGAAAAACAATGAAGCAAAACTTGACAAAAACCACTGGAAGAAGTCTGGTGTCTATCTTAGATAGATCTAGAATCAGAGATGGTTTCTAAACACTTAGAAAAAAGCAGTAATCAATGTAACCCAGCAGGTGTTCACTAAGCCCGATGACATCAAAGTTATTTCCTTCTTGGACAGTTCTACTAAACCAGCCACTCAATGTAGTCCTGCAGCCACACTCTATCCGGATGCTCAACAGTATGTCCTGTGTCAAGGTGATATCCTATCTTCGGGAACAAGTGAATATGAGATAAACAGGTACAACTACATGGAATCCTAAGATTATTTTTTACAAACAAGTCAAAAGGATAGAAGACTGAATGAAGCCAGTCTATAAAGTTTTTAGAGGTATGTTTTTCCCCAAACTCCCCTGTTTTTCCTAATTATATGGATTTTTAAAAAAAACAGAAAGCAGGTATTACAGTTGCAGTTAACAAGTGACTTTGATAAAAAAAGATTCCACAACAATCTCTACACAGCTGTTAAATTTGATAAAACAAAATGTAAATTTTTAAAACTTGAATAGGGGAGGACAAAGTGGAAGAGAATAAAATGTTTTTTAAAAGGATGAAGATTTTTAATTGAAAGTAACCTCTATATGAGTTAGCACTGTGCTGGGTCTGAGAGAAAACACGCCATTTGCATTTACCAACAGTATAGTGTTTGTCACAGGACTAAGCTGTTCCATGTTTATTAAACTAAATTTAAAATTTCTTTCTGAATAACACAGTTTAGAACAGGCAAAGGGACCTTCAAACCATGAAAAATTTCTCCAGGAAGGGAAGCTGTTTAGCCTAGATAAGTCTCTGGGAGGACTTGATTACGACACTCAAATACTTGGTGACCGCTTCAAAAGACTTAGATTTGTTCAGAATCACCCAAAGGGAGCAGAGGAGGATTACCAGGAGACATCTGAGGGAACACATGAAAGAACCTCCTGTCAGTTCTGAAGGCAGAGACCTTCTCAAAGAAGCCAGCTTTTGGCTGAATGGCAGCCTACCCAGTGTAGATCCCCCAAAAGGCTGACTCTTCATCTGAAAGCAAGTGACCTCTGGCCTAGACTGTACCTGCAAGCCTAGAGTTCAGGACCACATCGCTGGCTAAAAGCTGGGAAGGGACAAAAGTGGTATGACCCCCATCCTCAAATAAAATGATGGGAAGAAGAAAACTAATAGGCTTTCTTTTGAGGATCTCAGGGAAAGATACATACTGAGGAATCAGAGATCCTCTAAGAAACTGAAAGATGAAGAAACTTTGTAACTTCCCTGTTATTTCGCTACCTCAATCTGTTTCCCCATAATGACCTCTAAAAAGGAAGGGCCTCCTTAACTAAATTTGACAGGAATCTTTGTGGAATTTTTTTTTAACCCTCAAAAGGCCAGCTGTAACTATTTTGCTAACTTCTTTTTCACACTGTAAACTGACCTGTTTTAAGCACAGGCATTAGTGTACACTTAGTGCACACTGTAGAGACCCTGAACAATACCTGTGCAACACAAGTGAACTGCTGGCTCATATGTGGAGAGCTAGACTATCACCTCATTACAAGTTGCTTCACTTTGCACTTAAAAGTTACATGCAAGGCATGTTTAGCTATCTTTCCAATTATTAACCAACTTTCACTTGTGCCAAATTTCCCATTCTTAGGTCTTCATCATTTGTATGGAATGCCATAATGCCTGGCACAGTGTAAAATGCAATCAATAAAATTAAATTAAAATGTACTGGGACACCTGGGTGGCTCAGTCGGTTAAGTGTTTGCGTCCAGCTCAGGTCACGATCTTAGAGTCCTGGGATCAAGTCCCACATCAGGCTCCTTGCTCAGCAAGAAGCCTGCAACTCCCTCTGCCTGCTGCTCCCCCTGCTTGTATGCACTCACGCTCTCTCTGACCAAAAAAACAACAACAACAACAACAACAAAATCTTTTTTAAAAAATAAGTAAATATATAAATAATAAATTAAAATGTACTTCACAATGCCAAACCCGAGCTCTAGATCACACAGGTGGCAAAGTCAAATGCATATAAGTGCTGTTATTACTAGATCCCTAAAGTAGGTCTTCTGCATTCAATTACAAGTACTATAAAAACTGTCTAACAGGAACAAAATACGGCAAAAGTACACAAACTGGGTTTTCTCTTTATCAGCTATGGACAGAAGGCAGGATGAGATTTAAGTTACAAAACTGATTTTCCCCACATATTTATCACCTGTTTTCACGTTACCCTTCAAAGCAGTCATCTTGTTAATAAGGGTCTTTAGAGCCCATATGTCACTGCCCCACTACCTTCAACAGAAGACTGTCTTAAATGTACATTTTTTGAGACAAAGCCAAAAGTTCAAGTGCTTCTAGAACTTTCCTGCCTCTAGGATTCCTGTCCTACTAGGTTTGGAGGGGAGGAGGGAGGAAGAGGGAGAGACACACGCACCCCTCAAATAAATAAAGCTCCAGGAAAACCTAGAGCTCTCCCCAAAGAGTTCTACAAACTATATATGCTATCTTTGCACAGTGGTTTGCACAAATCTAATTATGAAATCCAAAGATCATGAAACCAGAATTGAGCAACTAACCACACATGAAGCTAAATCATTATCATGTGGTTTAACCATAAAATTTCCAAAAAACTATAACCCTCTAGTGACCAGCACAAACCACACTTTGAAGTTGAAAATCTCTTAGCCATCTCTTTTGTAGACTGTTCTCTTTTTATAGATGAAGCCACTAAGGCCCAGACAATTTAAACGACCCATCTAAAGACCACAGGCTTGAGTTCAGAACTAAAGTTCCTAAGGTCTAGTCCTGGATGCTCTCTGACCAGCTTGTTCTTCCTTTAGTGTCTTATCACCCACAAATTACTTTTATTTGCCAATACTAAAGTTTGAAATTAACATTCCAAAAAAAAAAAGAATGAACATTCCAATGGCATGCTACTAGAATAACTTCCACTAAGATTCTGTCCATTTTCATAGTCCTCAATAAATTATGACAATTTTTATTAACATATAATGTATTACTTGTTTCAGGGGTACAGCTCTGTGATTCATCAGTCTTACACAATTCACAGCACTCACCATAGTACATACCCTCCCCAACGAAATTATGACTATATTTAGAACTTCTTCCTGGGATAATGCTAACAAAACAAACAGTACCTGTGCATGTCATGATAGTTTCGGAATAATCAAAACACTGCCAAATAGCCATGCCAAGTATGAAGGACACAGCAAGCGACCTTGGTTCTGATCCCACATCTGTATCACAAAGTTCCATTTGTCTATTTGAAGGCTTAGGCCAGGTCATCTCTAACTGCACCTTCCAGCTCTCACTGTCTGTCACCCTTCTCACCTGCCCCTCCTCTCCAAAAAAGATGTCCACTTTTTATTTTCCTGGCATCCAAATCATTGCTAGAAGCCTACGGCCTGAAAAAATAATCCACAGCATACATCTATGTTGTATGGATTACTAAATCTGAAATACTGCCAATTTGGTTATCTTTGATGAGACAATATAGATTAGACTGTACAAATTTTCCGGAAAAAATATTAATTATAATTAATATTTCACATTACCTTGAGACATTTCTTCGTCACACGTTCTTTATTGTTTTAAAAAAAAAAGGTTATTTTTTTATTTCACAGTTCACTCAAATGCTATATATGTCCTACCCTAGCCTCAGCCCACTTTTAATTCTTTATCAACACGAGTATTTTTGAAATTCGGGATCTGATTCTCCGTAATTTTTTTTACACCTCGCAAATAAAGGTTAATACCTGAAGAGACTTACACAAAATAAGTAACCATGAAATCACGATAGCATATTTTAAGATTTACACTTCAGAGTTTACTTCGGTGGGATCTATATACTTGTTAACTACAGCAACCGAGCACATCAACTTTCCGAAGCAGTAACTGCAAACCGACCACAAAATTCCCCACCTAATGCCAAGTAAGACTTTTCTAATTAAAAGCAACAATGATTCATGCAACTTTCCAGGTACCCCAACACTTTCTAAGAGCAGAGCAGCCCTACGAAGCCGCGGTACGGTCCCTGGAACCCGCAGCCCTCGGGGCGGGGGGGTCACCGCTCAGCACGCATGCGCACAGCCGGGGCCGCAGAGCCCCCTTCCCCACCCCAGCGTGGCAAGAGACTCCGAGCCCTCCGGCAGCGCCCCTGGGCTGCCCGACGAACCTCGCAGGCGGGTGTCCGCCGCGCGACCAGCCTGCCGAACCGGAGCCGCTCTGACCGCGACTGGAGTGCCGAAGGTTCCCGAGGCCACGAGCCACGTCCCACCCCACCTGATACTGGCCGCAGACCTCGGCGGCTGGGAGCGCGCACGTCGGCGCCGGGGACGAGCAGGGAGGCTCCGCCCACTCGGGCACCTCCCCTCCCCCGACAACCCTAGACCCCGCAGCGGCTAGCAAAGCTCGGGCGTGGCTCCTCCCTCCCCGCCCCGCCGCTTCCGGAAGCCGGTTCCCAGGGGCCCCTCTCCAAACTCCCCTCGGCCCAGCTGCTCCAGCTCGTAGCCTCTGTCCACCCCGCTCCGCGCTCCAAGTCGTCAAGGCGTCTATGGCTTAAGGATTTTGCTGCTATTTACTACAGAGAAATAACAACCGTGGGTCTTCTGAAGGCTTACCGAGTTATTCTTGGAATGTCCCTGCCCAGTAGTTTATGCCTCCAAGATAATCACTGTCAGCACAGCTGGAGTTCAGCCCTCGCCTTTTGTTCCAGGTGTCCATTATTATTGTCGCCAACTCAATGAGAATTACATGAATTATATGTAAAATGTTTACGACAGTACCTGGCACACAGTATTCCTGTTTGATTATCATGCTCATAGTACAACTAATTTGGTGTCCTTTTCTCCAAAAACAACCCTTACAGCCTGTATATCCAATCAGGCCAGAAGACAAAATCTAGACAGCACTAGTCATTCCCTTTCAATCAATCTTATTAATGTAAAGTATTTGCTCTTGTCTATGCACATGAAACTATTTTTGTAAATAGTAAGAGTAAAGCAAAACTATATGAAAAAAAAGCAAAGGAAACACTAACGGCCATCACCTTCAATTAAGAAACCCTCAGATTTCAGATGAACAGACTTTGTGGAGGCTCTGTTTTATCTATGATGCGCAAAGTTTCTGGGATCCCGTTTCAGATATTAATTACCAGAAATAAGAAGAAAACAATTTCTTCTTCATTGGATAACACATTTTGTAAAGATAAAAAATTAGACATACTTCTAAATGATGAAAGTTTAAATTTTCTGGCCCTTTGTACTTGAAGTCAAATGTCTAGAAAAGGAATTCTCTATCAAAATATAACTGATGTCAAGAACTTTCATCTTTTAGATGCCCCTATAAAATACTCACAATGTAAATACAGTAGAAACTGTGCTATCACCTACATAACCAGTAGTCTCTACACCCTCTCTAAAAGATCCTGACCAACACCTCCACACACTAAATGCTCCAGCTCTCCCTCACTTGAATTCCTGAGTTACAGTAACTGAGAGTTAGTGTTTGTTCTGTCAGCTTATGCCAGTTTTAGTTGTTACTATAGTGATGTGATTTATTCAATATTATATAAACATAAAAAGACTGTGGAGGACAAAACCATAAAAATCCAGAAGAATTCCAGGGGTGCCTGGGTTTCTCAGTGATTACATGTCTGCCCTCAGCTCAGGACATGATCACGGGGTCCTCGGATCAAGCCTCGGTCATGCTCCCTGCTCAGTAGGGAGTGTGCTGCTTCCTCTGCTCCTCCTCCCAGCTCATGCTCTTGCTTCTTTCTCAAGTGAATAAATAAAAAAATCTTAATAAAAAAGAAATCTAGAATTCCTCATTCAAACTACTTTGTAGGTTCCCCCTTGACTCCCTTAAACTTCATTATTTGCCCTTACAACTTTATAAAATGTTCCTATTTTACCTCTTCTGCTTCAAGATTTCTATGCTGTCTCAGAACAAGAGAACCATCCACTCCTAGTAGATCATCATAAACTATAACTCTCCAATGACTCCCTACTTGCCTATAGGATAAAGTCCAAATTTCTTACAAAGTTAATAAAGTTCTCTATTTTCTTGTTCCAACATGATTCTCCTGCCATCTCCTCAGGGAAGCCCCACACTGTGACCTGCTACACAGCTATTCTATCCACAGTCATCCAGGCTGGTTCACCTTGTCCAGCTTGGCTCTCCCAGTGCTCTGCACCAGCAATACCAGTTCCCTTCTCCCCACCTGTATGCTTTTCTAACTATGCTCAAGTCCCACCACTATGAAGCCTTTCCTGACCAAGCACCCCACTCCTCACTAGTTTGGGCCGACAGAGTTAGCTGCTCCTTCCTCTGGACCCACTCTAATCAGTACAGGTTTCCAGCATGACACCTGTAACATATTACTGTAATTACATGTTACATGTCTGCCTCCTTAGCTTGAGACCTCCAGGAGAAGGTATCATGTTTTATTTGGCTTTGTACACCCTAATGCTGAACAGATAGCCTGATAAGGGTGTCTTGGCATTACCAACCCTCTTCACTTTACATGCTCTATTGCACTGACATAAAGAGAATGGTGTCCCTGAAGTTGTGCAGTGCTGTGACCCTAAATTCAACAAGACTTATGTTTGATAAATGGATAGATGAATAAATGATAAGCAAATGTTCAAGTTCAGACAGCCAGATTAAGTATAGTTCTTCATTAAACATAGATAACCAACTTGATGTCACACTTAAGGCCTGCATTAATTCAGGAAGGTTTTTCAGAGGTGGAAATGTTTCTAGTGTAACACTACTTTTAGTTTTCTCTCAAACAAGACAAAACTAACAAGGGTATTTCCACTGACACCATGATCCCAGAACAGGCACTGAGATAAAGCATCTTTCCTGAGTCCAGACCTGTCAAAGTTCAGCTATAGAGACTCACAAACATCAGGAAGTCTGTGAGTTAAAGGGGGAAATATTAACTGTACCTGAGTACAGTTAAGTACTTGAGCCAACTCAGGATGTTTTTTCCTAAGATTTTTGCAGTACCACAGAAATTCTAGCTGACATCCCAGAAGTTTGGTAGGCTTTCAGAACTGGGGCCCTGCCCTATTTTCAACTTGAAACTTCTGTCCATAATACAGTCAAGGATAGGAAAACATCTACCATCACAGTAATAATACCATTTTATCCCTAATTTTATGATAAATATCTTGTGGTTTTTCCCACAGGAAGTGAACAAGTAATATATTTTCTTCTTTCAAGCCCAGGGGACTAGCAATAATGTCAAAATTAAATTCAAAATACACCTAAGATTATGTTCCTATGAAATCAGTACTTGTATTAAAAGACTTAATTTCTTATCTATAACCAAACTGGCAATCAAAAACCTTTTAACATATATGGTCAGTTATTCACTCCTTCACTGAACCAAATTGTCACATCTGTAGAGCACTCTAGGCAATGCTGGGTAAGAGGAATAGTACGCCTCAAGTGTCCCCAAACATACTTCTAGCACCAGAGAGTAACATCTTGATTCCAGTGAATAATCAAGCCAGGCAAAAATCAGGGATGATGACTTGGGATAAGAATGGCTAACAGAATTAGAATGAATCATTCACATCAGAATCAAAAAGAACAGCTTCAAAATAACTATTTTAGGGATGCCTGGGTGGCTCAGTAGGTTAAGCATCTGCCTTAGGCTCAGGTCATGATTTCAGGCTTCTGGGATAGAGCTGCACATAGGGCTCTCCACTCAGCAGGGAGCCTGCTTCTCCCTCATAGGTGCACGCTCATGTGCGTGCACTCTCTCTCTCTCTCTGTCAAATAAATAAAATCTTTTTTTTTCTTAAAGATTTTATTTATTTATTTGACAGACAGAGATCACAAGCAGGCAGAGAGGCAGGTGGGGGTGGAAGGAAGAGGGGAGGGGAAGAGCAGGCTCCCTGCTGAGCAGAGAGCCTGATGTGGGGCTCGATCTCAGGACCCTGAGATCGTGACCTGAGCTGAAGGCAGAGGCTTAACCCACTAAGCCACCCAGATGCCCCAAATAAATAAAATCTTGGGGCACCTGGGTGGCTCAGTGGGTTAAAGCCTCTGCCTTCGGCTCAGGTCATGATCCCAGGGTCTTGGGATCGAGTCCCACATCAGGCTCTCTGCTCAGCAGGGAGCCTGCCTCCCCCACTCTCTCTCTGCCTGCATGTCTGCCTACTTGTGACTTCTGTCTGTCAAATAAATAAAATCTTTTAAATAAATAAATAAATAAATAAAATCTTAATTTTAAAAAAAAGTTGAAACACTGTTTTTAAAAAATAACTATTTTATTCTCTTGCTAGTGAATCTACCTACTTTAAAGAGGATGATTACCATGTCAGGCTCTGAGGTATTATAGACTTAATGTGATTTTTAGAAATTATGACCAAATATTATAATTTAATGAGCAAAGGCAAGCTGAGAAGAACTATATAGCAGCTCCTCTGACAAGCACACTATTTAGAGACACTATCTAAAGCTACTCAAGTAAGAGTGCTCAACTTGGCCCCCATATCACCTAGGCCACTCACCTTGTTTGTGTGTTCTATGCTGAAACAAAGCATTCAGACATATCCATAATGAAAACAAAGCCAAAATCTAAGTTGTGGATAAAAGCTTTAAGAAAGCTAAAAAGTAGCAGGAATAGTAACAAAAATGCCATGGACATCTATGGTGCCTCCATGAAACTGAACTTAATCCAATACATACAATCCATACATACATACCTGATTATAGTCACTTTGGACTTGCAAACAGAAATACTAAATTCACTGATTTCAGCAATGCCTAAAAAAGTGCTCTCTGAACCAGGAGCACATTTTATTGTGTATCATGCACAGTGATAAATCTTTATTGTCTGAGGCTCCAGCTACTGAAAAAGTCAAAGAGATGCACAAAATTAATTGAGATAAAGCACTGGTCCTCAGAGACACAGTTCAAAGCTGTGGTGGCCTGATGTTGAGATGCTGAGTGTAACTCCCAGGAAAGGAGCTTGGCGGTGCCATTCTAGCTGCTGGTGCATGTACTGCATACCGCCTCTCTACTGGCTCACTGCAACAAAACAAATGCTGAACATCATTTTTGTTTTTTGCCCTTTTTTATAAAACGCAAAATCCTCTTTGGATTTCTTTCACTTATCGAAAACAGACACAAATGCAGGTCTTTCATAAAGCAAAGTGGCATAATGCAAGCTTTAAAAAACCAGAGGATACCTATATTAGTATAATAGGTAGCTATTTTTATTACTTCTGGTAAGAGTTATATGATGGTGGAATGATAATAAAAGAACACATTTTATTATGTAGCTCATCAACTTAATAATTCACCATTGTATCTCTCCAATATTCCTACAGAAACCTCATGACTGCTCCCCACTCCTCTCTCCTCACCTCTTTGCTTCCTCAGTCCAGCCACAAATGCCTCCTTGCTGCTCCTCCAGCATACCAAGGATACTTCTGCCTGAGGGCCCTTGCACTTTCCTCCAGATATCCTTATGCCCACTCCTTCACTTCCTTAGGGTATCTGACTACTACTTCCTTAGGCTGTCTTCGCAGTGAAGCCATTCCTCACTATCCTATACAAAATAAATCTTTCTTCCATACACTCCCCCTTAAATATATTCCATAGTATTTATGATAATCTGACATGTAGAAACCATTTATTTTCTGACCCCACTTCAGAAAACATGTTAGAAGGTAAGTTCTACCCAGGAAGGAACTTTGTCTTTTTGTTCACTGTTATAGTAGGTATTCAATAAATATTTTCTGAATGAATTCAGTAAGTATTTAATACATCTATGTGCCAAGGGTTTCTTTTTTTAAACTTTCCACTTAGTCCCCATAAACATTTAAAGTACATATTATCACCACAATTCATTAAAAATAAAGAGTCTAGGGGCACCTGGGTGGCTTAGTGGGTTAAAGCCTCTGCCTTCAGCTCAGGTCATGATCCTAAGGTCCTGGGATCAAGCACAGCATTGGGCTCTCTGCTCCAAGGGGAGCCTGCTTCCTCCTCTCTCTCTGCCTGCCTCTCTGCCTACTTGTTATCTGTCTCCCTGTCAGATAAATAAATAAAATCTTTAAAAAGAAAATAAAAATAAAAATAAAGATCCTAAGGCTTAATGAAGTTAAATATATATCACCTATAATCACAAGCTTCCAGGTAGAGGAACTAAGATTTAATCCCAGGTCTGAGTCTAAAGTCCTTAGCCACACAATGCATGTTAAAGGGATCACTTCAGTACTAAGATTTCATGTATTTACTCAACAAATATTTATTGAGTGACTACACTGATATATATTTATGACAGTCCCTGAGCACAATGGTGAACTTCCTACCTAGAGGAAAATTTGTGCCACTGATTCACCAAAAATTCAGCAGAACATACTAATTCTTTGAAATAAGACACTGAGAGTTAAAAATACACCAGCAGCAATGATGACTGTTTCTGAATGTTTTCCAGTATGCTAACCCTTACTCTCAGAAGGAAATTATTATAAAACATGAGCCAAGAGACTTTTAGATGGGGGTAGGGATGTATCAGAATATCCTGCAGTTTTCTGAAGCCCCTCCACAGGTTCCTGAAATTCTGGCACAGCTAAGCTGATTGAAATCGGGTGGCTAGGCCTGTCCTATGTAATTCTAAAATAGGATATCTCCTCCCCATCTGAGAATCACATTTTCCTTCCCTTACATAGCTCACTGTGCTTTTCCACTTTTTAAATACCTATATGTCCAACAGTAATAATGTAATTGTAGAGGTTTATTTAGACACAAAATATCACAAAACTTTAAACCCCTAGGATTTTCCCTGCCCACCCAAGGATAAAAGTCCCATAGAAGAGGGGGAAGGAAAAATAAAACGTAAGGAATATTACTGGGCTAGAGCTTATATCTATTATCTCACTTATCTTAACAAATAGGCAAGCTAGCAAACATTCCAAAGAGCAAACCAAGTAATTTCCCTAAGCCGCAAGGCACAAGCACCAACCCCCCCCCCACCCCGCCACCGTAGCATTTGCATAAGTCTTCCTCAAAGGGTCTGACAGTCTTTAAAGTTCAGAAATGTCACGCAAGGACCCCAGTACAGAAATGAGCCAACCATGATTACCTGTCTCATCCTCACCCCAGGAAATAACTCAAGAGTCCTTACAACCACATTTCCAGATCACCAAGCGGGTGGTGGAAAGATAAATCTATCCAAAATACTGTTATGCTATGGTGAACCTTACCCTGATTAGAAAACACCGGAGAACAGTGTTGTGAAAAAGCTGCTTTTTCCATCTGACAGCTCTGACCGCTGTCATCCTGGATCTCATCATCCCATCTTACATCACATGGCACGTAAGACTGTTTTATATTACTGTTACCCCGCCACAGGAATTTACTTTCACGAAAATAAGCGTTGTACCCTCCTTTTTTTTTTCATTGCTGTGGCCTCAACAAAGGCCGAACACATAGGCAATGAATAAATGATCGCTGGTGGGATGAATCAAGGAATAAGCAAACCTTGCTCTTCTCTGTAAAAAAGGAGAGAATCAAGCTACCTCTCGGGATTGTGGGGAGTATTACATGAGTATTACATGAGAGGGTAGGTAACGCTGTGTTGGCACATAGACGGCCGAAAAAAACATCATCTTCCTCGCGTTTTCACCCAACAGTTTGGGAATGGATATGCTCTGCGCCCGTTCTGGAAAACGGGGACCTCTTCGCATCCATGAGGCCCTGGCGAGAGCACGCTAAACCTTGCAGCTGTCACTCCCGGGGCCGGGAGAAGGCGGGCGGGCAGAAGGTGGTGATCCCCTGGCAGAGCTAGTGTCAAGAGCTGGGGAGAGGACAGGCTCAGAGCAGCCAACAGTCAAGAACAGGTGACCCCCCTCCCCCGGGGGGCCGGACGGGTTGAGGTAAAGACCGGCCGGGAAGGGAAGGCCCATGCCCGGCAAGCAAGCGGTCATGGCGCCCCGGACTAGCCCTCGACCTGAGGGCTGGAGGCGGCGTGCAGGCCCCAGGAGCCACTGCGGTTCTTACCAGCTCCAACTGCAGCTCCTGGCGATCGGAGTGGAAGCTTCGTGGGAGAGAGACCGGCCCGATCAAGTAAGGGGCGGAAAGGAAGAGTTCTCGCGAGAGCACAGCCTTCCTCCCACGCCTCACGCCACACGTCTGACAGTCTCGCGAGATATTCGCTCCGGTCAGCGCAAAGCCCTTGTCCGCCCTCTAGAGAGCACAGAGCGCAGGCGCGCACTCCTTCGGGCACTCGATATCCGTGTCCTTTTCCACCCTTTCTAAATAAATCAGATGAAGTGAAGCAAAATTGTTGCAGGCACACTCTGTGCCAAGGATTATCCTAAGTGATTCTCTCACAACAAATGTCCTTATAAGATAGATTTTAGCTTTAACCTATGCTTGCAAAAATAAATGTCAGAAGACAAAAAAGGACAAATCCTGTATGATTCCACTTACAGAGGGTACCTAGAGCAAGTCAGATTTATAGAGACAGGAAACACGTTGGTCGTTGCCACAGGCTGGGAGAGAGGAATTATTGTATAATGAGTATAAACTTTCAGTTTGCGATGATGGAAAGTTCTGGAGATGGACGAGGTGATGGTTGCACAACAATGTGGAT
This sequence comes from Martes martes, assembly GCF_963455335.1. NCBI lineage: Eukaryota > Metazoa > Chordata > Mammalia > Carnivora > Mustelidae > Martes > Martes martes. The sequence goes on along the minus strand of NC_137902.1, from coordinate 39,527,933 downwards.
GTAATTCCACTCAACTGTAAATTTTAAAAATGGCTAAAGTGGTAAAATTTACATCCTGTATATTCAGCTACAACTTTTTTTTTAATTTTAATAAACAAATGTCAGAGTCCAGATTCCAAGCCACAACATCTGACTCCAAAGCATATGTTCGTTTGCACCACATTGTACCATTCTTCACATTTCACCACTCTGTACCTTTTCTCAAAATTTGCACAGTGTGACATAACCCACATCAGAACTTTTTTATTTGTGACCAGATATTCATACAGGAATCTTTCTGTCTCAGCTTTGACAGAGGTCCCCAGTACTCAGCTATCTGCTCTCCATGTTTCCCAGCAAGGTGAAAGACCATCTAAGTAGGTCCCACCCAAGAGTGGCAAGGGGCAAGACAATCTCTGCAGAGGGCAATGGGAAGCATGGGTTTAAATACAGATGCTAAAAGGCAGTCAGAGCATGTAGTGGAAGGGAAGCTGAGAAGAGGGAGCAGCAAGGCATGTTGGAGAAGTCCACAAAAGCCCCAAAAGGAAGAAAATCGTCCTAAACACTGCCACTGGCAGAAGAAGCCAAGACGTACCTGACCCTTAATTCTCTCATCCCCCTCTCCAGTTCAGATACAGACTCTGGATTGATACTTTTGTGTAACTAAAAGTGACCAAAGCACTTTTTAATTATCTTAGGACCAAAACGCTAAAGAGCCTGCCTAGATTGCTCAATTAGTCTACATAGCATGTTTAAACAGGTCGGGTTCAGGGGCAGAGGAAAAATAAAGCTCTTTACCGATTGCCCACAGATTGTTCAACAGAGGACTGTTTGCTTGTTTGTGATCTGTCACGTACACATTTGACTCTAAACCCCAGGACAGCAGAGACCTTGTTTCTCTGGTTCATTGCTTAGCCCCAGGCTCTGATCACTACCTAGCCCAAGCACTCAGTAAAGAGCTGTTGAGTGAACAAATATTCTCTAACACAGAAACAGCAAGAGGTGATCAACACTGCCACTGTCACAAAACCTAAGTTCCGACATTTGGGGGTGGTCTGTATGCAGCAAACGATACTAGAGCCCTGCACCCAAGCCATTTCCATCTACAAGGCAGAATCCCCGGCCTTTTAATACCCCGTCAGTATGTGTGTGGTCTTGGAGGTGCTTCTCCCAGGCCATCTGATCTAAACTGCCCTAACTTTAGGGTGTCTAGCAGGCTCAGTTGGTAGAATATGGGCCTCTTGCTCTTGGGGTCATGAGTTCAAGCCCCACATTGTGTCTAGAGCTTACTTTGGAAAACAAAACAAAACAAACAAAAAAAACCCTGTCCTAACCTCAAGCAAACACAAGGGTATATGTGGGACACAGTATGGAGGATGCTTTCTGAAGAAAAGGAAGGAAGGATAAACATGAAAACCTCAAAGAAAATGAGGGATCTGATTTCATCTTGAAGACACATGCTTTTTTTTGGATTGTTCTCCAGATAGCTGGACACCAGGGCAGAAGACTGCAGACATTAGAAGTGACAGAAGCAGCAGTGGTTCCCTAAGTAGGAGACATACAATGATCTACTGCAGTATACATTATAAAACCATTATAACTTTTATTCATATTTATTTTTGTCTCCTTTCAGTGTTTGCATGATTTATAACACATACACATTTATAAACTGATGCATAATAATTTATAACCTAAAAGCATACACAGATTTAAGTGTTTGTTCAAAAACTTTTTTTGCTGGTAGGTAGGGTTACACAATCATGGATTGTTAGAGACCAAAGAGGAACGAGGCCTGGCCTGGGAAAGCCTGGGCCCTCTCAGGCTGGGAGCCCTGGGCCCATTACAAGCACATTACATTACCTATTCAACTGACAATACAAGTCCTTTCTGGGTGATTCTGTTCTACCACCTTATGGCTGCAGGTCTCCTCCTTAAGATTTTCTGGCACTTGGTTTTTGTCATTAGCACACAGGTGTAGCAGGGCTGTCATTGAGATGAGATCGAGGCCTGTTAGAAGGCATAGAATGCCTGGCCTCCCCAGGACTAGCTCTGTGATGGAAGCAGCCTACACTCCAGCTGTCTGGGGTGATCCTCACCAACTTAAGATCACTCTTTGGCTGGAAACATTGAAGTGCCACCTTCAGGAACCTGGGCCTGAACATACAGAACTTGAACTATCAACATATAGACCATCCCTTGCATCACTCCAAAATTCCACCCTGCCCTGCATCCACAGAAAGGCAGCAGTAAGTTCTGACAGGCCCAGAAGCAGATCTGGGCTCCTGTGCGGCCAGTCAGCTTGTTCCAGCCTGACTCTTCTTGCCCTCCCTACTCAGGATTTGCCAGCGGTACTGGTGCTTGAATATGGGAAGGGAACTCTCCCTGGCATGGAGGCCAGTTAGGACCGGAGCTGGCTCAGCCAGGAGGAACAAAGAACCACCAGTTGTGGGGCACCTAAGTGGCTCTGCCTTTGGCTCATGATCCCAGGATCTTGGGACCAAGCCCCACGTTGTCTCATGGGGCTCTCTGCTCAGCAGGAGATCTGCTTCTCCCTCTCCCACCCCCTACCTTCCCCCACTCGGCCCCTGCCCTCCCCCCTGCTCCTCCTCTATCTTGCATGTGTGTGCTCACTCTCTCAAATTATTTTTTTAAAAAATTTAAAAAAAAGAATCACTCCAGGTGCATGAAGCTCAGAAAGAAACTGATGAAAACTAGATGTTATCAGACAGAGAACCAATTCCGAACTCAGGTTTAACTGCTCCGAAATACTCAAGAAACAAGTGATGGTAGGAAAGGAAAGTTTGCTTTATTCAAGAAGCTGGCCACCTGGGAAGATGGTGGACTAACGTCCTAAAGACCATCTTCCTCATCCAGGTGAAGCCAGAGAGTTGTAAACAGGAAAGCAGGGAAACAATGAGAGAGCTCTATGTGCAGGAGAAGCCGGGGCTCAGTTGGCTTGTCATACATTGATATGATGCCGAATAGACTTACTGCCATCAGTGGCAGCTGTTTTCAAATGTGGTCAGGACTTATCTCCTGGGAAAGTCTGGTCCTCCATTCCTCAAGGCCAGTCAGTGGTCTGCAAAATCTCAAGGAAGGTAGGTTAGTTCTGCTACAAACCAAGGGGCTTAGGTCAGCAAGCAAGGAGTGCCTAAGCTTGAAGCAAGTCAACCTTCAAGGCAGGTTGGAGTGTTGTTACATGAGGATCATCTCCCTGGGAAAGTCCACCCACACATTCAAGGGTGTAAACCATTTTAGGGCTCATCGCCCTCCAGAAACACCCCATAAACCCCAGATTTAAATTGCCCTTCCCCGAATTATACATAGAAACAGCTATCCCCAGGGCCCTTTGTGATAATGTTTCCTTCCAAAATGTGGCCCTTGATTTATTTTAACAAAAGAGGACATTTCAATACTCTCCCCAAAGAGTAGAAACCATAATGAGAAATGGAAAAAGATTTCCCAGGGCTCCTGGGGTGGGTGTCCTGGGCAGTGTGGAAACCAGGGCAGTCTGGGCCTGGGCCTCCAACCTCAGGCTGGACTACCACTGGGCAGCTTGAGATCTGGACAGAAAATGCAATAAGTCAAAAAATTCTCCCAGACAAAATGTAATCAAACCCTCTATTTTGCTATGGCAAAAAAATAAAATAAAAAATTTTTTAAAGTTCATGAGAAAAATTCAGTAGGCTGTGAAACAATTACAGGGCAAAGGAGTTGGCTCTGAACAGTAGGGAGAAGTGCACATTATTTCCTCTGTGTGGAGCAGTGTGCTAAATGGGACGGACAGGCAATGTGGCAGGAAAGAGGGGGGGCACCGTGAGCCCAGACTAGATGTCAGTTACTGACTCAGGTTCCGAACTTGCAGAGAGAAGGCATTACATATTTGAGTTAATTAATTTATATTTAAAATCTCATTTAATTTTCATATTCACCTGATTATCCTTATTTTACAGTGAGTAAACCAAGGCTCAGAGAGATTAAGAAACTTATCAGGGTCACACAACTGGTATAGAAGAGAATGAAGAATCAGACCCAGTTACTCTGACTCGAGCATTGGGGCTCTTCTCACTTCATTCTTTTCTATACTAGTTCCATGGGAACCCTGAAGAGGGTTGTGTTGACATAGCTGTGATGATGTGGCACTGACCAGGGTGGGGGAGTGACAAATCCAGGGGACATGGATGCATTGGCCTCTTTGAAGATGCACTCTTAGATCAGAGAGGAACATTTCACAAGCCCTTAATTTGGTCCAATAAATCGCACCTCAGAGCCACACTGACACTTTATACAAAGACAATGTCAGATTTCTGGAACCACAAAACCAAGTTTCAGCTGTAATAGGTGGTGGCCCCACCAAGGCAATACCTGGAAACCTGCTTCCACCAGCCAGACAGCCAACCAGCCAGCCTCCCAATCCATTATCCTTCTTGTCCCGTTAAGCACTTAGCATGGGGGGCACACTCAATACATATTTCTGGAATATTCCCGACACTTAAAATCTGTAGCACTCAGGTGTTTAAGTCAAGCGCTCCATCCCTCTACTCACTGGTAGTGCCATAAGTCTCTCTGAGGCACTTGTTAAAATTCCATTTCTTTGCCCCATAGATTCTGATTCAGTAGGCTTTGGGATGTGCCCCAGAAATTTGTATTTCATCAAATCTCCCAGCTCTGTCTGTGATTGGGCAAGTTTGGGAAATGCTATTTGTGCCAATGCTTCTGTCATCAGAGCAGCTCCTGTTCCTGCAATACGCTATAGGCCGAGACTGGCATGAAGACAACACATGGACTTGGGGGTGGGGAGGGGTGTGGAAAGTGGCTCTTATGGACACAGCCGCTGAGGAAACAGGACAATTAGGGCCACAATTTGAGTACACTCTGTGTTATCACCCCAAGCACTAGACCTTTGGTGTCCACGGTAATCCAGCAGAAAACATCTACACAACTTTTGTGCTGACTTGACTTAAACTGAGCAGTGAAGCAACACAGGGTTTAGAGTGTAAAGCACACTACAGACATCCTCTGTACCTTCACACCCAATCCCTCCACTGTGCTCACCGCCGCTTCTGTTCTTGCAAATGGCCACAAGCCAAAGCTGAGGTGACACTGGCTAACTTCTAGAATACCTTTAGATGATTGGGTATGATTTCCTATCCTGAGCACAACCCATCTGGATATTGGTATTTAATAATAAAATATTTATCAAGTTTCAAAATCTACATAAAGGAAGTCATCCTGGGGTAGAAGCAACCCAAATGTATGGAACAGTATTCAGCCTCAAAAAGGAAGGAAATTCTGAGGCATGCTCCAACACGGATGATCCTTGAGGACACGACCTTGAAATGAGCCAGTCACAAAAGGACAAATAATGTAAGATAGCACCTATATGAGGTACCTAAGGTTGTCAAATTCATAGAGACAGAGTAGAATGGGGGTTGCTGGAGACTGGGTGAGGAGGGAACAGACAGTTGTTTAATGAGTACGGAGTTTCAGTTTGGGAAGATGAAAAAGTTCTGGAGATAGTTACACAGCAATGTGAATGTACTTAATGCCACCAAATTTTACATCTGAAAATGGTTAAAATGGTAAATTTTATGTTTTATATATCTTACCACAAATTTAAAAAAAAAGAAAGAAATACCACTGAAAAACTAAACCCCCTTCAGGATGGGTTTTAAAGAAGGGAGTAGCTACTCCTCAGAGAGCAGCCCAACAGAGCTGAAATCCCCTACTGACCCTACTAGCTTGAGACTTCCTTGTAGCAACAGTTAATTCCATCTTGGCCACAAAAACACTCCTCACAAACCTTAGTATTCCACTCCAAGTGGAATACTCCACCAAGATCCTTGCATTCTAAAATAATACATGCGGCACTGTGGCAAGGTCAGTGGAGTCCCCAAGTCATATAACATAGGACAGCCCTTGCCACCTGCCCCTCTCTCAGAGAAGGGCCATCTCATCAATATAAAAGGTGTCTAAGAAAATGCTTCCGAGTTCACCCACAGCTAAATTCAGGTAATGTCCAGTCCATACCACTGATCATACTTTCTTAAAGCAAGTTTAAATCCTTCCAAGTTTTGTTTCAGAACAGACATTTCAAGAAAAAATAAGGCCTTCTTCTTCAATCAGACAGCTGTTATGAGCTGATGGGTGCCTGGGGCCAAGTTTTTTGTTCTGTTTTTTTCTGTTGGATTATCACTGGAGAAATCCTTCATTTCTTGACTTGGCTTTGGTTCTGAACCCCAAATGCACATGTAAAACATTTTGAGTATTTTCAAATTTACACCTAGGTCCCACCCCAGAACAGTGAAATTGGAATCTCTGAGCATAGGGTCCAGCCTGTCATATTTTCAGAAAACTCCCCAAGTGGTTCAAATATTCAACCAAGGGTGAGATTAGATCCTTAGTGATCCAAGTGTGCTGGAAGAAGTAGGAGCATCAGCACCCCCTGAGGCCATCTGGGACATCACTCCCACTCCAGGCCCACAGAATCAGAACCTGTATTTTAACAAGATTCCCAGAAGGTCTGCATGCACATTTAAGTTTGAGAAGTACTGCTTTGGAATCATGGATGGTTTTCAACCCTGGCTGCATGTAGGAGTTGATCACGAAGCTATTAAATGTGCATGCAACTCCTACCCCAGAGATTCTGATTTACCTGGTCTGGGATGGGGCCTGAGCATTGCTAAGTTTCAAAAACCCTCCACAAATTTCTTTTTTTTTTTCCTCCATGAAATTCTTAAACAGCAAGGGTTGAGAAATACTGTCTTATATAAATGGCATATCCAAGTTCCTCATTTTACTCCATTCCTATATCTGCCCTAACCCTCCTTCTCATGTAGATGCAAAGGCCTTCATCTGCCAACAGGTTACATCTATCAGGAAGCAATAATATAACAAATTGAGAAGCAGGACCTACCATTAGATAAATCACATGCACATTCTTATTAGGTAGGGCACTGAGCACTGCATAAAATCACAAACGAGGCCAAAACCCAGAGGCTGCCCAGAACATTATGTAATGGTAAACAGGGCTGAGAAGGAGAACCAGTGAATTCAGATGGTAATCACTGAGTGAATGTCCTGTACCAGGATCCCTGCTGGACTGAGGCAGGTGGTTTAAAGGTAGACCTTCTTCCCTTAGGTAATCTAGCAAACGAACAAGACCTACACATAATACTTGAAATGAACTGGGAAAAGAGCTAAATGTGAGTCCCAAGTCACAGAGCAATGAGAGTGTGCTATTTTATTACAGAGGATATTCTAGAAAGCCTTGTGGATAGGTGATTTTAAGCTGCTCTTTCACAGTATGTATAATTTAAAGGATAGAAATGAGACAGTGGGGGCCTGGGTTGGTCAGTCAGTTGAGCGTCTGCCTTCCACTCGAGTCATGATCCCAGGGTCATGGGATCAAGTTCTGCTTTGGGCTCCCTGCTCAGCAGGGACTCTGCTTCTCCCTCTCCCCTGCCCCCCTGCTCATGCTCTCTTTTTCTCACTTGCCCTCTCACAAATAAATAAATAAAATCTTTAAAAAAAGAAAGAAAGAAGGCAGTAATGGGACTTTCAGGAAGATGATAAAACACTGATAAAGATACAGAGACAAAGAAAACACAATAGGAGCCTTGATGGGGTAACTGGGTTAGTCCAAGTTCCCGGACCATGAGGCTAAGAACCTCATTTCCAGATGATTAAGGCATCTTGAGGGCTGCATGTATATATCAGTTCATCTAGGCTGAAACTGGATCTGTAGGACAAAGAAAAGCATCAAGTTGCTTTTGTCAACATTTTGAGATGAGTAAGCTAGATAAACAGACTTTAATGTAAGAATTTACAGGAACCTTTTGAAAAGGAAGATGGGCTGAGGATGCTTGTTCCGTAAGATGTCTAAAATTAATTATGAATACTTCTTGAAGTAGTGTGCTACTGATACAAGGATAGAAAGACACAGGTAACAGAAATAGAAAACCCAGAAAATATAAGTATATATAAAAGATTATATAAAATAAATCTAGTCTTAGAAATCTGTACAGATTGATCATTCAATAAATGGTATTACAACAAGTGGTAGACTATTTGGGAAGAAACAAAACTAACCTTCTACTTTAGTTCCCACAATGAAATAAATTCTAAAAGGATCCAAAGGCTAAATTTTTACAGTAAGATCATGAATTCATCACAGGAAATACAGGTAAATATTTGTCTTATTCTGAGTAGAAAAGAAAAATAAAAGAAATAAGTTTGAGTATGTGGAAGTTGTGAGTCTGTTAACAAAATTAAAAAGCAATGACCAAATTTGGAGAACAATTTCATCATATGAAGACTTTATTTCTAAATATCAGTGGGAAAAAGAAAAACATCCTAGTAGAAAAATGACAAAGGAAATAAAGGGGCATTTCACGCACATGCATGGACCCAAATAGAAATGAAGAGTGAACACATGAAAAAGTTCAACTTACTGATAACACAAAAAAGGTAAGTACATTGATAAAACAGAACCATAATGAAATAACAAGAATAATTATTTAAGTTCTAATACCCAGAGGGAAATAGAGGTATGTATGGGAAGTGAAATGCACAAGGATGGTTTATGTTAGAGCAATTAGAGAGGGATGTGATAGTGCATCTCCAACTTCTTAAAACTGTTTACAACATTTGACTTCACCTTTTCACCTTGAGGACTTGATTCTAAGAAGGATGGTATAGTGAAGGGGTATGGTATCCTCAACAATACCTGCTGCAGTGGGAAAATGTAAAACGAACCAAACAACCAACCCAAATGTCCAAGAACAGGGCTAGTTGAGAACATGCTGATTCAAGAAAACAAAACAAAATAAAACAAAACAAACAAACAAAAACCTGGTAAACCAAGGAGGTAAAAGAATGTGAAATGCCATGAGCAAATGATCACTATGTATCATGAAATGAAACACGGCAGGATACATCAGTTTACCTGCCATCGTGATGAGCAGGAATCTTTACAGGCCACGCACCCGGGAAAGTCACACCAAACTTACACAAGAGAGGGCAACCACCTATGTGGCACTACTCAGAAAGACAACTCACCAAGAACACATTCAGTGTTTACAGAAGGTTGACTACCTACAAGAAACTATGTTTTTAGATGCTTTCATTGTTCACAAATCAGGTCTCCACCCCAATTATACGTTTACTTTTGTCATGACACCCCTCATTTGCTCTTGATTTGAAAGAGCAGAGAACTGAACTGCTTTCCTGAGCTTTCATCCTGTGCTGTGTAGATGACTGGGCACATGACTCACAGATGCCAATCACGCAGCCTGCCCAAGCTGGACTTCAGGAAGGTGTAAGAATAGCTCAGTGGGTCAGCTCAGCACAGCCACCAGCGCACTGCTCTTGGAGTCTATTCTGAGAGAGTGGGAATGTCCCAAACCCAGCCTCCACAGCTCGAACTTCATAGAACTCTTCTTGAATCTTGAGAAGCAAGCCTTCAAGCACAAAGCATCAAGCAAGTCTTCCTTCCCTTTGTAGAACAATGATCTTCCAAAAAAACCCTGCTTGCTCCCATGATGCCCAGGATGGCTTTTAAGGGGCAGCAACAAGCAGAGCCTCCTGGTATTTTTGAGGGGCTTACCATCTGCATGAGTTTTCTCAGGCTGCCATAACCAAATATCCCAGACTGGGGGGCTGAAACAACAGAAATTTTCACAGTTCTGAAGGCCAGAAGTCTGAGATTCAGGTGTCGGCATGATTGGTTCCTTCTGAGGTTCTCTCCTTGGTTTGCAGACGGCCTTCTGCTCCCTGAGTCTTCACATGCTATTTCCTCTATGGCCATCTGCTTCCTACTCTCTTCAAAAGGACACCAGTCAGCCTAGATTAGGGCTCATCCTTGTTTTACCCTCAACCACCTCTTTAAAGACCCTATATCCAGGGTTGCCTGGGTGGCTCTGTTAAGCCTCCGACTCTTCATTTCGGCTCAGGTCATGATCTCAGAGTCCTGAGACGGGGCTTCGGGCTTGGGGCTTTGGGCTCCATGCTTAGTGGTAAGTCTGCTTGAGGTTCTCTCTCTCCCTCTGCACCTCCCCCCACTATGTACATGCTTTCTCTCGCTCTCTCAAATAAAAAAGTAAATCTTTTAAAAAATAAATAAAGACCCTATCTTCAATAGAGTCACATTCTGAGGTATTAGGGCTTAGGACTTCAACATATGAATTTTGGATTGAACACAATTCAACCTACCACACCATTTTGTCCCTAATTGTTCTCCCTCCACAGCTTGCTACAGTGCCTCAAATTCCACCCTGGGTTTTCCTCTACCCACAGAGGAGAGCACAGGCCTCTTAACCAGTTGGCTCTCTGGGATCTTCAGAGCAGACCACAGTGATCCTCTCCAGTGCTATCCTCTACCAGCCCTAAAGTCAGTCTTACCACCCACTGACACTGCTCGGGGTACTCTCCTGCTTCCTCGAAGGCCTGCCTCCCCACTCACTAAAAAGACCACAGGCCCCTGCACACTTCTGCTTTTGCCTGTGTATGTTTAAACCACATCAACTCTAAGTTCCTGGAAGTCAAGGGCATATTTTTCATGGTTTGTACCCCCTCGGTTTCTTTTGAAACACCAAGTTTGAAGAATTTCCTAGGGTCTGAGTCCCATTACAGATAGGTAGAGGCTAGGACTTGCTGTGCTAGTATCCTTGTCACGAACATGTTACCTCGGTTCCACAATCAGACCCACCGAGCAGGACTCCCTCAAAGAGCATGCATGGGAACCACTTACCTAGGAACAAACGTGGCTAGATAGCTCCTAGGACAAGGGTTTCTAGAGGCCAATGTGCAGTGACTGGGACTAGTGACAGTGAGGTCTTTCTGGAGCCACTGGACTGGGGTTTGGGGTATCTATCACATGAGCCAAACTGCATCTCGGGCCTTCCACAAAGCCTGTGAGTTTCCCGTTATCTTTAATAAATTCCTTTCCTGCTCACACAGACTGGAGGAGGTTCTGTTGCTTATAGCTGAGAACTCTGTGAATCAGTGAGCATAACTTATTTCTGTTGATGTCCTTCCCCCTGACTGGCACAATGCCCGACAGAGAGCAGCCACACAGGGTAGAATCGCAGCTGGGTTAATGCAGGTCTTCAGAGCAGGAGAAAGATCTGTGCTGTGGTTAGAAAGAGCTCATCTGCTACCCAGTAGGTGCTGGCAGGAAGGTGATTCTGCTTTCCCACCCCTTCACTCGCTGCCCTTCCACCCCCAGGAGCCTGAGTACTAGGGAAAGAATGTTGTGAGCAGAGGTGAGGGCTGCTCACAGAGAGCGGGGAGAAAGAAAAACAAAAGGAGCAGCCCTCCCCAGATGTCTTGCAGCCAGCTCTACCCAAACCTGCCAGATTGATTTTCAATGTCTGCTCCTATTTCAACTTTCCTCTTTATAGACTGAATGGGCCTTATTTTCCCCTTTATTTTAAAATTTATTTTAGATGCACACACACATGCCTCTCTTCCACTTGTCTCCCAGTCTGTCCGCTCCTCTAGATTGAACTCGTGGCTGTCACTGATTCAGTCACATACATGGGTATGTGCATACTTTGTGGAACCCAGTTCACAGGGCATTTGCACACTGTTCTTTCTGCATCTTACTTTCTTCTCTTAGTGCTCTGTTCTTTTTGTGTTTACATGCCTTTGAGCCCTATTCTTACTTTTTTAAAGCTTTATTTAAGTAATCTCTACACCCAATGTGGGACTCCAACTTACGACCCCCAGATCAAGAGTCACATGATCTTCTGACGGAGCCAGCCGGGGGCCCCATATTCCCACTTCTTAAACAACTTTTTCTCTTGAAATAATTTAAGACTCACAAGCAGTTGCAAAAACTGTACAGCGGGTTCCTGTGTACTATTCACCAGCTTCTCCTAGTGATACTCTCTTAAATAATCATAGCACATTTTCAAAACCCAAAAACTTGACATTGGCACAGTTGTGTAATAGTATAACTTAAACTACAGACTTAATTCTGATTTCAAAAGTTTTTATATGCGCTTTCTGGTGTGCCCAGGTCCCATTTGACATCCCACTTGGCTATCTGGGCCTTCTCCACCATGTTACAGGGTAGGGTAGTCAAGAGCCATGTGACATATCACAGTGGCTCTGTCACTTGCCCAAAGTAGCATCAGACATCGCCTAACCTTTTCACAATTGATGACCTTCATTAGGTGGCTTTTATCAAGGTCCCTGATACACTTTCATTTTATTTCTTTGTGTGTGTGGGGGGGTTTGTCAATCTGGGGTCAGGAAAAATCTAAGATTGGTACATTGGAAAATATTTTACCTATTTTTCCCATACCTTTTCCCATAGAGGTGGAAATAATGAAATATAAACAAATACAAGACATCAGTGCAAGGGAAAATGATTTCAAATTGGCCAACTAGCCCATGGCTTCCTGGATATGTGTGGCACTAGTTTGCTTGTGCCTGAAAGTTAGTATCACTTAGGGAGGACTTAGGATTGTGGGCTACGCAGGCAGACAGACCTGTGCTCAAATCCTGGTTCTAAAATGTTTACCATAAGATCTTGGGCAAATGACTTAACCTCCCTGTGCCTAATTATTCACCTAAAATGGGGATTATAATAGCACCTACTCTGTGGAGTTGTTCTGCAAATTAAATGAAATAAAACATGCTAAAAGTCAAGTGAGATCAGGTCTCTCCTCCACCAGTCTCTCAACTCTCTCGGAGTCCAAGCTGGAGTCCTTCTGGCCTGTCAGCCCTTCCAAGACCCCCTCACCCTCACGCATTCCATCCGAATTGCCCACACCCTCCTTGCTGGCTGCGGACACCTGCAGACCGTTGCTCAAATGTCGCCCTCTCGGTAGGCCCTTTCCTGAGCAATTACACAACATCCCACCCGCAGGTCAGCCCCCACACACTACCTTCTTCCTCACTTCCCCTGCTTTGTTCTCCAAAGCACAGGTCTTCCCCCACCTAAGATACAGTGACCTACCTGTTCATTTGTCACTGTCTGCCTCCCCTCAGCTAGACTCTCAGCTCCCTTATGGCAGGCATTTGGACACTTTTGCTTATAGTTGTATTCCCAACATTCAGAAAAGAACTGGGCACATAGTAGGGGCTTAACAAATACTGTTGAATGACTGAATGAATGACCAAAAAGTGCTTAGCACAGTTCCTGACACCCAACATGTGCACTGGAAATGGGAGCCACAGCTTCACTGCTGTTGTTGTAGAAACTGAGACCAGCGATAACAAGCACCAGGCTTGCAGTGAGATTTAAATCAAGCCATGTATGTGGAAGGGGTGATAGAAACTATAAAGTGCCATGCAAATAGGGGTGAGAATTATTATCACAAGGATGTTTGTTGATAACCTGGAGACTTGGTTCATTTTGGGAACCAGACTCTGGTACTCAACAGAGCTCATAGGCTATCACAGAGTAACTCCAAGCAGATTAGTTTGGCCCTGACAGGATGCAAAGTTTGTGCTCTGTGTTCTGCCCCACCAGATGCAAATGCTTGCGAAGGAGCACACACCGTCTGCACTTGACCCAAGACCCTCTCTCTAAGCCAGAATCTACTTCTAGTCACTGCTGCCCCCAGGACATTTGCCATGCCCTCCCAGGCTCCAACTGCTGGGAGAGAAAATATTCTATTAGTCTCCTTTGAAATGGACTTTCAAGGTCACAGGCAGTGTTGTGCCAATATATTTAATATCAGTGAAGTTAAAAAGAACTCTCCTGGGGAGTGGGCTTGCTCGGCAGCCGGGTCTTTATGGGGAGTGCTGGCCTGCTGAGCTTACCACATTCTGGCCTGCGATGCTCAGCATCTGAGTTTACAGACAAACTCACTACTTGCTTTGGTCTGTGAATCCACGGGATTGTACCAAACTCCCAAGAAACCCATAAATGAATGTTGACCTACCAAGTTCCCTTTATCACACAGATAAGGGGAATGAGGAAAAGGAAGAACACATATGGAGGGGCTTCCCTGTAGCAGCAAAGAGATTTTCCCTGTGAGGTCACCAAATGTTCTCGCTTATGGAAAGAGAACGACGAGGAAAGAGAAGACCCTCTCACTATCCCACAGCTCACAAAGGAGAGCATCTGAATCAGAACTCTGATCTGCTAGCTCCCAGCATTCACTTTCAGCTGGGTCTTGTGGTCTCTGTCGACCACAGTCTTCTCCTTTAGAAAACACTGCCTGAGGAGCCGGGCAGAATCAGAGCAAGATTTGTACACAGGCTAAGACAAAAGTATGTTCTAATCCAAGTTCTCAAAGGATTGGCATGAAAAATAAATGACATACTGTTCTAAAGATTCAGCCCAGGGCCTGATAAAGGGTGACGTCATCATTTTGATAGGGCGGGTAACGGCAAGCAACAGTGTCTTGCTGCATCCCCCCCCCCACCCCCACACTGCTGCCCTCCCTCCCCCCACCGAGTCTTGTAGCCCAAGTCTCCTCTACTCTGGGCAGTACTGGCAATTCTCTGCTGGATTTTGTCTCTGATGTGCCATTTGCTTTCACACTGGGGACAGTGCCAAAAGCCACAAGCACGAGGCCACACTTCACTAGGAACACACCCTCTCCATCATGAGATCTGTCTGCAGCTGGTGCTTCTGGGGAAGAGGGGAGGTGGGGCAGCTGCCTTCTATAAGTGGATGATCTTGGTACATGTATGTTTTTACTTTCTAATTTCCACTTAAAGTAGCTTCAATTTCACATTTTATGAGATACCATGTGACATCTTGTCATATCTACTGGGTAAATATCTTTCCTGTTGATCCCCAAACATTGCTTCCCTGTAGTTCACAGATAGACCTTTAAGAAAAGGTGCAACGTATTGGCACATGCAGGAGTTTTGATGAATTGATTTGATAAATATTCATCGAGTGCCCATTTGGTGCCTTCTGATTGCACAGCAACTCCTTCAAGTACCAATCCAGGATTATTTTATTTTCAGAAATGCAACTTCCCTTACTGTAACCCAGAGGGATTCATGTTTGCCAAATTGACAGGTAGCTGGTCTTGCAATTTAATTAATTAAATTAACATAGATTCATCCCTCCCATGGGAGACAAATGATACAGAAAAAATACTGCTTGGCCCTTTACCTTTTTGCCAAGTCCATTTTACAAGTGAGCCTTTGAAATGTTTATTGTAACACACTGTATTATGACTTTTAAGCAGCAGTGAGCAAGGCTCGAGACTGGGCAGGGTGGGGGTGGTGGTAGAGGGAAATCCGGTGACTAGCTAGTAAATTGTAGACTTCCATACACTGTCAGAGGGAAATGCCTTTAGTCTCAGGGAGCAGGGCAAAGGAGGAAGAATGAGCATGGGGCACCTCACATCATTATCCAAAGTATAGAAAGAGTGGGATAAGCCTGTTTACCTCCCAGGGCAATTTGAAGACTCAGGGAAGTAACAGATGGCAAAGAATGAACATAAAACACCCTATAAATGAGGCTTTCTATTCCTTGCTATAATTACAATAAGGACTGTTCAGGAGTTTTCTAGTGGACAACTATTGGTCTAATTTTTAATCTCTTGGGATGAGCTATCTTTGGAATAGGAAATACTGTTTTGCCAGTGGAGGCTCAGTCTTGTTGAATTTGATTCATCAGGTGGCAACGAGAGAAAATATGCTGTCCTCTCTCACCACCTAAAACCTATTTTAGGTTGGCCTTTACAAGCCAGGCTTTGAAATGGAATCTTCATAATGGACATTTTTCCTATGGACAATTTCTCATGGAGACTATAATGCCAGACAAGAATCATCAAGGCACATCCCCCCACCCCATGCCTCAGGTGTACGCCTATCTTCTCAGTTGCTGTTTCTCGGAATTTGGGCTCCTGTGGGAAGAGGTGCAGTTTGTCATGCAAAGGAGGGTGGACTCCAATAGGATGTCAGCCTGAGTGTGAGCTCCTCAGCACCCATCTTCCACTGCGCCCACACTATCCCTGCCTGTCCATCAGCCCATCAGCCGCTGCCCTAGCTCTGCCCCACAGAGCTGCTCAGCATCCAGAGAGCCACAGTTGGCCAGCTGGCCCTCCCTTGGACTGAAGATGTGTCAGACTGGGTTCCTAGGATTAGTGGAGCCTCTCTCCATCAGTCTCCAAATCGAGTACTTGTTTCCTGTCAGTCACTCTCCATCCTTTTCTAGAGCCTTCCCAGATTGTTATCACTTCTCTAAACCTCCCATACATCTGTGCCTCCTTGACACCCAGAAGATAACCTTGCTTCTTACTTCGCAGAGAACGGAGATGAGAACCGCCCCACCTGTCTATTCCTTCAGCTCTCCCTCCAGCTTCCTGGCTCTATCAGAGACGCCATCTTGGATCCCATTCACCTCTACACACCTTCCCAGGGTCTTCCTCAAGCCTCCCTCACGACAGGTGGGCTTGATGGGGCAGATGGAAAAATACCCAGTATGTGAGAATTGTCAAGTTTCCAGCCAGGAAAGAACAATCCTCTCTGAAGGGCCACCCAACCCCATCAGTTTTTCATTCTAGAGTCTGCGACAATAGCCTATGGCAAGACCAATTTCTGCACTAGTCAGGATCTCGTCAGCTGTGTTGGAAAAATGGACTCAAATGAGCATTAGCAAATGGAAATGTTTTGGTTTCAAGTGTTCAATCCAGAGGTGAATAGGCTTCTGGAAATAGGATCTGAGACTGTGTCAGACCTTATAGTGTTCACTCTCCAGAAACCAGAAAGATGGAGGCTGGCCCTAATCTGTGTGTTAATTTATGCAAAAATGAATATTTCCATTGACTTCTACAGGGCAATAAGGGCAATAAAAGAAATTCACTTCTCTGTGCCCAAAGTTGCAATAAGAGGGTGTTTCACAGTATTGGGAATGTTGTAGGGTGAATCCTCTCTACAATGGGGAAGGATGGCCAGAGATTCTGGGACAGAGATTCTGTAGTTCCAAGGGAACCTCACAGTGTGACTGTGAAGCCATAGAAGAATAGCAAGAACTGTCACAGCTGTGGGTATCTGGGGACACTAAACACCATGAGCAATGTCTACTGTGGGCAGGTATCAGAAGAATATTTAAAGTTTATCAGAGGATGGTGAAAACAACAGATAAAATGCTGAAGCAAACCAAGAAACAAAACCAGGCTTTGTTCCAGACAGAGGGGTGGCCCAGGCATTCCCTGAAAGCCTCAGAACTCTTGTTTGGCAAGTGGATTAAAGGCTATTTAGTCAAGAATCATGTGTTTCCAATTTAGAGCAACTACACAAAGACGTTAGGAGCCACTGCCTTCCTGACAGCACCCTTTGTGAAGTTGGTCCTTGCCTTCTACTGAAGACCAGGTGGTGACAATAAGGCTTTGGTGACAGAGAGCTTGCTCCTTCTTCATGGGTGCTAGTCAAAATGTTGAACAACCAGTGTGACTCAACCACTGAGCCACTGGTACAGTTGCCAGCAGTCTGTGTGGGGGACCCTGCGGGGCCAGGTGTTACCTCTTCTGTTTCCAGGTCTGCTGAGGTGTGGACGGGCTGAGATATTCTCCATGGGGAGTGGAGGCGCTTAAGGGACTTAGGGCAGTGGCCTTTTATCCCCCAGCAGGTCTGAACTGCTGCACGCCGGCATCACCAGCCCTGATGGTCTCTTGTCAAGGAGCACCTGCAAAGTAAATGTGGCCACCAGCATGAGAGAGAAGAAAGTCACCAGCAGCCTTTGCAGTCTCCCTATGAGTCATGCTGTTTGGAATCCCCTCAGGACAGAGGCCTAAGAGGTAGGAGTAGAGCAGAACCAACATACCACGTCTCTTACAACTGCCTGCATGCATTGCCTCCTTTTCATTACAACACTGCAAAATAGGCATTTTCACACCCATTCTATAGGTGGGATAATTGAGGTTTAGAAGGGCGAAGAAATCTCTCTAGGTTTTCCTGCTGGTGAGAAAGAGGCAATGTTTGAACCTAGGCCTGTTGACTCAGAGCATGTGCTCCTTCTACAGCCTGATTCTGTATCCCACACGCACCTGCCTGAAGGGCCTGCGACAGCTAGATTCAAGTGAAAAGAACGAAAGCACTATGGAGCTGGAGCACCAGCAGGGCATTACCAGGGGCACCTGGGTGGCTCAGTGGGTTAAAGCCTCTGCCTTCGGCTCAGGTTGTGATCCCAGGGTCCTGGCATCGAATCCCCCATCGGGCTCTCTGCTCGGCGGGGAGCCTGCTTCCTCCTCTCTCTCTGCCTGCCTTTCTGCCTACTTGTGATCTCTATCTGTCAAATAAATAAATCTTTGAAAAAAAAAAAAAAACCAGAATGCCATTACCAACTGGGTGGGGCCTTCAGGCCAGGCTGTCTACTGCTCTACTTCTCTCCTATCCTTCTCTCTTGACAATGTATGCATGTGAACCTCCCATGACCTTTGGCATTAGGGAGTTCCAGCAGAAGCCAACCAGCCTAATAACTTAGGACACAGCCCACCTCTTTTCATTTTTATTTTTCAAACCACCCTCCTTTAATAGGTGTTCAGTAGGAAAAGAAATGCCTGTCACATAGTTACCAATCTTTGCCATGGCGGCAGGGGGTGGGTTGGCAAGGTAAAAAGGAGCGTACTGCTAAATTGGTGAAAGACCTGGGCAAGTCACCCACCCTCCCCAGGTCTTGTTACCAGGTGGAGAATGGTTCTGAACTCAGGCTCTGCTGTTTGCCACTTGGAAATTAATACTCAAGAGATAAATGATATTGGGAAAGGAAACATTGTTTTATTCGGGAAGCTGGCAACCTGGGAAGATGGTGGACTAACATCTCCAAGACCATCTTCCCCATCCAGGCGAAGCTGAAGGTTGTTTTTGTTTGTTTGTTTGTTTTAAGATTTTATTTATTTATTTGACAGAGAGAGAAAGATCACAAGTAGGCAGAGAGGCAGGCAGAGGGGGAAGGGGAAGAGGCTCCCTGCTGAGCAGAGAGCCTGATGCGGCTCGATCCCAGGACCTGACCTGAGCTGAAGACAGAGGCTTAACCCAGTGAGCCACCCAGGTGCCCCTGAAGCTGAAGGGTTTTAAAGGGGACGGGTGCAGGAAATGGGGAAGGGCGGGTGTAGGGGCCTCTATGCAGGAGAAGCAGTGGCCAGGCAGTTAGTCGTATGTGGACATGATGCTGAACAGACTAGCCAGCATCAGAGGTAGGTGTTTTCAATGGTGGTCAGGCCTTACCCTCTGGAAACGTCTGGGCCTTCACTCCTCAAGGCCAGTGGCCTGCAAATCTCAAGGAAAGTACGTTAGTTGGGCTATAGACCAAGAAACTTAGGTCAGCAAGCAGGGAGCGCAGAAGCTTGAAACAGTTTAACCTTTAACTCCTGTTGGAATGCTGTTATAGTCCTAGATTCCTCTTTGGCAAATGAGGGAGTCTGCTCTCTATTGGGGTGGCAAGCTCAAACACTTATAGGAACCAGACAGGTAACATAACAAGTGAAGAAGAGACCACATCCCCAAGCAAATTTGCTTTCTCTCATTTTTCTTTAAGTGGATATCGCCTCTAGTCTATTTCATTTTATCTCAATTTTGACAGAGACATATGTATAACACATGCATTTTCAATGACCTTAAAAATCAAAGTTATTTTAGCAGCAAAAATGGGTTTATTGAAGAATAGTAGAGAATTGCACCGTGGGACAAATAAGCTATGGCAAAAACCATAGGCTAGTCCAACAAAGGAAAGGAATGTTATTTTCTGGAGAAGGAAGAGGAAGTTGGGAGGGGTTGTTTTGAAGGAAAGTCCATTGGAGTAAATCAAGAGTGCAGGATGATGACGGTTTTTCATTGGCTTTGTTGCTGAAGTAGGAGATGTAATATACACTTCTCCTGTTGGTGCTTATAACTAATGATTCTTTCCTGTTGACAATTCTTCTGCTGGGGTCTGAATTGACAGTTTTTCCAGTAACTCATGCAGAGTGGGCTGGAGAGCTCCCCCTTCTGGTCTCCTGGCTCCATTTTGGGAGGTTTGCCTTAATTTTCAGTTTTTACTGTAAGAGGGAACTGGACGAATGTGATGGTAAGTACCTGCTGACACTCAGCACAGATTCCAAAAACAACAGGGATGGTGGACCTTGTGCTGGCCCAGGAAGAAAACTCTCACACCTGGATTGTGCACTTATGGTCTCTCTTTCCAGAATGTTCTTCCCCCAGATCTTCAGAGGCTTAATCCCTCACTGCAGGTCATAGCTCAGAATAGTCCTCCTTTTGCAATACTCTCTTCCATATTGTTTTTTGCATTTCTTTTTTTTTTTAATTTAAATTCAATTAGGGGCGCCAGGGTGGCTCAGTGGGTTAAGCCTCCACCTTCGGCTCAGGTCCTGATCTCAGGGTCCTGGGATTGAGCCCCGCATCAGGCTCTCTGCACAGCAGGGAGCCTCCTTCCTCCTCTCTCTCTGCCTGCCTCTCTACTTGTGATCTCTCTCTCTCTCTCTCTCTGTTGAATAAATAAATAAAATCTTTAAAAAATTTTAAATTCAATTATTCAACATAGTACATCATTAGTTTTTGGTGTAGTGTTCAAAGATTCATCTGTTTTGTATAACACCCTGTGCTCATCATGTCACATGTCCTCCTTAATGCCCATCACCCAGTTACCCCATCCTCCCACCCACCCGCACTGCTTTTTATTCACAGCATTTACCACCAGCTAACACTATTTTATGTGTTTGTCTATCACCTGTCTTGTCCATGTTGAAGTGAACAAGTGCAAGTGCCAGGAAGTAAAAACTGGACGTATCTTGCTCACCACTGTAATTCCAGCACCCAGAACAGTGCTCAGCACATAGCAGGTACTCAACAAGTTTTTTTTTTTTTAAGATTTATGTATTGGGGAGGAGGGGTAGAGAGGGAGAGAGAGAATCTGAAACAGACTCCCCGCTGAGTGCAGAGCCAGCCTGACTTGGGGTTTGATCTCATGACCCTGAGATCATGACCTGAGCCCAAATCAAGAGTTGGATGTTTAATGGACTAAGCCACCCAGGTGCCCCTCAACAACTATTTTAAATCAATGAGTGAATGAATATTAACAGGCTACTTTTGGGGTGAAGTGTTGGAACAGTGAAGGATGGAGGGCTGACTTTTCATTTTGCACTTTCTGTACTATCTGAATTTTTCTAATCTCTTGCATACATTACTCTTTAAAAATACCAATATTGGGGGCACCTGGCTGGTTCAGTTGGTAGAGCATGGGACTCTTGATCTTGGGGTCATGAGCTTGAGCACCATGTTGGGTATAGAGATTACTTAAAAAAAAAAACAAAACCAATAGGGGTGCCTGGGTGGCTCAGTGGGTTAAACCCTCTGCCTTCGGCTCAGGTCATGATCCCAGGGTCCTGGGATCGAGCCCCACATCGAGCCCCGCATCGAACCCCGCATCGAGCCCCGCATCGAGCCCCGCACTGGGCTCTCTGCTCAGCAGGGAGCCTGCTTCCCCATTTCTCTCTCTCTGCCGGCCTCTCTGCCTACTTGTGATCTCTGACTGTCAAATAAATAAATAAAATCTTTAAAAAACAAAAACAATAGCGATTATTGGGAAGTGGGATTTGGGACTAAATTATTTTCTTTGCATATTTCTATACTTTTAAGAATGTTAATAAACAGTATTTTTTAAAATGGGATAGTAGGGCCTGCAGTCCTACTCTCTGCCTTCTGGGGGCACCTGGCTGACTCAGTCAGTAGAGCATATGACTCTTTTTTTTTTTTTTTAAGATTTTATTTATTTATTTGATAGAGATCGCAAGTGGGCAGAGACACAGGCAGAGACAGAGGAGGAAGCAGGCTTGCCGCTGAGCAGAGAGCCCGATGAGGGGCTCGATCCCAGGACCCTGGGATCATGACCTGAGCCAAAGGCAGAGGCTTTAACCCACTGAGCCACCCAGGCGCCCCAAGCATATGACTCTTGATCTCAGGGTCATGAATTTGAGCCCACATTGGGCATAGAGCCTACTTAAAAAATAAATAAATGCTGTTTTCTGTCTTTCCAACAAAGTTCTTTATGCAGAACTTTTTTTTTTTTAAAGATTTCATTTATTTATTTGACAGAAAGAGAGATCACAAGTAGGCAGGGGGTGGGGGGAAGCAGGCTCTCTGCTGAGCAGAGAGCCTGATTCGGGGCTCGATCTCAGGACCCTGAGATCATCACCTGAGCCTAAGGCAGAGGCTTAACCCTCGGAGCCACCCAGGAACCCTTTATGCAGAACTTCTTAAGAGAAGAATACTGGTGTCTATATAAGCGTTTGGGGCACTAGATATGAGACTGTGAAAACAGTGTTAAGGCATAATTAAAGCTTCCCACTGTCTTTTGCTACTGAGATGGCCAAAAGCATTTTAATTCTTTAAAGCTCATTGTAAACTCCTGTAGAAGGAGGCCTACACATGGCCATGACTTTTTGGAAATACTGGGAAATCAGAGCTGGGGGAGGGTACGCTATTGGAAAACAAAAGGACCAGTTTGAGACAGGTGTTATGAACTGAGTATTTGTGTCTCCCCTCCTCCTCCAATACGTATTGAACTCCTATCCTCATATATATCTGTATTTGGACACAGGGCCTTTGTGGAAGTAATTAAGATTGAATGAAGTCCTGAGGATGGGAATTCCAAGGTGGGTTTAATGCCTTTATAGAAGGGACACCAGAGAGTTCCCCCTCTCTTCGAACAAGCACACAAAAGAGAGATCATGTGAGCACATAGCAAAAAGGCTGCTGTCTGCAAGCCAAGGGGAGAGGGCTTGGAATTATGGAGGCCAAGGGCAGGCTTCCCCAAGATGGGATATTTTGGCACGTGGATTATTTTGAGCTGAAGGCAATAGAAACCTTGTGGGCTGAGGAGAAAATTCTGCCCTTCCCTTAACTACAGAAGAATCTAAATTGGTTCTTTCCTAGAATAAGGGTTATTAGCAAAGATAAATTTTGTCTGAATGACCCATCTGTATAGCAGACCAAACAACTAATTACCAAACATCTGCTCTTTTTCTTACTGTCCTGTAAATTGTATTTCTTTCCTCTGAAGTCCCAGGCCCCTACCCCTTTCTCCTTAGTTCAGAATTACATATATACCATATATTACATATATGCCTGCCTATCTTTGGAATTTCCATGTCTATGTAGATTTCCTATAGATATGCTGTTAATTTTCTCCTGTTAATCTGTCTTGTGTCAATTTGATTCTTAGTCCAGCTAGAAGGACCCTTGAAGGGGACAGGAATTCTTGCGCCCTCACAGGTAGAAAACCCATCCTGCCAGCACCTTGATCTTGAACTTCCCAGCCTCTAGAACTGTGAAAAATAAATTTCTATTGCTTAAGCCACCCAGTGTGTGGTATTTTGTTATGGCAGCCCAAGCAGACTAATACAATAGGAAGGAAAACAGTAAGTTCATTATGAAGTTCCATTCATGCTTGAAGTAATTCACAATAAGTACACTATCCATAAAATTCTGGGAGAAGTGAAAATGGTATTAGATCTACTAAGTATTTACAAATATATCTTATTTATTGCACAATAAACATACCTAGGTTGAGATGATACTGGAGGACATGGCCCCCTTTCCTTCTCAGTTCCCTTCACACTGGTTGGTCAGCACATGTGCCATCTTCTCAACTGCTCAGAAAGGCACCTCTCTTTTCCTTCAGGCCCAGGTGCTCTGTTCCACAAAGCCCAAACTCACATCCTATTACAGGATCTAATCCTTTGTTGCTTTCTCCAGTCATTTTTACTTTCCCTTTATCTTCCTTCCTACCTGATACACTACCAGAGAAGAAAAATGAACAGTGAACAGAGAGATTTCCTTATCTGGTCTGTCCTGAGGTTAAAAGGAGGAGAAGTTAAGGTAGATACATAATGATAATATTTAAGGTAGTTAAACGTGAAGCCCTGTGTTTATTTCCCTCAAATCAATTGCACAATAATGGCATGGTATGGACATGTATTAGCCAGAGGCTTGCCCCTTCCTCCCACCCTACTCTACTTCCTGTTACCCAAGGCTGACGGTAGAGTAGTACTTCCTACAGAATTTCAGAGAGAAGTGACTCAATGCTCAACTATTAATTTCAAAGTAGACTTTCACAGCCCATGGCAGAGATAACAGCTTAGGAGAAAAAGGCTTTGGGGGCATTAACAATCCAATTCTTAGCCTGAGCACTAGGCATAGAAAAATACCTAATACCAGGCAGATTAGATGAAGATGACATAGCTTTGGGAAAAGAGAGAGTTGGAGAGGGAGCAACAAATGAGTCACTGATGGGGTCCCTGAAAGGGAGCTTTTGTCCTATCCGTTACCCCACCCAGGACAGGCAGCACAGAAAAGAGTGTGGGCCACAGAACCCTCAGGTTAAGTGGGATAGTCTTTGAGCAGGAAAGGAAAGTTGTCCTCAATTCTTGTGGGGACCAGGGAGAGCAAGCCAGGTCTTCAAGTGTCCCCACACCACTGCACGTGGTGACAACAGCACTATGGGGCAACAGCTATCCTGTCTCCTAGGCCCCAAGGGTGGTGAGGAAACACATCTGTGCTCCTGTGGCCTCTGAGAGGACATCAGGCTTGCAAGAGCCTTGCAATGAAGACAAACAGAACCCCTAGTGCGTGGAGGGATATTTCTGGAAACACTTCCAATATGTTTTCATGCTCTGTATGACCTGTTGCCTTGTGGCTTCCCTCCCACCCAAAGAGTCACGGAGAAAGTGTTTTGAGTTCCTACCAAGACAATGAGCTTGAAGGTCAGGCCTGGTTCAGAAAGAGTTTCAAGGTTCTTTAAGATTAGGGATAGCACATGTCTGGGTTTCTACCTATTGTCTCACATTATTCCTTTGGAGAGACAGACCCTGAGATCATGACCTGAGCCTAAATCAAGAGTTAGATGCTTAACCGACTAGCCACTGAGGCATACCTTAGAACTGACTTTTTATAAAGGCACAGTATGCTGAAACTAGTGAGTGAAAATTTAAGGAGGAACAGAATATTATATCAAATCAAAGTAACTCCTCCATACTGCTTATTAATTACAAAAGGAAAAAGAGCAATTTCAATGGAGGCCAAGTGATACTACCTAACCAAAGAATCAACTCTAACCGCCAAGGCTGGGTTAAAAGGAGCCTCCTGCTATGAGGCCCCGAGGACATTCCTTTGTGGAATTCCTGCTCCAAATGCATATTTTTATCTAATCACAAGTAAACATAATGTGAACATATTTTACACGATAGCTGGCCCATACTCTTCAAAATATCAAGGCCATGAAAGATGAAGAAATGCTGAGGAGCTGTCTTTGATTAAAGGCAACTAAATAAATGGGATCTTGGATTGGATCCTGTACTCAAAACTAGAATATCTGGACAATTGGAGAGGTTCAAATATATAGTGGATGAGATAATTATTTTATCAGTGTTAAATTTTCAGGATTTTGGAGTACCTGGCTGGCTCAGCCAGTGGAACATGTGACTCTTGATCTCAGGGTAGTAAGTTTGAGCTCCATGTTGGGTGTAGAGATTACTTAAAATAAAATTTTTTAAAAAGTTTCAGGATTTTGATAAATGTACTGAGGTCATGTTTAAGAAACAAGCCATTGTTCTCAGGAAATTCACACAGCTATGCAGGGGAAAAGGGGCATGATGAATGTGCATTACTCTTGGAACGCTCAGAGACAGAGAGAGGAAATAACTTGAATGGGGACATAATGTTAACAGTTGGTGATTCTGGGTAAAGGGCATACAGGATATATCTTTTTCCTTTTTACTATTCTGGAACTTTTCTGTAAATGTGAAACTAAATCAAAATTAAAAGTTTTAAAAAGTTCCACTGTAATGGTCAGTAAGCACATGAAAATATTCTCAACATCTTTAGTCATTAGAGAAACGTAAATCAAAGCCACAGTGAGATACCACTTCATACGCACTAGGATGGTTATAATAAACAAAGACAGACAGAAGCAAGTTTTGCCAGGAATAAGGAGATATAGAAACTGGATGCAATTCCTTAAAAAGTCAAACACAGAGTTACCATTTAACCTAGCAATTCCACTTCTAGGTATATACACAAGACCACTGAAAACAGGTACTCAGATATACACTTGGACATTAATGTTTACAGCAGTATTCACAAGAGCCTACAGTTAAAAAAAAAACAGGTAAAAACAAGTCAAACGAATGTAATGGATGAATGGATAAACAAAATGTGGTCTATCCATACAATGGCATATTATTTTAAAAGATTTTATTTATTTATTTATTTGACAGAGATCACAAGTAGGCAGAGAGGCAGGTATAGTGGGGGGGGGGGAAGCAGGTTCCCTGTTGAGTAGAGAGCCTGATGCGAGGCTCAATCCCAGGACCCTGGATCATGACCTGAGCAGAAGGCAGAGGCTTTAACCCACTGAGCCACCCAGGCACCCCTACAATGGCATATTATTAAGCAATAAAAATAATGATGTATTAAAAGAGGATTCCAACTAACTCCATTTTGACCTCAGTCAGTACTTTCTAATTCATTAAGTTCTTTCCAGCTTATCTCTTAACTTAGACAAAAGACCCTGTGGGTAAAGCATCCCCAGATGGAAACTAAAACTACCCACTCAGGCAATAAGGATGGTCCTGAGCTGGCAAGACCCTGCTTGATTGACCCCAAGACAACCTGACCAACTTGACCTTGACTGCCCAGATGCATGTACCCACCGACCTTTGCCCCACCTTTTCCTTATATAAACCTGAAAGTATACTCAGCATTTTGGAGACAGTCTTTGAGACGCTAGTCTGCTGTCTTCCTGGTGTTGGCCTCACTGAAACAAACTCCATTCTTGTTTCACCGCCGCTTGTCTTTCTGCCTGTGGATTTTGTCGGCACTAATGGCTGAACCTGGTCTGTTTGGGACCCTCTGGGAAAGGTGCTCTTGCCCCCCACGCACCAGCTATAGATCCAAAGAGATCACAAGGCCAGAGACAACAAGTGTTTGCCCAAAAACATGAGGAGACAGGAGTTTGAAAACCACTGGGGCACCCCTTCCAAAATCCTGACTCTGTGTAATCCCTATAACCTAGGCATGCCCTGAAGTATAGGCAAAAATTCTCCAAAAGGGCTGAGATGAAATTATCTACCATCCCAATGGGATGGGGGCTTGAAATAAAAGTTAAGTTGATGCCTGCAAAGCAACAAGATGCCATTTCTTTTGCTCCTCATTTGAGGCACTGTAATATTGTGGTTTGTAATAAGAAATATATATTAGGTCTTTATTCCCACTCCTAGCACAGAGTTCCTAAAACCCCTGGGATTTCCTAAAGGATAAGACCAATGAAGGTGTCTTTTGTGATTCCTATCAAGCTCCCTTCCACTACATCTATATTTGTGTTAATGAGGTAACTTTTGAAAGCCCCAAAGTGTGGAGACTGATTGCTAGGGGAACCAACCTTGTTATCAGAGGTTATTAGATGCTTCACCTCAGGGGAAGGGAAGGGCTGGAGGCTGAATCAATCACCAATGGCCATGATTTAATCAACTATGCCTATGTAATAACGAAGCTTCCATAAAAGCCCAGAAGGGTGGGGTTCTGAAAGCTTCTGGGTTGGTGAACACTGGGAGGTGCAGGGAGAGTGGCATCCAGAGAAGGCATGACAACTCCACGCCCTTCCCCACATACTTCTCCATATGCATCTCTTCTATCTGGCTGTTTCTGAATTATATCCTGCAAAGGTCAGTGGAGTGACTCCAGGTCAGTGGAGTCATGCTTAAACTGGTCTGGGTGGTCTGTGCCAGCAGGAGGTCTTGTCTGGGTAGTCACTATTGCTTGAGGGTGCTTTGGTTTCCATTAGCCTGAGTTAAAAAATAAGCTGGAAAGAACTTAAGGAAAACTGTGGGCAAAGGTCAGTAAGAATAAGCAAATGGGCAGTAAAGATCAGGTCTTGAGGTCTAGCTGGTGACACAATGACCATATTAGTGTTCACATTTCCTTCAGATAAATACTGAGATGTGGAATTGCTGGATATGGTAGTTCTATTTTTGATTTTTGAGGAAACTCCAACTGTCTTCCATAGTGACTGCACCAATTTACATTCCAACCAGTAGTGCACAACAGTTCCCAATTCTCTATGTTCTCATCTGCCCTTGCTGCTTCGTGTGTGTGTGTGTGTGTGTGTGTGTGTGTGTGTGTGTGTGTTTTAAAACAGGTGAGGTGATCTCATTGCATTTTCCTGGTGATTACAGATACTGAGCACCTTGTCATATACCCCACTGGCTATCTATATATCTTTGGAAAAATGTTTGTTTATATCTGCCTGCTTTTTACTTGGATTGTTTTGGGGTTTTTTGCTATTGAGTTGTGTGAGTTCTTTATATATTTCGGATATGAATCTCTTATCAGATATATGTCAGTTTTGCAAATTTTCCCCATCCCATAGGTTGCCTTTTCATTCCACTAATGTTTTCCTTCCTGTACAGATGCTTTTTAGTTTGATATAGTCTCACTTGTTTATTTTGCTTCTGTTGCCTTTGTTTTTGTGTCTTTAATCCATTTTGAGTTAATTTTTGTGTCTAGTATATGATAGTAGATCATCTTCTTTGACCTTTAAAATGGCAACTTATATTATCAAATTCCCTTTTATTGGAAGACTGTTGCATGCTTGGGAAAAGAGACACATTACTGGACTATTGTTACTTTCATGTGCTTCTGGATTCTGTTTGCTAATACAAATTAAAAATATTGCTTTAATATTCTCAAAGGTTCCCCTCTGATATGTTGTTACTGCTATCATCATCTCTGTGCCGTATTTCTCTGTTTGGGGTATTCCTCCAGAGGATGAAATCCTGGTTGCTCTGCTCCAGGGGGAGATATGGAAGAGTGTTATGACTAGAAGGAGTCCAGGCTAGACAAGGAAGGGCTGGAATAGATTGTCTTGAAATGAAGCCATGATGAAGAATAGCCAGGCAGAGAGAATAGGTCATCGGCATATATTTAAAAACTATGAAGATGATTGAAAAAAAGTACTAAGTTTAATGGTAAAATAGTGAAAGAATATCCACTTGAGTCAGGAACAATGCAAGAATGCTCATTCTTACTACTGTTAACTTGGCTTTGGAGGTATTAACAAATGTATTTAAATAAGAAAAAGAGGTTTAACATTGGAGGGAAAAAAGATGGCAAAAGTATCATTATTCGTTTACCTGAAAATTTAGAACCACCACCAACAAAACTATTATAAGCAATACAACAATTCAACAAAATCCATTGTATATAAAATTAATATATAATGATCAAGAGGTTTCCTAAATAGGACAACCTACTGGATGGGAGAAAATATTTGACAATGGTATATCTGATAAGGGGTTAGATCCAAAGTATCTAAAGATACAACTCAACACACAGAAGACCAAATAACCCAATTTAAAAATGGGCAGAGAAAAGAAAAAAAATAAAAAAAATAAAAATGGGCAGAGGACACACACAAACATTTCTCCAAAGAAGATATTCAGAACGCCAACTGACACGTGATAAGATGCTCAATGTCACCCAGCATCAGGGAAATGCAAATCAAAACCACAATGAGGTATGACCTCACACCTGTCAGAATGGCTAAAATAAAAAACACAAGAAATTACAAGTGTTGGTGAGGATGTAAGAAAAAAGAATCCTCCTACATTGCTGGTGGGAATGCAAGCTGGTGCAGCTAGCGTAAAAAACAGTGTGGAGGTTCCTCAAAAAATTACAAATAGAATCACCATATGACCCAATAATTCCACTGCTAGATAGTTACCCAAAGAATTTGAAAACACTAATTCAAAGGGTTGTATGCACCCTGTATTTATTGCATTATTTATAATAGCTAAGATATGGAAGCAACCCAAGTATCCCTTGATAGATGAATGAATAAAGAAGATGTGGTGTATATATGCAATGGAATGTTACTCAGCCATAAAAAAGAATGTAATTTTCCCATTTGCAATAATATGGATGGATCTAGAAAGTATAATGCTAAGTGAAATAAGTCAGTCAGAGAAAGACAAATACCTTATGATTTCACTTATACGTGGAATTTAAGAAACAAAGAAAAACTAAGAGATGAACCAAAAAAACCCAGACTCTTAACAATAGAGAACAAACAGATGGTTACCGGAGGGGAGGTGGGTGGGAGAATGGGTAAAATAGGTGAAAGGGATAAAGAGGACACTTATCATGATGAGCACTGAGTAAATGTATGGAATGGTGGAATCATTATATTGTATACCTGAAACTAATATAATGTTGTACATCAATTATA
This sequence comes from Martes martes, assembly GCF_963455335.1. Taxonomy (NCBI): domain Eukaryota; kingdom Metazoa; phylum Chordata; class Mammalia; order Carnivora; family Mustelidae; genus Martes; species Martes martes. The sequence continues at coordinate 39,497,755 of NC_137902.1, read as the reverse complement.
CTAGAATTTTTAAAAAAGAGGTTTCCTAAATAAAGACAAAACCAATTAGAAAATACAGTGGAAGAAAATGTATTTAAAATAGCAACAAAAATACCCTAGGAATAAACTTCAGAAATGTATAATATCTATAGAAAGGAAACTTCAGGGCACCTGGGTGGCTCAGTTGGTTAAGCATCTGCCTTTGGCCCAGGTCATGATCAAAGAGTCCTGGGATCGAGTTCCCCATCAGTCTCCCTGCTCAGCTGAGAGGTGGCTTCTCCCTCTCCTTCTGCCCCATACCCCCTGCTCATGCGCGCGCTTTTTCTCTTGCTCTCATACTCTCTCTCTCAAATAAACAAATAAAATTAAAAAAAAAAGAAAGGAAACTTCAAAATTCCACCAGAGAATGGAATGGCAGACTAAGAACCTCCATCCACTCCCCATAAAAACAATGAGAACTCTGGCAAAAAAATTTAAAATCAACTTTTTCAGAACTCTGAAGATAAACCAAAGGCTTGCAACAATCCAAAGAACATTTATTCAAGAAAAATGGCTGAGTCCCAGTAAGGACAGGGAGCTTTTCAGAATTATAGCTTGCCCTATTCTGATCCCCTTCTTCCCAGCTCTATGGTAGCTTTGAAAACCTACAGCCTCACAACATGGTAGCTGGGCAACCCAGCCACCTAGCAACCACTGGAGAGAGCAGACAAGTTTGGGACTCCTGAAAAAGCCCCACTCCTAGAGAATTACAGAGTTTGACCTTTTCAGAGGCTCCTGGAAATTCCCACTCACAGGGATTATCTTTACTTGACCTCATTCAGAGCTTACTCACTGTGATAGCCTTTTCCTGGAACATCTGTTTAAAAAAAGAAAATCAGTAGTGACTGTTTAACATTGTAGGTACATGAAGAAGGGTAACAGTTGTGGAATAAAGAAGAGACTGCCCAAAAACTGAAAAGGAAGTTCGGGGAATGAGATGTCCATAGAAGACTTTGAAAAGTGCCAATGCATTCCTGGGGCCTAGAGGCCATTTGATGTACAAGCCAGTCCACATGCCCAGGAGAAGGCCCTAATCTTTCACCTCTGGTTAGTGTTGAGACTCCATGTAAGCAGGAACTGAAAGCTAAGCCCGAGTTGTAAACTGCCAGATTTAAGGTTTGCCCTAACACACAAACATAGACCCCTTGGCAAAGGCTGGGAGACTTACTGGTACCAGGCATACAAGGAATCTGTCCAGTCACTGGTTAACCCCTAAGTTAAGTGAGCAGAGACTTTAGTGGCCACACATGACAAAGAAAACAGGCTACAAAAGTAGTACAGGAAAGTCATTAAATAAACACATAACAACAACAACAAATGTAAGAAACATTAACTAAAATAAATCCTGGAAGGTAGGTATCTGACTTACAGAGTTGCCAAGTTATATTATTTAAAAAGCCAAGTTTTCAGTAAGAAATGATGAGATATGCAAAGAAATGATGAGATAAGCAACAGCACACTGAATAATTCTAAAAAATAATGGAAAGGGAATTAGCAGGCATCAAAAGAGACTATAATGAAATAATTGAACATTTGGGAAAGCAAAACTGAAATAGAACATACTCCAAGTTGGGAACACAGCATTGCTGCTGTGCTGGTCAATAGGTTCAGGCCAGGTTTTGGGTAACCTTTTACGTTGAACCATACAAAATATTTGTGTTTTTGTCATATAAAAACAGCAGTTTCATATGGCTCAAATTACTATTTGGAGTGACCACATGAGAGAAAAATCAGAGCAGAGAATCTCAGTCAAAATCTTTTGCCAATGGTCAAAGACAAAGAACCAAATATCATACCAAGTTCAGGGGTCTTCAAACTGGTTGCAAACTCAGAGATGCAATTCATGATTGGTAGCTGATACAATTGGAGTAGAACTGGAGTAGGCTGGGCAAGAAGTGAGGAAAGCCCCAAGTAACAGTCTTAAAGGACCCTGGGCTACTTAGGGCTTTCCTTTATTGGGAGTGGTGGTGGTGATGTACGAAGAAGGATGGCGGGTGTGGTTTAAAGATGTAGGGTCAACGTTGGTCCCAGTAACCTACATGATCTAATTGTCACAAATGTGAAGCACATTCACAAATGTGAAGCGCCATTATTTAAATTCCAGGGCAGTTAACATACAGAGCTGTATTAGTTTCAAGTGTACAATATAGTGATTCAACAGTTCCATACTTACCCAGTGTGCATCACGAGTGCACTCCCAATCTCCTCTACCTATTTCACCCACCCACCCTCCCAGAGATGTGGTTGCATCTCTGGTAACCACAAGGTAGCCTCCCCTCTGTTCTCTATAGTTAAGAATCTGTTCTTTGGTTTGTCTCTCTCTTTTTTTCCTTTGTTTGTTTGTTTTGTTTCTTACATTACATATATGAGTGAAATCATATATTTGTTTTTTTCTGATCAGCCTATTTCGCTTAGCATTATACTCTCATTGTTGTCTCAGATGGCAAGACTACATGTTGTCTCAGATGGCAAGACTACATTCTTTTTTATGGCTGAATACTATTCCACTCTCTGTGTGTGTGTGATATATACATATATATGTCTTTGACCATTGTCTATTGATGAACACTTGGGTGCTTCCATAGTTTGGTTATTGTAAATAATGCTACAACATACATAGGGGCACATGTATCCTTTTATATTAATGTTTTTGTATTCTTTCAGTAAATATCCAGTAGTGCAATTACTAGATGGCTGGATAGTTCTATTTTTAACTTTTTGAGGAACCTCCCTTTGAGGAACTGTCTTTCACAGTGGCTGCACCAGTTTGGATTCCCACCAATAGTTCAGAAGGGTTCCTTTTTCTCCACATTCTTATCAACACTTGTTGCCTCTTTAGTTTTTTATTTTTGTTTTTGTTTTTTTAGATTTTATTTTTAAGCAATCTCTGCACCCAACTTGGGGCTCCAATTCACAATCCTGAGATTGAGAGTCACATGGCTCCAACTGAGCCAGCCAGGTGCCCCTTGAGTTTTTTATTCTAGCCTTTCTGACAGGTGTGAGGTGATATCCCATTGTGGTTTTGTTTTGTTTTTGTTTTTGTTTTTTAATGTTTTATTTATTTATTTGACAGACAGAGATCACAAGTAGGCAGAGGCAGGCAGAGAGTGAAGGAAGGGAAGCAGGCTCCCTGCCAAGCAGAGAGTCCGATGTGGAGCTTGATCCCAGGACCCTGGAATCATGACCTGAGCCGAAGGCAGAGGCTTTAACCCATTGAGCCTCCCAGGCACCCTGCTGCATTGTGGTTTTGATTTGCATTTCCCTGATAATGGGTGCTGTTGAACATCTTGTCAGGTGTCCATTGGCATTCTGAATGTCCTCTTTGGAGAAATGTTTGTGTATGTCTTTTGTCCATTTTTTAAATCAGATTATTTGCTTTTCTGTGTGTTGAGTTGAATCAGTTCTTTTTTTTTTTTTTAAGACTTTATTTATTTATTTGAAAGAGAGAGAGCACAAGTGGGAGAAGGAGAGGGAGAAGCAGATTCCCTGCTGAGCAGAGAGCCCCATGTGGGACTCAATCTCAGGACCCTGAGATCAAGATCTCAGCTGAAGGCAAACGCTTAATGACTGAGCCACCCAGGCACCCCCAAGTTGAATCAGTTCTTTAGATACTTTGGATACTAACCCTTTATCAGGTATGCCATTTGAAAATATTTTCTCCCTTCCAGTAGGTTGTCTTTTTAGTTATGTTGGTTGTTGCCTTTACTGTGCAGAAGCTTTTCATTTTGTTTGATGTAGTGCTGGTACTTTATTTTTGCTTTTGTTTCCCTTGCCTCAGGAGACAGATGTAGAAGGATGTTGCTACAACAATGTCAGAGAAATTATTGCCAGTGCTCTATTTTAGGATTTTCATGGTTTCAGGTCTCACATTTTGAGGGTGTGTATGTGTGTGTGTGTGTGTGCGCGGTGTTTCATTCTTTTGCATGTAGCTGGCCAGTTTTGCCAACACCATTTGTAGAAGAGACTGTTTCCCATTGCATATTCTTGCCTCCTTTGTAAAAGATTAGTTGACCATATAATTGTGGGTTTATTTCTGGGTTTTATATTCTCTTCCCTTGATCCACATGTCTATTTTTATGCCAGCAACATACTGTTTTGAATATACAGCTTTGTAACATAACTTGAAGTCTGGAATGTGCTACACTCAGTTTTGCTTTTCTTTCTCATTGCTTCGGTTCTTCGGGGTCTTCTGTGGTTCCATACAAATGCTAGTATTGTTCTAGTTCTGTGGAAAATGCTGTTGATAGTTTGATAGGGATTGCATTGAATCTGTAGATTGCATTGGGTAGTATAGACAGTTTATTTGTTCTTCCAACCCATGAACATGGACTGTCTTTCCATTTCTTTTTGTTGTCTTTAATTTCTTTCATTGGTATTTTATAGTTTTCAGAATACAGGGCTTTTACCACTTTGTTTAAGTTTATTCCTAGGTATTTTATTATTTTTTTGCACTTGTAAGTGGATTGTTTTCTTAATTTCTTTCTGCTGCTTCATTACTAGTAAATAGAAATGCAAGAGATTTCTGTACATTGATTTTGTATCATGCAACTTTATGATTTCATTTATCAGTTTTAGTAGTTTTTTGATGGAGTCTTTCAAGTTTTCTATATATAGTATCATGTCATCAGCAAATAGTGGAAGTTTTACTTATCAATTTGGATGCCTTTTCTTTCTTTTTGTTGTCCAATTGCTGTCGCTAGGACTTCCAGTACTGTGTTAAAGTAAAGTGATGAGAGTGTCCTTGTCTTGTTCCTGACCTTAGAGGAAAAGCTCCCAGTTTTTCCCCATTGAGTATGATGTTAGGTTGGGATTTTTCATATATGGCCTTTATTATGTTGAGGTATATTCCCTCTAGATCTACCTTGTTGAGGGATTTTATCATGAATGGATGTTGTCCTTTGTCAAAACTTTTCTGCACTTACTGAGATGATCATATGGGTTTTATCCTTTCTCTTATTGATATGATATATCACACTGATTGACTTTTGAATACTGAAACACTCTTACATCCTGGGAATACATCCCTCTTGATCATGATGAATGATTTTTTTTTATTGTACTGTTGGATTTGAACTGTTAATATTTTGTTGAGGATTTTTGCATCTACATTCATCAGAGATACTGGCAGGTAGCGCGTGCTCTCTCTCTCTTTTGTGGTGTCTTGCTACTTAATTTTTAAGAACTCTTTAATATCCTCTTAATATATTAGTGATACTAACCATTTGTTTGTTATATATGCTGCGAATATTGTCTTGTGGTTTGTCCACTGTTCTTTGACTTTTTATGATGGCTTTAACCATGAAAAATGTTTTATGTTTATGTATTCAAAATAATAAATTTTTCTTATTACTCTGGATTTCAAGTCATAGTAAGACTTTCTCTACACTGAAACTAAAGTTGTCTGCTAGTACTGCATGGTTTTGGTTTTTGCATTTAGATCCCTAATCCAGTAGGAATTTATTTTTATGTGAAGTGTTAGGTATGGTTCTACTTTTATCTTTTCCCAAATGGTTACCCAGTTGTTTCAGCACTATTTTTTAGAAAGTCAATTTTTGCCCCAGTGGCTTGAGATGACCCTCCACCAATATTCCAAGTTTGCAAATGTGTCTCAGTCTATTTTAGGGCTTTTTATTTTATTCTATTCTGCTGGTCTATTTGTCTACTCGTGCACTGATACTGAACAGTTTTGTTATAGAGGCTCTTTAGTGTGTTTTCTTGTCTGATAAGGCTAGTCCTCCTCAGGTTTTCCTTTTTGTTGTTTGCCAAAATATTTTTGCATATTTTCTTCTATATTGTATTCTTTTTTTTTAAGATTTTATTTATTTATTTGACAGATGGAGATCACAGAGAAGCAGGCAGAGAGAGAGGAGGAAGCAGGCTCCCTGCTGAGCAGAGAGCCCGATGCGGGGCTCGATCCCAGGACCCTGGGATCATGACCTGAGCCAAAGGCAGAGGCTTTAACCCACTGAGCCACACAGGTGCCCCTCTATATTGTATTTTTGCTGAAAATGCATAACCTGCATTTAATCATGAGGAAACTGAGGGAAATTTTCTACAAGAATTGGCTAATGTTCTCCACAAAAACATTAAGGTCAGATGAGAAAAAATTTAATTATACGTAAGTAAATATTATATTTATAAAATATTGCAATATTATATATACTCAATCTCTTTGCCAAATGTAGGAGTTGCAGACTAGCTACTTTTGAAGCAAATGGGTGGGCAAAACTATCATGATGCAGGAGCATTTCCTAGTAGTTTAGCTTTGACTAAACTGTCAGTTCAGGAACTGGACTCCTAGGAAGGTGACAATGTCTCCTGATAAGATTTGCCAACCACTTCTAGGAATGATGTTGGCATTACTTGGCGGTGCAGGCCGGACACCCTGCCTTCTGATATATTTGGGCAAGTAGCAGAGCCAAGGGGAGGTTGGATAAACATGTGGAAGGGTTATTTAATGTCATATAGTACCAAAACTCAAAGGTTTGCAGCTGATTTAAAATTCCAACTCTTGAACCTTTATCAGGCTGTCCTAGAGTTAAAGCCTTGACTCACTCTTAAATTCAGAAAAAAAGAGCTCAATGATTAACAGAGGCAGGGAGAAAGGCTATGGTAGAAATGCATTCCTGACGGCAGAGAAAGTGCCGCTTGTTGACATATAAAGACAGAGTTTAGTATCAGCAAGCAAAGCCATTTGATTCCCATAACTCATCAGCCTCTGTCACTCTGTATGTGGATCAGCTTTTCTGCCCAGGTCAGAGAGCAGGGATCAATTAGAGGAGAATGTTGTACTTACTGAGGGGTGCCTGGTGTCTGGGTTTTCTGACTGGAAAGCATTTCTGACTCACCTCACGTGGAGCCTCTGAACTGCCTGTTCTTGGAGAAAATCTTCTCTCAGGCACTTTAAATGACTGTTAGAAGAACCATGGCTTGCTCACTGGAGGGGCCTCTGTAAAATAAAGCAGGTTGGCTAGGCTTTATTTTCAAGAAAGCAGAGTTAGAAAATCAATTCTTACATATAACACATTTGATGGTCAACCTCAACCATGGATATTTAAAAAATTTTTTTTAAAATTTATTTATTTGACTGAGAGAGATCACAAGTAGGCAGAGGGGCAGGCAGAGAGAGAAGGGGAAGCAGGTTGCCCACTGAGCAGAGCGCATGATGTGGGACTCGATCCCAGGATCATGACCTGAGCTGAAGGCACAGGCCCAACCCACTGAGCCACCCAGGTGCCCCAACCATGGGTATTTTAAAACTAGGGGTAGTTCAGCATGAAATCTGAGAGCTATGCATTATAAAAGCATAAAAGCATGTACTTTTTTTTTTTTGCCAACTTCCTCAGCCTGTAATGCCCTAAAGATATAAAATAATACTGTAGAAAACATTACATATTGTTTAATACCTCTGAATTCCTTTATTGAAAAGGCAAGCAGCTAGTGGTTTACACTATTGCATACACATTGAATTAAGTTAGAAACTGTTATAAAATGGAAGGAGATTTTTGTGATCGTCAGTATTTCAAAAATACTTCAGGTAAAGGCTACCCAGAATGATTACATGTACATTTTAAGAGTTGTAAACTCACCTTGCAGGCAGTAGTTTGTTGAACTAAACCAGAGGTTTTACCAGAGAGAAAGAACAATGTCATAAATAATTTTGTGAGTCTTGTTAAAAAGAAATTGGTGGGGAAAAAAAAAGAATTTGGTGGGGTGCCTGGGTGGTGAAGTTGGTTAAGCGTCCCACTCTTGGTTTCAGCTCAGGTCGTGATCTTAGGGTCATGAGATCAAGCCTTGCATCAGACTCTGTGCTCATTACAGAGGCTGTTTGAGATTCTCTCTCTCTCCTTCTGCCCCTCCCACCCATTCTCTCTCTCTAAAATAAGTAAATCTTAAAAAAAATAAAGAAAGAAAAAAAGAATTTGGTCAGGGGGTGATTGGTAAAATATATCTTGTAGCTAAGAAATCTAACAAAGAGTTATAGAATTTGACACTGTTGGAATATAGTTGCACACATTTGCTGCTCACACTTCATATACTAGTGCAAAATGATAATAGTAGTAGTAATTTGGCTTCAATTTGACCACACTACCAGATATATAATTAATAAAGTACTAAATTAATTAATTAATTAAGTACTAAAATAATACTTTAAAAATAATCATAACTGGGGCACCTGAGTGGCTCAGTTGGTTAAGTGTCTGCTTTCGGCTCAGGTCATGATCTTGGGGTCCTGAGATTGAGTCTTGCATCAGGCTCCCTGCTCCGTGGGAAGTCTGCTTCTCTCTCTCCCTTTGCCCCTTCCCTGTTTGTGTTCTCTCTCTCAAATGAATAAATAAAATCTTAAAAAAATAATAACTACCATTTCTTTAAAAAAGCATAAAATTTACAGTTAGTGGACTTATTAAATTGGGTCAGAACTATATTATTGGATTTTTAGGTTTGTGGGTTCTCATAAAACAAAACTCACAAGTCCTCTTGAATAATCAAACCATAGAGGGGTAGCAATACATGCACAGGAACTGGGGGCTTGGTTAAAGATAGTTGGTAACAATCCCAAATTCTCACGCTATAGTCACACCATTTGTACCACTCATTACTTAGAAAACCAGCTGGATTTAAGCACTTTTAGTTATGAGTCCAAATTCATTTACACATATTAAATACTGAAGCTATGGCACAGATCTTGTTATAAATGTCTTGCCTCACACTGTAATGTAAAATGTGATATTTAACACTGCTTGGATGAATTATATCAATGATAAAGAATTTGGATAAGTTGAGGCTTTTACAATTAGTATTATTGTTGTTACTTTTTCCATTGGTATTTGTAGCTTCAGCAATGACTTTGTGAAACTGTGTCTTAACAGTGAACAGTTCTGTAGCTTTTAAAATGCTGGGTTTCCAGTTGTTTGGTTTTTTGTTTGTTTGTTTGTTTGTTTAGAGAGAGAGAAAGAAAGAGTGCATGCGGGGGGAAGGGAGGGGAAGGAGCAGTGGGAGAGAGAGAGAATCTTAAGAAGGCTCCAAGCCTAGGACAGAGCTGACCCAGGGCTTGATCTCACGACCCTGAGATCATGACCTGAGCTGAAATCGAAAGTTGGTTACTTAACTAACTGAGTCACCCAGGCACCCCTGGATTTTCAATTGTAAAACAGATTTTGTCAGTGACTTTTCTCTTATTAAATCCTCTAATATTAATGAACAATCCATTAAATTATTAGGAAATAATACATATTATATTGGATTATAGAATGCTAAGAAGTTTATGTCTTCAACAAAATTGTTAGACCTGTCCCTGACTTTGTGCAATATCCACATTATAGTCATTGACTGAAAAATAAAGACAAGAATATGCCATTGTTTCCACTATGTGAAAACCAAAATCTTGTAAATCATAAAACATCCCTAGTCTTATTACAACTATTTAAAAGATTGTGAGCTTATCAAAATGCACATGAAAAAAGATTTTTGTTTTGTTTTTTTCTAAAGTAGGCTCCACATACAACACGGGGCTTTAACTCATGACCCTGAGATCATGAGTTGCAAGCTCTACCTGGTGAGCCAGCCAGGCACCCCAAAACAAGTTTTACTATACTGTACAATGGGTAGATTTATCTGAATTCTCAGGCATGGTTATGGCAGGGCAAGAATTCTCAAACAAATTCAGTAAAAAGAATGACTCAAAAACATTTGAAAAGGTCTATGGGAGAAGTGCCAGTAATGACTGTAGGATTCAACAGACAAGAAGAGGAGTTCAAGATAGCACCATCCCAGGAAGGCCAGAAAGCCTCCATCAAGAGCATAGCGGTCACTAGTCTTGGGCAAGAGTGGGGACAGCTTTTGCAGGACTGGATGAAGGGAGCATGTTGTTTTTGTTTTCCTAGCATCTTTTATCTCTGCTTTTGGTAACAGTCCCAAATTTTTTTTGGGCACCCACTTAGAGGTGGGAGGAGTGGGAATATGATCAAAGGGAAGCCAATCAGATTCTATTTATCTCAGGAATTTGAAAGTTCAGAAAAGAAACACAAGAGGGAAATTGATTGGATTTTGGTCATTCTGGTGGTAGTGACTCAAAGGGGACTCCTGAGTTCCTGTGGTCTATGCCCTTCCCAAGCCCTGCCTACTTAGTTTTTCCTTAACTGTGAGTTCTGTAGTTTCTTTCCCCCAAATTCAATTTTGTCAGTTTTCCAATTTCTGTTCTGTGCAAATAAAGAGCTGTATGAGATACAGAAGGTGGGTATACATAGAAACATTTTAAGCATGAGGTGGGAAGGGGAAGTCTGTTCTCCCCTGCAGAGGCAAGTGGGGTAGATAATATGAAAAACGCTATGAAGTTATGGAAGGGAGCTAATCAAGGATAAGTATAAAGATCAAGGATAAGTAAAAGGACTGCTAACCAGGGCTGAAGTTTTAGCCATATTTGCAGAATATAATTTCTAGTGATTTTATTCGGGAACCTTGGCTCGGGAAAGGAGAAAGGACATAATTGGATTGATTCAAAGTTAGGAGCTAGCAGGGCTATATGTCAGAAGGTTGACATGAGGATATTAAAGAACTTTCAAAGGAAGTTGATGGCTACTACCATGTGTGTTATGCAGAACAGGGAAAGAAATAAAGCTAAGAAGGTGGCACTGGGGGAACAAGGGGAGAACTGAGGGATGAGGTTTGGGTTCATTGAGAACAGACTAGGGAATAAAAGAAAGACCTAAAATTTAAGAGGCTGCTCTGTTGCAGTCCAGATTTAGAAGTAAGAAAATCAGGTTTATAAAGACTGGGGTGCAGGTAAGTGAGGGGCTCTGAGAACTGGGATATTGATCAAGGCTATTAAGACACATTGAGACCAGGGTCATTAACTGGTTACCTAATTGATGATGTCAGATGAGATGCAAGGGCAGTAACTGGCTCACCTAAATTTTACCAACCAAATTGGAAAGGTTTTTGTTTTGTTTCTATGGAGTGAGGCATTCTACTAGAAGGCTGCTAGACAGCCAGTTAAAAATAGAGTTCCCTTAAGAGGGTAAGACTAGATACAGTGTAGCATAGTGGTTAACTGTGTAGGTTCCTGGCTCTGATTCTTTGCTGATTGTCTAACCCTCAGGAACTTATCTTTCTGTGCCTCAGTTTCTTCAACTATAACATTAAGATAATAGCACCTACTTCACAGGGTCTTGTGAGAATTAAATGAATTAATATGTATAAAGTGTTTGGTCAATACTCAGCACTACATAAATGTTAGCTATTACTATTAAAGGGAGACAGATATAAAAATAAATTATAATACAATGTAATACTTTCTGATATTTATACAAACATATAGAAAACGACAGGGGCAATTAAACTGTACTTGGAATAATTGGGCACATTTTCACTGAGGTGATAAAAGCGAAAACAAAAGAAAACCCAAGAGCTGGACAAAGAGCATACGGATAGTGGTAAGATCCATGTTTAATACTCACCAGAAGGCAGGAATTGTGCTAGCTGTTTTTAGAATATCACCACATTTAAGGGCACCTGGGTGGCTTAGTCATCAAGCGTCTGCTTTTGGCTTAGGTCGGGATCCCAGGGTCCTGAGCCCCCCATGGGGCTCCCTGCTCAGCGAGAGCCCTGCTTCTCCCTCTCCCCTGGCTTATGCTCCCTCTCTTGCTGTCAAATAAATAAGTAAAATCTTAGAAAAAAATACCGCAGGGGTAGGGGTAGGGAGAGGGTGGTTGGGTTATGGACATAGGGGAAGGCATGTGCTATGGTGAGTGCTGTGAAGTGTGTAAACCTGGCGATTCACAGACCTGTACCCCTGGGGCTAATAATACATTACATGTTAATAAAAAATTTAAAACAAACAAGTGAAGAACCTAAAAAAAAAAAAATCACATTTAATGCCATGTCCCTGCAAGACATGTATCTTCCTTTTCCTGAGGAGGAACGCTAACAGAAGTTAAATGACTTGCCCTTGGGTTGGTCTGGCACAAGAAGAACTCAACAAAGGGAAAAATCTGGATCACTCAGCGTTACCGGGGAGCTGGGAGAACTTAAGATACACTCGCAGCGGGGATCAGATTATAAAAGATTTTGCTTGTCTTATGAGAAGTCTGGACTTCAATCTGTGGACAATGCCGAGTGGGTAAAGGCTTTTAATTAAGCAGGGCCTACACAACGTTGAAACCGAGCAGGTCAGCAGGGATGGTGATGGTCAGACTGGTCCATCCTCCTCCACTTACTGAGCGCCAAGGCGCGGACCCAGCGAAGGGCAGCGGAGTTGCAACCAGGAAGACACGCAGTTGGGAAAGCTTTGCTTCCTCCCACGAAGGCCGGAGCCCCTAGACGGGTTGTTTCACAGCTTCCTTTCGGGGTTCCCTTCTGGAGAGGACCCGGGCACGTAACGCGCCCCACAGCCACCGCCTGCGCCCTCCGGCTCCACAGCAACCCGGCCACCAGCGCCCCCAGGCGTCCGCATCCTCTCTTTCTTCCCGCTTCCATCTTAGCCCAGCCGCAGGCCTTCTGACTCAACTCCGAATCCGTGGCCATTTCTTTTCTCCGCCTGCGCGGCTCATCCGGTCACGTGCGAGCACGGTCACGTGACAGCCGGTCACGTGCCGGGGCCTCAGGGTTCAGGGCTCCGCTTCCGCAGCCCTGCGGGCCTCGGCGGATACAGTGGTGGCTACCCCGGAGCCCGCCGAACTGCACCGCCGGGATGGTGAGGGCGGAGGGCAGCGTGCAGCGGGCGGGGTTGGGTCGGGGCCGGGCCGGGGCCGCAGCCTCCCCGAAGCTCAGCCCTTCTTTTCGTCCTTCCCACTGCAGATGAACCGGACGACCCCCGACCAGGAGCGGGCGCCGGCGTCCGAGCCTGTGTGGGAGCGACCCTGGTCGGTGGAGGAGATCCGCAGGAGCAGCCAGAGCTGGTCGCTGGCGGCTGATGCGGGCGTGAGAGGCGGGCCCCAGGGACGGGAGTGGAGCGGGGGCCGCCTGGGGTGACGCGCAGCTTGCTAGCAGAAGGATAGGAGCCCCGAATCCTTCCCCACCCGCTCTATCCCGCTGTCTCTGTTATTTTTGATAACACGCCTCTTCCCTATTTCAAAAACGCCACGGTGGCGGACCCTAGGCACCTGGGCGGGGGCGGGCCTGTCGTCCTTAGCTGGCTGAGTGCCCCTACTCGGACTGCAGCCCAGACGCGGGGTTCTGTTCCTTGTTTGGGTTTTCAGCAGTGCACCCACCTCCATCTTGAGGGAGGCAGATGGATTTTCTCTGCGCCCGGGATTACTAGGGCACCAGTGAGGCCATTCCACGCTGGGACCCGGACTGTATGGGGAGGTAGACAAGCCTCTGTGGATCTCTTGCAGTGGGACTTTAAAGGCCTGGGGCCCTAGAAGCTCGGAACTGTGATTCCAAAGTCCCATATGAATACATTTTAAAAAAAAATAAGAGTGGTGGTTTGTTATTTCGCTCTTCGTCCGGGATTTCTGAAGAATGATAACCAAACAAGACTTCAAAAATTCTCCCGATATGAGATAGCAAGTGTCCATTCACTCCTGTCACTGTTGTGATGAGCTGCTTTAATGTTTTTCCATGCTGCTTGGTCTTGGGTACTGTCAAAAGCAGCATCCGTTACATTCCAGCACATACACTCAAAGTTGAAAAGAAAATGAGTTCTTTTTTCTTTTTGACCCACAGCAGACACATGTGATACTGATATTGCTGTTTTTTTTTTTTTTTTAATAGCTGCTACAGTTTCTACAGGAATTCTCACAGCAGACTATCTCTAGGACCCATGAAATCAAGAAACAAGTGGATGGACTAATCCGGGAAACTAAAGCCACAGATTGTCGTCTTCATAATGTCTTCAATGACTTCCTTATGCTGTCTAATACCCAGTTCATTGAGAACGTGAGTTATGTAGTTGTATCAGACTTATAAATAATGCTTTTTGGAGAAACGAGAGTTCTGTTGTGATACTTAGTGGATTTTTATTAGGTACCCTCTTCAATTTTGATGAATGTAGGGGTTCTTGGGAATTGAAGCTTATTCCTCTAGGATTAATGCCTTTTTTAAAATTAGTAAAATTTATTTTTTCAAGCTTTAAAAACTAGTGATATAGTTTTTCTTAGTTCTAGTTTTTTCATCCGTTTTTAGTTTTAGTTGTGCCGACTTGGATGGCATTCCAACAAGCCTTTTTGTGGACATGTTCTGTAAGGAGAGCTATACACCAAGTCTGATCCTCTGGGCAACCAAAATGTGGCTGCAGTATTGACTGTGTCTATCACGTTCTGATAAATTATATTAAAGGCATGCGTGAGCCTACTTGGAATAGTCTTTTTTTTTTTTCTTTTTTGTAGTATTGATTAACATTTTGTTTCAATGGCTGAACCTGTTATATGGAGTCAGCTCTAAACAGAGTATTGAGCTTTGAGCCATGATTTTTCACTATATATGTATTGACTTTCTAAGTGCTAGGTCCTAGGAATACATAGGTAAATTAGCTAGACCTCTCTTTGGAGAATACCACAATATTCCGTAATATTGTAATTCCCAATAGAAAGAAAACAAATGTGGCTAGAGCCCAGTGAGTGAAGGGGAGACTGTTAAGAGATGAAAATGGAGAGGAAGCTTAGTTAAGCGCATCTCTGTGTCCATCGGGAGGTTAACTTCCTGAGTGTCAGCCTTATATAATCTGCCAAAAGAGGATTATTAAAGTAGCCTATTTCCTGAGATTGTTAGATGTAAAGTATTAGAAAGGATTTTGAAAATTGCAAAATTATAAAAGCCCGAGATTCAGGATTATGACAACAGAGCCAAATATTGTCATGCAGGTATCTTATGCCACATAGTAATGCGGTTTTTTTAGTAGTTCATGTTGAACAGCCACTACCATTTTGGGGAAACTGTATAAAATAAGGATTTAGTGAAGGAGTTCAAGATCTCTTTGCCAGTAAGTTTAAGATAGAGCAAGTGTTCTAGTAAAATCTCTAGTCAGCTTTTGGTCATCTGTGTAGAATGTGCGTGCTTGGTTCTGAGCATCTTTCTCACTGGCAGATGCAGTTTACAGGTGTATGCAGCCCTGTTTCCTTTTCATCAAGCCAAATATAGTTTCCTTTTAAGTATACTTGTTTGCCCTCATTCTGTACTTTTCTTGCTGGGTGAGGTGTTCAGCTCTTCTCTGCAGTCAGTGCTGGAGCCCTAGAATAGGCAAGGAGTTGAATTGGAAGGGTCCCTTTGTACCCAATGTGCCTGTACCACTAAATTGGTACCCAGTTGAATTTTGTGGAGTGGGGGTGGGCATCATAAACTATTTTTTCTGAATCACAGTCTTCATGTCATACTTATCTTTCATTTGGCTGTTACTTTCTGGCCAGGTTTTTTTAGGTTTTGAGTTTTCCTTGATCTAGCGGGTTTTTTTGTTCTTGTTGATTTTTTTTTTTTTTTTTGGTAGTAGTAGTTCTTTATTTCTGCTCACTTCTTGGATGCCCTTTTTCCATACGTTTTTCCATTGCCTTAGTCCTTAAGCTTCTTCCCCTTCCATTCTGCAGCCAGAATTCCCCTCTCAGTGTGCTTGTTTTACTGCTTCTCATACCTTCCTGTAATGCCACGTGTTACGTGGTCTTCTTATTCGTGGCAGAACTTAATGATGTGAAGGGTGCAGCTGATGCTTAATAAAACTGTGAAAAAAAATCTACGTATGTTAAGACACTTTGCAGTGATTTGGCTTTTTATATGTTTTCTTCAAACCCTGACACTGGTGCTCATGTATTACAATTCTGGCTTGAATGATGGTGCCATTTAGTTTCACGGTAGTTTATTAGAAAGTTACTCAAAATCACAGGTAGGTTTCTGGGTTTTAGTAGTTAACCTCAGAAGCAGGTACCCAGGTTGAAAAATGCATTAAAGAATTAGTGAAATTAAAGAGCAATCAAAACTTTCTAGGACAAGAGAAATTAGTACCTTTAGTAAAGGCCCAAGAGGGGACTCTGAAGGAGGAGATATACTAATTAACAGTGGGATGTTATCAGAAGGGAACAGAATTCTTAAGGTTTCATTAACCTATTAATTTAAGAAATTTGTCCTGAAACATGAAGTGACCTAGAGATGACTTTTTTTATAAACTTAATTTTTTTAGTAATCTCTATACCCAAAATGGAGCTTGAACTCATGATCTCAGGGTCACGAATCGCATGCTCTTCTTCTTCTTTTTCTTTTTTAAAGATTTTATTCATTTATTTGACAGACAGAGATCACAAGTAGGCAGAGAGGCAGGCGGTGGGGGCAGGTAACGTGCTTCCCGCTGAGCAGAGAGCCCAACGCAGGGCTCGATCCCAGGACCCTGAGATCATGACCCGAGCTGAAGGCAGAGGCTCAAGCCACTGAACCACCCAGGTGCCCCAGGAGTTGCATGCTCTTCTGACTGTACTAGCCAGGCACCCCAGAAATGACTTCTTCAGTGTACTTCCTATGACTGTAATTTCATATTTATTGATATAGTTTGTTGTGTCAAACTACCCTATTAAATCAGGCCCCACATTTGTTCTAAATATTGTATTCTTTGGGCCCAGCACGTCCCTGGTTTGTAGGACCCTAGAGAATGTCTGAATGAATGAATGAGAGAACACATAAATGAAAAAGACCAAGGCTATTTATAATCTGTTAAGAAGTCCTCAGCCCCTGGGTTCCTCTTCTCCAGTTTACCACCATATCTCTGACCCCATTTCCCCAAATGAAGAAAAAATCCTTTGAGGGGAAATACCAAAGATATTTAACAATCTGGGAATAGCTACCTGATTTAAAAATTATCAAGAAACACACGAAGCTGTGAGGGTAGCCTGTTAAGAGTGAAGGAAGTTAGCATTGATTATCTGCTGCATGCTGGGGACTTGAGATATGTCGTTCTCATCACTCTTGGAAGATCCACGGGTTTTATGTATTTGCTGGATGGTTTCTTAGAGGTCATGTTTGGCCTACCAGCCATAGTCTGCTAGTATCTTATGAAGTAGATTTTAATGACAAGCAGGGGAAAAAGTAAGATGTTGGTGCTGTTCAGACTTGAGCGTGAAGCTCAACCTTTTAGGTTAGATGGTCTTGCTATTTAAAATCTGAAGTGATCTTGGTAGCTGCCATGTCTGAAAGCCTCAGTTTTGAGATTTATTTACTTTTTTGTTCCTGTCTCTGAAGATTAACCACCCCTCCCAATTTCTTGTACTTATAGAACAGTTATTTTTTTTAAAAGTATGGAAAACGAAGCAGCATGTGAAATTTCAGATGGGGGGTGGCGCTCTGAGCATTCTGACATATATGCATTCTAAGTCCATCTCCCATGCTGACATTGGCCTTTAAGTTTTTTCCTTCCTGTTATAAAAGTAATGAACACTTGTAGAAGAGATTGGCCTAGATAAAAAGTACTAAAGTGAAAAAATTAAAACCACAAAAAATCAACTATAATTCCACCTCCCCAAATTAACCAGCCATTGAACACTTTGCCATATTTCTTTCTAGTCTTTTTTTTTTTAACTTTAATCTTTTCTGTACGTATATATATGCAGGCCGCATTTTTCTTAATATTAGTTTATTATTTTATAACCATTTTAATAGTTTTTCAATATAAAACTTTTTAATGGAATCTTTCAAATGTCTAGAACAGAACAGATAATAACCACAAATGCGAGGAATATGCACCACTTTGCATTAGCAGACTTTAATATTTTTCCATATTGGTTCAAAGGTACCAACTTCCCATTTTTTACCTTAACCCTAAATATTTTGGCTGAGGGCCTCTCTTTGTATATCTGTATTTTTATTCTTATCTGGAAAGTATATATCTGCATGGATGTGTAGGCGTGCTTATATATGTAGTATGAAATAGCAATGTTACTTTGTTTTTTTTCCCCATATGGGTAAGCTTTATTTTAAGTTTTTTTCCTCACTGACTCATGTGTATGAAAGTATGTATATATACATTTATGTTTTGTGAATGTAAAATTAGGCTTACATGTAATTATGGATCAGTTTCTTGCCTCTGTATTTTATTATGATTATCTCTATGCCAGTATCCCAATATTAAATACTGTAGATTTCGAATAAGTCTTACTAGGACACATTCCCATGTATTCTTTTTAATAGTTAAATAGTTAAAAAGTAAAAGACATCACAGTGAGTTACTGGAGCCATAGCTCTCTTGGAAAAGAGATGCCTGCCCATGCTGTACAGGTCAGTCAAATGCCTGGCCATTGGCAAATATTTGGTGGGCTTGGCTTACCTGCTTTCATATAAATGGGATAATAAAAGTTTATCAACCATTTTAAGCAACAGGATGAAAAAAACTTTTACCATTTCCATTGCTCAAAGTGTTAAAGCTCTTGTTACCTAGTAGGTAAGTTCTACCAGTTGGCATTTCCAGTAGCCTCATGTTTAAGTACCTGTATCGTTGCCCTGTCAGCATTAGGTATTAGGTTATACCAAAAAGTATGAAAATGATATCTTAATTGTTTTTGTGACTCTTTCGTCAACCAACCATGAGATTGAACTTTTTTTCATGTTTCCTAGTCATTTGTATCTTTTTAAGTTTAATATTTGGTTCATTAACTGCTGCTTTTTGCCTTTTGTCTTTGACTGATGGCCTCAGTCATTTGTTGAATGATCGTTTCTTCTCTGTCTTTGACTTTTTATATTGAGTGTTGAATTTGTATATTGCATATTGCAAGGTCTTCCAAATATTTTGACCGTTTAACACTGAATTTGATTCCACATGTAGCGTGTATATGACGAAGAGGTGGAGGAACCGATGCTCAAGGCTGAGACGGAAAAAGCAGAACAGGTACTTGCACTAAATCTCTCTTCTGTTGAGTCTTGACTTAGGGAAAGAAAGTGGTGGAACTTTGTAACGTGGCTGGTGGGGGATTGTGGGCAAGAGGAAGGTTACTAGGGGAAATGGAAAGGCTGCTCCAGATAGCCCGGGGGTTGAATTGTTTGGTTTATTTCTGAAATTTTGTATAGTAAGAAATACATGAAGTTTCTAAATTCTGGCTTCAGAGTAGAGCACAGGTCAGTGGAGATTTTCTGTAAAAGACCAGATAGTAAATGTTTTAGGTTTGTCTGGCTACATTGGTCTGTGTCTCTTTCCCTTCTTTTCCCTTCTTCTCTTTCTCCTCCTTCCTCTCACACCCTTAGAAAATGTAAAAACCATGGGGCGCCTGGGTGGCTCTGTCGTTAAGCCTCTGCCTTCAGCTCAGGTCATGATCTGGAGGTCCTGGGATCGAGCCCCGCATCGGGCTCCCTGCTTGGCAGGAAGCCTGCTTCTTCCTCTCTCACTCCCTCTGCTTGTGTTCCCTCTCTTGCTGTCTCTCTCTCTCTGTCAAATAAATAAATAAAATCTTTAAAAAAAAATGTGAAAACCATTCTTACCTTGAGGGCTATACAAAAGCAGGCCACAGACTGGTCTGTAGGTTGTGAGTTCTTTGAAGACCATGTTTTCCTGTTCTTTCATGACAGCCTGGATTCCTACCAGTTGGAAACGACAGTGAGACGAATGCTAATTTAGTCCACACACATTTGAGTGCCTCCTGCTTGCCACAGGGTGTGTTAGTAGAGGACATGGAATGCGCAGAGAGCATGTATTGACTCTCCTAAGATTGCAGGGAGCTGGTGACTTAAAGACTTAATCCTCAGGAGCTTATGGTCTTGGTTGGGGCACTAGGGAATAACATGTCGGAACTGCTAACTGTTCTGAAAGTTCAGGTGAGAAGAGCTGAGGGATGTAAGCAGGGAAAACCTACAAGGATAGGACGTTAGCTAGGTGAAGAAAGAAGGGCCAGATTTTAAGGCCATTTCAGTGAGAGAGAATGCCAGCAGCTGAAGTTCAGTGTTGGGATATGTGCCTGGTATTTTATGGACTATGTTAATGGAAGATACTGGTGGCTAGGCAGGAAGAAGGAAAAGGGAGTGAGGGGTGGGTGCTGGAGGGCTTCATAAACCAGGCTGAGGAGTCTAGGGGCAGTAGTTTCTATCTTTCTATCTTTCTACCTTCCATGGCCTCACATGTTCTAGATTCATAATCATTATCCCTGGGTATTGCCACACCATGGGCCAGAGCATAGTTAAGACCTTCTGGGCTTTCTAGTCCCCTGGCAGGGGGTTGTACCTTCCACTTAGGAAAGCGCTGGAATATAAGTTTATAATGGGAGTAGCCTTGGCTCAGCTCTAATTTACTGAGAAGATACACATCACTTGAAAAAGTTGGTATTCTGTGAGTAACTGTTGCTCAGATGAAACTGTTAGGATAGGATGTTAGACACCACCCATAGTTCTGCCTATTCTCAGCTTTAAAAAAAGTTACTTTTAATGATTCTCAAACAATTTGCTAACCATTTAAATTTGAATGCAGTGGATATGGTTACACCAGGTCAGGTTCATTGTGAAGTGATGAGTGTGTAGTGCACTATTTTTAAATATTTACTTCACAAACACGTTTTCACACACGTAGTGCACCGTTAGCTATTTAACTGGAACCAAGCATACCAGAGTGGAAAAAAGATGCAGCCAGAACAAAAAAGCCCCATTAGAAAGACTTCCATACTTGAGGTGAAAGTGTAAGAGACTCATAGGTTTTCCCTTTGACCCTCATAACAGCACTGCATGGGTTGGTTCTTTCTATAATTTTGTATCAGCTTCTAGAATATTTATGAAGAGGGGAAATGACATGAGTTTGTTTTTTCAATATTTCTCACAACTGAAGACACAGTTGATGAGTGAGGGGACTGTCACTGAGAGCTGCTGTGGTAGAAAATGGAGGCCTGTGGAGTATTTTCAGCAGCTTGGTGATACGTGCAGACATTCATTGGGGGCATTGTTTTAGGATCCTGTACAGGATAAGTCTGAGATGGAACTGACCCTCTCTTGCTTTGAAACAGATTTATGAAATAGCCATAATTACTAGGTTTTGGTTTTTGTATTTTAACTGGTTGAAAAATGACATCTCTGGCTGGAGTATTTCTAAAGTCTTAACTTCTGACTTGTCCAAAGACACATTAACCAAAGTTCATGGGATGCAGTCATGATGAACCTGAAAATCTAGGCCCTTCATTCCTTCAGTGGCAGGGGAGTGGTGTACCATTCACGGGCAGGGGATTTTTACATAGGTTACTTAGCTGAACCATTCTACCAGAGTTGTGCTTTTGTTTCTGTAGGTGGTGAACTGGGAACTTTGGGACCTTAGGTAGTTCGATCCATGTCTGGAAAGTGACAAATTTGGGGTTTAAAAGCTACTCCAAAGTCTCTTGAGATGTTCAGCAGAATCTGACTTGTTAACATTTTTAATTGATTTCTTTTTGTTTTATTAGGGTGGTATCAATATTTTGGAGATCCATGCTGAACAGTATTTTTTTGTAGGAGAAGACCCGGGAACAGAAAGAAGTAGATCTGATTCCTAAAGTTCAGGAGGCTGTGAACTATGGTTTGCAAGTATTGGACAGTGCATTTGAGCAACTGGATATAAAAGCAGGAAACTCAGACTCTGAAGAAGAAGATGCTAATGAACGGGTGGAACTGATCCTTGAACCCAAGGTAAAGACATTCAGTTCATATATTTATTGTCACACTCGTGTTTGGGTACTTTAGTTGGGCACAGAATCAGTAAGACATGGACTTGATTTTGAGGAAGCAGGCGTGGCACTTAACAACTTCACATTGATTCTTTTGGAAAGACTTGGTTTACCTGAACATTGATACAAGGCAGCATGCCAGGGTAGGAGAGCATAAGGGTGTGGGGCATGGTTCCTACTCTCACAATGCTTATTACAGCATTACTGGCTGGTGGGAGAGAGGAGACATTTATATGAGTCCTGATCATAAGTGTTCTGAAAGAGAACTGACTTCTAGCTGGGAAATGAGGGTACAGAGGAGACTTCGATTGTGTTTCTAAGTATGGGAAGGCTCATGAGAGGGGCAGATTGTTGGGAACCTGAAGTTCTCTGTAGCTTGTGCTAAGGGAGACTGCAGAAATGTTGAAAGAGTTTTTAAAAAAAGTATTGAAAGACATTTGGGTTGATTTCAGGTTTTGGCTAGGATGAGTAAAGCCATTATGAGTGCTCATGAATAGACTATTAGCCTTGAAATTAGTTACTGCTTTACTATTACTTTCAGATCTGCAGAGCAGACATCTGGGGCAGCACAGCCACATGGAAGTAAACACAAAAGGTTGCCGTATTGATTTTGAGAGAGAGTCCTTGTGACACACAAGTGTGTTATGAATTGAAACATGCCACAGGGGCGCCTGGGTGGCCCAGTGGGTTAAGCGTCTGCCTTCAGCTCAGGTGATGATCCCAGGGCCCTGGGATCGAGTTCCTCATCAGGCTTCTTGCTCGGTGGGGAGCCTGCTTTTCCCTCTGCCTGCTGCTCCTCCTGCTTGTGTGCTCCCTCCGTCTCTCTCTCTCTGTGACAAATAAATAAATAAAATCTTAAAAAAAAAAAAAAAGAAAGAAAAGAAAAAGAAACATACCACAGAGCCAAGCTCTTCCAGTCATTCGTTCTGCTGCACGCTTCTCCTTCCAGTTCAAGCTTCCAGTGTTGTACGGTGTCGGGGCCATTCCTTTTGCACTGATACACTTGCTAGCTTGCCTTCCCACTGTAGAGATTATCAGTCAGCTGTGGACCCTGGGCAGGTGTATTGCCTGGGCCACACTTGTTAGTTCCAGGTCCTACACTGCTTTCTTTTCTAATGGGAAGGCCTTCTAAGTCACGGTTGGCCCAGTTAGTACTTTCTTGTTTGCACTGTTGTTATCTTTTTGTTTTTTAAGTTTTTATTTTTTCATACAATCTCCACACCCTGCACGGGGCTCAGACTTAACGACCTTGAGATCGAGAGTTGCACACTCTACCAACTGAGCCAGCGAGGCGCCCCAGTTGCTGTGGTGTCTTTAACCTTTACATTAACCTTCCCAAATTCTCTCTTGCATTAAGCATCAGAATTGTTTTCTCCTGCACCCCTAGGGTCTTTCCAGTACAGAAGAGAGATGTTGGCCAAATGCCCTACTTTGCAAAGGACAAATCAGTTTTTTTCTGTGGAGGTGGGAGGTTTTCCTGGGGTGAAGTGCTTTCTTGAGCTTAAATTTTTAATACACGTGTGTTGGGTGGGACTTAGAAGATGGGAATGGAAGGGTGTCCAGCAGGTTTTCTCTTATATACTGTGTCCTTCATTTTATTCTGTTGTTTTATAATCTGGTTTTATTTTGCCAACTTCATTTTTCTAAATTATACAGTGGGTGCTGCTGGGGGATATTATTCTTTTTCCTTCTTTGGGTCATTTTTTTCTCCCAGGCAGGTTCTCATCAGTTCTCATGTGCCTTTAGTTCATTTTGTTGACCGTAGATACTTGCGTAGTGGCTGTCTGTTTTCCTCTCATCTAGCCCATACTTTATGTGCCCTCTCCGGCCTTCTCTTCGCTGCAGTGCAGTGTGAAGGAATCTGCTGTTGGTCCCCACCTTCTCCCACTCCCAAACCTGGACACACCCACCTGCCTCCCACAGTCCTATAAAAGCATCTGGGTTATTTCCTCAGTGTGCTTCTTTGCAAATTTAGGACGATGATTGATGATTCTCAAGATTGATTGGTTGAGTGGTTGATTTTTGCTCAGCAGCACTGCATTTTAGGGGAGGAAGGCAGGGCTAGGACCCATCAGAGCTGGCCAGAGCTTTCAGTTTCTTTACTTGGTCCTCCTTTTGAACATGTTACTATGAAGTTGTGACCCTTATTTGGTTACTGCTGGTAAATTTTGTGCATACCTTTGCTATTTTGAGTACAATGAGGCCCTTGAGAAGGGGCATTCTATGTGATTTAGCTTCTCTTGGCTATTTTTTACCTAAAGATTTAACTTTTTAAAAAGTCAGTGATTTTATTTTATTTTTTTTGTACTTTGCATCCTGCTGTTTCTTATTCTTCACTTTCATTATATAACTTGTTTGGGGTAGTCAGATGCAACAGGATGTCAAATGGGAAACTTACTTTTCTTATCATTTTTTAAAAAAAGATTTTATTTATTTATTTGACAGAGAGAGATACAGCAAGAGAGAGAACACAAGCAGGGGGAGTGGGAGAGGGGGAAGCAGGCTTACCACCAAGCAGGGAATCTGATGCGGGTCTTGATTCCAAGACCCTAGTATCATGACCTGAGCCCAAGGCAGATGCTTAATGACTGTGCCACCCAGAGGCCTTGGAAACTTATTTTTCAACCTGAATATTTCATGGCTATTATCTTTCATTCTTTACAGGATCTATATATTGATCGTCCTTTACCTTATTTAATTGGGTCAAAGCTCTTCATGGAACAGGAAGATGTAGGTCTTGGAGAGCTGTCTAGTGAAGGTATCTTTTGAGCCAAATATTTTTGTTACTTTGAACATTTAAATCTTTTTATTTTAAAATAGTTTCAGTCTTTACCTTAATGTTATTAGAATATTACAGAGAACTCCTCTATACCCTTCCTTCGGGTTTACCAGTTGTTAACATTCCACCACATTTGTTTGATTTTTTCGATTATATATACATAATGTTTTTTTCTGAATCTATTTGAGAGAGGCAGACATCATGCCCTATTACTCCAAAATATTTCTCTGTGTGTTTTCTAAAATCAAGGACAGTCTCAAATGTATCTAGGGTCTATTATCAAAGTCAGGAAATTTTACTGACATAATTCTACTAGCTAATCCTCAGTCATATTTCGGATTTTGCCAGTTGTCCCACTTATGTCCTTTACAGACTCTTTTCCCTCTGGTCTAAGCTCCAGTGTGGGATCACGCGCTGCATTTAGTTGTCAAATCTCTGGTCTTCTTTTAGTCTGATAAAATTTCTCAGCTTTTATTTTGTTTTTATAGGTTTCACGTTTTTGAAGCATGCAGGCCAGTTTTTTCCCTTGGTAATTAACTTTTTTTGTAGTTAATAAGTACCTTATGGGGAGATCCTTTAAGACTATGTACATGTTTTACTCCTCACTACAGTGAAGATACTTTTAGTTCCAGTTAACGTGTATAGATGCTTTTATCAAAATCTCTGTGATGCTCAGGTGTTGTGTTTTGTGATTTTGAGAAAGAACTAAGGATGTTTTATTATGAATATTGGCGATAACGCTTTTTCTTTCTTCTAACCAGAGGGGTCGGTAGGCAGTGATCGTGGCAGTATTGCAGACAGTGAAGAGAATGAAGAAGAGGTAAGGGCTGTTTGGTGTCTCCAGGTCATTATGGGCAGGAACCTAAGGGTGCGTTTAGCAGGCTAAATAAGTATTTGACAATTAGCGATCTCTTTTCACAAATTTTTTAAATAGTGATAGTAGCCATAATCTGAGATTTTGGTTTTTTTTTTCTTTGCGACTGAGTTTCCCTTTTGTCTTGTGTACAAAAGCAAGGAAACTGCTTTTTTGACCCCCCCCTTTTTAAAAAAAGATTTTATATATTTATTGGAGAGAGAAAGCCAGAGACAGAGCATGAGCAGAAGGAGAAGGGCAGTGGGAGAGGGAGAAGCAGACTGCTCTGCTGAGCGGGGAGCCGTGTGAGGGGGCTGGGATCTGGGGATCATGACCTGACCCCAAGGCAGATACTTAACTGACTGAGCCACCCAGGCGTTCCATTTAATCCCTTTTTTACCATTCCCCTCCCTCCCACCTCCCCATCAAGTCCTCCTCTTACCAATATATTTTGAGGGGGGCAGCTTAGATATTTTGGAAGAATCTGCCTATAGTGCAGTCTTTGAGTTTCTATTTTGGAATAATTTTAGGGAAAAAGTCTATATTTGAACCTTGTTTATACTACAAAACCTAATCCAGAAGAATGCTTGAAGCATTCACTTACATTTTTATTTTGCTGCTGGCTGTAGTATCTTCATATCTACCGAACATGATCTGACTCCCTGCTCTAGGGCCTTGGCCTCTGTGGACCTTGACCATTGTTGTATCTGGGGTTGTTCCTTGAGACAGAATATTTGTTACTAATGTGTGAAGGATAGTTCATGAGTGTGGATTCCTAAAAGGAGACGGTATTGTATGTATGCTCCTCTCTTCTCCTCCTTCCCTGTTTCTGTAGTCAGCCTCCCCTGCCCTCCTGCTGGCCCTCCAAATATAGCCCCTAACAGTAGGAATAAACTTTTCCTAAATAAACTTGCTGTAACTGATGCTCATTAGCTGAATCCTTTGCTTTTAGCATTTGATTGCTAGTAGGAAACACTGATGCTCCCCCTCTTGGGCCTGATGTAGTAGTTATCTTAGTTAGAGGGAATATAAAGAGTGGAGTCTAAAATGTAACATCACACAAACCAAGTTGTGATAGTTTAATTAAATGTGCAAATATTACTTTAACTTCAGAGGTTAGCAATGATAGTGCAGATAGGTGTGAGCAAATTATTAGAGATGTTTAAATTAACCACAAAAATTACATGTTAGCCTGAATGGCTCTTGGTGCTACTAACAACTCCCTACTTTATCTGCACCTTGATACTCCAAGTGACCAGTAAGCAGTACAAAGAGACTGAGTATAGATGTGCCCCAGAGACTTAGACCTGAAGTCATTTCTGTGCTTTTGAGTAAATCCTGTATTAACAACAAAGCCTTTTTTTCCCCCTAAAGGAGTCAGATGAAGATTTTGCTAATCATAGTGACAACGATCAAAACCGGGTGAGCCTCATGTACTAAAGTGACTTTGCTTTTAAATTTTAACTGAAGCATAGCACGTATACTAAATATATGCTGAAATTACTTTTGAGGAGAGCTGGGTGATGGGGATGGGTGAAATAGGTGAAGGGGATTGCACTGAGTAACATATAGAATTGTTGAATCACTATATTGTACACCTGAAACTAATATAGTATTGTATGTTAATTATATTGGAATTAAAATAATAAAAAATCAAATAAAAAATTACTTAGAATGACTTAAGGGAAAGTAAGGATTTATTCCTTATTTTTAAAGCTAATTTTCCTTCAAGCATTTCATGTTTTTAAGTTATCACCTTGGGGGTTTTTGTTCGTTTGTTTTTTTCAGTTTTGCTTTATATTTTATCTTCATTTTTCTTAGAAAACAAAGAAGTGAAAAACAAAATTGAGAAACAGAGTCTCTAAAAGAAAGCCCAGTTAGTCAAGCAGAACTATTTCACATGAATCCCCTTCCCTGTTTTAAAATTTGAGATAATACAGCAGTAAGGTTAAGGGACACTCAGAAGGTGCAAATCTAATCCTACTGTGTTAGCATAGCAGTCTTAATTTTTGCATGACCTTCTAAGGATGTATTCTTTCCTTAATATGCATATCTTTTCTGCTCTTTTATGTTAACATATTAAAATATTTTCTTATATTCTGAATTGTTTGTATTTGCTTTGTGAACTCCATATTTTAAGCATAATAATATAATGATACTTTCATAGTTTCTAAATTTATATGGGAAATAGTTTATTTCCAGGATTTTATTTTTGAGATAATGCTGTATTACGTTATTTCCATACACAAAAATCCGCTTATATCAACAATTTCCTTAGGAATGAAATGGTATAGAATTAGAATAAAGGCTCTTGATATTAGTGTCTCATTACAGATCATGCATAATGAGTTTCCTATAATCTCATCAGCACTGGGATGATGATTTTTGCTACCGTAATATACGTACAGTGGTATATTGAGATAGTCCCAATTTGCATTTCAGTTTCCTAAGTGGGAAATATTTTTTCACAGAGATTTTCAACTACCAAGTAAAGGATTTCATACTTTTTGGTTAGTACTTGTATTTTCCCGGTTGTATTCACAGAGGCGATTTAATAATCGGTCTGTAGAGGATATTTATATCTATGGAACTTACTATTAAGATTGATAACTTCAGACTTTTATATAATACAATATAGTGGTTGAAAGCATTGACCTAACCATTTATTTTATTATTAAAGACAGACTGGTTTTCTGTGCTCCAGCAAGCCTCAGGATTCTAAGGATTAAAGTAGCTTATAAAGTGCTTTTAGCTTAGTACCTCACACAGTTTATACAAATGATACCTACCAGTGGCTGCTTTTATAAAGATTAGAACTTCACAGATAAAGCTTAGTTTGAGCCCTCCAATCTTCATTATCCTAGACTCTTTCAGAGATAACTGGTGTTGTGATTGGGGGTATAACTGCTTTCTTTGCTTTTTCAAATGTATCTGTGTCCCTAGAAGTGAGATAGATGTTTGGGTGGAGGGCACGGAATCATGCTCAGTTTCTCATTCAGCATTTCTTTCACTTGATGCCTTTGATGCCTCTGCAGTTGTTACATCTGATTCCTTTTAATTATTCATATTCTTAGCAAGATGAGATTCTGCTTATTTAAGTTATAATTTCTCCAGTGATGGACGTTTTACGTATTTCAGTGTTTATTATTCTGTCTAGTATTTGCACTGAAAATACATCTTATGTGTTATTTGTTGTAGCACATTTATTGCTTTGGGACTTCCGCTGCATCCCCACCATCATGCCCCTTGTTTGACAAACTGTGACTGTTTTGCCAATCGGCTAAGTGGCAGTATCTCTTTCAGTTGGATGACCTTATCTCCTAGTTCTAATCTCGAGGTTTATGCTCTTAGCACACTGCGCAAATGAGTGATGAAGAAGAGGATGATGATGGCTGTGACATTTTCGCTGACTCTGAGAAGGAGGAGGAAGATATTGAGGACATTGAAGAAAATACTAGACCTGTAAGAAAGACTACAGTTAACTCTCTTGACAAGGTTTTAGAAATGAGGACTCATTACTTCTTTTGTCATTTATGTTCATAACTGTCTCATTTTGCATTATATTTTGTACATTTACACTTTTGAAAGTAATGGTTGAGCATCACTAGTTGGCCTTAGAAAGATCACTTTCTCTTCCAGTTGTTACAGTTTTACAAGTCAGATCGTTCAAGTCTATTCAGTTCTAGAGTTTTAAAACCCTACTCCTCCTCTCCTTTTCCCACCCTCAGTTCCTCATGGAAGCTTTCTTATCTGATTCTTCCAGGGTTAAAGTGAAATATTGAAATAAAATAAGCAAATAAGGACCATTTCCCTGTGAAGGGAGTTCTGTTTCTCAAGTGATCTGGATAGGGTACATATGCTTATATTCATTTGGTTAAATTTTTAATCAGTTCAATTCCTTTGCCTTTGTTTACATAATTTTGTTAGGTATCAAAAGAAACTATAGTAGTTTGTGTGTTACCAAAAAAGGTGATACTTTTGATCTTCTCTGCCTGTAGAAAAAAAGTAGACCTACATCGTTTGCTGATGAGTTGGCAGCTCGAATCAAAGGGGAGGCTACAGGCCAGGTGGAAGAGGAGCGAACAGGTACGTCACTGAGAGGAGTTGACGGGTCGGGGAGGGAGTGCAGAACCCTCTGCTGGGCTTCACTGAGAGCATATTTCCCTGTTTAATTTTATTGAGGCATGAGAGGCTTATTCTTTTTTTTGGTTTATAGACTCTTTGATAATTGAACATTGTGGAACCCCCAAGAACAATGCACATATACACATGGGTGTAATATTTTATATGGAGTTTCAGAGGATTAATAGATGCCCTAATTATTTATCACAGGCTCCAGATTAGGGATCTCTCACTTAATATTTACTCCTATATTTGACTAAACACGAATGTACTATCTCATATATTCTAGTGACTGGACAGGATGGAATGATGTCAGAACAATTCTTTCAGGTAGAGGGTACTGACTGTAGTTCTAAGGTAGAGCTGAGACACAAAATTGAACGTCCTGCTCTTAGCTTCGGAGCCCCAAGGCTGACAGAAATAAGTGTAAAAAGTCAGTCTATAAATACTAAGGGTAGACTGTGTATGCTTAAAACTGTGAAATACTCTTCAAGCCTTGTCTCCAGGAGAAGCAAAACCTCGGAAGACATTGAAGGAGAAGAAGGAGAGGAAAACCCCCTCAGATGGTAAGCCTTTCCCCTCAGTTCTGTTACATTAGGGGGCTCCTGATTCAGGAATATCACTTTTGTAACTCATAGAATTCCGCTTTAAATGCCGACAAATGGGGTCTGTCTCTCTTCTCATTTCTAAACCATTTAAAAGTGTGCTTTGGGGTCCTGGGAGGAGATTTGTGTGTGGTGTCAGAATGATGTAAAGATTTGAATTACTAAGTTTTATAGCATCATCAGCGTCTTTCTAGAATTCTCTGGAGGTAGAGAAACCAGGGATCCCTAGCATTTGTTTTCTTTTTTTTTTTTTAGCATTTATTTTCAATAAAGAATATATCAGAGCCTTTCATATTTAACAATAACATCCACTACATTCCTCCTTGTGACTGTGTCAGTCTACAGATCTTTGTTCAGTCTGCCCTCCTCCCAAATTCTTGGTGGGGTAGGTCTTCAAGGCAATTGAACCAGCTACTTGCTTCCAGAGAAACAAATCTAGGTGAAAAGGGTTGCCTGTGGAATTCATCTTGCTTCAGACATGTACAGAGTTAAGGGTAGGAACCCAGAGAGCCTTTTAAGGGATTCATTGGACTGTTGAATGAATTTTGTTTGAAATTCCTCGGACTGCTGTCACGTATGGTTAGTTACACTCCACGCCAGTCTCGGAGGTGTTGTAAAGACTAACCCTGGAAATTTGAGTTCCAAACCCATCTTTTAACTCTCCCCCCTCAAAACATTTCCCTTTCTGCTTGTTAGATGAAGAGGACAACTTATTCGGACCCCCCAAGCTGACTGATGAAGACTTCTCCCCATTTGGCTCCCGAGGTGGCCTGTTCAGTGGAGGGAAAGGACTTTTTGATGATGAGGATGACGAGGTGAGTCCTTGGTAATCAGTGAAGCTCCCCCTCCTTGTGTCATGGGTTCACAATCAGTAGGGAAGAAACGGCTTCTTAGTTGCAAATTGTACTTTCTCATATTTTGAACTAAGGATCACAAAGTGAGAAAATACTGTATCCTGATGCCCTTTGTTAGGTGGAAAGAGGTTGTGAGAGCGTTCATAGTGAATACTCGATCACATGGTTATTTCTTATCTGTTATTTTCTTCCATTATATTTAATTCCTGGATAGACCTAAACTCTTTAAGACTCTGATTTTGCTGTAGTTTTAACTTTGAAACTAAATTCTGGCAGAGCAGTAGATACATATCTTTAAACTTTACAAGGTACTTTTCTTTAGAAATCCTCAAATGCAGCTGCATTTTCCTTTTTTTTTTTTTTTTTTAAATTTCATGTCCCGTACTTTCATGCAAGCAGAGCGACCTCTTCACAGAAGCCCCTCAGGATCGGGAAGCTCAAACCTCTGTTAATGCAGGTAAGCTTGTGTTGAGGCTGGCTCTTCTTATTCGTGAACAGAATTCTGGAACTTAATTTCTCAGTAGGAGGAGGAACCCCTACAGTTGTTCCCCAAGCTTCAGCTCGTTAGGCAGGAAGCTGTTTTATAGCCTTGGTCTAGTTAAGAGCTTCTGATTTTCTCTAATTCCTGTCTTGTAAACCCACATCATAGTTTTGTCTCTTTTTAAAATTTTGTGTATTTTAACATTTTTAAAATTTAAATCCAATTAACATAGAGTGTATTCTTGATTTTAGAGGTACAGGCCTGTGATTTGTCAGTCTTCTATAATACCCAGTATTCATTATATCACATGCCCTCCTTTATCTCTTTCTTAATAGAGAAGTCATAAAAAATCAACTGGAAAAGTACTCTGTAGTGTTGATGATATTTTAATTTAATCATGTTTAATTCAAAGAAGCATTTCTAGAATTCTGCATATAAATTGGAGGTCAGTAATTCCATTGTCCGGTGTTCATCAGAATCGTCTGTGGAGCACACATGAAAAAGAAAAAACTTGACAAATTTTATTCATTCCATATGTGGTAGTTCTTGGGATTTGGGAATTAATTAATTGAAGCAAATGGTCTCCTTGGGTCACCAGCCATCAGATTTTGGACTTGCTGTGATGCTGTTGGTTTGATGTCCTGCCGTTCCTACTCTCTACTTTTTGGCATCAGTGGATGCTGGTTTCCCCTTCTTATTGTTATTGTCTTCATTTTTTTGTTGTTGTTGATATTTCACAATTTTTGCTATTCTCTTCGACTTGTTTGTTCTCCAGTTGGAATGCACAGAGCCAAAACTGTTAAGGAGGCCTGTTTGCTCTGCCTCTGCCTTCCCTTTGGGCCTTTCCCCTTCCTTGGCCCCTCAGCCCACCCAGTGCTATTGTTTGACCAGACTCAGAGTGATCATCCCTGGGAATCAAAGCTTGGATTTTATTAGTACCAAGAAAAAAGTACTGGGGTTGAGAGAAAAGTGAACTAAAGCTAAAGAGTTTTAAAATGGCTCTTTTAGGAAAAATTAGTTTCCAAAGGTCTCCCATTAGCTCTGTATTGTGTTGTACATATTTCAGTAAGGTGCCTTTAACAAGAAAAGTCATCTTTCCTGAAGTGGTAATTTTTTTCTTTCTCATTTTTAGCGTCTTCGTCCTCCAAACCTGGAAAGAAAATCCCAGCAGGAGCTGTTTCTGTATTTTTAGGTATCATGACCTAGGGTTTGTTTTTGAAAAACCAGCTAAGTACTGTTTTGTCATTTTTTAAATTGTCATCCAAGTGCCATCTGGAGAGTAGGAGGAGCTTCAGAGGGCAACGGATAGCCTGCAGGAAGAGCTCATTCATTGGTGTTAGCTCATATTCTTTCAGAAGGCAATGGCCTTGGACTTCCTTTTGTTTTAGTGACCAGGTGATTGGCGTCATGGGATGTTCTGTAGCAGTAAAGAATGGGGTTTGTTGGGTCCTGTTAAAGTGTTTTGTGGATGAGCGGAAACTGATTGTTCTTGGTGGGTGGTCTTTTTTTCCCCCTGTAAAATCCAGAGACCCACCCACACTGGCTCACTGCTGTGGCTGTCCTGTCCCTCCACCCACAGGGGACACTGATGTGTTTGGTGCCACCTCTGTTCCATCTCTGAAGGAGCCCCAGAAGGCCAAGGAGCCCCAGAAGCCTGAGCAGCCCACTCCAGGGAAAAGCCCGTACCCTCCTGCCCCAGCTGGCCTCTTTGATGATGATGATGACGACGATGACTTTTTTACGGCATCCTGCAGCAAACCTTCCAAAACAGGTACCTCTTCCAGCATCTTTTTCTGGGAATTGAGCCAGGGAGAGAATGTTGACAAAGCTTGTCAAGTTCTCTGTGTCTTCCAGTAACAGGGTCCCTCCTCAAGCGTTCCTGCCATAGAGTGTTATCTCGCCTTCCTTAGTCATGGTGCCTTAGGGGTCTCTGTTTTCCGAACAATCTTTTCTGCTTTGGAAAATAATTACTAGGTTTATCTGCCCTATGGAGAGCTAAAATCTGTTCCCCTGTAGTACCTTCTGAAGATTTCTGGTTGTGGCCCTTGGAGTTATAGAGGAAGTTTTAATGATGCTTTCTTCTGGCAGCACGTAGTAAATGATACGAGCAGAATGCCACGTGTTAGCTGTTCAGTTCCCCGCTTCTCATCCCTGTGCCAGGAAGCCCACCTAACCTTAGCCTTTCTTATATGGCAGGGTTTTCAGCCCCTTGGCCACTTTGGCACTCTCCTTTCTTCTCTCCTCAAATTCAAGCCCATATGGTCACAAAATATGCTCTTCTTAATATGCTTAATATGCTCTTCTTAAATCAGTTGCTTCTGTGCAGATGAGTCTTCTGGGACTCTCGTCAGAATGCAGATTCACATTCAGATTCAGCAGGTTTGGGGTGAGGCCTGTGATTTCTGCATTTCTGACAGCCTCCGTGGTGGGAAACACCAAGTGTTTTTCCAGAAAAAAAGGATGCTACTAGGTGTACAGTTTCCAGCAACATGAGAAGAAGACTGTTATTTTGAAGACAAGGTGAACCAGGATTCAGTGGGAAACACATTCTCTGGGCTTAGCTCCTTTTCCAGTGGTGAGCGTGAGAAGTAAGGATAGAAACAGAAACCTGAGAGAAATGATCACCTAGTTATTTTAGAAAGTGTGCAAACAGATGCATAAAACACTCAGATCTAGGCCGACTAAAATGTCAGTGAATAAAGGTCGTGGTGCCTCTCTTGGCCTGGAAGGACTCTCGCCAAGTGGGGATTGTTGAGAAGTGATTTAAAATTACAGAGAAGTTGACAGCTGCTGCAAGTCAGTGTCCTCATTGCAGTGACACATACCTCGTTCCATACAAGAGTGCTCTTGGTAGTGAAAGGCTGGAGACTGCCCTGGTTCTTACCCATAGAGTCGACAGTGGTCTCTTGTTCAGTGGGATTTGGTGAAGTGTTACAAAAGATGAAGTCTATGTATGTTGACATGAGAAAGATTCTGTAGGTATGTTAAGTGAAAAACATAAATCATAAGAAATATTAGAGTTATGTTATCATTTGTAGGTTTATTTGTGAGTCACTGAAATGAGTATATCAGTGTATCCTTTGGAGGAATTAGGTATGTGTATATAAACTATTCCTGATGGTGGTTTTGTTTGGGTGGGCAGGTGGAGTTATGTGGGAGATTTCAGTATTTGTTTTTGTGTGTCTTTGTAGTTTGGCTTTTAATATTTATTTATTTATTTATTACTGTTTAAAAAGGATTTTATTTTTAAGTAATCTGTACCCCCAACATGGGGCTTGAACTCACAACCCTGAGATCAGGAATCACATGCTCTGCTGACTGAGCCAGCCATGCGCCCCAGTAGTTTGATTTTTTATATATTTAAAGATTTTGCTTATTTATTTGAGAGAGAGAGAGCGTGGGGGGGAGGGCCAGAGGGAGAAGCAGATCCCCCACTGAGCATGGACTGCCCTCCCCCCTGCCCCCAAAGTGGGACTCGATCCCTGGACTCCAGGATCATGACTTGAGCCAAAGGCAGTTGCTTAACCAACTGAGCCACCCAGGTGTCCAGTAGTTCCACTTTTTAAAAGGAAGACCCAACCCTTACTTCTCAGGTTCCTAAGGTGGTTGCTTCTTAAATGATCTATCTTTCTTTAGGTCTCTGTTTACCTTTAATGGCAGTCCAAGCTAGTCTAAGCGTAGGACTCCGCTGCTTGGATGAGTGTGTGAGCCAGGTGGTTAAACCACTGGTCCTGTATTTCATTTGAGCTGCTCTTGTGTACTTTGAAAAATTCCAACTTAATACTGTTTCATAACCAATCAAAAAATAATATTCTTCTGTTTACTCCTTGGGAGGGAAGAATTTTTAATCTGTGAATTTAGTGGTGGGAGTTTTGATTTTAGTGTAATTTTCTGCTGTGGTATCTGTTTTAAAGACAAAGTCACATCCACCGCCAATATCTTTGATGATGAGGAAGGAGATCTGTTCCAAGAAAAAGCAGCTGCTTTGCCAGAAGCCACTGTGACTCGGACAGAGGAAAATAAAGCAAGGGCAGAGAAAAAGGTGAGCAGGAAGGAAACTTAACATAGTGAAACCTTGTTAAGTGTTGATTTGAGGCATCTTATGAGTCTGTCTGGAACCCAGAGGGAAGTGGTATTTCCTTTCAGGTGTATGGTGAAGGACTTGAATCATACCGCAAGGTGAAAGAACGCTGAGCACTGACATCCGAATACCTACCACCTAGATTTTAGAATTGTTTGGATTTTGCCTTGCTCAGTGGGTTTTACCTCCATGGATGATCTGTTCCTGAACCAGTTATCATGTTAAGGGTTACAAAAGAATGTTTTTCCAGTTCTCTCATTTCTTCTGTATTAGCTGACATTTTTCCAAACAGAACTGAAGAACATTCTTTCCTCTTTCTTTCCTGATTTTTAAGTTGTCACTATAGGATTATGGATTCTCTCTTCAACCTGTTACAAACCATTAGCATCACTGTTTTTGTTTGTTTGTTTTAAATGAACCTGTGTTTGGCTAGCAGGATGCATCCCCATCAGCCTTTAAGCTCTTCTGGCTGTTGTCCCTTTCCTTGGTATCCTACATAGCTTGATCCGTCCTCTTTCTTTCTTTCTATTTTAAGTTTGTTTGTTTGTTTGTTTAATGATTATTTATTTTACAGAGAGAGCCTCTGCACACATGTGCATGAGGGGGTAGGGCAGAGGGAGATGGGGAGAGACAATCTCAAGCAGACTCCTCCTAGGCATGGAGCCTGGCACAGGAATTGATCCCAGGACCCTGAGATCATGACCTGAGCCTCAATCAAGAGTTGGATGCTTAATGGACTGAGCCACCCAGGCGCCCCTATTTATTTATTTAGTAATCTTTTCACCCAGTATGGGGTTCGAACTCATGACCTTGAGATCATGAACATTGATCAAGAACATTGCATGTTCTTCCAATCGAGCCAGCCAGGTGCCCTGATCATCCTCTTTCTAAAGCACCTCTTGTGTGTCCTTTCTATGAAACCCAGACCTTCCCACTGCTGACCACCTGTGCCTTAGCATTCAGTTCCTGGCAGGCTTCTAGGGGTAATTTGCCTTTCTCTGCTGGCTCCAACTATACATGACCCATTTGGATACTGAATACCCGGATCCACCAGATGTACCCTCTGGCTTAAGTTTTCTCTTCTCCTGCAGTTCCCTCTGCCTGGCGTGTCCTCCCTTGTACCATCTCCTGTGTTTAGGCTTTGTCCTGAGAAATTTAGTTTATTGAGGAACTATTTTTTTCTTCTTTCCTAACTTAAATCGATTTTTAAATTCTCATGATTCTTCTTTTGCATTAGTTCTTCGTACATGTTTAAGGTCTGCATCTTCTTCCCCTGGCACATGGCCTGGTGCCTTACCCGAGCAGAGACCCAGTCTGTATTCCAAATGAGTGTTTGAATAAACCCTTATTTCTCTTTATCTTGTTTGTTGTTAACCTTTAGGTTTTTGGTTTTTTCTGCCCCCCAAGGTTACCCTTCCTTCCAGCAAAAATCCCAAGCTCTTGCCAGAAACAAAGACTCAAAAAGGCTTATTTTCAGATGAAGAGGACTCTGAGG
Source organism: Martes martes (assembly GCF_963455335.1). NCBI lineage: Eukaryota > Metazoa > Chordata > Mammalia > Carnivora > Mustelidae > Martes > Martes martes. Next base: position 39,460,892 of record NC_137902.1, on the reverse strand, counting down.
TAAGGAATTCTCGTTCTTAGTTCTAGGGAACTAGTCTTTGTATATGACAAAATATTTCTAAATTAGGGTTTTTTAGTAGAGGTACAAGATCTTTTATTAAATACTTCTTTTTTTTGAAATTCATGTTTTGAGAACACATGGTGTTTAGAAAGCAGTATGTGTAGTAATACTTTTTACTGTTGAGTTTGAATCCAGTGCATCTCCTGGGAGAAAAATACTCTCTTGAGGATGCTCAAATCTCAGGCTCTTTGTTGATCCGCGGTGCGGTGAGGTGCCTTTACCAGAGCAGAAATCAACATGCTGTTTCCTTTCTCAGTAGTCTCATTGAATAACGGGCTTAGTGCCTCATGGTATGTATTCTGGCATAGCCTTTTATCTTGTGACCAGTAATGGTTTGTGGGCTGGCAGTGTTTGCAGACAGCCTCGGTTCTTGAAGGTTCCCATCTGGAAGCATCTTTCCAGTGGAACAGCAACCCTCTCACAAGTGTCTCTCACAGGCCTAGGTCCTTTTAGATTTGATTTCATGCCTCAATCAAGAGTCAGATGCTTAATGGACTGAGCCACCCAGGCGCCCCTATTTATTTATTTAGTAATCTTTACACCCAGTATGGGGCTCAGGGGATCAGAGACCTGTCTGAAAATGTAATGGGCATCGTAAATCCCCTTTATAGAAAAATACATGGACATGGCAGAAATTTACATGTAATGTCAATAAATTGTGAACTCTGGATTAAGCTTTTGTGGTTATTTTAGGGGATCAGAGACCTGTCTGAAAATGTAATGGGCGTCGTAAATCTCCTTTACAGAAAAATGTATGGACATGGCAGAAATTTACATGTAATGTCAATAAACTGTGAACTCTGGATTAAGCTTTTGTGGTTACTTTGCACTAACAGCCAGGATGGACGTACAACTCTTTGGAAGTGGACTGATTGCCATTGATGTAAATAAAACCTGTGAGGCTTATATTTCATTGACGGCCAGTGTACAGAAGATAGGAACTAACCAAACTCCAGTTAAGCCAAACTCCTGACACATGAGCACAGCATGGTGGGGCCTCGCACTCTAGTCTCATCCCACGCTCCCGGCTTCCTCATCCTCAAGCACACCTGCACTGACTCCTGCCCTCTGGGAGTGTTTGTCCCAGAATCTGGATACCTTGCTTCCTTCCTTCTTACAGTTTTTTTTGTTTGTTTGTTTTGTTTTGTTTTTTGAGGCCTCCTCTGACAATCCTTTGCATGATTGCAAGCCTGCCAGCACTCGCCACACCGCACTCCTTGCCTTCTCTTCTGCTCTGTTGTTCCCCACGATATGTGTTGCTATGTGACATTTCATGTGTACTTGTTCATTACCTCAGTCCCAACTAGAATAAGCTCCATGAGGGCAGGCCTTTTTGTCTCCTCCTATACCTCTAACACTTAGGCTAGTGCTTGGCCTTTGCTGAGCCAATTTAAGAGTTGTTGACTACATGAAAAAACCAAATGTGAGCAATTTCAGTGACTTAAAATGTGTTCCAGTTCCTTATTAACTGTGGAATAAGTCATTCCCAAACTTAGTGGTATCAAACACCAGTAAGTTTTATTATCTCCTGTGGTTCTAGAACCGGACTGGGTTCAGCCAGGCACTTGTCAGTTAGGGTCTCTCGTGTGGTTCTGGTCTGAAGGTGGCTGGGCTGAGAATCTTCTCACTCCTGTGTCCGGTAGCTGGGCAGAAAGACTCAGACAGCTGGGGCTCTGGGGGCACCCTTCTCCATCTTTCTGTGGTCTCCTGGCGTGGCAGCTGCAGGGAAGGTGGGTTCTTAAGTGGTAGCACAGGGCTGCAAAGTGAGATTGCCCAGAGAGCAGTGCAGAGGCTATATTGCTCTTTGTAACCTGGCCTTGGGGGTCAGCGTGGTCGAGATAGTCACAGAGGCCCGCCGAGATTCCAGGCGGGGCGATGCGGACTCTACTAGTTGGTGATAGGAGTGTATAAGAATTTGCAGACGGGTTTCACAACCACCACTGAAGGCTTTGTCCCATGTGCATTGTCATAGATTGTTAATACTGGATGCTGTTGAGGTACTTAGGCAAGGAAAAGTGAGACAAAGAAATCTTTCTGTAAGTGAAATCTTGCCAGTGTGTAAAATGCAGGAGAGGCTGTCGCTCCCCCCATGTGGCCTCTTTACCTGAACAGACCCGTGGGACTCCATGGGGTCCAGGTGAATCCACTGGGCTGAGAAGAGTTCTTCTCAGTTAATGAATTCATCAGGTCTGTGTTTGAGAGGAGGCATTGATGCCATAATAAAAAGAAATACCCAGAGAGCTCTCAGAAACTGTGTTCTCGTCCTATTTAATTGTCTGGCTCTTGGCTGTTAATGTTTCTGTCCTAAGGGAACAGGTATCCTATTTTTATGTTTCTAGTTCATGCAGCTCAATTTGCATCATAGGCTGACACTTACCACATGAAGTTTCTTCAGAGTCTAGTAGATGTTTTGCAGCATCTGTTATCTATAATTCAAGTAGAATACCAAACATTTTAAAATGAAATACGGATTTGTATATATTTGGAAGAAATAGTATCATACTTTTATAAGGGGAGAGGAGAGTGTTAGTAAATATAACAAAGTCATATATGCAGTAATTTGGTAATCTAGCCTCTACTTCCGTTATTGAATCTGTTTAATTGCTCCAATTCCCTGGGCAAAAAAAGGAAGTCATTGTTACTTTTTTAGCAGGATAATAGATCAGTTGGGAAATGTTGGCCATGTGGGAGTTCAGAAACCCCAGAGTTCCAGTGAGGCCACCTGGAGTTCCATGTGGGCCTCTTCCTTCTCACACACCGACGTTCGTGCTGCACCCGCCAGTACAAACTGACGCGTCTTCTCAGCCAGCTTCCCTCTCACAGAGAGACATAGGTTCACGCAGCCATCATGCCATAGTCTTCAGTGTTTTATATTTAACTGATACTTTAAAAGCTGATCTGTCTTGTTAACCAGGAACTCTAATCTTGGTCCAACAGGATTTGTTTTCTTCTCAAAATGTGAGTAAGTCAAAAGATGCGTCTCTCCAGCCTAGCAAACTCCCCACGTCAGTCTCGCTTTTTGATGATGAAGATGAAGAGGTAAACGGTATTACTGCAATGCAAGATAAATAAGTTTTTGATGAGTAGAAAACCATTGCTGATGTAGCTTTATAGTCGGAGGCTCATCCAGTAGAACAAGGTGATGAGAGGCAGTGAAACAATCTGAGGCTTATATAACAAAAATATTTTAGTTTTTGTCTCTGCCTTCTTCCTTGACTCCGAGCTGTACAGTGGGCAGGACATTAGATTATTAATTTTTTAAAGATTTTATTTATTTATTTGAGAGAGCCCACAAGCAGGGGGAGCAGCAGGCAGAAGGAGAGGGAGAGGCAGGCTCCCTGCTGAACAGAGATCCTGCTGTGGGGCTGGATCCCAGGACTCCGGGGGTCATGACCTGACCTGAAGGCAGACACTTAACCAACTGAGCCACCTGGGTGCCCTATGGACGTTAGATTCTTGACCCAGCTCTTAACGGAAGGCTTTGTAGATTTCATTTTAAAAATCTGTCTTTAAGAAAATACTTTTCAGAGGATGTCTTTATTATACCCAATGACCTATGAGAATGTCTTGAAGAAAGCGCAAATAGAAGACAGCTATGTCCTCACCTTGTTTTTCTTTCCTACCCTGGATGAGAGAGCAAAGTGGGGAAAGTAAATAAGAGGGAAGACGACTCAAACCTTCTTTCTTATGCAGTACTGTGCAGTGGTCAAGCTCATGGGCTTTGGCACCAGACCCCTGCATTCACCTGCAAATCGGGGACCTTGGGCAAGTAACTTAAACTTCCCAAATCTTATATGGCTTAATAGTATGTGGAGTCATTGTGGCAGCTGAAACAGCTCATGTAAAGCTCTTGGCACTGTGCCTGGCACAAAGTAAGTGCATGGGAAGTGTTCACTGTTGTCATTAGACTCTCTGTCGGATAGCAGTTCATTTGGCCTTCCTACCTTCCCACACTTTGCTTCAAGCTTCCCTTTATCAAATCTTTACGTTTTAGGACTATTCATCTGCTGTGGTATATTGTATATTGAGTATTTTTTTTGTCTAACTCGGGCTCAGGCACTCTGATGATTTTGTTTCTATTACCTTAATGAAAATAATAGATACTTTTGGAATGCTTGACTGTACCAAAATCGGTAAATGCCATTGAACCTGAGAATCAGATCTTTAGTAGGCCAGTGATTTTATTTGGTAAACTGTTTCTTATGTTTGTATCGTCTCTCTAAAATTAACCAGAAAACACAAGTCATTCCTTCCCAATGTCCCAGGTATGTGTCTTTTGTAGATGAGAGAGTGGAGAAAGCTCCCAGTTTCTCTCTATAATTCATTGCTCTGGTTTCTAAGTCATAGAAAGGTGTGCAAGTTGCTGCCTGTCACACGGGCTGGGCTGCTCTCACTGATGAGCATAGAGGGCCCACTCATAGCCGGCCTGAGTGGGGCCAGGTTTCCTCCTATCTCTGTGACCTTGGCCTCCTCCTGCTCCCTCCCAAGTGTTTTGCCTTTGAGTTCCATATGGTCTGTTCCCTTCTGTGGTTGGAGAATACAGTTAAAGAAGATTATAGACTGTTGTTTTAGGGTCATCTGTAGGAGAAAAGTGGGATTTACTGGCATTTTGTGATTATATGTATTCTGTACTTGACCAGAGACTTATTCTTCAACAGTTTGACACGGAAGATTGTCTTATTTTTTGCTTTATGTCTATAAAGTTACCATACTCTTCTGCCATTTGTTTTTCTAGGATAATCTTTTTGCGGCAACAGCTGCTAAGAAGCAGTCATCATCTCTTCTAACTCAGAGCCAAGAAAAAGCAAAACCATCTGAGCCCTCCAGAAAGAAAGCATCTGCTTTGTTCAGCAGTGATGAGGAGGTGGGTGGAAAGTTTCTCCTGGAGAAGAGCAAGAGGTTGTTTGATGGGATTTAAGAGTTACAGCTATCCTAAACATTTTTTTTTCCTACCTGTTTTGTATCCAATGAAGTTTAGTCACCAAAGATTTTGTTCATAAAACTGTCTCATTTTTTTCCGGAAGAAGGATATTTAGTATAGTATATTAATGTAAAAATTAATGTTTTCAGAGAACAGTTGAGAATAAAAGAAGTATACATCTTAAATTATAATATATGCCAATTCAGATGAGTTAGGACTATTTTATATTGTTAAATGGTTATTATGTTTCATTAATCAAGAACTGTAGCGAGACATGGTAGGAATATCCTCTGCAAGTTTAACTCCTTTTTTGTGAGGCCTGACGGTATTTTTATTTGCTGTCTTCGTATAGATTAGCAGAGCTAATAGTGAATATGGTTTAGTTCCTGATTTAATTGTATAGAAAAAGACCTTAAATATAATGACATTACAGACCCTGAGCGTTAAAAATCTTTTTGTATTAAAATAATTGTTTTTTATTTTAACATTGGAGGCAAGTTATGAAGGCATGATGTGGATGGAGAAATTATAGACATAGTAATGTGTTCTATTGGAAGCAACTTATAATGATACAACATAATTTGCTTTTTCTACTCAAACATACAAATTTTATGATGGATTTTCCATTTTTTTTTCTCTCTAGCATTGTTTTCAGTTGTTCTCCTTATAGTAATGGCCAACTATCTGGAATTTTTTCCTACACAGTATTAAAGTGGTTCAGGGACAATAAAAATACAATTGACTTTTGAACAATGTGGGATACTGTTGACCTACTGTTGACCAGAAGCCTTACCAATAACATGGATAGTTGGTTAACACTTAGTTTTATATGTTACATGTATATATGGATTATGCGTTGTATTCTTACAATAAAGCAAGCTAGAAAAAAATTGTTAAGATCATAAGGAAGGGAAAATACATTTACAGTACTATACATAGATTTATCGAAAAAATCCACATGCAGTTCAAACCCATGTTGAAGGGTCAGTCGTATTAGCTAAAGCTGGAAGTAACAGTACTTGCTCAGTAAAGATAACCAAGGTTCTAGAACAGTTACTCTCCACCTTGGCTATCCATTGGAATCACCTGGAGAAAATTAAAAGAGTACTTTTACTTAATTGCACTCCTGTAGATTCTGAGTGGTTTGGTATATGGCCTGCCACTGGAATGTTCTAAAGCTCTCCTGGGAGAGCCTCACTCCGCTAGAGGAGCACTTCTCAAACCGTGACATGTCAAGAAATCACCTGGGCATCTTGTTATGAATGCAGACTCTAATTTAGAAAGTCTGGGCTGGAACCAGAATTCTGTATAACATACGTTGCTGCTTGTGGACCCCACTTTGCTTTGCAAAACTCTTAGACTCTAGAGACCAAAGGACCACTTAAGGAAGTGTTCAGGAGTTCCTGTGTTTGAGAGCATAGCCAGGTGGGATTCCCTTAATGCTTTCTAAAGGTCTAAGATTTAGGCTTTTGTGGTGAAAGGGTCACTAGCAGCTTTTTTTTTTTTTTTTTTTTGCTTTTTAAGGTTTAATTTATTTGACAGAGAGAGAGCAAGCAAGCACAAGCAGGGGGAGCAGCAGAGGCAGACAGAGAAGCAGGCTCCCCACTGAGCAGGGAGCCCCATGCAGGGCTCCATTCCAGGACCCTGGGGTCATGACCGGAGCCTGAAGACTTAACTGACTGAGCCATCCAGGCATCCCACTAGCACTTTCATTGTGTCTTGTTTAGATGTGCATTGTGTGAGCTTTCCATACATTTTTTTCCAGTCTGCTTTAAGATCTTTAAAGTATCATTTTCCTCAAAAGTTGCGTGTTCTTGATTTTTTTTTTTAACATTCCTCTTTCTTCTCATCCCCCTCTATACATAAGTTTGAATCTCCTAAGGTAGACAACTTCCCCTGTCCTAACCCAGAACAAAACTGTAGAGGGAAGAAACATGTGGTGATAGAGGAAGCATAAGGTCAGGACTGGAGGTTAAAGAACCCAGATGTTTAGACTTGAGTTCAAAGAAAAGCCCCAGATGTGAACTTTCTTCAAGAATGCTGCACTTAGTTTAATAGTTAGTTTAAATACAATTTAGTTTAATGAATGTAAGTTTCATTTTACTTGCAGGTTCCTTAGTCTGAATTGCCACAGGATTTTAATATATATTTTATATTTTAAGGACCAGTGGAATATTGCTGATTCACAGACAAACTCAGCATCTGACAACAGGTCTAAACTTAGGGACTCTGGCATCACTCAGGAGCAGGAGGCCAAGGCTGTGAAAAAGACCAGTCTCTTTGAGGAGGATGATGAAGATGATCTGTTTGCTGTTGCTAAGGACAGGTGAGATAGTCATTGTAAGAAATCGTTTTAACCCGTGTCTCTGGTAATAAGTAAAGGTATTTGATTCATAAGATGTCAGTTACTTGGGGTGCCGTGATAATCATTTATTACTTAGTGGTCATACAAGGGAGAACATCTTTGATTTTCACTTGTAAGGTATTTTCGCCCCCAATGCTGGGAAATGTTTTTCTTAACGGATTTATCTGATTTCTTCTACTTACTATTTTTTTTAACCCCTAAACATTATTTTTCTTTGCTAGGGATTCAAGTGCAGTTTGTTGCCTTTTTTGTTTTTCTTCTGGGATACCCTATAAAATGTAAAGTTTGGTCTGAGTTACTTAAGTTTCCCATTTGAATGGAGATCTGCTAAGCATTGAAAAACATTGTTTGAGGGTTGGTTCTCTGCAGAGCTGTGCAGTGTCAGCCCAGTGGCTGGTGACTCTTCACTGCTCTGGCTGCTCCCCACATGGATACTTGGACTAAAGCCCGTGGAATGTTTTGTAGACTGCGCATGGGCCCTGTTGGTGGTGTACATGCTGCTTTTACAGATAGTAGCAAGTGTAGGAGAGCATGTGGAAGAATTGTTGCCCTGCCACAATGCTGGTGGCAATGTCAGATGGTTTCACTTTAGAAAACAGTCCAGCAGTTCCTTAAAAAGTTAAATGTGGAGTTGCCATATGACTTAATTTCACTCTTAGGTAGATGCTCAAGGGAAATGAAAATACGTCCAGCCAAAAACTTGTATGTGAATGTTCGTTATAGCCTTATTCATGGTAGCCAAAAAGTGGAAACAAGCCAAACATCCTATCAACAGATGATAGGATAAAGAAAATGTGTTGTGTCCATACAGTGGACTCTTAACTCAGCAATGACAAGGAATAAAATATTGATACATGCTATAGCATGGATGAACCTTAAATATTGTGTTAATTGAAAGCAGCCAGTCACAGGACCACATGTATGGTTCCATTTATGTATAATAATCCCAAAGAGATAAATCTATAGAGACAGAAAGTAAATTAGTGTTTTCCTGGGGCTGAGGGGCAAGGAGAATCGAGAGTGATTATTAACAGTCATGGGGTTTCATTCTGGGTTGATGGAAATATTGTGAAGTTCGATGGTGGTGATAGTTACACAACTCTGTACTAAAAACCCGTGAATTTCATATTATATTATAAAAGGGTAAATTTTATGGTATGTAAATTATATCTCAAAACCCTTCTGAAAAAAGAACGAAGAGCTGTGACTCTAACAAGTTGTGAAATACTGCCTTGTGAGTAAGGGCACTCACACATCCTGGCTTGCCTGGACAGCCCCAATTTGTGCCTGTCATTCCAGCATGATTGTTGTTAATTTCCCTGTCATTCTCCGAAATGTCCTATTTTAGGCCATAGGCTCTGGTTATCTTCATGTTTGCTGATGTCTACACCTTTCAAATAAGTCAAAATACACAGCCTGTTATTTACAATGAGAAATACCTTAGTTCACTGAGCACATATTTAACCAGTAGTTGCTGAGTCCGTTGTTCTGTTGTAGCTCTGTCCAGAGAGCTCATTTTCTGTAGCTTACCTTCAGAATCTGTCATCACGTACTTTTTGTGGGTTGGTTTGGCGTTTTGTTTTGTTTTTAGAAATTGTTCAGAAAATCATGCATAAGATGTTCTCCTGCTGTAGCAGCTTTATGAGGTTTCTGGTATTCTTTAGGCATCCGACATAGTTGTAAATATTTTGTGCTCACTCATCACCAAGTAGTGAAATATTTTGGTTATAATTTGTGTAAATTTTTAGTGGTATATATCCATAAAGGTGTGTTAAATACCACCGTACTGTGGCTTTTTGCTTTTATAACTTCTTCAAGGTATAACTTTAATGTTTAACCTTCTTCGGTGTATATGTCTAACTACGTACACTCAAGGGTTTGGTTACTTGTGTTCCCTAGTCTGTGATGCTTAGGTTTTTAAAAATTTTTTTAAGATAGGCAGGAGTCAATATTAAACTGATGAATAAGCTACATAGATTGTGCTTTGCTAGTAATTAAACATATGAAAAAGATTATGATATATGTACTTGTATATACATATTAATTATGTCCTTATGTACGTAGATGTAGATGTACTGAAATGGTGTGTTAGTATCATTTTTACTTAGCTAAAATTGAATTTATTTTATTTTTATTTTAAAAAAGACTTTATTTATTTATGTGACAGAGAGAGGCAGCGAGAAAGTGAACACAAGCAGGGGGAGTGGGAGAGGGGGAAGCAGGCTTCTCACTGAGCAGGGAGCCTGATGCAAGGCTCGATCCCAGGACTCTGGGATCATGACCTGAGCCGAAGGCAGATGCTTAACAGTTGAGCCACAGGTGCCCCTAAAATTGAATTTAAAGTTTTTGTTACATTGGTAATTGTGTAGTGTGCTAGTTGGATGACTCCTTATCACGTAGTGAAAACTGGAACTTGACCTTTCAGTTGTTAGAACATTTTCTGTTCTTGATTCCCCATGTCTAGTGCTAAGCCTCTGTGTGATTCCCCACTTTCATATTCCTGTCCGTTAAAAGTCCTGACCGGTATTTGTTCTGGCAGATGTTTACTGGCCACCTTCTCTGTAGGGGCCAGGGCAGAATCCTAGGTGAGGAGGTAGGTAAAGATAGGCTAGAGGAAGGTGGTGAGGAGAGCTATGGCTAAAAGAGTCCAGTATGTTCTTACTATTTCTTTCTTTCTTTTTTTTAAAAGATGTTTTATTTATTTATTAGAGAGAGAGCGCGTGCACAGAAGGAGAGTGAGAGGGAGAAGCAGACTCCTGCTGAGCAGAGAGCCCGATGCAGTACTTGATCCTAGGACCCTGGAGTCACGAAGCGAGCTGAGGGCAGATCCTTGGCTGACTGAGCCACCCAGGCGTGCGCTCCCCCAGCCTCCCCTTTTTTTCCCTAATATTTTAACTTCATTCTGCTTTTTTGTTTTTAAGTAGGCTCCACACCCAACATGGGGCTTGAACACATGACCCTGGGATCAAGGGTTGCATGCTCCACCAACTTAGCCAGCCAGGCACCCCCTTCCCCTCTCCAGTATATTCTTTATTGAAAACAGATGCTAGAGATCCCTAGTTTCTGTACTTCTCAAGAATTCTGGAAAGCTAACAGTTGCTTTAAAATCTAATAATTCAAATCTTTACACCATTTTTACTCCAAACCTACCACTCTTCCCAGCATCCCCAACCATGCTTTTAAATACTTGGCCAAGCTAACAACTAGTGCACCTATAGTGAGTCAAAGGGAAAGATGAAGAGGCCCTCAAACTTCTACATATGGATGAGAGCCAGAGGCTGATGATATGTTAGACACAAATTGCACCCATTTTAAAGGTTTTTCTGGTTTCTTTTTAACTATGTAAGGTCAGCAATGACTTGGGTGTTTTGGTAGTGGGTGGGTTCGTATAAGTATGGCCTAGAGGGAATATTGTATGATTTTTTAATCATATTTGCCTTATTTGACCTTTTGTTTGATTGTACAGCCAAAAGAAGACCCAGAGAGTGTCACTCCTCTTTGAAGACGATGCTGACAGTGGAAGTTCTCTCTTTGGTTCTCCTCCTGCATCTGTTCCTCCTACAACAACGGTATTTGTAGCTTCCTAGGTCCAGGAAATACCCTCGAGGCGATGTCACATGAAGAGTGATACTTCCCTGAATCAGCCCCTAAAACCGATCTTGGAGGCTGAGTCTAATGGAAAATCCCATTTGCCTAGTTTTAGAAAGAGGTCTTCTGTTAGTGGTATTTTATAGATGAAACACAAGCACAAAGCGTGGAGGAAAGGTTTTCTCCATGTCATGCACACCCTTCAGCATCAGGGGTAGGGATCTGGAATCTCAGGGGAGAACACTCCTGCAGTCCTGGTGGGCATCGCCAGGCTCAGCTGCAGCCATGTGAAATCGTGCTAACGTTAGACCAGGCCGGAAAGGCACACATTATTCCTTTTAGAAGCATGTTTCAAGTACTAACACTTTTTACTACTGTCAGCAGCCAGTCAGGAAAAGGGAAGGAAATTCTGGCACGTGCTACAACATGGATGGACCTTGAGGACTTCACACTGAGTGAAATAAGACAGTCAGAAAAAGATAGTATATGATAGTATATGATTCCAGGTACCTGGAGGTGTCAACTTCCAAGAAACTGAAAGTAGAATTGTGGTTTCTAGGGGCTGGGGGGAGAGGGAAATGGGGAGTCTTTTAATGAGTACAGAGTTTCAGTTTTGCAAGATGGAAAATTTCTGGAGGTTGGTTGCCTAACTGAATATTCTTAGCACTACTGAACTATATACATGGTTAAGATGGTCAATTTTATGTTTTTTAACGAGAGTAAAATTTTTTTTTTTTTTAATTAAAAGGATGTGATAAGAAAAAGTCATTCGGTGGCTATCCGGTGTAAATGATTCTGGTGACTACATCTAAGTGACATCACTACCACAGTCACCTAAGCTAAAAAATATAGCCAGGCTTGTTGATAGTTACATCAAAAAGGAGTATTAAGGAACGAGAGGCAGGTGGGATTATGATAATCGTTGTTCAGGGAACCCAGGCGTCCTGGAATCCTGCTCTGGCCTGCCATTCATCCCTCCCCATCTCCTTCCCTTAGTGGGTATATGTGAGTGTGTACACATAGAACAAAGTGAGGCCAAGCACTGGTTTACTACCAGCTGGCAATTGCTAACAGCCCCAAAGGGGAGTGTAAAACTTTTTTTTTTTTTTTAAAGATTTTATTTATTTATTTGTCAGAGAGATAGAGAGAGAGAGCGAGCACAGGCAGACAGAGTGGCAGAGGGAGAAGCAGGCTCCCCGCGGAGCAAGGAGCCCGATGTAGGACTCGATCCCAGGACGCTAGGATCATGACCTGAGCCGAAGGCAGCCGCTCAACCAACTGAGCCACCCAGGCGTCCCGGGAGTGTAAAACTTTTTAGGCCAGACTGCATGGAGACATCTTTTATCTGGTTCGGGTAGCCTAAAAGGCCAAGAATCAAGTCATGTCACAGCCTGCTGTCAGGCCTTCAGTCGCAACTTCAGGCCCTTCAAATTTGGCATGTGATAGAGGCAAAAAGACCCACATGACAGAGAAGAAGGGATGAGTCCCTGGGCCTCCTCCCATGTGCCTTCTTTAAAAAGGTTTAGAAAGTGCATAGAGAATGCAAAGTCCTTACTCTCCGCCCAGAGGAATCATCAGTAACTGTGTCGTCAGCTCTTTCAGGCCTGCTCTCTGACACCCCATGTCTGTTTTATTTAAGTTAGGTCATGTTATACATTTTTATGCATCTTTTTTCTCATCCTGCAGAATGTTTTTCATTTTCATCAGCTTGAGCTTGTTCTTTTTCGCCACTCTTGGTATTCCCTGTAACTGTATCAAGACATGTGTGCCTGATTTTGGCTTAGATGGAGTAACCGGCACTGTTTCCTTCTAGTTTATTAGGGATGTTTCTTCCCACCCCTACTGCCTTGTCATATTTAGCCTTGACTTGAGATAATTTTATATCTGACTTCTCCACGATTGCTGCTTCCTTTCTTCCTCTGCTCTCCTTGCTGTTGCCTTGGTTCTGTTCGTAAAGACAACCCGGTCCTGTCTTGTCCTTGTCACAAATACTTCAGCTGAGCCTCCCATGTCACCTGTAATCTCATTCAAGCGGCACTCCTCTTTACCACCCTCACTCACCATGTGCTCTAGGTGACTCACCCTGTCTCACAATACTCCAGGGGTCCTTATTGTCTCCCCGATCTGGAAATAGTCTTCATATTTTCAGACATAAGACAAACATTAACTTGTCCTGTGAACGCTTACCAGACCAGGCACATGTCAATTGATGATTTAGGAATTTTTTTTTTTCCCCACCATATTCCTATTAAGTGGAATTGTACCAGAAGCTTTCAGCATGGGGAGGAGCATGCTGCCTTCCCTGCTGCTGCTTCTGAGGTTCTTGTCCTTTTCTCCTTGAATCACCCATCCTTGAATCTCCCTAAAGAAGATTCTGGTTTAAAGAGTCAGATCTGAGTGGTTTTCTTCTGTAGATTATAAATAAAAACTTCTACTTTGGATACATGAGCAATAATTTAATAAATACTAAAGGTTCTGGAAATGGAAAACTTCTTTCTACCTGTAGTAATAGTGATTATTAAATGAGACAAAAATCAGAGATCAGCATCTTAAGTAGCTGAACAAACTGCACACAGAATTGTACCGTTTGTGAAATAGAAGCACCCTGGACAACAGTATAGAAAAGATTTTTTTTGTTGTTGTTCAGAGATCTTAGAATTTTTTAAAGTTAGGTGTGACTCAGTTATCGACCTGTCAGTGAAATTAATTTTATGATCAAGATGAATACAGCTTATCTTTAGGAACATTTACAACCAAAAGTTTGGGTGGCATTTTTCTTGGTTTAAGACACCATGTTTAAATCTCGTTTCTTACCTGGACCGACTTTTGTATCGAAGTTGTATGTAGTTCTCAGTGAGACCAGAGCATTCCACAAAAGTTTCTTCCTTTAATCGTTTCAGTATTGCCTGATCTCTTCTGAAACTGTTTCTTTGGATTTCCAGTCTTTTATTTCAGGTTCAAATGATTATGCGTTTTAAGGACCTCTTCTTAACAATTATCAATCATCTTACCCTATTTTTATTTCCTTTGTCATTTTTTCTCTCATAGTAGGGTTCTTTGATTTCCCAAATCTGTCTTCCTGACTTGATTTAGATACTGCTTCGGAGCGTACTTCCTCATAACACCTAGTCTAGTTGATATGACAGAGTTACAGTTTTTTTCCTCAAGAATTTTTGATCAATCCTTTGCCCGAAGGATGCCAGTAATTCTAGACAAGGCACATAACCTCAGTTTTCTAATCTCTGAATTCCCTGCCTCCCACGTAAGCGACAGATGGGAGATGAGACAAAGTGCTCGCAAACTTGTGTTGACCACCCACTTGGTATAAGACAACATGACTGGCTTTGGCGATATAAGATCCTTTTAGTGAACGGACAGATGTGTGATTGCTATTAATGTACACTAGGAAGGAAGTGAAGTAAAGGCTCGGGAGAGGGATAAATAATCTTACCAGCGTAGTAGCGATACTTACTAGGTAGAAAGAGAATGGGGAAACCTTCATGGGTGACCTTGAGCTGGGCCACACTTGAAAGATGAGGGTTTGCTTCTCCAGTGAGGAGCAAGCATGGAAGTGTGAAAGTTTATTGTAGGGGTAGGGAGTAGTGAGGGTTGATAGGGCGCAGATGGATAAAGGGAGAAAATGAAGTGTCAGTTGATTGTCCTGTGTAGCATTTGCTTAACACAAATAGTGCAGGTGTGGGGTGGGAGATGAAGTAATCTGGGGGGCATTTTATTTTAGCAGCGCAGTCTGGATGATGTCACTGAGCTGGAAAGGGAGGAGGGAAGCAGGAGACTAGTAGCTGTCTGGGTGGCAGAGGTCAGGGTCTAGGCGATGGCAGTGTCTGTGAAGTGGATGGACACGTGGAGACAGGTGCGGGTGTCATAGCCGAAGGTGTGAAGCATTGTGTCTGGGGGTGGTGTTTTTTCCTTCGCCCTGTTTGTGCGTCCTTCACTGTCGCGCCCTTTCTCTCCTGCCACCACATTTCGCTCACTCGAGGACTATGGTTTCACCTTGTTCTTTAGGTTGTCATGCTGGTCAAGCACACTTTCGTTTTTAAGGATGTCATCTATTCTTCTTTTGCTAGAAAAAAGAGCCTGTCCCTGAGGTACCACCTTTGCTGTTCAGTGATGAAGAAGAGAAGGAGGCACCATTTGGAGTGAAACCCGTGGATAAGAAGGTTGAGGGCACCAAAGAACCGTCCGAACTGGGGCGCGCTCTCGTGGTGGAGGAGTCAGAGAAGGTAGCCTTTTTTTGGCGTGTCCATTCTGTTGTGTTTGTTTCTTGTGTCTTGTAAAACACACACACACACACACACACACACACACAAATGCACACACCCTTCCCTTTTTCTACCATAGAAAACAGATGGCAATTTTGTTGAAAATTTTGAAAACAACTGAAAAGCGGGAAGAAGAAAATCTGGTGCCACCATTGAGGGAAATCTTCACCATTGTTCTTGCTGTTCAGTCTCTTCCGTAGGCGTAGGTGCACACAGTGCTGTGCCTTTCTCCCATTTCACACTGTCTTTGTCATCTCGTGTCCATGTCGGTTTTGCCTTTCTCTCACCAAGGTGTTCTCCCACAGCTTACTTTTCATTTCGGTTTTCTTGGCATGTCTGCTCTGGCTCATGTGTCCTCATGTGGTGTTTCTGCTCCCCTGGTTCTCTTCTGCTTCCACCTGTACTTCAATTAAAATGACTGTTTTAAGAAGATCTTAATTTCCTGTTTTTGTATTAGTTGATGTTGGCTGTTAATTAGAGAGTAAAGCGAAATCTCTTGTCTTCCAAAACATTTGCTGTCTTCTCCTGCGTGGTCTGTCATCAGCAGGAGCCTGTGGACAAGGCTGCTGGCTGCACCTGGGGGTTACTGATGGCCTTCAGTGTCTGTATACCTTTTCTCTTTCTTTTTATTTCTTTTCTTTTTTTTCTCTCTCTCTTTTTAAAGATTATTTATTTATTTATTTGAGAGAGGAAGAGAATGAGCGGGAGAGGGAGAAGCAGACTCCCCGCTGAGCAGGGAGTCCGATGTGGGGGCTTGATCCCAGGACCCTGGGACCATGACCTGAGCTGAAGGCAGATGCTTAACCGACTGAGCCATGCAGGTGCCCCTACTTCTTCCTTTTTTCCTCTAACTTTTCTAGTTCTCTCTATGTTCAGCTGTTCATGTCTAATCTCTCTTTCAGGGCCTGTGTGAAGAATATCACATACGGTTTTCCTGTTGAGGCTCTTAGAACTGCAGTGATACAAATATTTTATTTGTACCTGAAACATTGTGTGACATTCCCTACCTGTAGTTTCTGTTTGGCCATTTTCTGTGCTCCTGTAGCGCCTGAGTTACACCAGTCAGCTGGAGGTTTAACTGCTTGTTGCACTGCTGGCTCTAGCTCAAGTACATGCTCCTTGAGGACCAGGACCAGGTTTCTTTGGCTCACTGTGACATCTGTAGTCCTTAGCAGATTACCTCTCACCTAGTAGGCACTTGAAATTACCTGTTTCTTTCAAAGAAGCATATTTTCCGCAGTTTAATCACTCAGAAATTGGGCTGTGCTTCACAATCAATAGCATGTTTAATCGGGAGTTGTTTTTTTCTTAGTGGTTCATACAGTAATAGTGGTTCTTAAAGTTGATGCTCTTACTTGAAATTTGGAACTTGTTGAATGAATAAATGCTACATTTTAGGTCATTTAGTGATTCTTCTAATTGTATAATATGGTGTGAGTCCTCTATAGTTTAAGTGTCTAATTTTGTCAGTAAGGTTTTTTCCTTGGGTGTGGAGTATTAATGGAATACTAGGAAATACATGATCCACTCCTGGTGATTGGCATTTGTGTTTTCTCTATGACTAAGTTGTTGATAGCTCATGAGCAACCTGTGTGGATCAGGGTTATAACTGATACATAAATCTCTTGGTAGGAGGAAGGGAGCCACGACTTTAAACTAATTGGAAAAATTATCTTTGGCTGTGAACCACTTGCACAGGAGTCTCTGTTGAAGCAGTCAGTGGAGAGTTGGCCTCGGTATTTTGTTACTTCGGAGTAGATGTGATTAGCCGTAGTGCCCGGAAACACGCAGATGTTGCCGTTACTGAATTATTGTGGATTTTGGGGACGGGGGGCGTCCTACAGAGGGACTTGTATTTCTCCGTGTTACTTATTTTTTTTGTTGTTTCCATTTTCAGGGAGGACCTTTGACTGTATCTACTCAGGAAGCAGTCAAGCATTCAGATTTATTTTCTTCATCATCCCCTGTGGACAAAGGAACCAAAAGTAGAACCAAAACTGTTCTTAGTTTGTTTGATGAGGAAGAGGATAAAACAGAAGATCAAAACAGTATCCAGGCTCCAAAGAAAGAAGTAGGAAAGGTGAGCAAAAAGCAGTGAAGTTATTAGTTTCAGGTTTTTGAAAGGATAAAAGAATCTCATTTTATGGTGTCCATTCTGTCATATGAGTTACTGAAGAATTGAGGGTTCTGTTTTCTCGACATCTCCACCAACGCTTATTGACTTTTTCTGGAATAGCCCAGGGTTGGTGAGGGTGCGGGGAAACTGGAACCCTCCTGTGTTGCTGTTAGGAATGTAAGTTAGTGCAGCCGCTTCCGAAGACAATTGCGTAGTTCCTGAAATTGGTAAACATGAGTCACCACCGAGACTTAGCATTTCCACTCCTAGGTTTATATCTAAGAGTTATGAAAACATACAGTCACACAAAACTAGAATGTAATGTTCTCAGCAGCATTATTTATTATAGTCCAAAGATGGAGAGAACTCAAAAATCCATCAACTGATGAATGGGTAAACAGTGTAATGTATCTATTCAAAATGGAATATTATTTGACAGTAAAAAGGAGTTACTGATACGTGCTGCAATGTGGATGAACCTTGAAAACATTCTGAAAGAAAGAAGCCAGTGACAAAAGACTATGTATTTTATGATCTCATTTATTTGAAATATCTTGAATTGGCCAATCCATAGAGCTAGAAAGTAGATGAGTGGTTGCTTGGGTCTGGGGGAGTGGGGTAGATGAGAAGGGAGAGGGACTGGGGTTTCTTTTGGGTTGATAGGAGTGTTCTAAACTTTTACACAGTGGTTGTATTCACATAATTGTGTGAATATACTAAGAAGCACAGAATTATACACTAGGTGAATTTTATAGTATGTGAATTTTATCCCAGTAGGGATGTTAAAAAAAAAACCTGTAAGGTGGCATATTTCCAGTGCTTTTTTGTAAACTAAACTGAGGACATGGTCCATGTTGATTTCTATAAAAAATGTTTTATTTTTTAATTACACCAGTAGTATATCCCTGCCTATAGATGAGAGCTACGCATAGTGAATATGAATTATTTACTATATTCTTTTTTCATATATATTTTATTTCTTTTACCGTGTGTGATTTTGTGCAGATTTTCATGGTTGTGAAACTTAGTTACTGTGTTACACTGGGGTTTTATATATAATCAATAATAATAATTAGTTAATTTTTAATGTGACACATCTCCTCAGTTGTGAATTTTTTTGTTTACTCTGTGGTTGTGATACTAAATGTTACGGGCAGGAAAGTCTATATTGTGTGAAAGAAGGTCTCAGTCCTTGGATTCCTTAGGAGCTTTCCATGAGGATTGTCAACGGAATGAAGATAGCCAGAAGGAAAGTAGCAACCACAGCAGTTTATTAGAGTGAAAGTACACTCTCATGGGGGGAGAGTGGTTGTTTTGGAATTAGATATTTGTGGGTCTCTCTGGGTTGAAAGGTGGGGTGGTCTGTAATGGAGGCTGTTTCCAGTCATTTGGGAAGCTCTTCCCACAGGTTGGGAGGGGGAGTTCTTGACATGGCGAGGTTTGTTACCTGAAAGGTCTTGGCACCCTTTCTCCTTGGGTTTTGGTGGTGGTGGTGGGGGGGGTACCTTCAGTGCAAATTAATTATAATGGGCCTAGGAGTTACCCTGGGGCAGAGATGAGAGAGGAGAGCTTGTGTTCCATAGTTGTGGCTCTTTGGTCTGCCAGCCCCAAGGTCTTGGAAGTCACAAGTTCAGGCTGTAGTGCTTATTTATATCGTTCTTGCCTGCTGCTCTTGTCTCTATCATTCCCCTCAAGGACTTGGGACTCTGCCTTCTACTGCTCTGTTATGATAGAGTCTATCTAACATTTAAAAAAAAAATACGGGAGTATTTTAGAATGTCAAGTCAGGGGTATTAGAGTGTCAAAAAAAGTAATGTGAATAATAACTTTGAAATGTCAGATACTCTACCAAATAAAAAGAACTTGTTTGGAATCCGAAGATGGTGGGATGGGAGGTGAATGGGCATAGGGGAAGGTTGGGGTCGGATGCTGACCGATTAGGGACATGTGCTTGACCACTCTGTAGTTCTGGTATTAAGTCAGCTGCGTTCTCTTCGTCCCTTTGTGGATGAGATGGAGGGCACTTACTTGATTTTTGTATGTTTTCACCCTTAAAATGTTTCTTGTTTGGGGAATTAATGAATTGTTTTTTGAATAAAAAGTTTAGACATTTATTACACACAGGCTGGAAGGTGATCTTTCCAGATTATAGATATGTGATCTGTATTTACCAATAGATTTTCCACTGTTTTTGGTAGCTTCTGTTACGTGAATGTGTCCTTCCCTCTTTGATTGCCACTTGGGCTGTACCCAGCCCTTAGCCATTTGTAAATAGCTGCAGGGAATATCTTTGTATTTCCACATTTGCAGCTGTGATTTCCTTGGCATAAATCCTTAGAACATCCCTCTTTTTTCCAGAGTCCTGATCCTGATGCCCGCCCAAAGAGCACAGGTGTCTTTCAGGATGAAGAGCTCCTTTTTAGTCACAAGCTCCAGAAGGACAATGACCCAGATGTTGACCTTTTCTCTGGCACCAAGAAAACCAGGGTCAGTTTCAAAAGGTTCTTCACATCATGATGCTGTTATTGTATTAGATATTGTGTCAGTAGCTTACCTAATTTTCTTTGTAAATGGCTTTTGTTGTGAATATTGAATTTGAGTTTTGTCTATTCCAGTTATTAGAGCCAAGTGTTGGGAGCCTGTTTGGGGATGATGAAGATGATGATCTTTTCAGCCCTGTCAAGTCACGGTCTTTGGTATAAGCCTTTTGTTCTCAATACTGGGGTGTGGGGGAAGGGTCCTGGGAAGGAAATTAACATATATTTATAGGAGTAAGGAAAACATGGGGCGCTTATGTGGCTCACTTAGTTAAGTGTCTACCTTCAGCTCAGGTCATGACCCCAGGACCCTGGGATCAAGCCCCATGTCGGGCTCCTTGCTCAGTGGGGAGTCTGCTTCTCCCTCAACCCCTCCCACTCCCCCCCTTGTGCTCTCTCTTTCTCTTCCCCCACCATCCCAAATAAAAAAAAATCTTTAGAAAAAAGAGTAAGGAAAATCCACAGAGAATTGTGGTGCTTACTAGTAAAAGAATGGCAAATAGCATGCTGATGACAGTGCTTGTGGTGTCCCTGTCTAATGTTTCCTAACTAACATTAGAGCGTTAACCAACCCAGGCTCTTACTGCATTACAAATTTGATTTATTTTTAAATATTTTATTTATTTATTTGGCAGAGAGAGAGAGGAAAAGAGAGAGGGAGAGAGAGAGCACAAGCAGGGGGGAGAGGCAGAGCCACCCAGGCTTCCCTGTTTGATTTTTTTGTTTTAAGATTTTTTTTATTTTTTGAGAGAGTGTGTGTGAGAGCATAGGGAGGGAGAGGCAGAGGCAAAGGGAGAGAGAAAATCTTAAGCAGGCTCAATGCTCAGCAAGCATTGACATGGGGCTTGAACTCACAGCCCTGAGATCTTGACCTGAGCCAAACTCAAGAGTCGGACTCTTAACTGACTGAGCCACTGAGGCGTTCCCAGATTTGTTTGATTTTTAGGTTGTTTGTTGAAAGACCAGTGCATGCAACATGGTGACTAAATATTCTTGCTTTTCAGGTGCAAAGCTTTAAATCTGAGTGTTAGCCTGTTTGTGTCATTTTTCCCCACCCCAGTAGATTTTATTAGATACTCTCTTTTTTTTTTTTAGTTTTTAAAAAATTTATTTATTTATTTATTTGAGAGAGAGAAAGACAGCACGCATGAGCGGCGGAGGAGGGGTGAAGGGAGCAGGAGAAGCAGTCTCGCCATTGAACACAGGGCTCGATCCCAGGACCCTGAGATCGTGACCTGAGCCAAAGGCAGACACTTATCTGACTGAGCCACCCAGGCATCCCTAGGTACTCTCTATTTTCTGTTGGCATAGTGAAGACTCCTGAGAAGGTCACAAGCTTTAGAATGCCATTTCTGAAACGCTACCTTTGTCTTCAACCCTCATTTGAGAAATGACTTAAAACTCAGAAGCCAGATTATTTTTATGAGTCATGACTTTACTTTAAAATTTCTAAGATACATGACAGGTGTTTGGTATTCTTTTTCTTTTGAAGATACCAGAAAAGAAGAGAGTAGTGAAAAAAGACCACTCAGTATCCTCTTTCAAGAACCAGAAACATCCTGAATCCACTCAGGGTATCAAAGAAAAAAGCACATTGAAACCGGAAACACCTCAGGTGAGATCTGCTTATAAGGACTTTCAGCTCTCATTTGCATATCTGGACAGAGGGACTCCATTGCGCAGACCTAAGGCTATTCAGAGTTCTCTTGATTAGGGAGGAAACAGCAAATAGGACTGCCTCTCTTTCTTAACTCTGTGTGTGTGTGTGTGTGTGTGTGTGTGTGTGTGTTTAAAATTTAAAAAAATTTTTTAAATTCACAATTTAAACATTTTTTTAAAGTGAAGCTCTACACCCAGTATGGCCCTTGAACTCATAACTCAGAGATCAAGAATTTCATGCTCTACGACTGACTGAGCCAGCCAGGTGCCCCTCCTGTTTTTGTTTTAAAAACACACCTCCCTACTGCCTCGTCTCTTCTCAGTCTACAGCCCAGTCCCATGAAGCTATACTTACGATTACTGTTTTTGAAGAACTTTGAAATTCAGTTCCAAAATAGAATTAATATAGGGTGAAGAATGTTTTTCCTGTTAGAACCCCTATTTCTCCCTTTGGGCTATGTTGGAGTAGAATTACATTAGAATTAAATATAAATTATAACCAATTAAATATAAATTGTAACCAGTTTTCCTTGGTTCCCCCATTTTCTTGGTTACCTCTCCTGAGGTTACTGCTGATAGGTCTCTGTCCTCAGTCCTCTTCTCTCAGGAGCTTGTTCTGGGAACAGACCAGAACTGGAGAGTGAGATCTGGTTCTGGCTTACAGCTGTCTCTGGATGTTTCCCTGAGGCTTCAGTATCCTGAGCTGTGAAAATCAGGCACTAGGGAGAACACATCTGCATTGACGTGCCACAAATTTCAGCTTCCCTTGCTTCTAGAACCTCAGTGCATTAGGTTGTGTGTGAATTTTGGTGTGCCCTGTGGTATTTACTGTGTGTGGGAACCAGCATGGTAATTTTGCCAACTGGTCAGGTTTTGGTGCTCGGATACACTGTGATTCTTAGGAATCTTACCCATGATCTTTGTGGGCCTTTACTCCATATATGGTCTGACAGCATTCCACCTACACAGCAGATGAGGAGACATAAGTGAAATAATGTTAGTGAAAGGTTTCAAGGCCCCAGGAGAGATTTGAATGCCTTTCCCGTTATAGAATTACAGAAAGTGACAGCTTTGCTCCATCAAATTTAATGGGCTTGAGTGTAATCCAAGAGACACTTTTTTTTCTATCTCCCCAATGGATTTTTAACTGAATGTAATTTCACACAGGACTCACCAGGTCCCGCTCCATTTAAAACCAAAGAGCCATCCCCTCGGATCTGGAAAATACAAGTAATTATAACATGTCTGGAATCTGCACTGCCTGCCTTGTGGCATCTATAAACTTTTTTGGATATTTACTTTTGTCAGCTGCTGCCTGGCATTTTCTTACCTCTTCCCCATCCTCTAGTTGTTGCTTCTTGTGTGCTGCATCTGTAACATCTTTTCTTTGGTCCAAGTGGTGGGCACAGGCATATAATCTTACTCTGTTTTAATTCTAAGTCTAGATCAGGAGACCTCCCTGCATTTTTCTTTCTCTTATCACATTATACATTACGTATACCATGTCTCTTGTCACGTGTCACAGTAGTGATAATAGACTGCTGTGTTTAAGAAAACATACAGAGTAAGTTTCATTTTTTCTTTTTTAGGCCAATTTAGCGATTAACCCAGCAGCCTTGCTGCCTGCAGCGGTTCCCCAGATCTCTGGAATAAAGCCCGTTTCGCCAGAACTGGCTTTTCCTTCATCTGAGCCTGAGAGGACCCACCATCTGGAACGTACGCCCACTGTTCTCAGTAGTGGGGAGGCCGGTGTGAGTTTCGACCTTCCAGCTCAGGCAGACACGTTACACAGTGCAAACAAGGTGATGAAACCACCTTCGCTTTGCTTGCTTGCTTGCTTGCTCGCTTGCCTTTTTTTTTTTTTTAAGCTGGAATAACTTGTATATTTCTTTCTAGTCCATCAGTTACACATCATAGGCTGCCTCCCATTCCCCACATGGAGACACTTCTTCCTTCCTTCAGCCTTTTCATCTCCCTTATGCCTTCCTAATTCTGCCTTCCTCTGCCTCTGTTTGTTACATTTATATTCTGCTCAGTAGCCACATAAAGTCCCACTTCCTCCAGGCTCTCCTGCATTGCCCCCTGGAGGTCTTTTAAACACAGAGCAGATCACGTCCGTCCTTTTCTGGCCTCTGTGCTGTGGGGAGGAGGACATTCAAGCTCCTTGGTTTGGTGTTAAAGCCTTTTACAAACATGCTGACCAAAGCTTCCAACTTGCCTACCAACCACACTGTCAGCCTAAACTCCAGTCCTACCAGGCACCGTTCCATGAACACACACACTCCCACCCTCTGCTGCCAACAGCTTGGGCTGCTTCCTCTGTCAGGAATGCTCTCTTGCTCATTGACAGTCTGCTTAGACTTCCCTGCTTCTGTGATGTTTCCCCTCCTCCCCTCTTGTCCTGGGCTCCTTCCTCTGAGATCCCAGGGCAATTATTTCCCGGTGGTATGGTTCTGTCACACTGGCCCACAGGACTGTGGATGTATGCTTAATAGACTGAACTCTTTGAGGTTTTGCTTTCATTTTAGTTGGTTCTCTTCTATCCAGCCTGCCTTCTCTAGGAAATCTTGGCTGATCTCTGAGTAAGCAACAATACCTCAGATAACCCTGGCAAATATATTCATTTTCAGTATTTCCAAACCTGTTTTCCTTGTGAAAAATATCCTTCCTTTTGTTCTGTTTTTCTTGGTCAGCCTTTGGAGAGGGGAAGGGTGAGTTTACATTGGCTACTTTTTATGACTATTTGTGATATTTTCTTGAAATAGGCACACACAACCAAATACTTTGGCCAAAGGAGCTTATACCTTCTTAAAGCTACTTGATTGTATATTTTGGAAAATATCACAAATACTGCATTATTGCTAATAAGTAACTCATATTTTGTGGTTATTTTAAAAGTTCTGATTTCTAAATCACGTTTTTTTGTGTGAAATATTTAGCATTTGAATTTAATGTTTGTTGACTTGAAGAAAAGAACACTTTAAATTGCCTCTCTTTCTTTATTGTCTTTTATCTTCCTGGTTTTGGAGCCTGGTTTTAGGCTAGCCCCTGGTAAAGGTTACCTTTAGAATTCCCCCTGATTCTTGTTTTGAAAGATAACCCACATATAAGCCAAGGGCAGAGTAAGGGCCAGTTAGGGCATAGAACACAAGCGTACCAACATGCCTGCTTTGCAGGGTTCCAGGAGCAAATGAAGCCTTTTGTATGAAACAACTGATAATGCCCTCCAAAGACTCAAACTGATATTGCCCTCCAAAGACTCAGAAGTGGGGAACATTAAAAGATTCAGGGTAATGCAGTCTTGGAGCAGCCATTAAATGTCTTTGGAAATCTTTAGGAAATAATCTCTTCTGTGTCTTAGATAAGATATTGAGGTAGACCAGACAACCTTAGAATATTTTGAGTCACTGATTAGTTGCTATATTAGCTTTGAATGCTTTTTTTTTTCAAGAATTTTTTTTTTTTTAGATTTTATTTGTTTATTTGAGAGAGAGAGAGAGAGAGCATGAGAAGAGAGAGGTTTTTTTTTTTTTAAATCGTTAGATCAACATGTGGTTTTTTGCCCTTGCAGAGCCGGGTCAAAGTGAGAGGGAAGCGTAGACCGCAGACCCGTGCGGCTCGGAGGTTGGCTGCCCAGGAGTCCACTGAGGCTGAGGACGTGAGTGTTCCCAGAAGGTCCATTGCACACTTGACAGATGGAGACATTTCACCAGGTGATCCTCAGCCACAGTCCAGGGCAGCTGGCGGACAAGACAGCTCTGATGAGGTCATCGCCGCTGCCGCTCCAGTTTGGGCAGGTGGTCCTGTGTCTGAAGTGGACAGAAGCCCCTTGGCGAAATCTCTGGGTCAGCCTCTTGAGGATGACCTTTTTGATTCTGGAGATATCTTCTCCAAGGGTACTGGATCTCAGTCCATGGGGAGAAGAAAAGCCAAGGCAAAGGCAGCAGAGGGCCTGGCCAACCCACCAGGGGGAAGTAAAGAAAAGAGCTCCGTGTTTCCTGCTCTAGGGGAGGCAGGCAGTGATGATGATCTGTTCCAGTCTGTTAAACCAAAACCAGCAAAGAAAATGAATCCTTTTCCCCTCTTGGAAGATGAGGATGATCTCTTTACAGATCAGAAAGCCAAGAAGAATGAGTCAAAATCCAACACTCAGCAAGATATCATCTCAAAAGCACAAGATATTTTTGAGGTAACAGGACATAACAGTACCTTTTTTGGGCCTGATTTTATGTTAAGATGATGCTGGATTGGCTCATTTGAGCCATACATTACAGTAATCTTGTTTCATTGCTGCTTGCTATCTACTTGCTTAGTACTTAAAGTTAGGTCCTTTTATTAGTAATTCTGAAATTTACTCAGAAGTCGTTTTTTGTTTTGTTTCATGTGGGGGTGGTTCTTGGCCAGCCATAGTTACTGATACAAATCTTCATTTGTACAGTTGTTATCAGCATGTTGCTGTAGTCAGTGTCCTTGGCCTGTCACTCTGTGACACATATATAAAGCAGCTTTAGTACAGCTAAAGGGTTTAGCCTGTGGTTCTTGGGGAAACAGGCCCAGGCTGGAGCCGACAACTTAGTGCTGGCAGGAAAGCCTTCAGTGCCACTCTCTGGGCACATGTTTGTTGAGCATCCAGGTACTGGAGGCACAAAGTGAGCTAGGACCAGTATGTTAGAAGCTTTGGATACAGACAGGGCAACATATAAATAAACTGTTTTCAGATAATGTTGAGTACCATAAAGAAAACACCTCAAGGCAGTGGGACAGAGTGATGGATGAGAGCAGGAACCACTCCTTCAGGTAGGATTGGTAGAGAAAGCTTCTTTACAGAGCTGGCTCTTGAGCTGGGACTAGAAGAAAGACCAAGACTGGGCCAGGCAGGGATGTGGACGGAGTAGGGCATTCCAGGCAGAGAGAACAGGTCACCTGGCTGTCCCAGAATATGGTGGCAGTTTGCATTTCTGCACCTTGATTTAAAATTGTTTCATTTGTTTTTTTGGCTCAACAAGGATGATATATTTGCTACAGAAGCAATCAAACCCACACAAAAAACAAGAGACAAGGAAAGAACATTTGAATCCAACTTGTTTGATGATAACATTGATATCTTTGCTGACCTAACTGTAAAACCAAAGGAGAAGTCCAAAAAGAAGGTGGAAGCTAAGTCTATATTTGACGATGATATGGGTAAGTGATTTTTTTTCTTTCTTTCTTCTTTTTTTTTTTTAGTTAGCGAAGTGATTCTTTTTTTTTTTTTTTTTTAAGATTTTATTTAGTTATTTAACAGAGAGAGAGAGAGAGATCACAAGTAGGCAGAGAGGCAGGCGGAGAGGGGGGGAAGCAGGCTCCCTGCTGAGCAGAGAGCCTGATGCAGGGCTTGATCCCAGGACCCTGGGATCATGACCTGAGCCGAAGGCAGAGGCTTAACCCACTGAGCCACCCAGGTGCCCCGGGTAAGTGATTTTCTACATATGACACAGAGAATGATTACCATTCATTGACTGTTATTGCTCTACCTTTGTGTGGGCCCTTTCTTAGAAAATATTCCCCAGTGGGTTTCCTTTGGCTTGCTATATAATCCGGAGGTAGGCTGAGGATGGATCAATAAATGGACTAGTTATTTCAGTGAGACAATTTTTTGTCCTGATGGTCGTCAAGGAATTTGAAAAAGCCCAGAATTTGACCTTTAATTATAATTTAATTTTTATTTTAGTAAGCCCCCCACCAATCATCTGTGATAACTCTGAACATTCTGATGTTATGAAGGGAGGGTCAGAAACTGGCCCATAGGCTGAAGGAGGCCCCAATGGCTTCCTTGGGCATGTTGCAGTTGTTTGAGCCAGTTCTAACTGGGGAGTGAGCGTCAGGAGTTCAGAGGATTGGGGGGTGGAATGCAAGAGCAGAGCAGGATTATATATGAAAGCAGCTTATAACTCAGACTTAATGTCTCACCAGAGATCTTCTGTGTTTGTAAATATGCTCATTCCACCCCCCCCCACCCGCCCCATGGCATAACATCTCCTTTATCAATGGGCAAGCCGAACACCTGATCTTAAATATGACACTTCTTTCATGTCCTGTGTTGGTGGATAGGACTTGAGCTGAAGCCAAATACATACTTTCTCCTCCCTCCCAGATCTAGACCTTGGGGTTGACTGGGAGAAAGCAGCTGCTGCAGTGCCACATGGGGCCTATTCCTGGAGTAAGCCATGTGCTTTGTCTCCACCTGCTTCCCACCACAGGGGATGCAGAAGAGACCTTGTTTTTTTTTTTAATTACAACAAAAGTAACACATACCTCTTGTAATAGGTGACTACTATTTGAAAAGTGTAAAATGTGAAAAACAATCCCTGGAGGTAACCATTATTGAGTGTTTCCTCTGTATCCTTTCAGATTGGGTGATGTTAATAGAGCTTTGTATACATAGAAATGTATACTTATTTTTTCCAAAATATGAATATATTTTATCAGTTCTGCTGTTCCTATTAGTCACTTAATGTCTTCCCATGTCAGTATAGAGATCTGTCTACTTCCTGTTTTTAGTGGTTGTATAGTATTCCTTTGTATTCAGCCATTAGCATATTGAAGGTGATCCAGATTGTTGCCACATTTTTTAATTAAAAATAATGCCATGGGGGGTTATGGACAATGGGGGGCGGTATGTGCTATGGTGAGTGCTGTGAAGTGTATAAACCTGGCAATTCACAGACCTGTACCCTTGGGGCTAATAATACATTATATGTTAATTTAAAAAATAATAAGTAAATAGTAATTTAAAAAAATAATGCCATGGTCTTTAACATTTATGTATACATATCTTTGTGTACACATGCTAAAATGTAGGATAGAATCCTAGCAGTAATGCTTCAGGTGAGTAAGATGACTCATGAAACACTGGAGGCAGCGAAACAACTAAACATGAATGTGGTCGTAAAGACTTAGAATTTTGGCATTGATGTGCCTCAGATAGGTGCATTTATTCTGAGAGAGAGGTACTCCTATATTGGATTTTCCTTTGCTTGTTTGTATTGCCCTTTCCTTTTAAAATCCAGTGGGAAGAGAATGTAAAAGTAGATATGTCACAGATAGTAAAGTCGGGGGCAGGATTGGAGTTTGGTTATCCTTCCCTTTTTGTTCTCCTCCTCATGTACACACGTACCTTGTAGCTGAGAAAATTGTGGTCAGAGAGAACCTGTGACTTGTATGCGATCATAAAAATTAGTAGCAAAGCCAGGACCAGAATCTAAAAGGCTTGACTCTTAATGTTTTTGGTATCCCGTACTGTTACCAGACTTGAATGTTTGGTGATTTATGTAGATGTGTCTTAAAAGTGTCTATTTTCTTGCCTAATGAGCAATTATTTTTCTTTTTCTTTTTTCTTTTAAAAGATGATATCTTCTCCTCTGGTTACCAGGCTAAGACAACCAAACCAAAAAGTCGATCTTCACAGGCAGCACCTGAACCAAGATCCGAACAGAAGGTGTCCAACATTTTTGATGATCCCTTGAACGCTTTTGGAGGCCAGTAGAGCATACAGGGTATCACATATCACCCTTCAGCTACATCCTTGAGTTAATGATGCTGTCTTGTGTACTCATTGTCTTAATTGAATTAGAAAAAGCAAATACTGAAGCCACTAGCTCACCTTTTTCTCACCCAACATACTTAGTATTTTTCTGCCCCGGTTTTAATCATGCTTAATACCACAAAACAAAAATAAATATTTCACAGTGTTGTTTTTTTTTTTTTAAACTATATTTTCATTTAATTTGCCTTGATGGGGCCACAGTATGGTTCTGGGCATGTTGGAGAAAAAACTTCTATGTGCCTTTCATGAATGGGCAGGGAATTCCAGAGGAAGCAATGCCAGGCAGGTGACCAGGAATATTCCATTCATGGATAGAAATCCTAGCTCAGAGCCTATGCAGGTGATAGAGGAAGGGGATGAGAGATTGTATACTTCATGACTCTTTGCAGTAGGAGAGTAGGTTTCCTCTGATTCCACTGAATTCTGAAAATGCCTCTATAGGTTCATTTGGCAAACTGTGGCCCTCCGTTGTCTGTTTTTGTAAATAAAGTTTTATTGGAATACAACCATACCCATTCATTTACATATTGTCTGTGGCTATTTTCACCCTTTCTACAATGCCAGAGTTCAGTAGTTGTGACAGAGACTGGATGGCCCACAAAGCCCAAGATACCTTCTTTCAGACCCTTTACATAAACAGTACTCTGATCCTTGCTCTAAGGCATCCATTTTCATTCCTTTGGAGCTTTTCATTATTTTGTGAATGAGGCAGAATGAATCCAGATAATGGAAGGAAAAGTACTGAGGATGGAGATGTCCTTCTGAGGAGCGGCACTGTGCCTTAGAACTCTGCACTAATGGGAATATTCTATAACTATGTTGTCCAGTGTGGTAGCTGCTAGCCACATGGATAGCTGACTCCTCCTGCAGTCTGTGTTTTCTTGTGCTGTGCAGACTTGGTGCTAAGTATTCAAACTGTAACCGTAGCACAGTCTTATAGGCAGGCCCAGTTGGTTTTACCAGTCCCAAAACCACTAACTTCTTCCTTTGGCACTTTTAAAAAAATATATTTTACTTATTTGACAGAGAGAGGGAGAGAGATCACAAGTAGGCAGAGAGGCAGGCAGAGAGAGGGAGGGAAGCAGGCTCCCTGTTGAGCAGAGAACCTGATGCGGGGCTCGATCCCAGGACCCTGGGATCGTGACCTGAGCCGAAGGCAGAGGCTTAACCCACTGAGCAACCCAGGCGTTCCCCTTCAGCACTTTTTAAGATTGAACTTGGAATTGCTGAGCCTGGTCAGAGATTTTGTACAGCTGTCACAGATCAGCTGTTTGTGGTGCTCTGCTCTGAGAGTGATTTGATGGCAAAAGAGGGTGCTTATACCTTTTGTTTCTTAGGTTACTTGTGTATATAGTTACCTGCCCCTGTGTCTGACTCAGTAGGCATTTTTTTTTTTAAAGATTTTATTTATTTATTTGACAGACAGTGATCACAAGTAGGCAGAGAGGCAGGCAGAGAGAGGGGGAAGCACGCTCTCTGCCGGGCAGAGAGCCTGATTCGGGGCTTGATCCCAGCACTGGGATCAAGCCTGAGCCAAAGGCAAAGGCTTTAACTCACTGAGCCACCCAGGGGCCCCTCGGTAGGCATTTGTTAAACATGTTTTCCTTTGGGAATGATAGCTCTACTGATTCCAGGGAATTCATGAGAAATTAGAGTTAGAACAAATGCAAATTGCTATTTTGAGAGATTTGAAAGGAGGATGGAATTTATACTTACTGGTCCTATAGTCAGCACTTTCAATCGTCTTTTATCCAGTTTCCCTAAGTCCGGATAGGTAATGTCCTCATTTTATAGATGAGGATAAAATCTGGAAGCAGAGTACAATTGTGGAACAAGTTTGGCTTTTTGTAGTGAGAATCTGGTTCTAGAGGTGTTTGAGAGTAGGCAAAGTATTTTACCTTTCTTAGCTTCTGTCTCCTTTGTCAACTTTGTTAAGTGTTCAGTACCAACTTTGTAGGATTATGATGGGAGAAAATAAGCAATGACCTTTGTTGACCACACAGCATTTTAAAAACAATAAATAATGATGATGAGAGAGAATGATTTGGCCAACATAACAGAGCTTCTGTGTTGGAACCCAAGGCTACAGACCCGTCTGTCTGATTCCACAAAGCCTGTAATCTTAGTTCTCCCTGACTGAAGTGAGGAGGCAGGTTGAAAGACCAAATTTTTGATTATGATTCCATCAAAGGTACTATTTTAGAATTTGTATACAAAGATAATATCTCTGTCCTTAAGA
Source organism: Martes martes (assembly GCF_963455335.1). Lineage (NCBI taxonomy): Eukaryota > Metazoa > Chordata > Mammalia > Carnivora > Mustelidae > Martes > Martes martes. The sequence continues at coordinate 39,429,542 of NC_137902.1, read as the reverse complement.
AGCTCCAGTCAATTCAGTATTGGAGTTTAAGAAGGAATCAGGGTCGAGAGCCTGAATATGTGTCTCATCATAAACCCCAGTGTATGCTCAGTGTTGGATTGTGAAGATTAATTGGTGGGTGGGGTCTCAGAGGAGCTGTGAGAAAGGATAGATTAGATGCTGGGGTTCATTTTAGATTTCCTCTGACTCAAGATGAGGATGATGAAGCTAGATTGGGAGGGGGATTACTGTTCATTGTCATTTTGGTAATCCACTTAGTGAAATAGGCCTTTTCGATTGGAAAATCTGTAAAGGTTGAATTTAGAACATGTGTGGGGAATGGAGAGGAAAAGGAGTGGGGGCCCATTTCAGGTTGGAGGGTTTATATTATTGTAAACACTTGAGTTCAGCACCTTGGGAATTAGAGTGGGAAAAAAGTGTAGCGGGGTTTACCCAGCTCTGAGATTCGACAACCCAAGGTGCCCACTCTAGTACCTGACCTACATCTCTCAGTTGGTAAATCGGATGAGGCATAAATAGAGACCAAGAGAGGTAATTTGTTTTTGCCCTTGTTTTCAACTTGGTATAGCAGTGGCCCCCTATTTCAGATGAGACCGTTGAGGCCTTAACCTTAGGAAATGGTGAAGCACTGGAAGGGGATATCAGTTAAAGGCAGGACGGCCCTGAAAGCACTAGGAATGCACGGTTCTGGAAGGGACCCACTGGAGGCTGGCTGCTCATTACCCTCCTCACCCCAGCCTTTGGGGCGCCTCTAAGAGCAACCTTGGGTGGCCTCTGGTAAGGTGCAGTCCCCACCATCGTTCGGCCAGAGGCCACTCCCGCCGCTCCCAGCAGACCGTGCGGCAGGTCTCCAACCCAGCCAATTCGGTCCCAGGCAGGTGCCCACTGCTGGTAATGAAGGGCCAACATCCGGGCCTCCTCTAACCGACACCCAACACCGAACGCAGAGGAAGCTCGGGCTCCCGAGCAACCGCCGGCGTCGGGCGCCCAGGCCCCGCCCCCGCCCGCCCCCTCGCTGATTGGAGGGCGACGCGAGCGCTGGCGAGCGATTGGTACGCGGTGTCATAAAGGGGCGAGGCGCGGCGGCTGCCGAGTGCTGCTCGTCAGTGCCTGCCGCGGTGTCGCTCGCGGGGCCGCGCCTCTCTCTAGGCCTGTGGGCAGGCGAACGAGTGAACGAGACAGCCGGGAGGGCGCCCGGGGCTGCGGGCCGCTGCACCGGGCCGCGCTGCCGCCGCCGTCCTCCGCGGGCCGGAGAGGAGCGCCGGCCGCTTGGCGCGGGGCAGCCGGGCCCCGCCCCCTCGGCCCCGGCTGCGCTAAGACCGGCGCGGCGCTACGCCTTCCGCGAGGACGCCGCCTGCACTTTCCGCCGGACCGCCCCGCCCGGTCCGACGGGTGCTGATCTGCCCGTCGCCGATTCTGACGCGGAGCCTGAGCACTGCCCTCCAGATCGGGCCCGAGCGTGTGGGTAGCCGGAGTCTATCCCGGAGGAGCACGGGCAGCGCAGGTGACCCGGCGGGCTTCGAGCGTGTGCATTGTAGGCTCGGGTAGACGGACTTGGCTTCAAGGGTTTTCCCGGACCCGCTAGAAGATTGAGGCTAGGCGAAAGTATAGAGTACATATGCACGAAGTGGTGCACAGACTTCTGTAGCTTGTCTTTAAAACTGGAATGTTTTCACATAATTAGTAAAAACTTCATTAAAAGGCAGTGTTTTTTAATGGTTGCATAACATTCTGGGTCTCTTCATATTGGGGGAAAAGTTTAAAAGATAACTGCCCTGTGTGGCTAATATTCTTTACAACAGGATAAAGTCGATTTCTAGTGAAATTCCTTAGCGCTCTTATTGCCTTACCTGTCTTTAATTTCTCTCTCCTCTTTGTGTATTTTTAGAACTCTTGCAGAAGAAAGTAATGTTTTGGAGGAATTGATTTAGGAATTTTTAAAATCACATTTAAAAAAATTTTATTTATTTATTCGACAGAGATCACAAGTAGGCAGAGAGGCAGGCGTGGGGTGGGGTTCGAAAGGGAGCAGGCTTCCCGCTGAGCAGGGGCTCGATCCTAGGACCCTGAGAGCATGACCTGAGCCTAAGGCAGAGGCTTAACACTGAACCACCCAGACGCCCTAGGAGTGTTTTTTGATGCCATTCCTCTTAATAGCTAAGTACGTTTTTTAAATTATTGGTAAAAATTCTGGAGGTATATCTTTTCTCTACCTGCCTCTTTCTTTGCTCTTGCTTTTGTATAATTTAGCTGTTAATGTTCATGCAACATTTCCCATCCTGTCTTTGAGTCTTCATTGCCCTCGTTTTCCAGCATTATATAGGGTTCCATAATGTGCTTAGTGGAGAATGACCACGCACCACGTTCAGAAGCTGTCAGTGGGCCCGGGTTTTAATACTGACTAGGTCTTGGGCTGGCTGGAACTTTAATTTGCTCCTCTGCCATCATCTAGTCCTCCAGTCTGGCTTACCAGATTTCACAGCCTCATTTTGCCCTCTCTTACTGTTTTCTACCGAGGAGAAGTGTAATTATTTTTTAGAGGCATACATTTCAGTTTTGAATTTGGTTACCAGCCTTGCTCCTTTCTGGATTTGGAGATTACTTCATTGATTCTTGGTGCCAAACTTCTGGTGGGTGTTCCAGTGCAATTTAGCGATGCCTGCAGTTGCAGTTTTTCTTTTGGCCTGTAGTTACTTTATCCATTCTCCTTATGGGTGAAGAACTTCCAAATCTGTTACCCTCTCCCATCTCCACATGTTTATTGTATTCAGGGTATTGTTGTGGAAGAGTACTGTAGTGAAGGAAATGGTCCTTCTATCTTCTGTCTCTACATTCCTTGGACAGGCACTGGTAACCCATGCCTTTATTTCAGCATTACGGATCCCATCCCTGACTTCCATTGCTAGAGCTGCCGCTGTGTAGGTGGGATTGCTGTTGGCTGTGGGGAAACAGACACTGATAATTCTTTAGTACATTCTTATTTGATGGAGCATGATAAGTATGCTTTTAAGAATTCCACACGTTACCCAAAGTCATATTATAAAAGCAGTTTTTCAGTGAGGGGGAAAAAGAGGTTAGGGATTAGCTTCATAAAAATTCATTTTATTATAGCCATTTCAATGTTTTAAAGGTACAAAATACAAAACCTGAGCAAAACAGCTATTTATTTCGCTTATATTTAAGAGTAATGGCTTTTTACCACTATCACCAGCAGTATTACTAGCATAGTACTTTGTATTGTTATATTTACTTACTCATTGTTTTGATAACTAGTATTATAGCACTCAAAGCAGCTGTGGTGCCAGCAACAACTTTTTTTCCTGAAGTGCCTTCTCTGTAGGACCATTAGCAGTCTTTATTCTGCCATTCAATTTGCCTAATTAATCCTACTTCCAGATGATGTTATAAAAATTCACACTGTAGCAGAAATCCATGTATGTGCATGTATGTTATAAATTAGACAAACTTTGCAAAGAACTTTGGAGTGAATCGTAACAATTCTCATGGGAAAGCAATATTCCTATAAACAGATTTTTAGAGCATGACCAAATATTTCTTCATCTGTGGGACAAGGGTAATGTCATATATATTTATCACAGGTTTGTTCCAAGGACCAATTGAAGGAGTGAATATTTATTTACTGTTTTATTGAACAAACCTTTAATGAGTACTAGTATACTCAAAACACTGTGGTGGGTGATAGGGCAGAAAATCAGTTGTGGTTTCCCTCTTAAGTAGCTTACAGTTTATTTAGGAGAATAAGAAAGTCATGTAAAAAATGAAATGGATTGTAATGGGTGCAATATATGTTGGAGGAGGTCAGGGGACAAAGGAGAGTCACATAAAAGGCTTTGTGGAATAGTTGCTGTTTGAGCTGCGTCTGGAAAGATGATTAGGTGCTTGTCAGGTAGCCAGGTGTGGGGATGGCAGTGGTTAGAGTCAAGCAGGAGAAATTAGATAGAGCTGATGTATTCTGAAGCTGCAGGCACAAACCATTAGAAGACAGATGTCCCGGAGGTGTTGCAGGGTGAGATGATGTATGTGTCTAAATAAAATGAGGCTGGAAGGTGAGATGCATGACGTCAGGGAGTTTCTCAGGAGTCTGAATTTTATTCTCTAGGCAGTGAATTTAATTTTGTGATTTTATTCTACAAGCATTCTATTCTGTGGAAGACATCATAGGGCCTGGAGCTAAGAAATACATGATTAGTTCTACCTTTTAATAAGATAGGTATGCTCCATACCATATGTTGTTAGGCAAATGCCACCTAAAACTCTGAGTTACCACTACACCCCTACTAGAATGGCCAAAATCTAGAATATTGACAACATCAAATGCTGATAAGGATGTGGAACAATAAGAACTCTTACTCATTGCTGGTGTAAATGCAAAATGGTACAGCCACTTAGGAGACACTTTGGCAGTTTGTTATAAAACTAAACACGTTGTAAGATCCAGGAGTCATACTCATTGGAGTATACTCATTACTCACCCTGTTTACCCAGGGGTGTTAAAAACATGTCCACACAGGGGCGCCTGGGTGGCTCAGTGGGTTAAAGCCTCTGCCTTTGGCTCGGGTCATGATCCTGGGGTCCTGGGATCGAGCCCCGCATCGGGCTCTCTGCTCAGCGGGAAGCCTGCTTCCTCCTCTCTCTCTGCCCGCCTCTCTGTCTACTTGTGATCTCTGTCTGTCTGATAAATAAATAAAATCTTTAAAACAAAACAAAACAAAACATGTCCACACAAAAACCTTTACACAGATGTTTATAGCAGTTATATTCATAATTGCCCAAACTTGGAAGCGAGCAAGATATGTCCTTCAGTAGGTAAATGGATAAATTGTGGGACATTTAAACAATAGAATATTATTCAGTGTCAAAAAGAAATGAGCTATCAGTCCTTGAAAAGACATGGAAGAAACTTAAATGCATATTAGTAAATGAAGGCGGACAATCTAAAAAGGCTATATACCATATGATTGCAACTACATGATATTCTGAAAAAGGCAAAACTATGAGGATGGTAAAATATCAGTGATTTCCAGGGATTTGGGAGGGCAGGTGGGATGAATAGGTGAACCACAAAGGATTTTTAAGGCAGGGGGACTATTCTGTGTGATAGTGTAATGGTGGGTACATGCCAGTATATGTTTGTGAAAATCAGTAAAATATAAAACACCAAGATTAAACTATAAACTATGGGTGTTGGGTGATAATGGGGTATCACTCAGTTTCTTTAGTTGTAACAAACACACTGCTCTGGTGTAGGGTGTTGACAGAGGGGAAGGTTGTACATATGTGGGGGCAGGGAGTAATATGGGAACTCTGTAAATTTTGTTCCCAGTGTATTCTGTGAGACTCATTATTACCTTGATACCAAAACCAGACAAAGGCATATAAAGAAAACAAGATTAGTGGGTTTTTTAAAAAATTTATTTGTTTAGAGAGAAAGCACATGGGAGTGGGGAGGGGCAGAGAGAGAGGAGGGGGAGAATTTCAAGTAGACTCCCTGCTGAGTGGGGAGCCCAAAACAAGGCTTGGTCTCATGATGCTGAGATCAAGACCAAAGCTGAAATAAAGAGTCAGATGCTTAACTAACTGAGCCATCCAGGTGCCCCACCATCAGTGTTCTTTTAAACACTGTATTCATAGAATAAGAGACAAAAACCACATGATCATCCCAATAGACACTGAACAGAAAAGCATCTGACGAAGTCTAAAAAAAAAAAAAGACGCTTAAAGTACGAGTAGAAAGGAACACCCTCATTGTGATACAGATTATGTATGGAAAACCTCATAGTCCAAATCAGTACCTGGTGATGAAAGACTGAATGCTTTTCCCCTGTAGTCAGGAATAAGAGAAGAATGTCGGCTCCCACCACCAGTACTCAAACTTGTGTTGGAGATTTAGGCAGGGTAATTAAATAAGAAAAGGAAATAAAGAGCATCTTATTGGAATGTTGAAGATTGGAGATGAAGAAAAAATCTCCATTTGCAGATGACATGATCTTTGATGAAGAAAATCCTAAAGAATCCACTGAAAAACTACTAGAACTAATGGATGAATTGCAGGATTGCAGTGTACAAGATCAATATATTAAGATCAATTGTATTTCTCTACACTAGCAATGAACAAATTGAATAGCACACAATAATTTCATTTATAGCAGTATCAAAAAGAATATTCTTAAGAATACTGTTTTTAAAACAACTTGTACTCTAAAAACTATAAAACGTTGAAAGCAATTTATGAAGTTTTTTTTTTTAAAGATTTTATTTATTTGATATAGAGTGAGAGAGAGAGCACACAAGCACGGGGAGCAGCAGCAGAGGGAGAAACAGACTCCCCGCTGAGCAGGGAGCACGATGTGGGGCTTGATCCCAGGACTCCAGGATCATGACCCTAGCTGAAGGCAGACGCTTAACTGACTGAGCCACTCAGGCACCATTAAGAAGTTGTAAATAAGCTAATGGGCATTGCATGTTCATGGATTATAAAACAATATTGTCAAGATGGTAATTTTCTCCAAATTAATCTGCATACTCAACACAGTCCTTGTTCAAAAGCCCAATTGGTGGGGCGCCTGGGTGGCTCAGTGGGTTAAAGCCTCTGCCTTCGGCTCAGGTCATGATCCCAGGGTTCTGGGATTGAGCCCCGCATCGGGCTCTCTGCTCAGCGGGGAGCCTGCTTCCTCCTCTCTCTCTGCCTGCCTCTCTGCCTACTCGTGATCTCTCTCTGTCAAATAAATAAATAAAAATCTAAAAAAAAAAAAAAGAAAAGCCCAACTGGTGTTTTTGCAAAAGAGACAATCTGATCCTAAAACTCATGTGGAAATTCAAAGGACCCAGAATAACTCAAGAATCATGGAAGAGAAAAACAAATTAGAGAACTCACACTTTCTGATTTCAAAACTTACTACAAAGGTAAAAAGACGTTGTGGTACTGTTACAAGGATAGACATGTAGATCAATGTAATAGAATTGAGGGATTGGAATTAAACCCCCATATTTATGGTTGGTTGGTTTTTGACAAGGGTGCCAAGACAATTCAAAGGGAATAGAATAGTTTTTCCAACAAATGCTGCTTGGACAATTGGTTTTTTACTTAGAAAAGTATATAGCTGGACCCTGCTTTCACAACATCCACAAAATAAATTCAAAATGGATAGACCTACATTTAAGGCTAAAACTATACAATTCTTAGAAAACTATGTGCAAATAAATCTTTATTACTTTGGGTTAGGTCAAGCATTTAAAATGTGTTTCTGAAAGTACAAGCAACAAAAGAAAATCGTTGATCGTTAAATCCAAATTGGAGATCATTAAAATACAGTTTTTTACTTTGAAGAATACCATCAAGAAAGTTGAAAGGCAGCCCGTAACACTGGAGAAAATATTTGAGAATCATATATCTTTAAGAGGCTTGTATCTAAAAAAACATTAAAAATTCCTTTTACCAACTCAGTAATAAGACAACTGAAGTAAAAATAGACAAAGGATAAGAATATATTTTTCTGAATTGATATTTCTGTAAAGAAGATACACAAATAGCCAGTTGCTCAACATCATTAGTCTTTAGAGAAAGAAAATTTACAACCACATTAAAATATTACTTCACACTCTCTAGGTTGGCTTTAATCAAAAAGGAAATAAAAAGTATTGGCAAGGATGTGGAGAAATCAGCACCCTCTTTCATTGTTGGTGGGAATGTAAGATGGAATACACTTGGTAGTAACACAGATTGCTAAACGTGGAGTTACCACCTAACCCAGTAATTCCAGTCCTAGGTATATATGGAAGAGAAAGGAAAACACATGTCCACACAAAAACCTATAATCAGATGTTCTCGTAGCATTATTCATAATAACCCCAAACTGGAGACAACCCAACACACCCATCAATTGGCAACTCCATAAACAAGAAGTGGTATATCCATACAATGGATTATTATTTAGCAATAAGAATGAAATACTGATGCATCTTAGAATCATGGATGAACTTTGAAATGTTATGCTAAGTGAAAGAAGCCATTCGCAAAAGATTACCTATTGTATGACTATGTGAAATTACCAGAATAGGCAAAATGACAGTTGATTAAGGGGTACCTAGGGCTGAGAGGGAAAAGGAGAATTTGAGAGATATTTAATGTGTATGGGGTTCCTTTGTGGGGTGATAAAAATGTTCTGAAGATAATTGTGATGGTTATACAATTCTGTGAATGTAACGAAAACCAGTCAATTTTAGACTTTTTTAAGTAGATGAATTTTATGGTATGTAAATTATATTTCAGTAAAGTTATCATAAACTTCAGTAAGGTTTCAGTAAAACTCATAATTGACCAGTAAAGCTACCTACCCCTCCAAGAAGATGTGTATCACCTGTCCTAGTTTAAGTTCAAGACAGTCCCTTTACAAAGTTTTCACTGATTAATAACAATTTATCAATTTGATTGTTCCTATTGTCTTAATTATACACTTCTTAGGACTTCTGTCTGGTGTGTTTGCCTCTCTTGTTAATTAGTCATTGCATATTTGTGTGTAGAGATTATGTCTAATGTCTGTTACCAATATTGATATCATTTCAGTGCTGTACTGATAGATAACTTCTAGAATGCTTATTGATTATTTAATGAGTTCTATTTTTTAAGGAATCTATTAAATTTTGCTGTTCTTTTATTCAGAGTGATTTAGATGTACAATGGTTATAAAATTATATTTTGTATGGGTTAGAAAACGTAATTTACATGGCTTAGTATAAGATATGCATAAAATTCCCCAAATCTTGCAAATATATATCTCTGTGTTGAGTTAATTGTTTTATTTTTTTTAAAGATTTTATTTATTTGTTTGACAGACAGAGACCACAAGTAGGCAGAGAGGCAGGCAGAGAGAGATAGGAGGAAGCAGGCTCCCCGACAAGCAGAGAGCCCGATGTGGGGCTTGATCCCAGGACCCCGGGATCACGACCTGAGCCGAAGGCAGAGGCTTTAACCCACTGAGCCACCCAGGCGCCCTGAGTTCATTGTTTTAAATGTCATTAACAACAAAAATATATTTGTTGAATATGTACTATAAATGTGCTGAGCTCTAGTAAGATACAGGAAATTATTGTAAATATACCTGTTTTTAGTAATCTTACAGTCTGATTGGGAGAGTGGTTTTGGAGACAAACTTGAAAGACAGAGGATTAGATAAATTAAGTACTAAAAAGAGTTCTGGGGCTGTCTGGCAGATTGATATGGGCCAGAGTTATTCAGAAAGTCTTTTTTTTTTTTTTTAGATTTTATTTATTTATTTGACAGAACTAGAGAGATCACAAGTAGGCAGAGAGAGGGGGAAACAGGCTCGCCACTGAGCAGAAAACCCGATGTGGGGCTTGATCCCAGGACTGTGGGACCATGACGTGAGCTGAAGGCAGAGCCTTAACCCACTGAGCCACCCAGGCGCCCTTATTCAGAAAATCATTATGGCAGAATTAGACTTCCAGATAGTCTCATTAAAAAAATACTCCTTTTTTTTTTTTAGGTACAAAATTCAAAACATGAACAACAATATATATTACCAATGTTTAAAGCTGATTTGGCTAGAACTGGAATACGGTTGCCTACAACATATTCCAGAGGAATTAGAAAACTCAAAGTAATGGATAACAGAAAAGATCCTCCATTCTTCAATGAAGATAACGTGGGACCATTTTACTACAAACTTCCTTTCTATGATACCATGGAGCTCTTCATTGAAACATTGACTGGAACATGTTTTGAGCTGAGAGTTTCACCCTTTGAAGCTGTTATTTCTGTGAAAGCAAAAATTCAAAGATTGGAAGGTACTAGTTTCTCTTTGCTTTTAGGGTAAAATTTAGGATTAAATTTGTTCATCAGGGGTGTATAATAATTCTAACTTGTCTTATGGATAAAATGTCAAACCTATATGGAATTAAGAAAAATAAGATAATGTACCCCATATACCCCTTACTCAGCTTCAACAGTTATCGATTCATGAACTATCATGTTGTACATTCCTCCCACCCCCTTCCACTTCTACCAGATTCGTTTGAAGGAAATCCCTGGCATCATGGTAATAGTGTGTGAAATAATATTTTAAAATAATTTTTCAACAGGTTATCATGACATGCAAAATCTGCCATAAGTACCTTACAGTTACTTGCAGTGGAAAATCGTAATTGAGCTCCCTTTTAGTGACCTTCTTTACCCATTTATACTACTTTGCAAATACCTTTCTTTTTTTACTTCAATTATTTATGTATTTATTTAAAGTACAGAATGCTTCACGAATTTGCGTGTCATCCTAGCACATGGGACTATGCTGATCTTCTCTGTATCATTCCAATTTTAGTATATGTGCTGCCAAAGCGAGCACTTTTCTTCTTTTAGTGTGGAGGTTTCCTAAGAGTTTTGGTTTACATTTACATATATTTGAAGTTTCCTCAGTATAGCACGAATGCTGAATATTGTGCAGTGTCTCTGTGGTTTACATGTTTGTGACAGGTGTCTTAAATTACTTTGTGTTAAAATTAGAGTATTTTTCTTTGTACTTTGTGGATTTCTGAAATAAGTGGTATTTATAGTAGTTAGAACCAAGTATGTACTTGAAAATTAAATTGTCTCTGTAACAGTAAATGGCTCTTGCTGTAATTTAGAAGTAGTAACTAGCATTGCCCCCTGTCCAGTTTAAGTTCTGAATTGTAGGATGATTAGGGTTGGAATCTTTTATTTTTGCAAAGTCAAGGATCCTCGTGGCTAAGCTTCTAAATATTTGCTATTCTCTACTAACTAACTTCTATTAAGTTAGTGGCCAGCTGAGTCCAATGACCACATTAGTACATAGAGTAATGGCACATGAAACATCTTTTCCCTCAAGTGATTTGCTGAGACATGGAGTCAGCATAGGTTATTTTGGCATTGTTCTGCTTCGTTATTAATATGAAGGTGTATTGATATCTTTTTAGGAGCAGGAAGATAAAACCCTCTTGTGTTCTAAATCTCTGTATTTCCCCCCTTTCATGGATTTTGGATAATCCTCATGCAGCAAAAGCATTTTAGAGAGTATCTTGCTTAGGTTTCTTTTTTTTTTAATTTTTAAATTTATTTTGTTTTATTTTTTAAAGATTTTATTTATTTATTTGACAGGGAGAGCAAAAGAGGGAACACAGCAGAGGGAATGGAAGAGGGAGAAGCAGGGTTCCCGCTGAGCAGGGAGCCTGATGTGGGCCTTGATCACAGGACCTTGGGATCACGACCTGAGCCGAAGGAGGACACCTAATGACTGAGCCATCTGGCAGTCCCCCCCACCTTTAATACTTTATTTATTTATTTACTTGACAGAAAGAGAGCGTGTGCATGCGCATAGGCAAGGCAAGCAGCAGGCAGAGGGGGCCCTGGGATCATGACCTGAGCCAAAGGCAGATGCTTAACTGACTGAGCCACCCAGGCGCCCCTTGCTTAGGTATCTTAGTGTCTAGTAAACTTGAGTTTACAGAAGACTGGGGCCTCATCCAAGGGAAATGTTTAATTGCTGACAGAGTTGGTTTCAGAGCCAAGATGTGGACTTCCTGTCCTCTGTAGGAGTAGGCTTCGTCAGTGTAGAAGCAGTGGCTTTGTAGTTACTGGACAGTCGAAACTTTTTTTTTTTAAATTTTTAAATTTTTTTATAAACATATAATGTATTATTAGCCCCAGGGGTACAGGTCTGTGAATCACCAGGTTTACACGCTTCATAGCTCTCACCATAGCACATACCCTCCCCAATGTTCATAATCCCACCACCCTCTCCTGACCCCTCTCCCCACAGCAACCCTCAGTTTGTTTTGTGAGATTAAGAGTCTCTTATGGTTTGTCTCCCTCCCAATCCCATCTTGTTTCATTTATTCTTTTCCTACCCCCCAAACCCTCCACGTTGCCTCTCCACTTCCTCATATCAGGGAGATCATATGATAGTTGTCTTTCTCCGATTGTTTTATTTCACTAAGCTTAATACCCTCTAGTTCCATCCACGTCGTGGCAAATGGCAAGATTTCATTTCTTTTGATGGCTGCATAGTATTCCATTGTATATATATACCACCTCTTCTTTATCCATTCATCTGTTGATGGACATCTAGGCTCTTTCCATAGTTTGGCTATTGTGGACATTCCTGCTATAAACATTCGGGTGCATGTGCCCCTTTAGATCACTACGTTTGTATCTTTAGGGTAAATACCCAGTAGTGCAATTGCTGGGTCATAGGGTAGCTCTATTTTCAACTTTTTGAGGAACCTCCATGCTGTTTTCCAGAGTGGTTGCACCAGCTTGCATTCGCACCAACAGTGTAGGAGGGTTCCCCTTTCTCTGCATCCTCGCCAGCATCTGTCATTTCCTGACTTGTTAATTTTAGCCATTCCAACTGGTGTGAGGTGGTATCTCATTGTGGTTTTGATTTGTATTTCCCTGATGCCGAGTGATGTGGAGCATTTTTTCATGTGTCTGTTGGCCATCTGGATGTCTTCTTTGCAGAAATGTCTGTTCCTGTCCTCTGCCCATTTCTTGATTGGATTCTTTGTTCTTTGGGTGTTGAGTTTGCTAAGCTCTTTATAGATTTTGGATACTAGCCCTTTATCTGATATGTCATTTGCAAATATGTCATTTGCAAATATGTCATTTGCAAATAACCCTAAGGCCATTCTGTCGGTTGTCTTTTGGTTTTGTTCCTTTTGTTCCTTTGCTACGCAAAAGCTTCTGATCTTGATGAAATCCCAATAGTTCAGTTTTCCCCTTGCTTCCCTGGCCTTTGGCAATGTTCCTAGGAAGAAGTTGCTGTGGCTGAGGTCAAAGAGGTTGCTGCCTGTATTCTCCTCAAGGATTTTGATGGATTCCTTTCTCACATTGAGGTCCTTCATCCATTTTGAGTCTATTTTCGTGTGTGGTGTAAGGAAATGGTCCAATTTCATTTTTCTGCTTGTGGCTGTGCAATTTTCCCAACACCATTTGTTGAAGAGGCTGTCTTTTTTCCATTGGACATTCTTTTCCTGCTTTGTCGAAGATTAGTTGACCATAGAGTTGAGGGTCCATTTCTGGGCTCTCTGTTCTGTTCCATTGATCTATGTGTCTGTGTTTGTGCCAGTACCATACTGTCTTGATGATGACAGCTTTGTAATAGAGCTTGGAGTCTGGAATTGTGATACCGACAACTTGGTTTTCTTTTTCAAGATTCCTTTGGCTATTTGAGGTCTTTTCTGGTTCCATATAAATTTTAGGATTATTTGTTCCATTTCTTTGAAAAAAGTTGATGTCATTTTGATAGGGATTGCATTAAATGTGTAGATTGCTCTAGGTAGCATAGACATTTTCACAATATTTCTTCTTCCAATCCATGAGCATGGAACATTTTTCCATTTCTTTGTGTCTTCCTCAGTTTCTTTCATGAATACTTTATAGTTTTCTGAGTATAGATTCTTTGCCTCTTTGGTTAGGTTTATTCCTAGGTATCGTATGGTTTTGGGTGCAATTGCAAATGGGATTGACTCCTTAATTTCTCTTTCTTCCGTCTTATTGTTGGTGTAAAGAAATGCAACTGATTTCTGTGCCTTGATTTTATATCCTGACACTTTACTGAATTCCTGTACAAGTTCTAGCGGTTTTGGAGTGGAGTCTTTTGGGTTTCCCACCTAAAGGATCATATCATTTGCAAAGAGTGATAGTTTGACTTCTTCTTTGCCAATTTGGATGCCTTTAATTTCTTTTTGTTGTCTGCTGAGGCTAGGACTTCTAGTACTATGTTGAATAGCAGTGGTGATAATGGACATCCCTGCCATGTTCCTGACCTTAGTGGAAAAGCTTTCAGTTTTTCTCCATTGAGAATGATATTTGCAGTGGGTTTTTCATAGATGGGTTTGATAATATTAAGATATGTGCCCTCTATCCCTACACTTTGAAGAGTTTTGATCAGGAAGGGATGCTGTACTTTGTCAATTGCTTTTTCAGCATCTATGGAGAGTATCATATGGTTCTTGTTCTTTCTTTTATTAATGTATTGTATCACATTGATTGATTGGCAGATGTTGAACCAACCTTGCAGCCCTGCAATAAATCCTACTTGGTTGTGGTGAATAATCCTTTTAATGTACTGTTGGATCTTACTGGCTAGTATTTTGGTGAGAATTTTTGCATCTGTGTTCCTCAAGGATATTGATCTGTAATTCTCTTTTTTGATGGGGTCTTTGTGTGATTTTGGGATCAAGGTAATCCTGGCCTCATAGAATGAATTTGGAAGTTTTCCTTCCATTTCTATTTTTTGGAATAGTTTCAGGAGAATAGACATTAATTCTTTAAATGTTTGGTAGAATTCCCCTGGGAAGCTGTCTGGCCCTGCGCTCTTGTTTGTTTGGAGATTTTTGATGACTGCTTCAATCTCCTTACTGGTTATTGGTCTGTTCAGGTTTTCTCTTTCATCCTGTTCAGTTGTGGTAGTTTATATGTCTCTAGGAATGCATCCATTTCTTCCAGATTGTCAGATTTGCTGGCATATAGTTTCTCATAGGTTCTTATAATTATTTGTGTTTCTTTGGTATTGGTTGTGATCTCTCCTCTTTCATTTATGATTTTACTTATTTGGGTCCTTTTTCTTCTTTTTGATAAGTCTGGCCAAGGGTTTATCAATCTTATTAATTCTTTCAAAGAACCATCTCCTAGTTTCGTTGATTTGTTCTTGGACAGTTGAATCTTAATATAGGTGTTTATAAAGCAAATAGTTACTGGGAAATTAAACGAGGTAATATAAAATAGTAAATACAAATCTTGCTGTCATAACAAAATACCATAGACTAGGTAGTTTAAACAACAGGCATTTATTGTCTTATAGTTTTGGAGCTTGAAAGTCTGAGATCAGGGTACTAGCATGGTTAGATTCTACTAAGGGCTTTCTTTCTGACTTACAAACTGCCTTTTTCTTGCTGTGTTCTCATATCGCAGTAGGAGAGAGAGCGCGCATGCACTTTGACATCTCTTTTAAGGGCACTGATCCCGCCACGAGGGCCTTATTCTAATAACCTCATTTAAGCCTAATTATCTCCCAGAGATCATGACTCTAACTACCATTACACTGGAGTTTGGGCTTCAAGATAAAAATTGAGGGTAAGGACACAGTTCAGTCCATAGCACCTACCACAAGCTGTCAGTAGATCTTAATTACTTTTCCCCTTCCTGATCCTTATATCCCTCATGTGTTTCTTTCCTCCTGTTCTCCATACTTTCTTGTAACTTCCTGCAGCCCATGGGCACTGATAATCATTCTGTTCTTCAGGAGGCTTCAAGAAGGCATCTTTCATGAAAAATGAATTTTGATATTTTTCTGGGTGGTCTATTTCTTTTCTTTCCTTTTCCTTTTTCTCTCTCTTTTTTTTTTTTTTTTAGAGAGAGAGAGAGTGTGCAGGGTGGTAGAGAGGGAGAGAGAGAATCCCAAGTAGGCTCCACACCCAGCACAGAGCCAGGTGCAGGGCTTGATCTCACAACCCTGAGATCATGACCTGAGCCGAAATCATGAGTCAGATGCTTAACTGACTGCACCACTCAAGGACCCCTGGTCTTTCTCTTTCTACCCAAAAATGTGCTGGTTAGGAATGACGGGGCTGTAGCAGGAAGGAAGCAGAATCTGCAGCAGAACTTTCAATGGTCCTTGAAGGGACAGGAGCATGAGAGCCAGACTGCCTGATTTCATATTTCTAGCTGAGCCGATTGCTTAACCTCTAATTACCTCAGTTGTGCTAATTCAAAATAGGAATAATAATAGTACCAGTCACAAAAAGCTATTCTTAGGATTCCTAGTTAATAAATGTAAAACATTTAGCAGAGCATCCGTGTTCTTTATCAGGGGAAAATGGTTACTCTGTAGAGAGTGTGCAGTATGTACCCATGGGTATAAGAACTATGTCCTTGGGAGGAGATGTAATTTAGCTCTCTTAGTTTTGCAGAGAAGGCAAAATTTTTGGAGCTTATTACCTAGAACATTGGTCTGCAAAGGAGAGTGCATACTAAGAGGATATGGGAAGTAATCCAGTGGAATTTGGAAAGAGAAAATGTGCCAAGAAATGTGAGGGATTATTGTCATTTGGTTCATGATTGCCACAGGCAGTGGATTTCTCACACATCCAGTCCTTGGCACTACTACTGCCTGTAAAGATTTCTCTTCTGTGCATGGGATAGGGTTTTTTCCCTGGCCTTCTTATGAGTGGGTGGGACCCTGTTATTAGTTCTGGTCAGTGAGCTATGAATAGAAGTCTCTCTCAGCCTGAGTCCTGAATAACTGTGGTGAACAGAAAACCCCTGCTGATATGCTGTGGACATGTAACGTGAGCAAGAAACCGATTTTTGTTTTAAGCGACTAACATCTCTGGGGTCGCTGGGGGGAGCAGGTCAGCATAACCTACTTTATGGTTCCCCTCGGACCCTCCCCACTGTCATGCTCTCTCTCTCATTCTCTCTCTCTAATAAATAAAAAATAATTGTTTTTTTTTAGAGAATTGACCCATTTATCATTATGTAATGCCTCTCTTTATCCCTGATCTTTCCTTCCACTGAAGTCTACTTTGTCTGCAATTGATACAGCAACTCCAGCTATCTAATTTATTTAATTAGATTAAATTAAATTATTTATTTATTTTTAAAGATTTTATTTTCGACAGAGAGAGAGGCCACAAGCAGGGGGAGCTGTAGGGCGAGGGAGAGTGAGCCGGGAGCCTGATATGGGGCTTGATCCCAGAACCCTGGGATCGTGACCTGAGCCAAAGGCAGGCCCTTAACCATCTGAGCCACCCAGGCGCCCCTATACTTTTAATCTATATATGTCTTTATGTTTAAAGTGCATTTCTTATAGATAATATATAGTTGGGTCTTCAGTTCTGGTAAAGTCTGATGATCTGTCTTTTTTAATTGGTTTATTTAGGCAACTAATGTTTAAAATTATTTTTTATATTGTTGGCTTAATGACTACTGTATTTGTTACTGTTTTCTATTCATCCTCCTGGTTCTTTGTTCCTTCATTTCCACTCTTTTCTGCCTTTTGTGGTTTTAATTAAAAGCTCTTTTCTTACTCCTTGTTCAGGGCAGAGCCTGCTTCTCCCTCTGCCTCTGCCTGCTGCTTCCCCTGTTTGTGTGTGTGTGCACTCTCTCTCTCTCTCTCAAATAAATAAATCTTTTAGAAAACACACACACACACACACACACAAAACTTTCTTCTTGCTTACAGGATTTGTAACGAAAAGTTCCCTATAATTATTATCTAGTTTTTTCCTCTCCTTTGCTTTTCTGCAGTTTGGTATGACATGCCTAGGTGTAGATTTTAAAATTTTTATCCTGTCTGGTGTTCTCTGAGCTTCCTGTTCTCTGCTTTGGTATATCTTGTTAATTTTGGAAAATTCTGGGTCATTATTACTTAAAATATTTCGTCTGTTCTATTTTCTCTTTCTTCTAGCATTCCAGTTACATCTTTTAAAATTTTTCCACAGTTCTTGGCTATTCTAGGATTTTTTTTTTTCATTTTATTTTTTCTTAGTATTTCAATTTGCGAAGTTTCCATCAACATTTCTTTAAGCTCACTGAGTCTTTCCTTGACATATCCAGTCTACTGATAAGCAGGACCATCAAAGGCTTTTAAAATATGTTATTGTTTTTTACTTCCAGTATTTAGTTTTAATTCTTTTGTATAATTTCAGTCTGTTTTTTCATGTTGTCTACTTTTTCATTAGATTTCTTAACATATTTATCATAGTTATTTTTTTTTAATTAAATTTTTAATTTATTTTCAACGTAACAGTATTCATTGTTTTTTCACCACACCCAGTGCTCCATGCAATCCGTGCCCTCCCCAATACCCACCACCTTGTTCCCCCACCCTCCCACCCCCGCCCCTTCAAAACCCTCAGGTTGTTTTTCAGAGTCCATAGTCTCTCATGGTTCACCTCCCCTTCCAATTTCCCTCAACTCCCTTCTCCTCTCCATCTACCCTTGTCCTCTATATTATTTGTTATGCTCCACCAATAAGTGAAACCATAGTTATTTTAATCTCCCTATCTGATAATTATAAAATCTGTCATATCTGAGTCTGGTTCTGATGTTTACTTTATTTCTTCATACTGTGATTTCCTTTGAGCATGGCTTGTAATTTTTTTTTGAGAGCCAGATGTGATATTATTAGGTAATAATAACAGAATTAAATAGCTTTTATATTAAACTAGCCAGGAGTTGGGCTTTGTTCAATGTTTGTTGTAGCTGTAAGTGCCAGAGGCTTCAAATTCCTCTAGTTTCCTTGTTTTGTCTCCCTTGCTGTCTATGGTTTCTGGAAGAACTCCTGCTTCAAAAGAATTTGTCTTGTAACTTACCTGTAAACCACTGTTATTATGTTAGATCTTTGTTAGTGTGGTGGTAAAGTATTGGGGAAGGGAAACCATCTCTAATCTTATTCAGTCTCATTCTTCTGCTGGACCTGTGTTCCTGGGCCATGACCTTCAATGTGTTTGTTAGTATCTCCCCTCCCCCCACCCTATTATTACTTAGGTGCAGTAAGAAGGCTAGAAGGGTCTGGAATCAGTGGAATATCCTTACCCCAGATGAGATAAAGTTCTGATAAAGTGAGTATAGACCTTTATTATGGAGACTGCTCTGAACTTTTTCTTTTCTTTTTTTAATTTTATTTATTTATTTGAGAGAGAGAGAGCACAAGCAGGCAGAGCAGCAGGGAGAGGGAGGGGGAGAAGCAGGCCCCCCGCTGAGCAAGGAGCCTGTGCGGGGCAATCCCAGGATCCCAGGACCACGACCTGAGCTGAAAGCAGTCGCCCAACCAACTGAGCTACCCAGGCACCCCCTGAACTTTTTCTTAATGTTTGTTTCTACTCCCTCTGCCTGGGCTACAAGATGATCTTTCTTGACTCTTCACAGGGAGAACCAGGTGGGACTCTTAGAGATAAAACTCTTAATCATATGGAAGCCCTCCCCAAACTGTGGCCTCCAGGAATTCCTCAATCTTATGCTAGTCCATCCTCAGCCTTCACCAGTTCATTGAACTTATCATTTCAGTGTTTCTTCAGGTAAACAGATCTTGGCTGTAACTCTCAGGATTTTCATATCTCTGTAGATTTTGAGGTGATGGTTTGTCCTCCTCCCTATGTTTCTAATGAATTGAAGAAGAGTAGTTGGTTTTCAATTTGTTCAGCTTTTTTGTTTTGTTTTGTTTTAAGTTTGGGAGTGGCAACTTTTAAGCAGTTTTAAGATATTACATGTAGTATCTGAAACTGGAAGTCTCAATATTGTGTTTAAGGTAGCTACATCTATCAAGACCCTATTTCTGAACAAGGTCACATGTTGAGGTATCGAGGGTTAGGGTTAAGACTTCAGTATATGAACTTTTGGGAGACACAAGAAAGCCCATATGTAGTGTATAGTTTTATTGTTATTGGCAAACATTACTGTCATGTAGCTATCGCCACAATCAAGAACCCCACCAAAATCCCCCTGTGCCTGGAAGCAAAGGGGAAAAGAGAGAAAATCTGGTATCTCAGTACAGTGAGAAGTTGGCTCAGAGATAAATCTGTTCCTCAAACTCTACAACCACCATGTTTTTGTTTTGTTTTGCCACCTACTTTCTAGTACTGCAAGATGCTTTTGGATCATCTTGTATACGTACTGAACTGTCTTAGAATCAGCCACTTCTTCAAGGAGTCCTGGTTCCTTTTATTGGAGTAGTATTAGAAACCAAGATTTGGGCATGACAATTGACTTTTCAGCCACAATAATAGAAACCAGAAGACAGTGGAATATTATTTTTACAAGGCTGAGAAAAATAACAATCTCTAGAATTGAGTTTGTCTTTCTAGGATGATGACAAAGTAAAGATATTTCCAGAAAAAACAAAACTTGAATTTCCAAACAACAAACTCTTGCAAAAGGAACTGCTAAAGGAAATATCTTAGAAGACAAATGATCTCTAAAGGAAGTTGGTGCAGGATGGAATGATTATGAAAATGGCACACTTGTGGGTAAATCTAAATAAACATTTCTTAATAAAATAATAATATATGAAGGTTTGAAAAAATAGACTTAAAGTGCTGGTAACAATGACATAAAAGTGAAGAAAGAGTTGTTTGTAGTAACAGTGCTGAAGCTGTTAGCATTGTTCATGAAGAGGGTAAAGATGTGATTAGCTTTAAATTTTATCAAATATGATCATTTAAATTTCTAGAGTAATCATTAGAGATTAGAAATGGAGTTATCTGATTTCCAAATGGTAGAAGTACCCTCCTCCTTCTATTTGTCTAAATTAATTCATAAAGGAGGCAGGCAGTTAAACCAGAGCAAGTAGAAAGCACAAAATAAGAGGGTAAAATTTAAAAATATATATATCAGTAATACCAGTAATGTAAAGTGGATTAAAAAAAGTCTCTCATTGAATGACCACAATTGATGGATTAGTTAAAAAAAAAAACAACCTGTGAAATTCTGTTTACAAGAGGCTTAATGTAAAATGTAAGAACCTCAAAATGTTGAAAGGACTGAAAAAGATTCATTAGGCAAATATTATCCTGAAGAAAGCTGGTGTTTCTGTATTAATAATTATGTAAAATGCATTTAAAGTGAAACGTGAACAAATCATGTAGATATGTTCATAGTAGTATTGTTGATCATTTTAAAACTGTGAAACACTCGAAAGAGTACACTACAATGAATAAATTGTGATGTATGTAAATATTATATATTGGAATCGAATTCTGTGGAATAGAATTACAACAGGGAAAATGATTGGAATAATAGCTTCGTGCCTGACATGGGTAAGTTAAAAACAATGCTGAATTAAAAAAGCAAATCTTGGAGGAACAAATACACTATGATTCCACTTATATAAAGCTAAAAAAAGGGCAAAAGAAACCATACTACATATTGAAGTAAAAGAATAACAAAAATCAGAGGAATAATTCACACCAAGTTTGCAATGGTGATTACCCCTGGTTGGGGGAAAGAGAATGTAGTTGGAGAGGAGCATGGAGGAGGGTTTGTCTCCATATCCTCATCAACAACTGGTTTGGCTGATCTTTTTAATTTCAGTCATTCTAATAGTCATGTAGTGATATTTCATTGTGGTTTCAATTTGTATTCACCTAATGACTAATGATATTGAGCATCTTTATGAGCATGTTTGCCATCCTTATATATATATTTTTGTTTGTTTGTTTGCTTTGTTTTTGTTGAAGTGTCTATTCAACTCTTGTACCTATTTTTTTAAAAATCAGGTTGTTTTTTTACTGTTGAATTTTGAAAATTCTTTATATATTCTGAATATAGGTATTTAATTAGATTTTGCTTTAATTAGATAATTGCTGAGATTTTCCTCCCCAGCTGTGGTTTATCTTTTTATTCTCTTAACAGTGTCTTTTGAAGAGCAGACATTTTAATTTTGCTGAAGTTCCGGTTTGTCAAGACAGTTTTTTTCATCGATATAGATGTCATATCTAAAAAATCTTTGTCTCATCTGAGGTCACAGAATTTTTTTCTCTAAAAGTTCAATTACATTAATTTTTTAAAAATATTTTATTTATTTATTTTAGAGAAAGAGCGGGGGGAGGAGCGGAGAGAGGGGGGAAGGGAGGGGGAAAGAATCTCAAGCAGACTCCATGCTGTGCGTGGAGCCCAACATGGAACTCAGTCTCACCACCCTGAGATCATGACCTGAGCTGAAACCAAGAGTCTGATGTTTAACAGACTGGCCACCCAGGCACCCCTCATTGATTTTTTTTTTTAGTATTAACTCAGCATCCCTGGAATTAACCTTTTTGATTATGTTGTATTATCTTTGATAATAATGTATAACAGTAACATATTGAATTCTGTTTGCTAAAACTTTGTGTAGAATATTTGTATCTGTGTTCATGAAGGATATTTGTTTTATCTTGTAATGTTTTTGTCTGATTTTCTGATTTTGGGATCAGGGAAATACTGTCCTCATGTGATGAAATGGGACTATTCTTTCCCCTTGCAATGTTTTGAAAGAAAGTAGAATTGGTATCGTATCCACACCTGTGAGGCCATCTCTCTTTTTTTAAAAAAGATTTATTTATTTTAGAGTGAGAGTGAGAGGGAGGAGGAGAGAGTGCACCTGAGCAGGGGTAGGGGCAGACTGAGAGGGAGAGCGAGAATATTCAAGCAGACTCCCTGCTGAGTGTAGAGCCTGACTCAGGGCTCAATCCCAGTACCCTGAAAGCATGACCTGAGGGGAAATCAAGAGTTAGCTGCTTAACCTTCCGAGCCACCCAGGTGCCCTTTTTTTCTTTTCAAGATTTTGGTTTCTTTTTTTAAGTAATCTCTACATGAAATGTGGGGCTTGAACTCAAACCCCGAGAGTCGCGTGCTTTACCAACTGAGCTAGCCAAGCACCATACCCCATTTTTTTTTTTTGAGGCCATCTCTTTAATAAATAAAGGGTTATTCAAGTTCTTTTCATTCTTGAGTGGGCTTGGGTAGCTTGAATCTTTGAAGGATTTCGCTCATCTGTTGAATTTTATTGGCATAGGATTTATAATACTCCCTAATTTCCTTTCAGTAGTTGTAGGATCTGTAGTGATGTCACCATTCTCATTCCTAATACTGGTTATTTGTATATTCTTTTTCTAAAAATCAAGTTTTTAAAAAAGATTTACTTACTTATTTTAGAGAGAGAAAATGTTGAGGGGGGCAGAGAGAATCCTTAAGCAGACTCCCCACTGAGTGTGGAGCCTGACTTGGGGCTTGATCTGGGCCCCCAAGACCATGACCTGAGCCAAAATCGAGTCAGCCACCTAATTGACTGAGCCACCCAGGTGCCCCTAAAAATCAGTTTTTATCAATTTTAATGAATTTCTTCAAGAGTCAGATATTAGGGGCACCTGGCTAGCTCAGTCGGTGGTGCATGTGACTCTTGGTCTTGGGGTGCAGAGTTCAGGCTCCACACTGGGGGCCTACTTAAAAAAAATAGAGCCTGCTTAAAAAAAATCGGATTTTACTTGCATTGATTTTTTTTGTTTCCTATTTCATCTATTTCTGTTTTGATTTTTATTATGTTTATGCTTACTTTGGGTTTAATTTGCTCTTTTTCTAATTAAGAGAATGAGGTTGTTGATATGAAACATTTTTTATGAAATATTGATATTTATGGGGTTTCTGAGTGGTTCAGTTAGTTGAGCGTTCAACTCTTGGTTTCAGCTCAGGTCACGATCTTCAAGTCTTGGGATCCAGCCCACCACTGGACTCTGCACTCAGTGAAGTCTGCTTGGGATTCTCTCTTTCCCTCTCTCTCCACCCCTCCCTCTGCTCACGTGTGTGCACTTTCTCTCTCTCTCAAATAAACAGATAAAATCTTAAAAAAAAAAAAAAAAGAAATACCGGAATTTAGTGTCTTAACTTTCCTTCTAAGTAGTGCCTTATTGTCCTCCCATACATTTTGTTATATTGTATTTCCATTCAGTTCAAATTATTTTTTAATTTTCCTTTGATTTTTTTAAATCCGTGGGTTATTTAGAAATATGTTGTTTAGTTTCTAAAAATTTGGAGAATATTTAGAAATCTTTGTTACTGACTAATAAGTTAATTCCACTACAAAACATGAATTCTTTTAAATTTGTAGAAACTTGTTTTATGGTCCTTAGTATGGTCTGTCTTGGTAAATGTTATTGTGCACTTGAGAAGAAAAATGGATATTCTGTTGATTGGTGGAGTCTTCTGTAAATTTCAATCAGTTCAGTATTGGTGATAGTGTTCTGTTTTACTATGTTCTTATTAATTATCTATCTACTTGTTCTGGCAGCCATTTGGGAGAGAGGTATATAAAACTCCCAACTATAATTGTGGCTTTGTCTTTTTCTCCTTCCAGTTCTTTCAGCTTTTGCATTATGTATTTTGAAACTGTCATTAGGTACATACACTTTAGGCTTTTATGTCCTTTTGATTTCATTGACGACTCCATCATTATGAAATGACTTACCTTCTTTATTCTTGGTAATTGTGTATGCCCTGAAATCTACCCCAGATTTCTTTTGATTTGTGGCCAACATAAAATATCTTTTTTTTGTTCTTTTACTTTTAATCTATTTGTATCTTTATATTCAAGGTGGCTATTCCTTATAGGCAACATGTAATTGAATCTTGTTTTTTTTAATTATTATTGATTAATCCAATCTACCCCTGCCTTTAAAGTGCAGTTTTTAGATCATTTAAAATGTCTATAGATGTGCTTAGGCTTTACTTTGTCATTTTATTGGCTTCTATTGTTATATCTGTTCTTTGCTCCTTTTTTCCATCTTTGTTCTGGATTATTTGTTATAATTTCATTTTATTCCCCTTTGTTGGCATATCAACTGTAACACTTTGTCTTGATATTTTAGGTGTTGCTTGGTGTTCTGTAGTATACATCTTTAACTTATCATTCTCTATCTTTGAGTGTTATTATGCCATTTTACATGTCTTATACAAACCTTACAATATTATACTTCCACTTCTCTCATCCTGGCTTTGATGCTATTGTTGTCATGCATCTTTTATAAAAGTTATAAATCCCACAATACATTGGTAATTACACTTGAAAAATTATTTTTTAAAAATGTTTAAAAAATAAGCAAAAATACTTAGTTACTGTTTATGATGCTCGCTATTCCTTTACATGGATCTAAATTTTAATGTAGTATTTTTCTTTTTCCTTAAGGACTTCTTTAACATTTGTTGTAGTGTAGGTTTGCTGGTAATGAATTTTTCTGCTTTTGTATGTCTGAGATTTTTTTTTATTTAAAGATTTTATTTATTTATTTGGCAGAGAGAGAGATCACAAGTAGGCAGAGAGGCAGGCAGAGAGAGAGGAGGAAGCAGGCTCCCTGCTGAGCAGAGAGCCCAACACGGGGCCCAATCCTAGGACCCTGAGATCATGACCTGAGCCCAAGGCAGAGGCTTTAACCCACTGAACCACCCAGGCCCCCCTGTATGTCTGAGATGTTTGTATTTCACTTTTTTACATTTAAAAGTTGAGATAAAACTCATGTAACATAAAATTCACCATTTTGATGTGTATAATGCACTGTTTTAACATTCACAATATTGTGCATTAATCACCACTCCCTGATTTCAGAAAATTTCTATCACTCTCAAATGTAACCTTGTACTTTCCAGTTTACCTCTATACTCTGCCCACCCTGGCATCTGCTAATCTTCCTGTCTGTATGGATCTGCCCATTCAGGACATTTCTATAAATAGAATTATACCGTATGTGGCTTTTTTCACTTAGCATGTTTTTAGGGTATATCCAAGTTGTACTTTATTCCTTTTTAATGTCTCACTCATATGTCATCATATGCATATACTATACTTTTTTAACATTTTATCAGTTGGTAGATATTTAATTGATTTCTAAGTTTTGGCTATTATAAATTAATACTGTAATGTACAGTTATGTACAAATCTATATGTGAACATATGTTTTCCATTCACTTGGGCATAAGCCTAAGAGCAGAGTTACTGGATCGTATGATAGTTTTATATTTAACAACTGGAGAGCTGCTGAGCTTTTTCATAGTGGCTGCACCATTTTACATTGTCACCAGCAGTGGGTGAGAATTCCTATCTTTCCACATCCTCAACAATGCCTGTTATTTTCCAATTTTTTATTATAACTATCCTAGTGATATCTCATTGTGGTTTCGATTTGCATTTCTCTGATGACTAAAGATGTTAAGTAGGCATCTTTTTGTGTTTACTGCCCATCATCTTGGGGAAGTGTTTAGCCAAATCCTTTGCCTGTCTTTAAGTTGAATTATGTGTCTTTTTGTTGTATTGTTACAATAGTTGGTTATATATTTTAGATGATAAACCTTCATCATCATAAACCTTCATGAAAAGACAAACCACAGAACAGGAGAAAATATTTGCTTTTGTGGATTTTCTTCTTACTTTTCTTGATGGCATCCTTTATTTTTTATTTATTTATTTTTTTGCAGTCTTTTATTTATTTATTTATTTATTTATTTAAAGATTTTTATTTATTTGACAGACAGATCACAAGTAGAGAGGCAGGCAGAGAGAGAGGAGGAAGCAGGCTCCCCACTGAGCAGAGAGCCCGATGCGGGGCTCGATCCCAGGACCCTGAGACCATGGCCCGAGCCGAAGGCAGAGGCTTTAACCCACTGAGCCACCCAGGCACCCTTTTGCAGGCTTTTAAAAAAAATTTAAATTCAGTTACCCAACATACAGTACATCACTAGTTTTTGATGTGGCATTCAGTGATTCATTAGTTGCATATAACAGTTAGTGGTCATCACATCATGGGCCCTCCTTTTAATGCCTTTGATGCTCAAAACTTTTTAATTTTGTGAAGTCCAACTTAGGTTTTCTTCTTTTGTTGCTTGTGCTTTTGCTGTCATTTTAAAAAATAATTGTTAATTGAAATTTAATTGACGTATCACATTGTATTAGTTTTAGATGTATAACAGTAATTTGAAATTTACTATATGTATATATTACAAGATGAATACCACAGTAAATTTATTTAATATCCATCACCATACATAGTTACAGTATTTTTTCTTCTGATAAGAGCTTTTAAGGTGTTCTTTCTTTCTTTCTTTATTTTTGAATATTTTACTTACTTATTTGACAGAGAGAGATACAGCGAGAGAGGGAACACAAGCAGAGGGAGTGGGATAGTGAGAAGCAGGCTTCCCACTGAGCGGGGAGCCTGATGTGGGGCTCCATCCTAGGACCCTAGGATCATGACCTGAAACAAAGACAGACGCTTAACGACTGAGCCACACATGTGCCCCAAAATATTCTCTCTTTTAAAAAAAAAGATATTCTCTGAACAGCTTTCAAGTATACAATACAGTATTGTTAACTATAGCCACGATACTGTACATTATGTAAGTACACTGGACTTCTCTTAAGTGGAAATTTGTACTTTTGACCACTTTCACCCATTTTGCATACTCCTCAACCAAAGTCTCTGGAAAATACCCATCTGTTTTCTGTATCTTTAAGTTTGGTTTTCTAAAAATTCCACAAATAAGTAATACCGTACATGATTTGTTTTTCTCTGACTTATTTCACTTAGTATAATGCTCTTGAGGTTAATCAGTCTTGTCACAAATAGTAGGAATTCCTTTTTTTATGGCTAAATAATATGTATTTTATAATACATAGCACATTTTCTTTATGCATTTATCCATCCTTGGACATTTAGGTTGTTTCCATGCCTTGGCTGCTAATGCTTCAGTGAACATGGGGGTGCAGGTGCCTTTTTGAGATAGTGGTTTCATTTTCTTTTCTTTTTTTTTTTTAAGACTTTATTTGTTTATTTGACAGAGAGATCACAAGTAGAGAGGCAGGCAGAGAGAGAGAGAGAGGAGGGAGAAGCAGGCTCCCCACTGAGCACAGAGCCGGATGCGGGGGCTCGATTCCAGGACCCTGAGATCACAACCGGAGCTGAAAGCAGAGGCCCAACCCACTGAGCCACCCAGTCACCCCCATGGTTTCGTTTTCTTTTGATAAATACCAAGAAGTGAAATTGCTGGATCATATGGTAGTTCTTCTAGTTTTTTTTTTTTGAGGAAACTTCACACTTTTTTCCATAGGGTCTGCACCAATTTACATTCCCACCAACAGTGCACAAGGGTCTCCTTTTCTCCATAGCTTTGCCAACACTTAACTTTTTGCCTTTTTGATAACTAGCCATTCTAATAGATGTGAGGTGATATCTCACTATGGTTTTGATGTCCATTCCTCTGATGATTAGTGATGTCAGGCACCTTTTCATGTACTTGTTGGCTATCTAAATTTCTTCTTTGGAAAAATTTCTATTTAGACCCTCTGCCCATTTATTAAATTGGTTTTTTTAGTTTTATGAGTTTTTAACATACATTTGGGTCTTAATCCCTTATATATGATTTGCAGTTGTTTTCTCCTATTCACTTTGTTGCCTTTTCATTTTGTTGATGGTTTCTTTTGGTGTACAGAAGCTTTTTAGCTTGATGTGGTCTCATTTATTCATTTTTGCTTTTGGTGTCAAATCCAAGAAATCATCACCAAGACAGATGTTAAGGATCTTACCCACTATGTTTTCTAAGAGTTTTATGGTTTCAGGGGCATTTGGGTGGCTCAGTTGGTTAAGTGTCTGCTTAGGTCAGGATGCCAGGGTCCTGGGATCAAATCCTGCATTGGACTCCCTGCTCAGCTGAGAGCCTGCTTCTCTCTCTGTCTGCCCCACCTCGCTGGTGCTTTCTCTCTCTCTCTCTGTCCGAAATAAATAAATAAAAGTCTTTAAAGAAAAAGAGCTTTATGGTTTCAGTTCTTAAATTCAAGTCTTTAATCCATTTTGAGTTGATATTTACTTATGAGAGATGCATATTTTATGTATATAAGATAGTGGTCCAATTTCATTTTTTGGCATATGGCCGTTCAGTGTTCCCAGCACCATTTACTGAAAAGACTTTTTTCCCTGTTGTATATTCTTGGCTCCTTTCTCACAAATTAATTCACCTTTTGTGTGTGAGTTATTTTTGGGCTCTTTATTCTCTCTCTTTCCCCCCTTTTTTTTTTTAAACAAGCTGTGGCCAGTTTTATTAAAGAAAAATTCTGCATGATTTACTTTTCACCTGTCTGTTCTGGCATGCTTCTAATGCTTTCAGAATCACCTGGGATCAATGAGAGCCAGCCTGCATACTCTGTAGTATTTCCCACATGCTGTGCCCAATTCGATATTATTGCCACTGTAGTGATGGACACCAGTTTTGGCCAACATGGTGTAGTATTCTGTTTCAGATTTCCTCAAGGCTGGGCAGCTGTTGGTGAGGATGACCAGTTTCGCTTTGCCATGTCTGATCATTTTCAGAGTCTGCTTGTACCCCAGCACGTACTTTCCACTTTTCATAATGAGCTGGAGCCTAGAGTTGATCGACTCCACAGACTTTTTTGTCTTCTTTGCTGCCACCATCTTCCTGTCTTCCTGCCTTAGGTGTGGGATGGCCCTAACCAAGAGCAGCTGCCAAAATCTGGGCTCTTTATTCTCTTGTTTTATGTATCTGTTTTTATGCCAGTACCATACTATTTTGAATACTATAGCTTTGTAATATAATTTGAATTCAGGAAGCTTGATGTGTCCAGCTTTGTTCTTCTTTCTCAAGATTTGCTTTGGCTATTCCTGGTCTATTGTGGTTTCATAAAAATTTTAAGATTGTTGGAGTCCCTGGGTGGCTCAGGTAGTTAAGCTCCTGACTTTGGCTCAGGTCATGATCTTGGGGTCCTGGGATCAAAGCCCCGTGTTGGGCTCTGTGCTCAGCGGGGAGTCTGCTTGTCCCTTTTCCTCTCCCTCTGTTCCTCCCCCTGCTCATGCACTCTCTCTCTCAAATAAACAAATACAATCTGTAAAAAAAGAAAAAATTAGGATTGTTAATTTCTGTGTAAAAAAATGCGATTGGAATTTCATAGAGATTGCATTAAGTCTATAGATTGTCTTGGATAGTATGAACTTTTTTTTTATGCTCAGTTAGCCAGAATATAGTACATAAGTTTTTGTTGTAGTGTTCAGTGATTCATTAGTTGCATATAACACCTAGTGAACTTTTTAACAATTCTTCAAATCCATGTGGGCAGAATATCTTTCCATTTATTTGTTTTCCAGTTTCTTTCATCAGTGTCTTATTGTTTTCAGTGTACAGGTCTTTTTTTTTTTTTTTTTTTAAGATTTTATTCTTAAGTAATCTCTATACCCAATCTGGTGTTCAAACTCACAACCCTGAGATCAAGAGTCCCACTGAGCCCGCCAGGGGTCCCCAGTGTGCAGGTCTTTAACCTTCAAGGTTAAATTTATTTCTAGATATTTCATTCATTTTTTAAAAATATTTTATTTATTTATTTAACAGAGAAAGAGAGAGTGTACACAAGGAGAGCTGCAGGCAGAGGGAGAGGAAGAAGCAGGCTCCTCCTGGGGCAGGGAGCCCAATGTGGGGCTTAATTCCAGGACTCTGGGATCATGACCTGGGCCAAAGGCAGATGCTTAACTGACAGCCACCCATGCAACCCTAGGTATTTTATTCTTTTTGATGCAATTGTAAATTGGGTTTTTATTTTGTTTAACTTTTTTAAAGATTGTATTTATTTATTTGAGAGAGAGCACAGAAGGAGAGGGAAAAATAGACTCTGTGCAGAGCAGAGAGCTGGACTCAGGGCTTGATCCCAGGACTCTGAGATCATGACCTGAGCCAAAGGCAGACACTTAACTGACTGAGCCACCCAGGTGCCCCTGTTAATTGGGTTTTTTAAATTTCTCTTTCTGATAGTTCATTATTAATGTATGTAAACAGAACTGTTATTTATGATTGCTTTTGTATCCCACAACTTTACTGAATTTGTTTTATTCTAACAGGTTTTTTTTTGGTGGCATCTTTAGAGTTTTTTAATACATGATATGTCGTCTGCAAATAGGAACAGTTATACTTGTTTCATTCTAAATTGGATACCCTTTCTTTTTCTTGTCTAATTGCTCTCACTAGGAATTTCAGTACTATGTTGAATGAAAGTGGCAAGAGTGGGCATCTTTATCTTGTTACTGACCTTAGAGAAAAATCCTTCCATTTTTCACCATTTGGTATGATGGTCATTGTGAGCTTGTCGTATGTGTTCTTCATGATGTTGAGGTATATTTTCTGCAGACCCACTTTGTTGACAGTTTGTAATATGAATGGATGTTGAATTTTGTTAAATGCTTTCCCTGCATCTGTTGAAATGATCTATTTTTATCCTTCTTTTTTTTAATCATTCATTTTTTAATGGCGTGTATCACATTGATTTATGGGTATTGAACCATCCCTGCATTCTGGAATAAATCATGGTATATGATCCTTTTAATGTATCGTTGAATGTGGTTTGCTAATATTTTATGAGGATTTTTGCATCTCCGTTTATCAGGAATATGGTCCTGTAATTTTCTTGTAGTGTCCTTGTCTGGTTCTGGTGTTAGGGTAATTGTAGACTGGTAAAATGAGTTCTGGAAATGTTCCCTCTTCTATTTTTTGGAAGAGTTTGAGAAGGATTAGTATTCACTGTTCTTTAAATGTTTCCTAGAATTCACAAGTGAAGCCATCTGATCCTGGGCTTTTGTTTGTTGGTAGATTTTTGATTGCTGATTTATTCTCCTTACTAGAACTAGTCTGTTTGATTTTTTCTTTCTTCATGATTCAGTCTTAGTACATTGTGTGTTTCTGGAGATTTATTTATTTATTCTACGTGGTCCCATATTTTGGCTTGTAATTCTTCATAGTAGTCTCTAATCTTTTGTATTTCTGTGGTATCAATTGCAGCTTCTTTTTGATTTCTGATTTTATTTATTTGAGTCCCCTCTCTTCCTGGTGAGTCTGGCTGAAGATTTATGTTTTATCTTTTCAAAGAAATTAGCTCTTAGTTACTTTTGATCTTTTCTATTGCCTTTTTAGTTTTTATTTCATTTACTTCTGCTCTGGATCTTTGTTATTTCGTTCCTTCTACAAACTTCAGGTTTAGTTTGTTCTTTTTTTCCTTTCTCTTTCCTTGTTCCTTGAGTTGTAAAGTTAGGTTATTTGGAATCTTTCTTGTGTCTTAATATAATGGTTTATTGCTGTGAATGCCTCTCTCAGAACTACTTTTGCTTCATCTCTTAAGTTTTGGTATGTTGTATTTCCATTTTCATTTATCTCCAGGTATTTTTTTTATTTCTTTCTTTGATTTGTTCTTTGATCCATTATTTATTCAACAGCATGTTGTTTAATCTTCACGTATTTGTGAATTTTGTAGTTTTCTTTTTGTAATTGGTATCTAGTTTTATAACATTATGGTTGGAAAAGAGACTTGATATGTTTTCAGTCTTCTTCAGTTTAATTAAGACTTGTTTTGTGACCTGACATATGATCTATCCTGGAGTATGTTCATTTGTGCTTGAGAAGAGTGTGCATCCTGCTATTTTTGGATGGAATGTTCTGTAAATGTTTGTTAAAACCAACCAATGAATCATTGAACATTATATCAAAAACTAATGATGTACTATACCTTGGCTAATTGAATTTAAATTAAAAAAAAAATCCAGCTGGCGTAACAGGTCATTTAAATCCAATGTTTCTTTATAGATTTTCTATCTTGATGATCTATTGGTGAAAGTGGGATATTGAAGTACCCTACTATTATTATATTGCTGTCTGTTGATATTTGTTTTATATATTTAGGTGCATAGATATTTATAAATAAAATATTCTCTGTGAGATATTACAGCCACCCACCTTTATCATTCTATAATAACTTTTTTTATCTCTTTTTTAGTCTTTTTCTTGAAATTCATTTTATCTGATACAGTTGCTCCCCATTTTCTTTTGGTTTCTTTTGACATGGAATGCATTTTTCAATCCCTTTCTGGTGTGTTCTTAAAGCTGAAGTGAGTCTTTTCTAAGCAGAATATAGTTAGGTCTTATGATTACTATCATTGGCCCATTTAGCTGCACTCTCTTTTGATTGATCCATTATTATTTTGATTGGCGAATTTAGTCCATTTACATTTAAAGTAATTATTGTTATGGTATCGGCATTATTTCCATTATATTAATTGTTTTCTTGCTGTTCTGTAATTCCTTTGTTTCCCTTTTCTCTTGCCCCTTTGTGATTTGATGATTTTCTGTAGTGGTATGTTTAGATTTCTTTCTGTTTATCTTTCGCATATGTACTATAGGTTTTTGCTTTGTGGTTAAAACCAGGAAGCTTATATAAAACATCTTTTGTTTATACAGTTTATTTTAAGCTCATAAAAACTTAATTTTAAATGCACTCTAAAGCTCTGCATTATTACTCTTCCTCCTATGTTTTACATTTTGGTGTCATAATTTATCTTGTATTCATTAACAAATTATTGTAGTTACAGTCGTTTTTACTACTTTTGTCCTATGACTTTCACACTTGATTCATGAGTCATTAACCCACTGCCATTGCATTAGATTACTCTGAATTCAACCATATGTTTACTTTTAACAGTGAGATTTATACTTTCAGATGTATTCCAGTTACTAGTTATAGTATTCTTTCATTTCAATTTAAAGAAGTCCCTTTGACATTTCTCATAATTCTAGTCTGTTGTTGCTGAACTCCTTCAGTTTTTGCTTTTTTTTTGGAAAACTTTATCTTATCTGTAGTTCTGAAAGACAGCTTTGCTAGACAGAGTATTCCTAGTTGGCAGGTTTTTTTTTTTTTTCTTTCAGCACTTTGAATACATTTAACACTTTCTTCTGACCTGGAGATTTTTTGCTGGAAAGTCTTTCTATAGTTTTATGGTGGTTTCCTTGTTCTTAAGAAGTTGTTTTTCTCTTGCCGCTTTAGTTTTCTAAATGCTCTCCTTGTCTTTAACTTAAAACAGTTAAATTATAATGTGTCTTGATGTGGGTCTCCATAGATTCATCTAAGTTTTATGTCCGTTTTTCTGTACCTTCACCTTCTGGGACCTCTATAATGCAAATATTGGTCTTAATATTGTTCCATAAATCCATCAATCTTTTCTCTTTTTTTCTGTTTGCTCCTCTGATTGGATGAATTCCACTCTTTGCTGATTTTTTCTTTTCAGTTTGCTGATCTTTTCTTTTTCATCTAGTTGGCTGTTTACCCCTATATTGAGTTTTTCAATTGAGTTATTTTATTCTTTAGCTCTTGATTTATCTGATGCTTTCGTACCTTTTCTGTCTCTTTGTTGAAATTCTCACTTTGTTCATGCATTGTTCTCCCGACTTTGGCAAATATCTTTATGATCATTATTTTGAACTTGTTATTAGGTATCATTTCATTAAGGTTTTTTTCTGAGTTTTTTTCTTGTTCTTTTGTTTGGAATGTATTTGCCTCTTCCTTCACTTTTCTTGACTCTCTATGTTGGTTTCTATGCTTTAGATAAAACAGCCACTTCTCCCAGTCTTGATGTAGTGGTCTCATGTAGGAGATGAACCTTATCATTCAACCCTGCCGTAGCTCTTGGTTGTGTCTCAGATCTTTGTGATTGTCCAAACAGTCTGTTCTTTGTGGCTTGCAGTAGTTGAGGATTTGCCAAGACTGTGGGTGTCCCAAAGGGGAAGATCTCAGCATGTAGATGCAGGCTGTTTGGAAGCTGGACCCCTAGGCTACAGCCTTTCAAGTATGCAGATTTACTTCTTTTAGGGAAAGGCTCGTAGATGGGTGTTTCTATCTGCCTCTTCTGCACTGTACTGTAGTTAGCCAGTTAAGAATTATTTCTATGTTACTTTCTTTAAAGAAAAAAGTTTATTTATTTATTTTAGAGACAGAGAGAGAGATAGAGTGCACAGGTGGTCAGAGGGGCAGAGAGGGAGGGAGAGGGAGAGAAAGAATCTCAAACAGACTCCCTGCTGAACTCGGAACCTGATGTGGGACTTGGTCCCAGAACCCTAAGATCATGACCTGAGCCAAAACCAAGAGTCAGATGGTCAACAAACTGAGCCACCCATCTGCTGCAAGAATTGTTTCTCTGTTTTTCATCACCCACAAAAACCAGAGTGCCAAGTATGTGTGTAAGCTTCTTTCTGGAGATAACAGAGGCCTGGAGCAATGCAGAGGGAGAAAGTACAAAGATGGCACCTGTTGGTTTCCTTGGTCTCTGGAGACTATTTTAGTCAACCCCTTGATGTGTGTTAAATTAGAAGCATGCCTCTCAGGCTCCAGCTTAAGCAAACAGATCTCTTTCACAGAAGGTCTGGGCATTTCTGTTTGCTGCTTCTATGTTGGGCCTGAGGTGGTGGTTAGCCCACCCACCTCAGTTAGTGAGTCTACATTAATCCTTTAAGAACTGTCTCAGCCTTGTCAGTCTCATGTTTCAAAAAGCGACATGTTTTGAGGTCCTGTCTCTCCGGCGGAGATGCCTAGTATGGGGTCTAAACTCTTTGATCCTTAAGGAGAAGTTAGGAATTGTGAGTTTCCTCTTAGTTGTGTATTGTTGTACCAGAGGTAGGGTTTACGGTGAGGTTATTCCTCAGCCTTTCCTGCCTATTTAAATATGGGTTGTTTTTTTCTTGTTCGTTTGATGCTCAGCTAGTTTCTGAATTTTTTTCAGATGGAATTGTTCCTTATGCATCTAATAGATTTGGTGTGTTCTTTAGGGGAGGTGAGCCTCCTTATATAACCATCTTG
Source organism: Martes martes (assembly GCF_963455335.1). Taxonomy (NCBI): domain Eukaryota; kingdom Metazoa; phylum Chordata; class Mammalia; order Carnivora; family Mustelidae; genus Martes; species Martes martes. The sequence continues at coordinate 39,394,359 of NC_137902.1, read as the reverse complement.
AACCAGAACCAAAAGTGAACTTCTCTGTTAATGTGGGTCAGCAAGTGAGACTGCCACAGGACATGAAATACAAAGAGCTGGAAAAGTCAAGAGAAGCTGTGGTAATTTTCAAGATACCACTGCCTAATCCAAAGCCCCAGTGGGCAGTGTCTTTTTTATTGTTCACTGTTATATTTCAGCTCAGAGAATAATGTCTGATATAGAATAGGTGTTCAAATATTTGAAGAATGAATGAGTGAAGGCAGTCCAGAGTGATGCTTAATATTTCTTAACTGTATCTAATTGAAATGTGGCCTTCTGTTGTAGATTATTTTCCTGTTTATGAAATTAAAATATGCAATCCTTTCTATGTTTATACCACTCCCTTCTCTAGTTCATTCTCACAGTCTTCTTTCTACTATTTTTTGCTTTTTCTGAAATGACTACATTTCCTACAGTTTTCAAATTTACTTTCAATATCTTTGTTTTAAAGTTTGCGTGTTATATGTATACTTATAATGTAACTTTAAGAATTAAAGTAGTAATTCTCAGTATTGAATAGATGTACACATTCAGTATTGACAAGAAATTGGAAATAGAAATCATTTAATTGCATTGATTTTTTTCCACTTAAAAATGAGTTTTTCAAAAAAATTAATATACTTTGTTAGAGCAATTTTAAGTTCACAATAAAACTGGGCAAAAAATAGTTTCCAAATACAACCACTCCCCTCCTACCTCTCCCATTATCAACATTCCACACCAGAGTAGTGCATTTGTTACAGTTGATGAACCTACATTGACACATCATTTTCCACCTAAAGCATGTAGTTTATATTAGGATTCACTCTTGCATGTTTACATTCTTTGGGTTTTCGCAAATGTATAATGATGTGTGTACACCATTCCATTATCAGATAGAATCATTTCAGTGCCCTTAAAGTCTTTAGTGCTCTGCCTATTTATTCTTTCCTCCCCACAACCACCCACTGGCAACCAGTTTTAAAGAATTTTTTTGCAACCAGTCCTTCTACTATCTATTCCATAGTTTTGCCTTTTCCAGAATGTTGTATGGTTGGAATCATACAATATGTAGACTTTTCAGATTGGATTCTTTCCCCTAAAAATGGACATTTTAAGTTCCTCCATGTCTTTTCATGACTTGATAGTTCACTTCTTTATAGCACTGTATAATATTCCATGTCTGCGTGTACCACAGTTTATCCATTCACCTAGTGAAGGACATCTTGGTTGCTCCAGGTTCAGATGATTATGAATAAAGATGCTATAAATATTCAGGTGAAGGCTTTTATGTGGGCATAAGTTTTTAACTTTTTGGGGCAGACACCAAGAGAGTGACCGATTGCTGGATCATATGGTTAAGTGTACATTTAGTTTTGTAAGAAACTGCCAAAGTGGCTGTGCCGTTTTGTGTTCTCCACCAGCAGTGTATAAGGGTTTCTGTTGCTACATATCCTTGTCAGCATTGGATGAAGTCAGTGTTTTGGATTTTGGCTGTTCTAATAGGTTTGTAGTCGTATCTTACTTTAATTTGCTTTTCACTAGTGATATAGGTTGAACATTTTTTTCAGATGCTTGCTATGTATATCTTCTTTAATAAACTCTTTTGTCAAGTCTTTAAATGGGAAAAAAAGCCTACATACTGTATGATTCCAGTGATTTTGTTTGTTTCCTTGTTGTTGCATTTTAAGAGTTCTTTATATAATTTGAATAACTGTCCTCTATAAGATCTGTCTCTTGCAAGTATTTTCTCCCAGTCTGTGGTTTGTCTTCTCATTCTTCAACATTATCTTTCACGGAGCATAAGTTTTTAATTTTAATGGAGTCTAGCTTATCAATTATTTCTTTCATGGATGATGCTTTTGGTATTGTATCTAAAAAGTTATCATTGGGGCACCTGGGTGGCTCAGTCCGTTAAGTGTCTGACTCTTGGTTTTGGCTCAGGTCATGATCACAGGGGCATGGGATTGAACCCTGCATCTGGTTCCAATGCTCAGTGAGGAGTTTGTTTGAGATTCTCTCTCCCTCTGCTCCTCCCCCCAATCATACTCCTCTCTCTCTCTCTCTAAAATAAATAAAATCTTTTTTTTAACGTTATTTATTTATTTGAGAGAGAGAAAGAGATCACAAGCAGGCAGAGAGGCAGGCAGAGAGAAAGGAAGGGAAGCAGGCTCCCTGCTGAGCAGAGAGCGCGATGCGGGGCTTGATTTCAGGACCCTGAGCTCATGACCTGAGCCAAAGGCAGAGGCTTAACACACTGAGCCACCCAGGTACCCCTAAAATAAATAAAATCTTTTAAAAAAAGGAAAATATTAACTTTGGAAAATAAATTAAAAATAAAAAGTCGTCATCCTACCCAAGGTCAACTAGGCTTTTTAGCATGTTAACATCTAAGGGTTTTATAGTTGGCATTTTGCATTTATGTCCCCAATATATTTTGAATTAATTTCTGTGAGGGGTGTAACTAAGATATGAGAATAAATTCATTTTTTTTTTCATGTGGATGTTTGGTTGTTACAGCACCATTTGTGGGAAAGACTGCTTTTGCTCCATTATATTGCCTTTGCTCCTTTATCAAAGATTAGTTGACTTTATTTATGTGGGTTTACTTCTGGGCTCTGTATTCTGTTCTGTTGGTTTATTTGTCTGTTTTTTAATAATTACCACACTGTATTGATTACTGAAACTTTATAGCAAGCCTTGAAGTCACGTAGTGTTAGTCTTCCAACTCTGTTCTTCTGTATTGAGTTGACTGTCCTGGGCTTTTTGCATCTCCATATAAACCTTACAATTTTGTTGATATCCACAAAATAATTTGCTGAAATTTTCATTGAGATTGTTTTGAACCCACATTTTGACAATATTGAGTCCCACTATCCATCGAAATGGAATCTCTCTCCATTTATTTAGTTCTTTGAAATCTTTCCTGAGAATTTTATGGTTTTCTGCATATGGATTTTTATATTTATTCATTTCTCACCATAGCACATATCCTCCCCACTGTCCATATTCCAACCCATCCCTTCCAGCCCCCCTCCCCTCCAGCAACCCTCAGTTTGTTTCCTGAGATTAAGAGACTCTTATGTTTTGTCTCCCTCTCCGGTTTCATCTTGTTTCATTTGTCCCTCCCTTCCCCTGTGATCCTCTGTCTTGTTTCTCCAATTCCTCATATCAGTGAGATCATGATAATTGTCTTTCTCTGATGGACTTATTTTGCTTAACATAATCTCCTCTAGTTCCCTACATATCATTGCAGATACACACACACACACACACACACACACACACACACACACACACACACACGTATATGTATATACACCACACCACATCTTCTTTATCCATTCATCTGTTGATGGACATCTAGGCTCTTTCCATAGTTTGGCTATTGTGGACATTGCTGCTATAAACATTTGGTTGCACATGCCCGTTCGGATCAGTACACCCTTTGGATCAGTACATTTGTATCTTTAGGGTAAATACCCAGTAGTGCAATTGCTGGGTCATAGGGTAGCTCTATTTTCAACTTTTTGAGGAACCACCATACTGTTTTCCAGAGTGGCTGCACCAGCTTGCATTCCCACCAACAGTGCAGGAGGGTTCCCATTTCTCCACATCCTCATCAATGCCTGTCGTTTCCTGACTGGTTAATTCTGACTGGTGTGAGATGGTATCTCACTGTGGTTTTGATTTGTATTTCCCTGATGCCAAGTGATGTGGAGTACTTTTTCATGTGTCTGTTGGCCATCTGGATGTCTTCTTTGCAGAAATGTCTGTTCATGTCCTCTGCCCATTTCTTGATTGGATTCTTTGTTCTTTGGGTGTTGAGTTTGATACGTTCTTTATAGATTTTGGACACTAGCCCTTTATTTGATATGTCATTTGCAAATATCTGTCAGTTGTCTTTTGGTTTTATTGACTGTTTCCTTTGCTATGCAAATGCTTTTGATCTTGATGAAGTCACAGTAGTTCATTTTTTGCCCTTGCTTCCCTTGCCTTTGGCAATGTTCCTAGGAAGAAGTTGCTACGGCTGAGGTCAAAGAGGTTGCTGCCTGTATTCTCCTCAAGGATTTTGATGGATTCCTTTCTCACATTGAGGTCCTTTATCCATTTGGAGTCTATTTTTGAGTGTGGTGTAAGGAAATGGTCCAGTTTCATTCTTCTGCATGTGGCCGTCCAATTTTCCCAACACCATTTGTTGAAGAGGCTGTCCTTTTTCCATTGGACATTCTTTCCTGCTTTGTCGAAGATTAGCTGACCATAGAGTTGAGGGTCCATTTCTGGGCTCTCTATTCTGTTCCACTGATCTATGTGTCTGTGTTTGTGTCAGTACCGTACTGTCTTGATGATGACAGCTTTGTAATAGAGCTTGGAGTCTGGAATTGTGATACCGACAACTTGGTTTTCTTTTTCAAGATTCCTTTGGCTATTTGAGGTCTTTTCTGGTTCCATATAAATTTTAGGATTATTTGTTCCATTTCTTTGAAAAAAGTTGATGTCATTTTGATAGGGATTGCATTAAATGTGTAGATTGCTCTAGGTAGCATAGACATTTTCACAATATTTCTTCTTCCAATCCATGAGCATGGAACATTTTTTCATTTCTTTGTGTCTTTCTCAGTTTCTTTCATGAACACTCTATGGTTTTCTGAGTACAGATTCTTTACCTCTTTGGTTAGATTTATTCCTAGGTATCTTATGGTGCAATTGTAAATGGGATTGACTTCTTAATTTCTCTTTCTTCTGTCTTGTTTTTGGTGTATAGAAATACAACTGATATCTGTGCACTGATTTTATATCCTGACACTTTACTCAATTCCAGTATGAGTTCTAGCAGTTTTGGAGTGGAGTCTTTGGGTTTTCCATGTAAAGTATCATATCATCTGCAAAGAGTGAGAGTTTGGCTTCTTCTCTGCGTGTTCAGATGTCTTTTATTTCTTTTTGTTGTCTGATTGCTGAGACTAGAACTTCTAGTACCATATTGAATAGCAGTGGTGATAGTGGACATCCCTGCCGTGTTCCTGACCTTAGTGGAAAAGCTCTCAGTTTTCCCCCATTGAGAATGATGTTTGCTGTGGGTTTTTCATAGATGGCTTTGATGGTATTGAGGTATGTACCCTCTATTCCTATACTGTGAAGAGTTTTGATTAAGAAAGGATACTGTACTTTGTCAAATGGATTTTCAGCATCTATTGAGAGTATCATATGTTTCTTGTTCTTTCTTTTATTAGTGTATTGTATCACATTGTTTGATTTGCGGATGTTGAACCAACTTTTGCAGCCCAGGAATAAATCCCACTTGGTCATGGTGTTTAATCCTTTAATGTACTGTTGGATCCTATTGGCTAGTATTTTGGTGAGAATTTTTGCATCCATGTTCATCAGGGATATTGGTCTGTAATTCTTCTTTTTGATGGGGTCTTTGCCTGTCTTTGGGATCAAGGAAATGCTTGTGAAATAAGTTTGGAAGTTTTCCTTCCATTTCTATTTTTTGGAACAGTTTCAGGAGAATAGGTATTAATTATTCTTTAAGTGTTTGGTGTAATTCCTCTGGGAAGCCATCTGGCCCTGGGCTCTTGTTATTTGGGAGATTTTTGATGACTGCTTCAATCTCCTTGCTGGTTTTGGATCTGTTCAGGTTTTCTATTTCTTCCTCTCCAGTTTTTGTAGTTTATATGTCTCTAGGAATGCATCCATTTCTTTCAGATTGTCAAATATGCTGGCATATAGTTGCTCATAATATGTTCTTATAATAAAAAAATAAAAAAATAAATAAAAATAAATAAAAAATAAATAACTTTTTGTTCTTTGTTTTTCTTTGGTGTTGGTTGTGATTTTTCCTCTTTCATTCATAATTTTATTAATTTGGGTCCTTTCTTTTTTCTTTTTGCTAAGTCTTGCCAAGGGTTTATCAATCTTATTAATTCTTTCAAAGAACCAGTTCCTAGTTTCGTTGATCTGTTTTACTCTTCTTTTGGTTTCTATTTCATTGATTTCTGCTCTGATCTTTATTTCCCTTCTGCTGGGTTTAGGCTTTATTTGCTGTTCTTTCTGCATGTCCTTTAGTTGTAGGGTTAGGTTGTGTATTTGAGACCTTCCTTGTTTCTTGAGAAAGGTTTTTAAATCTATATACTTTCCTCTCAGGACCACCTTTGCTACATCCCAAAGATTTTGAACAGTTGTGTTTTCATTTTCATTTGTTTCCATGAATTTTTTCAATTCTTCTTTAATTTCTAGTTGAGACATTTATTCTTTTTTTATTTTTAAATTTTTTTTATTTTTATTTTTTCCATTTATTCTTTAGTAGGATGCTCTTTAGCCTCCATGTATTTGAGTTCTTTCCAACCTTCCTCTTGTGGTTGAGTTCTAGTTTCAAAACGTTGTGGTCAAAATATGCAGGGAATGATCCCAGTCTTTTGGTACTGGTTGAGACCTGATTTGTGACCCAGGATGTGATCTATTCTAGAGGCTGTTCCATGTGCACTAGAGAAGAATGTGCATTTTGTTGCTTTGGGATGGAATGTTATGAATATATCTGTGATGTCCATCTGGTACAGTGTGTCATTTAAAGCCTTTATGTCCTTGTTGATCTTTTGCTTAGGTGATCTGTCCATTTCAGTGAGGGGAGTGTTAAAGTTCCCTAGTATTATTGTATTATTGTCGATGTGTTTCTTTGATTTTGTTAGTAATTGGTTTATATAGTTGACTGCTCCCATGTTAGGGGCATAGATTTTTAAAATTATTAGATCTTCTTGTTGGACGGAACCTTCCAGTATGATATAGTGTCCTTCCTCATCTCTTATTATAGGCTTTGGTTTAAAATCAATTTGTCTGATATAAGGATTGCCACCCCGGCTTCCTTTTGATGTCCATTAGCATGGTAAATGGTTTTCCACCCGCTCACTTTAAATCTGGAGGTGTCTTTGGGTCTAAAATGAGTTTCTTGCAGACAACATATTGATGGGTCTTGGTTTTTTTATCCATTCTGATATCCTGTGTGTTTTGATTGGAGCATTTAGCCCATTTACATTCATGGTAATTATTGAAAGATATGAATTTAATTCCATTGTATTACCTGTAAGGTGACTGTTACTGCATGTTGTCTCTGTTCCTTTCTGTTCTGTTACTTTAGGCTCTCTCTTTGCTTAGAGGACCCCTTTCAATATTTCCTCTAGGGCTGGTTTGGTGTTTGCCAATTCTTTTAGTTTTTGTTTGTCCTGGAAGCTTTTTATCTCTCTATTTTCAGTGACACCCTAGCTGGATATAGTATTTTTGGCTGCATTTTTTTTCTCGTTTAGTGCTCTGAATATATCTTGCCAGTCTTTTCTGCCCTGCCAGGTCTCTGTGGATAAGTCTGCTGCCAATCTAATATTTCTACCATTGTATGTTACAGATGTCTTGTCCCGAGCTGCTTTCAGGATTTTCTCAGTGTCACTAAGACTAATAAGTTTTACTATTAGATGATGGGGTGTTGACCTACTTTTATTGTTTTTGAGGGGAATTTTTCTGTGCCTCCTGGATTTTGAAGCTTGTTTCCTTCCCCAAATTAGGGAAGTTCTCTGCTATAATTTGCTTCAGTATACCTTCTGCCCATCTCTCTTTCTTCTTCTTCTGGGATCCTGATTATTCTAATACCATTCCATCTTATGGTATCACTTATCTCTTGAATTCTCCTCTCGTGATCCAGATAGTTGTTTATCTTTTTCTCAGCTTCTTCATTCTCCATCATTTGTCTTCTATGTCACTTATTCTCTCTTCTGCCTCATTTATTCTAGCAATAAGAGATTCCATTTTTTATTGTACCTCATTAATATTTTTTTTTAATTTCAACTTGGTTAGATTTTAGTTATTTTATTTCTCCAGAAAGGGATTCTCTAGTATCTTCTATGCTTTTTTCAAGCATGGCTAGCATCTTTATAATCATCATTCTGAACTCTGGTTCTGACATCTTGCTATGTCTGTACTGATTGGGTCTCCAGCAGTCGGTACTGCCTCTTGTTCTTTTTTTTTGAGGTGAGTTTTTCTGCCTTTTATCCAGAGAAGAATATTTTATCCAGAGACGAGTAGATGAATGAGAGAACAAAATGCTGAAAGGGTAACATTGACCCTAGAAAAATATACACTAACCAAATCAGAAAAGACCCGAAACCAGGGGGAGAAGAAAGGAAAAAAAAATATTTAGCTGGTGAAGAGAACAGAGCCACATACTTGATGAAGGGTTTATTTTGGTCTGTTAGACAAAACTGCCTCCCAAAATTTTAAAGAAAGAAAAACTTCTATATATATAAAAATAAGGGTAAACACAACAATGGGATGGAATATGACTGTAAAGATGAAAATTTAAAAATATTTTAAAAAAGGAATTGAGGCAATAAGTTGTTGAAAAAAAAAGGGAGGGAATGTGATCAGGCTGGGGAGTAGAACAAAGCCATATGGTAGATTTAGGGTATATTTTGGTCTGTTAGAAGAGTCTGTATCCCAAAACTTTAAGGAAAGAAAAACTTATGTGTATAAGAAAAATAAGGTTATAGGGGCGCCTGGGTGGCTCAGTGGGTTAAAGCCTCTGCCTTCGGCTCAGGTCATGATCCCAGGGTCCTGGGATCGAGCCCCGCATCGGGCTCTCTGCTCAGCGGGGAGCCTGCTTCACTTCCTCTCTCTCTGCCTGCCTCTCTGCCTACTTGTGATCTCTGTCTGTCATAAATAAATAAAATCTTTAAAAAAAAAAAAGAAAAATAAGGTTATATAGAATGAAGGGATAGACTATAAGTATAAAAATGAAAATTAAAAATAATTTTTAAAAAGGTATTGATAAGATAAAATGGTTAAAAGAGGAAAGAGGAGGGGTGCCTTGGTGGCTCAGTGGGTTAAGCCTCTGCCTTCGGCTCAGTCTATGGTCCCAGGGTCCTGGGATCGAGCCCCGCATCAGGCTCTTTGCTCAGTGGGGAGCCTGCTTCTCCCTCTCTCTGCTTGCCTCTCTGCCTACTTGTGAACTCTGTTTGTAAAGAAAAAAAAAAAAAAGGAAAGAGGAAACATTTAAAAAATAGAAGAAGAAAAAAGATAAGGAAAATTTAAAAGATTTAACTTTGAAAGACTAAAGAATCATGGGAAAAAAGCCATGAATTTTATGTGTTGTAGTCCTGTAGCAGTGGTGGTTTGCAGTTCTCATTGATTGTTAAACTTGGTCTTGGCTGGATGTTCTTGCTGATCTTCTGGGGGAGGGGCCTGTTACTGAAATGTCTTTGCAGGAGGTGGAATTGCACTGCCCTTGCCAGGGACCGGGCTAAGCAATCTGCTTGCGTTTGCCTTTGGTAGCTTTTCTTCTCTGAATGCTTTCTGTACGGCTTTGGAGGACAAGAATGAAAATGGCAGCTCCCTAATCTCCAGCCCCAGAGGAGGGGAGAGCTCAGGGCCTCCCTCTTCAGTGAGCACTCAGAGAAGAGCAGTCAATTACTCCTGTCTCCCTGGCCTCTGGCTGCAGTCCAAGCTCACCTGGCCTGTGACTGAGCATTTCTTTCTCTGGCACACTGTCCCTTTTGGAGTCTCCAAATCCAGCAGTTTTGGTATACCTTTTATTTCCTTTGAGTCTTCAAGCCCAGCAGATTACTCTAGTGTGCTCCCGTGCTGCTCCTCCTGGTGGAATAAGTGGGGGTGTTCTCCCCAGATCTGCCACTTGTGGGGTCCCTGCTCAAAGAGTAGTTGCATGACTGTGCTTCAGATCATGGTTTAAGGTAACCCTGAGCTGAAAGCCCCCTCCTCAGCTTTGTCTTTGCAGCCGGCTTCCCTGCTCTCATACCTGGGAGCTCTGCCATACTAAGACACCCCTGGTCTTTTTGTGGCCCTGCAGGTCCTGAGACCACACTGTCCCAGTAAGGGCTCCACCCCCCACCTAGCCTCTGGAACAAGGTCCCTCAATAGATCAGACTTCTTCTTTTTCTTCTTCTTCTTTTTTAAAGATTTTATTTGTCAGAGAGAGATACAGTAAGAGAGGGAACAGAAGCAGGGGGAGTGGGAGAGGGAGAGGGAAAACTTCCTCCTCAGCAGGGAGCCCAATGCAGGGCTTGATCCCAGGGCCCTGGGATCATGACCTGAGCCATAAGCAGATGCTTAACAACTGAGACACCCAGGTGCCCCATGGAGCAGACTTCTAAAAGTTCCAATTTTGTGTTCCACTGCTATGCTGCTTGCTGGGAGCCAACACCTCCCCCCGGGTCTATCTTCTCATATATCACCTCAGATTCATTTCTCTGAACATCCTATCTTCCAGAACATGGTCGCTTTTCTATTCATAGAGTTGCTGCTATTCTTCTCTTCGATCTCCTGTTGAGCTTGTAGGTGTTTAAAATGGTTTGATAACTATCTAGCTGAATTCCTGGGACCAGACAAATTTTAGGTCTCCAATTTCTCTGCCATCTTGCTCCTCCCCCTCCGCATATGGATCTTATACATATTTTGTTAGATTTACACCTGTTTTTCATTAGGTGCTAATGTAGATGGTAATCTACACATATATTTTTAAGATAAAGGTATTTTTATCAAATGGCAATATATTGTAAATTTCAAATTCTACTTGGTAATTACTGGTATATAAAAAAGTGATTGACTTTAGTATATTAAGCTTGTGTCCTATAATTTTGCTATAATTGCTTATTAGTTCTAATAGTTTTTGTTGTTAATTCTTTTAGATTTTCTGCACAATCATGTCATCTGCAAAGATGGTTTTATTTCTTCCTTTTTGGTATACCTTTTATTTCCTTTTATTATTTTTAGCTAATCCTGGCATTAGCTAGGACTTCCAGTATAGTATTCAAAAGCATTAGTAAGAAGGGGACATCCTTGCCTTGTCCACAGTCTTAGTGGGAAAACTTTAAATTTAAACCATTACATATATAAGGTTTTTGTCAAGTTGAACTTCCCCTCTACTTCTAGTTTGCTGAGGATTTTTATCATGGATGACCTTTGGATTTGTCAAATGTTTTTTCTGCACTTGTTCATATAATCATGGGATTTTTCTTCTTCAGCCCTTTGAGGTGATGGACTACATTGATTTTTGAATGATCAACAAGGCTTGCATAATTCTTTTTTATACACTGTTGAATTTCATTTGCTAATATTTTGTTGTTTTTTGTCATTTATGTTCATGAGAGATATTGGTTTGTAGTTTTCTTGTAATGTCTTGATCTGGTTTTGGTATTGGGGTAATGTTGGCCTCATAGAATGAGTTAGGATATATCCAATCTGCTTCTGGAATCAGTTGTAGAGAATTGGATAATTTCTTTCTTAAATATCTGGTAGAATTCACCAGTGAAACAATCTGGCCTCAGTGCTTTTTGTTGTTCAAGGTCATTACTTATTGACTCTACCTATGTTTAATAAAGATAAAGGAATATTCATATTATCTCTTTTTTATGTGTTTTGTGTGGGCAGAATTGGCCCATTTCATCTAGATCATCACATTTTTGGGCATGGAGTTGTTCATGTTCTTTATTATTCTCAAGCTCAGATATTCTTTCCTTAGCTGTGTCCAGTCTACTAATGAGCCCATAACAAGCATTCTTCCTTTCTGTTATGGTGTTATTGATCTCTCCAGCATTTCCTTTTCTTTCTTAGAATTTCCATATCTCTGCTTACATTGCCAAACTAATCTTTTTTTTTTTTTTTAAAGATTTTATTTATTTATTTGACAGACAGAGATCACAAGTAGGCAGAGAGGCAGGCAAAGAGAGAGGAGGAAGCAAGCTCCCTGCCGAGCAGAGAGCCCCATGTGGGGCTCGATCCCAGGACCCTGGGACCACGACCCGAGCTGAAGGCAGAGGCCTTAACCCACTGAGCCACCCAGGCGCCCCTTGCCAAACTAATCTTGCTTGCTATCTCATTTACCTGTTAGAGCTTTTAGCAAAATAATCATAGTTATTTTAACATTTCCCATCTGATAACTGGATTTGGCCTGTGGGGGCTTCACATCTCAAATCCGCCTACTCTGTGTGTCAATCTGTCAGTATTCAGTTTTATTTATTCACGTTTTTAAAGAAAGGAAGTGAGGGGGTGGAGGGAGAGAGAGAGAATCTCAAGGAGTCTCCATGCTCAGCATGGAGCCCCATACAGGGCCTGATCTCACAACCCTGAGAGCATGAACTGAACTGAAATCAAGAATTGGATGCTTATTTGGCAGAGCCACCCACATGCTTCTCAGTACTTCATTCAGTTTTATAACCTGTGAAGTGAACATAATATTGATGCACACTTCACAAGATTGTGTTTGCAGTTAAAGTATGGTAATAGAAGTCAAGCACTTTTAACAGTGCTTGGCTTATAATAATGCAGACTAGCATACATACCACTGATATTTTTGTTTTTTAAAGATTTCATTTATTTATTAGAAGGAAAGAGAGTGTAAGCATCAGGAGGAACAGAGGGAGAGGGACAAGCAGACTCCATGCTGAGCACAGAGCCAGATGAGGGGCTCGATCTCAGGACCCTGAGATCATGACGTAAGCCAAAATCAAGAGGCAGATGCTTAACTGGCTGAGCCATCCAGGGGCCCCACCACTGTTATTATTCTAGTCAAGTTTTGGTATCATAAGAAAAAGTAATTTGAGAAGACAGTATATGAGATATTCAAAAAAGATTTTCATCAGTATCAGTATTCGTTAAATGTCCTGTTGAGTAGATAATACTCTCTGACCAGTATAGTCCAAATATTCTTTGGGAAGTCTAATGTGTACTTTGCAAAAAAACAAACAAATGAAGAAGGTTAATTATGCTAGAGTATGGAATCTTTTTAATATTTCTTTAACATCACAGAAATACAAATAAACTGTCTTATAGACTACAGTTTTCAGTATTGAAAATTATCTATAATGTAGTTTTTTTTCAAATATTGAATTATTCTATAATTAGTGTTCAGACTCTACAAAAGAACATGTTAAAGTACAATCACATACAAATGCTGAGGTGGAAGGAATTTTCTAGTACATTAATGTTTATTTTGGAAATTAAGTTTTCTGCCCTTATCAAGATTAATGACTTCCATTCAGAAGCATTATGAAAGATGACATGTTAATCACTAAATAATGTTACTTGAGAACACATTTTAGGAATACACCCCCCCAAAAGGACAGTAAACTAAATTAAATGTTCTATATTTTTAAGCTTAGATATAATTGAAATACTAGTTAAACTTAGACATAATTGACATACTAGTTTCGGATGTACAACATAATGATTCAAAATTTGTATTTATTGAGAATTGATCAGGATAATGACTCTTGTTAACATCCATCACCATATGTAGTTACAAAATTTTTTTCTTGTGATGGAAATTTTTAAGATCTAGTCTCATAGCACCTTTCAGGTATACAATATTATTAACTGTAGTTCCCATGTTCTACTTTATTTTATGTATTTTATGACCTAATTATTTTATAGTGAGAGTTTTATATATTTTTTATAAAGATTTTATTTATTTATTTGACAGAGATCACAAGTAGGCAGAGAGGCAGGCAGAGAGAGGCGGGTAACAGGCTTCTCACTGAGCAGAGAGTGCAATGCGGTGCTTGATCCCAGGACCCTAGGATCATGACCTGAGCTGAAGGCAGAGGCTTTAACCCACTGAGCCACCCAGGCGCCCCAAGAGAGTTTTGTATATTTTAACAACCTTCACCCATTTCATCTCCACTGCTGCTTATAATATACTTTTTAACAAACTGCATATAACTGAATGAAGACTGTACTTTGTAACATTGAGAACAGTCTTCTAGACCTTAAATCTTAAATGCTTCAGGGCTGATTTCATGATACTTGTCTTTTAAAGTGCTCCCTAATGTTATACTTAGCTTCAAGAATAGAGAGTTATTAAAACACTGTTCTAAAGTTAGTGGACTGGATTCCTTCTACTTTTAACCATAGCTTTTATCTGTGATTCTGTCAATTTTAGCTAAGCACTTAGCATTCAGTTTAGAAGTATGTTTATTATTAGTAGTAGTCCTTTAATAGAAGAGCTTTGTATCATACTCTTTTGAAGATTCTATTGAATTTATAACCATATTTTTATAACCTTCCCCTAAGGTATTCCCATCTATCAGCAGCACTTAATTTGGAATAACATGGAACTTGAAGATGATTATTGCTTGAATGATTACAAGTGAGTGTAATTACATATTAGCTGTTTTATAGATGCTCAGTATTACAACTCCATGTATCAGTGTTTTTGGGAAATCCTTTTATCATGTCTCTTCTGAATAGTTGTGACCCCTAGATTTAAGTGTAAATCCTGAACCTTAAGATATGTTGGCTCAGTATGCCAAACTACCTGATCCTTTCCTTTGATTATTTGTTTTATCTTTTAATTATTCACACCAAGTTATATATCCCCTGCCTTTTTAGATCCCTCTCTTTTGAACTTGCCTTGTGCTCTTTTCTTTTAATATTGGCCCATTCCCACTTGACTACTTTCCTTTTTTTTTTCATTTTTAAGAGAATTGGGTAAGAATAAAAATCCTAGGAAAGAGCACAGGCAGTAATTTTTCTGACATTAGGTGTAGCAACATTTTTCTAAGGTATGTCTCCTGAGGCAAGGGAAATAAAAGCTAAAATAAACTCTTGGGACTACACCAAAATAAAAAGCTTCTGCACAGTGAAGGAAATAATCAATGAGACTAAAAGCAACTTACTGAATGGGAGATGTTTGCAAATGACATATCCAATAAAGAGTTAGTATCCAAAATATATAAAAAACTTACACAACTCAGCACCCCCAAAACCTAATTAAAGAACAGATATTTCTCCAAAGACAACATCCAGATGGCCAACAGACTTACGAAAAAATGCTAAGTATCCCTCATTATCAGGGAAATGCAAATCAAAACTATAGTGAGATGTCACATGACACCTGTTAGAATGGCTAAAATTAATAACACAAGAGACAGTGGGTGTTGGTGAGGATGTAGAAAAGGAATCCTCCTGCACTGTTGGTGGGAATGCAGATTGGTACAGCCACTGTGGAAGACAGTTTGGAGGGTCTTCAAAAAATTAAAAATAGAACTACCCTACAATCCAATAATTGCACTACTGGGTATTTATCCAAGAAATACAAAAACACTAATTCAAAGGGATACATGCACCCCTATATTTATAGTGACATTATCTACAATAGCCAAATTATGGAAGCACCCCAAGTGTCCGCTGGTAGATGAATGGATAAAGAAGATGTGCTATATACAATGGAATAGTATCCAGCCATAAAAGAATGAGATCTTGCCATTTACAATGACATGGATGGAGCTAGAGAGTATAATCCTAAGTGAAATAAGTCAGAGCAAAACAAGTACCATATAATTTCACTAATATGTGGAATTTGAGGACCAAAAAAATGAGCAAAAGAAAAAAGAGACAAACCAAGAAACAGACTCTTAACTATAGAGTACAAATTGATGGTTAATCAGAGAGGAGCTGGGCCAGGGGGATAGGTGAATTAGGTGAAGGGGATTAAGAGGACACTTATCATGACGAGCACTGAGTAATCCGTAGAATTGTTGAATCATTATATTGTCACCTGAAACTAATATAACACTGTTGACTATACTGGAATTAAAAATTAAAAAAATAAAACATAAAATACACTTGATAAAGACAGAAAAAGAGTATTGGATAAGAGAGTTTTGCTCTTCACCAAGTCCTTCATTTTTCATCAAGCCCTCCTTCTATTACTAAGTGACACTGTATATGCACCAGTGATTGTAGATATATTATTTGACTTTTGTCTTTCTTTCTCCCTTCTCTCATACACTTCTTCACTCTTTCTTCCTTTATTAAATTATTTTTTATTAACATGTAATGTATTATTTGCCCCGGGGTATAGGTCTGCAAATCATCAGGCTTACACATTTCACAGCACTCACCATAGCCCATACCCTCCTCAGTGTCCATAACCCTACCACCCTATCCCTACCCCCCGCCATCCCCCAGCAACCCTCAGTTTGTTTTGTGAGATTTAGAGTCTCTCTTGGTTTGTATTCCTCCTGATCCCATCTTGTTTCATTTTTTCCTTCCCTACCCCCCACAGCCCCCTGCCCTGCCTCTCAAATTCCTCATATCACAGAGGTCATATGATAATTGTCTTTCTCTGATTGATTTCACTCAGTCTAATACCCTCTAGTTCCATCAGCGTCGTTGCAAATGGCAAGATTTCATTTCTTTTGATGGCTGCGTAGAATTCCATTGTATATATATATACCACATCTTCTTTATCCATTTATCTGTTGATGCACATCTATGTTCTTTCCATGGTTTTCTTCACTCTTTTCTTAAGAACAGAAGGGTCAGAGGCGATGTGAAGTATCTGGAAGAGCACTGGGATTTGGGAGCGCTTGTAGATATTGTAGATTTGCTATTTTTATATTTTCTCTTTTATTAAATAGATCTGTTTTCTAACACTTTGGGTCTTGGAAAACTTCTTCTTAGGGCCTCTTTTTCTTTACATGTGAAATGAAGTTGCTAAACTGAGGTGTCATGTCATATTTAGCTTATGAGAACATACTTTTTCATTACTTATACAAGTTATTAAGTTAACATTTTATATTTATGCATATTGCTGTATCTTTTTTATATTATAGAGGGTGGGTATGATGCCTGATAAACTAGTACTTAATTATGTCTATGTCTAACACTGAATGCGCTTTGATAATGATGGTTTGTTTTTCTGTTAACAGCATATCAGAAGGTTGTACCTTGAAGCTGGTATTGGCTATGCGTGGTGGACCTATAAATACTAGAAGAGGTAAGTATTAGTTAAAATCATGTACATTAAAGCAATTTGACAATAATAATTTTCAAGCCAGTTGGTATTTTTATAGTCTCAAGTTTTAATCAGGTTCTCTTTCTGCTATTAGGTCTTAGAACAGCATTTGTTTTTCTAAGCGTTGTTCTGTAAAACGTATATGTGCAGAAGAACCTCAGGTTTCAGAAAAATTTCCTGATTCCTGATTCAATCCAGGGATATTTAAAAATAAACCTCACCAGTAGAGGGAAAGGAAATGAATAGTATTATGTGAATATGTTGTTATCATTGTGTTTAAGTTCATACCAATTTGTTGCCTTTTTTTTTTTGTACCCACTGAGTCTTTAATTCTGGATGTAATGATTGTTACAGAAAATTCTAAAGTTGCCTATTAGCCAATTCTAAAGTTGCCTGTTAGCCTGGTTTGTGATGCATTTGGGTTTATAGATATTATTGCAGCCCTGTTGAATCCTTTTTCAGAATGTGGGTGGTGGACATTAAGGAGGGCATGTAATGTAATGAGCACAGTATGTTATATAAGACTAGTGTATTATATAAGACTGATGAATCACTGACCTCTACCTCTGAAACTAATAATACATTATTTGTTAATTAATTGAATTTAAGTTTTAAAAATGTACATCTATTTAAAAAAAAGAAAAGGAACATGGAAAAAAAAAGTCCTCACCATATGTTCCATATTAAAATTACAGCCCTATAAATAGGGAAAAAAAAGAGAAGGTGGGCAGTCCCTGGAGGTCTTTCATTCATTTAACAAATATATTTTATGTATCTACTAGATGTTCAATGCAGTGTTCTGTGGAAGAAGAAGTTTCTGTTTACTGACAGTGCCCACAATAAAGATGTAAAGATTCGATGTCATATCAGGCAGTTGCAGGTGCTATGGAGGAAATAAGGGAGTGTGACAGTGTCTGTGAAAGTAGGATACTAGCAGGATGATTGTGGAAGGGCCTTGGAAGAGATGATGTGAGCAGAGACTTGATTAACAAGAGAGCTCTAAGCACTGGAAAAACTGGGAGTGTTTACTTCGGTTCCTGATTCACATGAATCCCCACAAAGAAGAGGGACCCTTAGACTGCTCAGAGAAGTCTTGCTCTGTGGGCCTCATTTGGGGAAGGGTGTCATATTTTAAGTATTGATTACGCTGCTGCTTTATTTCTTCCACAAGTCAAATTTTATCTCTGTGTTTTGTAATTTTAGGTAGGAAATGGGACTTACCATTTTTTTCCTAACTACTTCAGGAGGATTTTGTGAGATATGTTACTTTAGTTGTTGAACTGTTTGGATAGGTTAGAAAAAACCAAATGTAGTAGTGTTAAGAGTTAGTTCCTAATATCAGCAATTATATAAATTGGACTTAAAAATTGTCCTATGTGACATAAGATGATGTTTATAGTATCAAGTCTCAGGGTAGTTTAAGAACTCTCAAGTGTTTAAGATTTTATTTATTTGTCAGAGAGAGAGAGAGAGTGTGCACACAAGTAGGGGTAGCGGCAGGCTAAGGGAGAGGGAGAAGCAGGTCTCCACCGAGCAAGGAGCCCAATGTGGGACTTGATCCCTGGACCCTGGGATCATGACGTGAGCAGGCACTTAACCGACTGAGCCATGCAGGCATCCCAAGAAACCTAAATTATTTATGGAGCCATTGTGATAAGATAGAATTATACAGTGTTTAATGACATGTGAATTCCATTGTTATAAAACTTTGAGAGTTGGTTATTTGTGTATAGTATTGTCTTCAAAGCAGGGTGTTTTATCAGAACATCTACTTTTCTTACTAGGGCCAGAATTATTTTATGTTTATGAGAAGTGTAAGTGCTATAGATTTTGAGTTAAAGATATACGTGTGGGAGTTTTTTGTGTTTTGTTTTTTACTTTTTTGAGAAATGAAAATGAAAGGCATCGCTATCCTGGGGCAACTGATGCTTTGTAATACTTTTTTTTCTCCAGGTTTCTATGCTTTGTAAATTGAAAAAATCAGCAAGGAGAACTTGTGTTTTTTAATATTTTAAGTAATATATTTAATAATTTTGCCTTTATTGAATCAGCTTCTTTAAAAGCTTGCTGTTGTCTCCATGTATCATTGAAAACTTTGTGAAGATCTATAACTTTTCCACGTTGTATTTGAGAAACCATACTATTTGGCTATTTAGTCTTTTTTTTCCCCAAGATTTTGTTTATTTATTTGACAGAGAGAGAGACAGCGAGAGAGGGAACACAAGCAGGGGGGAGTGGGAGAGAAAGCAGCAGGCTTCCTGCTGAGCAGGAAGCCCAATGCGGGACTCAATCCCAGGACCCTGGGATCATGACCTGACCTGAAGGCAGATGCTTAATGACTGAGCCACCCAGGCGCCCCTTTTGGCTATTTAGTCTTACTTGAAAGTTATGGTTTAAAAAATACCATGAGAAGCTCTATTTTTAATTTCTTGAGGAATCTCCACACTGTTCTCCAAAGTGGCTGCACCAACTTGCATTTGACTCTGCAATTGCACTACTGGCTATTTACCCCAAAGATACAGATGTAGTGAAAAGAAGGGCCATCTGTACCCCAATGTTTATAGCAGCAATGGCCACGGTCGCCAAACTGTGGAAAGAACCAAGATGCCCTTCAACGGATGAATGGATAAGGAAGATGTGGTCCATATACACTATGGAGTATTATGCCTCCATCAGAAAGGACGAATACCCAACTTTTGTAACAACATGGACGGGACTGGAAGAGATTATGCTGAGTGAAATAAGTCAAGCAGAGAGAGTCAAGTATCATATGGTTTCACTTATTTGTGGAGCATAACAAATAATATGGAGGACAAGGGTAGATGGAGAGGAGAAGGGAGTTGAGGGAAATTGGAAGGGGAGGTGAACCATGAGAGACTATGGACTCTGAAAAACAACCTGAGGGTTTTGAAGGGGCAGGGGGTGGGAGGTTGGGGGAACCAGGTGGTGGGTATTAGGGAGGGTATGGATTGCATGGAGCACTGGGTGTGATGCAAAAACAATGAATACTGTTACGCTGAAAAGAAATAAAAAATTAAAAAAAAAAAGAACATACCATGAGTTCAATAATACTTAGTTTTTAAAATATCAAACAGCATAGAAAATCCTTTCTAAAACTAAATTTTATCTTACAGTATATATACAGTGTGTTATACCTGATGAAATCAGAGTGGTTTTTCTGTTATGAAAAGGTGTGTGCATATACCACATAGGTGGTGCACGTACTCAATCCCAGAGCCTCCTTGTATAAGACACACCATGTTGATTTAGGTAAAGCCTTCGCACGGCTTTAGTAGTGGCAGCAACATAGATTTTATTTCTTTTTAAGGTAATGTGGAACGTGTAGCATTAACTAAAAAATGGCAAGAACTTATTTTAAACATGTCTTTTAATATTTGCACATTTTGTGCCTATGAAAGAGTTGGTCAAAACATCCAAATATTTTTACAGAATAAGCTAAATCTTATAATATTTCTAGTTTTTCTCTTTTAGTGATGGTGGTATTGGATTAGGATTTGGGGACATCTTTAATGTTTCTACCTTGTTACTTTCCCAGTTTAGTATTTCTTATTGCTGTAAGTTTTTAAAAGGTTAGCACAGTACTGTGATTCTGTTAATAAATAAGCTACTTGTGTCAAAGTTAGGGAATTTGAGAAATTGTTGCGTCTTTTAGGAAAGAACAAATGTTTCTGCAGCTTGACATGAGAGTTTTTGGGAGTCAACTTTTTTCCTGTAATCATTACTTAAGTCTGGGGTCAGAGTCTTTTAGAACATTAAACCTATGAGCCAGCAATCTTTTGAGGCCCTTCCGCCCACAGGAGCAGAATCTGTGGCTACTGTGGACATGAGCAGGTTGTAATGATGCCTGTACTATCAAACCAGAGGATGACTCCAGGCCAGAAGAGCCTATAGTAGTGCAGGACTTTGCCCCAGTTCTTGTGCTCTGACTAGACACATGGGTACATTCCAGGACAGTTGGAGACCTGGGAGGATGCTTTCAAGAAACAACGTACTGCCCATTACACACATGGCCGTTTCAGTACACTCACGGGCCCCCTTGTATTCTAAATTGTTGTATACTTTTAATTACCTAACTTCATGTCAAGAAACAGCTCTAAGAAGAATATAAAACCAAAATTAAAGAAGAATCTAAAACCAGAAAGAAAAAAGGAGATTCATTTGCTTCTAATTTCTGACATAATGTTTCCCAGTTATGTGTATGTGTCTTTTTTTTTATCTTAAGTAAGTGAAATTTATATTGCTTTTAAATTATTGATGTAACAATATTGGAAAATATAGGAAGTAGACATGTGAAGTGAAAATAGTCTTAAGTGATTATGTCATAGAATCTGCAACTATACAGACTCTAGTGGCACAG
The DNA here is from genome assembly GCF_963455335.1 of Martes martes. Taxonomy (NCBI): domain Eukaryota; kingdom Metazoa; phylum Chordata; class Mammalia; order Carnivora; family Mustelidae; genus Martes; species Martes martes. Next base: position 39,373,189 of record NC_137902.1, on the reverse strand, counting down.
GAAAATACTAATGTATTTAGTTAAGCCCTGTCTTTGTATGTAATAACATAATAATGCGTTTCATTTCTTTCATGTTAGTACAACATAGGGAGTACTGTATTAACTATAAGAAGAGATTATGCTGAGTGAAATAAGTCAAGCAGAGAGAGTCACTTATCATATGGTTTCGCTTATTTGTGGAGCACAAGAAATAACTCGGCGGACATGGGGAGATGGAGAGGAGAAAGAAGTGGGGGGAATTGGAGGGGAAGACGAACCATGAGAGACTGTGGACTCTGAAAAACAATCTGAGGGTTTTGGAGGGGCAGGGGCTGGGAGGTTGGGTGAGCCTGGTGGTGGGTATTTTGGGGGGCACGTATTGCATGGAGCACTGGGTGTGGTGCATAAACAATGAATTCTGGAACACTGAAAAGAAATTTAAAAAATAAATAAAAATTAAAAAAAAATAAACCATTGCAAAAAAAAAAAAAAGACCAGAAACTTCTTTAAAGACTATCATGTATATGTTGTTCTAATTCAGCACATTATATCCTGTTACTGTACCAACATGCATAAAACCTGATATAAATTCAAGGCTTGTTTATCAATTTTTCCATTTGTAGTTCCTATGGAAGATCCACTTAGGGAGATGGCTGAGTACATGGATTCCAGTCGAGATGAGGTCTGGGAAAAGACCTCCTGCAACAAACAAGTTACATTTTTGGTATACCGAGAAGGAGATCAATTGAATTTCTTTCGTGTAGTAGATAGGGGAGATGGCACTTTAACACCATTATCTGAATCTTTAAGGTAAATAGGTTTTCATTTGCATGTCTCAATTTGAAAAAGAGAACACTGTATGATATACTCCATAAATCTTAATGTTTATTTTGTGTTATCAGAATAATCTTATATTCATAAGACTAACTAAATTTCATGCATTCTCCCCACTCCCTGGCCCAACTGTTTAATTCTGAAGTTGTCCTTCATATGATTGATATTTGGAGAGTAATTTATAAAACTGAAATTTCTTTATGGAGTAGGATTTTTATACTTATTTACTTATATTGAAGTATATTTATTAATAATAAAAATAATTAATACATTTATTAGTATATTATTTATTAAACTATATATATATTAAGATTTTATTTATTTATTTGACACAGAGAGAGAGATCACAAGTAGACAGGCAGGCAGAGAGAGAGGGGAAAGCAGGCTCCCAGCTGAACAGAGAGCCCAATGCAGGGCTTGATCCCAGGACCCTGAGATCATGACCTGAGCCAAAGGCAGAGGCTTAACCCACTGAGCCACCCAGGTGCCCCAAAACTATATATTTATTAAGACTTATTTCTTAATAAGAGTTATGAAACTGTAAGATGCTGACTTGATTACAGAGTCTTGGTATAATAGTGTGTTATTGTACAGCCTTGACATAATAGGGTTGAACCTAGAGTTGCTGGTTTTTTTTTTTTTATTCAAAATTTAGTAACTCTGCTGCTTAGAGGCAGATAAATCTCTACTTCTCTGGTCTTGTTTTCCTGCTCTGTGAAAGGAAGAGGAGTTAAATTGATTTAAAACTCCAACATACTTAGCTTTAGATTCTAAACTTTAAAGGTACTTAACTAGGCAATAGAACAATTAGGAAATAAGAAAAGGTCATCTGTAAGTTTCTGTGTACTCTGTCTTACTTTGATTCTTTATTGCCTTTCACTTTAAGCCTCTAAACACTTAATGAACTTTTTAGCCAGTCTGTACACTAGTACTGGCTTACAAAGATGACTGTCCCTCCCTTTGTGGAGCGTGCAGTCTGCTGTAACTAGTATCTATAATATATTCTTAACCAATTATTATAAAAAGATATCAACATCTCTGGAAAACTGGATAAGAAGGCCTTCATTTTGCCTGAAAGGTGGGGAGTTAAGGACACACTCTGAGAAGAAGGGAACTTAAAAAGGGAATAGGAGTTTTCCAAGCAGACCAAGGAAGGAAAAGTATTATAGATAACTCAATTTAATCAGAGTAATTGTGGGGTTTTTTGGTGTTGGATGGTATAAGTTCTTTATATATTTTTGGATACTAACCCCTCATTGGTTATATCATTTGCAGATACCTCCTCACATTCAGTAGATTGCCTTTTTGTTTTGTTGAAGGTTTCCTTTGCTGTACAAAAGCTTTTTATTTTAGTATAGTTCCAATAGTTTATTTTTGCTTTTGTTTCCCTTGCCAGAGGAGACATATTTAGAAAAATTTTGCTAAGGGTGATGCCAAAAAAATTACTGCCTATGTTTTCTTCTAGGAATTTTATGGTTCCAGGTCTCACATTTAGGTCTTTAACTCATTTTGAGTTTATTTTGGTGTAGACTGTAAGAAAGTATCTAGTTTCTCTCTCTTTCTTTCTTTCTTCCTTTCTTGTAGTTGTCCAGTTTTCCTAGCATTACTTATTGAAGAGACTGTCTTTTCCCCCACGATATATTTTTGCCTTCTTTGTTGCAGATTACTTGACTCTATAAGCATGGGTGTATTTTTGGGCTCTCTGTTCTATTCCATTGATCTATGTGTCTATTTCTGTGTCACTTACCATACTGTTTTGATTATTATAGCTTTGTAGTATATCTTGAAATCTGAGACTGTGATACCTCCAGCTTTGTTCTTCTTTCTCAAGATTGCTTTGGCTATTTAGGGATCCTTTGGTGATACAAGTGCCTAAATTCAATCCCACAGTATATAAAGCTAGTGGAAAAAATTATAGAAAAAAGAACTTGTAGTCTAGAGAACAGTTTCTGTGGCTCAGGAGTCTAGTCACAGGTTAGTTGGGTGCTCTGCCCTGGGTCTCCCAAAGTTACAGTCAAGGTGTTGGCAAAGATGCACTCTTATATGGAGGCTTGGTGGAATCTACTTCAAGCTTAATGATGTTGTTGGCGTAATTCATTTCCTGGCAGTTGTATGACTGAGGGCCCTGGGTTTTTTCCTGGCTTTTGCCTAGAGGCTGCCCTCAGCTCCCTTTTGATTAACTCAAATCAACAGATTTGGGACCTAAATTACATCTGAAAAATCACTTTTGCCATATTGTGTTGACTGCAAACAAGTCCTAGGTCATTTTTCACTCAAGTGTAGGGGAGTATACAGGATATGAGCACCAGGGATTGAGAATAATGGGGATTCCTTATATATTATATATTCCTTATATATTATATTCCCAAGTTATGTGGAAGAAAGATTAGACTCATTCTTTGAGAGCTGACTGTGACAAATGGGTATTGACTGCTGACTAACTTATTAGGATCTGGTTACTACAAAGTATAGTAGTAACCACATAGTAACCACAACCATGTAGGCCAGAAGTAGAGAAGAGGGATGATGAGGGCTACAGCCTAAATCCAGTGCCTCCTACTTGGACCACAAATAGAATTTTTTCATGCCAGTCTCCCTACGTGCTAGCTCACTGCTGTTTTGATTTCCTTCCTTCGAACATCCTCTTCTGGTTCCCTTTTCCAAAGGAGAAAATCCAAGCTCCTTAGTTTTGCCTGTAAGGCCCTTTACAACCTGTCATCATCCATTTTTCAGCTCCCCTTCATTATGCCATTATCTATTTATTTATTTATTTATTTTAATAAACATATAATGTATTTTTATCCCCAGGGGTACAGGTCTGTGAATCGCCAGATTTACACATTTCACAGCACTCATCATAGCACATACCCTTGCCAATGTCCATATCCCCACTACCCTCTCCCATCCCCCCCTCCCCCCAGCAACCCTCAGTCTGTTTTTTGAGATTGAGTCTTTTATGGTTTGTCTCCCTCCCAATCCCATCTTTTCATTTTTTCTTTTCCTACCTCCCCCCAACCCCCCCACATTGCATCTCCACTTCCTCATATCAAAGAGATCATATGATAGTTGTCTTTCTCCGATTGACTTTATGCCATTACCTTTTGCTCGAAATGTCATTTTCTCCTTTTACCTCAGTTTCTCCTTAACCAGCTTCTGTTTGTGTTTAAGACATAGCCCAGATGTTGCCGAGGATTTCAATTGAAATTACAGTTTTCCTCCCCAGGTATTTTTTTTAAACTTTTCTCTTCCGTTCTTTTCACCTACCAGAATTGGACAAGGGATAAGGGTGGGTGAGAAAGGAGAGTAGAAAACTTTTTTTTCTGGCCATACTTTGAATGACATTTATCTTGACTATTGTAGGAGAGGCTTTCTTACTCTGTAGTAGGGAGGCAGCAAAATTTTTTTGTAAAGGGCCAAATAGTAACTATTTTAGGATTTTCAGGCCTAGAGATAAAATCAAGGGTACTGTGTCAGTACTTACATAACGACAGAGAAGAATTTCCACATAATTTTTACTGACAAAATTCAAAATATAATAATAATAATTGAGGGGCACCTGGGTGGCTCAGTTGGTTAAGTGCCCAACTCTTGATTTGGGCTCAGGTCATGATCTCAGGATTTTGAGATTCAGCCTGGGCATGGAGCTTGCTTAAGATTCTCTCTCTTCCTCACCCTCTGCCCCTCCCTCACACGCACTCTCTCTTAAAAAAAAATTTTTTTTTTTTAATTTTTAAAAATTGATAATTGAGTACCTGTGTGTGTGTATGATTTGGAGCCATGAAAGAGGAGAATTGAATGCTTTTGGGGGGGGGTAATATTTTACTTAATTGAGGTTGCAGGCTAGTGTTGCCCATTAGACTTGCAAAATCAGTTGCAAAAATTCATCTGTTAATATGGATCTGTAATGAGATTTTATGTATTTTACCTTTGAAAAATTTTTTTCACACCGACGTTGCCAAGTACTGATACCAGTCCATAAGTTTATGATTTTAATTGAACATATTCATTGCTTGGAAGGCATTTATAGAATTCCAATACAGTGTCCTCTTGCTGTTTGCCTTTAGCATGGCATTACATTGCATATGAATCACTTCAAGATAGGTGGAGCTCAGTTGCGCATTTACATAGATTTTGAAATATGGAAATTTCCTTTAACTTGCAATGAGGTGTGAAATCACTGCTGGGAATTTACAAAGCTTGCTCCCTGTAAATTTGTGTGGGAATGTTCTTGCTTTTGTTTTTTAACTTTTGCAAGCATGCTATTACATGTGATTCAAAGTAATATTGGTGTCATCAGAATGACACTGCAGTGTAAGTTTCTTATAGGAGCGCTGTTTTGGTTTTTATTTCAGTTGGAATTCAGTAAGAAACATTAAGTCCACAGCAAAAACTAATTTTCAGAAGCATTTAGGTGAAGATGATTCTTGTTGGTCAGAAAAATTCGATGTTAGCCCTGAGCTTTAAAGAATCATCATAAAACTACGACAGTCAAGACATTGAATAGATGGCTAAGTCCATGAACCAAAAAAGTTTACTGTTGGCACTACTTGTTCAAGAATACATAATAGATTCAAATATTTACCCCCCAATACCTACTAATGCATGATCAGTGAGTAACCATAGCCTTTTAATATTTTAGGCTTTCATTAGCATTGTAAATTTGTCCAGCTTGTTTTTTTACTCTCCACACATATTTTTACTCCATCACTTGTAGGAGATTTCACTTCAAGTTGTACTGAATTCGTGTTTTAGCAACCCTTGAAAATCTTCTTACCTCTAGTTGTTTTATGCAGACTATTCATCGGGCCTTTGTTCTTCCGTAACTTCAAAGTTGGTATTGATGCCCTGATAAAAACAACTGAACAGTATCAGTAACTTATGTTGACTCATCAAAAGCCAAGGAACAGAACTCCAAATCATTGCCTTGTTTAGTTGACTGTTGTTGCTTCCACTGTTATCAGTTCTTTAAGAAATTGTTCTTGCCAATGGGGTGGTTCTTTATTTAAACAAGTTTATTTTCTCTGGACATAGTTCTTCAGTTGCTGTGTTCAAGCATAGTTTAATTAATTCCTGTTGGTGAACAGGTTTTCTTGCTAGCCTTAAGTAAGTTAGCCATTTGGAAGCTTATTTTGGTTGCAGTCTCATTTTTATTTTTTCTTTTTGCGAAGAAATTCTACTTTGATGAGATATTCCATTTTAAATTTTTGCAATTTTTCTGACACTTCCCTGCAACTTGGGAATAGTGTGATGAATTCTCATTCTGGTAATGTCCAAATAAGTTGTTTTTCTTTAGCGTAGCTATAGTGTCATTGCATAATAAACATAAAGCTTTGCCATGTAATTGACAATAAAATAGTCCACTCTCTATTGTGCCTTAAAACTGTGGCATTCATCTTGTTTTTGTTTTTTGTCTGCAGCATTCAAAGGCCTCTCTTCTTGTTGACATGTTGGGTGTGTGTGTTAGTGTCATGGTATGGTGATACACATGGCACTCAAAATGCTGTTGAATTATGATTGTGCCACTGTGCTTTGTAGTGTGCCAAGCCACTGTGCAAAGCAGTGAGACAGCCACATAAAATTCTAATGTGGCTACTGATCTCTACCTTTGTAATCTAAAAGCAGCCATCTGCAATATGTCATCAAGTGAGTGTGGCAATGTTTCCATTAAACTTTTTATTTATGCACACAAATGTGAATTTGATATAATTTAACATTATATAATATTATTATTTTGATTTTTTTCAACTATTTAAAAGTGTCAAAACCATTCTTGTGGACCACACAAAAATAAGTGGTAGAATGAACTTGGCCTGTGGCCATAGTTTACCACCTCCTGCTCTAGGGAGGAAACAGGAAGACTGGGTGCTAATTAAGCTCATTCTAATACAAAATCTAGTATCAGTCATTTTTTAATCTTGAATCTTTATAGTTAATCATGCCACCTTATTGCTTTGTTAAGTGGGAAGAAATTAAAGGAGGCAATGCAAGACAGTTTTAATTAAATGGTAACTTGTCTGTGACAGTCACGTGAGTATGTGGCTTCTGGATGAACAATATTCATGTTGGAATAAATATTCATTTGCCCATCTTTTGTCTTTAATCACATTATTAGATTAAAAGATTTAGAAAAAGTTAAATATAGCATTCAAGAAATATCTAGAAACTTAAGAAAATATTTAGAACATTTAAATACAAAAAAGATATTTATGGATTAAGTTTATAAATTACTATGTTATCCTACTCTAGTTACATTTTTCCATTCTGAAAAAAATTGATTGGTTTTTAACTGATCTCCTAAATCTGTTTTGTGAGAGAAAACACGGTAATGTGGTTCTTTGAAAACATTAAGTGAATCTAGAAGTGTGTTTTTACCCTTCAAAATGCATCCATTGAAATAGTTGTCATGATTGTACTTTTACAAATATACGTATATACATACATACACGTGTGCATGCAAGCCCATGCACACAGACCCACTGTTTTCCATGGGAAAACTTTAAAGGACCAATTTTTTATGACAGGAAAGTTGAATCAGAAATCTCTTTCAGTATTCAGTGTGGGTATTTTAAGTTAAAATAACCATAGGATGTATGAGAGAAGTACTTAAAATACTGCAAAGTGACCAAGGGTAGAATATACTGGAGTCATTCCTTCCAACTCCAAGGGTGAACTGGCAGAAATCACTCATCCCTCCTTTTCAGGTATAGTTAACTTCAAGACAATTGCCCCCACATACTCTTAAGTTCTGGCACTTACTTGGGTTCATAGGCGTGAGGCAGTAAAATCTGTTGTTCAGTGCCTGAGGGAGTGGCAGGAATTAGTACAAACAATAGGCTTTGGAAGCAGGGATGTGAATCTTAAGTCCACCATTTACAGGCTTAGTAAAACCTCTCTCATTTGTAGTTTCTTCATTTATAAAATGAATATCACCTATATAGTTCTTGTGAGAATTAGAAATAGCATGTAAAACGAATCTGGCAGAGTAGCATTCGGTAAGTGATGACAATATTAGTGTTGTTCCCATTGTGTCAATTTCCATACTGTGGTAGGCATCTACAGTAGGTAGAAGTGGAGATGGTCACAAGTCGAACACTAGGGACTAAATTGATTATGGAGACATGTTCCTGCTATCACTCCTTCTGATGCCCATACCTGCTATGCAGGTAGTTAATCTGTGATTTCAAAATGTCATCATTTCACCATGTAAAGTTTTAAGAATGGGGCTGTCCACACATTGCCTTTATGTGGTGGTAGTATGTGCTTCAGAAGTGTTATGTAATTCACCCTTATTATTTAAGGTTACCCTAAATTGTTTCCATTTCCTACAACCATATAAAACAGGAAATTTTGTTAACCCTCATACTTTAGCAGAGATACATACTTTAGTTCTTCTGTAAGTTAATCAGACATGGTGTCCCATACTTATTCTTAGTCTGCTCTATGTAAAATCTTTGTCATTCTACAAATGTGCTGAACTTCTGTTTTTCCCAAACCTTTTACCTTTTACTATTACTGAAAAGGCTGAGTGAAACTTCATTCATGTTTATATTCAGTTCAAGAAACATTAATTGGCTATGTACCAAGCCCTGTGCCAGGCGCTGAGACCAAGAAGATGAGTAAGGCCCAATATCTGTTTTCACTTTGCTTACATATGGGGGAGTGAGAAGGAAGATAGATGTATAAATCTAAATATGAGGATCGTGTGATAAATGCCATTATATTATGCAGTCAAAGACAAGGTGCTCCAAAGAATTCTGTTAAGGTATCAATAAATGTCATGGTGACTGATCAGGAATTCAGATGTTTTACATGTATAATAATTTGTGTCATGACTGGGGTTTCTTTTTCATTTTAAAATACATGCTGTTCTAGGGGGTTATGCTTCCAAACACTGAAAAAAAATCTTGTTATTTTTATTTTTTCTTTGTTTCTTAAGAACAGATAATGTTCTGATGATACCTGTGTGAGTTCTCTTTTAGTGAAAATCCTCTCAGGATGAATGAAAATCTGGCTTCTGCGTCAATTTCTTTTTCATTATGGTTAAATGGAATTCTGATCAGCCTAGGTCTAGGTTTCACAATTATCAGCCATGGCTGATAAGATGAAATCAGGGCATTTTTGTGAAGATGGATTTTGCTTCTGTGAGACTGAGATAGTAGGTGGCATAAGATATCTTCACTAGTGGTGCACTGACTTCAGAAAAGCTTAGCTGTGCTAGATTGTCAGTAATGCTAGGTCATGCTATTGATCCATATTTATTTTTTTCTTCTAAGAAATATATTTTTTGAAATACGTTTGCCTTGAATTTACATTGGCAAGATTTATTCTTTTATCATTAGCAACATCTGCACATAAATATTTTTAGTCGTTGAGCAGGTATCAGAAACATCTCAGTAGTAATTACTACTTTCTTTGCAGTGGTGGTTCTGTGTATAATTTGTATACGGATGAAGATGAAGAAATTGAGCCTTCTCCTTCTGGACAACAGATAATTGAAAATTCAATAACTATGAATAAGATGAAGCTGCTGAAGGCTAAGATGGAGAACATGAATCTCAGCAAAAAGGTGAAGCTGTTGGCATTTGGCCAGGCTTTTCTCTACTTTGTCCCTGCAGGGCTTACAGCATTGAGGTCTGTTGGTAATTATGAAAAGAGATTATTTATAAAATATTGTTCATTTCAACCTTCTGGCCTCAGTTATTTATTAAGATGTTAGAAGTGATGAATTGGTTTTTTTAGGCCACCACTATTTACTGTGATACGCTGCACTTAAAATAATTCGTTGTTTTTTTTTTTTAAATTTCATAGCTCTAGTAAGAAGGATAATAAAAAATAGCCTAATCTTAATCTTTCAATAATTACTTTTTAAAATGCTCTGTTAATATTTGCTTATTATGGATATCTCCTCTATTTGGGCTTTGAGAGGAATATACCTATGTTTAGCTGTACTGTCAGTTTTCCAAAGTGATTCCAAAATAAGTGAACCAGTTTATATTCCGTCCAGTAATGAATGAGAGAGGGTTTTCACATAGTCTTACCAGCATTTGGTATGATTCTTCTTTTTTGTTTTTCTCATTCTGGTTGATGTGTAGTGGCCTCACATTGTGGTTTTAATTCCTCTGACTGATGAGGTTGAGCACCTTTCTCGTATTTATTGGGTATTTGGATATCCCTTTTTGTGAAATGCCTGTTCAGATCTCTTGGGCATTTTTCTATTCAGTGGTATGTTTTTTCTTATTGATTTTTTTTGGTCTTCATATATTCTGGATATAAATCCTTTATCATACACACACACACACACACACACACAGTCACTACTCTGTTACTTTGCTTTTCACTCTATTAATAACTAATCCCTTTTTCTTTCTTGAAATATAATATATACATATAATAAGGTTCATAGATCTTTAATGTACAGCTTGATGAATTTTTACCTTTATATACACTCATGTAGGTACAACCCAGATTAAAATAGGACCAGGTTTCCTTATAACCTTTCCCTACTCCCAGAAATAACCACTATTCATACACTTGTCACCAAAAATTAGTTTTGCCACTTGTTGAACTTTGTATAAATAAATATCCTCTTTTTTTTTTTTTTTTTTTGGTCTGATTTCTTTTGCCCAACATCATGCTTTTGTAAATCATCCATGTTGTGGGTATCAGTTCATTCTTTTTTACTGCTAGGTACTATTGCATTGTATGATGATCCTTCTGTTTGTTTCTCTCCTTTTGGTAAGTTGAGTTGTTTGTAGTGTTTGGCTTTCATCAGTAAAGATGCTTTCAACATTCTTATATATGTTTTTGGTGGACATATGCATTCTTTTCTTTGGGGCATAAGCCTAGGAATGGACTTGTCATAGGGTAGGTTTATGTGTGGCTTTAGTCACTATGCCAGATAGTTTTGCGAAAGCTCTGTAATTATTCCTTTCTCATTTAGATTTATAACCCCTCTAAAAAAAAAAAAACTTAAAAAAAGTGTAATGTGAAGTAGGGTAAAGAGAATTTCTTTCAAGTGGAGAACAATTGACCTAGCTCTATTGAAAAAAATTTCTTTCCCCACAATCTAAATGTTTATGCATCTAATAAAACACAAAGCAAAGGCGACAAAGAGAAATCGACAAATCCAGTTATTTTAGAAGAATTCTACACTTACACTCTGGAAAAATTGATAGAAAAGGGTGGTGAATCAGAAAGGATGTAAGAAGACATGAATAACACTATCAGCCTACTTGTTCTAATTGACATTTACAGAATGCTCCACCTGAAAACAGCAGAATGTACATTCTCGTTACAGGTACTCAGAACATTTACTAAGATAAATCATATTGTTTGCTATTAAATGAGTCCCAGTAAATTTGAAAAGATTAAAATCATACAAAAAGTCTCTCTTATTATAATGGGATAAAGTTAAGAATCAATAACAGATATATGGAAAGTCCAATATTTTGGAAATAACACACTTCTCAGTAATCAATGGATCAAAGAAATCCAAAGAGAAATTAAAAATCATTTTGCATGGAACAGAAATGTTCTGATAATGTGAATTACTTTTTTTAGTATGAAATCATTATTACATTCTTAGAATGAACCACTCCTAGTTGTGATGAATTTTCCTTTTTATATCTTTATATTTTATTTGCTAATATGATATTTAGGACTTTTGTTTATCAGAGAAATTGGTCTGAAATTTTTTTTTCTAACATACAACAAAATTGAAAGAATTTTACAGTGAACACCCATTTATCTACCACCTAGATTTTATAATTAACATTTTTTTAACAGTTCTTTTTAGTTATGGTAAAATATACATAAAATTTACTGTCTTAATCATTTTTAAGTTTACATGTTGTTCAGGAGTGTTAAGTACATTCATACTGTTTCACAATCAATCTTTAGAACTTTTTCATCATGCATACCGAAACTCTATACTCATTAAACAATTCCCTGTTTCCCTGCTCCCCCTGCAGTCCCTGGCAACCACAGTTTTGCTTTCTGTTTCTATAAGTTTGACTCTCTAGATACCTTCTATAAAGTGGAATCATGGTTTTTTGTTGTTGTTTTGTGAATGATTTCATTTAGCAATGTCCTTAGAGTTCATCCATGTTGTAACATGTCACAATTTCCATATTTTTAAGGTTGAGTAATATTCCAGTGTGTGTGTGTGTGTGTGTGTGTGTGTGTGTATAAAAATATACAACATTTTATTTACCCATGCATCTCTTGATGGAGATTTGTGTTGCTTCCACCTTCTGTCTGTTGGGAAGAATGCTGCTAGCAACATGGGTATATAAATCAATCTCTCTCTCTCTCTCTCTCTCTCTATATATATATATATATAAATATATATACAATCCTTTAAATATATACCCAGAATTGCAAGATCATATGGTAATTCTATTGTTAATTTTATGAGGAATTGCCATATTGTTTTTTCTATAGTTGTTGTATGTGCCATCTTACAATCTACTGATGGTACACCAAGTTTTCAGTTTTTCCACATTCACACCAATACTTGCTGCTATTTTGTTATTTTTTAAAGAGTAGTCATTCTAATTAGCGTGAGCTGATATGTCATTGCAGGTTGATTTGCATTTTTCTTTTTTTTTTAAGATTTTTGTTTATTTATTTGACAGACAGAGATCACAGGTAGGCAGAGAGGCAGGCAGAGAGAGAAGGGGAAGCAGGCTCCCTGCTGAGCAGAGAGCCCAGTGCGGGGCTTGATCCCAGGACCCTGGGATCATGACCTGAACTGAAGGCAGAGGCTTTAACCCACTGAGCCACCCAGGTGCCCCTGATTTGCATTTTTCTAAAAATTAGTGATGTTGAGCATCCTTTCATGTGCTAGTTGACCATTTGTATATCTTCTTTGGAGAGATGTCTATTGAAGTCTCTGGTCCATTTTTGAATTAGGACATTTGTTTTTGTCATTGAGAAACATACTCTGGATGTTAGAAACATCCATAGAAACATATTCTGGATATTAAAGTCTTAGGAGATACATGATTTGCAAATATTTTCTCCTGTAGGTTGCCTGATGGTGGTGTCCTTTGATACACCAAAATTTTAAATTTCGATGTGGTCTAGTTTATCTATTTTTACTTTTGTTGCCCATACTTTTTTGGTTTCATATCCAAAAAATCATTGCCAAATCCAATGTCATGAAGCTTTTCCTTCTGTTTTTTTCTAAAAGTTTTATAACTTTAGGTCTTATATTTAGATCTTTGGTACATTTTAGATTATTTTTTATATGTGGTATAAGGTAAGACTCCAGCTTCATTCTTTTGTATGTGGATATCCAGTTTTCCCTGTTTGATTTGTTGAAGAAACAGTCTTTTCCCCATCGGGTAGTCTTGATACTTTGTTGGAAGTCATTTGACCAGATATATGAAGGTTTATTTCTGGGTTATCTACTCCATTCCATTGGTCGATATGTCTGTCTTTGTGCCAATACCACATCTTTGTTTTTCTATTGAAATATAATTGACATACAGTATCCTGTTAATTTTAGGTATACATCATAGTGATTCAGTATTTTTATATACTATGAAATAATCCCCAGAATAAAACTAGTTACCATCTGTCACCACACAATGTTATTACAATATTATTAACTCTATTTCCTATGCTGTACATTACATCACCATGACATTTCTTTTATAACTGGAAGTTTGTACCTCTTAATCCTTTTTACCTGTTTTGTCCCATCCAACCCCGCCCCACTCTGGTAACCAGCAGTTTGTTTCCTGTATCTTTGAGTTTGTCTCCATTTGCTTTTGTTGGATTGTTTTGTTTTTTAGATTCCATGTATAAGTGAAATCATATGGTATTTGTCTTTCTCTGTCTGATTTATTCCACTTAGCATAATACCTCCAAGGTCTATACATGTTGTTACAAATGGCAAGATTTTGTTCTTTTTTTTTTTTTGGCTAATATTTCATTGCATATATATACCACATCTTGGTTTCTTCCATATCTTAGCTATTGTAAATAATGTGACACTGAACATAGGAGCATACATCTCTTTCAGTTGATGTTTCTATTTTCTTCAGGTCAATACCCAGAAGTAGAATTTTGATATACTGCATGGTAGTTCTGTTTTTAATTTTTTAAAAAGATTTATTTATTTGCTTGAGAGAGAGCATTAGTGGAGGGAGGGGCAGAAGGCAAGGGAGAGAGAATCCTCCAGCAGCCCCCCTGCTGAGTATAGAACCCAGTTGGGGGGTCACTTCCAGGACCCCAAGATCATGACCTGAGCCAAAATCAAGAGTCAGACACTTAACCAAATGAGTCACACAGGGTCTCCTATTTTTAATTTTTTGAGGAACCTCCATACTGTTTTCCAGGATGGCTGTACCAAACGTATTCCCTCCAAACGTATGAGGGTTCCTTTTTCTGTATATCCTTGCTAATTTTAATTTTTCTGGTAATAACCAATTTGACAGATGTGAAATGATATCTCATTGTAGTCTGGATTTGCCTTTCCCCAATGATTAGACTGAGTATCTTCTCATGTGCCTGTTGGCCATCTGTCTGTCTTCTTCGGAAAATGTCTATTCAAGTCTTCTGCCCGTGTTTTAATGTAATGGTTGGTTGTTCGATATTAAATTATGTAAGTTCTTTACATATTTTGGATATTAACCTCTATCAGATATTTTGGATATTAACCTCTATCAGATACATGATTTGCAAATATCTTTCCACATTCAGTAGGTTGCCTTTTTGTTTTGTTGCTTTCCTTCACTGTGCAAAAAAAGCTTTTCAGTTTGATGTAATCCCATTTGTTTGTTTTAGCTTTTGTTGCCCTGGCCTAAGGAGACTGGCCCCCCAAAATATTGCTAAGACCATTGTCAAATAGCTTATTTCCTATGTTTTCTTCTAGGAGTTTTACAGTTTCAGGTCTTACATTCAAGTTTGAATCCATTATTTATTTATTTATTTATTTATTTTTAAAGATTTCATTTATTTGTCAGAGAGAGAGAGAAAGAGAGAGCACAAGCAGAGGGAGCAGCAGGCAGAGGGAGAAGCAGGCAGAGGGAGAACCTGATGTGGGACTTGATCCTGAGACCCGCCTAGCAAGGAACCTGATGTGGGACTTGATCCTGAGACCCTGGGATCATGACCTGAGCCGAAGGCAGGTACTTAACTAACAGAGCCATCCAGGAGTCCTCATTTTGAATTTATTTCTGTATATGGTGTAAGGTACTGGTCTAGTTTCATTCTTTGGAGTAGCACACTCTTGATTACTGTGTTGCTTTGTAATAAGTTTGAAATCAAGAAGTGAGAAACAATTTTGTTCTTCTTGGTTAAGTTTGTTTTGGCTATTTGGAGTTCCCTGAGGTTCCATATGAGTTTTAGGATAGATTATTCTATTTTTGAAAAAAACGTATTTGGGATTTTGATAGAGATTACATTAAATCTTTATATTACTTTTGACTTATGCCTTATTTAGAAGTGGCCACCTTAGTTTCCAAACATGTGGAATATTTATACCTTTTTGTTATTGTGGTTTACTTTCACTGTCATCAGAGAACATACTCTTAATGATTTCAAGCCTTTGATATTAGTTAAGGTTTGATTTGTGACAAGGCATATTGGTAAGTGCCACTTGTGCCCTTGAAAAGACTATGTAATGAGTCACTATATGTAATATTCTGTTTGTATTAATTAGATCAAGTTTATTGTGTTGTTCAGATCTTCTGTATCCTTTCTGATATTTTTGTAGGGAGTCTGTTTTCTCTCCATTTTTGAGAGAGGTTTATTTAAAAAGTCTCCCTATTTTGTTATAGCTTTGTGTGTCTCCTTTTATTTTTATTTTACATATTTTGAAACTGTCATTTGATCTAATACAAATTTGTGTGATATCCAAGGAATTGTAGTATCTAACATTTGTATTATTATAAAATGTTTTATCTCTATTAATGCACTTGTCCTAAAATCTGCTTTGTCACTAGTAACATAGCTATCCTAGCTTTCCTTTCGTTTGTGTTTCTATTGTATATTCTTTCTGTTCTTTTACTTCCAATCTCTTCATGTCCCTATATTTAGGATGTGTTTCTTCTAACTGGTATATGGTTATTTTATTATTTTTTAATTTTATCTTTTATTGAAGTATAGTAGACATACAATGTATTATCTTTTTAACCTAAACTGACAAACTTAAGTCTTTTAGTTAACTTAAAGTTTAGTGTAATTACTGATATATTTGGATTTTTATCACCTTTGTTTTTTGCTTAACCAGCTGCTTTGTTTCTTTTTCTCTCCTTCTTGCCCTTTTTTAGATTAGTCTATTTTTTCTTTATTTGGTTTTTGTTATGCATTACTTTCTTGGTTATGGATCCTTACACTGGTTTTTCAGGTGATTACCCTAGAGATTATAATGTGCAACCTTGACTATTAAATTCCAATAAAAATGATGTTTATTGCTTTCCTGTTAATGACAGAATTCTAGGACTCTAACTCTACTTATATATTCAAATATCTTTTGTGTCATTGTTATCATATATTAATTTTACAAAAATTTTGAACTTCTCCAATTGTTTTATATTGCCAATATTTTACTTATATTTATACACATACTAAGCTTTTCTGTTGCTCTTTACTCTTTTCTACAATTATGTGCTTCCTTCAAGGATTATTTTACTTCTGTCTGAATCATTTCTTTTAGTATTTCTTTTTCATTTAGGGTTCCTAACAATGGATTCTTTCAACTTTTATCAGAAAACTTACTAATTATATTTTTTGTATTTTGAAAAATGTTTAGTCTTTCCGAAATGTTATAGGACCAGTACAGTGGACACCCATGTACCTATACCTCAATTCACCAATTACTATTTTTACGCATTGCTTTCTGTCCTTGTTTCTTCACCTGATCCATCTGGGAGTTAGTTGCCGATATCATTTCCCTGTAAGTACTTCATTTTGTGTTTCTCGCTTAAGAACAAGGGTCTTCTGCATAACCACAATTCCATTATCATACACATGATTTATCCTTGGTACACATTCTGTCAGCTATATTCCTGTTCTTCAGTGTCCCAGTAATGCACTTGATTTTATTTGTTTTGATTTTT
Source organism: Martes martes (assembly GCF_963455335.1). Classification (NCBI taxonomy): domain Eukaryota; kingdom Metazoa; phylum Chordata; class Mammalia; order Carnivora; family Mustelidae; genus Martes; species Martes martes. The sequence goes on along the minus strand of NC_137902.1, from coordinate 39,356,306 downwards.
TGCTGTTTTCAATCTGGGATCCAATCAAGAACCATACATTGCATCTAGCTGTAATGTTTTCTTGGTCTCCTTTTATACAGAACTGTGTCTAGCTATGAAAGTCCTAGATGGCATCTTCTTCCATTATGAGGCTGCTTCGTCTCCGTTGCCAGTCTGTTTCGTGTAGCCACCTTCAGCAAGTATTCTAATTAGATCGCTGGATAACTTGCTGCCGCTTCTACATCGGCACTGCAGCTTCACCCTGCACTTTTATATTAGGGAGACAGCTGCTTCTTTAAACCTCTACTAGCTTCAGACTTTCCTTCTGCAGTTTCCTTACCTCTGAGCCATCATAGATTTGAAGAGAGTTAGGGCCTTGCTTTGGATTAGACTCTGGCTTAAGGGAATGTTGTGGCTGGTTTGATTTTCCATCCAGGCTACTAAAACTTTCTCCATTTTTGCAATAAGGCTGTTTCACTTTCTTATCATATTTGAGTCCACTAGAATAGCACTTTTCGTTTCCTTCAAGAACTCTTTCTTTACATTTACAGTCTCGCTGCTTGGCGTAAGAGCCCTAGCTTTCAGCCTCTTTCAGCTTTCGACATGATTTCCTCACTAAGCTTAATCATTTCTAGCTTTTGATTCAAAGTGAGAGATGCACAGTTGTTTCCTTCACTTGAGCTCTTCAAGGCTATTATAGGTCTAATTTCAATATTGTTGTTTCTCAGGGAATAGGGAGGCCCAAGGAGTGGAGGAGAGTTGGGGGAATGGTCTGTTGGTGGAGCAGTCAGAACACATACAACATTCATCAATGAAGTTTGCCATCTTGTATGGGCAGGATTCATGGCACCCTAAAACAATTACAGTAACATCAGAGATCACTGATCGCAGATAGCCATGATAAATATAATAACAGAAAAGTTTAAAATACTGTGAGAATAATCAAAATGTGACACAGAGACATAAAGTGAGCAAGTGCTGTTGGAAAAATGGCTTCGATAGACTTCCTTGATGCGGGGTTGCCACAAACCTTCAATTTGTAAAGAATGCAATATCTGTGAAGTTCATTAAAGCAAAGTATAATAAAATGAGATATGCCTATAATTTTTATTTACCCAAAGGAATATTAATAGTTGTGTGTAGACAAAACTGAGGCTTTTGTGTGGCAAAGTAAGTTTCTTATTTCAAGAGTACCGTCTTTTCTTGGTATAATGAAATGCAGTTTTTTAAAAATCAGTAGTACTCTTTCATTGGAGGGTTGGGTGGTTGTGTTTTCTGATTTGGTAACTCCCTTTTATATCTATGGATCCTTACTTTTATTTTCTTACTGCCTTCTTTATCTTCACTATCAAGTTCTCAATGGAGAACTTTCAGTTTACCCCTACTTCCCCCAGAAGTCGTGTCTTCTTGAAGCTATCTCCTTACGTTCTGAACAGTTTCAGGTCACTTGCCTTTGGTTTCCCAGCAGCTCATGTTCTAATATCCTAGATCTCGGGATGCCTGGGTGGCTCAGTCAGTTAAGCATCTACCTTTGCCTCAGGTCATGATCCCTGGGTCCTGGGGTTGAGTGCCATATTGGGCTCCTTGCTTAGTGGAGATCCTGCTTCTCCCTCTGCCTGCTGCTCCCCCTGTTCATGCTCGCCCATCCTCCCTCCCCCTCTCTCTCTCTCTGACAAGTAAATAAATAAATAAATATTAATATCCTAGATCTTAAACCTCTTTTCAGTATTTTCATAATCAAGTGGGATTTTCTCTTTTAAGGGTTTATTTTATCGCTGTTCCATCAGCCCTAGGTTATCTACACCTCTCTTTTTCTTCCTTTCTTCTTTTCCTTCCTCTCACCCTCTCTTTCCCTCCCTCCTTTCTCCCTTCCTCTGTCCCTCTCTGTCTTACTCCCTTTCTTCCTTCCTTTCTGGCTCAGCATATTTTCTTGTCTCTCACCACAGGCATAAGCTTTGCAGATGAGTCTCCTAGATTTGGGTATTTTTCTCCTTATAGGTAATTTGAAGTTAATTTTATCTGTCACCTGGTTTTGATGAAGGCATGAGTTATGGGTTATTTTATTTGCTTCTTTGCTTGTTGATTTGTATTGTTTTTTGGAGGATGCATGGAGAAATTCAGATTTAGGCAACCACCCATTAATCTCTACAGCCCAGAAGTCATCACCTTTATTTTTGAAGCATATTTTTTTGAGTAGAGAATTGTAGTTTGATAAGACAGTGCCCCTAGAGTATAAGCAGCTGCAGGAGCCAGCATATCTTTCCAAAGTTGTTCTTTCTTTGTAGTTTTAGCTCCTCTGTTTCTTGCCTTAACTGGTGTCCACTGAAGTATCTGGCTTTTCTGGTATTTCTAGGTTGGGAGTATTGTTTAGGTCATCAGGTGTTCCATCCTTTCCTGATGCACATTTCAGCCAATATCTTGAGGCTTGATATCCTTGATTTTTAAGCTTATCCATAACATCATGAATTGTCATGATAGTTTCATTAGAACTTAGTGTATGGAGGACCTCTAGACCACTCCCCAGTTCTATGATTTGCTACGAAGACTCACAGTACTAGCATATAGTTGCATTCATGGTTAAGATTTATTGCAGCAAAACGGTATTGAAGTAAAATCTTCAAAGGGAAAAGGCTCATGACTCAAATCCAGAGCAAAGCAAGGACAAGCTTTCCAGAATCCTTTCCTAGAAGAGTCTCATGGGATATGCTTTATTCCTCTATCAATGAGTTGTCTCAGCGTATCTGTAGAATATTGTCTATTAGAGACTCTGTGCCCAGGGGTTTTATCAGGGGCCATTGATGTAGACAGCCTCTGCCTAACATGTACCAAAATTCCAGACTCCCAGAAGGAAAGCTGGTATTTAGCAAAAACAATATTGCTTATACCAACAGGTTAGGCGCTTTTCAGTTAGGGTGGTGGGAACGCTCTTGAAATATAAGTTCCTAGAAGCTAGCCAAGGGCCAACCTTGCAAGCAGGCTTTTGCGAGGATAGCAGTTTAGGCCTGTTACCTCTTTTCTGTAGTGCCTATATAGTCAACACCTGTTCATCTTACTAGGAAAAATTTTGGGGGATCTGAAATAGGTTGGTGATATCCTGTCTCCTATAAATCAGTGAGTTTTCTTCTCAGCAAAACTCTGACAAATAATCGGTAGCGAGGAAAATAAAACAAAATTCGTTTTCTTTACCATTCTCAAGAAATCATTCCTCAGTGAAGAAAGAGAGCAAAATTCTTCTGTCCTAAGCTTAAGATTTTAATCTTTTAAGACATTTTTAATTGTGGTTATCAAAATGCCAGTGTTGCATAAATAACATTTTCTTTCTTCATTAGTTTTTGTTAATAGGTAGACAAAATGACTATGAGAAATTATATATTCACTCTTTTTTTTAGCCTAAAAAAGCTGTCAAGGTAAAACCTCATCCACCTATAGCTCCTCGACCTTCTGGTAGTTCCACGGCAGCTGCTCGCCACAGATTGTTAAGGGTTCTCCCCCACATTGGGCAGTCTTGTTTACCTTCTCCTGGGAATGCATGTCTACCTGAAACTTCCAACAATGCAGTTTCAAGTTTGGCAACTTTGCCCCCTGCTGATAGACCCCTATCATCTATCACTAGTGATTTTCTTAAGGAAGATGACAACTGGGAGAGTAAGACACTGTCTCATTCCAATAGTAGCATCAAACCACCTCAGATACCCCACATGGAATTGGAAAATGACAAAGAGCTTGCTGATTCTGTTCTCCACCTTGGATTGTCCCTGCCTAGGCGGACAAAACACTTTTCAGGAAATTTGTCATCTAATAATGAAGATGACACTGTTTTATTTTCAACTTCAGAAGAATGTGTAACTGAAGAATCACTTCTGCCTGAAGTGGGCTCATTTGCTACATTTACAGAAAGAAACACTGATGAACAGAGCAGTGGCTTAGAAATCACACAGAAGGTAAATCCAGAGTTCTTACTCACTAATGATGATAAAGGGTTGAAAGCTGCAGAGCAGCATCTTAAACATGTTGCAAGAATGTTGAGTGGTGAATCAGTAGAAACTACAATTCTCAACCACCGTGAATTAAGTCCTCACAAGAATAGACTCTTGTCACCTCTTCGCTGTTCTACACCAATGTCACTCCATAATTCTCTGGTGAAATCACAGAGACAGTCCAAATGTTTTGAGTCTGGGAACCTCCAGTCTTCTGCATCACAAAATGTTCTTCGGTCATTGGATGTTCGAAATGTAACTGATTCTTCTTTCTCTAGGACTACTCGCTTTCGAGCTGTTAAAGTTGATTCACCCGGGAAAAGATCTGATGTTATTTCTAAAGTTGAGGCTCGGGATATCACAGAATTGGCTAACAAGGCTTCCAAAGAGCCTGTTGGTTGTGTAAATAATATAGGTTTTCTTGCTTCACTGGCCCGGAGCGCAAGCAGAGATAGCTTACAGAGCACACGTGGAGCAGGCAGGCTTCGGACCTCTGGAATCGGGCTGTCTACAAGCCTCCAGCATTTTCAGGAGGAAAATCTCAGGAAAAATTCTCCCCAGGTAGAACCTACAGATTTTTTTCTAGTAAGTATTTGCCTTTCAATGTGTTCTACTCGTTATCTTTATAGTCATTCAACATATTTAAAATTTGTTTTTTTGTTTACGTAAGTAAGGAGGTGTAAGGATGAATTCTTTTCATAAGTTTCTCTTAAAATGTTCATCTAGTTTGTAGAAAATATATTTGACAGTTGAATTTTAAATGTTTTAGTCCTAAATTGAGAACTGTAATTTGAAAATAATTCTGTGTAAACAATTTATGACATATTTTTATGCTTAATATTTTTATTAATTTTTCCCAAATAAGAACTTTTATTTATACCATCAGATTTCATTCTCTTAAGGAAAAATAGTAAGTACAATATTGCTCTATTGGAGAAACAGAGTCCAAATTAATTTAATTAAAATTTTAATTAAATGAAAGCCTAACAGCATTTCCATGATAAAATACAACCACAAGAGTCTTTTAACTAAACTGAGGGTTGCTGGAGAGAGAGATGGGAGGGGGATGGGGTAGTTGAGTGCCCGGCATTAAGGAGGGCACAGGAATGAGCACTGGGTGTTATGTGTAACTGATGAATCACTAAATTCTACCCCTGAAACTAATAATACACTATGTGTTAACTAACATGAATTTAAATAAAGTCTTAAAAAAATACAAGTATTTCATGTTTAGTGATCTTTTCTTCTGTTCTTCATTAACTTACCACTGTAGATGTTTTGTGTTTTAATTATAGTCTGCCCGTGGTATTGGAATGAATGGAAATAACACAGCAGCAGGGAAAAGAGTAGGTAAGCTGCTGATAATTTTGAAAATGTAAGCCTAACAATCATTTCATTATGCATGCTGTTGTATTTTCAGAGAGAAATAAGAAAAGAAAAACATTCTTTGTGGTATGTATGGAGTAAACTCTCCCTAAACTTTGTTCCACTTAAGAAAATGCTTATGAAAACTGACTGTAGGACATATTTGAAGAATAAAACAAAAATTGAATTGAGGTCTCTGTTGCCTGGGAAAAGATACGGTCCATGTGAAAAGACAAGAAGAATGAAGAACTAACGTGTAGTTCCCAACCCTCTCAGTTACTGGCCACTCTGCAGCCATTCTGGGATGCTGGGTGGGCTTTGTGAAAGTATCCTAGAGAGGTGTGTCTTAATATCATGATCCAATATCAAGGATGGCTTTATTAAGATCTCCTTTTGATGAATCGAATTATTTCTGGGTAAAAGGAAAGGACAGTCCTTGAACCAGCCCTTTCCAAAGCACAGTAGTAGAAGTGACTATAACATTAGCACTTCCTTCTTCCAGGAACACTTTAAAAGTGCACTGGCCCATCCTTATTTCCAGGGAAGCCATTGTTTTCTCATCTTTTGTGGTTTAATACCCAGACTAGGGGTGGGAACTCATTACCAAAGATGTACCACTTTTGTAGCCCCTTGAGGAGTTCTCAAGGATACTTTTTAAAAGTCTATAAAACAGATCTGACTATCAATATAATATATATTATGGTTATCACATGAGTTTTATGCCTTTAAAGAGATACTTAGGGTTTATTTTTCACTGCTGTGTAAGACCCAAAGTTTTAAAGTCTTAATATATCTACTTTTTTCAATTTTGCATTGTGGTAGGATATACATAACATGAAATTTACCATCTTAACCATTTTTAAGCATATAACCCAGTGACGTTAAGTACATTCACAGTGTTGGACAACCCATTTCCAGAACTCTTTATCTTGAAAAAACTGACTCTGTATCCATTAAACACTAACTCCGGGGCACCTGGGTGGCTCAGTGGGTTGAGCCGCTGCCTTCGGCTCGGGTCATGATCTCAGGGTCTTGGGATCGAGTTCCGCATCGGGCTCTCTGCTCAGTGGGGAGCCTGCTTCCCTCTCTCTCTCTCTGCCTGCCTCTCTGTCTACTGTGATCTCTCTCTGTCAAATGAATAAATAAAAATCTTTAAAAAAAAACAACAACACTAACTCCTCATTCTCCCCTCACTCCAGCCTCTGGTAGCCACCATTCTGCTTTCTCTCTCAGTAATTTTAATTACTTTAACTGTCTCATATAAGTGGAACCATATAGCATTTGTCTTTTTGTGTCTGGCTTACTTCATTTAGCAGGGTTCATCTGTGTTGTAGAGTGTGTTAGAATTTCCATACATTTTAAGGCGAGTAATACTCCATTGTGTGTATATATATACAGCATTTTGCTTATCCATGTATCTCTGGATGGAGACCTGTGTTGCTTCCACATTTTAGCTCTTGTGAAGAAGGCTGTTATGAACATGGATGCCCATATATGTCTTTGAGACCCTCCTTTTAATTCTTTTGAGTATGTACTCCGAAGTAGAATTGCTGGCTCATATGGTGATTGCATTTTTAATTTTTTGAGGAATTGCCATACAGTTTTCCATCGTGGCTGCACTATTTTACATTACCACTAATATTGTACAAATTCCAGTTTCTCCACATTCATAACAACCCTTCTTATCTTCTGGATTTTTGTTTGTGTGTGTGTTTTTTGATAATGGACCTCCTAATAGGTATAAGGTAGTATCTCCTTGTGATTTTGGTTTTCACATCCCTGATGATTAGTGACGTTGGTTATATTTTTTTGAGCTTAGCTATTTGTACATCTTTGGAGAAATGTCTGTTCAGATATTTTGCCCAATTTTAAATTGGGTTGTTTTGGGGTTTTTTGTTGTTATTGAGTTTTAGATATTCTTCATATATTCTGGATACCAATCCCTTATCAGATATATGATTGGCAAAGATTTTCTTCCATTCTGTAGGTTGCCATTTTACTCTGACAGTGTCTTTTTTTCTTATTTTAAGGTTTTATTTATTTATTTATTTGAGAGAAAGAAAGAGCGTGAACAGGGTGAAGGGCAGAGGGAGAGGGAGAAGCAGACTCCCTACTGAGCAGGGAGCTCGAAGCCCGGCTCGATCCTGGTATTCTGGGATCATGACCTGAGCCAAAGGCAGACGCTTAACCGACTGAGCCACCCAGGTGCCCCTGACAGTGTCTTTTGATGGACAATAGTTTTTAATCTTCATGAAGTCCAGTTTTACTGTTTTTTTTTCCTTCAGTGCCTGTGACTTTGATGTTGTGTCCAATAACTCATTGACGAATTAGGGGTGCTTGGGTGGCTCAATCAGTTAAGCACCTGCCTTTGGCTCAGGTCATGATCCCAGAGTCCTGGGACCAATCCCCACCTCGGACTCTGCTCAGTGGAGAGCCTGCTTCTTCCTCTCTCTCTGCCTGTGACTCCCCCTGCTTCTGTGCATTCTCTATTTCTCTCCTTCTCTCTCTCTCTGTCAATTAAAATCTAAAAAATAAAATAAAAAATAAATTGTTGCCAAATTCACTGTCATGAAGCTTTCCCCCTATATTTTCTAGGAGTTTTATAATTTTAGGTCTTATAGGTCGGTCTTTGATACACTTTGAATTAACTCTTTAATGTATTTATTTTTGTATATGGTGTAATATAAGGGTCCAGCTTTCTTCTTTTTCATGTGTATATCCAGTTTTTCCAGTGCCATTCATTAAAAAGACCATACTCTCCCTATTGAATGGCCATGGGCACTCTTGTCAAAAATCATTTGACTCTATATGTGAAGGTTTCTTTCTGGGTTCTTTATTGCCTTTCTTTATGCCAGTACCACAATGTTACTGTAATATATCTGTGTTTAATTCTAATTTGGCCTTTGGTGCTTCTTCACATTTCTTCTCACTCTTCTTCTGAAGTTGCTGTTGCTGAGGTCACCAAAGATGTCCACAGTTTCAAATCCAGTGGATACTTCTGTATCCTTATCTTGTTTGATTGTTGTGGCCCTCCTTCTTGAAATAATTTCTTTCTTTTCCTTTGTTTCTCTCTTTTTTTTTCATTTCTTCTTTTTTTTAAATTCTGGACTATCATATTGTTGTAGATTTTTGTTTTGTTTCATTTTTTTAAGCCTGAGTTTCTTTTTTGACTTGTTTTACCAGCCTTTTGCTTATCCCCATGTATACACTCTTTTGGTTGATTTCATTTAAGTGAAGCCATCAACTGCTACCCGCAGTCATCATCACCTGAACAGAGCTGTGTAACTTACTGCCATTTCCTTTCAGTAATAACTGTATCATCCTGAATTTCCTTGAGTCTGTGAGAGTTTGATATAAGTTTTATTTAATTGATTTGCTAAGTTCTTCCATTGGTTTTCTTTGCTTTTAACTTACATGGTCTCCTTTGGAAATCTTATCCACCATGTAGTCATCATTTTTAGGCAGAGATTACTGCCTACTAGCATCCAGAACTGGCATCCAGAACACTACTCTTATTACTTTGTTGGCTGTCTTTTCTGTTGGGTAAATTTTTATAGATCATTGTCTTAGATCAATTATTAGACTAGGAAATGCCAAACAAGTGAGTTATTCCAAATAACTTTAACCTTGTTTTGAAAAGCAACTTTTCACATTGGAATTACTTTATTACTTTATTTTCTTTATTCGTATGTCCAATGCACATATGAGAGAAGGCTTCAGAGAGGAATTGATAATTGATGATATGTTCTTACAAGATGAGTGGAGTTTTACTGGGTTGACAAGGTGGAATAGAGCATTTTAGAAGAGATTGCACCTATGAGTGGGTCTGGTGCTTCATTGAAGAGTGGGTATGATGTGGTAAATGACAGAAAATGGCTCTGGAAGTTGGAAAGGTATCATACTGGACATATAAGACCCTGAATGGCAATATGATTAGTAGGAAACATGTATACTAGTGATCGATCCTATCATGGAATAGATGACTTATACATGGTTTTATTTAGAAGATTTGTTTAAGGATGCCTGATGGCTCAGTCAACTAAGCGTCTGCCTTTGGCTCAGGTCGTGATCCCTGGGTCCTGGGATCGAGTCCCGTATCAGGGACTCTCTCTGCTTCTCCCTCTGCCTGCTTCTGGCCCCCGCTTGTACTCTCTCTTTGAAAAATAAATAATTAAAATCTTTTAAAAAATAAAAGATTTATTTTTAAATTTTATTTATATAAAAAGATAGAAGCATATATGGAAACCACTCTCATAGAAGAAGACTGCATTTGTGTTCCTGCCAACTCATTCTTGTCACTACTGTGTTGTGTGTTTCTGAATGAAAACAGTTTGGGAAACATTAAGTGAAGCAATTCCAAGGAAAGAAAAAAAATGAAAATATGACTACACTGAACTAAATTATTATCAGTAGGTTATTCCATTGGGGAAGGATATTCTAAACCTGAATTTCAAAGATAATTGCAATTAGATGAGTTTCAGAGGATATCTGATATTATATGCCTCTTCTGTGTAGGTCCTTTGCAAATGCTTATCTTACTTTCATTTTTTAAGGAGTGGAAAGTACCCCATCACCTTCTTCTTGATAACTCTTTAAGTGTACTTGAAGAAGAAAGTGCTTATTAACTGAGTTAGCACCCTGGCACCATTGGGAGCCATTCACTTAGTTTTCAATTTTGTTTCTACCATAAGGAGTCATTCAGTTAGTGTCCGATTTTATTTATAATTTTAGGCAAGATCTAGGAAAGTTTTTCAGGCTGGTAATAAAGCTGACTTAATTTTCCTGGGTTTATACATCCAGTCCCCAATCTGGGTGGCAAAAGGTATAGCACAATTCATTGTAATTCCAATTTTTTGAACCCTTGAAGGATTTTCAATGCCATATAAACATTTAGCCCAGGCCTTCCAAACCTTCTTCAGTAGTGAATAGGTACCAGTACCACTGAGACTATCATTTTTCTTCTCATTCTTTCTCCCTTGTTTTTGTTTTCTTTGTTTGCCTCTTGCTTCTTGGCCTTTTAGTGCCACCAGGCACAGTGTGCTTGTACTGTTATTGTTAACAACTGCGGGCAGTGACTTTGAGCCTGTCTGCTTGAGTCAGGTTTGTTGGAATTTTGCTCAGTTCTGAGAGTATTTCACTTAGTAATTAAAGAAATTGAATGCAAGTTGGTGTAGCCACTTTGGAAAACAGTGTGGAGGTTCCTTAAGAAATTAAAAATAAAATTAAAAAAAAAAGAAATTAAAAATAGAGCTACCCTAGGACCCTGCAATTTCACTACTAGATTTTTACTCCAAAGATACAGATGTAGTGAGAAGGGCCATCTGTACCCCAATGTTCATAGCAGCAATGGCCACAGTCACTAAAGTGTGGAAAGAGCCAAGATGCCCTTTAACAGACAAATGGATAAAGAAGATATGGTCCATATATACAATGGAGTGTTTTGCGTCCATTAGAAAAGGATGAATACCCAACTTTTGCATCAACATGGACGGAACTGGAGGAGATTATGCTGAGTGAAATAAGTCAAGCAGAGAGAGTCTTTTATCTCATGGTTTCACTTACTTGTGGAGCATGAGGAATAACAAGGAGGGCATTGGGAGATAGAGAGAAGGGCATTGGGGGAAATCGGAGGGGGAGACGAACCATGAGAGACTGTGGACACTGAGAAATAAACTGAGGTTTTGGAAGGAAGGGGATGGGGGATTGGGTGAGCCTCGTAGTGGGTATTAAGGAGGGCAGGTATTGCATGGAGGGAGCACTGGGTGTGATGCATAAACAATGAATCTTGGAACACTGAAAAAATGAAAGTTTAAAAAAAAGAAATTGATTTCATTATTTCTTTTTAAAGATTTTATTTATTTATTTTGGAGAGAGTGAGAGCACGGACAGGGTAGGGCAGATGGGGAGGGAGAAAGAATCTGAAGCAGACTCCACACTGAGCAGGGATCCTGATGTGGGGCTTGATCCCAGGACCCTGAGATCATGACCTGAGTCAAAGGCTTAACCAGCTGAGCCACCCAGACACCCCTAATTTAATTATTTCTTATGTAATAACAGATGTGCTTTTTTAAAAATTATGTTCAATTAGCCGACATACAATACATCATTAGTTTTTGGTATAGTGTTCAGTGGTTCATTAGTTGCGTATAACACCCAGTGCCCATCACCACACATGCCCTCCTCAATACCCATTACCCTGTTATCTCTTCCCCCCACCCCCGTCCCTTCTGTAACCCTCACTTTGTTTCCTGGAGTTCAGAGTCTCTTACGGGTTATCTCCCTTTCTGATTTCTTTCCATTCAGTTTTCCCTCTCTTCCCCTGTGGTCATCTACACTATTCCTTATGTTCTACATATGAGTAAAACCATATGATAATTGTCTTTCCCTGCTTGACGTATTTCACTTAGCAGAATCCCCTCCAGTTCCATCCACATCGATGCAAGTGTGTTTTTTTTTGTTTGTTTGTTTGTTTTTGTTTTTGTTTTTTTTTAGATAAAAAATCAAGTTATGGGGCACCTGGGTGGCTCAGTCATTAAGCATCTGCCTTCAGCTCAGATCCTGATGCCAGGGTCCTGGGATCGAGCTCCACATTAGGCTCCCTACTTGGCGGAAAGACTGCTTCTCCATCTCCCACTCCCCCTACTTGTGTTTCCTCTCTCGCTGTGTTTCTCTCTGTCAAATAAATAAATAAAATCTTTTTAAAAAATCAAGTTGTTAGAATAGTACAAAATTTAGTAAATATTTTTTGGAAAGGTAGTAGTACTGTGAAATTGAGCAGTGTACCATATTAATCACTGTTGATTATGGGATATTTAATATAATTATAACATTTAAAATTTTCAGAATGCTTTTTATGTGTGAGAACTGATTTGACCTTAAAACACCTAGAAACCTAAGAGAAAAATACATGTTACGTTGTCTTAAAAATGAATAAATTGAAGTTTTGAAAGAATAAGTAGGGGTGCCTGGGTGGCTTAGATGGTTAAGCAACTGCCTTTGGCTCAGGTCGTGATCTCCAGGTCCTGGGATCAAGCCCGTTAACCTGCCAGCTCAGCCAGGAGACTGGGGAGTCCGGGGAGTCAGCTTCTCCGTGCCTCTCCTTCTGCTTGTGCTCTCCCTGTCTTTCTCTCTCTCTCAGATGAATAAAACCTTAAAAAAAAAGAATAACTTGCTTGTGGTTTGAGGTTTGATTAATATCATTTCAACGGTAATCAGGACTAAAAGACCAGTTTCATGATACTCTGGTGTTCCTTCTTGGTGTAGAAGAATAAGGTTACATTGTTTCCTCTCAGAGGCCTCATAAAGATGATTTTGACCCAGACATTTTCTTTTGATTCTCTGTCAAAGTTTGATATACTTTACAATTTTACCGATTGTCGTTGGAAGTAATCAGAAAAGTTCCAGTGTGTACAGAAGTCCTGAAAATATAAGTCTCAGTCAGTAGAAACCTTTAACAGTTCTATTGGATCTTCACTTGTAGATTCTATAGATAATTTTGGATATAAAAATAACACAAATTAATTTCTTATGGCAAGGAAGTTTCCTGTGACAGGGATGTGTTTCATGTTTTGCCTAGTACTATTTCACATTTAAAATCCTGTCCCTGTATTAATCAGGGTATCCTTTCTTTAAACAGGAGAATGTACTCATCACCTCCCACCTGTGAATGCCCCCATTCAAACAAAGAAGAAAGCAACAAAGCATTGTTTCCTTTGTGGGAAGAAAACTGGACTGGCTACTAGCTACGAATGCAGGCAGGTTGGCTGGCTGGAAAAGCTGAGGTGCTTTCTTTGTGGTGACCCAGCGTGGGGATACAGTATAAAACATTCTTTAAATTGGCTATTCATTAACATCATTAAGATGATGTTCAAATAGCAGTCCTCAGTTGAGCTCCTAATTGGCTAAAGAGTAAGTAGACAGCTCCTGAGTTTATAAATCACAAGATCCTCTCCTGTTACTTCAAGTTAGGAGATTTAAATCAATTGGGAGAATAGACTTTCTTTGTCTCATGATAGATATGCTTTTTTTTTTTTTTAAATATAACTTGGAAGAACCCATCCTCCAAGATTCTATTTGAAATTGAACACAAAAGGGACTAAATTTATTGTACTGTTAATTTAACTATTATATGGTACAGTTTAATTTGAAAACAGATGAATAATACATTCACAAAAATTAATAAGTTTTCTCATAATTATCTTTTTCATTAGCATTGATTAATATGCTGGAGGACAGTATCTGCCCTTAGTTTGAGTGCTGGCATTAAAATGAACTGCTGCTTCACAGAGTACTTTTTATTCAAATAGAAATAGCTCATCTTATTTATTAGAAATATTTAAAATTCCTTTCATAATTAGATTTTTTTTCATAATTAGGTTTTATGTGATTTTCTTTTGAGACTGAATTTCTCACAAATTCAGTTCTCCCAGGTTTACTAGATATAAGAGAAATGATAGACATATTTACGAGCTTTTGCAGTTTTACTGCTTCGTAAAGATCTGTATCCTGTTTCATTTCATAATAGGTTCTTTATTACAAACTCTCATATTCATGGACAGTTAACTTTTTCTTTTTGGGGTACTTGTGCTGGTTTATGAGCACAAGGGAAATGTCAGTGCTGGAAATTGCTAGGAGAACCAGAGGGCTCCTGTTGGATACCTGAAATCAAGCTCTGATCTTCCAAAGAGATGAGCCTCTATAGAAATGTGACCATTCACATGGATTTTTTTTGTGCTTTAGATGTGGAAACAACTTCTGTGCATCTCATCGCTATGCAGAAACTCACGGCTGCACCTATGATTACAAGAGTGCAGGGAGGAGATACTTACAGGAGGCAAATCCTGTGGTTAACGCACCCAAACTTCCAAAAATCTAGCTCTTGCTCTGCGCCTAGGAATTGTATTACAATGACAGAAGAAATATTGTTCAGACTGCATTATTTTTGTTCGACTCTAAAAGATTTGCCAAATGACAAAACCATACAATGCATACTGTTGGAGAAAGAATACTACTGTATTTGACATCTTTATCCTTTGGTGAATCGAAAGTTTTAAAAAGTAGTTTTAAAAACTTTATAATGATTTAGCTTTGTTATTGCATGTCTTGTGTTAACTATTTTATATTTGATATTGCAATTTCATAGACAAGTCTTCAAAAGATGCACTTTAGGAAGTTATCACTGACCATGTAACCAGCTTCCACATTGTACAGCAATGTGCCGCCATGCAGTGGCTCTACTCACATCCACCACTTTTTTGAGGGGTGTGGGAGGGGGAGTGGGGATTTTTTTTTTTTTAATCCCATATGTGAAAATTTATTGAGTTTGCTAGCAAGTTCCTTTTTGTTTCAAGCTACTTTTTATAAAAAAGAACGTTTTGTTCCCCAGTGTGATTTTAACACATATATATTTCTTCCATATTCAGATTGGCATTCAGATATGTATCCATTCTATAAAACACATCATGTTAATCATACTATATATTTCTTAAAATACTACTTTTTGAATGGTAGTTTTACAATACGAGGGGTCTCAGTTGTTGCCATTAAATACGGAATCCAACTTTTCACTTTTTGAAAAATGGCTACATTTAAAACAAAATCTTACAACTTGATTTGTTTTTCTTATAAGTTGAGTGCTATTACCAGGAGAAATTCAAATAAATATTCATTTTTATTATGAGTTTATTTGATTATTTACAATAATTTTTCTTTTACAATTTTTTAAAAAAATGTTATTTAAATTCAATTTAATTAACGTATACTATATTATTAGTTTCAGAGGTAGAATTTAGTGATCATCAGTTGCATGTAACACCCAGTGCTCATCACATCACGTGCCCTCCTCAATGCCCATCACCCAGTTACCCCAACCCCCCAATGACCTCCCCTCCAGCAACCCTCAGTTTATAGTTTATAAATAGTTTATATATAGTTTATAGTTAAGCATCTCTTATGGTTTGCCTCCCTCTCTGTTTTTATCTTATTTTTCCTTCCCTTCCCCTATGTTCATCTGTTTTGTTTCTTAAATTCTACATATGAGTGAAATCATATATTTGTCTTTCTCTGACTGACTTATTTTGCTTGGGATAATATCCTCAATGATTTCATTAAATAAATCAGTAATTTATTCTAATTGGAAAAAATGACTATCAGTATAAAGGTATTCTTTTAGGATATAAGGGCCCTGTTCCCCAGATGTAAGCAATATAACCAATATAAGCTTTTGAGAGTTCACTCGCTTCATGAAAGCTTAGTTGAATCAGATCCTGAACCCTGGTAAACAGATGGCAGGCAACCCAAATAGATTTTGCAACTCTAGCGCCACCCAAGTTGGATCTGCAGTGGTACCTGAGGCTAATTTAGGTGCTCTGCAGGGTCTCTTTCTCCACAAAGGGGTGAATGAACTGGAGAGTTCTACTCTTCCTTCTACTTCTTAAAAAGAGATGGAATGTTAAATGGATAAAGAGCCTTCATCTTTCTGAAGACATCTCAAGATGCTCCTGGTCAGGAAGGAAATACATGCACAAGTTGGAAAGATACTAGTGGAGGAGTGATACAATTAGGGTTTGATGGTGATGGTTTTTAAGGCGATACAATTAGGGGTTGATGGCGATGGTTTTTAAGGCGAGCTATACAAACTAATGAAAATATTTACATTTGTGTTGAGTAGTTCAGTTCTTCTCCCCCCCTTATCAAGACAACATGTACTTTAGACATTTAAAATCTATTGCATGGATAGGCTTCTGTAAAAAGACAAAACATATTTATTCTATAATAAATATGAATGGTAAGGGTATTGATATATGCTCAGTGCACTATGCTTTTTAAACTAAGACCATGTAGAAATAAGTCTTGTTTTAAGTCCATCAAAGATTATGGTTAAAAGTCAGTTTTTGGTCCTTGTTGTACTAGTTTTATTTAAGTCACTGAGAGAGAAACCAGTCAAATTCCAGAAATAATATCATTGGAAAGCATTTCTTTATGCTTTAAATTCTTACAAAGAGGTGATCATAATTTTGCAGGTCTCAGATCTGTCTTTCCAACCCCAGTAATTATCAGAGTGCTTTGCATGTAGACCCAGGTTAAACATTAGTTAAATAAAATAATTGTATGGGACAGCTTAACTGTGACCAAAAATCAAGGTGTTCATATTGTTTTATATAACTAAACTAATTTTATGTGATAAAATTCAGTTTGTGGATTTTATTTTTTTGAGGGGGCGGGCAGAGGGAGAGAGAGAATCTCAACCAGGCTCCACACCCAGCCCAGAGCCCCACACAGGGCTCAGTCTTGACCCTGAGATCATGACCTGAGCTGAAGTTAAGATTTGAATGCTTAACCAACGAGCCACCCAGGAACCTTCTCTGAATTTTATTTTTAAACAGTAAGTATTTGGTTTTAGCAACATTAAAAGTTAAAGTGTTTAACTTTTAGTTTTGTGAAATATTTTTCAAGTTAAGTTTAGTGCTTTTTAATCATTAAATTCTCATTAACATGAGAATTTCAACTATATACTCAGATGTTTTAAAATTTCATCTGTGTCCTCACTTGTGGAAGGATTTAATTATAACAGAAATACAGGAATTGATTTCCTGGTATATGTTTAATGTGGTTTTAAGCCATCAGGATAGAGAATCTAATCTCCTTTCTAGTGGGGTTTTCCAAAGTATGAACCCTGTACCTATCTTGAAACACAAGATTTTAAGTGACACATGAATGAACTTTTAAAAAATATTTATATACTTTTAATGTTTATCATGAAATAACTCAAGTGGCTTAAGTTGAAAATAAATTGATACAGATAGAAAAAGTTGATTGAAAATTGACAAGCAAGAGTATGTATAACATCATAACAGTAGATGTGAATGAAATTTAGGAATAAAGGTATCTCATGTTTCTTTGAAAATTATGTTAGACTTTAAAAATGGTTGATGAAAGTGAATGTATGATTTTTGAAAAAATACATAAGGATAAAAAATGAAGTTGAAATTTCACCATGGACAACCTCTTCCCCCCACCTCTTTTAAAAGTTTCTGTTTTAGTTTTTCTGGTAGTGACTATCATAACACTAGCCAATATATTTAGACATTATTTTTTGACACCCCATTATTACAGATCAGGAATTTAACCTGATAACTCATTACCTCTATACTCCCCAATTTTTATTAGTATATTAATCTGCTGAGGTTGCTGTAACAAAATACCATAGACTGGGTGGCTTAAACAACAGAAATTAATTTTCCCATGGTTCTGGAGGCTAGCAGTCCCAGATCAAGGTCTGTCCAGCAGGGTGGTTTTCTGGTAAGATCTCTCACCCTGGCTTTCAGAGAGCTGCCTTCTCATTGTATCCTCATGGCCTTTCCTCAGTGTGCGCATACATGGAGCTCTCCGGTGTCTTGTCTTACAAGAGCACTAATCCTATGGGGCCAAGGCCCTACTCTTATGACCTCACTTTATCTCAGTTACTTCCTTAATCCAGAAATAGCCACACCGGGTTAGGGTTTAACAATTTGAAGGACACACATATATTTAGTCCATACTGGTCAATTCTTTATAGTTAGAGTATTTATGTCAAATTCACCCACTCCTCTGCAGTTACCCTTGTCTCTGTCACCATAGCTTTCACCTGAGCTGTTGTAACTGCTTAAGCTTCCTAGCTGGGATTCTTGAGTTACTTCTGTGTCCTTTATATAACCCCATTTTCTACACTTGTGAACTTGAGAACCAAAAATTGAGCACATCAGTGCCTGAAATATATTAGTGACTTCTTATGTTCTTAGAATAAAGACCCAAATCCTTAATACTTCTTCCTAGTAAGGCCCCTGTGATCTAGCTCCCACCAATTTCTCCAGTCTCAAATTGCATGGTTTTCCCCTGCTTTCTGGAATTTGCTCACATTGACTTTCTTTTAGTTTTCCCAGCCTGTTTCTTTCTTCTTAATACCCAGTGGTTTTTCAGATGCTTACTCCATCATTACTTCCTGAAGGAAGCCTTCCCTGATGTATTCTTGTCTAAGTCAGTACCATTCCTCTTCCTACCATATACATTTCTTTCATGGAATGTACCACAGTATTATTTTGATATTTCTGTGATCCTTTGAATTGCATAAGATGGCAAGTCCATCAGAGTAGGAATTGCCCTCCTGTCTATCCATCCTTGTTCCCAAGCATTGCAGAGAAGCCCTTAATATTTGTTGAATGATTAAAAAAATTTTAAGGATGTGCTAAGTCTTTTTAGTGATCTAGTAATATTAAGTGATATTATTGCCTTTTCTGCCTTGTATTTGGGTTGATTTAAAAATTGAAAGCAGGAGCTCCTGGGTGGCACAGTCAGTTAAGCATCTGACTCTTGGTTTCAGCTCAGGTCCTAATCTCAAAATTGTGAGATCCAGCCTTGCATCGGGATGCAGAGTCTGCTTGTGACTCTCATTTCCTCTTCCTCTGCCCCTTCCCCCCAAGCTCTCTCTCTCTCTCTCTCTTTTTTTATTATGTTAGTCACCATACAGTACATCATTAGTTTTTGATGTAGTGTTCCATGATTCATTGCTCGCGTATAACACCCAGTGCTCTATGCAATACATGTCCTCCTTAATACCCATCACCAGGCTAACCCATCCCCTACCTGCTTCTCCTCTAAAACCTTCAATTTGTTTCCTGGAGTCCATAGTCTTTCATGGTTTGTCTTCCTCTCTGACCCTCCCCCACTTCATTTTCCCCTTCCTTCTCCTAATGTCCTCCCAGGCTATCTCTTATGTTCCACAAACAAGTGAAACCATATGATAATTGACTTTCTCTGCTTGACTTATTTTACTTAGCCTAATCTCCAGTTCCATCCATGTTGATGCAAAAGTTGGGTATTCATCTTTTCTGATGGCTGAGTAACACTCCATTGTATATATGGACCACATCTTCTTTATCCTTTTGTCTGTTGAAGGGCATCTTGGCTCTTTCCACAGTTTGGCTGTTGTGGACATTTCTGCTATGTCATTGGGGTACACATATGACCCTTCTTTTCACTATATCTGTATCTTTGGAGTAAATACCCAGTAGTGCAATTTCCAGGTCATAGAGTAGCTCTATTTTTAATTTTTTGAGGAACCTCCACACTGTTTCCCAAAGTGGCTGCTCCAACTTGCATTCCCACCAACAGTGTAAGAGGATTCCCCTTTCCCCACATCCTCTCCAACATTTGTTGTTTCTTGCCTTGTTAATTTTTGCCATTCTAACTGGTGTATGGTGGTATCTCAATGTGGTTTTGCTTTGAATTTCCATGATGGCTAATGATGAACATTTTTTTCATGTGTCTGCTAGTAGCCATTTGTGTGTCTTCATTGGAGAAGCGTGTGTTCATGTCTTCTGCCTACTTTTTGGCTTGATTATCTGTTTTTTGGGTGTTGAGTTTGAGAAGTTCTTTATAGATCTTGGATGTCAGCCCTTTGTAGCGTCATTTACAAATATCTTCTCCCATTCCATAGGTTGCCTCTTTGTCTTGTTGACTGTTTCCTTTGCTGTGCAGAAGCTTTTTATCTTAATGAAGTCCCGAAAGTTCATTTTCACTTTTGTTTCCCATGCCTTTGGAGACATGTCTGGAAAGAAATTCCTATGGCTGATGTCAAAGAGGTTACTGCCTATGTTCTCCTCTAGGATTTTGATGGATTCCTGTCTCACACTGAGGTCTTTCATCCATTTTGAGTTTATCTTTGTGTATGGTTTAAGAGAATGGTCCAGTTTCATTCTTCTGCATGTGGCTGTCCAATTTTCCCAGCACCATTTATTGAAGAGACTGTCTTTTTTCCCACTAGATATTTTTTCCTGGTTTGTCGAAGATTATTTGACCATAGAGTTGCAGGTCCATATCTGGACTTTCTACTCTGTTCCACTGGTCTACGTGTCTGTTTTTGTGCCAGTACCATGCTGTCTTGGTGATCACAGCTTTGTAATATAGCTTGAAATCAGGCAACATGATGCCCCCAGGTTTGTTTTTCTTTTTCAACATTTCCTTAGTGATTCGGGGTCTTTTCTGGTTCCATACAAATTTTAGGATTGTTTTTTTCAGCACTTTGAAAAATGCCAGTGGTATTTTGATCAGGATGGCATTGAAAGTATAGATTGCTTTGGGAAGCATAGACATTTTAACAATGTTTATTCTTCCAATCCATGAGCATGGAATGTTTTTTCCATCTTTTTGTGTCTTGGGTTTCTATCTTTTATAGATAGTTGTTAACTGGGGAGCAGAATAGTTATTACTTGGGGGCAAGAAGCTGAGTTTCATGCTTTTTCTTCCTAATTTGGTCAGAGGTTTCTTGTCATGGTATCCTCCATCTTGGATCTGTCTGGTTTGATCTGGCTTCTTGCGGAGTGCTGCCAGGACAAGTCTCTGACCCCCTGATAGCCGGCCACCTCACTGTTGGCCTCCAGAGGTTAGGGGTTCAATGTATAGATTTTGGGGAAACACAATTCAGACCATAACAAATTCTATATATTGCTGTGGTAACAGATTAACTTTTATTCCTCATCCATGCAAAATCCAGTGAGCCAAGCAACTTCCCAGGGTAGCTACCTGATAAGGCAATTCAGGCTGATTCAGGCTAATTCCATTGTATGATTTTGCCAATGCAATGTGTATTCTCTAGGGTTGCTGCAGCAGGGGAGAGAGGGCTAGAGGGTTGCCCATTGACTTTTCATTGACTTTGTGTAGAAGTGTATATACATTCTGCTCACAACCCATTGGTTAGAGCTAGTCATATGGCCTTACCCAATTTCCAGAGTTAGGGGAGTGGTGGGGAATGGATATTCAATGAGTTGTAAATGTCTGCCACAGATGGTATTAAATGCTAAGAACAAAAGCCAAGCACAATAGAGTGACACAGATAGGAGTTGTTTTAGAAAGGGTGGTCAGAGACCTCCACTATGAGAAAGTTACATTTATATAAAGTCATAAAGGAAGTGAGGAAATGGAGGAAGTGTTCTAAGCCTGAGGAAACCAAGAAATAGCAAGGAAGTCTGGCAGCTAGAACAAAGCAAGTAAGGGGGAAATGGGAAATAAGGAGCTACATCATGGAAAACTTGATAGGCATGAACTTTGGATTTTATCTGAATTGGGATGATATTGGAGGTTTACATAATTGGACTTAAGTTTTAAAAAATCAGTTTGGTGACTGTGTAGAAAAACATTGGAGGAGGCAACGATGGAAACCAGGAGACAGATAATCATCATCATAATCATCATCATCATCGTCATCATCATCATTCACAGGAATTCATAGGGCTGGGCTGGGATGTAGCACTCCTGGATGGTTTTTACCCTCTTCGCAAACCACCAACACCCCTCTCCCTGTCTTCACTCTCAACTTCTTATTTTATTAAACTAGGAACGATTGGAAAAGAAATTCTTTTTTTTTTTTTTTTGACTCCGTACTGAGTCAACTCCATACTGACTCCATACTGAGTGCAAAACCCCACATGGGGCCCCAATCCCAGGACTCTAAGATCATGACCGGAGCTGAAATTGAGTCAGATGCTTAACTGACTGAGTCACCCAGGCACCCTGGGAAAGAAATTCTATATGCATCTAACAACAAACATACCAAGCTATCTTTATCTGTGCCTTCCCACTCCCCTTGCTCATCTCTCTATGGAAGACCCTTCCAGCTAACTCAAGGATTTCCTTCCTACATTTGTCACTCTCCTGCATTGATATTTTCTCATCACTGGACCATTTCTATGTTAGTGTATAAATATTTAAACAAAATACCTAACCCCCACAACTCTCACCTGCTGTTGTTCCATTCCCCTGTTTGTCTTTGCAGCAAAAGGAAATCTTCCTGTCACCGTTTACTATCTCTGCAATATGGCTTATATCCCTACCACTTTATCTTAATTGCTCTGTTCTCAAGTTCTCAAAGATCTCTCAATTGCTAAATCCAAAGTTCACTTCTCATTTTACTCAACTTCTCAGCAGCAAATGAAATGACATTCTGAGGCACTTCCTTCTCCCTAAAAAGTTTTCTTCACTTAGCCTTTAGAACTCCTCTATTTCATTTCTCCTCCTACCTTTAGCTGTTACTGCTGTTTTCTTTGCTAGTCTTCCCATCTCCAAAGTGCTACACGAGCAGCCTTTGGATCTTTTATTTCCCCTGCAATTAATGCAATTAGTGTCCTTGGTCAGCAACTTCCAAGATTTTCAAACTGTGATGCCATACTGTTACTCTGTCAAAAAAATCAGTTGAGTTGGGAGAAGTTTTAAAAAATGGAACAATAAAGTGGAAAAGAAAGGAAATAGTGAATTATAGAGGGTAGATTTGCTTTTTGAAACTTTTAAGTTATCTACATATGTTTGGTCAGTATGAAAAATGTATTTTGTATCCTGGGTTGAGATCAGAAGGTATGAAAGTTGCTTGTCTGTGTGATCTCATCCAATCTTGTAGCCTTAGATACTACCGACCAATCAATTTATGTCTCTGTAGTTCTCAGAATTCCAGTGTCTTCTGTGCAGTTGCTAACTGTACACCTCTATTTGGATGGCTAATAGGCATGTCAGATTTAGCATGTCCAAAATCAAATTCTGGATTTTTTTTTCCTCCCAGCCTGCACATACACTTTTTTGACTTTAAAAATGTAAGTCAGTTATTTTACCGCAAAAGTGAATTTATTTGGGAATAGCAGAGAATTGCAATTCAGGAGAAGCAAGGTTTATCAAAAACCTTAGGCTCGTCTTAGAAAAGAGGAACATTATTTTATGGAGATGAAGGAGGAAGTTAGGGTTTTTTTTTTTTTTTTTTAAACATAAGTCCATTGGAGAAAAGCAAGAATTCAGGGCAATGAGGGTCCCCCCGCCCCAATATTTTATTTATTTATTTATTTGACAGACAGAGATCACAAGTAAGTAGAGAGGCAGGTGGAGAGAGGGGGAGAGAGGCGGGGAAGCACACACCCTGCTGAGCAGAGAGCTGGTGCAGGGCTCAATCAAAGGACCCTGAGATCATGACCTGAGCGGAAAGCAGAGGCTTTGACCCACTGAGCCACCCAAGCGCCCCAGTGATGAGGGTTTCTTACTGGCTGAGTTGCTGGCATAGTTTCATATAGGAGGTACGCAGTACATCTTTTCCTATTGGGACCTGTAATTGATAATTCTTTCCTGTTATCAGTTTTTCTGTTGGGGTAATAGGTAAGTCTTTCAGTTATTGATGAGTGGTATGGCACAAGAGCGCCCTCTTCTGGCCTCCCAACTCCATTTTAAATATATATATCTATATATTTTTAAATTTATTTATTTGACAGAGATCACAAGTAGGCAGAGAGGTGGGGTGGGGGGAAGTAGGCTCCCCGATGAGCAGAGAGCCCAATGTGGGGCTCGATTCCAGGACCCTGAGATCATGACCTGAGCCAAAGGCAGAGGCTTAACCCACTGAGCCATCCGGGCGCCCCATCCCAACTCCATTTTCCTTTATTAATTTTCACACCCTTCTCCATCTAAGTAAATGACAGTTCTATTCCTTTGGTTGTACAGGCCAAAAACCTTGGAGTCATCCTTCACTCTGTTCTTTAAAAAATACCTCTAATCAATCTGAATATCCTATTGGCTCTACTTTTGAAATATGAAAAATACTATGTGAAGCAAGACTGTCATTTAGCATAGCATAGGAAGGCCAAAATCAAGACAGAATAAACAGATATAGTGAAACCACATTTTGATGGTTATTAATAAAAAGGAAAAGACGTTTAGACTTGGAGTCATGAGACGTAAATACGAGGCTGGCTCTACCACATCATAGCTTTGTTACGATGGTTGGTTAAGAGGTGATTATTCACCTCTTTCTCTGTTTGCAAGTCTCCTGTTACTCCTTGTGTTCATCACTCTAGGGAGAACTCCAGTATACACACCGTGTTGGATGATATGCTGTTATAGAGTCATATGTAATTATGGCAATAATTATAGTATATCTTATCCTACCTACCAATGCATTTTGTTTGCAGTGAAACCCTAACTGAAAAACTAGATATGTTCAGCCGTTTGGTGGTGACTTCTTTCTTTCCCACAAACACTAGGAGAGGGCAGGCAATTTTCCTATGTGGGCTGAGGCAGCGGACAGGTAGTATACTAGGAGTCGCCATCACCACAAACATAATATGGAATTAATCTGCTGCCATATGGCCAGTACTCCCCTTGGAGTGAAGACCTGGTCATCCGTGAGAAATTCCCTTATTGGTAGCCTTCCATTCTAAATGCAAAGTTTTTTTGTGGTTGTGCTTAGTTTCCTTGCTGGAAATGCTCGATTTTAGACCAGGTGGCAAGAGTCCAGACCCAGGACCTGAACACATTCAAGCTGTCAGTTACCTTTCCCTCAGGACTCTGACCTCTGATATCACTACCTCTTGCTAAAGGTCATATATGGTTAATATTTATTGAGCACTGTATGTATTGGGCACTTTAAAGTGCTAGGCCAGCATTATTTCATTTCATCTTCGAAACTATTCAGTAGCTACTATCTTTCTTTTAGGTAGATGAAGAGATTCAGAAATGTGAAGTAAATTGCCTAGATAGAAATGGCTGAGCCAGGACTCACCCTAGCATTGTCTCCATGAGTACTGCCTAACTTACAGATCCCTCTGGATATCCGAAGGGTCTTTTCCACTTCTTATAGATCCACAAGCCATAGATTAGCCAACCTTTTTGCTTCTCAGGCATGGCCAAGGCATAAGGTATACCAGTGAAAGATACTCTCCCTGCCTTCATGGAACATCTGCTGCCAGAAGCAGCAGAAAAAGTCAAGCAGGTTGTGGCAACTGGCCTTGTAACCTATTTTCTGTAGTAAAAGATGATTATGGAGAAAAATCACTGTATTTTCTTCTCTTTGTAGTGTTGCATTTTAGGTGTGTTAATGAAGAGGATGATTGACCTGGCACTGACTGGAAGGATATTTTGAGCCCACTGTTTTGACCCTGTCAGCTTGCTCCTAGCCGTGTATGCAACATGATCAGGATTGTATGGAGGAATTAGTTATGCAATAGATCATTCCTGGACAATTCTGGAATATTTGAAGGTATTGGGTCACAATTCTCATTAATTTACTAAGAAATAGTACAGATTATCAGGCTTTTATGCAATTTATAATGACTATTATGGGAGAAATTGGCAGTGGCTGAAATTTTACTTCTGTGAAGTCTGATGGAGGAAAATGACTTGGTAGAAATAGTTACTAAAAACAAGTATCAGCTATAATCAGTAAAGTTTGATGTGAACAAAACCTGAATGCTGAATCAAATTATTTTTAAAAAGATTTTATTTATTCATTTGACTGACAGAGATCACAAGTAGGCAGAGAGGCAGGCAGAAAGAGAGGAGAAAGCAAGCTTCCCGCTGAGCAGAGAGCCAGACGCGGGGCTCAATCCGGGACCATGACCCGAGCTGAACACAGACGCTTTAACCCACTGAGGCACCCAGGTGCCCCCTGAATCAAATATTTATTTAGGTATGTTTGTATTTACAGATGCAAAAACTAATTCTCATGAAAATTATAATAAAATGTAATTTAAAATAGAAGTTGGAAGTCCCATAAGCCTTCCTCACACCCATTCTAGGATGGGAGTCAGGGTGGGGTAGGCTGTGGAATAGCCATTCACTCCAGATTAGGGAGCGAAAGGAAACAAAAATATTCCTTAAGGTAAACAAACACTCCGCCTTCGTTTGCTAGTCTTAGGTTAAGAAGTATTTCCATTTTTTTCTCCAAGTTCAACATCAGAATACCTGGCCGAATTCCCTTCTCCTTTCAAAGCACTAATAATATAAGCGGTCGAGCCCAGGGCTCACAAAGGGACGGTGGGAAACAGGAACGGTCTCTCCCCTTCCGTGTCCTGACCGCGTACGACCCGCGGGCCTCGCCGATACCAGGGAAGCAGAAGCCGCTACAGTCGCCACAGTCGCCACAGCCGCCGCGGCTCCTCTCCGGCCCCTTAGCGCGCCCGTCGTTGCCAGGCAACACCTCCACAACGTCCGCCCGCGGCGAACACGTGACGCGCATGTCACGTGACGGGGCCGTGGCGTCCTCCTGCGTAGGGGTGTAAACAGGCCCGGTGGCGGCCGAGCTGCGGGCCTGCTGCATCCTGGTGTCCGGCATGCTTCGGACGGGTCCGGACGGCCCAGCCGCGAACTCAGCGCCCACCTGAGGTAACCCCTGCGGCCTCGGAACGGCGTACCTCACGTCGCTTGCAGGAGCTGCTGCCCGCCGCCGATCGGGCCGAGAGAGCCCCCGGCCCCGGCAGGGGGTGTGGCTGCCGGCTGTGCAGTCTGCGACAGGTGGGGTGGGCGGGGGCGGCCGCCGAGGCCAGGGCTCTGCAGCGCCTTGGGTCGCGGCTCTGGCGGCAGCGACCCCGGGTTGTGGGCCCTTCTGTTCCGGCTGCTCGAGGCTGCCCCTGGATCAGGCCGAGCCGGGGTCTGCAGGATCCGTCGGGCGCTTAGGGTGTGGGGCTGCCAGCGTGGAGTCCCTGTTGAAGTCTCCGGCCCACGCGGGTTATGAGACCTTGGGCAAGTCAGCCTCAGCCGTGGCCCTGGCCTGAGTTTCCACATCTGTAACGAACGTCGGGCTAGGTGATCTGTGAGGACCTTCCACTTCTGACGTGTGCGATCTCGGGAAAGAACTGCATACTTTGGAAACTGCCAGAGGGATAGTTAGATAGATACCTGTCTTTTAATTGCTAAGTTCCTGTTTTTAAATTTTTCATCTGACACGATTTGGCTTCTTGTTTACCTGGGCGAAGTTTCTAATAGAAAACTTAATATACAAAGTCGTAATGGTTTATGCTGCTGCTCCCCCCCCGACCCCCCAGGCTTTTCTGATGCAACGAAACCTTTCTTAGAAGCTCTTCTGAAGCCCCGTAAGTTAGAAAAAAAAGAAAAGAAACTTGAAACCTTTGTCTGCCTCTCTGTCTTCCTGTTCCACTGCAATACCCCAGAGGGCCCCCAGGGATCACAGGTTGAGAAGCACTGTTACACTATTGAGGAAGTGTTCTGTGTTTGTTAATAGGCTCTGGAAGATGAATCTTTTGCTTATGTGGAGTTAGCTATTATTTTTCCTTCAATTTTGTTCGACCGTGTGTCATATAGTTAGAGAGACAATTGGTATATTTCGCATATAGACGTGGGAAAGGCCCCCAAATTTCCGATGGACCTTTCTGTTTCCATCTTTTCTTGCGTTGTGGGCCCAAGGGGTGTAAGTGTATGCTTATAATAGACCTAGTGCTCGTTATTAACCTACTTGCTCAGGTATAGAATGGGAGTGGAAGACTTTTTGCAAGACTTTGATTTAGGCCCAACTGAATGGATTAGGACATTAACTCTGAAAAATATACAAGTTGGGAGAATACATGACTTAAATTGGTAGAGTCATGTCATGAACATACTACAAATTTTGAAACCTTGGATTTTTTTTAAATTTTTTATTTTAATAAACATATAATGTATTTTTATCCCCAGGGGTACAGGTCTGTGAATCGCCAGGTTTACACATTTCACAGCATTCATCATAGCACGTACCCTCCCCAATGTCCATTTCCCCACCACCCTCTCCCGTCCCCCCTCCCCCCAGCAACCCTCAGTCTGTTTTTTGAGATTGAGTCTTTTATGGTTTGTCTCCCTCCCAATCCCATCTTTTCATTTTTGAAACCTTGGATTTTGAGAGAACTAGGTTTAGGTGAAAAGGAGGTCCTGTTTCATATTGTGGTCTGTAGACCAAAAATTATTAGGATGATTTTTTTTTTTAAGTTAAGAGAAATTGCTTAGTTTCCTGGTTGTTTTAGAAGATTAGGGTTGATAGAGATTTACTGAAACTTGAAGTTTGATATTGAAAGAGGAAAACCATAGTTTTTTACAGCTTGTCCACTTGGTGCTTCTGTGAGGTGAGCCAGGATTGGAGGTTGAAAGTACTATGAATGGAACCCAAGGAGATCTATGGAATATGTTTGCTCTTTTCTTTTCCTTTTATTTATTTTTTTTTAAAAGATTTTATTTATTTGACAGAGAGACCAGAGAGGGAACACAAGCAGGGAGGAGTAGGAGAGGGAGAAGCAGGCTTCCCTCTGAGCAGGGATCCCAATGAGGGCCTTGATCACAGGACCCTGGGATCATGACTTGAGCTGAAGGCAGCCGCTTAACAACTGAGCCACCCAGGTACCCTGTTTTCTCTGTTCAAAGTAGACGCACTCCCATAATCTTTGGTGTAGGTTTAGGTAAGTCACATATTTTCTTTATGTCTCAGTTTCTGCTACAAAGTGAGGAAATTGGATTGATTACTACTCAGTTTTTGGCTTTAGTTAGGGTTACTAGATAAAATACAGATAACCTAGTTTAAATTTGAATTTTAGATTAATGGTGAAAAAGTTTTTAGTATAAATATTGCATAAGGCATGCATTATTAAAAAAAATCCATTGTTTATCTGAAATTCAAGTTTAACTGGGCTTACTGTATTTTTATTTGCTGAATCTGGCGACCCTACTTCAACATTTTTGTCTTTAATTTAGCTTTAGGAAGGAATTATAGATGCATAGACAGGAATGAATTTATTCACTCAAGACTCCCTATTATCAGCAGTAGTGTCTAGTGCTTAAAGAACAGCTCTGTTTCATTTGTGGTTGCACCATGAAGCAATTCCTTTTCTGCCCTAGGCACATAATGTTTAGGTTTGTACTTTCGGTGGTAAACAATTTATTTTTTTTAATTTTTAAATTTAAAAAAGGATTTATTTATTTATTTTAGAGAGAACTTGAGCAAGCACAGGAGGAGGGTGGGGCAGAGGTAGAGGGAAAGAGTGTCTGCTGAGTGTCCATGCTGAGCCTGGAGTCTGACTAGGGGCTCCATCTCATGACCCTGAGACCATGACCTGAGCAGAAACCGGGAGTCAGTTGTACAACCGTCTGTGCCACCAAGGTTCCCTGGTAAACAATTTAAATACCTGAAAAAAAAAGTTTTTTAAATTTCTAAAAGTAACACATTTGGGTCAGGAAATGGTATGTACTATTTTTTTTTTCTATAGAAGATAAAACTCTACCTGTCCTCCAGTTATATGATTGACTTTAAGATATGTTCTAAGGCAGCTGACTGTTCTGATGGTAAATAATCTTTCAGGAAATTATTATACCTATGATTTGGCCCCCTGTGAATTTGGAAAATAATCAATGTATGCAGTATAAACATTTTATATTTTATTTTATTTTATTATTTTTTTAAACTCCTAGTGCATGCTGATATTGTTTTTTTTTTTAAGATTATTTATTTATTTATTTGACAGATCACAAGTAGGCAGAGAGGCAAGCAGGGGGGGGGGAGAAGCAGGCTCCCTGCTGAGCAGAGAACCCAATGCGGGGCTCGATCCCAGGACCCTGAGATCATGACCTGAGTCTAAAGCAGAGGCTTTAACCCACTGAGCCACCCAGGCGCCCCTAAACATTTTATATTTTAACAGCCCACTGTTAATCTTGTATTTGCTATATCTTGAAGAATTTCAGTGTTGAAATTCTTTTTCAAGGAGTATAGTTTTTAATTTTTTATAATTTTTGAGAGTTTTAAAGAAAACTAGGCCAAATCTTTTACTCACCTGTCTCTGAAATTCGTGAATTTTCAAATTCATTCATTCATTCATTCAATAGTCAACAAAAAATTGAGTGTCTTTTATGAGCCAGGCTCTTGTAATCAGTGTTCTAGATCTTCAGGTGCTTATCTTTGACAGAGGAGTTAAATCACATGCATTCTAGGGATAATGTGATGAAGGCCTTGAAGTAATACAAATACCGTGGAAATTGAGAGGAGGATGAGAACCCATCAGTCGATAGATTGAATGGCAGAACCTCTTAGAGGAGGTGGTATGTAATCTAGATCATTGTGATAAATGTTGGGTGAGGAAGACAGGCCTACAGAAAGGTATGAAGGAGGAAAAGGCAGGGAATCCATATTCTCAGTTCTACAAAGCATACACTTTTTTGGGTTAAAAGTAATTGATAATATTGTTTACATGTAGTTTTTGGTTCACTAATACTCTTCATCTGCATTAAGTATATTGGAATGAAATTTCTTCAGTGTGTATATTAGAGAGATCTTTAGATGTCAGTGTAGCTCTCTGAAAAAATGTTTATGAAATATGTTACATGTACAAAAATGTGTAATTGCATATATAAAGCTCAAAAAAATAGAATATTATCACACCATTTAAACCTGTGTGCCCCTTCCTGATTAGACACCCCTTTTCCTTTCCTTTGGAAGTAAGCAGGTACTGAATTCTATCATTTCTTTGCTTTTCTTCATAAACTTATTTTATGTGTATACAACTCCCCCAAACATTGTTTACTTTTACTTGTTTTTGAACCTTATATAAATGGGAGCATACTATGTGGATTTTTTTCTGAAACTTTTCCACTTTGGTTACTATGTTTCATTCATATTTTCCCCCCCACTAAGGTTCCACCCTTGTTTTTATGAAGTGTAAGGATTTCACTGAGGTAAACAGCTAGATTGGGGTTGCTGCTTGTGGGGCATGGGTATCTGTAATTTCCTAAATATTGCCAAGTTACTTTCTGTTGTGGTTGTGCTGTTTTAGTTTCCTCCCTGCGGTGTATGAGAGTTACTATTGCTCTCCTGTCTACATGCTGTCTGTTATTTGGTATGAGCAAATCATATGCCTAATAAGAAAAGTCTAGTATCTAGAGCATGTAAAGAAGACTTACAGCTCAACAATAAAATGAACAAGAACTCATTTTAGAAACAAAGGATTTGAATGGACATTTCTTCAGACAAGATGTACAAATGGCCCATAAGCACCTGAAAAGAAGCTTGATTTCATTAGCCACCAGGGAAGTGCAAATGAATACCACAATGAAATACCATGTCATACCCACAGGGATGGATGTAGTAAAAAAGATAATAGCAAATGTTGAGGAGATAGTGGAGAAATTAGAATCTTCATACACTGTTATGAGGAATGCAAGGTGATGGAACTGCTTTGGGAAACAGTCTGGTACTTCCTCAAACAGCTGAACATAGGGATTGCAAATGGCACAGCAACTACACTCCTAGGTTTATACCCAAAGAAAAATTAAAATATATATTCACACCAAAACTTGTATGCAGGTGTTCAGTGTCAATATTCATAATAGCCAAAAAATAGAAACAAATGTATGCCAGTTGAGAAATGGATAAATAAAATGTGGTTTGTATATACAGGGATATATTACTCAGCCATAGAAGGAATGAAGTACAGATTCATGCTACAACATAAATAGATGAACCGTGAAAACATGATGCTAAATGATAAAAGTGAGTCACAAAAGGCCACATATTGTATGGTTACATTTATACAAAATTTCCAGAATATACAAATGTATACAGTGAGAAAATATGTCAGTGATTGCCTAGAGCTGGGAGTTGGGTTGGGAGTAGATGGGAGATTTGATAGTCAGTATTGTTTCTTTTTAGGATGATGAAATGTCCTAAAGTTGATTGTGCTGGTGGTTGCACAATTCTGTGAATATGTGAAAAACCATTGAATTGTACACCTAAGAGAAGGGAGGATATTAAAACAAAACAAAACACACAAAAGGTTGCTATGTTGTGAGCAGCCCTATGGAGAGACTCGTGTGGTGAGGGAGCAAGACTTGCCCATAGCCATCTGAGTGAGCTTAGAAGCAAATTCCTCCTTCCTCCCTTTTACACAGAACCAAGCCTTTAGATGATCCTATAACCCGGCCAGTAGTTTTGACTGCAGCTTTGTGACAGACCATGGGCCAGAGGTACCCAGTTTAGCTGCCTAGATTGCTGACCCATAATAACTGTTAGATGGTAAATGTTCATTGTTTTAAATGAGTCTTGAGGTAATTTGTTATGCACAACAAATAATACATGGGCAGTAGCATTGCATTATGGGTTTCCTTTCATTTGGTGTTATGGAAAGCCATGATGGTTAAATTAATATACTATAATTGACTCTTCTTTTTATCATTTTGTTAACCACAACTCATGTCTAAGAGTTAGTAATATATTTCTTGAGATATTCTCTAAATTATTGGCGCGGGGGGGGGAATTTATGCTTAGAATATATATATTTTTTAAAGATTTTATTTATTTATTTGTCAGAGAGAGAGAGGGAGAGAGAGAGAGCGAGCACAGGCAGAGGCAGAGGGAGAAGCAGGCTCCCCACCAAGCAAGGAGCCCAATGCGGGACTCGATCCCAGGATGCTGGGATCATGACCTGAGCTGAAGGCAGCCACTTAACCAACTGAGCCACCCAGGTGTCCCTGCTTAGAATATTTTCAATTTGTTTTATTATAATTAAAAATTTTTGTAATCCTATGTGCTGCATTATGAATCTTTATCAGCCAGGGCAGGCCACTTCCAGACCATATAGCAGTACAGACTATTTCTCATATTTTCATGATCTTCTGGTAACTCTTATGTTTGAAAGTTATGGATGGTATTAATATATTTTAGGCAGATTTATTTTATTATTTATGGCTTTAGCAGAGCACTTAGAAAATAGTTACTGAGGGAGAAACTCCAGTTCCCTACAGCCTCATTCTATTGAAACCATACGAAAGGAGGGTAAAGAAGTTTTTTTTCTTTTCCTTTGAATATTTCTGTATTTCAGTTGAAGAAAGATTGACTCTGTGAATAAGGAACTCGTGGGTTTTGAAATTTGATTTTAAAAATGAAGACATGTTTAAAAAGGTTTTAAGGATTCTCTTTGTCCTTTATTTTTCCTACCTTTTAAAAAGTACAAAAGATGTATATTTATTAATATACAAAGATATCAGTAAAGTGTTGTTATATGAAGAAAAGCAGGCCATAGAAGTTTTCTCCTAGAAGTTTTATAGTTTTAGTTCTTATATTTAGGTCTGTGATCCATTTTTAGGGGTTAATAGCATATGTGTGAGATAGGGATCTAGGTTCCTTGATGAATACACAGTTGATTTGGTATCATTAGTTGAAAAGATTATCCTTTCCATATTGCATTTGTTGTCCTTTATTCCTTGCCCATTGCATTACCTTGCCATTTTATGTTGGGAGTCAATAGATATATGTGCATCTATTTCTGGACTCACTCTTCTGTTAGTTTTGTAAGTCTGTCCCTATGTCAGTACCGTACTGCCTTTCTTACTGTAGCTTTATGTGTGGTTTGAAATTGGTTAGTATAAAGTCTTTACCTTTGTTCTTTATTTTCAAAGATCTGTTTCAGAGAACGGTTTTTAATTTTGTAGTGTACATGTCATGTACATATTTTGTCAAGTTTATATCTTAATTTTATGGCTTTTGATGTTACAATTGGGATTAAAAATAATTTTCTACTTATTCATTGCTCATATGTAGAAGTGCAGTTTTTTGTATTCCCTTAGTATCTGGTAGCCTTTCTAAATTCCCATACTACTGCTAGTAGTCTTTTGGTTACATTTAAAGAGTTTCCTACATAATGTGATCATTGAATAAAGACAGTTTTATTTCTTCCTTTCCAGTCAGTATGCCATTTCTTTCTTCCTTCCTGCCTGCCTTCTTTCTTTCCTTCTTAATTTCTTTCTTTGACCTACTGCATTGGCTAACACCTCAAATCCAACATTATGATAGAAGTGGAAAGCAGACAATCATGTGTTAATCCCAGTCTGAGGGAGAAAGGATTGAGTCTTATGAATGATACAAAAAGTACTAACTATAAACATTTTCAAATGTTAAATTAGACTTAATAAAAATTAAAAACTTCTGCATTTTAAAAGGCTGCTTTTTTTTTTTTTTAGATTTTATTTATTTATTTGACAGAGATCACAAGTAGGCAGAGAGGCAGGCAAAAGGAGAGGAGGGAAGCAGGCTCCCTGCTGATCAGAGAGCCCGTTGTAGGGCTCTATCCCAGGACTCTGGGATCATGACCTGAGCCGAAGGCAGAGGTTTTTAACCCACTAAGCCACCCAGGCTCCCAAAAGACTGCTTTGAATGAGAAAAAATATTTGCAATTCATGTATCTGACAAAGGACTTTTATCCAGTGTTTATAAAGAACCTCTATAAATCATTAATAAGGCAGACAACCCAAATTATAAAATTGGTAAAAGATTTCGATAGACACTTCACAAAAGAAGATATTTGAATTCACAGGAGGCACATTTAAAATTCTCAATATACTCAGTAATTTAGGGAAATGCAAAGCAAATCAAAACTATAAACAACTCTTTACCTATAAGAATGATTACAATTGAAGAGATTGACTTTATCAAGGGCTGGTGAAAATGTGGAACAACCAGAACTTACATGAATTGCTAGTGGGAGTGTATGATGATACAGGCAGTATGGAAAACAGCGTGGCAGTTTCCTGTTAGCTTGAACATGCGTTTATGGGATGATCCAGCGATTCCACTCCTAGTTATAAAATAAAAGATTACATCACAAATGATTTACACTCAAATGTTCAGAGATCAAAACTGGAAGTAGCCCAAATGTCCATCAATAATTACACAGTAGAACACTATTCCACAGTAAAAAAGGAACTGCTGATACCATCACAGCATGTAATCGAAAAACATTTTGCTGAGCAAAAGAAGCCAGACACAAAAGAGTACATACCGTATAATTCCATTCAATTCATCTTAGAGCCAACAAAACTAATCTATAATAAAGCAGATTAGTGATTGCCTAGGGCCAGAGTGGGAGGAATTGACTGCAGAGGAGCAAGAGAGAATTTTTTGCAGTAATAGAAATGTTCTGTTTGAATTTTAACTGGTTAGTGGTTACACTGTGTGTGTTTTTGTCAAAACTTCCAACATTACACTTAAAGTGGATATTTTATGTAAATTGTGACTTAGTACAGTTGATTTAAAAAAGCAAGGGTGTAAATAGCATTTATAGAATAAGCATAGATGTTTTATATAGAGTAATTCTATGTAAAATTTTTAAATGTATGTATACACACATGCATAGGAAATGTTTGAAAGGATGTTCAGCAAATTGTTGCTGATTATGTCTAGATGGTGAAATTTTAGGTGATTTAAAAGAATGATTGGACTTTCCTATGTTATTTCCCATAATATTTCCTATATTATTTGGACATTTCCTAATGATTTCCTATATTTATAATATTTCCTATATTTTTTCAATGAACATGTCTTGACAAAAGCAAAATATTTCTTTTTTATTTGTTATCTGGAAGTTTTATTCCTTGATGTTTTCATCTTTTAAATATTGAATAAGCACTATAATAATTATGAAATATGTTTA
The DNA here is from genome assembly GCF_963455335.1 of Martes martes. Lineage (NCBI taxonomy): Eukaryota > Metazoa > Chordata > Mammalia > Carnivora > Mustelidae > Martes > Martes martes. Next base: position 39,320,752 of record NC_137902.1, on the reverse strand, counting down.
GATCTTAAATACTTTTATTCTTTAATCACCACCGATTAGGAACAAAGCCTTACGTTACCTTTGATGATCCTTGGTCCTCCTCTCACCCCATTTTTTTTTTTTTAACCTCTCCTCAGACATAACTGATGCCCTAAATTTGTGTTTATTATTTTCTTGTTATTTTTAATAGTTGTATCACATTTGCCTCTCTAAGCTGTGTTCTTTTAATCTTCACACTGTTGAACTTAATAACTAGAATCATACTGTGTGTATACTCTCATCACTTGCTTTTTTATCCCACATAATATGAGACTTGAGAGACTCACCCCTATTTCTGTATATGGTTGTAGTCCACTGATATTTAATTGTTGTATTGTATTACATTATATGAGTATTCCCTAATTTGATCTTTGTGCTCTTGGTGAATAATTGGGTTGTGAATTTTTTTCCTGTTACGAGCAGTGGTTATGTGAAATTTTTTAAAGTTTATTTATTAAATGTTGGTAATCTCTACACCCACTGTGGGACTTGAAATCATGACCCTGAGATCAAGATCTGAGCTGAGATCAAGAGTTGGACACATAATTGACTGAGCTACCCAGGCACCCTTGATTTTTCTCATTTGTAACGGTGTTGAAGTGCCTGTTATCATATGTATGTCTTTGAACATTCATGGAAGTGTTAATACAGTATAGAGTCCTAAAAGTGGTATTGTCTGGCCAAATGAGATTTAAATTGTGTAGTGGCAATTGTTGCCCCAATTTTTTTTCACTCTGTATTTCCCCCTAATAATGTGTAGGTACATTTTTTTCCACTCCCTTGCCCACATTATCTGTTACCAATCTCTATATTTTTCTGTATTTTAAAATTAATGTTTCAGTTTTCATCAAAATACTTGGATATTGTTTGAAGATAATGAACACAAAGGGCTTATAATGAACACAGAGGCAATTTCTGTTTTCTTATTTCTAGGTAGTTACCTCCATGGTTCGTAAACTTAATGCTTATGTGTATTATATAAGCACATTATAATGCATATACATACTTATCAGCTTTAGATTATACATTGCCTTCTCGTTACGTGGATTTGGGAATCTTAAATTCCTTACTTTCCTCTTCTGCATTCCAGCTATGGTTATAACCCTGTTTTTGTTGAAATAACAGTCAGTGACCACTTAACTATTGTTCTATAGAGCCAAGTAGTAGTCTATGACTACTTTTTCTTTCTTATGTATCTTTATAAAGTTACCTCATTTTTTCAGTGACACAACTTTTCATATACACATTCTTAATTTTTACCAGATGCTCTTCTATATCATCTATTATATCTCTTCTGTCAATCTCTAATATTCTGGAGGTCTTTGCTCCTAGAGCCTTCCATAATCCTGCTTTAATATGAACCTGAATTCTCTGGGCTTCCTGCTCAGTCACCATGTGGAAGACCTCTATCCTGGCCAGTTTCTCCAGAGAATCATCTGTTCTCTCATTGTGTTTTAGTCTTGATAATTTAAACCTTGCTCCTCAAAATGTATTCCATAAACCAGCCACATTAAGTATCATCTTTGAGCTTGTTAGGAAATAATAGAATCTCAGGCTGCATTCCAGATCTGCAACAAGGTGATTTGTATGCGTTGAAAAATTTGAAACCCTGGGGCTGTGCTATAGTGCGGTAACAGTAACAATAGGAACAACAAAATATTGTTGTTATGCAAAAATAATACAAGGTGTCTGTAACTCTTCCATCTGTAACTAATGCCATCTGCCTCCAGGATGGCAGTTGAAGAGAGACCTGGTTGGAGGATCTCAGTGAATATTTTTAAGGGACTAGAAGTGACAAATACTACTCTCCCCATATTATATTGGCTGGGAATCTGTCACATGGCTTCTCACATAATTGCAAGAGAGAGTGGAAAATGTCGTCTCTGGTTTGCCTGGGAACGGAAAGTTTGTAATAGGTAAATAGCATTGACACTGTTTCAGTAAGTCATTCTGGTTCACAAACTGTTTCATTCTTTTTCCCACACATAGAGCGCACTAATCCCCTATCCAACCAGTCATTGCCTTTGGTTCAAAGTACAGGATCTCTATGACTGGCTGTCAAGTCCGCATCAGCCTTTCTTTTTAAAGTGAACTAAAATGACCTATTTACCCCCTACCCCCACCCCCCCAAACGTATTATAGTAAGACTACAACATGATTAGTAATCAATCCCATTTGGAAGGTGAAGCATAGAGAGACAGAAGTCACTCTTCTGTAACAGTTCCTTAATCTTTACGGACGGACATTATAAAGGAAGATTCCCATCCATGGAAGGAAAGGATATTTAAGTAGATTCTGATTTTGTTCCTAGGGACAAACTCTCACATTCTTTTTTCTTTATGGCCACAGGCACCATCCTCTAAAAGGTTCTCACCCCACCCACTTGTCTTATTTGGCCACATCCCACATCCAAGTTTGATATTTGGAGCTTGAGCTTCTTGGGTATTGTGAAGTTAGTCTTTTTGTAGAAGGTTGGACTCCCAGAGATTGCTGTTAGGTCTTGAACAGTCACACTTTCCAAATCTGGTTTACAGTTTTCTGCCAGTGTGTTTCCCTTAGAAATTTAGCAGACTCGTTATCCATTTGCTTCTAGTCGATCACAGTGCCAATAACCAAATTTGTTTTTGAGACATAGTTCTGAAATCTGTTCTATTTTTCTGCTTTCTTGCTTCGACTCCTCTGTCTTGTTTCAGTGGAAGCCATCTGTAATGTCACACTATAATCTGATTTTCTCTGGGGCAATTTTTTTCTTGTAATACCCTGATAGAAATAGCTGGTACTAACCAACACACCATCATTTTCAATTTCTAGCTTTTTCAAGACCCATAGAGGTTAAAGTTCATCAGGTGTGTGGTTTGTCTTCTGAGTTAGAGCCATCAGCAGAGTTTCTAAATATTTTCCCTTTCATGACATGGATCATCATCACCCCATTCTCTATATGAAGTTCCTCATTGCCTACAAAGTGATGACTAAATAAATACAACTTATTTAGGTTTTTGTAACGATAGCACCCTACTTCTGGTAGAAGTTTCTGGGTGGGGAGGTGGTCAGGGACAAATTGTTTTATTTATAGACTTTTATTGCATCTCTGTTTCTTAGCCTTTAGATTGTTTCCATTCATAACCTGAAGCCTGAGCCCTGTGATGGTTTTTTTTTTTTAAATAGGCAAGTTAGTTCATTTTTAAAAAAAATTTGTTTTGAGAGAGAGTGCATACACAAGAGATCATGAGTGGGGTGGGCAGGGAGCCTGATGTGGGGCTTCATCCCAGGTCCCTGGGTTCATGACCTCAGCTGAAGGCAGATGGTTAACTGAGCCACCCAGGTGCCCTGAATTAGTTCATTTTGTATCTTTATACATCATTTCATGTATTTTACATTGTGGCCTTCTTTACCTTGCCAAATCATCAATTTAGCATTAATTAATTTATTAATATTTATATATTAATATAATTAATATTTCCATATTTTCTTCCTTCAAAAAACATGTTGAGATTTTTTTTTTGTCTCCTTTGGTGCCCTCTCTCATTTGTAGCCTTCTTATTTATACCTTTATTTCTTTATTTTTTACTAGTTCTTTGTCAGATATGTGCTTTGTAAATATTTTCTCTCAGTCTGTAGTATTTCTTTTCACCCTTCACAGAGCAAAATTTTTTATATTTATGATATCTATAAATTGTCCTCTTGGGGATCATGACTTTGGTGTCAAGTGTCAGAGTTCTTTGTCTAGCCCTAAATCCTAGAGACTTTCTTCTATAATTTTTTTCTCCCTAAAAGTTTTATAGCTTTATGTTATACACGTATTGAATTAATGTTTGTATTATGTATGAAACTTAGGTCAAGGCTCATTTTTTTTCCTGTTGTTCTGGCACCATTTATTGAGAAGCTATCTTTCTTCTATTGAATGGCTTTATCAAAAATTTTCTGGGCATATTTGTGTGGATGTATCTATGGGTTCTCTATTCTGTTCCATTAACTTATATGTCTGTCCCTCTGGCAATACCACACAGTCTTGTTTATGGTAACTCTGTAATTAAAGTCTTATAATCAGTAGACTGATTTTTCCCATTCTGTTTTTTTCTTTCAAAGGTATTTTGGCTGTTGTGGGATTCTTTGTTTTTCCATATACATTTAGAACTAATCTTGTCTTTTTTTTCTTTTCCATCTCTTTTTTGCACAACACAGATCAAAAGTAGGAGGCTTGACTGACTGAGCCACCTAGGTGACTCAAAATAATCTTGTCTATGTATACGAAAAATTATTGATGAGATTTTGATAGGAATTATGTTAAACTTGTGTATCAGTTAGGAAAGAATATCTTTACTTTGTTGAACTCCAGTCCACGAATACAGTATGTGTCTTTATGTTATTAGTTCTCTGATTTCTTTCACCAGCATTCTGTGCTTTTCAGCATAAAAGATCTTTGTTTTATACCTAAGTATGTAATTTTTTAATGATTGTGTTGTATTTTTAATTTGTGTCCTTGTTTTAATTGATAGTATATACAAGTACAACTAATTTTAGTAAGCTTCTGTTATGTCATGCACATTGCTGAACTCACTTATTCTGGGAGTGTTTTGGTAGACTCCTTGGGAATTTTTATATAGACAGTCATGCCAGCTGCAAATAGGTGCAGTTTTATTTCTTACTTTCCAATCTGCATGCCTCTTATTTCCTTTTCTTGCCTTATTGCACTGGTTATCGCCAAGAGAACATTATGTAGCCATTTCATTCTTTTAGAGTACATGTGCTAGTGACACATTCTTTTAATTTACTTTTATCTCAGAATGTCTTGATTTCCCTTTCCTCTCTGAAAGGATATTTTTGTTGGATGTACATTCTGAGGTGATAGTTCTTTTCTTTCAGTCGTTGAAAAGTATTGTGTCTCCTCTTAATGGTCTCTCTGGTTTCTGATTAAATACTTGCTGTCATTTAAATGATTTTTCCCTTGTAGGTAAGGTGTTGTTGCTCTCTCACTGCTTTCATGACGTTTTCTTTGAGGTGTTCAGAAGTATGACTATGACATGTCTTGGTAAGGAGTTCTTTAAGTTTATCCTGTTTGGAGTTTGCTCAGAATCTTAAGTCTGTAAGTGTATGTATTACCTTCTGTGAAATTTGGGAATTTTCAGCCATTACTTCAAATGCTTTTTCAACTCAGTCCTCTGTGATGACATGAATATTGGCTCTTTAGTTACAGTCCCCGAGACACACACACTCTCTCTTTTTTCCTTTCTTTTTTTTTTTTTTTAGTTTTCTTTCTCTCTGTCATTCAGATTGGGTAGTTCTCTTCTGTCTTCTGGTTCACTGACTCTTTTCTGTGGTCCCACCATTCTGATATTGAACCCATTTCTTGATTTTTGTATTTTGATAATTATATTTTTCAGTTCTGAAATCGCCTTTTGGTTCTTCTTTATATCCTGTATTTCCTTGCCGAGGCTTTGTTGTTGTTGTTGTTGTTGTTGTTTTTTAACCAAGACACAGCAGTAATGGGGATGAAAATCCCTGCTGTTACTCAGTTTTCTCTAATACCATCCTGATGAGAATATTGGGATGCTTTGTTACATCTTGGTGGGAGTAGAAGTCTAGTTTATCTTCTGTAGTTGCTGGACTGGGTGGGGTTGTAGCTGCAGTTTTTTTCTGTGGTGTCTGGCTGGAGTAAGGTGTCTAAAAGTTTTACTGTCTTAAACTTTTTTGTCTTTCTGGGCTGACCCTTTTCTGCTTGTTGAGTAGAAAGAGTTGGCTTTCCTTGAAGTTGTTTTTTTTTTTCCTTCAGTCTGTACTTCTTGATGTTTCTGAATTGCCAGTTCTTCATCTGTAAGTTTGGGTTATATAAACAAAACCCAAGGAACCTCGATACCGTATCGTTCTTTAAAGCCTGAGGTCCCTAGCTGGTCTGCCTTCTTATTTGCCTTTCAGAGTCTTTATTTATTTTATATATAATGTCTGCAGTTTTTAGTTGTACTTAGTGAGACAAAGAAGGAAAAATATGTTTACTCCATCTTCCCAGAAACATAAGCTTTTCATTTTTAAAAGTAATTTTACCATCATTTTAATAGTTTTGGTGGAAGAGGAACTAAACTTAAGTGTTTAATCCATACTTTTATTATTTATTAATGTTTTAGTACATTTGTATGAATTAGGGAGATTACATATTTTATTTGCTCAGTGCTTGTTTTGTACATGGCACACTGTGTGGGAAGGCCTTTGAGAAATGATTGAGAGCATGAAACTCTGCTTGACTAAGATTTTTCAAAAACCTCCATTCTATAAATGAATCCCTTCAGTGTTACTCCCAGAAAGATTAGATTGCTTTTAGGTGAATTTCTTGAGGGTAGTTGATGTAGAAGATGATACTTTAATACCATAACCTGATTTTTAGGTTAAAATGACATTTTTTTGCCAGGAATACTGATATAATATATTCTTTAAATTTATAGTTTATAAATTATAATTCTTATGCTATAATCTTTTGCATCTATCTTGATTTGTTAAAAAATAATTTTATTATATTCTCAGGAAGGATAACTTTTTTTAAAAAAAGATTTATTTATTTGTCAGAGAGAGTGAGCACAGGCAGACAGAGTGGCAGGCAGAGGCAGAGGGAGAAGCAGGCTCCCTGCTGAGCGAGGAGCCTGATGTGGGACTCGATCCCAGGATGCTGGGATCATGGCCTGAGCCGAAGGCAGCTGCTTAACCAATTGAGCCACCCAGGCGTTCCAGGAAGGATAACTTTTATATTAGATTCTGTCAAAGCATTAACATTTTAAAGAATTATTGGAAGTCTTAAGTTTGTTAATTCAGTTGAGATACTGTTAGGAATGTTCTAGTACTTACCCAGGTAACATAGTAGTTAAGGATATGGGCCCTGGAGCCAGCTTCAGTGCTTACTGTATGGACTTGAGCAGGGGTTTACCATCCATATAGTGGAGATGATAACAGTTCTGCTACTTCATAGGGTGGTTGTGACAACATGAAATCTTTTTTTTTTTTAAACTTGTTAAGACTGAAATTTATTTTTTTTTTTTATTTTTTTTTTTATTTTTTTATTTTTTTATTTTTTTTAAATATGGAACGCTTCACGAATTTGCGTGTCATCCTTGCGCAGGGGACTTTAAAGAAAATATGTCAATTCTGTTACATACACAGCATATTCTACAATTTGGTATAGTTCTGAGAGCATTAGGCTTGTGAGTTAGGAAACCCGAGTTCCACTTCCTACTTTCATGAGCAGCCGCTTGACTCTGGCAAGTGAGCAATCTTGCTTTCTCTCTCTCTGCCTTACTTTACTCATTTATAAAAGTGGGCTTGGGGGGAGGCTGGGTGGCTCAGTGGGTTGGGCCTCTGCCTTCAGCTTGGGTCATGATCTCGGGGTCCTGGGATTGGGTCCCGCATTGGGCTCTCTGCTCAGCACAGAGCCTGCTTCCCCCTCTCTCTTTCTCTGCCGGCCTCTCTGCCTACTTGTGATCTCTCTCTGTCAAATAAATAAAATCTTAAAAAAAAAGTGGCCTTGGGTTTGAACTGGTTGATCTCCAAGAGTCCTACCAGTTCTTCCATTCTGGTTTTTTGTCTCCCACTGAATCATAAGTGAGCTAGCTATAACACAGTTCATGGGGAGAGCATATTTTACAGCCTAGAGAAGAAAGAAGAAAAAAAAAAAGCTTGGAGTGGGGAGAAACAGTATGGGCTTACAGAAAACAGTAAGGGCTGATACATTGATAATTAGGTTTATTTCACTGATTCTAACCTAGGGAAAAACTAACACTTGTAGTTGGAAGGGAAGAGCTCTTGATTCAGCATGATGGATGCATTTCTAACAGATATGCCTGTCCCAGCATTGAAATGGGCCACGTTAAGTGCTTCCTGACACCGGAAGGACAAAGGCCAAGGCCAGATTGGCAAGTGATGCTTCAGAGTCAGACCAAAGTTATTTCCACCTCAGCCAGGGATGGTGCTGGATGACTTCTAGAAACCTTCTGGCCTCCCCTGGGTGGAAATCATGACATGATAAAGTTGTTAAAATAATCAACAAAAGAAAGCCATATTGTAGTGTAGCAAAGTAGTTGGACTTTAACTGAGTGTTCTCAGTTAATGACATTTGTATTCTAAATTTATTTCTGTTTTTTTTTGTTTGTTTCTTTGTTTCTTTCTTTCTTTCCATGTAGTGTTAGACTTATTTGTTCTCAGTTTTGAAAATGTTGCTCCTCCTGAGCCTTGCATAGTTTTTGGTGATTCATCTGGGAAGAGCAGCACTCTTACTTTCTTTGTTTTGACTGATGTGTGAATGTTTGGCACTTTTCTTTTAAGCTAAGCTGGGAACTGTGAATTTGGGTTCTTGGGTTTTGTTGACATACCAGCTAAATTTGTCATTGACTGTGTGAGTACGTTGCCAGCTTCTTTGGAGATGTTTATGGATCCGGGTGGAAAATTTTGATAGTACAATCTTATAGTTTCTGCTCTGAAGCAGTCTTTGAAGGAATATATGTGGGGGAGCACACCCTTGGGGAAAAAGTTATTCTTACTCCTTTTATTGAATTATAATGCTCCTTTTCCTACTTACTGCGGTAGAATTTGGTCATCAGAGGAACAGTTGTCTCACCCTGACTTAGTGTCTGGTTGAGGAGGTTGTGTGTGTGTATGTACATTTCCTAAACTACCTCAGATCTCCTTTACCCACTGGGTGTCCTCTTCCTTCTGAGTTGGGACTAGATTGCACTGTGCTAGTGGATAAATCATTTTATAGCAGGTTTTCAGTGTTTGCACTATTGGGATTTGGGGCCGGAAATTCTTCATTGTGGGAGGCTGTCATGTACATTATAAGATATTTAGTAGTATCCCTGGTGTCTTCTTACTGGATGCCAGTAGCACCCCACAGTTAGGGCAATCAGAAATATCTCCAAAAGTCCTGTGGGTGGCAAAAATCGCTCCAGTTGAGAACCACTGACTTACGGATGCCTCTCCACCAGCCCTCTGTCGTCCTGCTCCCATCTGGTTTCTCCATGTTACTGGTCTTGCTCATGTCTTCCTCCCTGTGACTGTGCTGTGCTCAGCTAATTAGGTGGAAAGTTCCCAAGGGGAAGGTGGGGAATAGGGCAGAAGTAGTGAAATCAATGGGGAATAGGGCAGAGCTGGTATAAGGTGTGGCCCTGAGTAGTGGCTGATCCCTGCAGCACACAGACGGGTGTGTTTTTTGGTGGCAGCTAACGGTTAGACTTAAAAACAAATGTTTCTTGACGTGAAAGTGAGCTGACAGTGACAGTGGTTTCATGCTCATCAGGTAAGTGATGTCTTCATGCTGTCTGAAGTCCACCTTGGGAGTCTGCGGTTTTGAAAGAAAGCTCCAGGGATGTTCTGTCTTTAATGTTTTTATTTGAAAGAAACAAAGAGGAGATAGACTGCTTCTTGATGAACTCCCATGTTCAATTTCGATTTCGTTGTTGAGGTGACTTTAATAGCTAGATACTGTTAACAGGCTTTTTTTTTTTTTTAACATATATGAAACGAGGTAGGAGAATTTGTAAATATGAAGCAGCAAATGTTTGATGAGTGCAACTGGGCATAGTGCCATACCTTCAAGAAAGGCTGAGTCCTGAAGAGCGAGGCAGGTAACTTGGAATGATGCCACCATGTAAGGGGCCGTAGCTCTCTCTCAGGTGGAGGCAGACGCTAAGGGGTGGACAAGGAGAGCTCTTACAGATAACTTGAGAATTGGAACAGGTGTTCACAGTCCTTGTTTATAGTCAAACAATCAGTGTTTGTTATTAGTACTTTTCTTCTGTGTTTCATGGATTTTTTTTTTTTTAACCTAGTCAGGGTCATCCTTGAATGCCTGTTTTTTTTTTAATTAAAAAAAAATTTTTTTTTAAGATTTTATTTATTTATTTGACAGAGATCACAAGTAGGCAGAGAGAGAGAGAGGAAGGGAAGCAGGCTCCCTGCTGAGCAGAGAGCCCGATGTGGGGCTCGATCCCAGGACCCTGGGATCATGACCTGAGCCGAAGGCAGAGGCTTTAACCCACTGAGCCACCCAGGTGCCCCTGAATGCCTGTTTTTTTATAAACTTTATTTTCTTAACATTTATTGCTTAATAGTCCCCATTTTTAATAACTTTTAATAACTGCCTGTTGTATTTGTGATTATATCCTGATTTACTTACCCATTTCCCTATTGTTAAACATATAGCTTGCTTTAAAGAATTTTGCTACTGTTAATATCCTTTGATGAATATCTTTGGGCATACATTTTGTAAAGTCTTTTCTTTCTTTTTTTTTTTTTAAGATTTTATTTATTTGAGAGAGAGAGAGAGAGAGATAGAAAGAACATGGGTGGGGTCAAGGGCGGAGGGAGAAGCAAACTGTCTGCTGAGCAGGGAGCCTGGTGCAGGGCTTGATCCTGGGACTCCAGGATCATGACCTAAACCAAAGGCAGATGCTTAACTGACTGAGTCACCCTGGTGCCCCGGGGCATACATTTTAAATCCATAGTTCAGATGATTTCTTTAGGATAGTATTATGAACTAGAATCATTGAGTAAGATGGTGTGGATATTTTTAAGGCTTTTGATTTATATTTATGAACTGCTTTACTGAAAGGTTTTTTTTTTTTCTTTTTTTTTGAGGTTATAATTAACACTCTCACCTACAGGGTTTTGAGCGGCCATTTTAGGGCATGTTTACCAACTGATTTAAGAGATGGAAAACATCTCGTCTTTCTTTGCCTATTTAAAGTATTAGTGAAGTTGATTTTTTTGTTGTTTTTCCTTTACAAGTTTATTAATTTCTTTTAGAAATAAGCTGTACATACCCTTTTCCCATTAATCTTTTGAGGTGTTACTTTTTTCCTGAATATTTTGTACAGTTTCTTTATTAAAGGAAGTAACTTTTCACCTGTCATATTTGTCAAAAAGTTTTCCAGTTTTTCAATTATGTCTTTTGTGTTATGTGTCACTTTTTATTTTGATACTCTTTCAAACTTAGAGAAGTATAAGAAGAATACAAAGAATTTTCACATATCTTTTACCAAGATTCACCGGTTATTTATATTTTACCCATTAGCTTTATCATGCTCTCTGTATGCATATATTTAAATGTATGTTTTTCTGATTAATTTGAGTCTAATTTGTATGTTTCCTAAGAACCAGGGCATTCTCTTATAAAACCACAGTAAAATATTTGTCAGGAAATTAAATAATTAGGTATACTACTATTACCTAATTCACAATTCATATTGCATTTTTAACAATTGTCCCCATAATGTTCTTTATTGTTCTTTTGTTTTCCCTGTCCAGTATGCAATCCAGAATCACACTGAATTTTTTTTAATCTGCATGCATCACTTTATTGCCTTTGCCAAAAATTATTTGACCATGTGCCAAAACTAACACAGCCATTTGGAAATGGGTGGAGGTTGCAAATTTTTGTCCTTACAGAATGGACACATGCTGTCCCCACATAGATGATATAAAAATACCAAGTTGGTATAGTCCATAAAGTGAGCTGTGATATAAATGATAGTTAATAAGTCAGGCTGCTTGAATGAAACACTGTGATACAGCTGAGTTACTGACATTGCTGGAAAGTGGGATGGTGAATAATAGGCATGGGGAGCTCAGATTTCTTTAGTCTCTTTTAATCTGGAGTATTTCCTCAACCTGTCTTTGTCATTCTTGATATTGACATTTTTGAAGAGTACAGACCAGTTATTTTCTAGAATATCCCTCAATTTGTGCTTATCTGAAGTTTCTTCATGGTTAGATTCAGATTATACATTTTAGATGGGGAGAATACAAAAGTGGTTTTTAATTTTTTCAGTGCAGCATATTAGGAGCCTCCTGATGATAGGAAGTTCCAATATTGGTGATAAAAATCACCAATAATTTAACACTTGATTAAGTTGCTGTCTGTTAGATTTCTCCACTGTCAAGATATGGTTTTTCCCTTTGAGGTTATTATTGACACTATATAAATATTATATTCTTCATTAAGCTTTCATCCACTAGTTTTAGCATCCTGTGATTTTCAACTCCATTTTCCTTCTGTATTTATTAATTGGCATTCTGTTATAAAGAAGAGCTTTCCTTCCTCCCTCCACCCCTCATTTATTTGTTACTTATTTGAATGATTCATAGATATATTCTTATTTAGTGACCTATAATTTATTATAACTTAGTGACCTATAATTATTTGGGTACTCTAATTCTTCCAGATTTGGTCCATGTGAACCTTCTCAAGTTGACTCCTCTGTCCTTTTTGTATGTCTGCAGTTCTTTGAGAATTTATTTGCTTTCTGGTACAACAAGACACTCTGGGCTCATTTTATGTGCCTCAGCCCTCAAGTAAACTTTTCTCCTCGGAAAAGTGGGGAACAAGATCTGGGTGCATGATATACTTAACTGCAACTAGTGTGTTGTTACTATCTAGGCCTCTTAGGGGACAGAGCCAGCATATGTTTCTGTGTGTGTATGCAGATGCATTCTCACATAATGTCTGTATTTTTTACTTATACATGTGTGTATACACATGTATATATATTCAAAATGATTTCAGGGGCGCCAGGGTTCAACATCTGACTCTTGATTTCGGCTCAGGTCATGATCTCAGGGTGGTGAGACTGAGCCCTGTGTCCAGCTTCACACTGAGGGTGCGGTCTGCTTTGAGATTCTCTCCTTCTGCTCCTTTCTCTGCTTGCATGCGCTCTCTCTCTCAAAACAAAACAAAACAGCTGATTTCATAGAGATACTACCAATGTTATCCAACACCATGGAGATACATTCCAGTGTCCCTGCATATATTGAATTTTGTCAAATGCTGTTGCATCTTGCTTACACTAATGGTGAAAAGATACTCTCCTATGTTTATTTTTAGGAATCTAATAGTTTTAGCTTTTAGTTTATGATTTATGATCTGTCTCAGATTATTTTTTGCTTATGGTGTGAGACAGAGATTGAAGTTTATCTTTTTTTCTATGTGGATATCCAGTTTCTCTAGGACCATTTGTTGAAAAGACTTTCCATTCCCCATTGAATTGCTTCCCTGCCTCTTTTGAAATCAATTGGCCGTGTGAGTGTGCATTTATTCCTGGTGTGATCTTTTTGTCTTTAGGCCTGGACCATAGTTTGAGGATTACTGAACTTTATAGTAGGTCTTGAAGTGTAAGTCCTTCAATTTCGTTCTTTTTAAGATTGTTTTGGCTGTTCCAGAGTCTTTTCATTTCCATATAAATTTTAGAATCAAATGGCCAATTTCTATAAAAATGCCTGGTAGGAATATGAATGTAATTCTGATTTGGGCAGAATCAGTATCTTTATAGCACTCATTCTTCCAAATTATAAACGAGATGTACGTCTCTACTTAGATATTTAGATATTTAACTTCTCTCAGGAGCTTTTTTTTTTTTTTATTATTTCTCAGTATGTAGGGAATGCATGGCTTTTGTTAAAATGTTTCATAATTACTCAGCTTTTGACATTATTTTAAGATGAATTTTTAACATTTTATTTATTTTTTGTTGATGGTATATAGAAATGCACTTGAATTTTGTTTATTAACCTTGCTTCTTGCAAACTTGCTGAGTTGACCTTGATTAATCTTGTTAAACTGACTTAGATTTCTTAGGAATTTGTTAACATTATGTCATCTGGGAAAAGAGACAGGTATACATCATTCTTCCCAATTTTTATACCATATAATTCTTTTTCTTGCCAGATTATATTGAGTAGGACTTTCTCTTTATTGTTGAATAGAAGAGGTGAGAGTGGGCATACTTGACTTGTTGCCACCATAGAGGGAAAATTCTGAGGATTTCATTATTATATTATTTGCCATAGGTTTTATATTATAAAGGAAATTTCTCCTTGTAGTGTGCTAAGGCTTTTTTTTTTTTTTAACTTAGAAAGGGTGTTGATTTTTGTCAAATACTTGTGTTTTATCTGTTATTATATTGAAAGATAATGGCTTTCAAATGTTAATCCAACTTTATATTCCTGTGATAAAACCCACTTGATCATGATATATTATCCTTCTTTAAGTTACTGATTTTGATTTTCCCTTTGTTTGCCAAGAGTGTTTTCAACTGTATTTATAACCTGTGTTCACAGTTTGTAGTTGTTTTGTAATTTTTTTAGGTTTTGCTAATAGATTTAGGCAAACCATCTAAAAGGACTTGGGAAGTCTTTCCTCCTTAATTGTCTACCTTATATGTTTGATAGAATTCAGTAGTGAAACATTTGAACTTTGAGTTTCTTTTTGCAAAAGGGTTGGCTGACCAATTCAGTTAATTTTAAGGTAGTTTTATTTATTTATTTATTTATTTATTTAATAGGTAATGGCTATTCAGATTTTTAAAATTACATCCTGTGTCAGTTGTGGTAAGTTGTGTTTTTCTTATCATTATAGTAGATTTTTTTCCATCCTCTTACCTTTAACCTTTGTCTTTATAGTCAAAGTATATTTCTTGTAGACATAGTATATTGGGCCTTGTTTACTTGATTTTTCTCTTTTTCCCAGTTTGACATTTTCTACCTCTTAATTGGAGTATTTCGTCCCTTTTTGTTTAATGTATTTATTGATACACAGTGGCTCCTCATTATTGATGGATTCCCTCTCTGCAAATTTGTCTGCTTGCTAAAATTTATAACCCCAAAATCAATACTCGGCAGTCCTCTCAAGATGGACATGCATGAGGCAGTGAAAAATTTGAGTCATCTGACATTCATGTTCTCAGCTGAGGTTGAAAAAGTCATATTCTGCTTTCTTGTTTCAGCTTTCTTACTGTAAACGTGTCGTTTTTGCCGTCTATCCAGTGCCTTTCCACATGCCATGTTCCTTTTTGTTCTGAGACATACTTTGATTTCCCATTTGATTTCTTACTTGGTCCATTGCTTGTGCAGTAGTGTGTTGTTTAATATTGACATATTAAATATTTGCATTGTAGATTTTCCAGCTTTGTTTATTGCTGATCTTTAGTTTTCTACTATTGTGGTTGGAAAATATACTTGGTATGATTTCAGTCTTCCTAAATTTGTAATATTGGTTATGTCTCTCTCTTTTTAAAAATATTTTATTTATTTATTTGACAGAGAGCACAAGAGCAGGGGAGGGGCAGAGGGTGAGGGAGAACCAGACACCCTGCTGAGCATGGCAGAGCCTGCCATGGGACAGATCCCAGGACCCCAAGATCATGACCTGAGTCTTAACAGACTAGGCCACCCATGCGCTTGTGTTACATCTTTTTTATGTAATTTAACCAGGGGATTCTTCTTGTGTGCTTGAAGAAAATGTGGGGATACCTGGGTGGCACAGTTGGCTAAGCATCTGACTCTTCGTTTTGGCTCAGGTCGTGATCTTAGGGTCGTGAGATTGAGACTCCCCCGCCATCCTGCCCCTGTCGGGCTCTTAGCTCAGCTCCAAGTCTGCTTGAGATTCTCTCTCCCTCTCCGTCTCTCCCTCCTTCACCCTGATCCCCTGCATACACTCTCACTCTCTCTAAAATAAATAAATATATCTTAACAGAAAATGTGTGTTCTGTTTTTCTTGGATGGAATGTATTATATATATCTTTTAGAACCATGTTTTTTGAAGTATGCTATAAGTAAAAAATATTTTTGTGAAAAAAATAACTTCTGAATCCCTAAATGTAATGTGAGGCACTGTCTAGTATTCCTTAGTGCAAGAAGGCAGTGATGTGCTTTACAAAGAATATAGACATGTTAGATAAAACTTCTCTTTAGGCACGAGTTATAGTGCTATTGGGCTTAAGTTTTGTGTTATTGAATCAGCAATATATATTCGCTTGGTTTCAAACAGAAACAAACATAAAACAAGGTTATATATTGATTGGATGACCAAAGTGTTAACAAAGGCTCACAGGAACCCAGCCCTAGATTTCCCTTAGGAGCAATGGTTCTGTATTTGTTAATTCAATATTCACGGCTAGTTTAAATATATAACTGCTTCACATAATGAGAATTGACTGTAGTTGGGCTTAAATCTCTTTTTTCTTTTCTTTTTCTGTTACTTATTTTCCTTTTTTTTAGGGCAAATCGACTGTTTTTTAAAAAAGTATTCTATTTAAGAACTTTTTTTGGTGGTTGCATTTGTAATTACAATATGCATCCTTAACTTATCCTAGGCTATCCTAGTCTTAGAGTTAATATTATACAATTCCTGTAAAATATAAGAACCTTGTAAATATATAATTCTGTTCCCGCCCCATTCACTGTACTATTATTGTCATATACCTACATAATAAGCCCTGGTATTATACTTGTTGATTAAATAGCCAGTGTCTTCTAAAGAAATTAAGAGGAGAAAATGAAAGATATTTTTTTAATGTTTACCACATATTTACCATTTCTGATAAATTCTTTTTTGTAGATCCTAGTTTTTATCAGGTGTCATTTGCTAGGGCTGAATTTCCTTAGTTTTTGCTTATGTGGATATCTTTGTCTTTCATTGTTTTTAAGATTTTATTTTTTTAAGTAATCTGTATAGCCACCTTGGGGCTTGAACTCACAACTCTGAGATGAAGAGTCACATGCTCTACTGACTGAGCTAGGCAGGTGCCCTGTTTTTCATTGTTGAAGGATATTTTTGTTTCATATGGAAGTATGGGCTGACAGTTTATCTTTTTCAGCATTATAGATGTTATTTCATTGTGTTTTGGCTTCTTTTTAAATGATAAAGTCAGCTGTCATTCATATTGCTGTTACTATTACTGTCATTTCTTTCTAGGCACTTTCAAGATAAGTAAAATTAAATAAATAAGTAAAATAAAGTTTTTGGTTTGCAGTAGTTTATGATATGCTCTGGTATAATTCTCTTTTATTGATCTTACTTAGTATCCACTGAGTTTCTTGGATTTACAGGTCGGTGTTTTTCATCAAATTTAGGAAATTTTTGGCTATCATGTTTTCATATATTTTTTTCTGCTCCACTTTCACAGTCTTCCTCATCTGTGTCTCCAATTATATGTATGTTATACTTCTTGATATTGTATCACAGATTTGTGAGAGTTCTTTTTTTTTTTTCCCTCCAATTTTTCCTCCCCTTTTTCAGCTTGGATAATTTCTGTTGGTCTGTTTTCCAGTTCACTGACTCTGTTATCATCTCCAGTCCACTGTTAAGATCATCTATTGAGTTTTTAATTTTAATTTTCTTCACTTCTAGGACTTCTGTTTGGTTCCATTTCTTAATTTTCATTCTCAGTTGAGATTTCTATACATTAAGACCACATTTTCTTATTTTTTTCGCTTACAGTGGGTAACAGCTGATATAAGTGTATTTTTTTCTGATATTATTACACCTATTCCCGTCTTCTTAATATTTAACTTAAAATTTTTAATCCTTTTACTTTTGACTTTTAGTTTTTATTTATTGGGTATGTCTTGTGTAAACAATATGTAACAACATATAAATAATATATAAGCTATTTCTATTTTATAAAATAACATTATAATCTGTTTTTAATTGGCAATTTTAATTCACTTATGTATATTATGATTGTTGATATATTTGTTATCCCTGCTATTTTACTTTGTACTTTTTATTTGCACTTTTCTATGCTTTTTTCTTTTTTGCTCTTGTTTAAAAAACAATAAAATTTTTGCTCTTGTTTTTTTTTTTAAATATTTTGTTTATTTATTTGACAGAGAGATCACGAGTAGGCAGAGAGGCAGGGAAGAAGCAGGCTCCCTGCTGAGCAGAGAGCCTGATGCGGGGCTCGATCCCAGGACACTGAGATCATGACCTAAGCTGAAGGCAGAGGCCTTAACCCACTGAGCCACCCAGGCGCCCCTCTCTTGTTTTTTCTTATGATGTTTTCCCCTCTATATTGTTTTGGGAGTTTTTCCCTGGTTTATTCTTGAGATAGTACTCTCTTCCCATCTATATGCCTTAACTTAAACACTTTAGTTTTTCAGATTTTTATTTGCTCTCTTCTGTTTAAACCCACAATTGCAAACTATTACTACTTTTAGCATGGAAAATGTTTGTTTACATTTTCTTGCATGTTTACCTATAATTACTATATCATTGCTGCTTTTATCTCAGATCTGTTTTCTGAGATGATTTTCCATTTTTCTGCAGTATATTCTTTCAGAATTTCTTTGGTGAAGATGTGCTGGTTATAAACTCTGTTATTGGGACGCCTGGGTGGCTCAGTTGGTTAGGCGGCTGCCTTCGGCTCAGGTCATGATCCCGGCGTCCTGGGATCGAGTCCCACATCGGGCTCCTTGCTCGGCGGGGAGCCTGCTTCTCCCTCTGCCTCTGCCTACCACTCTGTCTGCCTGTGCTTGCTCTCTCTCTCTAACAAATAAATTTAAAAAAAAAACTTTTATTTAGTTGGAAATATTTTTATTTCATCTTTATTCTTGAAGGATAGTTTTCTTGAGCATACAGTGTTTGATGACATTATATTTTCTCTGTACTTTGAAGATAATCTGCTATCTTCTGGTTTTTGTTGTTGCTGGTCAGCATGCTTTAGTCAGATCTAATTGTAGTAATCAGTTTTTTTGTTTGGCTATTTTAAAGTCTTTCATTTTGCAGTTTTCTGCAGTGTATCTAGGTGTTGAGTTCTTATTTATACTACTTAGTATATATTGTTTTTCTTGAATCTTGGTCCAAGTCTTTCATATGTTTGTGAAAATTCTCAGCTTTTATCACTTCAAGTATTGTTTCTGGTATTTGTTCTTTCTGCTCTTTCACTCATAGAGACATATTCA
Organism: Martes martes; assembly: GCF_963455335.1. Taxonomy (NCBI): domain Eukaryota; kingdom Metazoa; phylum Chordata; class Mammalia; order Carnivora; family Mustelidae; genus Martes; species Martes martes. The sequence continues at coordinate 39,302,023 of NC_137902.1, read as the reverse complement.
TGTGTGTGGCAAAATTTGATTTTGAGCTTATATTTATTTTTTCAGACTTAGTCTGTTAGAGTCCAAAGAGCCTCAGTTGAAGATATATTCTCTCTCTTTTTTTTTGAGCAATTAAAAAAAAAAGATTTATTTATTTTAGAGAGAGAGTGTGCATGAGCAGGGAGAGGGGCAGAGAGAGAGGAAGAGGGAGAGAATTTCAAGCAGACTCCCTGCTGAATGCAGGGCCTGATGTGGTGTTCTGTCTTACGACCCTGAGATCATGACCTGAGCCAAACCCAAGAGCTAGATGCTCAACTGACTGAGCCATTCAGGTGCCCCTTAAGATACTTTCACCAAGAGGCCTTTGAATATGAATTATGCCAGGAAGTAGGGAGCTGTGCTAATGAGGATTTATAATAGTTATAAATATTTATAATATAAGTATAATAATATAATAATACAATATTTATAATAGTTTTTTAATAGTTGGATGTTACATACATGCTCTGAGACTAGGCTTGCTGCTGGCCATCTGGGCTAGCTCTTACCAGATGAAGGACCCTCAGCACGCCAGTCCAGTTCTCTGTGTCTCAGTTTCCCCATGGGTAAAATGGATATAATAGTAGGATCTGTCTGATAGGGTTGTGAGGATTGCTATATTTAGTATATGTAAAGTATGTGGAGCTGGCCTGTGGTGCAGTAAATGCTCTGTTAATATTTGTTCTGGTGCAGGCTCAATAGCCCTGGTGGCAGACCCAGAAGTCAGACCAGGTTCCCGGACTCTGAATCTTGTACTTTTATATTGTGTTTCTTCTGATGGCCTATTAAATTTATGATCTGTTTATCAACTTTTAATGTACATATGATTAGAGGCTAAATTTATTCATTCCTTTCCTAAAATTTATGTTCTTCCTGAATAATTGATATTGCTAGAAATTATTACTTTTTAAACTACACTTTTTCTTTTTAAAGATACATTCACTTGGATAAGAAGGCAAGAATTGGGGCACCTGGGTGGCTTAGTTGGTTATGTGGCTGCCTTCAGCTCAGGTCATGATTCCAGGGTCCTGGGATCAAGCCCCTGTGTTCAGGCTCCCTGATCTGCAGGAAGTCTACTTCTCCCTCTTCCTCTCTTTCTGTGCCTGCTCCCTGTACTCTCTTTCATTCTTTTTCTCAAAAAATTAATAAAAGGCAAGAATTGTCAAAGTATGACTGGGGCTTTTTTTGTAAAAGCCTGTATTAAATTTTCCTGATTTTACTACATATTTTTTCCCTTTAGGCCTCGAAATGTTCTACTTTATGTAGACATTATTTCTCCAAAATATAAGTTTATTTGTACTACAACATAATTGTAAAAAAAAAAAAAAAGCAGTCAGTATAACAAAAGAGAAAGTTCCCTTGTGATGCCACTCCCATTCTCTGTCTGGATGCTTTCTAGTTACACTGTTAATAGTTGGATGTTACACACACCTGTAACATATGTGTGTTTATGCATACACACATGCCCACACACAACCTGCTGGTGCTAGAGGCAGAACTGAGAGCTCTCACCTTATGCCCCACATTGTCAGTACAGCCACCGTTACTGATGCAAATGTTGTGTTGACAGGACACCATCGTGGCTAGGGCACCAGGATGGCCATTATCCCTGACGCTGCTATTAGTTTTCTGGCTAACAGATGCTGCTTCTTGTGCTGCCAACTCCTTGAGATTTTATTGTTCTCCAGAGCCTTGTTGAGAAGTGTCTCTATCTACAGCTCCCCTATTTTGTGCAGCGTAGTGTGAGTGACGCACGCCATGTTGGTCTTCCAGGCCACAACTCTGTTCTCATGCTCTGTTGCCTTATTTGGATTAAACCTGGCCTTTGCTTTACAGTGAATTGTTGTTCCTCTCTCCCCTCCCTGCAGCCCACCCATAGAGATTTCTTAGTCCTCTTGGTGCCTTTTGTAAACAGGCCTTTGGCTGGTCTGGCCCTGCCAATGTCCTCATTCCTGTGCAAAATCTGTCTTTCCTAGAGTGGTCCTAGTGTAGGCTCAGCTGGGAGTTGTGCTTCAGAGGAATAAAATTGTATGGAGTAATTTTTTAAAAGATTTTATTTATTTATTTATTTCACAGAGATTGAGAGAGAGAGAGAGAGAGAGAGAGAACAGAAGCAGGGGAGTGGCAGGGAGAAGGAGAAGCAGCCTCCCTGCTGAGCAATGAGCCTGACCTGGGGCTTGATCCCAGGACTCCAGAGTCATGTCCTGAGCTGAAGGCAGATGCTTAACCCACTGAGCCACCCAGGCACTCCAGGGTTCATCTTTCTAAGATAGAAATAACCAGAGTTAACTGGAACTGTAATAACAGGCAAAAAAGTATCAGTGATCTCTCTTCTTAAGTATTTGTTAGACACACTGTGGCAGATAATTATTCCCAGATTTATAGCTGCCATTATTATTACTGTATGCCTGAATAGGCATACTTAACTGAAAGTGTTGAGTGAATCTTGGCACAGAGCATTTCTAGGTACCGATCCAAGGCGTCTGTTAGATTTGCGGTGTGTACTTGTCAGTAGTCTTGCCATCACTGTTATGGGGCCGTTGGGGGCGTGGTAAGCCCTGTTGAGCACACCTGTGAGAGGCCTGCTGCTTCTGCTGGGGTGCTGCCTCAGGGGACTTCTCTTAGTGTTGGGCCCACTGCTTCTGGCCCCTCATGCCCCTTCAGAGTAACTCTGAAGCTGCTCTTCAGCCCTGTCCTCCTCTCTGCACAGGCGCTCATATGGATCTTCTGTTTGTAGTCCTATTCTGACCTCTCCCATTTCCTTTAAGGACTAAGGTGTTTCTTTTTTCTTTTTTAAAAATCTGCTATTGTGCTAGTGATCCAGAATTTTTATTGTTAGAAGAATTATGTTTCAAAGGCTTGCGTAGTTAGAGGCATGTATAGGATAAAATAGACAGTGGGTTGGAAGTATTCAGAATGAGCATCTTTTGTTTAATGGGTATGGACTTTTGGTTTTGCAAGTTGAAAAAGTTCTGGAGATCTTTTCAAAACAAGTGTGAATAAATTTAACACTATTGAACTGTACACCGAAATGGTTAATTTAATAAATTTCATACTTTTTTTTTTTAACCGCAATAAAAGAAGAATGGGATGTAGACTGAAAAAGTTAAGTACAGTGTTTGGGATTTTAAAACTTTTTCTTTTTTACTTGGTTCTATTTATTCATCCTTTATCACAAACTTGCATTGACAAATTAGAATTATTGGAAGGTTTACCAGAGCAGAGCAGATGTACAACAAACAGAATATACTCATTTAACATTTATCGAGCACCTCCAGTATAGTAGGCTCCGTACTTTTAGTTTATAATTTAGAGATCTAAGGGGCATATGCCCCAGAGGACAGATAGGTGACACAGTAAAAGCATTGCCACTTAAACTGAACTACAGAAGAGAAGAATTGTATATACCGTGAACATTTTATTAGTAAGTTAAAGCATATATTTGCACATTCATCAATTTTTCAAAACTTAATTATGGAAAATTTCAGATATATACGAAAGTAGAGAAATAGTGTAGTACGCTTCTGGCATCCCCTCCTAGCCCCTTTTGTTTCCTTACACCCACCCCCTGCATCTTTGAAGAAAATTCTAGTTATAATATCATTTCATCTAAATATTTCGGTACTCTTACCGAGAGAGAAGGGCCATTTTCTTAGAATTAACTGCAATACCACAGTTGTCCCACAATTATTTCAATACCTTTTAAAAAATATTTATTTATTTGAGAGAGTGAGAGAGAGCAAGCTCTTGAGCAGGCATGAGTGGTGGGGCGGAGGGGGAGGGAAAAGCAGACTCCATGCTGAGCAGGGAGCCCCACTCAGAGGCTCCATCCTTGGACCCTGGATCATGACCTGAGCCAAAGACAGATGCTTAACCCACGTAGCCACCCAGGACACATCTATTTCACACTCTTTTTTGCAGTTTATTTGTTTGACTCTAAGCCTGGTTCATCCACATGTTACATTTAGTTGGTACATTTTCTTATACTATCTTTTAACATATAGGTTCCCCTTTTTATTTATTTACTTTGTTCTTGAAACATATTTGCTGAAGAAATCCTGTCATTTTATCTTAGAGTTGCCCATACTATGAATTTTGCAGAATGCATCCCAGTGGTGTCATTTAATTTGTTTCTCCCACTACCCCTTGTTTCCTGTAAACTGAATGTGAATTTTAGAGATTTGATTTGATTTAGGCTTTTGTTGCAAGAATATTTCATAGAGGGTAGTTTCCAACAGCATTTCATGCCTGATTGTTTTTCCTTGGTGATGTTAATGGCCACTTATAATTTGCATAGATCCATTATTTAATCAGGGGCTTGCAAGATGTTGCTATTCTCTTTTTTTTTTTTTTTTTTAAACAGAGAGAGATCACGGGCAGGCAGAGAGAGGGGAAGGGAGCAGACTCCCTGCTGAGCAGAGAGCCTGACTCGGGGCTCCATCCCAGGACCCTGAGATTATGACCTGAGCCGAAGGCAGAGGCTTAACCCACTGAGTCACCCAGGCGCCCCAAGATGTTTCTATTCTAATTTCAGCATTCCTTCATTTATTAGCTGTAATACATCCGTAGAGAGGTTTCTTTTTATTAAGTATTGGTTACTCAGAGGTAACAGTTCATACAGGGGAAACAAGTTAAATGAATTTTTTTTCTCTTTATTTTTAACTTTTGGAGGGTTCTTAATATCTCCAAAGATGGTGAATGATTTTTTTCTTCATTTTAAAACATATTATGAACACATGAATTTTAACATATTTGATTATTTTTCAGTCTATCACAGTTATTCTTATTAATCATATGGTCCCATCTTCGGCCAGCGAGAGCACCTTCATTCAGATTGGCTCCTGGGTCTTTTTGACATGAACTCCTTTGATATTTATATTTATAAATTTTACTACTAACGATATGATTGCTAAAAATGGTTTAAGAATTAAAAAACATTTTTTTCTGATTCTTTTTTCTATTCTTAAGATAATATCCTCAAGGGATGTATGGTGAAATTGTGTTTACACAATTTGAAATTTGAAATAATTCCTTTTTGTATAGTTATACCACTGATTGTATAAATATTTAGGTTTGTTTCATTTTGCTTTTGAATTTTAGGAATTAAAAAGTTTTTTGTTTTTTGTGTTTTTGCTTAATAATTACAGAAAACGTGTACATGGTCCCAGAGCCAAGTCAACAGAACAGGGCAGCATCAGAAAAGCCTAGCTCTGATCCTTGTCCCCTCTGTTCTGGTGTTCTCTCCCTGTCATTTTTTTTTTAAAGATTTTATTTATTTATTTGACAGACAGAGATCACAAGTAGGCAGAGATACAGGCAGAAGGAGAGAGAGAGGAGGAAGCAGGCTCCCAGCCAAGCAGAGAGCCCGATGCGGGGCTCAATCCCAGGACCCTGGGATCATGACCCGAACCGAAGGCAGAGGCTTTAACCCACTGAGCCACCCAGGTGCCCCTCTCCCTGTCATTTTACTTAAAACATGTAGGCATGTGTGTGTGCATGCAGGTGCGCATTCACTTGTACGTATTTATCTCGGCCTCTCAACCTCGTCTTAGATGAATGATAACATACTATATATAATTTGCTCTCCTTGCTTTTTATTCTTCATGTTATTTCTTGGAGATCATACAATGCAAGTATATAGAGAATATTCTTTGTCTTTTTTGCAGCTATATCGTATTTCCTTGTGTGAATGTGATGTGGTTTACTCACCCAGTCCATTATTAATGGACATTTTGTCTTTAGTCTCTTGCTGTTACAAATAGTGCTGTAGTGAATAACTGGTATATCTATAGTTTCTGAATTTTTACCACCCTCGAGGGAAATTTAAGTAGAATAACTGACTGTGGGAAGCATTCAGATGCAAGGTTACTGCCACTGATAGATTGTTCTGATATCAGTGGGGCATGAAGGAAGCCAATCTTTTGACCTAGAGTATGCTTCCACTGATTGGAGTTCCAGATCATTTTTTTTCAAGATTTAATGCATTTATTTGTCAGAGAGGCAGAGAACAAGCAGGGCAAGTGGCAGGCAGAGGGAGAAGCAGGCTCCCCGCTGAGCAGGGAGCCCAATGTGGGGCTCGATTCCAGGATCCTGGGATCATGACCTGAGCCAAAGGCAGACTGAAGGCAGATGCTTTACTGGCTGAGCCATCCAGGCATCCCGGATCATTATTGTTATATAAACTATATCCAGCTGGTAACTTGTATTTTCCAGTTTTAGTTTCTTTAAAGTAGATTGAGACTTTAGAAATTTTTGAAGCAATCTGAGCATAGAATTCTAGTGTTTCAGAGTATTTTTTCCTAGTCTGTTGTAGTTGTCTGTCTTAAACCCATTTGTCAGAAAAATTTAAGGGAAATAATATACCTTTCTCAGTAATTTCCACAGTGGTCAACTTAGTTTTTATGAGAAGAGTAATTTCTTATTTTTATAGCCACATTTTTGCTCCTTTGGGATTAGTTTATATAGTATTAAATTATACAGTTGTGATCAGGAGAACAGCTGACATAAACAGGTTTGGGTATGTTAGAAGAAAATTTTCCATAGTCAGTTTACTGATCTAGTTAGCTTTCATTCAGCGATTTATGAATTGGCAGCATCCAACCTAGCAGATCAAAAGCACTCTACAAGATGTTTATAGGTCAAAGTGAATCAAGGAAGTTACACTGGCCATTTGCTCATTGGTCAGAGCAGGATTATGGTTACTTTCCTTATGTGGAGGAAAGGGAAGTCTCGGAGCCAGGTCAGGTAACTTGTGCTGAGCAGACAGTTGCTGACTGGTTAACCTAGACCTTCCTTTTCTGGAAGAGATGAACATAGAGATTTAGTTAAATTTTGGTTTGTTGACTTAGGGCTTATCTTGAGGGATTCCTTTTTGGGCGTAATCTGGTTATTTTAGCAGGTATAAACGGTAGATTTTGGATATGCACATAATTGTTGGGAGCAGAAATGTGCACGTTCACTGAGATTTGCTTACTAAATGTGAGTAGTCTGTATGTTCTGGGTATTAGCCAGTATATTTTAGGGAGGGGATGGCTAGAATCAGTCCCATTTTAACATTTCTCAGTTCCCCAGAGGATCCTGCCACTTAGAAGGTACTCAGAAAATGTTGATGAGCCATTTTAGTGTTTGGGCCAGACTAGCTTTCTTTTTTTTTTTTTTTTTCAGACTAGCTTTCTTATTCCTGTGAAAATATATGTCTCTCCTTTTGTTTGATTAGTTTAATTGATTCAGATATTTTATGTCTTCCCAAAAGGAGGGCATTTGTAATGAAGTGAAAACCTCTGAGAATTGATAGTTGACTTTAAAAACAAATAACTACCACCTCAAGCCAGTCAGAATGGGTAAAATGAGCAAGTCAGGAAACAACAGATGCTGGCAAGGATGCAGAGAAAGGGGGACCCTCCTACACTGTTGGTGGGAATGCAAGCTGGTGCAGCCACTCTGGAAAACAGCATGGAGGTTCCTCAAAAAGTTGAAAATAGAGCTACCCTATGACCCAGCAATCGCAGGACTGAGTATTTACCCTAAAGATACAAATGTAGTCATCTGAAGGGGCATGCGCCCCCAAATGTTTATAGCAGCCATGTCCACAATAGCCAAACTATGGAAAGAACCTAGATGTCCATCAACAGATGAATGGATAAAGAAGATGTGGTATATATATATACACAACGGAATACTATGCAGCCATCAAAAGAAATGAAATCTTGCCATTTGCGACCATGTGGATGGAACTAGAGGGTATCATGCGGAGCGAAGTAAGTCAATCAGAGAAAGACAATTATCATATGATCTCCCTGATATGAGGAAGTTGAGGCGCAAAGTGGGGGATTTTGGGGGGTAGGGAAGGAAAAAATGAAACAAGATGGGATCAGGAGGGAGACAAAATATAAGAGACTCTTAATCTCACAAAACAAACTGAGGGTTGCCGGGGGGAGGTGGGGAGGGAGAGGATGGTTGGGTTATGGACATTGGGGAAGGTATGTGCTGTGCTGAGTGCTGTGAAGTGTGTAAACCTGGAGATTCACAGACCTGTACCCTTGGGGCTAATAATACATTATATGTTAATAAAAAATAAAAAATTAAAAAAAACAGCAAATAACTATTGCCTGGTTTATATTACTTTTAAATTAGGACTGAGATTATTATTTTGATGATTGACTGAAATATTTTTTCTGTAACTATAGTTTTTTCACTAGAAAATGCTATCTGGAGGGAGAAAACTAAAAAGAATGGGCTCCAGGATCATTAAAAAAATAGTATACCTAAGTTCTTTTTTTTTTTTTTCTTAAAAGATTTTATTTATTTATTTAACAGACAGATCACAAGTAGGCAGAGAGGCAGGCAGAGAGAGAAGGGAGGAAGCAGGCTCCCTGCTGAGCAGAGAGCCCGATGCGGGGCTCGATCCCAGGACGCTGGGATCATGACCTGAGCCAAAGGCAGCGGCTTTAACCCACTGAGCCACCCAGGCACCCCTATACCTAAGTTCTTAATATTTAACCACCCATACACAAATTAATATTAAATTTACCAATTCTTAATTGACCTTAGCCACCTTTTGGTATTTTTCCATAAGAAAACAGGACCAGGGTTACTTTTCTTTCTTTCAGCTTTTGTTTTGTTATGCATTTACAGGCATGTCACAGTCAGTGGGGGCAAAAGGTTAGGAAATGAAAGGATTCAAAGTTTAGTCATAAGGAAACACCAATTAAAATTGGTGTTTCTATATAGAACACTGTAGAGAATACTAAAGAAATATATGATGATCCAGGACAGTGTAGGGAGTGCTAAAGGAATATAATCCAGAGAGAATTCAGCCATTTAAGTAAGCTAAGCTTTATATGCATGGAAATAATCATCTAGAAGTATGTAGTATGTTAGGGTTCTCCAAACATATATATAAAATATATATATATATATATATATCTCCAAATATATATTATGTAGGTATATAATATATATTTAGGTATATATAATATATATCCTATTGGTACTTTTTTATATATGTACACACGTGTGTGTGTGTGTGTATATGTATGTGTATATATATATAAAGAGAAACTGAGAGAGACACAGAGAGACAGAGACACTGAAAAAGATTTGAGATTGAGATTTTGTTTGATTTGAGAAGTTGGTTCATGTGCTGTGGAAGCTGACAGGCTGGGAATCCAGAGAAGAATTGATTCTGGAATTCAAGTCTGAAGGTGTTCTGTTGGCAGAATTCTCTCTCCCCTTCCAGGGGAGGTTGGTCCTTTAAAATTAAGGCCTTCAAGTAATTAGATGGGGCCTATCCATGTTATGGAAAGTAATCTCCTTTATACAAATTCTGCTGACTTAAATGTTAATCATATCTGAAAATATACCTTCACAGAAACGTCTAGAATAATGTTTGACCAAATATCTGAGTACATTGCCTAGTCAAGTGGACATAAAATTAGCTATTGCAAATATTGAAGGGCCATTTTGTTCACACTGTAAAGAACATTGGATAAGTGCAGTGGGTGGTATTAAAGGGGAGGGGGAATTAGTTTTGCTATTTATTTCTTGTAGAGGAGACAAGCTTCAGAATGTGTTCTGAAGGCCAGGGAGTTTATGGCCCAGTGTACATAGTATGGAGAACATCCCAAGAGAGTAGATGAGAATGAACAAGGCTAGAGTTGACTGTGGCATGTATAATAGTCCTTGAGAAGATTTGTCCTGGCTGGACAGACCTATCTTAGAAGGTAAGGGAGGTAAGACTGAAGAGGTGAGGGAAGGCCCACCCTGGTTTCTCCACTTCACTGCAGTAAGTAGAGAAGGTGCTTGCTCCAGCCTGAGATGACAGCTGATGATGGTGCAGGGCTGTCTGCACGGCCAGCATCATCTGCTATATTATATGATGTGAAGAGAATTCCTTTGCAAGAAGTGTTTCAAACGAAATGTAATTGCCTTAGATTTTTTTTTGTTATAAAATGTGTTCCTCTATCAACTTAATAAAGATCTTCAAAAGATCCATGTGTTTGTGAAGAAACATGATAACTTCATATGTGAATTGCTGCCAGAAGTAATTCCAGTCTCTAAGCCTTGAAATATTTTTGGATCCATTATTCTGAAATAGAAATAGAGCCCAGTTACTTTTTCTTAATATTAAAAATTAAATGACCTAATTAATTTTTTAAATGTAATAGGTATAAAAATACCTTGTGGTATTAAAAAACCCCTTTACCAATAAAAATAATAATTACTATCAGAGAGGAAAATAGCACAAAGAGTATTTGGTAGTTTGGCACAAAATGGCCCCTGATGAACCGCCTCTCCGTCCATATCTTTCTCTTTGCGATGTGAATCTGCTTGTTTCTTCCAGCAAGTGGTAAAGTCTGTTTCTTCACCCCTGATGCTGGCCTTTCAGATGTGACTTGAACTGGCCAGTGATGCAGTCAGAGGCACTGTGTGCAGTGAGCCGCCCCTCTCAAGCCTCGCCTCTCAGAGTGCTGCTTGTTACTACATAAAGAAGCTTAGAAGGAAGTCCACATGGAAAGGGAGGCTCAGCCTTCCCCACTGAGCCCAGTCCCTGGCTGACCTTGACCCAATGCTGCAGCATGACTAAGTCAGATAAGGGCCGCAGAAGCCAACCCATGGAGTTGTAAGAAATAGGAATCATTGCTGTTTAAGCAACTAAGTTTTGGGTAGTCTGTTTCCCAGCAATAGCAAATGGAAACATCCTGTGATAAATGGTTAGAATCTATCTCTGTATTCTAGTCATGGTTCCATTACTGAACCCTCAAGCTGCCCACAGTCCAGTGAGGGAGGCAGAAATATAAGTAGGTCACTTTGTTACAGTGCGGTAAATGCCCAGGAAGGGCTCTGGGCTGCTGTGACCTTGATCTCTTCTCTGTCCCTCTTTCCTCAGCTCTAAGGATCAGGCACTGTTCTCCATAGGACAGGAATTGAAGAACATTTGGAGGAACTAGAGGAAGTAGACTATTTCTGTACTTCATTGGAAGCGTTTTCTATATCTAACGTCAGTCAGACTCACACTTCTGTCTCAGAAGTGAAATGCTGAAAGAACCCCAAACTTTCCCTTTTGTTAACTGAGTGTTTTCAGTATTCTTGTATTTGTCCTGTGAACAAGGGAATGCCCAGGAGTGTTCATCCTTAACTTTCCTAGGGTTCAGACTCTTTTGGAAAATCTGGATGTTAGTCCAGATCCTTTATCCAGTGACGGTGGAGTGGTTCTACTGAGGTCTCCCAGGGTCATTGGAGAAGATGGTATGCACTGCTTTGAGCTGAGTCCCACCTGCCCCACATTGTTTTCTCCCTTACTTGCTGTGTTGCTCTGCTGCTTGAGATTCTAAATTGTACATACTGACCTTTAAGTCTGCAGCACATCTCCTCTCTCTTGCCCACCATTTTAAAAAAAAAGTTTATTTAAGTAATCTCTTTCACCCAACATGGGGCTTGAACTCTTGATGCTGAGATCAAGAGCTTCATGCTCTATCAGCTGAGCCTGCCAGGCACCTGCCCCACGCACCACTTGCTTTTGGGTAAGAGCTTAGTACCAAGTTCCATCAATTTTCCTTAGGGGCCCATTCTCCTCCTGTGGAGCAGCATTGTTGGGCGTACCTGGAGTCCACTCTGTCCTTCTTGAATAATCTACTGGAATAGTTTAAAGATTTGACTCTAAGTTTTATATAGCTGTAATAGTCTAAGGATATGTTATAACATTATGTAATGTAACACATAGTTATAATAGTTTAAAGATAGGGACAGCAGTTCTAAAATAGTCTAAAACACATCAGGCTCCTTGCTCAGCAGGGAACCCATTTCTCCCCCTGCCTGCCCCTCCCCCTGCTCGTGCTCTCTCTAACAAATAAGTAAAATCTTAAAAAAAAAAAAAAAAAGATTAAGCTTGAATTTTGTGAGCTCTTCAGAAATGTACTACCTTTTATGGTCGTATGTGGTCATTGACAATCTAAAATTCTGATTGTTGCCAACCTAGGTGGGATAACTTGAGCTTTTAATTTTAATTCTTTGAATATTTAAACCGTAAAAGTAATACATCATCACTAAGGTTTTAAAACATAGAGAAATGAAAAGTCACTTATATTGCTACATCATTAAACTGCTGGTAGCATTTTTTTTAATTTATTTTTTTAAAATTTTATTTTAATAAACATATAATGTATTTTTATCCCCAGGGGTACAGGTCTGTGATTGGTAGCATTTTTTAAAAAAGATTTATTTTAGAGAGAAAGCATGAGTACATGGATATTAGGGAAAGGGGTAGAGGCAGAGGGAGAGAGAAACTCAAGCAGACTCCACACTGAGCATGGAGCCTGACTCAGGGCTCTATCTCACAACCCTGAGATCATGACCTGAGCTGAAACCAGGACTTGGACTCTTAACTGAGTGCGCCACCCAAGTGCCCCACTGCTTTTAGCATTTTTAATGAGTTTCCCTCCTAGGATTTTTGCTTGTGTATATATTAACATAGTTGTAATTACAATGTGTGCTTTTTATCAAACCCATGTTTCTCTTGCTTCTAATGCCTACATAACCTTCCTTTAATTGTTCTAGCACTGTAATTCAATTAGCTTTTCCCCAGTTTGGCGAAATTAAGGGAACTGTGTGTTTTTCTTTGCTGTAAATAGTGTAATGGTGAAAATCTTGGGGCTCGTAGATTTTTATGTATTTTATCAGGCTAAGCTTCGCAAAGGCATCCTCTTTCACAGTTTCTCGGTCCTGTTGCTCAGCATTTTTCCTGATAGGCATTCTGAGTTTATGATTCTTCTGGAGGATCATAGAACATAGGCTCAGCACTTACTGGTCAATGGTAGGTTTTGCCATATTTTTTGTAGAATTTTGTGAAGGGGAGAAATGGTTCTTTTATTTACTTATTTATTTCTAAGATTTTATTTATTTATTTGACAGACAGAGATCACAAGTAGGCAGAGAGGCAGGCAGAGGTGGGGAGAGAAGCAGGCTCCCCGCTGAGGAGAGAGCCCAATGTGGGGCTCTCTTCCAGGACCCTGAGATCATGACCTGAGCTGAAGGCAGAGGCTTTAACCCACTGAGCCACCCAGGTGCCTGAAAAATAGGTTTTTTGAACTGTTGCTTTTCCCTGATTATTAAAATGTTAAGTGAGGGCCTATACTGTGTCCTCTTTTGTGAAGCAGTTGTTCCTAAGCCGATTTTATCTGTGAGAATTTTAATGTTTTTGAAAAGTTACTTGTATTAACTTCTTATATATAAAAGATACTGATTTTGTCTCCTATATTCTATAAATGTTTTCCAGTCTTTTTTTTTTTTTGCCTGTTTATTTTTATTTTTAATTATAGGGTCATATCTATAAATCATTTTCTTTTGTAACTTTTTTCCCATTAATTTGAGACTTAGGAAGTTAGTCACCCTTTAGTTCCTTAATATATTCATTCATAATTGCATTTTATATTTTTATGTGGATTTTTTAAACATTTAACTTTTATGTCCATCAGAATTCATTTTAGTGAATGAAATGTGAGTCCTAATTGATATTCTTTTCCCTTCCAAATTCTTATCCAGTTATCCCAACATCAGTTAAGGAGTAGCATCCCTTTCCTATAATTTGGGGCTACTATTTTACTCTTCTGTATAATTCATTCAGTTTCTGGACTGTCTTTCCAGTCTTCTGTATCTTGCTGTTTTAATAATAATTATTGCTTTGTTATGTCTATATTCCAAGAGGATTCATCTCTCTATTGCTTCTTTCTCAACATTTTTATTTGATCGTCTCATTAATTCTTATGCATAATTTTAGAATCACTTTGTAAAACGGAAAAATCTTACTTAGACTCCTTGGAATTACATTTTATATATATGCTTTATTTGGGAAGAATAAAAATTATTATTACAACAAACTATTATTATAGTTTTCAAATATACTCTAAAATCACTGAATAGTTTTCATTAAAAATTCTTAAGTAGATTTTGTATCATTCATCTCTGTTTCATGATTTTTGTTATGTTGGTGTAAAGGAATGTTGGCGATATTGTATATTTTTTTTCATGGTAAGTTTCCATGTGCAGAGCACACTGGGCTATGTCACTCTGTATTGTCCCTCTAGAAAAACACTGTTGGTTTTGTGTGATTCATTGACAAATTCAAAAAGATGGTGTGACTATCTGTTTTTTATAGCTCCTGTGGGAAGTGGAAAAGGATTGGCCCTGAGCTGAGAAGAAGGGCATGCATAAAAGGCATGTGGTGACATTATATATATATGTATTTTTTTCTTTTATACTAGAATACATTACTGATTTTACACAAATGTTTTTATTTTTTTTATTTTTTAAAGAGCTTTTTTTTAAGACTTTTTTTTTAAAGTTTATTTGAGAGAGCGAGTGAGTTTGCCTGCATGAGAAGGGGAAGGTCAGAGGGAGAAGCAGACTCTCTGCTAAGCAGAGAGCCCAGTGCAGGACTTGACCCTGGGACTTCATGATCATGACCTGAGCCAAAAGCATTTGGTTAACCAACTGAGCCACCCAGGCGCCCAAGTGTTTATGTTTTTAACTGATTCTAGTAGTTTTTAGAAAATTCCTTTGGACTTTAGCTCTTTTATTGTACTATAAAGTCCCCCCCCCCTTTTTTTAAGTGGGCTCCATGTGCAGTGTGGAGCACAACACAGGGCCTCATCTCATGACCCCGAGACCAAGACTTGAGTTGAGATCAAGATAACCATTTGGTCATTGGGAAATGGTGAGGAGAAGTGAGTTGGGGGACATCAGAGGGGGAGACAAACCATGAGAGATTGTGGACTCTGAGAAACAAACTGAGGGTTTTGGAAGGGAGCGGGGTGAAGGGCTGGGTGAGCCTGGTGGTGGATATTAAGGAGGGCACAGATTGCATGGAGCACTGGGTGTGGTGCATAAACAGTGAATTCTGGAACACTGAAAATAAAATAAAATGGAAAAAAAAAGATAACTGATTGAGCCACCCAGGCGCCCCTATGAAGTTCTCTTTTTAAGTCTTATCACATTAGCAGAAAAAAAATTATATATTAAATACAGTGTGGTAATGTGCTTATTTTGCCTCTTGGCTTAATTAGACTGTCTCTAGGAATTTTGCTGTTTGTAAAGTTAAATTTTGGTTGAGATGGGTGTTTTTCAAAGTTACGAATACTTGATTGCTATGTAAAAAGTCTGTATTGATAATTGTGTTTTATCATTTGTTTAGAGCATCTAATGTAAACTACTGATTCTGCAGGTTTTCCTTTAATTCTGTTCCTCTGTGTTCAGGTGTCGTGGTGTGTTGGTGATTCCCAGTGTACACCGTGTACATATCTTGGGTTTCCCCACAGGCATGTCAAACTCAATATGCTCTTGGTGAACTTCTCTTTATCCCCCACTCCTCTGTGCATCCTGGTCTTCTGAATGTACAGTGAGAAACCGGGGTATGCTTTAGTCCCCTCACTAGATTATGTTAGTCCTCCTTTTCAAATCGTCTCTCTCTTCCCTCCATCCACATTCACTGTGTTAGGTTCTGCTTTGATCATTCATTAGTATTACAGCTGGTCTCCTTTCTCTTACTGCTTTTTTTTTTCTTTGTATCTGTTAGCTGCTGTACCCAGGCTTCTCATTTTCTGTACGAAATGTGCTTCTGATAAAAACAGGCTTAACTTAAAGTTGTTTATTCTGAGTGCCATTCAGGATGTTACAATTCAGCACCACACAAAGGGTAGGAGCAGGCTGCTCCTGGAGCCTGGCACCCTGTAGGGAGGGGTGCAGGGAGGCATGCAGACCAGTGGTGACTGTCCCTCAGGGAAGCTGCGACTGGCATCTTTGTCTTCTCCTGGCAGCCTCTTTGTTGTCTGTATTTTTCCTGAGCATCATCGTTGGAATGGGTAGAGTCTTTCGTTTATCTTGACCATTTGGAAAGCACATAGAATAGCATGATTGTTACGCCACGCTGATCATCTTTACGGTCAGGCCTTCCTACCTCTGCCCTTGTAGGGATAGCATTGTCAGCCTTGCTTCCCCTCAGAGTCATGCTGCTAGAGGTCCTAAATAAATGTCAGAAAGGATTTGAAGTTCCCAGTTGTGTAAATCTTGCATCAGAATGAGATGTAGGAAGACAGAAAATAGTACTGGAAAGACAAAGGAAACAAACTGGCCATTGTGAGGCAGTGAGGGGGATCATTGCAGATGCCTGAAAAAGCAGGCTGGAAAATGTGCTGACGTTAAGAACCCTTACATTCAACCCTTACATTCACAGTCTTCTTTGGTCTTTACAATAACCCTGTGAATGGAGTAGAGATTATTACCTTTCTGTTTTACAGATGAAGGAAATGGAACCTTTGAAATTTCTTAATTTGTCCAACATCACATAGTATTCAAGAGTCAAGGCTTGAACTTAGATTTATGATTGCTGATTTTACACTCTTCCTGTTACCTTTCTCAAAACCAGAAGAGCGGGTAACAGTGGTATCCTGTGTCATCGGATAATGGTATCCATGTCATCGGATAAATGACATAGGGATGCCACGAAGAAAAACAGTTTTATCTGTCTTTTTAAAAAATTTTTCAATTAATTAACATATAATATATTATTAGTTTCAGGGGTAGAGGTCCACTGATCATCTAACCATTCATCAGTCTTATATAAATACCCAGTGCTCATTACCGCATCAGTTATCCCATCCCCCCAACCCCCTCCCCTCCAGCAACCCTCAGTTTGTTTCCTATGATGTCTCTTATGGTTCTCTGATTTCGTCTTATTTTATTTTTTTTCCTCTTCCTATTTTTTTCTCTTCCCCCATGATCCTCTGTCTTGTTTCTCAAATTCCTCGTATCAGTGAGATCATATGATAATTGTCTTTCTCTGATAGACTTACTTTGCTTAGCATGATAGCTTCTAGTTCCATGTCATCGCAAATGACAAGATTTCAGTTTTTTGATGGCTGCATAATATTCCATTGTAGATATGTACTACATCTTCTTTATCCACTCATATGTTGTGAATATCTAGGCTGTTTCCATAGTTTGGCTATTGTGGACATTGCTGCTATAAACGTTCAGGTGCACGTGCCCCTTCCTATTACTACGTTTGTGTCTTTAGGGTAAATACCCAGTAGTGCAATTGCTGGGTTGTAGGGTAGTTCTATTTTCAACTTTTTGAGGAACCTCCATACTGTTTTCCAGAGTGGCTGCACCAGCTTGCATTCCCACCAATGGTGTCGGAGGGTTCCCCTTTCTCTGCTTCCTCCCCAACATCTGTCGTTTCCTGACTTGTTAATTTTAGCCATTCAGACTGGTGTGAGGTGGTATCTCACTGTGGTTTTGATTTGTATTTCCCTGATGCCAAGTGATATTGAGCACTTTTTCATGTGTCTGTTGGCCATTTGTATGTCTTTGGAGAATGAATGTCTGTTCATGTCTTCTGCCCATGTCTTGATTGGATTATTTGTTCTTTGGGTATTGAGTTTGAAGTTATTTATAGATTTTGGATACTAGCCCTTTATCTGATAATATCATTTGAAAATATCTTCTCCCATTCTGTTGGTCATCTTTTGGTTATGTTGACTGTTTCCTTTGCAGAAGGTTTTTATCTTGACCAAGTCCCAGTAGTTCATTTTTGCCTTGTTTCCCTTGCCTTTAGAGACTTATCTAACAAGAAGTTGCTGCGGCCAAGGTCACAGAGGTTGCTGCCTGTCTTCTCCTCTAGGATTTTGATGGATTCCCGTCTCACATTTGGATCTTTCATCAACTTTGAGTCTATTTTTGTGTATGGCATAAGGAAATGGTCCAGTTTCATTCTTCTGCATGTGGCTGTCCATTTTCCCCACCACTATTTGTTGAAGAGACTGTCTTTTTTCCATTGGGAAAAACTCACATTGCTTTGTCAAAGATTAGTTGACCGTAGAGTTGAGGGTCAGTTTATCTATCTTAATTCATAGTATATTACTTATATATTCTTTTTAAAAGCAGCTTTATTGAGATATAATTCACATTCATTACAATCCACCCATTCAAATTCTATAATTCTTTGGCTCTTAGGTATCTTTAAAAATTATGCAACATGACCATAATAAATTTTAGAACATATTTATTACTCTAAAAAGAAACCCTTTTAGCCATCAGCCCCCATTCCCGAGCCCTACCCTAGTCCTTGGCAATCAGTAATCTACTTTCTGTTTCTATGATTTGTCTAACTCTGGACATTTCATACAAATGTAATCATGAAATATTTTGTTCTTTCACTTTGTATAATGCTTTCAAGTTTAATCCGTGTTATAGCATGTCTTCATATATCATTCCTTTTTTTAATTTTTTAGATTTTATTTATTTATTTGAACAGACAGAGATCACAAGTAGGCAGAGAGAGGCTGGCAGAGAGAGAGGGGGAAGCAGGCTCCCCACTGAGCAGAGAGCCCGATGTGGTGCTTGATCCCAGGACCCTGGGATCATGACCTGAGCTGAAGACAGAGGCTTTAACTCACTGAGCCACCCAGGCGCCCCATATCATTCCTTCTTATTGCTAAATAGTATTCCATTATATAGATAACATGTTTTATTTATCCATTCATTAATTTATGGACATTTGTGTTATTTCCACATTTTAAGGAAGATCCAAACTGTTTTCCAAAGCAGCTGCATATAGTTCCACCAGCACTGTATGAGGACTTCAGTTTCTCCACATCCTTGCCAACACTTACCTGTCTTTAAATATAGTCATAATTGAAGTTGATTTGCATTCTCCTGTTGGCTAATGATGTTAAACGACCCATTTTTGCTTTTTAAAAGTTTTTATTTTAATTCTAGTTGGTTAACAGTGTTATCTTAGTTTCAGTTATATAATACAGTAATTCAACACTTCCATGCATCACCCTGTGCTCATCTCCACAAGTGTACTCCTTAATCCCTGTCACCTGTTTGACCCATCCTCCCACTTCCCTCTCCTCTAGTAATCCGTATAATTTAGAGTCTCTTGAACAACGCATTTTTCATTGGGTTATTTGTCTATTTATTGTTGAGTTGTGACAGCCCTTTTCATATATTCAACACACAAGTCCCTTATTGTATGTTTTGCAAAATGATTTTTTGTGTTCTAGGTTGTCTTTTCACTTTCTTGATGGTATCTGTTGAAACACAAATGCTTTTATTTTGGTGATGTTTATTTTTTATTTGTGTGAGATAGGAATCTAAATTCATTCTTTTGCATATGGAACAGACTGTTCTTTCCCCCATTGAATAGTCTTGGAACCCTCATTGTAAAACCAGTTGACCATAGATACAGATACATGGGCTTATTTTTTTACTCTAAGTTCTGTTCTGTTAATTTGTATATCTACCCATATTCCAATTTGATTCTGTCTTGGTTACTATTCCTTTGTACTAAGTTTTGAAATTGGGTAGTGTGAGTTATCCAACTTTGTTCTTCAAGATTGTTTGAGTATCCTGGGTTCCTCTACTTTCCATACGAATTCTAGGATCTGCTTGTCTAATTTCTGCCTAGAAGTCTGCTGGATTTTTGATAAGGGTTGCTTTATGTGTATAATATCAGTTTTGGGAGAATTGCCACCTTCACAATAGTAAGTCTTCTGGTCTAGTGACAATGGAATATCCATTTCTTTCCATATCCTCCCCCCATTTTTAAAGATTTTTTTAAACTAATCTCTACATGCAATGTGGGGCTCAGACTCATGACCACAAGATCAAGAGTTGCATACTCCACCAACTGAGCCAGCCACGTACCCCCGTTTCCATATTCTTAAACACCCAGTTTGTCCATTTCTTCTAGATATGGATGTTTGTGTCACTTGTGCTATACTTTTGGCAGTAGAATTTGAAGTCCTCATGCCTGGATTGTCAGGCATAGTTCAGAGGTTTAATTATTGCTCTTCATTACAGATGAATTGATATAAAATGGATATTTGGTAATCATGCAAAGAAAATAGTACGAGTAATACCTGCTTTATGCTTTTCACATGAACCTTCACACAGAAAGTGGCATGGTCTGTCTTGCATTTTGGTTTTTAACATTATCATTTCTTTAATAAAGATTTATTTATTTATTTGTTTATTTATTTATTTGACATTGAGAGACATCACAAGTAGGCAGAGAGGCAAGAGGGGGCCCGGCGGGGGGGAAGCAGGCTCCCTGCTGAGCAGAGAGCCCGATGCAGGGCCCGATCTCAGGACCCTGGGATCATGAACTGAACCGAAGGCAGAGGCTTAACCCACTGAGCCACCCAGGCACCCCTTAACATTATCATTTTTGTCCTAAATACGGCATAGGAGAGGAATTGCTTCAGGCAGACTTTCAGGACTGTTACTTGGAGATAGGGGTTCATATCAGAAGAGTAGCTTAAATGACAGTAAGCAGGGGAGGACCTTCAAAATTCTACAAAATATTTAAAACCTATTCTCACATTTGTGTCTCTCTGGCATAAATAGTCCTCTTCAGGCTTTTCATGGTCATGTACAATGATGTAATAATGATTATTATACTATAAGCACCAAAGGCAGCTTTTGATATGATATGTAGTAGGGGCTGTGGACATGGTTATTTTGAGTAAGTATTTCAAGAGGCCACATGGAGTTTGCCATCTGTGACAGAGAACTCTGATGTATGAGTGATGAGAAAACTGCTCTCCAGTGACTATTGTGACCACCCAGACAGTATAAGACAACTAAGCAGTAAGTGCCTCTTATCTTATGTGATGCAAACATAAATATCCAGACCATTTGCTGGGCACAGTGTTCCATCTTGTGTCAGCCTCATCAAAGGCTTAAGATAGAGTAGGTAATGTATAGTATGTAGACACCAACATTTTATTAATTATTGATTGTAATATGTAGACATTAATATCACCTATATTTCCCTGTTTTATTGGTTATAAGTGATCACCCACCTATTATAACACTAGACTTTTAAAGTTTTTTTTTTTTAAGATTTTATTTATTTATTTGACAGACAGAGATCACAAGTAGGCAGAAAGGCAGGCAGAGAGAGAGGAGTAAGCAGGCTTCCCGCTAAGCAGAGAGTCTGATATGGGGCTTGATCCTAGGACCCTGGGATCATGACCCGAGCTGAAGGCAGAGGCTTTAACCCACTGAGCCACCCAGGCACCCCAACACTAGACTTTTAAGAACAATATTCATTTTGTTCATTTTCTCATAGTGTTGATCCCTTCCAGTTTCTTATTCGTTCTTCTTGCTTGTTGATCAGAGAATCTGGTGAAAGAAATTAATTCTGTGAGTTCTGTTGCTCATTGTTTTGATTAGTAACACTGTCAGGGATGGGACCAGCCACACAAACACAGAGCAGAGTTTGGGGAGAGGTGGAATAATTGGCTGCCCTTCAGATGTGACCTTAGGGTTGGGTAGAATAAATGGCTACTCATCAAATATGACCTCAGAGTTGTCAAGACCTGTTGTTTACGCTCCCTGCCTGTTGTCCCACCCTCCAATGCATGGTTAGTTAAGTGAAAATCCCCAAATCAGAGATTCATTGTTTGGTTTAATGCTTCCAACCTTTGTTAAAATTCAAATAGCATGAAACATTACTACATTAAAGTTAATGGATAATTTGGATATATAATTGGTTTTATATACAGAGTTTGATAAATTTCAGTGGGGGCAGTGTCAGGGGGATGGAAAACATACAATTCAGTTACCAGGTACTTTGGAGGAATGTAGAAAAAAAAACAGAAAAAAGACAGGTGTGCCTGGAATCATTGGACTTAGAAACTATTATTTTACCTAAGGGCAGCCTTCTCAAGATCCCAGGAATATTCCTGATGACATTCTTCTTCCCTGGAAGATTCCTTAGAACAGGATTAGCACTATAAGCTATGGGCCAAATCTAGCCTGCCATCTGTTTTTGTAAGAAAAGTTTTACTGGAACATAACCATTCTCATTCATTTATACACTTAGTGTGGCTGCTTTGATGCTACAACAGCAGAACTGAGTAAGAAAGAAAAAAATACATGGCCCACAATGCCTAAAGTATTTACTCTCTGGCCCTTTGTAGGAAAGGTTTGCCGACAACTGGTCTAGACAGTCTAGACTTTCAGAAGGTTAAGCAGAGATCATAGATCTTTTAAATTTATTCTGGAGTTTTTAACCTTTAATCCTACCATTATGTGGATTCTAGGGCAGTGGTTTTAAGGAAAGATGACTACTTCAGTCAGAATGAATGCCTTTTCAAGAAAAAAATTTGATTTCAGAAATATTCTTAAAATAAAGGATGACACTGCTGGTTAAAACCTAATGGCCAATGGAAAATTAATATCTCATTATACCTGTACCTGACCCACAGCCTCTTTCAGGTGTTTCCATCTTATTATATGAGAAAAATGTTAAAATTTCCCCCATAAAACGTTTATCTTCTGTTGTTTTTGGATACCAAATACTTATGTCAGACATTGTAACTGATTCAAATATGAATGTAAGAATATAAATATAAATAAATGCTAATCTCACTGTTGGAAATTTGAAGTGTTTTAGCTCATTTATGTCTTGTATCCTCCCTCTCAGCTTGACATCGATGGCCCAAAATGACTCTACCACTGGAGACTCTCTTCAGTAAAGAAAACAACCAGACAGGAGGCTGGGATGAGCATGCCACTGCATCAGATCTCTGCCATTCCAACCCAGGATGTCGCCTCTGCTAGAGTCTACAGAAGTAAGACCAAAGAAAAGGAGAGGGAAGAGCAGGTATTAGGAGAATGCTTTTTTAGTTTCATTATTTTTATTATATGTGGTCTAGAATGATAAGCTCTGATGATCAAGGTTTTCTCCAGTAATATACTAAAATGCAAAAGGTGTAAATAGTTGGGCTCAGAAGTTTTCTCTATAGGTTTCTAGGTTTCAGATTTTGGTATCAACGTATTCTGCTATGGTTATACACGACTTATTTATCTTCATTGCCTACAATGGTATGATTATTTCTGATAAATCTCTGAGAACAAGTTCTTTAATTCTCAGAACATGATGCAAAGGGTAAATTAATTTGAACCAAGATTTTATAAATGCCTCATATATACTAGTCCCTGTTTGCTGCAAGAGTATCATAGTTAACAGCACAGAGCCTGTCTCTGCCCTCATATGGCTCTTGATCTGGCCTGACAGTTAAAATGTATTAGAGTCTAAACAAGGTCAGTGATGGAGGAATGCAGGACCACCAAATTCCAGCCCAAGGGGTCAGGAATGGCTTCCTGGAGAGAATGACATTTACATAGAGAATCTGAAGGGTGACCTGGAGTTAGCTAAAGAAAGGTGGAATATCCCAGTTGGGAGAAATATCATATGCTGAAAGCTACGAGGCTAAAGCAAGGTGAGTTTGGAGAGATTAAAATAGAATTACTGTAATATAAAGGGTAGTGACAAGATGGGAGGTTGGAAAAGGAATAAGGAATATATATTCCTTATAAGGAATTTGGTTTATCTTTGCAGAAGAATGAATGATCAAATTTGTGTTCTTAAAACTTTTCACTCAGACTGCAGTTTAGAGAGTGAATTAATTGAGTGGTAGAGAGACTAGTTAGAGGATTATTTAATAGCCTACTTAGGCCAAGTTTGGCAAACTTTCTCTATAAAAAGGCAGGTGGTAAATGTTTTAGACTTGGTGGGCCAGTCACATCTCCTTAATTCTGTCATTGTAGCATGAAAATAGCCAAAGTTAATATATAAATGAGTGGTCATGACTGTGTGCCAATAAAACTTTACTTGCAAAAACAGGTGACAGGCCAGATTTGGCCTGTAGGCTGTAGTTTGCCAGTTCCTGGCCTAAGGAAAAGGTGATGGTGACTTTGTCTAGGATAGGGTAGTGGGGATAGAGAGATACTTAGTTTATTCATCGACTGAGCTTGGTAATTGCATGTGGGGTGAGATAGGGAGGAATCAGGGATGACTCCTACTTTCTCCTTGCCTTTCCCATGTGCTGTGTAGACACATGCTCATTAGTTCTGATAGCCTTCCTATTTTGTAGTAAATCTTTGCTGAAGACTCTAAAGAATTCTTGTTAAGTCAAAAAGTAATGTCTTGTTTGAAGTTGAGTCATTATAGTTGATGGGACACCACTCTTTGCCTTATTACATAAATAATGAAAAAAAACAAACCAACCCTGAATCTATCATATCATAGTTCTTGAAGCACATGGACTATAGAAAATGAGAAAGTACCATATAACTTAAAAGAGGTCTCTATATTCTTAGTTTGTGTTTTCCTTTTTTCAGTTGTTTGTGTTGTCAGTCTGCACCCTTTCTATTTTGCCGCGCTCTTAGGAGTGTGGTCAGCATTGATTGAAAGGCTGACCAGGAGTGGTGCTGGTGTAGATGGGTTTTGGATATTTCATTTTCAGTATTTCAGTTTTTCCTCGATTTGCTGGAGATGGGAGAAGGCCTGTTTTCCCGTATTCTTTCAGTTTTCATTTAAGTTAATAGTCTTCATTTAAGATTCATTTAAATTAATGGTCTTTTCTTGTAACTCTTTAGTCCAAATGGATTTTTAAATAACACCACATAGAACATTTTTTAGTTCTAGGGTGCTTGCCTATACCAAATAGAGGTTGCTCGGTCCCTATTCAGTGCAGTGTCAAATTTGGACACCAGATGGCAGGAATTTCTTGAGATAGATATATACACACACACACACACACACACACACACACACACACACACACACACACACACACATACATACATACACACACACACGTATGTATATATATAATTTATATTTATATATTATACTTGTTTGGAAAAAAGGAAGAAGTCCAACATTTTAGGCCAGGAAGGGAGATTGATTTGGATGTAGAACCCTATTGCAGATTTGTTGTAGTGGATATTCAGTAAATACTTAGTGAATTGATCTATTGGATGGGGATTTTAAGGTTTAAATAAGTAGCACTAATGACTATGTTCATGGAGTTGGGATTTTAATTGGTATTGAGAAGAGACACCGTTCTGTGCCACTTTAGTGTGGGGAATAGTTTGGACACCTGATGGCATTGTGAGAGTTCTGGGAGTCAGGTGCCAAGGTGAGGCTGCAGGCAGTGGGATTGCAGTCCAGACAGGAGCTTGAAGTTTTGGAAGCAGCTGGTAGGTTGCTGAAAATGATTTTTGTGGGTGTCTAGGTTTTGCAGTGTGGTATCAGAATTGATTTGGAAGGCACATTTTTGTCCATTGGAGTCTGTTTTCCTTTATCGAGTTTCCCTGGCCCAGTGAGTTCACAACAGAATTCTTTGGTATGATTTCTGATCCTCTGTGTTTGGAGAGGAGGGGAGGACACACTCCTTCCTTCCTGCTCATTACCCACTTTCTCAGAGCTGCAAAGGTTGAACTTAATCTCACAGTCTCTGGGATAACATGAGACAGTTCATTACATCAATAATAGTTTTATTCCTTCTGAATCTTCTAAGAAGGAGGGGCCTTGCAGTTTACCCAGAATCAAATAATCTAATCCTTAATGTTGACAGTTTTACTTAGATTTATCAGGTACATGATTTTATAGCATCCATTGCATGAGCCCATATCTATACAGTTCCAAAAAGAGTTAATGACTTACAGAGCAGTCAATACAGTTGATGAATGAATGAATGAATTTAGTTTTAATGGTATGGGGACCACTGTGGAATTAAGAGGAATGTTTTATAATAAAAAGATTTCTGCTACTATTGCTTATGAACTGGGTAGATGTTTCTTGAGAATTAATTTTTTCTTAATGTTTTATAAGTATCAATCTGTTACCTTCCAGACTCTGGTTTGCTTTTAGAAACCTGATATGGAGGTTATTTGCACTCCGTCTATAAGGAATATATTCTTCATAGTTTTTTGGGAGAATATTTTTTCTTATAGTTTAGAGAGTTATTAATTTCTTATCAAAACTAAATCTGTCTTGTGGTTTGATAGGTCCTGTTACATTTTTTAAAGATTTTTTTGCTTTATTTCATTTTTAAACAGCCTTATTACACTATAATTAACATGCAATTAAACAACATATTTAAAATGTACAGTATCTTCTCAAGCAAGATTGTGAACATACCCATCACTCGCAAAAGTTTCCTCATGCCTCTACTCAAGCAGTCATTGATCTGCTTTCTTTCACTATAGATTAGTTTGCATTTTCTAGGGTTTTATATGGATGGAATTACATATTATGTACTTTTTTAAATTTAGTTTTTTTCAGAGATTCTTTTGAGATTCATCCAAGTTGTGTGTATCAATAGTTATGTCCTTTTCTTACTTATTTACATTTTTAAAAATTAAATTTAATTAATATATAATATATTATTAGTTTCAGAGGTAATTTAGTGATTCATCAGTTGCATGTAGCACCCATTACTCATTATATCAGGTGCCCTCCTTAATGCCCATCATCCAGTTACTACATCCCCTTACCCACCGCCCCTCTAGCAACTTTCAGCTTCTTTCCTGTAATTAAAGAGTCTCTTATGGTTTGTCCTACTCTATTTCCCGTTATTTTTCCTTCCCTTCCCCTATGTGTATCTGTTTTGTTTCTTAAATTCCGCATTTGAGTGCAATCATATATTTGTCTTTCTCTGACTGACTTAATTTCGCTTAGTATAATATCCTCTACTTCCATCCATGTCATTGCAAATGGCAAGATTTCATTCTTTTTGATGGTTGAGTTATATTCCTGTGTGTGTGTGTGTGTGTGTGTGTGTGTGTGTGTTTGTGTACTAAGTTGTGTCCTTTTCTTGCTGAGTAGTATTCATTGTATGGATTTATCATAATTTGTTTATTCATTCTCCTGTTGATGGACATCTGGGTTGTTTCCTATTTTGGGTTGTTATGATTAAGGCTACTCTTAACATTCATATTAGCCCTTGTATGCACATATATTTCCTTTCCCTTGTGTAAATACCTAGTAGTGGAAACATACGGAAGATGTATGTTTAACTTTTTAAGGTACTGCCAAACTGTTTTCCAAAGTGATTGTACCCTTTTACATTCCTACCAGAAGGAGGGGAGTTCCAATTCTTCTACATCTCTGCCAACACTTGATATGGTCTGTCTTTTTTTTTTTTAAAATTAAATTTTTTATTTATTTTCAGCGTAACAGTATTCATTGTTTTTTCACCTCACCCAGTGCTCCATGCAATCTGTGCCCTCCCCAATACCCACCACCTGGTTCCCCCACCCTCCCGCCCCCCGCCCCTTCAAAGCCCTCAGGTTGTTTTTCAGAGTCCATAGTCTCTCATGGTTCACCTCCCCTTCCAATTTCCCTCAACTCCCTTCTCCTCTCCATCTACCCTTGTCCTCTATATTATTTGTTATGTTCCACAAATAAGTGAAACCATATGATACTTGACTCTCTCTGCTTGACTTATTTCACTCAGCATAATCTCTTCCAGTCCTGTCCATGTTGCTACAAAAGTTGGGTATTCGTCCTTTCTGATGGAGGCATAATACTCCATAGTGTATATGGACCACATCTTCCTTATCCATTCATCCGTCGAAGGGCATCTTGGTTCTTTCCACAGTTTGGCGACCGTGGCCATTGCTGCTATAAACATTGGGGTACAGATGGCCCTTCTTTTCACTACATCTGTATCTTTGGGGTAAATACCCAGCAGTGCAATTGCAGGATTATAGGGAAGCTCTATTTTTAATTTCCTGAGGAATCTCCACACTGTTCTCCAAAGTGGCTGCACCAGTTTGCATTCCCACCAACAGTGAAAGAGGGTTCCCCTTTCTCCACATCCTCTCCAACACACGTGGTTTCCTGTCTTGCTAATTTTGGCCATTCTAACTGGTGTAAGGTGGTATCTCAATGTGGTTTTGATTTGAATCTCCCTGATGGCTAGTGATGATGAACATTTTTTCATGTGTCTGGTAGCCATTTGTATGTCTTCACTGGAGAAGTGTCTGTTCATATCTTCTGCCCATTTTTTAATATGATCATCTGTTTTGTGTGTGTTGAGTTTGAGGAGTTCTTTATAGATCCTGGATATCAACCTTTTGTCTGTACTGTCATTTGCAAATATCTTCTCCCATTCCGTGGGTTGCCTCTTTGTTTTGTTGACTGTTTCTTTTGCTGTGCAGAAGCTTTTGATCTTGATGAAGTCCCAAAAGTTCATCTTTGCCTTTGTTTCCTTTGCCTTTGGAGACATATCTTGAAAGAAGTTGCTGTGGCTGATATCAAAGAGGTTACTGCCTATGTTCTCCTTAAGGATTCTGATGGATTCCTGTCTCACGTTGAGGTCTTTTATCCATTTCGAGTTTATCTTTGTGTACGGTGTAAGAGAATGGTCAAGTTTCATTCTTCTACATATAGCTGTCCAGTTTTCCCAGCACCATTTATTAAAGAGACTGTCTTTTTTCCACTGGATATTTTTTCCTGTTTTGTCGAAGATTATTTGACCATAGAGTTGAGGGTCCATATCTGGGCTCTCTACTCTGTTCCACTGGTCCATGTGTCTGTTTTTATGCCAGTACCATGCTGTCTTGGTGATCACAGCTTTGTAGTAAAGCTTGAAATCAGGTAACGTGATGGCACCAGTTTTATTTTTGTTTTTCAACATTTCCTTAGCAATTCGGGGTCTCTTCTGATTCCATACAAATTTTAGGATTATTTGCTCCAGTTCTTTGAAAAATACTGGTGGAATTCTGATCGGAATGGCATTAAAAGTATAGATTGCTCTGGGCAGTATAGACATTTTAACGATGTTTATTCTTCCGATCCAAGAGCATGGAATGGTCTTCCATCTTTTTGTGTCTTCTTCAATTTCTTTTAGGAGTATTCTGTAGTTCCTCGAGTACAGATCTTTAACCTCTTTGGTTAGGTTTATTCCCAGGTATCTTAGGGTTCTTGGTGCTATAGTAAATGGAATCGATTCTCTAATTTGCCTTTCTGTATTTTCATTGTTAGTATATAAGAAAGCCACTGATTTCTGGACATTGACTTTGTATCCTGCTACATTACTGAATTGCTGTATGAGTTCTAGTAGTTTGGGGGTGGAGTCTTTCGGGTTTTCCATATAAAGAATCATGTCATCTGCGAAGAGAGAGAGTTTGACTTCTTCCTCGCCAATTTGGATACCTTTTATTTCTCTTTGTTGTCTGATTGCTGTTGCTAGGACTTCTAATACTATGTTGAACAAGAGTGGTGAGAGTGGGCATCCTTGTCGTGTTCCTGATCTCAACGGGAAGGCTGCAAGCTTTTTCCCATTGAGGATGATATTTGCTGTGGGTTATTCATAGATAGATTTGATGAAGTTCAGGAATGTTCCCTCTATCCCTATACTTTGAAGCGTTTTAATCAGGAACGGATGCTGGATTTTGTCAAAAGCTTTTTCTGCATCAATTGAGAAGACCATGTGGTTCTTTGCTCTTCTCTTATTGATTTGTTCTATCACATTGATTGATTTGCGAATGTTGAACCATCCTTGTAACCCAGGGATGAATCCCACCTGGTCATGGTGGATAATCTTTTTAATGTGCTGTTGGATCCTGTTTGCTAGGATCTTGTTGAGAATCTTAGCATCCATATTCATCCGTGATATTGGTCTGAAATTCTCCTTTTTGGTAGGGTCTTTGCCTGGTTTGGGGATCAGGGTAATGCTGGCTTCATAAAAAGAGTCTGGAAGTTTTCCTTCTGCTTCAATTTTTTGAAACAGCTTCAGGAGAATAGGTGTTATTTCTTCTTTGAAAGTTTGATAGAATTCCCCAGGGAATCCGTCAGGTCCTGGGCTCTTGTTTTTTGGGAGGTTTTTGATCGCTGCTTCAATCTCGTTACTAGATATCGGTCTATTCAGGTTGTCAATTTCTTCCTGGTTCAATTTTGGGAGTTTATAGTTTTCCAGGAATGCATCCATTTCATCTAGGTTGCTTAGCTTATTGGCATATAACTGTTGATAATAACTTCTGATGATTGTTTCTACTTCCTTGGTGTTAGTTGTGATCTCTCCCTTTTCATTCATAATTTTATTAATTTGGGCTTTCTCTCTTTTCTTTTGGATTAGTGTGGCCAGTGGTTTATCGATCTTATTGATTCTTTCAAAAAACCAGCTTCTAGTTTCATTGATACGTTCTACTGTATCTCTGGTTTCTACCTCATTGATCTCTGCTCTAATCTTGATTATTTCCCTTCTTACGTGTGGAGTTGGTTTGATTTGTTGTTGATTCTCTAGTTCTTTAAGGTGTAGAGACATCTGGTGTATTCTGGATTTTTCAATTTTTTTGAGGGAGGCTTCGATGGCTATGAATTTTCCCCTTAGGACCGCCTTTGCTGTATCCCATAGGTTTTGGAGTGAAGTGTCTTCATTCTCATTGGTTTCCATAAATTGTTTGAGTTCTTCTTTGATCTCCTGGTTGATCCAAGCATTCTTAAGCAAGGTGGTCTTTAGCTTCCAGGTGTTTGAGTTCCTTCTGAACTTTTCCTTGTGATTGAGCTCCAGTTTCAAAGCATTGTGATCTGAGAATATGCAGGGAATAATCTCAGTCTTTTGGTATTGGTTGAGCCCTGATTTGTGACCCAGTATGTGGTCTATTCTGGAACAGGTTCCATGTGCACTTGAGAAGAATGAGTATTCTGTTGTTTTAGGGTGGAATGTTCTGTATATATCTATGAGGTCCATCTGGTCCAATGTGTCATTCAATGCTCTTATTTCTTTATTGATTTTCTGCTTCGATGATCTATTTCTGAGAGAGGCGTGTTAAGATCTCCTACTATTAATGTATTCATATCAATATGACTCTTTATCTTGATTAATAGTTTTCTTATGTAGGGGCGCCTGGGTGGCTGAGAGGGTTAAAGCCTCTGCCTTCGGCTCAGGTCATAATCCCAGGGTCCTGGGATCAAGCCCCGCATCGGGCTCTCTGCTCTTCGGAGAGCCTGCTTCCTCCTCTCTCTCTGCCTGCCTCTCTGCCTACTTGTGATCTCTGTCTGTCATATAAATAAATTCTTTAAAAAAAAATAGTTTTCTTATGTAATTGGCTGCTCCCATATTGGGGGCATAGATATTTACAATTGTTAGATCATCTTGGTGGATAGTCCCTTTAAGAATGATGTAGTGTCCTTCTGTATCTCTGACTACCGTCTTTAGTTTAAAATCTAATTTATCTGATACGAGAATCGCTACCCCGGCCTTCTTTTGAGGCCCATTGGCATGAAAGATGCTTCTCCATCCCTTCACTTTCAGTCTGGGTGTATCTTTAGGTTCAAAATGGGTCTCTTGTAGACAACATATGGATGGGTCCTGTCGTTTTATCCAATCTGCAACCCTGTGTCGTTTTATGGGTGCATTTAGGCCATTCACATTGAGAGTGATTATTGAGAGATACGTTTTTATTGACATTGTGTTATCTTTGACATCTTTCTTTCTGTTGATTGTCTCTATATTTCTGTTCAATGCTATTCTTAGGATTTTTCCTCTTTTATGGAACCCCCCTTAATATTTCCTGCAGTGTCGGCTTGGTGGTTGCATAGTCTTTTAAGCCTTGCCGGTCTTGGAAACTCTTTATCTCTCCATCCATTTTGAATGTCAGTCTTGCTGGATAAAGTATTCTTGGCTGCATGTTCTTCTCATTTAGTGCCCTGAATATATCTTGCCAGCCCTTTCTGGCTTGCCAGGTCTCTCTGGACAGGTCTGACGTTATTCTGATGGGCTTTCCTCTGTATGTAAGGAGCTTCTTTGTCCTAGCGGCTTTCAAGAGATTGTATCTACAATTATGATTCCTCAATTTTACTATGAGATGCCTGGATGTTTTTTTTGAATTTATAATCTTGGGGGGAGACCTTTCTACTTCTAGTACATGAACACTTGTTCCATTCGCAAGAATGGGAAAATTTTCATGAAGAACTTGTTCCACTATATCTTCTAGACTTCTTTCTTTCTCTTCCCCTTCAGGGATTCCAATAATTCTGACATTGGAACGTTTCATGGCATCATTTATTTCCCTGATTCTGTTTTCGTGGCTTCTAAGATGTTTGTTCCAGGCTTCCTCCTAATCCTTTCTCTCTATCTGTTTGTCCTCCAGATCACTAATTCTATCTTCTGCCTCAGTTACCCTAGCTTTTAGAGAATTTAGATTAGATTGGAACTCATTGAGAGCATTGTGAACCTCATCCCTGGTGGCCTTCAGCTCTGCCCTAACATTATGAACATCCTCCCTGGTCGCTTTCAATTCTGCCTTAATCAATTCCGTTTGGTCATCCATGGCTTTCTCCAGCCTAGCTATTGCCTGGATAATTGTTAGCCTGAATTCTCTTTCCGACATATTGTCTATGTTGATAGCCGTTAGCTCTGTTGCAGAAGGCCCATCCTCTGTATTTTTCTTCTGTTGGGGATTCCTCCTCCTAGTCATTTTGGTGAGAGATGACTGGACAGATGTAGCTGGATGTATGAACTGTGGTGCCGTCAAGGTGCACCCTGGAACGCTTCTGAGCACTCAGGATTCCCCACCCAAACGAGAGAAAAAAGAAAAGAAAAAGAAAAAAGAGAGAGAGAGAGAGAGAGACAGGAAAAAAAGGGAAGATAAAAGAGAAGGTTCAGCCCAAATGGGCCCCAGGGTAAGATTTATGACGTATACAAACAAAAACAGACAAACAAAAAGACTGATAAAAGTATATGACGAGAGAAAAAATATATATATATATGCAAAAAAAGGAGGAACCTCGTCAAGAAGAACCCCAAGTGTAAGATTTATATACTGTCAGGACAAACATAAATACACAGAGACACTGGCAGAAGAAAAAGATGGGAGCATGGTTATAGATTCTCAGTGTGGGCGAGGAAGGTTATTTTGATTCTTCCTGGATGTATCTTGATATCTTTGTTAAAGGACTCAACTTTCCTAAGAAAAAGGGGGATTAAAAATTGGTTCACCTATAGGGGTAGCATTGATTGGAGAAAGGGGGTTACCTTGAAGTTTAACTCTATATGAATATTAGAAAATACAAATAAAAAAGGAATAAACTAGACTAAACTAAACTAAAATTTTTTAAAAAATTAAAAAAATAGAAAAGCAAAAGAACAACACATGTGTATGTATCAAAAAATTCAGGTTAGAAGTTTATTATGGAATTTGATGTACTGGACATCTCATTGTGATGGTAAATAGGTTAAAAAATTATCTATATAAAAAAAGGGAAAAAAAATGAACCAGAATAGTGGGAATGAATTAAAAATAAAAGTTGTATCTATGAAGTAGTGGTGGTTGTTCTCTTGTAGTCTTTTTTTTTTTTTTCTTTCCTGACTTGTTTTCTGGGGGAGGGGGCTGCCAGGTGGGTTTTCAGTCAATGCTGTTCCCTGAGTTAAGTCCTCCCACCCCCCCAAAGGGGTGGGCTCTGAGAAAAACAGTTTTTTCAGGCTTTTGTTCTCTGGAGGTTTTTATGTTTGTTCACTTCTTTTCTCTCGCCTTGACAGCTTTTGATGGTTTTTGGAGGTTTAGAGGAAAGAAAACTGCACCCCGACCTCCCTCTCAGAGAGAAGCCTCAGTCTGCTCCCCTGCAGGTGCTGCAGCCGCTGGGCCGCTGGCAGAGCAGGTTCTGAGTTGCGGTCCCTGGGGACGCAGGATCTCCTGCTTGTATGCAAAACCAAGGCAGCGGTGGCTGTCTGGGCAGCTCCAGACCGCCAGAGAGGTTCCAAGCAGCGATTGCACACTGAGATTTTCCCGCTGGCTGGGGCTAAGAGCGCCGGGCTTGCGCGCACCTCTCCCAGGGGAGGGTTTGGAGCGCGGCCTCTCTGGCTCTATGGCTCTATCGGCTCTATCGCCGAGTGGGTCCGAGAACACCAGGCTGGGCGTTCGTGCACCTCTCTCCGGGGAGGGTGAGGCACGGGCACATCTCCAGCAAGGTGCGCGTTCTGCCGTCTGGTGTGGCTCCCAGCCCCTCACGGGAGCCGGACTCCACTCGTTCTCGGGCGCACTGGCGGCTCAGGGACAAAGACCAGGTTTCTCTGCCGCACTCTCTCTGGCTCAGCGCCAGGGGAGACTGTCCTGGGTCTGGGGACTTAAGCCCCTGTCCCTAGCCGCCCCGATTCCCACAATTTCCCCCCGCGATCCTTTGCTCTTTTGAGTGCTTTCAACCAGACTCCAAGTTAATGCTGGTCCCCAGATGCAGGGCACTCTCGTATTGGGGTATTATTTTCCAATCGGCCACCTCTGGTGGCTCCCTCCCCCTTTTGTTTATCTTCCGATATCAGTCCGACGTTCCCATTCCACTTTACCTGCCCACTGGCATCTTCTGCCCCCTGTAGAGATCCAGATGTGTATAATTCTGATCTCAGGCTGATTTCATGGGTGATCGGAGTTCTTTGGTAGGTAATCAGCTCACTTTAGGGTATAGGTTGAAAAGGCGCCTCCTCCTACTTCCCCGCCATCTTGTCTCCCCAATCACATGGTCTGTCTTTTTAATTTTAACATCTAATAAGTGTATACTGGCATTTCATTGGGGTTTTAATTTGCATTTCCCTCATGAGTAATGATGTGGAGCATCTTTTCATGCACTTTTCATCCTTATGTCTTTTTTGTTGAAGAGCCTCTTTAAATCTTTTGTCCACTTAAATAATTGGTGGCCATTTTTCTTTTGTCTAATTTTGAGCATTCTGTATATAGTCTAGATTCAAGTCCTTTATCAGATAAATGCTTTACAGATGTTTTCTCCCAGTGACTGGATTGTCTTTTAATGTTTCTGCCAGTGTCTTTTGAAGAGTAAAGTTTGGTTTTAACTTTTTACATTTTGGTGAAGTCAAATTTATCCTTTTTCCCTTGTATTTATTGTACTTTTGGTGTTCTATTAAGAAAGCTTTACTTGGGGCACTTGGGTGGCTCAGTGGGTTAAGCCTCTGCCTTCAGCTCAGGTCATAGTCTCAGGGTCCTGGGATTGAGCCCGCATTGGGCTCTCTGCTCAGTGGGGAGCCTGCTTCCCCGCCCCTCTCTCTGCCTGCCTCTCTGCCTAATTGTGATCTTTCTCTCTCTCTGTCAAATAAATAAAATCTTAAAAAAAAAGAAAGCTTTACTTAACCCAAAGGTGCAAATAGTATCTTAGAATGCTTATGGTTTTGGTTTTACACATATGTCTGGGATCTATTTTGAATTTATTTTTGTATATTATATGGAGTATATATCGAATATAGTTTTTTTGTATATATCCAGTTGCTCCAGTAACATTCTTTGAGTAGAATGGACTGTCTTTTCTCCATCACATTACCTTAATCAGTTTCCCAAATATGTATGTGCTTATTTCTTGACTCTTTTCTTTTTTCTCTAAGTGCTTGATGGGTGTCAGCTGCCCCCAACACTGTATGATGTATAATTACCATGCTTCTTTGGTTGCGATTAATTGGACTCAGCATGGTTTATTGAATGCCTTTAATTAGCAAGTTGGGAAGTGAGCATGTTCTCTGGGTATGCTGTACAACTGAAGAAGGCTAAGAGCATTCATAATGCATGTACAGTTTCTAAAATATATGTT
The DNA here is from genome assembly GCF_963455335.1 of Martes martes. Lineage (NCBI taxonomy): Eukaryota > Metazoa > Chordata > Mammalia > Carnivora > Mustelidae > Martes > Martes martes. The sequence goes on along the minus strand of NC_137902.1, from coordinate 39,266,610 downwards.
AATTAGGTTTTGCAGGTTAAAACATTACTGGCTCAGTTTAAGCTTTGGGTCACAGGAATCCTTATCACATGTGTCAAACCTGAAATTACACATTATGTAATTTAATGTTGTGAATCCAAATAGAGGGCTTTTCCTTTATGCTTGTAAACATTTCCATATTGGGGGTGGGCGCCTGGGTGGCTCGGTTGGTTGAGCGACTGCCTTCTGCTCAGGTCGTGATCCCAGGGTTCTGAATCAAGCCCCACATTGGGCTCCCTGCTCAGCGGAGAGCCTGCTTCTCCCTCTCCCTCTGCCAGCCTCTCTGCCTACTTGTGTTCTTTCTGTCTGTCAAATAAATAAAATCTTTAAAAAAAATTTCCGTATTGGTTTAAGCCTTGGGTCTCAACTTTTAGCTATTTTTGTAATTTTATTTATTCATTTATTTTTATTAACATATAATGTATTATTTGTTTCAGGAGCACAGGTCTGTGATTCATCAGTCTTACACAATTCACTGTGCTCATCATAGCACATACCCTCCCCACTGTCCATCATCCACCACCCCATCCCTCCCACCACTCTCCCTTCTAGAAACCCTCAGTTTGTTTCCTGAGATTAAGAGTCTCTTATGGTTTGTCTCCCTCTCTGGTTTCATTTCTCCCTCCCTTCCCCTATGATCCTGTCTTGTTTCTCAGATTCCTCATATCAGTGAGTTCATATGGTAATGGTCTCTGATAGGCTTATTTTGCTTAGCATAATGGCCTCTAGTTCCATCCGCATCTTTGTAAATGGCAGGATTTTGCTTTTTTTGATGGCTGCATAGTATTCCACTGTGTGTGTGTGTGTGTGTGTGTGTGTGTGTGTGTGTGTGTCACATCATCTTTATCCATTCACCTGTTGATGGACATCTAGGCTGTTTCCATAGATTGGCTATTGTGGACATTGCTGCTATAAACATTGGGGTGCACGTGCCCCTTCGGATCAGTACATTTGTATCTTTAAGGTAAATACCCAGTAGTGCAATTGCTGGGTCATAGGGTAGTTCTATTTTCAACTTTTTGAGGAACCTCCATACTGTTTTCTGAACCTCCATACTGTTTACTCCATGTTATTTCCTGACTTACTAATTTTAGCCATTTGGACTGGTGTGAGTTTATACCTTACTGTGGTTTTGATTTGTATTTCCCTGATGCCGAGTGATGTTGAGCATTTTTTTGTGTGTCTCTTGGCCATTTGTATGTCTTCTTTGGAGAATGTCTGCTCACGTCTTCTGCCCATGTCTTGATTGGATTATTTGTTCTTTGGGTGTTGAGTTTGATAAGTTCTTTATAGATTTTGGATACTAGCCCTTTATCTGATAATATCATTTGCAAATATCTTCTCCCATTGTGTCAGTTGTCTTGACTCTTTTCTGTTTCATTGATCTATTTACTGTCTTTACGCCAATACCACACTGTCATAAACACTCCAGCTTTATAATAAATCTTGAAAATCAGTAGTGTTCTTTTTCAAACGTGTTTTGCCTATTTTAGTTTTTTGCACTTCCATATGAATTTAAGAATCGGGTGTTCAGTTTCTACACAAAAGTCTGCTGGGATTTTTATTGGGATTATTGAATTTTTTGTTCAATTTGTGGGATAAGTGACATTTAACAATATTGAGTCTTGACCCATGAACAAGGTATGTCTTCTCTTTAAGTCTTACCTAATTTCTCTTAGCAATGTTTTATAGATCGCAGTGTGTAGATCAGTCTTTTTTTTTGGTCAGTTTTATCCCTATTTACTTTGTACTTTTGCTGCCTTTGTAAATGGTACTATTTTTTAAAAAAATTTTAATATCCTTTTGCTCATTACTAATATGTAGAAATAAAATTGATGTTTGTGTATTGATCTTATATCTTGTATCTTGTTTGCCATTTTAGGAAACTCACTTATGAGTTCTGGTAGCTTTGATTCCATTAAATTTTCTATGTAGGTAATTGTGTCATCTATGAATAGTGTTTTACATTGCCTTTTTTTATGCATGCCGCCTCCTTCCTTTTTGTCCTAGTGAACGTGTGTAGTCCTTGTGTTGTTCCTGATCTTAGGGGGAAAGCATTTATTCTTTGAATATTAAGTATGATGTTAGCTGTATGTTTTTTGTAGATACCATCAGGTTGAAGTTCTCTTCCATTTCTAGTTTGTTAAGAGTTTTGGTCAGGAATGGATCATGGGTTTTGTCAAATGCTTTTTCTGTGTCTTACCGAATAAAAAGCTGTATTCTAGATAAAGCAGTAAGGGCATATTTTATTCAGTAATAAATGTTTGGGTAGTATTGACATCTTAACAATATTAAGTCTCTCTGCCCATGAACGTGAAGCATTTTAAAAACTTATTTAGGTCTTTACACATGAAAAAATGTTCATCATCACTAGCCATTAGGGAGATTCAAATTAAAACCACATTGAGATACCACCTTACACCAGTTAGAATGGCCAAAATTAGCAAGACAGGAAACAACATGTGTTGGAGAGGATGTGGAGAAAGGGGGACCCTCTTACACTGTTGGTGGAAATGCAAGTTGGTGCAGCCACTTGGGAGAACAGTGTGGAGATTCCTTAAGAAATTAAAAATAGAGCTTCCCTATGACCCTGCAATTGCACTATCTGTTTCTTTTCTAATGTACTTTGATAATTTGTGTCTTTTATGAAGTTGGTCAGTTTTATTGTTGAATTTATTGACATAAAATTGTTTATAATGTTCGCTTGTTGTCTTAGTCCATTCTGTGCTGTTATAATAAAAAATACCACAGACTTGATTGTTTATAAACAGTAGAAATTCATTTCTCATAGTTCTGTAGTCCCAGATCAAGGTGCCAGCATGATCCAGGGTGAGAGCCTTCTTCTGGGTTGCAAGCATCTCATGATAGCCTCCTGTGGCAGAAGAGGTGAGGGATATCTCTGAGGCCTCTTTCCATTCATGAGAGCTCTGCTCTCTTCACCTAATCACATGCAAAGTCCCCACTTCTTAGTATAATCACATGGGCATTAGAATTTCAACATATGAATATGAATTTTGGGAGAGACACAAACATTCATCTATGGCACTGATTATCCTTTTTTCTTGATCATCTGGTCACAGGTTTATCAATTTAACTGATTTCAAAGAATCAGTTTCATAGATTTTCTCTGTTGTTGTTTTCTGTTTTTTCATCATTTCCTTTTCTCTGTTTTCTTTGAGTTTAATTGGCTCTTCTTTTTCTAACATCTTAAGGTATATGCCAAGGTTATTTATTTGAGACCTTTCTTATTTTCCTTTTTTCTTTTTTGAGAACTTTCTTATTTTCTAATGTAGATATTTAGAGATTATAAATTTCCCAATTTCTGCTTTTGCAGCATCTGGCAAATTTTGTTTTTTGAGTTTCATTTTTATTTGGTTCAAATACTTTCTAATTTCCCTTCGATTTCTTCTTTGATCCATGGGTATCTTTAAGTGTTATTTAATTTTCAAAATTTCTGGACTTTCCAGAGATCTTGCTCTTATTTATTTCTAATTTGATTCCATTTTGGTCTGTAAGCATATTTTGAATAAGTTAAATCCTTAAAAATTTATCGAAGCTTGTTCCATGGCACAGAACACGGTCTCTTTTTGTAAATGTGCAGTGTACTAACTTTAGACGAATATGTATTTCTCTGTTGTTTGATGGTGTGTTCTGTGAATGTCAATCAGGTCAAGTTGTTTGGTAGTGTTTTCCAGGTCTACTGTATCCTAGAGTCTAGTTGCTCTCTTAGTTCAAAGAGTGGCAGTGAAATTGCTGAGTATAATTTAGCTTTGTCTTATTTTTCCCAATTTTGCTACATGTTTTTGATGCTCTGTTATTAGGTGTATAAACATTTAGGATTGTTTGGTCTTCTTGATAAATTAACCCTTTATTATTATGAAATGACTATCTTTATCATGGCAATAATATTTGTTGCTCTGAAAGCTACTTTGTTAATATTATAGGCACTGCATCTTTCTTTTGGTAAGTATTAGCAAAGCATCATCTTTTCTGTCTTTTCACTTTTAACTCATTTGTGTCTTTATATTTAAAGTGGTCTTTATGTAAGCAGCATATTGTTGGGTCTTTTTTTAAAATCTAGTCTGACAATTTCTACTCTTTATTTAGGTGTTTGGACCATTTATATCTAAAGGCATTATTGCTGCAGTTGGATTAAGTCTTCCTGTTTGTTTTCCACTTGTCTCATCTGCCTTTGTTCCCCTTCTCATCCCTTTTGGCCTTTATAAATTCTTGGTTGGCTTATAAGCCATAACTCTTTATTTATTTATTTATTTATTTTTATTTATTTGACAGAGAGAGATCAGAGTAGATAGAGAGGCAGGCAGAGAGAAAGGGAGAGAGGGAAGCAGGCTCCCTGCTGAGCAGAGAGCCTGATGTGGGACTCGATCCCAGGACCCCGAGATCATGACCTGAGCCGAAGGCAGCGGCCCAACCCACTGAGCCACCCAGGTGCCCCAAGCCATAACTCTTTATTTTAATGGTTTTTTAATTAAAGAAAATTTTCAAGGTTTATAATAGTATACATTTTTAACTTGTCACAGTCTACCTTCAAGTGATATTATATTACCTCAAGTATACTATGTATTTCTCTCCTCCTGGCTTTTATGGTATTGTTGTCATACATCTTTCTTATGTGTATGCTATAAATCCCAGTATCATTTTAAAACGTTTTTAAAGAGATTACTATAGTAAGAAAAATATCTGTTTACTCTCATAAATACCATTTCTGTTGTTCACTATCTCTTTGGGAAGGACTTTAACATTTCTTATAGTGTGAGCTGGCTGGTAAAGAATTTTTCAGCTTTTTTTTCTCTTTTTTTGTTTTCCTCATTTCTTTTTAAGATGTATTTATTTGTTTTAGAGAGAGATGGTAGGGGCAGGGGCAGAGGGAGAGAATCTTCAAGCAGACTCTCCACTGAGTGTGGAGCCTGATCTGGGGCTTGATAGCACAACCCATGAGACACATGGCACAAGCTGAGCTGAAACCAAGAGGTGGACGCTCAACTGAGTGAACAAACCCAGGCATCCCCTATTCCCTTCATTTCTTGTATCTGGGATTTGTTGAACTTTGTGGATCTGTGAGTTCATGGTTTCCATTAATTTGAAATATTTTTCAAATATTCTGCTGCTTTCTCCCTTCTTTTGGGATTCCATTTCACACATTAACTCTTGGAAGATGTCCAATGTTAATGTTTACATTTTAAAAAATTTTATGTTTTCTTTCTGTGTTTTATTTTGGATCATTCTAATTGCTGTGTTCGAGTTTATTAATCTTTTTTCATGTGTAATCTGCTGTTAATCTTTTTAGTGTATTTTTCATCTCATGGTATAGTTATTGTCTCCAGAAGTTTAGTTTGGATTCTTTCTTTATATCTTCCATATCTCTGTTAAATTTTTTGATCATGTGATCCAAATTGAACTTTAAAAAATTTATTTAAGAATAAAACTGACTTAAGATACCAAGTGATGGATATCTTTGTAGACTTTTTTCTTTCTCTAATTTTAGCATTCTTGGGGTATCCACTTGATTAACTGAGATTTTTCTGTATTTCATTATCAGGTCTCTTTTCTTTTTCATACAAATAATTTCACCATTTAAAAAAAAACATGTTTTTCTCATTCTTTTGTCTCCTTTCCCAATTATTTGATCTTTTTCCTATCCTTGGGCCTACTTTATTTTATTTTTGAAAGATACGAGAGACTGTGGACTCTGAGAAACAAACTGGGGGGTTTTGGAGGGGAGGGGGATGGGAGGTTGGATGAGCCTGATGGTGGGTCTTAAGGAGGGCACATATTGCATGGAACACTGGGTGTGGTGCATAAACAATGAATCTTTGAACACTGAAAAAATAAAAAAAATAAAAATTTAAAAAATATATTATTTATTATTTGACAGAGCTCACATATGTCACACACAAGCAGAGGAAATGGCAGGCAGAGGGTGGAGCAGGCTCCTGGCTGAGCAGGGATCCTGATATGGGACTCGATCCCAGGACCCTGTGATCATGACCTGAGCTAAAGGCATACCCTTAACTGATTGAGCCACTCAAGTGCCCCACTTAGACCTATTTTAAAATACCCTTCTGTTCATTTAAGTAGGATTTTTAACATGTACTCTTTAAAGTCTAAAAGATAAATTTTGTACTTGGCCACCAAATCTATGTTTAGAAATGCACATTTCATTTGACGGTATGTGTAAGTTATTTTCCAGAATGATGTCCATTTTCCCTGTTACTGACAGGGTCCACTGTAAGCAACAGCATTATTTCTAATCAGTTTAAGGAGAGGGATTTAATATAGCGAAGTAGTATATGCTTACAAAATAATTGAATGGCTGGAGGAGCAGGCTGGGTTTCCAGGAACAGCTAATCCCAGCACTCTTGGGACTGTTCTGCTGAGATCAGTTGGCAAATTAAAGTTGTTATTGCCACTTCTGGTGAAGAAATCACTACCTTAACCATAGTTGGAAAAGCTGCCACATTGCTATAGACATTGCTGAAATGGGAAGAAGCTGATGGCTCTAGAACCACTCACTTACGCCATGATCTGGATGGGCAAAGTGGATTCTCTACCCTCTGTTTTTCACCCCCACATATCATCTCCAAATCAAAACACTCAGTGTGAGTGCATTGAATAAGCACAATCCAATTATGCCTGGACCCATATTGCAAGATTGTTCAGAAAATACAGCTTTAAATGTTCTGCTTTATATCCCTTTAAGATGAGATGTATATGGATACTGAATGAACTGGGCTGCATTATGGTAGTTTTGGAAAAGGGCAAACAAAGGTAATTCAGTGAATAGCTTACACTGAAACAGTAGGAAAAGAAAGTACTATTTTCTTTTGTATTTTATGAACAGTTCCTTTGCTGACCCCTTTGGCCTCACTGTCTTGCTTCTGATTTTACTGTGAAGCATCAGGATGATGATCTTTTTTTTGTTTGTTTGTTTTTTGTTTTGTTTTTTTATGCTTTGCCACATACATTTACAAACACTTGTATCTTAGTGAAATAAGATGTTACTGGAAAGATGGTTTATATGTTCTGTAGTTTCAGTGTGTTAAGCACATAGCTATTTCATTTGCTTTTACATATAAGTTTACGTGCGCTTATAGGGTGATGATCATCTAACCACATTTATATTTGCTATAAGAATATATGAATGCTGGCAGCTAATACTGTACTCATCTTTACCTGACATTTTCTGAAAAGATGGCCTCTCAGTTGATAACAGTGTTTTGAGGCATAATCACTACACATTTACTTTTTAATTATTCTCTTTTTTTCTATTTGATAAATCATTCTCTTTTTAAATCATAAAATCTGTGTTTTAACATACCAGAATCTAGCCCAACTCCCAATTTAATGCTCGAACCTGCTCTGTGTCATTGTGGCTGGCTTGTTCTTGTTCTTGTTCTTAGGGCATCTCTCATGGCCCTGACTGTTTTGTTCTTTTTCAGGTGACCAGAAATTTGAGATCCACTATAAGAACAAATTCTCTGTAACTTTATTTTATTGGCATTCTTTCTTATTATTTTTTAAAGATTTTGTTTATTTGAGAGAGAGAGAGAGGGAGAGTGAGAAGGAGAAGTAGACTCCCCGCTGAGGGAGAGTCTGACTCAGGGCTCAGTCCCAGGACTCTGAGATAATGACCTGAGCCAAAGGCAGGTGCTTAACTGACTGAGCCACCCAGGCACCCCAGTCTTAACTTTTTTCTTCCAGGGACCATCAGTCTTATTCTGCAACATAAAAATCCATTGTTTTATGTATCACAAAATTGAATCTCTGAGCATTCTGATTGTTCTCTTTCATACCATTCCTGGTTTCTTCATATAAGTGTGTTTAAATGAAGAGATGAATATACATCTTTAAAATATACTTGTCCCAAATTACTGTCTCTGGTTAAGTGTAACCCTCTGTGAGATTGTATGACTTCTTGAATCATCTACCTACTTTATCTATAAGAGCCCAAGAGATTAATATTCTCATATCTAGAAACAAGGATTTCTTTTGTCATCTGTTTATCTTTCCTTCATCCCTGGTGTGGTTTTTGAAAGTCTGCTTCCTAATGTGTTTTTCCTGTCTGGTAATCAAATCTATCACTGTTATTCCTAGTTTACTCAAACATTCATAGGAAGTGGTAGCACACTCACTGTTTAAGAAACAAATTCTGACTAATTCTTTTCTGAATGGTTGTTTTCTGCCTTGTAAGACTTGTTTTCTTTAAGAATGGAGAAATAAGCTTAGATGTTTTTCTAGAAATAAAAAAGCATGCTGTTATCAGACACTAAATACAGGTTGATCAGTTTGAACTGTTACATTTTCTTTTGCATATATAGATTTTGAAATACAGATAAAATTACATACAACTTCGAGGTCCTGCCATTTTAAATATCTTAGTCAAAAGCCAACAGTATTGATTCTAGCTATTTTATATATTAACAGCTTATTTTTCCTCGCCAATTCTCAGGTAAGTCTTGGATTGGTAATGGTTTGCTGTTTACTTATTTAGGTACGGGGATGGAAGAATGCACAGAATGACTGTAGCTCAGCTCTGTAATGTTGATCTAGTGAGAATTTGTTAGATGAGAATCCATGTCGTGTAGGTAAAACCAAGAGTCTAGTTTGGTTGTGAAGTGAAACATTTGCAGTTGGCTTTGGTGTGTTGCATGTAAATTGATCAAAGGTGGTGCATAGATATATTCGTCTAGGGTCCTACCTCAGTACTCAATGACTGTGGTTTGTTGGTTGTCACTGTTCTCTTAGAGCTCTCCTACCTGCATGAAACAACTAGGAGGCAGGTAATTTTTCAGATTTCCTATCAATAAGCCTGTTGAAAATTAGAAAACGATTCAAATAATATTATAGTATCCTGTAATAATTGTTAGTGGCTTTTATATCTGACATCATTGAGATATGACTCCTTTATTTTACACAAATGAAGAAGCAGGTCCTAAGAGAAATGCCTTATCCGTGGACGTTTGAATTTGTATGATGTTTCTTCCATATTATTTTGTTTCTTCTTAAAAATTCTTTTCTGGGGCGCCTGGGTGGCTCAGTGGGTTAAAGCGTCTGCCTTCGGCTCAGGTCTTGATCCCTGATTTATTAAAAAATAAATCTTTTTTTAAAAAAAATAAGTCTTTTTTTAAAAAAATAAATCTTTTTTTAAAAAAAGAAGATTTTATTTATTTATTTGACAGACAGAGATCACAAGTAGGCAGAGAGGCAGGCAGAGAGAAAGGGGGAAGCAGGATCCCTGCTGAGCAGAGAGCCTGATGCGGGGCTCGATCCCAGGACCCTGGGATCATGACCTGAGCCGAAGGCAGAGACTTTAACCCACTGAGCCACCCAGGTGCCCCAAATAAATAAAATCTTTAAAAAAATGCAGTGAATATGAATTCACTGCACACATTTATACTTTCATTCATGCATCAAGCAGATACTAACAGTGTATTATGTGCTGGAAAGTACCCTGCCCTCGAGGAGCCTATAATGTAGCAGGGAGATGGGAAGAGCCATGTCAGAGAATGTGGTGAACGCTCTGATGGCAGCTTCCCCAGTGTATTGTAACTGGAGGTCTTTGATCTGTGATGTAGCTTGTTTTTTTTTTTTCCGTTTGTTTGTTTGTTTTTGTTTATCCCATTTCTTCTTGGAATGTAGGTGTGCTTTTTCAGTTTTTGAAGTTGAGGACCTAGGCCTTTCTTCACTTTTGGAAAGCACTTACTCATTATTTCCTCAAATATTGCCTCTCCCCCATTCTCTTTATTTTGCCTCTCTGGGAGTAAAGCTCACTGTCTTCTGCCATGCTTTCTGTCTGTGTGCTGAGCTCTGATTTCTTCAGCATTCTCTGTGTTCACTAACCCTCTCCTTAGCCAGGTCTAGTTCTGCTGTTGCGATCATAATTTCAATGTCTCCATGTTTTTATTTCATAATTTTAAAAAATAATTTCCTTTGTCTTTGAATAATGTTTTTTGAATTTTTTCTTTATCTCTGTGAACCTGTAATTTAAGTTTCTCTCCTTTAGCTTTAGCCTCTTGTTTAATGCTCTGACTTTAAATTTTTTCTTTGCTCTTGGCCTCTGGGAATTTTTTTCTTCTTGCTTTTGAGCTCGGCTGTGTACTAAAAGTTATTTTGCTGGGGTGCTTGGGTGGCTCAGTTGGTTAAGCGGCTGCCTTTGTCTTAGGTCATGATGTCAGGGTCCTGGGATCAAGCCCCACATTGGGCTTCCTGCTCAGTGGAGTGCCTGCTTCTCTCTCTCCCTTTGCCTGCTGGTCTGCCTACTTGTATTCTGTATCTCTATGTCAAATAAATAAAAACCTTTAAAAATTATTTTGCTGTATTTTCCCAGGATTTGTATGTGACTGGAGATGGGAGTAGGGTGTTGTATTTTTTTAGTGTAGCTCAGAAGTTCCAGTTTCCCCAGTGTACTATGAATTGTGTGTATATGTGTAAAAACAGTTCTGTTATACTAAAACTCTGGTTGAGAAAATTGTTCACATTTTACAGTAAATATGGTTGATACATCTCCTTCCAATAAGTGGAGGTATGCATATACCATTAATTAATTACTCACTTCACAGGTGGCCATTTTTACTGCATCTAAATAGGTTGAGATTCTACTAAGGATTTGTTTAATTTAACATACTTACATCATGATTATTCTGTACAAGGCGCGGTTCTTCTAAGGATTTTACAAACATTAACTCAGTGGATTCGTTTGATCCTCATCCAAGTACCATTAGGCATTATCATTGTCATCCATCGTCACCCTCATCTTCTAGGTGAGGCACAGAACAGCTGGATGAGTTGCCTAGGGTTTCCCCGTTGGCGGTTGGTGAGTATCAGAATTGGTATTCACATCCAACCTCCACACTTATGCTCTTCATTCACTTGCCTTTTGCATGCTGCTCTGCCAGCCACTGGCCTTTATCTCTCCAAACCACACGTCCCTCCTGATGAAACTCGCCTAGCTTCGCTTGCTCTGTGTCTTCATTCTCCCAGCACTCACTGAGTCTATACTGAGCTCGATTCAGATGTTTTTCTGTTTGCTTCTTATGTCTTTATCTCCTGTCTTCATTGATCTGTTCATTTTTTGAACTGATCCATATTAAGCACCTGTTACATGGCACTTGCCATCAGACGTTGGGCATAAGTGCTGTGTAACACAGAGACGCCCTCACTGCTGCCCGAATCTCCCAGGCTTATGCTTCTGTAAGCCACGCCTCAACTGTAGTCCAGGTCCTGGTCGGCTCTCCTGCTGCAGCAACCCACATGTTGGTCTCTGTACTTCGGCCTCCCTCTTCCTGCTCTGCATACTGCTGCCTGGGAAAATAGGCAGTTGCCCAGTTTGATGTGGTAAGTGCCATGGTCTAGAGAAGCACCCTGACCTAGTCTTGTGGTGACAGGGAGGCTTCTCTGGAAGAAGAGATGTCAGAGATGAGTCTTGAGAAGTAAGAGCTAGTTGAAGATTGAGGAGAAGAGTGTTTGGTACAGTATGGGGCCAAAATTCCTAGAGAAGAGAAGGATGGTACGTTTGTGGTACTGAGAAAAACTCATTGTGCTGGAGCTTGACAGATCAGGTGAGGGAGCAGTGAGATGAGGTGGGAGTAGCCACAGTGGGGCTAAGGGAACTGAAACTGTGAAGAGTAGAGCTCTATTTTAGTAACATGACTGTAGTTTGGTGAAGGGGATGGGGGAGCTCCGTGTGATGACGGCCTAAACCAGGGAGGTGGTATCAGGGAGGAGAAGTGAGCGGATCACAGGAGATGGACAGGAGGCGGGATTGATAACAGTGCTGGTGGCTGATGGATTGTGGTGGTCTTGGGGAGGTGAGGTCTCATCAAGACATTCACTTTGATGGACGAAGGGCAGCAGGTTAATCAGAAAGATGGGGAAATTGGATGGTTAATTTGATGGTGAACATGCAAGTGTGAGGTGCTTGTGGGTGGATCACCTGAAGATGTCCAGAATTCAGTTGTGTCTCAATCTTTAGAGAGAAATCTATTGAAGCAAGAGCTAGAAAGAGAAATTTTGAAGTTGGGTAGCATATAGATGGTAAAGAAGGCCCTAGGAAGAGATAAAATTGTCAGAATGAATTGCCTGAGAAGAAAAAGGGGGGGGACAGGACACTGAGGAAGGGGAGGCACCATCTGGAGTCATTGTCTCAGAGACTTTCCTTATCACAGCAGCAAGTACCTCAGGTGGCTTTTGGTGCTTGCTGTGTTTGAGAATATTGTTATCTTTCTTCCATGCCACTTTTGCCTAGGCCATGAAATAGTGCCTCTTTTGTTCGGTCTTCCTAATGCTGGGTTTGTGTTTTTTTGTGTTTGCTTATAAAGAACTCAATTTACCACATTTCAAAATGTCTTTTCTTAAATAGCAGGAGACTGCTGTCAGATTCACGGTATTTGGGTAATATGTGAATAACTAGTAGTGGTTCGTTACAAGAAAGTCTTAATGTCTTTTACCCTGGGGCATTGTTTTTGAATTAGGCTTGGGCCAATTGAGGCATAATGCTTAAGTATTATCAGCCGTGTGATGAGCTCTGCTAAGCTGAGTCGCATTGTGAAAAACATGCTCAAGTGATTCGTACTGTCCCCCAAGATTCATTGACGGCTATTCCCTGAGAGCAGAGGTCTTCTCTTTAAATACACTGTGACCTAGGATTCTGCTGAGCTTGGATGAGTCTCTGCTTATCGGCATAGTTCTTGTCGTCACTCAGTGAGGATCACTGTCCTCCTTTCTTGGCCTCAATGGCCCTCCCACAGCCAGTGTACCCATAGCAGTTGTTATCGCAGATGTAACTAACAGACACAGAGCTAGCCAGAGTCTTCCAATAAGTACACTTTCATAACTTTGAAAAAATTCAATTAAGCTCAAGATAATACTGAGAGTTTTTCTGAGAAAAATTTAAACTTTGAGTTCTTCACTTAAAAAATTATTATGAAAAACAGAAAAATATGGGGGCACTGTTTTAGATTTAAAGGGGCTTAACAACCAAATGTAATGTGTAAACCTTAATGGAACCTGCTAGATAGAATTAGCTGCTATAAACTGTGTTGAGACAACTGGGACATTCGAATAGTGTGTATGTATTAGATGATAAGTAAGTATAGACTTATGGTTAATTTTCTTAGACATAAAATGGTACTGTGGTTGTATAGGAGAATATCCTTATTCTTAGAAAATGCATACAGAAATATTTAGTGGTAAGGTACATAATGTCTTCAACTTATTTTCTTTTTTTAAGTTTTTAAAAATTTTTTAAATTTTTTAGAAAGATTGATTTATTTTGAGAGAGAGAGAGACTGCTGACTGTGGAGCCCAGCAAAGGGCTTAATCTCACCACTCATGAGATCATGGCCTGAGCTGAAACCAAGAGTCTGATGCTTAACTGACTGAGTCACCCAGGGACCCCTGTAACTTACTTTCAAATGGTTCTGCCAGAAAAAGAAAAATAACAAAAGGAAAAAAAAGTGTGTGTGTGTGTGTGTGTGTATCAGAAAGCAAATGTGGCAAATTTTATGTTAGTTAATGCATCTAGTTGAAGGATATAGGGTATCATATTATTCTTTCAAACTCTGTGTAGATGAAAAAATTTTCAAAATAAAAAGTTTTGAGAAATAAAAGACTGTGCTGTTGCCAGATGTAAGATAAAGCTCAGATTGCAGTAAACAATGAAAAAACAGTAAACAATAATAAACAATTTTAAGGCTAAGTGGGTAAGTTATCTAATGAGATGCTTCCTAGATACTCATATATTTTAAAATCTTATTCTAAGTTTTTTATATTTTAGGATTATATAGACATTGGTTGATGTTTATGCTCAGAATAAAGAATTCTGTTTTTAAAATGTGGTTACTGCTGATCATTAGTGATATTCCTCACCTATCACATTAGTAGAATATCCAAAATAAAGTTGTGACTAGCTGTAGATTTTCTCTGTGTTGTATTTTAGAAGAATTTTCTTCCTTTGTTTAGGTTTTTGCAAGTTGTGCTATCAAATATCTGGACTTTCAGAGTTCTCAAATGTGTGGTTCACTCTTTCTGGTTGACCTCTTTTCTCTGATATATTTAAGAATAGTCTTCAGCCTGGCATACCCATTTCTGGGCGGTGTATGCAGACTTTCCAGAGGATGCACAAGCGTGGGTGGGCTTAAGGGGATCCGTCTTCAGATCTTCCCCTTCCATGTACACTGGAGCCCAAGACTGCTCACCTGCACCTCCTCTGCCAGCAGCTCTTCCCTCCTCGGAAGGAGGAGGACATATCCATTTACTTAACTCTGCTGCCATTCCTAGGAAATAAACATCTCAGGCCATCGGAGGGACAAGTGGAATTACTGACTTGGGGAAATCTTTTAATAAGTAATCACATTACTTCATTATAATACCTAGGCCATTTATCTTTTTCTGTCTTATATGAACTGTATTTCTGAGTCCTCAGAACTAGGCTATATTGCCCTGTGATTGCGTATTTTGAACTCATAGTATAGATAGCTTCATGAAAGTGATTTCATCTCTTCTGCCCCCAATTACTGTTCTTTAATCAAGAGCTTTTGAGGGAGAAACCTTTGAGAGCAGAGCAAAGTAATTTTGAAGTGATAGAAAATTTTCTTAAGATAACATATTTAAAGATAAGCTAATTTTTCAGCTATTCTCAGTTCTCAGTTGCTATGATGGTCATAGCGATGGAGTAATGCGTATTTGAACAGCTGAAGCAGTACTTGTTAGTGAAGCTGGTTGTTTTAAATTTTTTTTTAAATTTTTTTATTTACTTATTTGACAGACAGATCACAAGTAGGCAGAGAGGCAGGCAGAGAGAGAGGAGGAAGCAGGCTCCCCGCTGAGCAGAGAGCCCGATGTGGGGCTCGACCCCAGGAAGCTGGGATCATGACCCGAGCCGAAGGCAGAGGCTTAAACCACTGAGCCACCCAGGCGCCCCAAGCTGATTGTTTTAAATGTGACTAGAATATTTTCTTGGACTACACAGTTCTTCAGGGTATTTCAGGTAAAATGTGAGGATAAAAATATTTTGTAGTTTCTTTCAGATAAAATGTGTATCATTCAACAAAGTTAATGCCTCTTTATTGAATTTTATCATGAAATATTCTAGTTATATTTAATTCTCAAAATATTTTGTATTTTCTATTTTCTACCTCCTATTAATAAAAAATTAAATTATATTCTAGCTGCCAGGCTGATTTGTTTTTAGCATTACAGTAATTGCAGTTGGTTTTAGTAATCTCACCTTGATATTTTCTCCACATCCTCTCTTTTGTGGTGGAAAGGAATTCATAGACTACATCAGTCTTTAGAACGTAACAAAAGCATGCAGTTGGGTGACTGGCACAAGTCTGAATCCTACTTAATACCTATTTCAGATCCTACTCCCTTTCTAAACCCGAAGTCTGATTTTGCTTTATCCAAACCACACAAATCTTCATTTGTACTTTTTTCCCCCGGGTATATATTTAGCATTAATTTTTTCTAGCATTGAAGGAATTTAATCTGATATAATTGAGTTTGTTAAATTATAAATTAGATAATATACTGTATATTATATCAAGTATTCAAGGATTGCGTTGATGTTTGTTATTGTGAATACTCTGTTTTTTTTTCTATATTTAAGTAGGCCTGTATAAAGTATTTATAAATTCTCTCATCCATATGCCTATTAGGGACTCCATTCTTCCACCCCATTCTCCATTTTCTTCTTCCATGAATGGGTTGTAATGGGTAGATATGTAAAAGAGAGAAAGAGAAATTAGCATCTGTGTCTCTGATGTGGCATTTAAAAAATTCTACTACATGATTGTTACCTGTAGTCCTGTGTTTATATCCCCATAATAGAGTATGAATTCCTTACTGGTAGGGATGATTTTTTTTTCCCCAGGCTAGAACTTTAATTGGGGAAAGGAGGGAAATACAGAGAGGACCCACAAAGGAGGGACATACCTGGAACCCATGAGGCACCCACAATTGATAGGGGAGTGCAAGTGGAATGGACCTCCAGCTTTGGAGGCAGTGCTAGGACTGAGGGCATGTGGAGCAGGGGGTTCTGGGAACTCCTGGGGAGCCAAGCTGCATTCCAGCACCAGGTACAAGGGTCCTGAGAATGGATGATATTTTAGTCATCAACAGAAATCCCTTGTAACATACAGTTATCCAGCTTTGAATGAAGACATACTCAACCTTTTGTAAATGGTAATTGTAATTCTACTCAAATATTTGGATTTTCATTTTAAGAGTAAGTAAAAAAAAAAAAAGTATGCAGTGGCATTTGGAAAAATCTGGGAAAGATTTTCTTGTGTAGACTTCTTCCCAGCACATCTGTTAAGAGTTTCTGTAGCTGTGGGATTTTCGTACGTCTGTTATAAAACTGGTAAGGCCCCCAGTCCTCTGACAATTACAGTGGTTTGAAAGCTAAGTTGTTTTAATAAGTATATGATGAGTGCTTTATTAGAAACATTGTGGTGTAGAGCAATGATACGAGACTGGTAGCTTCAAGAATGTTCTTGTATGTGGCAGATAAGTGAGAAGAAGGCTCTAGGTAGAAAACTGTACCAATGTCTGAGGGCACAGTTTGCTGCTGAGCTGTTATCAGTAGGCCAGGCTAGGACTGGCATTCTAGAGATAATGTAGAAAAGGTCTACTAAGTTCTCACACAGGGTGCTCTCTTGGGTAACTTTTTAGTAACCAAGGAAGACCAGTCCTTCTGAAAGACTCAAATAAACATACAGTAGAGGTCAGAGAAAACCAGATAGCTTGTCCAGGGTATTAGGAAAATTTGAAGGAGCATTTAAGAATGTTCAAGAGCTGGTGAGCCAAGAGTTCATCATCAGTGTCCTCAGAAGAGTGGCACTGACAGGGAAAAGCCATGAGTGATTGTTGCAAGCAGGCAGGGTAATGGCTACTTTCCTTTCATATTTTCTGCTGCTTCAGGGACATGTCATTGTAACGGTCTTAAGAATTTGAAGGTCTTCGTTGGAACGTCATCAGTTGGGGGGAGAGTACATGTGTACTGTGATCAAGCCACAACCTTTGTATTCTGTCTCACCTAAGGCTCTGTGTCCTGCATTTCAAGTGGCACTGTAATATAGAACTGAAAATACTCTGTGGAAGTCCAACTTTGATGTAGAGTTTTTTTGTTGTTGTTAAGATTTTATTTATTTGAGCAGGGGGAGAGGGAGAGCACATGGAGCGAGGGTTAGAGGGAGAAGTAGACTCCCCGCTGAGCAGAGAGCCTGATGTGGGGCTTGATCCCAGGACCTTGGGACCATGACCTGAGCTGAAGGCAGACACTGAACGGACTGAGCCACCCAAGTGCTCCTGATGTAGAGTTTTTATGAAAGTTGAAAAGGCTTGCCTGACCAAGACCATCTTGCCCTACTTCATTTTTTTTTTTTTTTTATGAAGGCCAGGCCCTCCATAATCAGGCCTTTCACCTCAGACACCCCAAAGGAATCAGTTCTTTATGAGATACTTGGAATATGCTGTGAGTTCATCATCTGTTGTTTCAGCTGCCAGATGAAATGATCTTTGGAGAAAAAAACCTTTACCAGAAAATACGTATGTTTTAAAGTCTTGAAGAATGTTTCTTTCAGTGAGAGTTTTAAACCCAGAGCACAAGATACTTGAAAAGAGGAAGTTGAGATAAGGAATAGATGACAGTAGTTGAGAGACAAAAAGAAGAATTAGAATGATAACCCCCCAAATTTGTTATATCTTAGAATATACAAAAAATCCAGTAGATTGTGACTAAAACGATGAGTATCTCAAAATTGCAGAATTAGTTTATCATGCAGAATTAACATATTATCCAGCAGTCTTTTGTGTTTTTCTCATGGTTTGTCATAGAAAAATGTTGAAAACCTTACCTACAATATTTGGGATGTGTTTACCCAAACTTTAGTCTGCTGAAGAGGACATGGAAAATAGAAGAAAACTTGAATGATTCTATGTTCCAAAATCTTCTCTTGTAGCTTTAGTTTCTTATAACACTTATAGGCCCTTTTCTAAAAGATTCATTTATTAGAGAGAGAGAGAGAGTGCATGCACATGAGTGGGGAAGGGGGAGAGGGAGAGAGCATCCTCAAGCAGACTCCCCACAGAGGTGGACCTCAGTGCAGGGCTCACTCTCAAGACCTCTGAGATCATGACCTGAGCCAAAATCAAGAGTTGGCCAGTTAACCAACTGAACCACCCAGGCACCCCTATAGGTCCTTCTTATAGCGGAGGTTCTCCTTTTTACATTATATTCACATCATCATTCTTTTTAAAAAAGATTTTATTTATTTATTTATTTGGGGGAGAGAGAGACAGAGCACAAGCAGGGGGTAGAGGGATAAGCAGACTCCCTGCTGAGCAGGGAGCCCAATACAGGACTCAATTTCAGGACCCTAGGATCCTGACCTCAGCCTAAGGCAGATGTTTAATTGACTGAGCCACCCAGGCACCTCTCACGTTTTCATTCTTATAGTGAGGAGTGGAAAGAAGCCCTAAAATGCAGTGTAGAATTGTATATGTGTGCAGTCCATCCTGAGAAAGAGTTTTCATAATCTGGTTAAATGCTAATGGAGCCACAGTTCTGCCAACTAACTGATACTCTTGGGAAAATTGGTGTCCATAGTGTGCCTTGTTCATGCCATTGCTGTGCTGCTGCTGCCAGTATTGTGCCAAACTGCTCGCCCTCTTTTTAATTTGCTCTTAAAATCCAGTGTTCCAATAGACCCCTCAGGCCAAAGGATGATGAGCCTGACAGTAACATGGATTCATTTATCAGCAGATTGAAGCAAATTGGTTGCCTTGGGAGGTGGCTGGAGAACTCTTTGTTCCTGGGAGTGTTGAGGAGAAACAGCCAGAGCTGCAGTATTATACAAGGATTCAGGTTCTGTGTTGGGTTGGAATAGATGACTTTTGTCTCTGTTGATTCTGAGAATCACTGATTTTGATTTTTTCGGAGCATCCTCAGCCATACTTGAGCCTTAATAATCAGTTTGAAGTTCTGTGTTAATTTTAAAAATATACAGGCTAACAAAAGAGGGTTTAATGATATAAACAGATAGTCCAAGGAGGATGCTTTAAGCTCTAAGTAACAGAACAACCAACCCAACCTGGCTTAAACAATGAAAACTTCACTAACTTATATAAAAGAAGGTCATGCGTTCTGCACAACATCCCAGTGAAGCTTGAGCCAACAAGAAGACATCACAAGCCCTCTGAACACATGGCAGGAAGGAGGGAAAGTCACAGGCACAGGACATATAGAAGAAGGATGCAGAGTCTATTCTGGAAGAAATACTCATTTCCCTCCAGAATGAAGAGAATTCCCGAGTAAGCTATTAAGGAGTAAGCTGTTAAGGACCTGGGTTGGATAAAATGATATAATAAAATAAAAGAATGAAAAAAATAATGAAATGGCAGAATGAGGTGAAAAGGGAAGAATACAGAGCCAAGGAGTCACATGAGAACCAGTTTGCAGAACAAATTAATTAGAAGTAGCTAGGAACAGAGTAGTCATGTCTGGAAAATGAACTTACTGACAGAGCACAAGCTTGAGACAGTCCCAGTGAGTGCAGAAGAAAAGGAAAGAAAGACTGAAACAGGTAAAAATGATAGGTGTAGGATTGGACTTCCTGGATGTGGAGCTGAGCTAGTTTTTTTTTTTGTTTTTGTTTTTTTTTTTTTTGTTCACGTTCCTCTTGGCATCATGTGTTTGGTTACAGAGAATTGACTACTTTAGATATCACTCATTTGGAAATATGTAAACACGGACAAATTGGTGAAAATGAATGTTCATCTTCTTCCTAGAAGAATACCAATGAGATGAAAGTTATATTTATAGCCTGAGAGACCAGGAAAATTCCCCTTTGAAGCAATTTGTTTCCTGGCATTGATACTGAAACTCCCCTCCCCTACCATGTGATGATTTCCTGTGCTCTGCTGGAACTGGTCTTTTGCTAAATGTTAAGTACTGACCTGCTGATCTTAGAGCAAGCACTTTGCTGCTTTTTCTACCACCAGAAACCATTGTGTAGGACAGGTTTTATGGAGAAAAAATTCTTTGTGTGCATGTGTCCAATATCTGTGGTTAATCATTTACCTTTCCTACATTTTAAAAAATCTCTTAAGTAAGTCTGGGTGATAGGTTAGCACAAAAGAAGAGCAAACAGATCTACTAACATTTACTGTCATTGACTAGGAAAGTGAACTTTCATTCTTTGCCAGCAAGTATAGGCTTTAGAATCTTTACATTGCAAATTGCTGTGGGAAGTAGACCGTAGAGCAGAAATGGTTTGCTGGAATGGACTTGTCATGAATTATTCATTCACTATCTAGTTCCTTGGAAATCAGCTGGAGGAAGTAGTTAGTCCAATTTGATCACAGCAGTGGTATGCCAAGGGCTCCAGCAAGCCCTTACAAGTCCAGCTGCGCAGATGTGCGTCTGCTGGCTGCTGTAGGGCGGCAGCTGCCGTGCAGAGGAACCCAGGAACATGCTGCTGGGGAGAGCTGCACTGAGGACTCCCCGATGCATCTTGATGGAAAATGAAGCTTCAGGTAGGAGAAGTGCCCCATCAGCAGTGGCCGGATTTCTCATTGATTTTAGGGATGCCATTAGGCCTTAGGGAATAAATACAGAGAGAACCAGAATTGTTCAAGGACGCCTCATTGTTGAGGTTCTCAACCAGAGAAGCTTAGGGGTTTAATTCCATTTTCAAGGATGTACTTTGTAACAAAACTGTTCCTTGGAATTGTGAAAAGTATTCTTAAGCCAAATGAGCATTTAAGTGTATAAATTATAGCAGATTTCTTTTAATGGTATCCTCCTGCTAGTGTAAAAAGTACCTTTTTTTTTTATGTGATACTGCCCATATAAATTTAAATCAGGGAATTATGGCTTTGGAAAGATTCTGAAAGAGACAACTTGGTTTTTAATTGGAATGAGCATAGCTGCAGGCTCCATTGCATTTTCCTGAGGAAGTTTTGTTTTCAGAAGGCTCCTTGCTTGGTTCTTTTGCATTTATTCTGGGAAGATTTTTTTTAGCTTCTTACAGGATAGAAAATGCATAAAGATGGAACAGGCTCTTAGTTCTGTTTGTTGTTAATATCGTGTGTGTGTATTTAAGCCAGACATGTAATTTCATTTGGCAGGGACATTCTAATGTTGCCATTTGCATGTCTGTCTGATTTTTATGGATGCTATCTATCTCTGTTAACTTTGCTAAGACTATGAGATGCTCTTGACCTATAAGGGACAAAGATAGTGGAGATGAAAGGAATCAGAGCCTTGTGGCATCTGGGCTAAACTGCATGTATGTATTTCACCATGAAATATCACTTATAGTTTTGAAACTCTTCAGTGAACAGACATGTTGTGAACAGATAACACTCTGAGCTCTGAGACAATCAGGAAAGAATAACAGTCTCCTTCTGTACCATTTTCTCAAGCTCCACAATAGTAGGAATCTTTATTTATATTTAATTCATTTATTTTGTAAGATTTTACCTATTTATCTTAGAGAGCATGAGCAGGGGGAGGAGCAGAGGGAGAGAGAGAGAATCTCTAGCAGACTTCTAGCCAAGCACAAAACCTGATGCAGGAGCTTGAATCCCCCGACTCTGAGGTCATGACCTGAGCCAAAACCAAGAGTCAGACACCTATCCAGCAGAGCCACCTAGGCTCCCCAAGAATAGGAATTTTTTTGTTCATTCATCATTCGCAAGGACTTAGAATGGTACCTGACATATAGTTGGTGGTCAGTGAATGTGTTCCCTGAGTGAATACATTCTATATTAAAGAAATTGAACATCTTTCTATAAAGGTTACTTATATAGCACTGTGGTAAGTATTTTCAGTGCTACAGTTTCTATAATAACTTTTATAGCTAATGTATTCTGATTTGTATTGATAAAGATTTTTCAGCTAACCTCAAGGGTATATGAATTTATAGAGAGTTTTTAAATGACAAAAATTAAAATCTGCTTTACTGTTTGTATAATTAAGGTTTTAAAATATGAATGAGGAATACAAAGACCTTTAATTTTTTCAGCATAACTATTTCATGTTCAAAAAATGAAAATGAAAATTAATGGAAAACTCATTTGAGAAAGATTGTATTCATCAATACATTACTAGGAAGATTATCACTCTACTTATGCAGTTACATTTAACATTTTAAAAATATTAGTTAGTCTATGTCAGAAGGGTTTTTGGAACTATAAACCCATTTATTCATATCTTCAGGGCTAATTTTAAAACTGTAATATGTGTGGTGCTGAGTAGAACTAAATAGGGCAACATGTTTTCCCCCTAGATATATCACATTTGGAGCTTAGAGGAACCAAAGGGGTCCTCTTTGTTAACTTCTTTGACCCACCCCCTTCCATACAAGCCCTCTTTATAAAGGGCAAAACTGAAGTCCAGAGAGTATAGATGAATGGCCAAGAAAAAATGGTTACTGTTATGGTCTCATGCTTTCTAGTTTCTTGTTACTTCATTATTGTGTTAAAGCTAAAAAAAAGTGAAGTGGATAGTCACATTACTATAAATTTGAACTGTTTTATTGAAGACAACTATTGATGCATTTTCTATAACTTTAAATAAATTGCCTAGTCCGTGTGTTGAAATACAGTTTTATAAGCCCCCCCACCAAATTTTTGTGATACAATTGGTTTTTTCCTGGGTTATAATTGTAATGACTCAAGTTGTGCTCTAAATTTTATTTCAAATTTGAACTTCTTATAAAATATGTGCCATTTTTGTTATTCCTTAAAACTACCTGAATTTTGCGTTTATTTTTGAGATAGGTGTAGATTACTTCGTAATTTTTCTTTTTGCCAACTATATTAGACTGCTTGGGCAGCTGTAACAAAATAGTACGAGTGTGGAGACAGAGATGTCTCTTTCTCTCCCTCTTCTCATTAGGCCACCAGTCCTATTGGGTGAGGGCCACTTATAACCAATTTAACTTTATGTACCTCCTTAAGCCCCATCTCCAAATACAGTCACTTTGGGTGTTAGGGCTTCAACATAGGAACTTTGGTGGCGGCAAGTTCAATCCAGAGCATTGACCAAGGCGATTATTATTTTTTTTTAATTTTTTTATTTACTTATTTGACAGACAGAGATCACAAGTAGGCAGAGAGGCAGGCAGAGAGAGAGGAAGGGAAGCAGGCTCCCCACTGAGCAGAGAGCCCGATGCGGGGCTTGATCCCAGGACCCTGGGATCATGACCCGAGCCAAAGGAAGAGGCCCCAACCCACTGAGCCACCCAGGCACCCCAAAAGTGATTATTTTTTAAAGCAAGATTTCTAGTTAAGTTTTTTGTTTGTTTATCCTGTTTGTAGTTCATTCGCCTTCTTTAAGCTGTAGGTTTATGTCTTTCTATGAACTTGGGAGCATTTCAGCAAGTTTTTGTTCAAGTATATTTCAGCACTGTATTCGTTCTCCTTTTTAGATTTCAGTGATATGACTGTTAAACCATTTGGTTTTGCTTCACAGGTCCCTGAGATTTTGTCCATATTTTTTAAATCTTTTTTTTCTCTCTGTTGTTTAAGATTGAATACTTTTTCTGTCATTGATTTTTTTTCTTCTTTCATTTCTCTACTTTTGAGTCCATTTTCTATTTTAAGAATTGTGAATGGTCACTTGAGCTGCAGTCTTTGCCAGATAATTTCAATACCTCTGTCATCTTATTATTAGTGTAATTTTATTATTGGTGTCCCAGGCTTTATTTTTAACCTGTTTGTATTTATATATGTAAAGTGTTTTTCTTGTATATAGCATGTAGTTGTATCTTGCTTTTATCTCCAAGTCGAAAACCTCTGTGTTTTAGTATGGTGTTTAATTCATGTATACCGCAAACACACATATACATACATACATACATACATACATACATAAGTACATACAAATTGGTTCTGGTACTGATTCCAGTACGGGGAGAGGGGCTTCCTACATAGCACTAGGCAATTCTCAGAACACCAGCAGAGTATCTGAGAATTCAGCTCAATTCTGATACTATCTACTTGGTGATAGCATCTGATCTAGAGATTATGGGTTCAGTTCTTCCAGACTGTCCCCCTTACCTCCACCATTCCCTTCCGACGCCAGTCACAAGCCTGGGCTGTTACCTGTGCTTCTGACCAACTGGCTGCAGATTGGAGGTTCTCATGACCCCTTCTTTGGACTTCAGATACCAGTCACAAGTCTAGGTTGTTACCAGTACTTCTGACCTACTGGCTATAAATCAGGGGTTCTCATAATGCCCTCCCGACTTGGGTTTGATTAATTTGCTACAAATCTCAGAGAAATGTTTAACTTACTAGATCACCAGCTTATTGTAAAAGGATATAATTTAGGAACAACCTGATAGATGGAAATTTTGCGTAGAGCAGGGTATAGGGAAAGGGCATAGAGCCCCCATGTCCTCTGCAGGAGCACCACTTTGCCTACATCCCGACATGTTCACCAACCCCAAAGCTTTTCAAACTCTGTCCTTTGGGTTTTTATGGAGGCTTCATTATATAAGGTATGATTGGTTGATTAAATCATTAGCCATTGGCAATTGATTTAGCCTTCACCCCCTTTACCTTAAAAGTTCCAACTCTGTAATCACATGGCCCCCCACCCTTAAGTCACTCATTAACATAACCAAAGACACCCTTACCACTCTCAGCTTAGGAAATTCCAAGGGTTTTGGGAACTGTGAGTGGGGAACTATGGATGAAAACCAAATATATATGAGAAATAGATTTTGGTCATCTGAATGACCAAATATACATTTCTTATAAATCATAAAACCACACATACAAAGTTATAAAAAAATGTTACAGAGAACCTCATGTACCCTTACCTACTTTCTGTCACCCAATGGTAACATCTTACAGAGCTCTAGTGAAATGTCACAATCAGGATGCTGACATTGATATAGTCAAGATACAGAATATTTCCATCACCACAAGGATCCTTCAGTTGCCCTTTATAGCCATACCTACTTCCCTCCTTAACCACTGACAACCGTTAATCTATTCTTTTTTTCTATAATTTTGTGAACTAAAGAATGTTATATAAATGGAATCATATTTGTGAACTTTTGAGATTGGCTTTTTAAATTATGTATAATTCTCTTGAGATTTCCTGTCTACTGCTGAATGGTGTTCCATGGTATCAATATAGCAGAGCGTTCAAGTGTTCACCTCTTGAAAGACATTTGTTTGAACTAAGCTGCTGTAAACACCCATGTACAAGGCCTTTTTTTTTTTTTTTTTTTTTTTAAGATTTTATGTATTTGAGGGGCACCTGGGTGGCTCAGTGGGTTAAAGCCTCTGCCTTCGGCTCAGGTCATGATCTCAGGGTCCTGGGATCGAGCCCCATATCGGGCTCTCTGCTCAGCAGGGGGCCTGCTTCCTCCTCTCTCTCTGCCGGCCTCTCTGCCTACTTGTGATCTCTGTCTGTCAAATAAATAAATAAAATCTTAAAAAAAAAAGATTTTATGTATTTGAGAGAGAGAGAGAGCCTACATGGGCAGGGAGAGGGGCAGAGGGGGAGGGAGAGAGGCAAGCAGAGTTCAGTGGATAGCCTGACTCCCGGGCTCAATCCCATGACCCTGAGATCATGATTATAGCCGAGATCAAGCGTCAGATGCCAACCCACTGAGCCACCCAGGCGCCCCGCAGGTATAAGTTTTTATCTGAACATATGTTTTCACTTCTCTGGGATAAATGCCCAGAACAACAATGGCTATTTCATGTGATATTTGCATGTTTAATTTTTAGAGAAACTTGCAGTGTTTTTCCACAGTAAATATGTTTATATTCCTGCAAGCAATATACACATGATCCAGATTCTCTGTATCCTCTGCCAGAATTTGGTGATGTTACTATTTTCTATTTTAGTCATTTTGATAGATGTGTAGTGATATCTCATTATGGTTTAATTTCTATTTCCCTAATGGCTAATGATATTGAATGTGTTTTCATATGATTATTTGCCATCCACATATCTTCTTCATTTGAATGTCTTTACATGTCTTTTGCCCATTTTCTAATCAAATTTTTTGTGCTGTTGAATTTTCAGAATTTATATATATTTTAGATACTAGTCTTTAGTTGGATATGTGGTTTTCAGATATTTCCTCTCAGTCTGTAGCTTTTATTTTCATCCTCTTAATGGAGCAAAAGTTTTAAATTTTAGTTTGATTTACCATTTTTTTCTTTTCTACATCAGTCATATTTTATTTATTTTTAAGTTTTTATTTATTTATTTGACAGACAGATCACAAGTAGGCAGAGAGGCAGGCAGAGAGAGAGAAGGGAGGAAGCAGGTTCCCCGCTGAGCAGACAGCCCGAATGTGGGGCTTGATCCCAGGACCCTGAGATCATGACCTGAGCGGAAGGCAGAGCCTTTAACCCACTGAGGCACCCAGACACCCCTGCATCAGTCATATTTTAGATATCAACTATAAGAACTCTTTACCTGATCCTAAAGATTTGTTTTTTTTTTTCCCTAGAAGTTTTACAGGCTTTTGTCTTGTTTTGTTGCTTATTGTCCAATGACTCCAGCACCATTTGCTGAAGATTCTTTCTCCAAAGTCAGTTTGGCCCATTGTGTGGATCTGTTTCTGAATTCTCAGTCTTGTTCCATTGATCTGTGTGTCTGTTTCTCTGCCAACACCACACAGTTTTAATTACTGTAGCTATTTCGTAGGTCTTGAAATCATACAGACTTCTTATTCCCACCTTAATCTTCTTTTATGCAGTTGTTTTAGGTATTCTAATTCTTTTCCTCTCCATATAAATTTTAGAATAGTTTCTCTGTATCTACAAAGTAGTTGCTGGCGTTTTGATAGAAATTAGATTAAAACTGTATATCAGTTTGGGGAAGAGTTGACAACTTTCCTTTATTGAGACCTCTAATCCATCAACATGGTATATCTCTGTTTATTTAGATCTTCTGTATTTCTTTCATCAGTGTTTTAGTTTTAGGATTCGAGTCTTGTTTTGATAGATTTGCATTGTGAATAATTATTTTCATGTCCTTTTGTTCATTGATATATAGACAAATGCAATTAAGTTTTTTGTGTTTATTTTGTGCCTTTTACTTTGCTGAACTTACTTATTTTAGGAGTTTTTTGTTGATTAACCAAGGAGATGAAAGACATCTACCCTGAAAATTGTAAAACACTGCTGAAAGAAATCAAAGCAGATATAGATAAATGTAAAGACATCCTGTGTTCATGTATTAGAAGACTATTATTTTTTATTTTTTAAAGATTTTTATTTATTTATTTGACAGAGAGAGATCACAAGTAGGCAGAAAGGCAGGCAGAGAGAGGGGGAAATAGGCTTCCTGCTGAGCAGATAGCCCGATGCAGGTTTCGATCCCAGGACCTGACCTGAGCCAAAGACAGAGGCTTAACCCACTGAGCCACCCAGGCGCCCCTGGAAGATTTACTATTGTTAAAAGGTCAGTAGTACCCAAAGTAAAACAGTCATCCTAAAATTCATATGGAATCTCAGTGGACCCAAAGTAGCAAAATGATATTGTGAAAAAAGGACAGGGTTAGAAGTCTCATACTTCCTGATTTCAGAAGCTACAGTAATCAAAACAGCATGGTATTGGCATAAAGATAGACATTTAGACCAGTGGTATAGAATAGAAAGCCTAGAAATAAACCCTCACATAGATCTCAAATAACTTTTGAGTGCTAAATGATGTAGGAGTGCTAAGGTGATCTGTGGGGAAAGGGTAGTCTTTTCAACAAATGGTGCTGGGAAAAACTAAATATCCACATGCTAAAGAATGAAGTGGGATTCTTACACTGCATACAAAAGTTAACTCAAAATGTGTCAAAGTCTTAACTGAACATAAACTATATAAAACTCTTGGAAGAAGAAAATAGAGGAGGAAAAGCTTCATGACATTGGATTGGCAGGGATTTATTGACACTAAAAGCACAGGCAGCAAAAGTAAAAATAAATACACTGGACTATATCAACACTAAAAACTGCATCAACAGAATGAAAAGACAGTCTGTGGATTGGAGAAAGCATTTGCAAATCGTATATCTGATGAGGGGTTAATATTCAGAATATATATAGAACTCCCTACAACTCAACAACCTCAAATAACTTAATGTTCCATTTATTTAGGTCTTTGATTTCTTTCAAAAATACTTTGTAGTTTCAGAGTATGAACTTTGCATTTATCCTGTTAGTGTTATTCCTAAATATTTTACCTTTTTTGACAGTATTGTAAAAGAGTTTTCCAAATTTTGTTTTTGGGCTGTTCATTTACAGTATATAGAAATGCAAGTTATTTTTGTATATTGTTTTCATCCTCAGGATTTTCTGTATACAAGATCATGTCATTTGGGGACAAAGTTACTTTTACTTCTTCCTTTCCATGCTGGATGTCTTTTTTCTTTCTTTTTCCTAATTATCCTGCCTAGAATCCTCACTACAATGTTGAATAGAAGATCAAAGAGTGAACAGCTTGTCGTGTTCCCAATCCTAGTGTAAGGCCATTCTTTGATCATTAAGTGTGATGTTAACTACTGTGGATTTATTATAGATACACTTTATCAGATACACTCTCCTTTTATTGAGTGTTTTTATCAGGAAATGTGTTAGATTTTGTCAAATGTTTATTGTGTATTTTATGCAGTTTTTGATCTTGTGTCTTATGTTGAGTTTTAGCTATTTCAGTGTTGCATTCCTAGTATAAATGCTACTTAGTCATAGTGTATATCCTTTTTATCTTTTGCTGGATTTGGTTTGGTAGTATTTTGTTGAGAAATCTTGAGTCTGTATTCATAAGGAATATTGGTGTGCAGTTTTCTATTCTTGTGATATCTTTGGTCATTAAAAAAAAAGGTTTATTTATTTATTTGAGAGAAAGAATGAGCAGGGGAGAGGGGGAGAGGGAGAGAATGCAGAGCCCAATGCAGGGCCTGATTCCAGGGCCCCGGGATAATGACCTTCACTGAAATCAAGAGTTGGCCACTCAGGGACGCCTGGGTGGCTCAGTTGGTTAAGCGGCTGCCTTCAGCTCAGGTCATGATCCCAGCGTCCTGGGATCGAGTCCCACATCGGGCTCCTTGCTCGGCGGGGAACCTGCTTCTCCCTCTGCCTCTGCCTACCACTCTGTCTGCCTGTGCTTGCTCGCTCTCTCTCTCTAACAAATAAATAAATTTAAAAAAAAAATTAAAAAAAAAAAAAAGAGTTGGCCACTCAACTGCCTGAGCCACCCAGGTGCCCTTATTTGTGGGAAGTTTTTAGGGAACTTATTTTATCTGGTTTATTCAGATTTTTAAAATTTCTTTTATTTCTTTATTTTTAAAAATTTTTATTTTTAAGTAGGCCCCGTGCCCATTGTGAGGCTTGAACTCATGACCCTAAGAGCAAGAGTCACACATTGTACCAGGTGAGCCAGCCAGGCGCCCCCAGATTTTTTATTTCTTCTTGAGTCACTTGTGGTAGTTTGTGTCTATCTCTGTAGGAATTCCCTCTTTTTTTTTTTTTTTAAGATTTTACTAATTTATTTGAAAGAGAGAGAGAGACAGAGCATAGAGAAGCAGACTCCCTGCTGAGCTGGGAGCCCGATGTGGGATTCGATCACTGGACCTGGAGATCTTGACCTGAGCCAAAGGCAGACGCTTAATGGTCTGAGCCACCCAGGTGGCCCTAGGAATTTCCTCTTTTACTTTTCTATTTTTTTGGTATAAAATTATTCACAGTATTCTTTTATAATCCTTTATATTTCTGTAAGGTTGGTAAGACATGCTCTTTTATTCCTAATTTTAATAATTTGAGTTACATTTCATTTTTCACTTGGTGAAGCTACATAAATTTTTTGACTTAAAAAGAATCTTGTCTCAAAGAGCCAACTTTTGGTTTTGTTGCTTTTTCTCCCATCAATTTTCTAGTCCTTATTAACATCTCCTTGTAATCTTTCCCTTTGTTTTCTAATTTAGGTGTGCTTTGCTCTTTTCTTTTGAGTGTCTTATTGTGGAAGTAATTTATTTGAGCTTATTCTTTATATTTATCAGCACTTAACAGCTGTAAATATTCTCTAAGCACTGTTTTAGCTGCATTGGGTAAGTTTGGCATTTTGTGTTTTCATTTTTATTAATTTCATATTTTGTGTTTTCATTTTTATTAATTTCACATTTTCTAATTTTCCCTGTGAATTCTTTGACCCAATTGGTTATTTCTGATTTTATTGTTTAATTTCCATGTATCTGTGAATCTCTTATTTTTCTGTTCTTGATACCTAATTTAACTTTGTTGTGAGAAATCATACTTTGTATTATTTCAATTCTTTTGAATTTCTTCAGGCTTGTTTTATGGTCTACCTTGTAGTCTGTCCTGGAGAATGTTCCATGTACACTTGAGAAGAATATGTATTCTGTTGTTGGGTTTAGTGTCCTGTAGAGGTCTGTTAGGTCTGTCTGGTTTATAGCACTGTTTAGTTCTTTTTTGTTAGTCGTCTTCTACCTAGTTGTTCTGTCCACTGTTGAATATATGGTATTGAGGTCTGCCAATATTGTTGAATTGTCTGGTGTTCACTCAGTTCTGTCAGTTTTTGCTCTCTTATGAGCAATTTTTGGGTCTCTTATGAGGTACATATATGTTTATAATTGTTACATTTTCATGATGGATTGACTGTCTTATAATAAACATCCCTCTTTATCTTTAGTATAATTTTCTTAATTTTGTTTTGTCTGATACTGGTATAGTCTTTTCAACTTTCTTATGGTTATTGTTTTTGCAATTTTATCTTTTTCCTTCTTTTAACTTTAATCCTATTTGTAATTTTCAGTGTAAAGTGTGTTTTCTCTAGACAGTGTGCCCTTGCATTTTGTGTTTTTGTCCACTTTGATAAACTCATTTTGATTGGATTGTTAATATTTATTGCTATTAATATGGTTGATTTGTTAGTCATTTCACTTTTTGTTTTTTATATAACTTATGTCTTTTTTCTCTATTTCTCCTTTACTGCTTTGTGTTGCCTTAAGTGATAAAAGTTATCAACATCGTGTCTGCTCCAGGGTTTAATGTATACATTCTTTTAACACACTCTAACTTCAGATTCATCATATTAATTCAATTCCATAAGATATAAAATCATGCTTCCTATATACCTCTATTTCTTCTTTCCCTTTCTTGCTTGTTGTTATACATTACACTATATATGTTCCAAACCTAATAATACATTGTTGCAGTTATTAATTTGTCATTTAAATAAGCAAAAGAAAGAGCATTTACAGAGTTTGTTCAAAATTATTTACCATTTCTCGTTCTCATTTATTCCTGTGGATTTGTGTTGCCATCTGGTGATGCTTCCTTTGCCAATACAGTTTTATACCCACTCATCTCTTTTGTTTGTTATTATCAAGTATGTTAACATATCTTTTTGTTATAGGTCCAAAAATACAATATATACATGTTTTTGTATAATTCCTTTTACAATCACTTAAGAGATAAAAGGACAAGAAATATATATGTGTATACTGTCTTTTATTTTTATATAATTAGTTTTTCTGGCATTCTTTTTTTTTTTCACATAGTTTCTAATTATTGCTTGGTGTTACTTGTTCTCAGCCTGAAGAACTTCTCTTTAATATTCCTTTTAAGTTGTGTCTACTACTGTTGCATTCTCTCAGTTTTTGTCATTCTTGATAAGTTCTTGATATCTTTATTTTACCTTCATTATTGAAGATAGGTTTGCTGGAATAATATTCTTGATTAAAATTCTTTTTCTTTCAGTTCTCTATAAATGTGTCTCCCTCTCTCCTCTCCCCAGTCTTGTGTCCTCCGTGGTTTCTGATGAGAAATCAGCTATTAATTTGGGGGGAGGGGTTGCTGTATATAATTAGTTATTTTTCCCTTGCTGATTTCAAAGTTTTCTCTTTGTCTCTCAGCATGTTAATTTGTTGTGTTTGGATGTGGGTCCCTTTGCTTTTATCCTGCTACAATTTAATTTAGCTTCTTGGTTGTGGAGAATAATGTTTTTACTAAATTTTAGGAGTTTGCAGCCATTATTTCTTTGAATATTTTTTCTCCTCCTCTCTCTTCTTTCTCCCTTGTACTCACATTATGGATATATTGGTGTACTTACTCATGTTCCCTGTTTCTCTAAGGCTGCATTTAGTTTTCTTTATTCTTTTTGATCTCTATTCTTCAGATTGCATAATCTGAGGATCCATCTTCATGTTTACAGATTCTTTCCTCTGCCAGGTCAGATCTGCTGTTGAATGATTGTGATGAAGTTTTCATTTCAGTTATTGTACTTTACAGTTCCGCATTTTCCATGTTCACTTTTTATCGTTTCTATTTCTTTATTGCTTTCATCAGTTGGGTAAGATACTGGCACCATATCTTCCTTTGCCTCTTTAAGTATGGTTTCATTTAGTTCTGTGAACATATTTATCATAGTTACTTTGAAGCCTTTGTATACTAAAGACAATTTGTGGGCTCTCTGAAGGGCCTTTTCTGTTACCTCCCTTTTTTCCCATTTGGGTCATGCTTTCCTCTTTCTCTGCATATCTTGTAATTTTTGTACTCAATGCTGTATATTTTAGATAATACTTTTTAGCATCTTTGAATTAAAATTCTTTTACCTCCCTCCACCTCCTGTGGGTTGTTCTTTGTTTAGTAACTTGGCTGGATTTTACAGCAAAATCTGTTTTCCTCACAATATGTAGTCTCTGATTTTGCTTCTCAGAGGGGTAAGCCTTGGGCATGTGCTCTCTCAAGTTGGGATGATTGTTGAGAGCAGTGTTTTGATTGATTGTCTCCCTGACCTCTTATGTTTTCTTGTCTCTGTTGATTTCACACTCGGTTTTTAGCTCCATTAACTGCTGGCTGATCGCACTGCTATTTTGGACAATTCCCTGGGGCATCTTTCACGTCTGATCCATGTAAATGCAGATTCCTTTGCTACAGCTGTTTTTGACGGCAGTATTTGAAATTTCTTCCGGGAGGACCTTCTTAGTAGTCTGTCCCTGGTTTTCTGTGGTACACTTTTATGGTTTTTCTTGTTGCTCTCTTAGAGCTACCAGCCACCCAAAATGCCATCATTTTTGCCAGTAGCATTAGGCTGGAATTTCTACATATTCTATTCCAGTTAATGTTTGTTTCCTTGGAGATAGCTTATGAGCTCTCTGTTCTTTTGGCCAGCCTTTCCACCTTTTCAAAGTCTAAGCTTGTGCTTTAGAGCCGGGGGTAAGTGTAGTAGCCCACATCTTTTGGAGTGACATACCTGCTTTATGTAGGGCAGTAGCCTGTGTCTTTCTTGGCTTGCCTCTCTTGGTGTGCAACTTCCACCTATCAGTCCTTGGCGTTGAGCAAAGGGGCTACATTATACCCAGTTTGCCATGCGAAGTAGAAGCTTCTTCTCTGGTAGTGGGCACTGTACAGAAAGGAGCCCAGACCTACTTCTAAATCACTTTTGCTTGGAACATGGCTTCCGGAACATAGAGTTGGTAGAGTAGAATGTGTCATGCTTGGGGCCTGCCCCTCTTGAGATGCTTTTCTGTTCTTTTGGGAGCTGGGTGGAAAGGTTGGTACTTTTTCTTGGCTGCACCATTCCAGAGTGGAGCTTCTAGCCTGAGGATGGACTGGGTTATGCTTCAAATACCACAGATTCCTACTGTTCATACCAAAGTATAGTCAGTTTTCTTGAATAAATGTTTCTCTATTTGCCACATGCCCTTAGGATAGTTTCTGATATCTTAGGAATTAAGGGTGCCATTTTACTTTTTATTTTCTGTTTGTTCTCTCCCTCTCTCCCCATCTCTCTTTCTTCCTTCTCTTTTTCTTACCATCATGTGGGCTACTTGACCCTTTTAAGAATTTCTTTTTGTTTTATGTGTGGTGTTAATGAGTGTATCTCTTTATCTCTTTTAGTGTTTATCTTTGGAAGTTTGATGTATTTCTTGTATCTTATGTCTCTTTAACTTTGGGAACATTTTGAAGACAATTATAATAATACTTTGATTCATTTTCTGCTCATTTTAATATGTATGCCACTCTTAATTGACTATTCTCCATTTAGATTATGTGTTTTATTCCATTTTTGCATATCTGGTATAAATAATTTCCACTGCATACCAGAGTGCATTGTTTGACTCAGAGCATTGTTTGACACAGAGCACGCCTGTGATTGAGTTCCCAAGTTAACTAGTCAGTTTTAGTGGAATACAATTTTTTTTTAAAGATTTTATTTATTTATTTGACAGACAAGTTGGCAGAGAGGCAGGCAGAGACAGAGAGAGGAGGAAGCAGGCTCCCCGCTGAGCAGAGTGCCCGATGTGGGGCTCGATCCCAGGACCCTGGGATCATGACCTGAGCCGAAGGCAAAGGCTTAAACCCCCTGAGCCACCCAGACGCCCCGGAATACAATTTTTACTTGAAAGAATTACTGGCAGTCAAACTCTAGCTTATTCTGACTTGGATATTTGGCAGACATTTTCTCTAAATTGAATGAATGAGCCAATCTTTAAAGTAACAGCTTTTGTTGCCAAAAAAAAATTGAAGTCTCTAAGCAAAAATTAGGATTTTGGGGGCGCCTGGGTGGCTCAGTGGGTTAAAGCCTCTGCCTTCCGCTCGGGTCATGATCCCAGGGTCCTGGGATCGAGCCCCGCATGGGGCTCTCTGCTCAGCAGGGAGCCTGCTTCCTCCTCTCTCTCCTGCCTGCCTCTCTGCCTACTTGTGATCTCTGTCTGTCAGATAAATAAATAAAATCTTTAAAAAAAAAATTAGGATTTTGGAAAACTTTTATCCACCACTGTGAACTTGATAACTTTTCTTTTCTTTTCTTTCTTTCTTTCTTTTTTTTTTTTAGATAGCTTTTCTATAATTATGGTCATATTAACAAGTGTGATTTTTTTTTCATTTTGCATTATGAAATGTGTCAGTCTTGGAAGATTTGCATAACCCAGTGAACCAGTAATTTCTAAATGACCAATTTAGTGTGATATTATAAGGTCATGCATGATTAAGAAGAGATCCAATTCAAAGTAGAAGATGAACCAGTTGATTTTAATGGAGTATTAAAAATTTAGTAATACCATTTCAGAGTGTACATCACCCCTAATTACTTGTTGAGTTTTTGTGTAGTACAAAGAATATCCAATTATCTCAAATGGCAGTTAAATACACACTCCTTTTATAAGTATGTAACTGTAGAAGGCCAAATTTTCTTCATTTATTTCAGTCAGAACAACAGAGGAGATTGAAGGTTCAAGCAGATATGAGAATTCAGCGATCTTCTATTAACTGAACAATAACAAGATTTACAAAAATATAAAACTATGTTACTCTGCTCACTTAATTTTTTTCAGAAAAATAGTTGTTTTTCATAGAAATGTTATTTGTATTAACTGGGTTTATTCTAATTGAGTTAAGAGATTCATATTTTAAAAATGGTTTTAATTTCTAATATGGCAAATATCAATATATATAATCCACATAAACAGGAGGTTTGGGGAGTCCTCAGTAATATACTTGTAAAGGTGTCCTGAGACAAAAAGTTGGAGACCTCTGTGTATACTTTTTCTCCTCGTGGTTTCAAGGTGACTGCTGCACCTCCTGGCATGACATCTTTATTCCAGGGTGACTCAGGAAAGAAGGAATGCTGAAGAAAGGAACAGTGGCTGTAGCAGAATGTTTTCCCAGAAAACCTCAAGTTTAATGTGTTTGGGGAGAACTTTCTCACATATTTACTTACAATTGCAAAATAGAGTAAGAAAATGAGTACTTGGGCCCATTGCTGCTCAGAACAAATTTGTTCTATGTAGGGATGGAGATTGGGTAGATACATAGCATATCTGTTACACAGATTTTTGTTTGTTTGTTTGTTTTGGTTTTTTGCTTGTTTGCTTGTTTGCTTGTTTTTTGGTTTTTGGTGTGTGTGTTGTGTGTTTAAATGACTGTTCGTGGTCAGAGTTTCAGGGAGACTCCCACATGAAGTTTTATTGTTTGACTCCTTTATACAAAATCCTCAAAACTTGCTTAGGCATCTCACCTCATTGTCTTCTCGTTAATTCTTGGCTTCTACTTCCCAGGGCGTGTTTGGTCTCTGTGGGCTCTGTATCTCAGTTCTAGCCTCAAGGTACATTCTGTTGGAGCCACACATGGACTTGCAAAACACCACTGACTGGACTGAGTAAATTGTGAAATGTCCCTTATTCTTCAACAGAGCTTCTCTTTATCTTTGTGATTTGGTAACTTCTTACATTAATAAGACTTTTCTTTCTCACACCCTCAGACTCAGTCTTTCCCAGTATATGTATCAGTCTGTTTCCTGATTGATTTATTTGTATTAACTCAGTTGTGAGCTCACTACCATCTTTTATGCAGAAATTTACTTTTACAGTAGTCATGACTTGCTCTTTAAAATATGAGTCATATTCAGTTATACCTCAATTAAAAAAATGAATCATAGCCTTTATGGATTATTCTTGCCCAGGATTTGGAATGAAACTTGCATCTTAAAGTATAGTCTGGGGACCAGCAGCATGGGAGTCACCTGGGAGTTTACTAGAAATGCAGAATCTCAACCCACTTCAGACCTAACAAATCACAGTCTGCATTTTATGAAGGTCTTTAAATGATTGAAGTGCACAAAATTTCAGAAGCACTGGTCTGAGGGAGACAACAAATGAGAAGAGGGCATGCAGCTGTGTTCTGAGGAGCTCCTCTTTTTAAAAATGTAGACAAAAGCAAGCCAGGGGAGCTTGTACTATCACAGTGTGGCATCTCCTGGTACCTTCTCCAAGAAAAGAAAGTAACAGCTTTTGCTACCAGCAGTGAGGCTTTTATCTCACCCAGGTTTATAAGATGGTGGACTCAGTAAGCAGTGACTGAGTATATTAAAGATTTATGAAAATAATTTGCTAAGGTTTGTATCACTTGGGCATTGGAACTTAATTTTGGCTTGAACTGGAATGGAACTCTTTTTCTCTTCAGAATGCCTAATTCCAGTTCTTGACCTTGATCTTTGGTAACCTGTCCTTTTCATTCAGAGACATGCGAGTGTGACTGTAGGAAAGAATGGTGTCACCCACTATATCCTGATATAATTCATGTTTGTGCTTTTTTAAAGTTAAAAAAAATTTTTTTATTCATTTGATTCCCTGGTTATATATTTCTCATTGAAACACCATTTCAAAGAAGTTCTGTGGTTAACATCATCATTAGAACAAGCTTAGGAGTGAGATTTATTTTTGTCCATGTTTTGTGCCTAATACATTAGTTTGCATGTGTTAGTCAAATAGTAAATACGTATGGAATGAGTGAGTCACTGGTTTGAATGAATCCTGGGATTTGCTTCCTGAAAAATAGGTCTGGTTATCGGTCCTGAACTTCTTAGATTTTTTTCAGTAAGTCCGAATAAATGTAGTAGTATTTAAGGGGAAAAATGGTCTTTGGGAACTGAATTATTAATTTCCTGCCAAGCAGAAGAAACAATTCTAAATGTTGACAGGTTTCAGGCTTTAAAGCATCTGTATGTTCTGGGGCTAGATAATTTGTTTGATTTTTACCAAAGTAAAATATTGACTTGTTCTAAGAAGGAAAACAGGATACAGGCTTACATCATTAAATTTACTTTCACTTATTTGTGGAGCATAACAAATAACATGGAGGACAAGGGGAGATGGAGAGGAGAAGGGAGTTAAGGGAAATTGGAAGGGGAGGTGAACCATGAGAGACTAGGGACTCTGAAAAACAACCTGAGGGTTTTAAAGGGGCGGGGGGGTGGGAGGTTGGGGGAACCAGGTGGTGGGTATTAGGGAGGGCACGGATTGCATGGAGCACTGGGTGTGGTGCAAAAACAATGAATACTGTTAGGCTGAAAAGAAATAAAAAATTAAAAAAAAATTTACTTCTCAAGTTCATAAGGTAAAGAGCATCGCAGTCTGGATTTATAATGTTACCTAGCTTAACACCTAGGCTTCTCCCCACCCCAGTAACCCTTCTCTGTGGAATAATAAATGTCAAAAAAAAAAAAAAGTCAAGGATAGAAATTACTGCTTCTTTCAGTACCTCAGAACTTATTTGTAGATTTCCAGGTGGTGGTAAACTGGCCATTTCCTTTAAGGTAGTGG
The DNA here is from genome assembly GCF_963455335.1 of Martes martes. NCBI lineage: Eukaryota > Metazoa > Chordata > Mammalia > Carnivora > Mustelidae > Martes > Martes martes. The sequence continues at coordinate 39,228,478 of NC_137902.1, read as the reverse complement.
GTAATGTCATAGTCGTTATAATGATTTTCTGTACAGATATTCCAGGGCATATGGAATCTTTGTTTTAATTTAGTAAGCTAACTTAAAATTTAGTAGTAAATTGCTGGTAGATGAGCCTTAAAGCTTGGATTCACAGCAGTGCCCTGTGTTTGTCCATAGTACATTCTTGACTCATGAATGACACTTGAATGGTTACAGATTTACCTGTGCTTTGGACAGAGAGACTCTCTACTCCCAATGAGTGAATGCATGAATAAGATGAATGAATGAAATTTGATTCTTCTGGTCTTTTAAAAATAGTTTTTGCTGACATTGTCAATACTTTGAGCATACTTTATAATTTTGTTCTTTTCCTAAAGCTAATTGACTAGCTTAAAACCAAGAAACATTCCAATGATGCAAAAACATTTAGTAGCAGTGTGTATATTGTATTATACTTAAGAGATTTGAACTTCTGTTTTCATTCAGATTTATAAAATAAGAGAATATAATGAAAATACTCAAAAAAATTGCACAGACACATTGCTGTAAAGACAATATTGTTGAAACAAGTGCCAGCTGGCAGGCCACTTGGGAGCTCTTGAAATGTATCTTCACTAACATTTTAGGGGTGTCGAGTATTCAAAAGCCAACTGTACCAAAGTCAAGGCAGTATATCATTTGGTGGGTTTTGGGGAAGGGGGAAGTTAAAATTCTCTTGATTGCTAGTTCTCTTTAAGGAGAAGCTTGGTGGAATGGAATCAACTCTTCTCAAAGCAGTTTTAAAATGACCCAGTAGCTCCTTTGTACTTTTGACCAAAGGAATTTTACCTGCTAATTACATCCCGACCTTCTCTGGTCTTCCCCATGATTATTGCAAAGCATGTGAGATGAAAAGAGAATATGACAATCTTAAAAATACAAGATGATCTTTTTCCATAGGTAATAGTTTCTGTTTTTGTTTTTTTACTCATTTGGGTTTAGAGTAAGAATATTAGATTCAGGGAGAGTTATTTTCTTATTTTTAGAAAATCAGGTTTACATTTTGAACATTCATTAATTTTTTTTTTTTAAAGAAAGTTGTAGTGTGGTAGATTCTTGTATTATTTGCTGGTGCTGCCATAACAAAATAATGAGGCAGTGGGTACTTAAGCAACAGGAAATAATTTTCTCACAGTTCTAGAGGCTAGAATTTTAAGATTAAGATATCAGCAGGTTTGGTTTCATTTGAGGACTCTTTCTTTGGCAGCTTCCCCTGCCTTCTCCCTGTGTCTTCACATGATATTATTCCCTCTGTGTGTACCTATGTCCTAAGTTCATCTTCTTATAAGAACACCATTCATATTGGGTCAAGTCCCACCCCAATGACCTCATTTAAACATAGTTACCTCTTTAAAGACCCTATCTCCAAATATAGTCACATTCTGAGTACAGGGGCTAGAACTTAACATACAAATTTGGGAGGACACAATGCAGTACATAGCAATTATGTATCAGGGAGGTCACTTTCAAAGTAGAAAGATGACAAGATAGGAAGTTATTCAAGAATTTCAGGTGAGGGTCGCCTAGGTGGCTCAGTGGGTTAAAGCCTCTGCCTTCGGCTCAGGTCATGATCTCAGGGTCCTGGGATCGAGCCCCGCATTGGGCTCCCTGCTTAGCAGGGAGCCTGCTTCCTCCTCTCTCTCTCTCTGCCTGCCTCTGCCTACCTGTGATCTCTGTCTGTCAAATAAATAAAGTCTTAAAAAAAAAATTTCAGGTGAAAAATGAGGAGAACCTAAACCTAAGGCACTAATAGTAGAAATGTAAATGAGATTGGAGATTAGCATGATAAATGGTTCTTCACCCCTTCACTTTCAATCTGTAGGTCTCTTTGGGTCTAGAAGGAGTCACTTGTAGGCAGCATATCCATGGGTCTTATTTTTTTTTATCCATTTGGATACCATGTGTCTTTTGATTGGAGTATTTAGTTCATTGACATTCAATGTATTTATTGATAGATATGAATTTAGTGCCAATGTATAACCTGTAAAGTCACTGTTTCCGTAGATTGTCTCCATTCCTTTCTATGTTGCTTTTGGTCTTTCTTTCCTGCTCAGAGGGTCTCCTCTAATATTTCTTGCAAAGCTGGTTTAATGTTCATGAACTCCTTCGGTTTTTGCTTGTTTTGGAAACTCTTTATCTCTCCTTCTATTCTGAATGACAGGGTTGCTGGATAAAGTATTCTTGGTTGTGTATTTTTCCCATTTAGCATGTTGAATATATCATGCCACTTTCTTCTGGCCTGTCAAATTTCTGTGGACAGATAATGCTGCTAACCTTATGTGTCTGCCCTTGTTGATTAAGGACTTTTTGTCCCAAGCTGCTTCCGATTTCTCTTTACTTTTGTATTTTGCAAGTTTCACTCTGATCTCTCTTGGTGTTGACCTGTTTTTTTTTTTTTTTTTTAATTTGAGGGGAGTTCTCTCTGCCTTTTAGATTTGAATCCCTGTTTCCTTCCCCATATTAGGGAAGTTCTCAGCTATAATTTGTTCATATAAACCTGCTGCCCTGTTTTCTCATTCTTCTTCTGAGACTTCTATGATATGGCTATTGTTGTGCTTTATGGAATCACTGAGTTCCCTGAGTCTTATTTGTGACCTAATTGTTTTCTCCCCTCTTCTTTTCAGTTTCATTGTTTTCCATAATTTTATCTTCTATTTCACCTATTTATTCCTCTGCTTCTTCCCTCCTCATTGTGATTACGTCCTATTGGTTTTGCATCTCAGTTACAGCATTTTTTATTTCAGCCTGACTAGTTTTTAGGTCTTTTATCTCTGCAGAATCAGGGTTTCTCTGGTATCTTCAATGCTTTTTTCAAGCCCAGCTAGTATTCATGTGACTGTTGTTCTAAATTCTTATCCAGACATATTGCTTATATCTGTTTTGAACAAATCCCTGGCTGTGATTTCTTCTTGATCTTTCTTTTGGGGAAAATTTCTGTTTTGTCATTTTGTCCAGGTTTCTTTTACATGTTATAAAACCTTGTTCTGTTTTCTGCTCCTGAGAGTAATGCTATATTAAGAAGGGGTCATACATTGTCCATGGCCTGGTGCTTCAGGAAGTGTTTCTGGTGTATGCTGTGTGCACTTCACTGTGGTGTTTTGGCTACTCTTTCCCACAGGTCAGTCCTCTGCAGAGTTCCTCCTTGCTTTCAGTGAGGAGGGTTTGGACCTTTAACTAAGTGTGCTTTGATTTGTTTGTTAAAATAAGCCTGGGAAAGAAAAAAGAGAAAGCCTGATCCAAGACAAAAGGAAGACAAACAAAAATGCCAACAGACAGCTATATGTAGAAGAATGAAACTTGACCATTCTCTTACACCGTACACAAAGATAAACTCGAAATGGATAAAAGACCTCAACGTGAGACAGGAATCCATCAGAATCCTCGAGGAGAACATAGGGAGTAACCTCTTTGATATCAGCCACAGCAACTTCTTTCAAGATATGTCTCCAAAGGCAAAGGAAACAAAGGCAAAGATGAACTTTTGGGACTTCATCAAGATCAAAAGCTTCTGCACAGCAAAAGAAACAGTCATCAAAACAAAGAGGCAACCCACGGAATGGGAGAAGATATTTGCAAATGACAGTACAGATAAAAGGTTGATATCCAAGATCTATAAAGAACTCCTCAAACTCAACACACACAAAACAGATAATCATATTAAAAAATGGGCAGAAGATATGAACAGACACTTCTCCAATGAAGACATACAAATGGCTACCAGACACATGAAAAAATGTTCATCATCACTAGCCATCAGGGAGATTCAAATCAAAACCACATTGAGATACCACCTTACACCAGTTAGAATGGCCAAAATTAGCAAGACAGGAAACAACGTGTGTTGGAGAGGATGTGGAGAAAGGGGAACCCTCTTACACTGTTGGTGGGAATGCAAACTGGTGCAGCCACTTTGGAGAACAGTGTGGAGATTCCTCAGGAAATTAAAAATAGAGCTTCACTATGACCCTGCAATTGCACTGCTGGGTATTTACCCCAAAGATACAGATGTAGTGAAAAGAAGGGCCATCTGTACCCCAATGTTTATAGAAGCAATGGCCACGGTCGCCAAACTGTGGAAAGAACCAAGATGCCCTTCAACGGATGAATGGATAAGGAAGATGTGGTCCATATACACTATGGAGTATTATGCCTCCATCAGAAAGGAGGAATACCCAACTTTTGTAGCAACATGGACAGGACTGGAAGAGATTATGCTGAGTGAAATAAGTCAAACAGAGAAAGTCAAGTATCATATGGTTTCACTTATTGGTGGAGCATAACAAATAATATAGAGGACAAGGGTAGATGGAGAGGAGAAGGGAGTTGAGGGAAATTGGAAGGGGAGGTGAACCATGAGAGACTATGGACTCTGAAAAACAACCTGAGGGTTTTGAAGGGGCGGGGTGGGAGGGTGGGGGAACCAGGTGGTGGGTATTAGGGAGGGCACAGATTGCATGGAGCACTGGGTGTGGTGAAAAAACAATGAATACTGTTAGGCTGAAAATAAATAAAAAATTTAATTTAAAAAAATAAAATAAAATAATGTTGCAATAAAAAAAATGCCAACAGACAGACAAAAAAACTGTTTAAGTCTGATTCCAAAGAAAAACAAAGAAAAAAAAAAAGAAAAAGTCTGATCCAAAAAATGAGGAAAGGAAACAAACAAACAAAAAACTGTAAGCTTGATTCTTATGAAAAAAGAAAAAGCTTGGTTCTATTTCCACCAGAACTGAAGCCAACACTTTGGAGCACAGTATGATCAGTAGCCTTGGTACCTGCAGGGGGCTTGTGTTGGTCCTCGGCCGGAGAGGCCCACTACACTGGTGGCTCCCAAGTCAGACCTTCCCTAGTAAAGATGCCCTTGCCAGCCCTGGGGGGTGATGTTTGGTTTAAGTGACTCCAGCCTCTTCTGGGGGTGTTGTGTTGCTTGCTTCCTCACTGAAGTCTGACGGAGCTTGTGGGTGGGGGTAGGGGGTAGAGATTCAAGATTGAGAGACATTAAACAGGAAGATTTTTTTTTTTTTTGATTGTGCAGTTTTTCTTTCTTTCTTTTTTTTAACTTATTAACATATAATGCATTCTTTGCTTCAGGGGTACAGGTCTGTGAATCATCAGTCTTACACAATTTACAGCACTCACCATAGTGCATACCCTCCCCAGTGTCTATAACCCAGCCACCCTATCACTCCCCCCAACCCCCCAGCAATCCTCAGTTTGTTTCCTGAGATTATGAGCCTCTTATGATTTGTCTCCCTCTCTGGGTTCATTTTGTATCATTTTTCCTCCCTTCACCTATGATCCTGTCTTGTTTCTCAAATTCCTCACATCAGTGAGATCATATGGTAATTGTCTTTCTCTGATAAACTTATTTCGCTTAGCATAATAGCCTCTAGTTCCATTCACATTGTTGCAAATGGCAAGATTTTTTTTTTGATGGCTACATAATATGTGTGTGTGTGTGTGTGTGTGTGTGTGTGTGTGTGTGTATACCACATCTTCTTTATTCATTCATCTGTTGATGGACATCTAGGCTCTTTCCATAGTTTGTCTATTGTGGACATTGCTGCTACAAACATTTGGGTGCATGTGCCCCTTTGGATCACTACATTTGTGTCTTTAGGGTAAATACCCAGTAGTGCAATTGCTAGATAATAGGATAGCTCTATTTTCAACTTTTGGAGGAACCTCCATGCTGTTTTCCAGAGGGGCTGCACCAGCTTGCCTCCCACCAACAGTGTAGGAGGATTCCCCTTTCTCTGCATCCTTGCCAACACCTTAAACAGGAAGATTTTGATACAAGACTTTGTTACTAAAGGTGGAGGAGTCTAGCATGACTCTCAGATTTCTCTAATCCAGGAGGAGAAACAGGCTTAAGGGAACAGATGTGAGGTGTGGGATGTCCCTGTTGAGTACCCACCACTTGGACAGCCAAACGACCTGGGTGGGGTCAGTTATCCCACTTCCTTCCTGATCCTACAGTGGCTCCTCACAGCATTGGCAATATCAGATAAAACTCAACCTGCAGTCTTTCCTCTGAACCTCCATTTGAATGTGTCTTAAGACACGTAAAGCTCTTTTATTTTTAGTTAATTCTAAATTCCTGTTCTTAAGTTCCTTTAAGGCAAGGACTACTGTTTCATTCATTTTTGCTAGTACAGAATGGTTTGTGCTTAGCAAATTCTAGTTGAGGAAATGATTGTCAAGAGGATTGTTAGGAGTAAATTACTTATTTTCTGCACATTTTAATTACCTGTTTCATTTTCTTGATGCTTAACACCTGTTTCATTTTCTTGCAGAATGAGAAGACTTTGGGACATTCCATGAGTCATTCAAGTAACATTTCTAAGGTAGAGTGCCAATGAAATATGTTATTTTTGTAGTTTGGGGTTTGGTTTCTTCTATCTTGCAAGTGTTTGTACTCTTTAATTTTCAGTATGCGAAGTTGTTGACACATTTCTTTAATCTGCTTTAGGACCATATAGTGAGGTATATGGCTGTTACTTTTTTCTAGCGAGGCAGTTCCAAATGTGTATTGAAGTTAGTGACTAATAGGAGAAAACCCTATATTTCTTCCAGTGGAAATCATTTACTCTCAGGTTAAAAAAGATCTCAGAGAGTCACCAGAGAATCTGTCCCCTCAGGAGTGCATTTGACTGACAGTAACAAAAAGCCAACTCTGGTGCCCTCAGTAATTATGGGTTTATGTGGTCTTGATGACGAAGTGTGTTTGGAGATAAGTGGGTCAAGGCTGATGCAGTTGCTCCCAGGTGTTGTCAGGGACCTGGGCACTTTCTGTCCTCTCTATGCCGCTTTCCTTAGCACATTGTCATCCTCCTGCTTTAGTACCTCATTGCCTAAAGATGCGAGTTGGACCTCCAGGTATCATGGCCCTGGCCTTGGCAGGACTAAGAAGAATGATGAAGGATGGAGGGGTTTGTGAGCTGAGAGCAGCCCTTTTCTGCAGGAAGGCGGGAAGCTTTCCCAGATGCCCCACCCAGCTGCCTCACTTCTGCTTACATTTCACTGGCCAGAACTGGATCACAGAGCTGCCTCCCGGTGAAGTGGCTAGGAAAATGAGAGGGTGAATTGGCTCTCTGAAAGCACCTGACACACCTGTGGTGTAGTCACTCGACTAGCCTGTCAAGAGCATATCAGCTGCTATGGGTGACCCAGGAGCCATCAGGCAAACTTGTTTGTAGGCACTGCTCAGTTCCCAGCCCAGGCATGGGCTCTGGCCGATGTCATCCATGCAGTGTGTCTGTGTAGGTTCCTTGCAGAGATGGGCCTTCTCCTCATGTCTGTGTCAGCCGGCCAGACACCGACACAGATACTGACAGGAAGGTCTGAACACTGTGACGAAACCTGACCTGCTGTCACAGGCCTCCTGAGTACTCAGAAATAAATAGCCATGTTATATGCCATTTTAATTTACAAACTATACAGATACTTTCATTTGTAGCACCCTATTTTTTTTTTAACTGAGAAGTAGAATCTAGCAAATCCTTTGAGATGATCAGTCTGTTCTTAGGCATATTTCAGATCTCACCATATCATCCATCCACTTAATTTTGCATAAAAAGAAAAGTCCATAGTGCTCAGTATGACACCGAAGGCCTTTTAGAATGCTCCTTGGTGCATTCCTGACTTGACCTCTCCTCCTCCCCCCAACCCCCAGAATAGTCTTTCAAGGCATAGGCCTTGGCCATCTCAAATAAATAACTTTCAACAAATAATCCCTCTTCTTCCAACCTCCATTTCTTTTCTTTTGCTGTTTGTTCACCTGGGACTATGGGAGTTAATGGAACTGTGCAGTGGTAGGTCTTTGCTGTCTGCGTTAAATGCCCAGTTTTGTCCTACTCGCTTTGAAGGAGCTGTCCAACATTTAAGAATCGAGAAGAGTGAGAAGATGTAGATCCAGATGGCCTGTCTGGTTACGTTGAATTAAACATTTTAAAAGTATATAGTAGCACTCATTGCCTTGCCCCAGTGGCTGGGGCAGTTCTGAAGGACGGCAACATCCTGTTCCTCAAATATATGTCTCTTTATGGTTTTAGTAGATTTTATTTGGAGGGAAGTTTCCTTCTGCAGTTAAAAAAACCCAAAAAACATTGTAAACCACTGGTTTACATGGTCTATAGGAACATCTTATGAGCTTGGTGCAGACTGGGTTGTAATATTCTGAGTTGCTCTGTGGTAGTTTTCAAACTCTGTGAGTTTGATGGACAGGAATTTACTAGCCATGAGACTGTGAGGAAAGATACTTCCTCGAATTTTAATTTCCTGATGAGTAAAATCAGGGAATAATACAACCTTCAGTGTTGCTGTGAGTCTTGGGGATAATGTTTGCAAGGAACCCTAGGGCAGCTCCCTCATTGCAGTGAATCAGTGAACTCACTGTAGTCAACCTTTGTTGAACCCTGGTGATCTTAGGTGGATTGGGGCATGCTGGTCCTTGATGATAGCTGTTACTATTTTATTACTGATCAAAGGCAGAACTACGTACTTTAAAATAAATATCAACTGGGGTGGAAATTAAATCTAATAAAAACTCTGGCCTTTTCTTTCTTCCTTCTTGCATACATTTTTATTATGTGTTCTTTGTGCCAGGCACTAAGCTGGGTACAGGCATAAAATGATGAAGGAGACAAACATGGGCACTAACGTAGCACTTTCCTATGGGCAGGATTGGGGTTTTCTTAAAAAGCAATTTTAGCTCCATACTTTGTTTTAGAAATGGGGTAACTGTGAAAGCCTCACAGCTTTCTGCCACAGAGTAGGGCCAAGAAGATGTGGGCCTCTTCCATTTTCAAAGCAGGAGTTCCCGCACACTGAATTGGGGTCAGAGGGAAATCTCAGGAGTGGTGTGTTGTGCACACATTGCTTCCCAGTGAACTATCAGCATGAAATTTTGTTGCAAAATGTACCCCTCTGAAATAAGAAAGTTGTATAATGTGGAGTTGTTAGACACGAACCAGTTACATGGGGCTGGGAGGTGGGCAGGACTGCTATGAAAGAGAACTTTGTTTTTGAGAATGCAGTTCTTTCTTGCAATATCTATAAAATGAGCCTGTTGTCTGAGGCCACTTTAGGCCATGGCACATAAAACTCTATTTTCAATATAGCAGACGTACTTAGGCTGATGCCTCATACCCTTGAGAAAGAAGATAGAAAAAAAGGTTAGAACACAGACATGGTTTATGCAACCTGAAATCTCCATTGTCTCTCGCTGACTCCGCCTCCGGCCGAGTTCAGTGCTGGCAGGTGTCCGGGTTAGTCAGTCACCTGCAGTGTGCGTGACGTTCCCGCGGTGTACCGCTTACTGGTAACTGAAGGTACATGAAGTTAGAGGTTGAGCACAGGTGAAAATAAACCTTCCATCTGTCTCCTAGTGTTCCGGCTAGATCTTGTTACAGAGTGATGGGGTGTCTCATTCAGTGTTTGTTGGAGGCTCCCCATGTTTTGCTAAAGCCTCAGAAACCATGTGCCCCTTTCAAAGAAGGAAGCAGGCAGATTAGATGGGCTGTGTGAGAGGCTGCTAGATGGCTCCTCTGGCTTTAAAATGGGCATCCAGGTGTGATCCTCTTAGAGAACTAATTAATTTAAGGAAGAATATTGGAACATTCAAGCAGTTTTGATTGCAAAGTCTACACCAAGTACTTTGTTTTGTATTAATGGTAATGATGTTAAGTGGGTATCATTTATTGAGGCTCTGTTGCAAGTGCAAGTTTTCATGAAATTGGTCACCTCCTCCTAGTGGCCCATCCTAATCACTTAAGTGGTCCCCTTAGGTACCTTTTCCTATTTTATTTTCAAGAGAACACTTATCACTCCCTGAGTTTTAATTTTTTTCTGTTGCCCCTTTGCCCCACAAGTAAGTTCCATGAGGCTAAGGTTGTGTTTTGTTGACCCATAGATCTTCAGAGCCAAGGATAGACAGTAGCCTGGGAGTGGCTCAGTACATGTTTGTTGGATGAATGTGTGCATAGTGCTGTGCTAGACCCTTGACATCTAGCCCTCTGCTCTGTGCATCGTCACAGCCACATCCCGGGCCCAAGTCCCCTGGATTACCGCAGTAGCTTTCTAAGAATCTGCCTACATTCTTGCAACCTTCCAAATCAGCCTCCCCACAGCAACCAGGTAAACAGAATCCCACTGGCTCTCATATAAGCCTTCAGTGGGTTCTTACTGCATTTAGAATAAGATTCAAACTCTCTACCTTCATGTGCCAGATCTGAGGTGATCTGGTCCCGGCCACATGCACATTCATTCATTTGAATCACTTACCATAGTTTATAATGATACTGTAGCAATATGCGGCCAATCCTTTATTTATTTTAAATTATTTATTTATTTATTTATTTATTTATTTATTTATTTATTTGACAGACAGAGATCACAAGTAGGCAGAGAGGCAGGTGGGGGGGGGGGAGCAGGCTCACCGCTGAGCTGAGAGCCTGATGTGGGGCTCGGTGTCAGGATCCTGGGATCATGACCTGAGCCGAAGGTAGAGGCTTTAACACACTGAGCCAGTCAGGCACCCCTATTTATTTATTTTTTTAAAGAAGCAGCAGAATTGCCTCCTGGGAAAAGAGAAGTTGAGGTGTGATGAGTCCCACTGGAGGCATGCTTGTGGAAGGGGGGCACTTGAATTGCAGCTCTCCTGCAGCCTGTCCTTAACCTTTGCCTTGCCGAAGGGTCCTTGATCATGTGGGCCAGCAGCGTTCCCCAGGCAGGAGCCGTCTACACCCCACCCTCACCCCATGCACTACCTGTGCTGCGTGTTTGGTTCATTGTTTTCTTTCAACTGACTTACTCTAATTAAACTTGTTTGCTGTGAGAATTTTGTATCCTTCTGTGGTATCTGAAATCACATTTTGATTTGCTAGTTTTCTGATGTGAAATTAAAACAAAGGTATTAAAAAATGTGTTCTTAAGTATGTCACCTAAACTCCTGCCCTGTCACCCACCACTGTTCCTGATTCTGCCCTTTGTGAACTAGCACTGACAGACAAGGGGATTTGGGAGGCTGTGTGGTGGAGAGAGGGGAGGGCTCAACGGGGTTTCTCTGCTGCAGGAGTGTGGTGTGTGGCATCAGGTGGCCATCACTCCCAGGGTCATTTGGAGCTTGAGCTGGTGGAGGGAACACAGTGAGGTACTGAGCAGAGCCTCAGGGTGGCCTCAGATGACCGCTTGTGGCAGGCCTGCCACATCAGATTGAGGTGTTATGCTTTCCTGTCCAGGGGAACATACCACAGTTGCCCCTCACCTAAAGCCTCTCTCATCGCCCCAGCATGAGGTATCATCATCTGTAACGTAGACGAGACAAGGGGGCCCAGTGCAGCGTGCATGAGGATTATGTGAGGTCAGATTTGGTCTCACACTTAACTCTATGCCAACCATTGTGCTCCGAACGCTGAACCAGACAGAGGAGATGAGTAAGCAGACCTCCAGAAAATGCGGAAAGCTGGAGAGAATTTTTATGAAGGTAAAAGACAGGAGCTGAGGTAGAGAAAGCCAAGGAACGGAGTTTAGAAGGGCTGCTTGGGAAAGGTGTGGCTGAGGAGGGGCTCCTTAAAGCAGGACGTAAAACCGTAAAACCATAAAACGTGAAAAGGAGCCAGCCAGGATGGGATTAAACTGTAGAAAACTGGTTGTCACCTCCTTGAGAAATCCAAAACAATAGGTAGAAATGAAAGGCAGCTGTACTGGGAGTGAAGACTGTCCTCACTGCCCAGTTGCACGGTGCCTGCTGACCATGTTGGCTGGGGGCATTCCAGTGAGGACAACCGTACTTCGGCTTAAAAATTCTTCAGAGGAAGGTTGGAATTCCCTGGAGATGCTTGAACTCACTCAGTCCCACTGGAATTCTTTCAGTCACCAGAAATTTGCTTAGGCCTGGCTCATTGTAGGGGCTAGACTTTCTAGAGACTCTCCTCAGACCTCTCGTAGCACATAGACATGGCATTAGTTTATCGTGAGGGAAGCATTCTCATTTGACCCTGAGAATTGGACTTGGTCCAGGTGACACCATTTTTTCGAGCAAATTCATGGTTGGTAGCACATATAAGGAAATGGTAATGGTGAGGGGAACTAGACATACATCATGAAAACTGGAGCATGGGTCCTATACTTTCTGCACTCCGGCAGTTAGTCCTCCTAGGCTCTGACATTTGCCAAAGGCTGGTACCTAGTAGAATATTTTAGAGCTCTGCATAATTTTATTCAGATACCATGAGCCTTGTATGTCTCTGGTTAATCAAATATTCCTGGGGACGAGTCCAACCAGACCTGTTGAAAGAGCACCTAAAATTATTGCTGTTCTATTGTTTGGCAAGCAGATCTGAGTGAATTTAAGCATTGGCTTTCCCAGATCTCTTGAATATTTTCTTGTTATCACTGCTGTTAGATAGGAATGAGTTATAGTAGAATGTCATGTGTAGACGTAAATGCAGCCTTAGGACGGAGGTCATGGGCTGTGGTATTTTTGTCAAGACCAGTGTCTGCTTCTCTGTGTTTCTAAAGACAAAGCTGACGAGTGACAGACTTAGGTTGCTCAGACTTACAGTTTAAGTATAAGCCAAACTGTACCTTTCTTAATTTGTATTGAAGAAAATATCAGTCCTAAGGACAAGACACGTACTTTCCTGCGGCAGGAACAGGGAAGTGATGTGGAGGAGCTGAGTGGCCTCACTGGCACGGTGTGGTCTCACTTGGGATGCTGACGGAGTGGCACGGGCACTGTTTTGCTGTGTGGCTCATCTTTTGTAGAGATTGATCATATTTTCTTGTATTTTTTTTTCTTCTGACTGCTTGTAATTTCATTTTTGGCTAAGGCTTTAGATGAGCGGTTTTCAAAACTTGGTTCTGAGTCTTCTCGAGGGAGAAGGGGCAGGGTTAAAACCAGTGTCATAACTGCAGATTATTTAATTGCCTTTTTCACTCTTAGTCTCTCATGAGTGTACAGAGGAGCTGTACAGGGCTGTACGGGGCTATGCAGCCTGCGAGATGGCATCTTTTCTCTGGCACTAGTGGGACGTGTGCTGGTGGCCTTGCGTTTTAAAGTTCTCTTTTCTTTTTAGAAAGAGAGAGGAGGGGGAGGGGCAGAAGGAGAGGAATGAGTACTCTGAAGCAGGCTCCATGCCCAGGGAGGAGCCACACTTGGGGCTCAGTCTCACGACCCTGAGGTCGTGACCTGAGCTGAAATCAAGAGTTGGACACTTACTGACTAAGCACCCAGGAGCCCCTTTTGTTTTAATGTTTTCTAATATAGTAAAGATTGATTGATGTAACCCTCATAAACACAAGCTCTTTGGGGGACTCAGTGATTTTTGATAGCATAAAGGGGTCCCTCATGAGACTCACACGTTTGAGAACCTGTTTTACGCCTATGAACAGGCATTCACTTCAGAGTGTACTTGTTTTATTCATTCAGAAGTGTTCTTGAACACCTACTGTGTGCCAGGCACTATGCTAGGCCAAACCATGGCTTCTGAGTTAGCATATTATTCTAGAAACATCTTTTGATAAAGCTTCATAAATGCTGTGAAAGAAAAGAACGGGGTTACAAGGACAGTGAAAAGCCCCTTTTGAAGAGAAATCTGAGGAGAGGCTGGTCCTACTGGATGGGGTATAGAGCATCCCCAGGAAGAGCGAGGGGTGTGCAGTGCTGGGTGACCCAACACCATGATTTTAGATCTTTTTATGGTTATACTTGTACTTTCTGGGAATGTGAAGCTATCTTTGCTCAGAAATCATTGCCTTCAATGTGATTTATTGAAAACCAGCTATATTTGTAATGTTCCCAGCAATAGCTAAAAAGCCTGCTTTGGAAGATGAGCCATGAGAAAGTCCCTTCAGTTGTTGCTTTGCCTCTAACAGTGCTATGATAATGTGCCCCTCGTTGTGCTGGGGATGTATTATTATTCCCGTGATTCTAACTGTCTCTAAAAGGCCACCATAGAACAATGTTCAGTGTTAGCACTACTTGCTAGACAATAAGGAGAGTCATTTATAATGGAACTCATTTGAGGATTCAGTAGTTTTATTGTACACTCTCCTCCATGAATCCTATATTGTATATATTCTATATTTACTTTCTTAATGGTTAGTTTTAATTAACTGCCATTGTGAAAGCTTGTTCTTGGCACAGCCCTTCATCAGGAGTCAACATGTGTTTATCAGAGCAGCCACAGAACTGGCCTCTCCTTCAATTGTAGCTCATTTTCAAAGTTGAATACAACTGGGTATTTATAGAAACCAGGGTCTCTGTTTATAAGGAAGCATTTGTTTTCACAGAGCAACTTCTGTACTAAGCGGAAAGTGTGCTGAAATGCAGTCGCAGTCTGTATTGCAGTGTCTAAACACCAAGTTAGACTTTATTTGGCTCTATTTATATGAAGTCAGGCCTGCCGAGCTGGCAGTAAGGAGCAGATGATTATCTCCCAGTTTGGGAGGGAGCGAGGACGGCAGCAGCATTTAGTAAGCACTGAGCAGTGAGTAAGTGTCAGGTAGCCTGGGAAGCACTGCTTCTAAAATGCCCCACCCCGACACCCAGACCCTGTGTCTATGTGACGCCTGTATTTGACGAGGCGTCATTCCCAGGATATTGTGTTGTAACGAATGGAATCCCTTGAGCTCTTAAAAGCAGAGTACTTTCTCTGGCTGGTGGCAGAAGAGGTCATGAGAGACTGGAAGTAAGAGTGGACCTGAGAATGGGGAGGGATCGATGGGGAAGACAGGTGGCTCCCGACTGACATCCTGCAGGGAACCGCATCCTGCCGCCGAGCTGAATGAACGTGGAAGCACGTTCTTCCCCAGAGCCTCCAGAAAGGAGGGAGACCCTGAGCAGAGGACCCCATCACACTGTGTGTCTGATTCATTGTTGGTGTGGTTTTAAGCCACTAAGTGGGTGGTACTTTGTTAGCCAGCGGTAGAAATGTCATCTGGGCGGAAACGCTGTCCTTGTGGGGGAAAGGCCTTCCTTCTCGGGCACAGCCAAGCTCCCACCTCTGAAACCTCTGTGCAGGCGGTGCCGCCTGCTCTCTGGACTGTGCCATCTTCTTCTTTTTCTTTTGGTGTTTTGTATTTGTAGAAATAGAGTAGTGTAGTGACTTCCAAATTATTTTGACCATGATTGTTGGTACAAAACAGTTTTTACATTGAAACTCCATTTACTCACAAACACAACTGAAAGAAAAAATTCCTCCAGAGGACTTAATCTTTAGGATGTCAGATGCATTCTGACATCTTCTATTTTATTTCATTTTTTAAAAATGTAGCTCATGACTCACTAACTCAGTTTGTTCACTGGCTTTTCCAGAGTTGGAAAATCAGTACAGTTGGCTGTGCTTCTGTAGTTTTATTTTACTTCTTAAACTTTTGATCACATGTTATTTAAAAAATGAATTTGTGGTTAGGAAATATGTGTTCATGGTAAAAAGGGTGTAATGCTTGGGAAGGATCTCCACTGAAGTCCTTGTTCCTCATGCCCAGGGGCCCTGGTCTGCTTCCATGTTTCAGAGGAAACTGCTATTAGGAGCCTTGCAATGTGCACCCTTCTGTTGATGAGTAGTCTGCATGGGCCAGCGCCCAGGGCATGGCTGTCCCCTCTGCCTGTCCCTCCATGTCCCCAGTACTGGGCAGAACAGTCCCTTCTGCTTCGCTGTATGATCACCTCGTGTTCCTTTCTGTCAGTATATTGACTCAGTCAGCTCTGGGCCCACGGGCACTGGGGTTATGCCAGGCGATTGCTCCCCCAAACAGTGCTGAGCAAACCTGTTTGTGCATATGTGTGAGGACGAATTCTGGAAGAATTGCCAGGACAAAGTGAATGTGCATTTGTAATTTAGTAATTGCCAGATTGCCATCTTACGGAATTTAGCAATTTGCTTTCGCACCAGTAGTGTAGAAGCATGATGTTTTCCCACACATTTGCCAACACAGGTATCAGGCGATATAAAAAAGAAAAAACAGGCTTTTTTTTGTTGTTGTTGCTGATGGTATATCTCATGGTAGTTTTTTTTTTTTAAAGATTTTTATTTATTTATTTGACAGACAGAGATCACAAGTAGGCAGAGAGACAGGCAGAGAGAGAGGAAGGGAAGCAGGCTCCCTGCTAAGCAGAGAGCATGATGCAGGGCTCAATCCCAGGACCCTGGGATCATGACCTGAGCTGAAGGCAGAGGCTTTAACCCACTGAGCCACCCAGGCGCCCCTTTCATTGTAGTTTTAATTTGTAGTTCTCATTGTAAGAGAGGCTAAGCATCTTATGTTTGGAGAGCCATCTAAATTGGGAAATTTTGGGAAATCCTTTTCCCATTTTTTCTGTTGAGTTTGAGGTCACTTGTAAACAGGAGCCCCACTTGTTTCTTACCGTCCTTATCCAGTTGTTCTTTAGATTGCTCCTGGCTTAAAAGCAAATGAACCCAGCCAGACCATTTCTTGTGGCCCCTATACCTGTTGATGGGTGAATTCACTTTTGTTAGGAGCCTGAGCCCCAGATGTTTAAAAGTAGCTTTGTCGGGGGGCGCCTGGGTGGCTCAGTGGGTTAAAGCCTCTGCCTTCGGCTCAGGTCATGATCCCAGGGTCCTGGGATCGAGCCCCGCATCAGGCTCTCTGCTCAGCAGGAAGCCTGCTTCTCCCTCTCTCTCTGCTGGCCTCTCTGTCTACTTGTGATCTCTGTCTGTCAAATAAATAAATAAAATCTTTAAAAAAAAAAGTAGCTTTGTTGGTAAAGGAAAAGAAGACCCACTGAGGGTTTACAGCAGAGAAGGAGGGAATGGGTGGTAGAGGGTGGTTGGGAAGTAACCTACTGGAAGGAGCAGGGAAAGGACATGAAGCAAGAAGAGAGCTGGGGAAGGTCCAGCTGGTGTCCTGCACTGAGAAAGTCCCTCTGCTGTGAAATTGTTAGGTTCCCGGCATGAAGGGAGAAATGTACTTCATGAGTCTGTCATGATAGCCCTTTCTGTGTCAGCATGTTCTCGCAAAAGGAAATGCCAGCTTCTACTAAAGCTATATGGGAAGTTTTCCTTTGGTTGTTCTTGGCAGCGCTGATAACAGAATTTAAAACAAGTCTGATAGGAAAGACGACCATCAAGTGACTTGAGTACTGACGAATTGTCTAAAATTGTCCTTCCTAAGAAATACAATCAACTGGGTTTAGGCCTAGATGCAATCCAGAGGTTTGTTTGCATAATTGATTACGACATCTTAAGAAGAGGGGATTTTTTACAAAAATTTTTTTGTAGTGAGATTGCTTTACATTCCTTTACAGGACCAGAAAGTCTCTTGTTTGAGAACCAGCAAAGAGCTTCAGGAACACAGGGCTTTAGTTTTTTCGACACATGGGAATGTTCTCATTATGAATATTTACACGTTCTTTTATCAGCAACAGTCCTGTGTGGTCTGATCTTGTAGAGGAGAGAGGGTTCTCTCCTTTTCCCTTAAGGCAGACTACTTAAGGCTACTACTGCTGGCTCATAGCCTCCCCCACGCCACCTGCCTGCTCTCCTCAGGATGAGTGGGAGAGCTGTTTAGCGCTCCAGTCCTCTGAGAGGGGACCGGTGGCCCCTGACCTATCTTGACCTCCCCAGTTGGACCCTGGCACTGTATTTGAACTGTATTTGTAGGCTACATTTTGTCTTTGCTGTTAACGATCAATCCAGTCTTTTAAATCCTCATCGGTAGGTTGGTAGATTTTACTCAGCTTGATACCAGCAGCAAGTTAAGCTTTTTAAAATTGTTGATGCTGTGGTTTGGTGATCATTTTACATGTAGACTGGTCCTGAACGTCAACATGGGCTCCTCTTTAACTGGAAACAGCAGGAGCCTCTTATGAGATCTGTGATGGCCCCACAAATCTTGCTTGTTTTCTCATTCTTATTGGAGAAGGAGTCCTCCAGGATAAGAAATTTGTTGGTTTGTGTGTCTGTCTGTATTTATTTATAAAGATTTCATTTATTGAGAGAATGAGAGAGAGAGAGAGAGAGATGAGCAGGGGGGAGGGGTAGAAGGAGATGCAGACTCCCTGCTGAGCAGGGAGCCCCATGTGAAATTTGATCCCAGGACCCTGGGATCATGACCTGAGCTGAAGGCAGATGCTTTACTGAGACACCCAGGTGCCCTTGTTGGTTTGCGTTTATATCAAACAACAGAAAGCAGATTTTAAAAATTTCCTTGAAACCTCATGATCTAATGAGAAGAGAAATTTTTTCTCTATAATTGGGAGGCTTGTTGAGGCTTGGACATTACCTGTTGAAGGTGTCTTGTGATATTTTTGTGGGATTAGATAGGATGAAATGAGGACAGGGACACAGAGAGAGGATGCTGAGACTATTCCTTTTTCCTGAATAAGCAGATCATGGGCTTTGGACTGCTGCCACCAATCACAGGCATGATGCTCTGCTGCAAGTACACAGGTGACTGTGCGGGTTCCCAGGGGTACGCCTGAGACATGGAATCCATGGGGAAGTGATCCCAGCTCCTGATGTGGGTGTCGACCATCTCCCTGCTTCCTCGGTGCAGGCTTTGTTCTGCCCTGAGGCTCTTCCCTCCTGCCTCCAAGCACTCCCTTGTTTTGGGGCGTGTGATGATGCTATCACAACCCCAGACTTCCCTTTTTGACCTGGGTCACTTGAACTCAGGACAGGAGTGAGAAACCATTTCTTTTGATTTCAGCTTCCCATCTGAGACCAGCCTCCTCCCAGGACACTGAATATTTTCCACGTTCAGTTAGAACATGTAGGTTCTTTGGTGACTCAGCAGGTGTGCTAGTTGAGTACTACTTCATGGTTTTAGCGCACACATGCAGTGTGATATCATGTAACTTCTTGGACCAAGTTTCAGGTTGAGCTGGATTTAAAGTGATGTTCAGTTCTCCTGCTGGGGAGCAGGAAGAGTGGTCCACTGAAGCCCTCAATCCGACTGCCAGGCCTGGCTCTCTCCTCACGTGGGCGCATTTACTGGGGAGGGCAGATGGGGAGAGCTTCTGGACAGTGGTGCTGCTGGCTTGGTGGCTGGTCCATGGCAGGGGTCCCGTAGCTTCAGTGCCAGGATGAGGGCGTGGCCCTGGGGGATGGTGCTTAGCAAGACTGGGGAGTTTTCCTCAGCGGGGGAATTGTGGAACTCCCTCTAATGAAGGAGCAGGGCCAAAGGCCACTTGGGGAGGCCTGGGGAAGGTAGGGTGGGGAAGGTAGGGAGGTAATGTGGGCTTGTTCTTAGTACTGCTTTCATGTGGCTGTTCAGGTTGTGTGTGGCAGATAGGCTGACTGTGTTAGGAGGGAGGAATGCATTTATGTGAATGCACATGGTGCTCCGAGGGCCGTGGGGACTCAGGAATGTGCGTCTAGAGAAGGCTTAGCAAGGAGCCCGCAGAGGGAGGTTCAGGTACACTCTTCCTGTTTCTCTCTTTCCATTTCTCTTTCCACTGTGGTGCTCCTTCACCCTCCTAGAGCTCCTTTCTTGTTTTGGCTTTGTTTATAAATGCTCAGGGCCCTTGCTCTAGGTTGTGACAAATTCTTTCAAATTTAAATTTTCTTGATTCTTTTTCTTAATTCCCAATCCCATGATTGGAACTCTTGGGAACCTTCTGTGCTCAGCCCCATCCTGGGCCCCAGGTTGAGCTATGGATTGATGGCCCTGTGATCAACTAGTTTCCCTTCTGTGTAAAGAGATCCGGTGGGGTAGCAAGGTTTCCTGGACCCAGTGTGAGGTGAGTAGGAGAGAGCCCTCACATCCAGCCACCCTGATTAGGATTACCCCCGGAACCAGGTTAAAGAGTGCCAGGTGGGGAAGGTAAGCACTGGCAGGAATGGCCCCTCACCAGACCAAGTACCATCTGGTACTTGGTTTCCTTCTTTCTTTCTTCCTTCCTTCCCTCCCTTCCCTTTCCTTCCTTCCTTCCTTCTTGTAGGCTTCCAATGTGGGGCTTGAACTTATATGACCCTGAGATCAAGAGTTGCACGCTCTACCAACTGAGCCAGCCAGGCATACGCCCCCCTGTCTAGTACTTGGTATCTTGACTATGTATGAACTAATTAAATTCAGATGCTCAGTAAATAAGGATCACTGAATCTGCAGGAGGTTGGTGTTGCTGCTTTAGAGTCTCAGATAGTTCTTGGCTATGCTTTTACCCACACAGAACAAAAGAGTGCTGTTTGATTTGTCTCACCTCCACACATCAGGACCTTAAATATGTATTACTCAGCGAGCAGTTGGAAATAGCAGGTGTTCTTAGATTCTCTGTCCATTGCCATCTAGAAGGCGGTGGTGTTCACCGTCCCCTTTGCTCTTTCCTCTGAAACTGACCGGGGGTGTGTCGTTGCAGGCTGGGGGTTCTTCGTTGGCGTCGGCTCCGGTATCCGCCTTCCCTCGCTCTTCTGTCACGCCGTCCAATCAGGACATCTGCAGGTAACGCTCTGCTTCACGTGCTGGAGTGGTTCATGTGACATCCCGGAAATAAGCATTAGTGTCTGCAGGTTCTCGATTTTCCATTTGCTCAGTCAGTATGCCTTTGCTGTAAACAGCTGGCTCAGTTTTCTGTGCTGTTTGCTCCCCAGGTTACCACCCGAGTCTCATTTCTTCCCTTCGATGTCTGTTCTCCTTTAAGATTGTTTTTACTTTCTGTGCTTTTATTCCACTGTTCTCTGCATGCAGTTCCAGGGCAGTGTGTTCTGAGTGTTGTCACCACAGTCCCGTGCAGTCTGCTGTTGTCTTGAAAGCTCCTCCAGGCCCGAGTTCTCTGACACAAGGGCTCACTGTGACAGTTATCTGTAAAGACACATTGTCCAAGAGAAATTCCTGTGGTTCCGAATGGGCCCAGGCCTTGAAGCCTGCTGACAATACCAAAGCCAGAAGAACACTAAAGTTCTCAAAATCTCTAAACGATGTGGGTGAGAAGGCCCAGGATACTGTGGAAAGTTTTGACTACGTGGAAAGAACTTGCTCCGAAGGGAAATTGATGCTCCCTCCAGATCCGGGTCTGAGAATTAACAGGTTCCATCAGAAGGAAAAAAGAGCACTGCATCACAAACCTCTTGGCACTTCCAAACATTCTTGTGTTTCCTCCCTTTCTGCCCATCGGTCAACTGCCTCAGAGGCGGAAGCTGGCAAGGGGGGCATGCACGTCCCTCTTTTGGAAGAGAAAGCGGATGGCGACGCCGTGTCCCGGGGCCGGCGACTGCTCCAGTACCTGTTCTCGCTCTCACACGGCTCCAGCGCCAGCAGCCTGCACAGGTTCCAGGAGCTGGAGAGCCGTGCCGCCCACCTGCACACCACCAAGTCCTCTAGCGGGCTGGCAGGGAGCACGGGCTTCTACTCCGATGAAATGGGAGACGACGATGTCTTTGAGGACAGCACATCTGCAAAATGGAAGAGCAAGGTCCCGCGGGCGCCCCTCTGCTCAGTGGAGAAGGACAGTGACCTGGATTGTCCTTCTCCCCCCTCTGAAAAATGCCCCCCCATCTCTCCTGTGTCCACGTCAGGGGATGCCTGCAGGTTGGTTTGCCAAGAACCAGCGTTCTGGCCAGCTCTGCTCCCCATACCTCGGTGGCCTCATCTTGCTTTAATATGTGAAGTTTCAGGAAAATGAAGTAATGGGCGGTAGGTAGACGATTGTGGGTTGATAGCTTCCTCCAGAAGAGTGGAGTATTGGTGTCATTTGACAAATTTTTATGAGCTGGGTCCCAAATAGTTTCACAGATGACAAAAGAGGAAGAAGCTACACATATTAAAGGCCAAGCTGACTCTTCTCAACCAAAAATAAGTAGACTTTGCTTAAGGAAGAGAGAAAATAGTATCTCCAGTTTACCAGCTTGAGGATCTAGTTGTTAAGCATTGGCTGCCCCTTCTAGCCTCATTTTTACCCTTTGTTCCAGTTGCAACACAGCGTGAATGGCAAGAGGCCGGCCTTCCGCAGCACCTTCCTTCTTTCTTTTTAACTCGGATGTGGCCACCTCTGCCCGGGTCCTGCCTCCACTTCCCACCTTTGTCTTCCTGTGTGCAGCATCCTTGTCTGGCCTCTAGAATCTTTAAGAATCCGCTTTTGGTCACCACGCTCACACTTTCCCTCTTCCAGCCTTTCCCTGGGTGCCCCTTCCGGGCCAGCTGTTACCATTTCTAACAGTTGGATCAGCAACCCCTCTCACAGAAACAGAGAGCTGCAAGCATGGCCAGGGCCGGGGCCCAGCTCCTGTCAGGCCAGGTATCCCTACCTGTTCTCCAGCAGCTGGCACAGACCCTTCTGTGTCTCAAAAGTCTGTTAAGTTCCTTGAGGTTAGTGGCTATGTCCTCTTGCATGCACCCTTAGAAATCATGAATGATTTAAAATTCTCACATCCTCAAAAATGATTTAAAATTCTCGTGTCCTCAAAAAAGAAATGGCACCTTCTAATGGGGTTTATAGGTCCAGGAGAGGTCCTGTGTTTTCTCCGTGTACTGTCTGCGGGAGGCCGGAGACATGTAGTGTTGTGTGCGAAGGTGAAGTCTGTGATTACTGCCAAAAACCAAATTCATCATCTTTTTAAGTCTCTGGTATTTTTGGAAAGTAGAGTGCTGGTTCCATTTTACACGGAAATTTTTCTTCTAATTATTTTAACATGTTGTGAAGGATGCTTCCGTGTTGCCTTTAATTTGGCTTTCAGTGAAGTTCTTAAATCTTACCAAAAATGACTGCTTTGTCATTTTTTATATTGTTTTTTCCTCTCTGATGCCAAATGCCATCCAGACTTTCCATATTGGTATGGTAAGCTAGAAGTTTCTAGTTTGTAGTCACTGTCCACATCCGTGTTTGTGTGTTTTGTGCCCGTGGTCCTTTCTATGATGTTTGTTGTTGAAAGTTTTCACTGGGGGACCAACCCTCCCCTGGAGCGTCCTCTTCTCTGGCACGCGGGTCTCCTGGTAACGCCTGGCTCTCCTCTCCCCGCAGGATCTGCCACTGTGAGGGGGACGACGAGAGCCCTCTGATCACCCCCTGCCGCTGCACGGGGAGCCTGCACTTCGTGCATCAGACGTGCCTGCAGCAGTGGATCAAGAGCTCGGACACGCGCTGCTGTGAGCTCTGCAAGTACGAGTTCATCATGGAGGTCAAGCTGAAGCCTCTGAGAAAGGTACGTGGCAGGACACCTTTGGAGGTGCCCTTGCCTCGCTGAAATGAGGGGCTGGGCAGAGTCAGCGCCTCAGCAGGGGCCAAGCCTTACGCTCCTCTGTCGGAAGTAGTTGCTGGCGTGTGCGTTCCTGCTACGGGCGTCATCCTTTCCCAGTCTTCTTTCCTGCTCCCTCCTCTTGGGAAGAAGCTCTTTCTAACCCTCCGGTCCTAAGGTGTTTTTCTGTCAAACTAAGACTGCTTTCTTGTCTGTGTCAGTCGTTTGGCCGTTGATCACAGACTGTTTTGTGACATCTTAGCATTTAGTTTTATATGTATTAACTGTTCGTGTCTTGTCTCTGATTAGGACTGTATGTTATTAGACATTAGTATCTCTTTCCTGCGCCAAGCACATAGTTACTTGTTTTGGTACCTGTGATAAGTATTTGCCAGTCGGTAAAGGGAGGGTGGGTGGGAAAAGAAAAGAACCTCAGGCCTTATGGGAAACGCAGCTCTCTTCATGCCCCATGTCACGGCTTCCTCTGCACAGAGCCAGAGCCTCATTTGGTTTGTGCCTCCTGTGAAAATGGTTTAATGTGTTTGTTTATATGCCCAGCAACGTGAGGTTTTGTTTGGAAGAGTAGGACTTGTTCTTATCTCAGAATTTTGGTATGTGTATTCAAGGACAATCACACAATCAAATCACAACACATGACAATGCCAAGTGAAGGCTAGATTAAGTGGCGGCAGAGCACGTCAGACATTCAGAGGAGGAAGCACGGGCTGTGGGCTGGAGCCTTGGGGATGTGCGATGGTGCTTGTGTCACAGAATGTCTGGGTGTTAAAGCCATTCCTGAAGGATCAGTAGGATTTGGAGTGAAGTGAAAGGAGTTTAGAGAAGTCCGGTTGTGTAGAAAAGCATATACCAAAACAGTGTGTGTGAGCATTGCAGGGCAGTGTGAAAGGCTTGGACTGAGTGTGTCTTAGGAAATAGTAGGAGATCAGGGAGCAGGGGGGATTTTAGGAGGAAAGCCAAAAGAAGACACTATATAAAACCGTAGCAGAAAAAGCATTTGCACTGTTGGAGAAGGCAGATGTAAACTACTTGAAGAATATTTTGTCCCATGGAGACTGTGTGATTTATTGGGTACCTACTCTGCACTGGCCTCTCAAGTGAGGCTTGTAGCACTTTGACCAATGTAGATAATCCACGAGGCTCTATTCTCAGCTTGTCCTGCGCAGATCTCTCTGGAAAGACGCAATGACTAGGGCTGGCCAAGGATATGCAGAGTGTTCACACTTTGTTCTTTTTCTCTACTCTTATGTGTTTTCTTCTGATTCGGAAAGCAGTAAATGAAAAAGAAAATCTGGCTCTTTGGAGTAAGTTAATGAGCTCCTAGGGGAGATGGGACTGGCAGAGCCTGCTTATACCAAGAACTCTTAGCGTCGGTTTCAAGCTATTGCTGCCAAAGTAGCAAAGGACCAAAGAGTGAGCCCCTCCCGCCATCACCTTCACGATGTAGTGTGACCCATCTGCTAGTGTGTCGTGGTGTCATCAACCTTCCTCCCCTTGCCCACGCCAGTCTGCAAGGCAGGGAGGTCTCGTGTGTGCCACCTGGATCGGGGGCCAACATACTGTTTTCATCAGGACTGAAACCATAGAGGCCTTCAGCTAGCCATGGGCTGTCTGCCTGCAAGAATAAGCAGACAGGAGGATTGGTACCTGGTTGTGGTTCATAACTCATCTTGATCCCACCTTCTTTTCATTGCATGAAAAGTTGGCTGTCAACAGAATACCAGTGCCTGGTACCTGGTTGGTTTAAGGAGAATGACTTTTGGTATTTGGGAAAATTCATGAAGTCTGGGGAAAGGGGAGGGGCAAGAAAGCCAATCTTACCCATCTACAATGCTCTCACCCCCATTATTGCCCTTTCCGTTGGGGTCCTGCACCTCATGCTCTGTGTGTGGTCTTTCCAGTGGGAGAGGTTGCAGATGACGGCCAGTGAGCGCAGGAAGATCATGTGCTCGGTGACGTTCCATGTCATCGCCATCACCTGCGTGGTCTGGTCCTTGTATGTGCTCATCGACCGTACCACCGAGGAGATCAAACACGGACAGGCAACAGGTATGTGCTCAGGGTGACAGATGAGCGCAGTGTAGACATCCTGGATAACACACAGGGGTTCTAGGATTAGGGCGTTGTTCCAGATTGGTTTTTAAGTCAGCCTTCAAATATCTGGGTTTCTGGAGCGGGGGCATCAGTTAGGAGGCACCAAGCATCCTTTCTGGATGTTTCTCTTGCTGTGGTGAGTACTTCTTAAAAAACTCAGTCATAAGAGATAAATCAGGGAGAGAGAGAATCTCCTGGAGGAGCAGCAGGATAAGAGAATGGACGCCCTCTGCCTCCCCACTTATGATGAAGCAGGATTTGAAGATTCCATTGGTTATGTGAAGGTCAGAAGTTGTGTTTTATTTACTTCAGTTCTTAAGTTAGGTCTGCGGATAGGCTAACCGGGTTTTTCCCCTTCCAGGAATCCTAGAGTGGCCCTTTTGGACTAAACTGGTGGTTGTGGCCATCGGCTTTACCGGCGGACTTCTTTTTATGTACGTTCAATGCAAAGTGTACGTGCAATTATGGAAGAGACTCAAGGCTTATAACAGAGTAATCTATGTTCAGAACTGTCCAGAAACAAGCAAAAAGAATATTTTTGAAAAGTCTGCACTAACAGAAGCCAACTTTGAAAGTAAAGATGGACATGGAATCTGTCATTCTGACACAAACTCTTCTTGTTGGACAGAACCTGAAGACACTGGAACAGAAATCGTTCACGTCTGATTTTGTGGAGGAGTAGTTTTCCTAGACATCGAAGAACAGCTGAAGGAAATTGTTTACTGCCAATTGTGTACCTTTTCTTATGTCCTTTAATAGCATAGACCAGGCAGGCGACTGTTTTAATGGCTTCTCTTTTTCTAAACCCTCCTTAGTGAATCTTCTGGAAAGCCCTCATATTGGCTGTGCACGGCCGGGTTCCACTTCTGCCAGCATTTGTATGGGAAGGGAGGTCCCCGTGATGCTCCCTGATGGGTTGCTGGCTGTTCTGGCCCATGAGCAGAATGAGAGAATAAAATGCCAAACCTGAGGGAAGAGCAGGAGCGTGGTGGCACCCTGGCCTCGAAGCCTCGCCTCTCCCGGTTGGCAGCAGTCCCTATCCTGGCACAGAGTGTTCGGGAATGTCTAGCTATGATGAGAGGATTTCCCTCCTCCTCGAGAAGAGCCTGGGGAGCCGAGCCCCTCTGCCGATGCTGCCACTGACCATTTTCCTGAGCAGACGGGGCTGTGGTGCTCTGTGCATGGTGGCAAGTGATTCACTAAGCAAACAGCACTTTACAAAAAGAGAATCTTTATTTTGTAATATGTGTGTCCAGTGGGATTGACATTTAAAAGAACGTCTCATTTAGAAGCCTTGCTTTTGTTATCTCTTTTACATTATAATAGATCTAAAACCCTCTTTGCCTTATATATTCTAAGAAACCCGACATCTACTCTGTGTCCATAAAAGGGACTTGTGGCTCTAAAGCAAGGACAAACAGATCGGAGGCTTTTTCCTAACATTCCATGGGAATTAATGGATGCCGCATGGCAATTTGAGCCTAATTCCTGTGGTTTCAAGTCTATTTTATGACAAGTGTTTATGTCACGGGCCTTCCCCAAACATTTCTTTTTGGTCAACTTTGAAAAAGAAGGTTTTGTGAGATCTGAACAAAAGGAAGCAAGCGAGTAATTAGAACAAAACTGGATATTGAAAAACGACTCCTTCCCGGACAAACTTCTCCAGTTTGTGAGGCTTCACTGAAAGAGTAAGCGTGCACTGCCCTGGCCTGGGGCGCGGCCCCAGGGGGTTCTCCTTGGGCACCTGCCGCCTTGGACGGCTTCTGCTTCGGGGAGATTCTGTGGATCGCTAGCCCAGGCAGAGAGACAGACGGGCTGGCTCTGGGACAAAGGCCAGGAGTGAGCAGCAAAATGCCATGGCCCATGGTCACTGCCCCCAGCCATACCTCTACCCATTTATCGCCTTAACTGGACTGCACAGAGAGGATTCTTGTGATCAGTTCGTTCTGTCATCAGGGATTATTTCCTGTACCATTTTCATAAGACAAAACCAAAATCACTACCATCAAATGGCCTTTGTCCCTTTAAAAATCTGCTTAAAATTCTGTTTTTAAAAATGAGTTTCACTTTACCAGGAAAATAGGAGTCAACTCAAGGTAAACAGGCCAGGAGGGTCTGCAGTGTAACACGAGCGTGCCCGGGTACTTACCCTCCAGGCGACGGTGCATGTGTAAGCCTCCTCTGAGGGGAAGGGTGCCCGGGGGTCCTGCCTTCAGTCCCCTGAACCTTAGCTGACTCCCCTGTCCTGCTAAGAGGATGAAGCAAACACAAGATGATACCTTTGCCTTTCAGAGTGGAAGTGCTCTGGTTTGTTTTGAAAGCCTGGAGGAGGCTGAAGTGCATCTAAGCTCTGGGGGAGGGTAGCTTTGCCCTGCCTTCTCTTCCCATCCTGTGTCTGATTTGTTGGCATCACGGACCCTGGTCTAAGGAGCTGCCCTGCTGTGGCCTTCCTCTGGCCATCCCCTGAAAATAGGTCAGCCTGCTCGCTCTCTCCACTTCCCAGGCCGCGTCCTGTCCGTGCCTGTGTTCACTGTGCCCCAAAGTGCAATTACCCACACCCCTTCTCAGCCTGGGGACGGCCCAGCAGCTACACAGTGTCTCCACTCAGGGGAGCTGAGTCCTGGGCCAGCCCTGCCTGTGCCCCTTAGGAGCTGCCCAGGCAAGGCCCCCTGTCCCTGCCTTCTTACAGCAGATGAGCAGTCATGTGAAGACTGGGATCGATTTTTAAGTGGGATTCCTTCCCCTGTCCCTGATGGAACCCCTTGCACTGAACTTGAAAGTCACTAGATTTCTGGCAGAGAGGAAAGTGTGCTTAGGTAGGGACAGCCTCTGGGCAGCCCCACCTTTCATGGCTGGCACCCCCTATGGCAGAGGTGCCTTTATAACCCATGACTGCTGTGTTGCTCCCATGCCTGACCAGATTCTCATGTGAAACCTACCCTTCTTTTCAGGAAGGCCTAACACCATCACATCATCTCCACCAAGCTCCTAAAAAAAAGCCTTCTGCCTGGGGACGGTCCATCCCACATCCTTCTTTCCTTGCCTGGGATGGCACACACATGCTCCCTTGCCTTTTTTTTTTCTCGTAGGTTCTAGTTGAGCACCTCTGACTCCATTCTTCGTCTCTGCTTTGATCACTAACTCCCAGAGATGGACCTGGGAGGCCCAAGCTCTGGAAATGTGGTGCGCTGCTGCCATCTAGTGGGCGCAGCGGATCTGCCAGGGGTTTCCTGTATTCATAGCAGCTTGCCTTCGAGTTTTGGGGGGTTATTTATTCCCCAGTTTCCCCTCATTCTGTACGTGGCTTTGGTGGGAGGACAACATTTGGCTGAACCAGAAATGTGGGATGAGCTGGTGGTCTCAGGGCCTGGAGGCTGGTAGTTGGGGGGCCAGGCCAGGAGGAGAGGGAAGTGGCTTCCCGGGTGTTGCCAGTCAGCCCTCTCTGATTTGGCCTCTGTTCCCTCAAAAGTTGGCTCAAGCACTTCCAACTTTGGCTGCCAGCAGGAATTTAGTTTTTGTGCCTGAGTTGATTTTAAGAAATTCTGGAAACTATCAAAGGCCTCTTCCGTCTCCTCCTTCTCTGCCTCATTCCACCCTTTTCAGTCTTATGGGTCTGCTTTTCAGCCTTGCTGGTGTGCGCCACCTGATTGCAGACATGCAGGCCACAGGCAGTGGGCCAGTTCCAGAACCTCAGGTAGGGCCTGCACAGCTGGGGCTGCTGCTGCCACCTAGTGGGTTGGCTGCAGGGCTGGAGGGGGCCTGGGAACCACAGGGCCAGGAGCCGTGATGCTGTGCATTTGGCAAAGACACTTTTTGAATACTTTCCCTTTTGAATCTGATTTGAAATATGCAGCTTCCCTCTCCAGCCCAAGGAAGGACCGGAACACAGGGAAGTAAAAGCATTTATCTTTGTTTTGGACATAATTAAGTTGTGCAGCTCTTCACCTATTTACAGGCAATGTTTATAGAAAGTTGATTGTTAATAAAAACCAAATTTACACTGGCATGTGTGGTGTAGTTTCTAAAAGGCACTTCACATTCGGAGATTTTCTTAGCTTGTGAAGTTTCTAGTTATCTGAATGTCTGGTTTTGTATCCTTTTGTGTATGTTCACTGTTTCTCAGTATTACTTGAATCATTCTCTAGGGGGATTGTTTGTGTTATACACGGGGGTCTAATTGCAGCAATAAAGCATCTCTTTAAAAAGGGATTTTTGCCATGAAAGTTTTCCTGCAAGAAGGCTGGGAACATTGGCAGGCATTCCAGTGGTTCTCATCCCCCTTTCCACGATCCTCTGACTTGCACGTTGGGAAAGAAAATCATGCAACCTCTGGAGGTATCTGTTTTCCGAGGCCTGTCCCTACAGGGGGGATGGCGCCCCCAGACACTGGTCGTTGGTTGGTGGGGAGGTGTTGGGTTCAGGAGAGTATGCGGGAGTGGGAGTGTAGACAGAAGTAGCTCACACAGGTGTGCTTGCTTCAAACATCCAGGCTCTACTTGGACTCCGTGCCCTGCGAGAAGCGAGATTCAAGTTCAGGGTGTGTCTGGCGATGTGACCATGGAGCAGGTGATTATTGCCTAATTCCTCTTGTCTGTTGAAACACTTACTGAGCCACAGCCTTGCTGAGAGGAGAATCAGGGAGGTTCTGGTGATAGCTCAGCCTGGCTGTATCTCCTGGCCTCTGATGGGGCCTCCCTGAGTCATGGTGGTGTCATGGGTCCTTCTGTCTTGAGCCTGAAAACTGTTCACAGGGCTGTGTGTGCCGAGGGCGGGCACCTGCCTTTACCTGTGTGCCCAAGGTGAAAATGGAGGCCAGGATTGCCCTGTACGTACTGTTTTCTAGGTGAGCCCAGAGGATCGTCCACCAGTTAAAGGGTACTGGAGTAACTGCCAGGAGACTTGGGAACTAAGCGGGAGGATACTCTGCCAAGTGTCCTTGCCTGACTTCAGGAGCTGCTGAGGCCTGTGGAGGAGGACATGATCACGGAGGAGCTGAACAGGTATGTGTCCATGGGAGGGAGGGAGTGCTTGACTATTGGTTGGAGGGGTGAGGAGGGTGGAGCAGAAAGAGGAATCATGGGTGAAAAGGTGAGGTGGGAGGTGCTCCCCGAGGGGGATCTCTGCTTTGGGGATCCACCAAATTTGGTGAGTGTGGCCGAAGAGATGCCCAGTGGGGTCTTATTGCACAGAGGCTTGAACCTGCTGTCCCTAGGCCTTTCTGCCCTTTAACAGCAGCCACAAAGTGATGGGGTGAGGGCTGCGGCCTGGAACACTTCCAGGGGGGCAAACTACACGCAGGCCAGCCTCCTGTTTTGTAAGAAACCGTAACAGACTTACAGCCCCATTTAGTGGCATACTGACATACTTACTGCTCATCATTTGGGGTGTCAGGCTGGTGGGAGGAGGGTGAGCCTGGTGCTATAGTAGAACTACATAGATGACCAGGAGTGGCTGGTCCCTTTGGAAAAGATGAAATGTCTGACTAAACATTCTGAGGGGAGGGGCAGGCATGCAACAAGCAAAGCGGTCAGCATGGGTTTAAAAAAAAAAAAAAAACATCAAACAGCCCCTATTCAGGGAAAGGCCTTGAGCAGGAGCCCAGCGCTGGGTCCCGGGAAGGCGGGGGTTCTGGGCCGTAGTCAGGCGGTAGAGGCATCACATACTCTCCACGTGTCTGAAAGATCTAGAAAATGCGTGTTGCTTACAGCAGTCACGTGACTGCAATGATAAGGATGTTTAATTGAATTTCGATATTAGAAACAAGGCTGAAGTCCACATCCATGACATTTATCTTTGTACGTGCACGCATATGTGTGTGTGGCGGTGGGGCGCAGTTTGGAAGATAAATTCCTAGAAGGAAAGAAAAGGGTAGAGGCACTTAAGTTCCAAAAGCACCCTCCGAATGGCTCACTTGAAAGAATTGGTCTCTCCTTACATTGTATCATGGAGGTATTTTTTAAATTGTTACTAAAATGATTGTCTTCTCTCTTATCATTGATGTTTTACTTTGCATTCTTGGATAAATGAGATTGAGCATCTTTTGTTTACTGTATGTGTCTGCTTGTGTGAATTTCCATGCCTTGGCCATTTGTCTTGGGTTTTTTGGGTATGTTTTACATTAAATCATAGGTGCTTTTTCTGGTGAAAGAACATTAACTCTGGTTTGATGTAACTGGCTCTTCATTTTTTTCTCCACTTTATTACGAAAAATTTTAATACAAAATTTTGAGTAATTGCCTAGTGAGATTTCATGTACCCTAGATTCTGCAGTTAGCATTTTGCTGTATAAGCTTTACCATGTATTTCCATCTGTTCATTACACTCTCCTTCCATCGCCTTGCTTTTTGAGTGCCTTTCAGAGTAGACTGCAACCGGAAGTGTATACTTTACCCCACCTCAGTTTGTATATCGTTAGCTACAACTCAACATGTGTTTATGGTTCTTCTTGTTCTTAGGAAAAATTTACATACAGTGAAATGTATAAACCGTAAGTGTACCATCTGATGAGTCTGGCAGATGTATATACTTGTGAAACCCCAAACCATAGGTTCTGTGTTAAAATACAGAACATTATCTCAGTCCTGAAAATTGCGATGCCCTTTCCCAGGCCACCCCTGTCCCCATACCTTCTGAAGCAAAATCGTTGTTTTGATTTTTGGTTTTAGCTTGTCCTGGTGCTTAATTTTAGTGAAGTCATGGAGCTCACACTCTTGTGTAAGCGTTCTTTAAGTTAGCACAGTGTTTTTGAGTTTTGTCTATGCCCCTGTATCAGCACATTCCTGTTTTGTGTTGAATAATATTCCACTGTATAAATATACCAGTCTCTTCATTTTCTTATGGTTGGAGACTTGAGCTCTTTCCAGTTTTTGGCCATTATGAATAGAACTGTTAAGATTACTTTTGTGGACACATTTTCATTTCTCTTGGGTAAATACCTAGGCATAAAATGCTGGTTCAGAGAGGGTAGAGATGTTTAGTTTTATAGGAAACTAAAACATTTTCACAAAGCAGGTGTACCATTTTACATCCCCACCAGCAAGCTGGGAGGCTTCCAGTTACTTCAGACCCTTGGCAGCATTTGATGTTGTCAGTCACTAACCTAAAATATAAGAATTTTAGCTGTTCACATAGATATATAGTTGTAATTTGCTTTTAATTTGCATTTGTAGTTTTAATTTGCATTTTCCCAGTGACTAATGATGTTGAGCGTCTTTTTGTGTGCTTCTTGTCATGTGCTGATTTGCCATTCACAAATCTTCTTTATATTTTTTATTTTTTTAAACAGATCTTATTTTTTTATTTGAGAGAGAGAGAGCACAAGCAGGGGAAGGGGCAGAAGGATTGAGCTCCCAGTTGAGCAGGACCCTGGGATCATGACCTGAACTGAAGGCAGACGCTTAACTGACTGAGCCTCCCAGGCACCCGCTCATCTATCTTTTCATACCAGGACTGACAGACTATAATCCACTGACAGACTATAATCCATGGCCAAATCCAGCCCATGGCAAATTTTTGTAAAGTTCTTGATCTAGTGTTTTATAATTTTATTTAATTAATTTAGTTTTTAGAAGATTTTATTTAAGAGAGAGAGAGAGAGTGTGAGCACAAGTGGGGGAAGGAGCAGAGGCAGAGGCTGAGGGAGAAGCAGACTCCCTGATGAGCAGGGAGCCTGATGTGGGGCCAGGACCCTGGGATCATGACTTGAGCCAAAGGCAGACTTTTAACCACTGAGCCATGGGTTAAAGCCTCTGCCTTCGGCTCAGGTCATGATCCCAGGGTCCTGGGATCGAGCCCCACATCGGGCTCTCTGCTCGGTGGGGAGCCTGCTTCCCCCTCTCTCTCTGTCTGCCTCTCTGCCTACTTGTGATCTCTGTCCGTCAAAAAAAAAAAAAAAAAATTTAACCACTGAGCCACCCAGGTGCCCCCTGCTGCATTTTTTAAAACAACCTTTTGAAGTTGTAAAACAGAGGCACCTGGGTGGCTTAGTTCATCGTCTGCCTTCACTCTCTTGCTGTGTCTCTGCCAAAAAAATAATAAAATCTCAAAAAAATTAAAAACAATTAAAAGTGCAGCAGATTGTATGTGGCCTACCAAACCTAAAATATTTGCTTAACGCTGCTGTGGATTTAAAGTCTGTGTCTTGTATATTGCATGTAGTTGGGTATTGATTTTTAAATGATTCTGATCATCTTTGCCTTTTAGCTGGAGTTTTTAGTCCTTAAAGCATTTGATGTAATTACTGATATGGTTGGTTCTGTGCCTGGCATTTTATTATTTGATTTGTCCTCTGTGTTTTTGTTTCTCTGTTCCTCTTTTTTTTTTTTCCCTTTCTTTTAAATTATTTATATATTTTTAGAATTCCATTTTAAGCCCTCTCGGTTTTTAGCTGTACTTATTTATATTATTTTAATGGTTGCTCTATAAGTTATAATTACATACATACAGTTTCACAAACTACTTAGAATTAATATTGTACCCCCTGATAGAAGATGTAGAAACCATGTGCCTGAAATAGTCTTTTAACACCCATTGTCTTTGATGCTATCTTCCTGTTGGATTTACATGTATTAGAAGTGCCACGTACAGTGTTATAATATTCGCTTCAAATAATGATATTTATTTTACAGGAAGGAGGAGGGGAGAAAGTCTCTTACATTTATCAGATATTTACCAATCTGATACTGCCCTGTCCTTTCTGAGGATCTTAGTTTCCATGGGAGCATTTCTTGTAGATCTGCTGGCAATAGATTCTCTTTATTTTATTTGACCTGGAAATTTATTTCATTATCATACTTGAGAAGTATTTTTGCTGGTTATAGAATTCTGTGTAGTCTCTTTCATTCTTTGTCTCTAAAGTATGGTTTTCTTTGTATTTATTCTGCCTGGGCTTAGGTTTGGCTGAGCTTCTTGAAGCTATAAATTTGTTTCTCACCAAATTTGGGAAATTTTTGGCCTTTATTTCTTCAGATATTTGTTCTGCCCCATCATCTTTTACCTCCCCTCTCCTTCTAGGACTCCCAATGACATGTATGTAAAACCTTTTGATATTGTTCCATAGATCTCTGAAGCTCTGTTCATGTAAAAAAAAAATCTTTTTGTTTCAGATTAGAACACTTCTATTGATCTGTTTTCAAGTTCACAGATTCCTTGCTCTCTTGTCTCTGTTCTGCTAGATTATTTTTTCCAGATATTTTTAGTTATAGAATTTCCATCTGATGATGATTCTTTTTCTTCCTCTTCCCTCGCTTCTCCTTCTTCTCTTTTACAACGTATAGTTCTCTGCTGAGATTTCCTATCCTTTCATGAACTGGTAATATATTTCCTTTAACCCACAAAGCACAGGTATAAAAGCTTCATTGAAATCATTATCTATTGATTCCAATATCTGTGCTATCATATATGAGCAGTTTCTCTTGGTTGCCTTTTCCCTTGAGAGTAGGTCACATTTTCCTTTTATGTTGAATAATTTTGGATTGTGCCCTGGGTATTGTGAATATCATTTTGTAGAGATTCTGAGTTCTCTTACATTCCTCTGAAGAGGACTTTTTTTTTTTAAGGAAGCAGTTAACTTGGTTGAGCTGAAACTGAGAACTGTTTAACAAATCTCGCTTTAGTGGTTTGATCCTCGGTTGAGCTATTTGCAGCTGGCCACATGCATGCTTGGCTTAGGGGTCAGCCAGAGGTTTAGACAGAGTTTGTGCACAGAAGTGGGGTTTTCCCTGTCCTTAGCTGTGCCGGGGTGTGCTACTAAATACCCAGCTGCGGGGGAATGGGTAAGGCCGAGGGCCAGCTGCAGAGAACATAATTAACCAACAGCTCCAGCTGCCACACCTTTGGATCTGTTGTGACCTTCATGCCAAGACCATTTTTGTCCTTCCTGCCTGATGCAAGATTTCTGTAATGGGCCACTTTTGTTTGAGGACTCCACATCAGCTGAGTACGGCTTTCATCGAGGTGCCCTGCAGTCTGGAGTCTATCCTACCCAGACCTTCCTTCCCTCCCTGGTTGCACCCACAGGATCAGACCTGCATCATCATTCCTGCCTGCTCCTCTTCCTTCCTTTGCTCACACGGCCTCGCAGCTTCTAAAACTTGGTACGTTGGCCCTCGCAGGAATATGGATCTGAGTGAGTGCCTTTACCACGACCATAAGATTATGGAGTCCACCACCAAGGTCACTCATCAGTGTGGGCAGTTCTCAGAGGGATGGTAGGGAGTCTGGGGCAGTAAATGTCCAGGCCTCACTCTCTCTAGTCCTCATCCCAGTGCTCAAGTTTCCTCAGAGGGACTTGTGGCTTCAGGAGCCTTCTCCCGCATGACCTCTCCCATGCTTTATTGGCCCTAGTGGAAGCCTTTGACCTAGACTTTGAGTTTATGACCTAGCACATTGGGTACATCTTCCAGAAATTCTGGAGACCCTGGTGATCTGATTCTGAAGCCAGGGGCTGGGGGTATAGGTTGGATAAGTGTGTATAGGAGGACACAATGGATCATCAAGCCCAGGCTCAGGGCTGGCTCTGCTTCTTGGGTGTGGGGAAAGAAATGCATTTTACAAGTCAGTTTAAGTCCTCTCTTGCAGTTCCCATACAGTGCCTAGAACCTGCCAGGTGCCTTGCAGGAGGGAAATGAGGGAGCAGCAGGCTGGTGCCTTGTGCCACAAGTAAGGTGAGTTCCTTGTCTTGCACGGGCTTTGGGTCCAAGGGAGAGCCCACATGGGAAGAAAACAACAGAGGTTTGGACAAAGCCCTGGGCCTGGAGGGGTGGTGGTGGGTAGAAATGAGAATCAAAGATGCCTCCCCAGGCTGGACGATATTAAGAATGTGTTCTGAAGAAAATGTAGGAGCTTTCTGAGGAATGAAGAGGAAGAACCACCTTCTGTCTAGACTGGGGTTTGTGGGGTGGGTGGAGCTTTTGCCCAGATGGAATCATAGTGATTATGGCTTTTTTTTTTTTTTTTTTTTTGGTCGTGAGAGGGGATGTGAGCTGTTTGGGGTGCCTGAAACATAACATGCAGGCGGATGCTTATTTTAAATGCGCTCCTTTACTTTTAGGATAACCAGTTCATTCATTCAATAAGGATTTATTTGGGCACCTACTATATGCAGGAAATTGGATGAAGCATAAATCGAAGAGAATCATTCCACATCCCCCAGCAAGAGCAGATTGGTCCTGACTTCTCACCGCTCCCAGTGGAGAAGCGCTGAGCGAGGCCATGGGCAGGAAGCAACATTGTCCTGCTCTGTATAGGACGGGTCCCTGCCTTGTGCCCACTGTGGTCAAAGTATGGGATTCACTAAAGGTTGAGGAACAAACTGGAAAATGCACTGAAGCTGAGGCATAACATGGCCCAACCTGGAAGCCTTTGGTTTGAAGCCAGTCAGCCAGGGCCCTGAGGAGCTGGGGCAGTCTCTGGAGAGCAAGCGGCCAGGAGGTCGGCCCCGGGGCCACCTGTGGGCCTGCCTGCCTGGGCAGCCTGGAGTCTGGGTGCTGAGCTCGGCTGCGAGCAGCTGGCCATTTGCATGTGAGCCTGGCTCAGGTGGCCACTTAGATGGCTACACTATTGGGAATCCGGTCTGGGGACAAGTAGTAATACGGCAGCTTCTTGTTCTTGTTGCGCTCGGCGATCACGCTGACGATGGTGTCAAGGTTCTTGCGGAATCGGGCCATGGCCTCTTTTACAGGCTTCTCGATGAAATGCTCTTCTGGGTACGTGCCCAGGAACAGCTAAGGGCCGAAACGCAGACAGGTTAATCTTTGCCGAGGTGATGCAAACTGACAGGTCTTGTCTCACCCCCAGAGACCAACCCTGGGGAAGTGAGGAAGCATGTGCTCATTTCCCCTTTTCCACCCCCTGCTGAGAGTACCCGAAGAATGCCCCCAGTCTGGGGTCTCAGATAAATGGGATAAACAGCTGCCGTGTGTGGGATGGTGCAGGTGCAGGGGGGCTGTGGCAGGCGGGCCGGCGGCAGTCCGCTCCTGCTGGGCCCTGTCCTCCGCAGCACTCCTGCCTTCCTGTCTGGGCTCTGGGCAGTGGGAGCATGGGGGCCAGCGCTAGCCTCTCCAGCCTGGGACAGCCACGGCCGGGCCCTGTTGTGGTGCTGTGCTCATTTCCACACTCACACAGATGTCTGCAAATCAAAACTAGATCTGTCTTTTTCAAAACGATGGGATTGTTAAAACTGGCAAGTTTCATAGCCAGGGCTAGAAAGGATGGGATTTGGGATTAGTCTGTGGAGGACACATCGGTCTCAACGGTCTCTGACCCAGAAATTCCTCTACGAGGAGCACGTCATCTGGCCCTCCTGAATACTTGTGCCAAGACACATATACAGAGATGTTAGTGAGTCAGTGGGGACATTAGCAAAGTCCCCAAAGCAACCTCAGCACCCCCTAAAATGCCCATGGGTCTGGGGCTGGTTGAGCTGGCAGTCACTCTCTGTGACACTGAGCTAATGCCATGGGGTTGCATCTGAGATACCCAGCTTTGACACTAGGTTCAGTAAGGTATATGTGCATGGGAGTGTCTGGCAGGATACCCAGTTGTCCCTTCTGGGTAGTCACCAGTGGAGCAGAATGCCTGTGCTCTCCTGCCCCTCCCCCACCCCGAGCTCCATCCAGGCACAGGCCTGGGACCCCCTAGGCACCCCCAGCCTTGAAAGTCAGGAAAACAGGTGTCCAGCCTAAGCCCTTAATCGCAAAGGCCTGAGAGGGAGGAATGGGTTAAATCTGGGCAACCTGCCCCTTAGAGGGGGCAGAATGTCTCCCCTGCTCACCTCATTTTCTTGGAACTGGCTTAGTGCCCATACTGCGCCCAGATGCCAGCAGGAGCGGCCACGGTCTGGCAGAGTATCCACAATCTGCTCGATGGTGACCACACCTTTGGCCGTTGGTGGTGGGGCCCGCATGGTTGGGGGGGCATTGGGGATCCAGGAGCACCAGTCATACTGCAGGGGCAGCCGCAGACATGGTTGGGCCCCTCGTCAGCCAGCTGCCACCCCCCCCACCCCGCACAGCAGGCCATCCCCTACCTGCCCCACAGAGGGAGCAACCACCCAGACACTTCCCACCCTCCTTCCCATCACCTCCTGCTCCAGCAGGGCCTGCCCAAGGTACCCCTCTCTGGCTGGCCCTGAGGCTGCCCGAGACCAGCCCCAAAAGACTAGAAAGAGGGGCAGCTCTGTCTGGGCCCATCAGCAGCAGTCAAGGTAAGGTGACTCTGGCAATGTCCCGCCCAGAGGACCCACCCTGCCTTAGCCCACCTGGCCAAAGTTGACTGCTGCATGCTGGGCTGAGGCTGTGAAGATCACTACCGTTAGGTACTCCGACAGCTTCTCTCTGGTCTTGATGGACTTGGGGAAACCTAGGGCAGAGCCAGGGGCTGGCTGAGGCCCCGACCCCGGGGGACAGAGTGCGCAGTGGACCGATGACCCACAGATACCCTCCCCCTGCCCTTACCCCAGTCCCTGAGTTCTCCCATACAAGGACTTTGGGGGCCCACACATGGGCAAGACACTGGAAGGGGACAATGGCCCAGTGTTCCTGATGTTTCTGACCCTGGTTCTCAGTGGCTGCAGAAAGTCCCTGAGGTGTCCCCATGAGACATAGTGGTGGGCAGGGGTGTCTTGGGAGCTCTGGCCCCAGCACCAGGTGCTAAGGTGGATGCTTTGGGCCAGCGGTGCCCAAGGAAAGTCAGAGGTGCAGGGAAGAGCAGAGCCTGCCCGGAGGAGAGTGGAGGCGGTCTGTACCTGAGGTCTTCTTGCCCCGCATGCCGTACATGTACACATCATTCACGAAGTCCTGCAGCTCCTGGTCCTCTGCCACCACCTGGTCACTCTCGTAGTAGATGCCTACCACCTCGGCCGTGAACCTGGCTCAGGAGGAGGGGCCCAGCTAGGAGTGGGTGACCTGGCCAGGACCCTGTGACTTACTCCTTAATGTCCAGATCTGGGTCACTCATTCCCGCCCCCACCCACATACCTTCCTCTCTCTCAGGGCCCTGACAACGAGCCATGCCCTGGCCCGCTGAGTCAGTGGTCTAGGCCCCTGGTCTGGCCTATCAATGCCCCAGTCCTCTCATTCTGCACAGAGTGGGTCCCTTGGCCCCAGCCAGGCACTCACGTCTTGATGGCCTCCCACACCAGAAGCCCGTCATCCCGGTAGAAGTAGTTGGGAATGTCCTCTGCGCTGTCCATTCCCCGAGCTTTGATGGCCTCAGGGAAGCACAGGGAGGTGTAGGTCAGGTCCTGCATGGCCCTCTGCACCATCTGCACGTGCCCACCGCCCCCTGTGGCGTTGGCCTTGAGTGGGAGGGGAGAGAGCACCATGAGCTGAGGCTGGCCGCCCCTGGCCAGCCTTCTCACCCAGAGCTCACCATGAGAAACTGTGAGAGGATGCCCGGGTGGCCGGGCACGCGGCAGGCAAGCCCATGTCCTGGGGGTTGAAGAGGTGGGGTAGGAGGGCTGTTTAATTCTGAGAATACCCAGGCAGCCCACAGAAGATATTAGGGAGGCCCCGTCTAATGCAAGGGATTACAGCCGAAGGGTGTGCGAGGGACTGGGGGCAGCTGCGGGAGGTCAGGGCTCTTGTTCTGAGCACAGGCTGCCCGGAGTGCAAGCACTGCAGTGACCTGAGCTTTGGGCTCAAGAAAGGGGCAGATGCCAGCCCCCAGGGCCACACGTCCTGTTGACGGCCTGTGTTTGCTTAGGTGAGGGCGGGAGAGATGCACAGGAGGCATCCTGGTTCCCATCCCAGCACACACTGTGGCTGAGCATTCAGGCCACAGGACCTTGTAAAGGATGTCTTGGGTACTGGAGTGCCACACATTGGTCCACAGGGTCGTTTGACCCAAGCTGGAGTGATGGGAGTTGCTCCCTGGACTTTGGATGGGAGTGGATGGTCACTGCATGGGGACATGAGCCTGGCACTCCCTGTGATGAAGTCCCATTCCCTTCCCATGGGGGAAAGCCTGTCCGCAGAGCCTGACTGGGGGAGTGGGGCCCGCACAATTTAAAGAGTAGAAGAGAGGGGTGCCTGGGTGGCTCAGTGGGTTGAAGCCTCTGCTTTCAGCTCAGGTCATGATCCCAGGGTCCTGGGATCAAGCCCCACATCGGGCTCTCTGCTCAGCGGGGAGCCTGCTTCCCTCCTCTCTCTCTCTGTCTACTTGTGAGCTCTCTCTGTCATAAATAAATAAAATCTTTAAAGAGTAGAAGAGAGTGCCAGCGAGTGCATTTGTCCCGTGAGGCCATTATTTGAGTCCCTGAGTCCATTTTGGGAGGGGTTGGAAGCCCCTCACCTCTGTTACATTCCGGGTTTTGAGAGAATACACTTCTTTTCCAGCTTTAGCTCGTTTGACTTGGGTTTGGTTATTTGCAGCCCACGTGGGGGCTCAGCCTTACTGATGAGCTGGCTGCCTCACTAACGGGCCGAAGGAGAGGAGGAAGGCGGGGGAAGGGCTGCTAGGAGGCTCATGGGCTGCTACGAGGCAGGGGTCAGAACGGGCAAAGTGCTGCCTGGGAGAACTTGAGGGATGGGTAGGGGTTAGACCCAGCTGAGGGGAGGGTAGGAGCATGGGCCCAGAAGTGTAGAGGGTGGCTGGTGGTGCTCCATGGGGAAGCAGAGCAGGAGGGGAGGAGTGGGGGCTGGGAAGCAGAATCCAAAGCCACAAGCCAGAGGATGGGGGAGGAGCAGGAGGAGGATACAGGGGTGACACAGGCCACGTGAGGAAGTGCAGAGAGGCAGACAGTGCATTGGGAGGGGAGGGGGCGGGTCACCCATAGAGAAGGGCCAGACTGGCCAGAGGACCTGGGGAGCCTTCACTCTGAGCACCTCTGGTCCCCCACCCTTCTCAGGCACCCACCGCCACCCTGGTGCCCAGATGCCTGACTCCTGAGAGGAAACCTGGGCTGGCGGCGGAGGTTTGGAGAGGCAGGGCCCTTGCACAGAGGTGGATGGGAGGTGCCCACCTTGTCAAAGAGGCCATACTCGCAGATGAGCTGCTCGCGGGCCTTGGTGTTGATGGCGATGGTGAACCGCACGTGTGCCACCAGAAGCTGGGGGGGAGGAGCAGGAGAAGGCCTCAGAGAAGGCCTGGCCAGGCCTCCTGACCAGGGCTGCACCCCCCACGTGCCCCAGAGACCCCCAGCACCCTGCACCCCAGTCCGCTGAGGAGGGGTGATGCCAGGGCTGAGGGAGGAGGTGCAGGTCAGGTGAGCTGCTGGGGCCTGGGGACTGCTGCTTCGACGCTTAGTGACCCGATAATGATGAAAATGATAACAGCCAGCCCTTGTATAGAGCTGAACTATGTGCCAGGCAGTATTTTCATCCCTGGAATTTGTTAACTCTTTTGGTTCTGACGGGAATCTATGAGGCAGGTGTCCTCTTCGATGCCTGCTGCACAGATGGGGAAACAGGCCCAGAGCCTGTCACGTCCCAGGAGTCAGTGCCAGCGAGGTTCAGGAAGAGAAGGGCAGTGATGGTGGCACCTGGGATCAGACCAGGGTTACACGGACCTCATCTGCCTCTTCAACCTCTGCTCCCAGGCCAGTGAGGCCCTGTCAGGCCCAGGCCTCATGTCCTCAGGAACCAGCAGCCTCAGAGCTGTAGTACCACCACCTGAGCATCCCCAAGGGCCCCTCTCTGCTGGCTACTCCTGGCCCCAGCCCTGTGGGGGTGTCAGGGCCCTGCCTCCCTCCCTCTGCTAACCCCCACCATGTGCCAATGCCCTCCTTCACCAGCTGAGGGCACTGGTAGCTTGCTGTACCTTGAAAATGGGGTGAACGGCGGGCAGCTGGCGGTACAGGGCAATGCCAAAAACTTCAGATACCAGGTGTGTGCGCAGAAGGTGGGTGATGGTCTGGTGGACATGGAAGTCACTGGAGCGCACCCAGATTTTGGCCAGAAGCCAGTCATATTTTGCATCCGAAGGGAGAAAAATTGGATTTTCATCTCCTGGGATTTGGTTGAGCTGATACATTGGGGAAAGAAAATACATGGTAGTATTTTGTTCTATATACGAAAGCCTGGCCTCTCAGGAAATTCCAGAAGAGTCTGAATTTCTTAAACAGTGGTCTTGGAGTCATGAGAGGATCGTGGAGGAGGGCAGAGGGTCTAGGGTTTGCATTTCCAACCCCAGTGACAACACCTACTAGTTGTAGGGCACTGGAAACCTGAGCCTCTCTGAGCTCTGGTTCCACCACCTGCTACACTCTTTACTTACCTCCCAGAGGGAGGGCAAGTGACTAAGATGACTAATTGACTAAGATGACCAGCTTAGGTGCTTAGAGTGTGTTGCTCTGCTCTTCTACTCCTGCCCCCATCTTTCTCGCCTCCCTTGCCTGCTCTCTCCCTCCTGGTTCTTCCCACTGCTCTGACTGCTGCTTTTCCATGTCCCATATGTTCCTTTCCTCCCTTCTTCCCTTAAATGTTGCTGTTCCCCAGGCTCGGGCTGGTGCACCTGACTTCCCTTCTTGCCCTCCATTAGCTCCTCCTAGTTCCAGGGCTCTAAGGTCCTCAGGATGCAGTGACCTAGGTCCCTGTCATTTGAGCCCAGACTTGTAGCCAGCTGCCTTCTGTCGGAGAA
Organism: Martes martes; assembly: GCF_963455335.1. NCBI lineage: Eukaryota > Metazoa > Chordata > Mammalia > Carnivora > Mustelidae > Martes > Martes martes. Next base: position 39,185,633 of record NC_137902.1, on the reverse strand, counting down.
ACAAAGCTTGCCTTTGCCTTTCCAGTTTCAACTCCACACTGGGGCCAAGGTGACTTTTTTTTTCCTGAAATGCAAATCATGTTATGTCAACCTCCTCTTTAAAACCAGTCATCTCTTAATGCCAGAAGAGAAAGACCCCAAAGTCCATGATCTGGCCACTGTCGTCTCTGCAGAGGTAGCCCTACGTGGACCACCAATTCCTTGGTCACTAGCTTTGCCCATGACAACAGCCACTGGCCTGCATAGCTTCTGGACTTGACACTGTGAGGTCATGTGAGCACTGTCATTACCTCCTCTTTTGCAGAAACACAGGGAGCCTTGGAGGGGTGAACATTTAGGATGAGAAGGAATTATCTGGAGTGGAGGAGCAGCATTTGGGCTGGAGGAACTGTGGGCTGGGGCTGGGGTGGGCTGGGGTGGGCAGGAGCTGGGCTGTCCCTTAAGCTCTTCGGAGACCAGTGTGGCTGCACAGTGACCAACCAAGGAGGACAGCTGTCCGGGACTGTGGGGAGGGGCCAAATCCAGTGGACTCCTTAAGGTCATGGTAAGTATTTTGGAAGGTACTTTCCCTGTCTCTCCTTTGAACATAGTGTTGTCCAGTAGAAATCTAGTGCAAGCCACATATGGAATTTAAAATGTTTAGGTGGCCGCAGTAATAAAAGTAAAAAGAAACAGGTGAAACTTTTACTAATTTTGTTTTACCCAATATATTGAAAATATTTCAACATGAAGATAATATAAAATTATTAATGAGATATTTTAACATTTTTTTTCTCTCATTCTAGGCCTTTGAGATCAGGCATGTATTTTGCACTTATGGAAGTTGGACTAACCACATCTCAAGTGCTCTCTGACCCTGGGTGGCCAGTGGCTCGAGACTTGGTTCCATCCTGATCACCCAGGATAGAGCAGTCTGACTTTCACACGATTCATGTTTGCTTGTTTATTAATGAGATTTAATTGCCAACTTTTAATTATCAGAGAATTTCACATAAAAATCGGGATTACCAAATTTTCTTCAAAAACTAAGTCTGTGAACTCTGAATGAACATTCTAGAAAACACTCATGCGTTTTTTAAACAGTGCCTGCTCTGCCCCTCTGCCCCCGCCCCTCCCTGTGGCCACACCCCTCCCACACTCCCTGCCCTGCAGCTCCCTTCTCTTCCACTGGCTCCCCCTTTCTGGCTGGCCCCCCACCACGGCTGTCCCTCCCCTCCCAAAGTCGGCTCCGCTCCATGGAGCTTCATTCATTCTGTACTAATTGCCTGGCCCCACAGACACCTGCCTGGGCACTTGGTCTCCAGAACACATGGGTGGCCTGTCACGCTCTGGAACATGGCCCTGTCGCTGAGGACACCCTCTGCTGTGAGGGGCTCGCCTGTATTGTCTCATTTAATCCTCACCAGCACCCTGCAAGGCAGGTACTCCTGTCCATTTTACATAGGGGGAAACTGAGGCTCAGAGTGCTTGCACAGGTCTCCCAAGCCACAACAGTGGGTAAACAGCTGAGCTGGGATGGGGCCTGGGCACTGCCTTCAGCCCTTCTCTTCAACTCTCACTGCCTAGTCCAGACGCTCCCTTGCTTTCCTCCTGGAACTTTTCCACTGGCCTTGAAGGCCATGCTGGCTTGGGCCTTCCCCTCTCCTACCCATTGTCCCGTCCTCCCCACTTCTGTCCGGGCTCAGTGACACTGTGGGAGTCCAGAATGTACCCTGGACAACTTGTTTTTTTTTTTTTTTTTTTAATTTGTGTTTTGGTTAACAAAGTAGTTTTTTGTTTCTGATTAGAAAAAACAATTTGGGGGCGCCTGGGTGGCTCAGTGGATTAAGCCGCTGCCTTCGGCTCAGGTCATGATCTCAGGGTCCTGGGATCGAGCCCCGCATCGGGCTCTCTGCTCAGCGGGGAGCCTGCTTCCCCTTCTCTCTCTGCCTGCCTCTCTGCCTACTTGTGATCTCTCTATCTGTCAAATAAATAAATAAAATCTTTAAAAAAAAAAAAAAAAAAAAAAAAAAAAAAAAAGAAAAAACAATTTGGTCACTTCAGAAGAGGGTAGTAATAAATAATCTCCTAATCCAGCTCTTTGTGTATGTGCATATTAACCTGTTCAATGTTCCACAAATCGAACACTGCTATAATAAATGCCTTTCTCTTCTTTCTCTTGCTCACCTGTGCCCCAGCCAGTCCATCCCAGTGCTCTCCACTGGTGAGGCTGTGTCCTTCTGCACCTCCCCACACCCGCAAGTACTGTCTTGTCAATGGTGTGCTGCTTCCTACGTTCCATTTGCACAGAGGAGATGCGATGATCTCTGCCCAATGTCCATCCTTCTGCTTTGTTAGCTCACTGTGGAAACCCCTCAGGCCTGCTGCGATACATCAAGTTCATTCCTTTTAAAGCTGGTGCAACAGCTCATTGTCTGGACATAAGAGATTTCATTCAATCAATCCTCTGCTGCCTTCAGATGGTCTTCGTTTGTTTTCCCACCATGAGCGATGCTTGTGATGCCCTAACTGTTAGGGCTTGCATCTCTATGGTCTCCACGGACCTGGCGCTAGAGGACAGGCTGCTGGGCCCAGAAGGGCTGTTCTAGGAGAGAGTGTCCCACTGCGTGCTCCTCCGGCTGGGACACACCTGTTCTGTGGTGTGGGTGCTCAGTCCTGGCCCTGAGCCTGGTGGGAAGCCTGCTTCTCCCTCTCCCACTCCCTCTACTTGTGTTCCCTCACTTGCTGTTTCTCTGTCAAATAAATAAATAAAATCTTTAAAAAATAAAATAAAATCTGTGTTTGTAACTTGGATTGGTTTTCAGCTTTCTTTGGGAGTCTGCCTGTTGGGGGGCTCAGCATGAAGGTTATGCCGGCTTCCCAGAACGAGATCCGGAGCTGAAGCCTGTGAAACAGCTTGGCAAATGTCCACTGGGTAAAGGCTGGCTGGAGCTCAGCAGCTCAGCTCTTGGGCTCCTCACCCCACTAGATGTTCAGTCAGCTTCCCAGGTGCTTATATGGATATTGGCCTGTTGTCTACAATTTCTTCTCATAATTTATATTTTGCCAGGTTTTTTACCTATTGCTTCCAACTTTACAAATTTGATGCCATGCTATTACTTTTAAAGAAAACAAACACCCTTGTGATTATGTCTTATTCCTAATCTTACATAATTTTGTTTCTTTCCATTTTCTTAAACCTTTCAAAGAACCAAAGTTTAGATTTATTATTCTTTTGGTTTTATTTTCATGGTTCTTCATAGTTTGCAAAGGTTGCATTTTTAACAGAGGGAAGATATTCAGGAATATTGTGACTTGCCCAAGGTCCCATGTCTGCTAGCAAGTGACAGAGTTGGGACTGAAGCCAGGCCCCTGACTCCAGGCCACTCCAGGCCACTCCAAGAAGTCTCTGGAGGACAGGCTGCTTCAGGGTGCCTGCCACTTGTAAATGGCTCCTCCTCAGGTCTTTCAGTCCTGTTTGCTTCTCTCCCGACGCCTGTCCCTTTACCTTTAGCTTCAGTTTCTTAAGCACAGAGCTTCTCTCTGCTAGGCTGGGAATTCAGGCTGGGAATTCCTCTGGGGGAAGATGTGCCCGAGACCAGGAGATTGGGAGAGCATGAACTCTGGAGCCAGACAGCCTGGCACTAAGCCCCACTATGCTGACTGTGCACCTATGTCTGTCCTCTCATCTGCTGGACGTGACTCGCAGCAGTAGTCCCTGACCTCGGAGCCTTGTCATGACGATGATATAACTTGAGCCGGGTCCTAGTCCGAAACCCTGATGACCACGTGTCTCAGAATCCAGAAGTTTTAGGATTTTAGCAGTGCATATACTTCATTTGGTGACACCTTTCTCCCCCCACACCGGGTCCCGGGCAACACACTATTTTACAATCAAATGCGTCAGTACTTCTCTATGATACACATGCATACCACACTGGGTGGGGCAAAGCTTCTAAACAGTCTCTGTTTTGGTTCACAGCAAGTTTTGCTGCCAATGAATTTGGTGCACACTTTTGAAAAACCTAGTAGTTTTAGGACTTCTTAGATTTCAGAATTGAGGGTAAGGGATTGTGTACTGTGCAGGCTAACCTTTGGGACAATCTTGTCATGGGGTTAGCACAGGGCAAACCAGTGGCTCTTATGCCCATAGCACTCAACGCCCGGTTCACAACTGGCTCAAAGTCGAGTCTGCAGATGGCTTGTCCATCTGTCCCCCACAGGGGCCCCTGGGCAGCAGCCCTCTTCACAGACCTACACCTGGTGCTGTGCTGGGTGTTGTTTCCCGCTGTCTGCACACCAGCGGTCACAGAGTGCTTGGTGCTCTGAGGAAGCAGCAGCCAGGAGTGCGAGAGAGGATGCTCTGCCCCTGCCCCCATTCACCGGAACTGCCCCGCTTTCTCCTCCATCATCTTTGGTAGAAACAAGAACCCCTGGGTGCTGGAAGGCAGCATTGCAGGACTGGCCCCTTCCCGACCCCAGCCTCCATGGTGCCCCCTGGTGGCCTCAGTCTATAGCTCATCTCACAGCCTCACCTGCCAGACCCCTTTTGATGTTCTGACTTGGGGTCCCTGGTCAGGATGCTGGGAGGAAGCGAAGTGTGTAGTATGTTATCCCAGGGCAGGTGCTCAGCAGGAATCTGTCAAGTGTATTTTGGGGAGGGGAGCCCTTCCCGCTGCTTGGGGCCAGCTCTCCCCACCGCTGGCAGGAAGCCCTAAGTTCTTGTTTTTCCTATCCACCTGGCACAGCCTTCAGCTTTCTGCACCCACCCTAGGAGATGCGAGGCAGAGTGGTCACCTCCTCCTGGAGGTTCAGATGGAGACACCCAGGAAACTCCCTGCCAATCCCTGGCTGCCGAGGGCAGAGCTGTCTGGGAAAGGAGCAGGGTGATGGCCTACCTGGATGGCAATGGGGACAATCTTGTTAGCCAGATTCTTGTACAGCAAGCAGATGGGCGCTGCCAGGAACTGCAGGGTGCAGGGGTCTGTTTTGTTGGCATCAATGCCATCCAGCAGCTCAAAGTCCACGATGAAGATGTTCCCTTGCTGCAGGAGGCAAGAGGAAATATTGCCGCGTCAGCCTCAGACAGAGATGGACCCAAGAACCAGGCCCAAGGGGGAGAGAGAGGTGGCTTTAGAGGCCCCTAACATCTGATCAGAGCTCCGAATGGACAGTTTGGTTCTCTGACTCTGGGCTGCTTTGCAACCAGAAGTGTTCAGAGGTTGTGGTGGTTTTCGGGTGATGTGAAGGAATGGCAGGGGCCTGGTCTGCATGTGTTGTCCCTGGGAGCTGCGTGGCCCTCATGCAAGATACTGGACGACCCCCCAGAGTGGCAGCATCATAAGGAAGCAGATAGGGTGCGGACGAGATAGACAAGAATGCAAATTCTGAAGAGCGCTGCCGCCGGCGTGCACTTACACGGTGTCACGACATGTCACCCTTGGGAGGAGAAATGGGGCCGGGTCTTCGGGGGTGGAAGGTTCTGCAGGGGAATCTGCAGGGGCAGGGGTCTGCAGGGTCCTGGGGGGGTCCTTAGGCCTTGGGGGAGGGTACACTCTTTGGGGGCAAGAAGTGTTTTGTCCCTGGATGGTGTGTTCTGCAGCCTGGTCTGAGGCTGGTGGCAAGGTGGGGTCACTTGGTGAAAATTCATTGATCTTGGTGACATTCCTGATTCGGGCTCTTTTTCTGGGGTTGTTACACTTAAAAAAAAAAAAAAAGTCATGTGCCTGGGATGTAGGGAAGGGAGAAAGCCACTCTTCGCAGACTATAGATCAGTCTTCTACAGGGAGCCCAACCTGAGAGCTGTGAGGGCTCCTTTCCTAAAGCTGGGGCCTGCTCACGCCAGAACTTGAAGAATTTGGAAGGAGGATGGGGCACTTCTTCTAAAGCTTTTCTCATTTTAAGCAAGTAATGGATGCTGCTGAAGGGGGTGGTCCCTATGCTGCAGAGCCGGGTCCACCAGTGCTCAGGTGAGATGTATGTCCACAACCCTGCAGAGGGCGTGCTGGACCGCCCAGCACAAGCTTTAGGAATCCCCCTTAGGGGGGACCGAACATGGGACAGGAGCTAAGGGCCTGGTCACCATCTTCCTCCTTTTTCAGCTCAAGGGACCTTGGCAGTCACCTGGCACCAGTGATGAGCTCTGGGCTGTCTGTCTGCAATGTGTGTGGGGCAGGGGTGGAGAGGACGCAGTTTGTGCCCACCGCTCACCAGGGCAGGAGTGTGGGGAGAAGCTGGTTTCAGGAGAGCATGTGACGGGGCCCCTCAGGATCACCGTGTCAAGAAGGTAGAGGCCTATGGGTTGGTGGGTCACTGGGCTGGGTGGGCTCCTGTGATGGGCTGGGCAACTGGACTGTCAGAGTGGACATGACCATCGTGGGTACTTCCCAGGAATGGCTGCCAATCCAATCTTGAGGAGACCCAGGTTAGTTAAGGTGATGAATGTCAGGCTAACAAGAGGCCCTGGGAACCCAGGCCAGGGAACCAGGCGGCCTGGAATCTGGGCCCGTACCAGGGGCACTGCTCTGTTATCCCAAGTCACCTCCTCTCTCTGGGTCTCAGTGTCATCCTTCTGAAAAGTGAGGGGGGAGACCCTCTCTCTTAGTTCTGATGTTCTGGGATTCTGCACTGGATACTGGTGTTCTTGCCTGTCTGGTTCCCTGTCCTCTCCTTTTGGTCCATAGGCTCCATTTTCCTGGCCCTAATGACTGATTCAGGGAATTAAGAATTGTGCTATAGGACATGGGAGGTGTGTGTAGGAGATGGCAGGTGTCTGTAAGAGATGGGAAGTGTGTGTAAGGCATGGCATGTAAGAAATAGGTGGTGTGTGTGTAAGAGATGGATGGCACATAAGACTCTAGTCAGTGGTGGCTATTAGATTATTGCTTTGTGACCAAAACCACGGCTGAGCCTCTAGACCATCACTCAGAGGAAAGGTGGCCATTCTGACAAAGATGGCCACAACCCCCAGCCCTGGAGGTGGCAAGGACTGGCAAGCAGAAGCTGTCCGCCAGCCAGAGGGCTATGCAGTCCCTTCCCATTGTACAACTCTGTGGCTCTCGAGGTTGTAGGATTCTCTGGCTTGAAGTGTGGAACCCATAGCCACCGAATCACTGTTCATCTGGCCAGAAATGGAATCTACAAAGGATACCGCTATGTGTGTGCATGTGTGAGTATGTGCCTGTGTGGGGGCATGTGCGGCCCTGGTCATCGGTCCATGTGACCGGTTAGCGTGCTGGGGCCCAGGCAGTCCAGGGTGCAGGGGTTGGGACCATGTGCCCTGGGGTGGGGGACGGTCAGCTGGGCAGGTGGCCCTCTAGAGCCAGGTGGGCAGGTGGTGGGGGCTGAGTGGGCTGTCCACAGATGGCACAGACCACCCCTCCCTCGCTGGGTCCCCAAGGCAAGCTGAGCAAACAAGACACGTGACCAGAAACAGAAGGCCACCTAGACACCTGGGGGCAGGGGACTGTTGTGCTGGCTCTGGCGGGAGAGGCCAACCAACTGGAGAGCCAGGACCATCTCTGGGCCTCAGTTCCCTGAAGATGAGCCAGAAGGAGGGCTGGGAGGAGGGTGAGGGCAGAAGCAGAAGACACCATTTTCAATTAAAAACTTAAAAATTCCACCCATTTTCTCCCTTTTCCTTGTGCTGTTACAAGGCTTGTGTCTTTCTCCGGTTTCCTTACCTTTGCAAGGTTGGTGACAACCCGACAGCCATGAGTGTAAAGCTTCCGTCACAAAGCCTGGCCTACAACTAGCCCCTACTGAGGGGGAGCTCTTTTAATTAGTGACACTGACGTTGAAAATACAGGCATGCTACCAGCCCTGAGCACTGAGAATTACCACCATCAATGCCTCCTCCCACACTGGACAAGACATTTTCCACAAATGCCCAGGAAAAGGAGGAGACCCCCTCACCGAGGGCAGCTGATCTCCTCCTCAGCCTGGCAGAGGTGCCTGGAGACAGGTTCGTGAGCACCAGCCGGCAGAAAGTGCTTTCTGCCCCACAGAGCGTGACCTAGCCATCTGAGCTGGCCGTGGCTGAAGTCATCCAACAACCAGGTCCTACCTCGACCTCCTGCTGCAAGGTGAGCTGCCGCTCCAGGCTGCACTCCACCATCTCTGTGGTCACAGGGAGCTTCTTGGGCAGTTTCGTGCAGCGCCGGATCAACACTGGGTTGCAGCCATTCAGGAACTGGTAGCCAAACATGAGGTCTTCCTGCCAGTGGTTCATGACCCGCTCTAAAGGGGAGAAAACTGTGGCCTTGCCCGAGCTCTGAGTAGCGGCAACCCGGGCTGCAGCTCTTCTGACCCTGGCTGAGGACCAGAGTCCCCGCTGGGTCCCATCCCCCAGGTGTTTGCCGGCCAGCTGGTCAACCATGAATCCTGCTGGCTGTGCCCTACTGCCCGACCCCTGGCTTAGGACATGACGCTTATCTTGTCCTCCCTGAGCTGCCCCTAGTGGCTCAGAAGGTTCCTGGGGAATTCCGTCCTCAAGAACACCACCAAAAGTGGACAAATGGGATTGCACCAAACTAAAAACTTTCTGCACAGCAAAGGAACAGTCGACAAGTGAAAAGAACCTACAGAGCAGCAGACACGTGTGAACTGAGCATCTGATAAATGGTTCATCTCCAAAATACATAAAGAACCCCTACAACTCAATAGCAAAAAAACTAATAACCTGATTAACAAATGGACAAAAGACTGGAACAGACATTTTTCCGAAGAAGACGTACAAATGGCCAGCAGGTATATGAAAAATTACTCAAAGTCACTAATCATCAGGGAAGTGCAAGTGAGAACAACAATGGGGTACCGCTTTGCACCTGTCCGGATGGCTATCAGAAGAACAAGACAGCGGGGGTTGGAGAGGGTGTGGAGAAACTGGAACCTTGTGCACTGCTGGTGGGAATGCAAAATGTGTGGCCACTATGGAAAACAGTAGGGTGGGATCCCTCAAAATTAAAAGTAGAACTATTGTATGATCCAGTGATCCCACTTCTGGGTATTTATCCCAAAGAACTGAAATCAGGATCTGGAAGAGATATCCACACTCCCATGGTCACTGCAGCACCCTTCCTAACAGCCGAGGTGTGGAAACAGCCTTAAGAAAGGAAGGACACCTTGCAGTTTGCCAGCGTGGGTGAACACGGAGGACATGATGCTAAGGAAACCCGCTAGTCACGGGGAGACAAATACTACGCGATGCCACTGACACGTGGTCATTAACAGTCACACTCCTAAAGTCAGAATGGTGGTTGCCAGGAGCTGCGGGAAGGGGAAATGCGGAGTTACTACCCAATGACCAGGAAGCTTCAGTTAAGCAAGATGAGTATGTTCTAGAGTCTGCTGTACAACATTGTGCCTCAAGGGGAGAGGGGACTCCAGACCTTCCACCTAGGTTGAAGGGAGCAGAGGGGAGGAGGGAAGAAGAGGAGAGAAGAGGGAAGAAAGAGGGAGGAGGGAGGAGGGGGAGAGAAGGAGGGAGGAGGGAGGAGGGAGCAGAGGGGCCTCCTGGGGAGAAGCCTGCGCAGGGTCTTCCCAGGTGCTTATTTCAACGCCCATTCTTCATCCATCATTCCTGTTTCCTTATCTTTTCTGTTTTTCCTTCCTGGACCATCCCTGACAATTATGTTGCTATTGCAAGTCAACACCGACCAAACACATCCTCGTCCAAGCAAACCCAAGGTCACTTTTCTGTAAATGCTTAAAAAACAAGCTAAGTTCTGCCTTTACTCTGCTCAGATGCACCATAAATGACCGATTCACGTAAATACAATGTTTTGACACTTCTGAGACCTTTGATGATGAAGTGAGGTTGAGGGTGCTTAGCCCTGAGTGTCCAAGGAGGGGTAAGCTCTGGGCAGGAGGGGGACCACTGGGAAACTGCGGGGGCTGTGGCAGGGGTGCAGGCCTGGCCAATGGGGAGGAGCCAGCTGCCATGTGGGAGCAGGGGTGGGGCGGCCCTTTCCTAGTCCCAGGCAAATCTCCCCAGCCCCACGAGAGACCCGAGGAAAGGGGTGTGTACACTCACCCGAAATAGTGTTGCTGATCTTGACAAAGATTTTCTCGAAATCGGCGAAGTCGCTCCAGGAAGACTGGAACATGTGCATGAAGCGGTTGATGAACAGGTTCTCCATCCTGCAGACCAGGAGACAGCATCCCCACTTGCACTCGCTCTGGCCTTGCCCCGCTCCGCACAGCCCCTTCACACGGTGGCCTCCTGGGCAGCAAGGAACTTTGAACCCAGGGCCGCTCTGAGAGGACAGCTGGTTGGCCTGGTGGAACCAGGACAGGAACCAGCACCGACGCTGAAGCTCTCCCTACTGCATCTCCCCTGGAAAGTCGCCACCGCCCTCGAGAACAGCCCAGAGTGCCTCCAACGCCCTCCACACCAGCTTTCGCCCATGCCTTCGGTCATTCAGTAAAGTTTGGCTGCCCCCACCAGGGACCAGCTCCCTGGCACAGAGCACCCTAGTCCCTACGCAGCTACTCCAGCCAACCGTCTGGAGTTTTAGGGCATGAGCAGTTTGATTGAGTTCATCCCTTACTTACTTTCTGCCTAACTCTGGCTCTGTGCCTGGTACCGAGAGAGAGAGAGAGTTTTCCAAATGCTCCTTACACAGGACAGCCAAATAAGCCAGGACAGGAGCTTCATAAATCCAAAAAGCAGGCTGCACACACTCAGGAGTGAGATCTGAGTGGTCCAAGCGATCCCAGGGGCTTACCGGAGGAGGGAACTCTGGAATGGGCCTGGGAATGGCGGGGGAGAGAGAAAGGTCTCCCAGACTTCTCTACTAACTCAAGCAAGGTGCAGGACTGAGGTTAGGGCCTTCTGGTCAGTGCTCATGTGACACATTCCGCCTCAGTTTCTCTCTCTGGAACACCCACAGCTAAGGGTACCAGGCAGTCACACTGTTCGCTCCCCACTGTCAATGCTCACCGCCCACTCCAGAGTTCAAGCCTCCCGCCCGCACTGCCTTTTGTATATACTCACTTGGGGCCTTTGCATGTGCTGTTCCTCTGCCTGAAATGCCCTCTTCTCCTTCTGGGTCTATGGGGTCAGTGTATCTGGAGGGCTGGCCTCGAGGACCCCCGCAGCTCCTCTGATCTCAGGGAAGCTCCCCTTCCCCAGCCCAGTCTGTCCCATGATGCCGTCTCAGCGGTGCAGAGCCCTGCTTCTGCCTGCAGCGCCGGAGGACAAAGGTGCATTTGCACTGCTCCGCGCGGAGCCGGGGGCTCCAGGCTCTCCAGTGACTCTGGCAGCCCTGATCACTGACTGAGAGAGACAGTGTATATACCCAGGCAGGGGACCATGCTGGCCAGTGCTTCTCCTGGGGAACCCCCTTCCCATCCACCCACCTCCCAGGCATGAGCAGCAGACTCAATGCTTCCCAGAAGCAGCAGCCCAACCTGTGCAGGACTGGGGCCCTCCTTAGACTCACTCCTTGGTAGGGAGTGGGTGGGAGGGGATAGGGTTGGTGCTGACTGGGGTCTGAGCACTGCGGACAGCGTGAGGGTTCCAAAGCCACCTCACACCTTTCCCAGCAGCATCAAAGGACTGAGATTTGGGTGTTTTGTCCAGAGTGACCCTGGCTGATGGGGACAGATGGCTGTCTCATCCCAGGGGAGCTACCAGGGAGCATGCATGAGGGCAGCAAGTCTGAGTGACTGAATGCAGGAAAGCAGGGTTCCCTCCTAGTCCTGCCAGATGTGGGAAAGGCACGTGAGGCAGAACATGGCACACCTTTATGACTCCCCTTCCGATCCCCCTGCTCAATCTAGCAAATGCTTCTCCTCTGCACCAGCTGCCCTGGGACCCCTTGGAGGCCACGCTGCCCGGGAGTGGGTCCAGGAGCCACGAAGCTGGTCACCTCTATGGGTCTCGCCTTCTCTGAGTCCGATGACCCAGCTGCCTGAGGGTTCTGGAGAGGCTGCAGTGCTGGGAAGGTGCTGGCGTGCAGCCTGGGCTGTGCCGTGCGCACAGCCCACGCTCCACACCCCGGGGCTGGAGAATGAGTTGGACTTGTCCTATAGGCTGGACTGGTCTCTTCAACACTTTATCCTAGCCCCTCCCCAGGAGGGAGGGGCTCTTACACGCACGCTTATTTTGCACACATGCTTTGGAGCCTCACCACGGCTAGGCAGACCCTGCTAAGCTGCTGTCAGCATCGCTACCCCTTCCTCAGCCAGCATCTGCTGTCCTTCTCCACCTCCCTCATCTGCTCAGCCTCCTGGGGCAGAGAGCAGCGTTAAACAAGAGGAGTAAACCGCACTGTAACACCCACAGTCAGACCGGGTGTGGAAAAGGACACGTTTCTGGGAGAAGACAGGCCTTCCCAGGTCTCTGCAGGCCCAGGAGCCCCAGCACATGCCACACGGTGCCCAGGAAAGAGGTCCTGAGGTCTGAGGATCCTGTGGGGAACCGGGAGTGAGTCACAGCCCTTGGCTCATCATCTCCCCAGCTGGGTGTCTTTGACTTCAAAACAAAAGGCTGGCACTGAACACAGGGTGGGGTGGGCTGGTACCCAGAGGAAGCCACAGATTCAGGAAGAAGTGGAATTAGGAGGAAAACATTTGCATGTCATCTCAAGGCAAAATATTTTTACATGCTTACAGACAACTGGACTGTTGGGACTCCAAAGACCTGTTACTGCACAAAGAGGAACCTGCAGCCCAAAGAGAGCGACTGGTTCATTCAAGGTCACACAGCCAGTGCCAGCATGCACTGGGCTGCTTGCTCTGTGCCAGGAGAGAGGACAGCTCTGGTCTTCTCTGCTTCCCCTGCCCCTTTCCTTCTAACAGCGTCTCCATTTTCCACTTCACAGTTTTGCTGTTTGGAGAGGGGGGGCGGCGCCTGCAGAGGAGGGCTGCCTCATTCCAGGCAGAGCTGGTGGCTCAGAAGAGACAAGTCCCCGTAATTACTCACAAGTGGCATGGAGGCTGAACTGCCCAAAGCCAGAGATTCAATGGGGAAGGTCTCTCTGGTGACCTCAGCCACAAGTTTGTTTTCCACAGCAGGACTTGATTTAACCATGGGCAGAGTGGCACGCTCCAGTGTGGGCTGCAGGGACACAGGCTAGCTAGGCGCTGGCTCTGTGGGTTCTCTCTATCAGGAACTGTCCATGCAGAGCAGGCTGCCAGGCACTTGGATGTCTCTTCCTCAAGGACACTCCATCAGACCTCTAGGGGGCTGCACCAAGGGGTCTTAGAGCCCTTGACCCAAGTGCTGGGGTCTGGATGCAGTCTGGATGGGGCTGGGAGTCCCTGAGAGATGGCAGCTGAAATAGGGCTGCTCATCACCAGGTGTTAAAGGCCTGGCCTAAGATCTCAGCCCCATCACTCCCAGCCATGTGGCCGCATCTCCATTTTCTCACCTGTGAAATGGGCACGACTGTCCCTGCCTCACAGGGCTGACCTAATGTACAGAAAGCCCTAGTTCATAAAAAGAGTTCAACAAACATTAGCAAGTAGTGCCCTAGTTGTTCCTCATTATTAATATTAAAGTCTACAGCCTTAAGCACTGGCATTCTGGGGGACAAGCAGACAAGTTCAAAATCTTATCTGTAGCAAGCTCTGGCCTTTGGCCCTGAGCCTGCTTGCACCACCAGAGGCTGCCTGGGGCTCTCAATCTCATCAATGCTCCCAAGCGGCACTCATCTCCCCCTTTCCTTCCCCAGCTCCCCTTTGTATGGATCACTCTATTTTCCTGACAGACGGATCCACAGGCCAAGGAAGCCTGGGGGTCTCCCCTCAGTCTCTCCATTATGCCTGAATTCTAACCAGATCCAGGTCCATCCACACCACATCCCACAATCTTCCCTACTCTCCCACTTCCCCTCTTCACCAGCTCTAGGCTCTCTCCTCTGACCCCTGAAGGCAGCCAGGCCGAGCTTCTGCAATGCAGCAACGATCCCTCTCAGAGCTCCCCGTCTGTCACCGGACCCCGCAAATGTAGGCCCGGAGCAGTCCGTGCAGGCTGTGGGAGCTCTTCTGATGCCGCCCTCCCAGGAAGCCATCTGTGATCACAGCGAGGTGCCCCCAGGACCTCAGGGAGAAGGGTGCCCCTTCAGGGAGCTGCCTCCATCTGATCCCATCTGATGGGAAATGCCCAGAGCATGAGGGTCCGAGCCCCTTGGTCTTGGCACAAGGCTGGTCACCTCCTCTGGAACTCAGTCCCATTTCTGCAGTGTTCTACCATACTAGGAAGGAAGCTCTCTTTCTCAATTTCCTTTAAAGGGACATTCCCTTATCAGCCCACCAACGCCTGCAATCAAGCTCTAGTCTGCAAACAGTGAGTGGTCAGTAAACGCACAAGTTGTTCCTCCTTTGATGCCACCAGGAAATGTTACAATGCACTTGGTTCTGTGAACAGGCCCTGCCACAGCTGACCTTGGCCTAAGGTGCCCTCTCTGCCAGAGCATCCTTGTCCCATTCCTCCCGGCCCCTGCCTATGTTTGCCTGCTCACTGCAAGGCCAGGCCAGATGCCTTCCTGCTGTGAAGACTTCGTGGTCCCCATAAGAAGACAACACCAGACAGAGTGAGGGGTCCTCTGTGAGTCCTTGAGGGCGGAAGCCAATCTGAGGGGGCAGGTGTTCAGCACGTGTGTGATGATGGAGACCTGGTCCTGTTGGCCTGACCCCATGACCAAGAACGGATGGAAACTAATGCTGTTTTTAGGGAGCATCTTCTCTGTGCAGGGTTGACATATGTGGCCTCATTATATTCTCACAACAGCCCTGAGAAGGAGCTGTGGTCTCATTCTTCAGGTGAGACTCTGAGGCTCAGAGAAGTTAGCTTCCCTAACATCACCCTCCACTGGCCCAGAGGCCTCTCCCATGTGTCCCTCATCTTCTTAGGGTGGGGGGTACTCTGAGCTATCTCCTTGAGGTCTAGTCCCCTTCATTCAGGCTGCACCCTCCTCAAAGGCAGGGAGCACATCTCTCGTTTCCTTCTTAGAACCTCACGGTGCTCAGCCAGCAGAGGCAGGGCTTAGCTGAGCGTCCCCCCCACCAAAGCTGTGCTACTCCAGGAGGGGCTGAGCGCCCATTTCAAGATTTCTTTGCTTGTTCCTGCCAAATAGTCCACAGTTCAAGGGACCAAGTTATACGGCAGATGTGGAGAAAGACAGGCTGTGATGTCATTGGAGAAATAGTGGCCTGTGCGGCCAGTACTGGGGAGCACAAGGGAGGAGACCTCACTCAGGCCCAGGAGCTTCTAGGAGCTTCTGGGAGAAGGTCCTGAAAAATGATGAGTTTAGGCCAAGAAGGGAAGAATGGTATCTGAGTTGGAGGGAATGGCGGGGGCAAAGACAAAGGGCATGAAGATGCCTTGCTAACTAGTTCTGGATGCATATGGCTGGGGTGTCCTCTGTATCTGGGGGCAGGAGGGAAGGCAGAGGAGGCCGGCAGAGATGTGCAGGCTCTCTCCTGGAACTGGGGTAATCAGTGAGGGTTTTATGGGGAAGTAAAAGAATTATATTTGCCTTCGTAGAAGGAGCTTCCAACAAACTATATGGGCACTTGAGAATGAATTTCCAATTGCTATGCTGGATGGATCCTAGGGAAACAGGGAGAAGGGTATTCCTGAATGTCCCAGGGAGGGATGACAGAGCTGGGAGGGAAGGACATACATCCTGAGGCCCCAGGGGATAGACATGACCCCACAGGCAACTGGGTGGAGGATGAGGCCAAGGGAGGCATGGAGGCCAGTGGTTCCAGCCCTGACTATACACTGGAATCCCCCAGGGGACTCCGAGAAATGGCATCACAGAGGCTGGGTTAGCAGTCTGGGCATGGCCGGGTGGGGCAAGGTCGCAGAGAGAGTACAGCTAAGAGGCTGTCAGCCATGTTGGGGGTACATGAGAGGAGAAAGGTGATTATGCGTGTGTGTGTGTGCATGTGGCAGAGAGAGAGATGGAAAGAGAATAAGACAGAGAGCGAGTGTGGATGT
The DNA here is from genome assembly GCF_963455335.1 of Martes martes. NCBI lineage: Eukaryota > Metazoa > Chordata > Mammalia > Carnivora > Mustelidae > Martes > Martes martes. The sequence continues at coordinate 39,169,702 of NC_137902.1, read as the reverse complement.
GTGAAGTACCCATGAGGTGATAACAAAGGCCTCTGAGAGGCCACCTGGGGCATACTCCATTCCTTATGATAGAGTTTACTGAGCACCTACTCTGCGGAAGCTGCTGTGTTAGGCTCCTGAGGTACAAAGATGGCAATTAATTTCAGGAACACTGAGCAGACATAAGAAAGGCATAGTCTGGCCTTCACTCCACTGTCCATCCACTCACCCTCCATCCATCTATCCACATATTCTTCTACCAGCCATCCACCCTCCATCCATCTATCCACATATTCTTCTACCAGCCATCCACCCTCCTTCGCTCCCTCCATTCCTCCACCCAACATCCATGCATCCATCCCTCTACCATCTATCTATCCACCATCTACCCCTCCATCTATCGTCCACTATCCCTCTATCATCCATCCGTCCATCCTTCTACTATCTGTCTACCATCTGTCTATCCACCATCTACCTTCCGTCTATCCATCATCTACCCATCTATCCATCGTCCACTACCCATCCACCATCCATCCATCCCTCTACCATCCATCTATCCACCATCTACCCATCCGTCCATCATCCACTGCCCCTCCATCATCCATCCATCCCTCTACCATCCGTCTATCCACCATCTATCCATCCATCCATCGTCCACTATGCCTCTGCCATCTATCCCTTCTCCATTACTAAGAAGAGGTGGCTCTATTCCATAAAGCAGTATCATCTCCTCTGACCTTGCTGCCTCTCCATCCTTATCATTTTCTCTTCAGTCTGCCCCTCACAAGGGCCTTCTTTCCTGCTCGGACCATCCCGGTCAGGGCTTTGCCCTAAAACCCACACGACTTTGGGAATCTCTGGGTGGGACATGAGACATTTAATTGCCCTGGTGTTTCCAGGAAGCCAGATGTTGGGTACTACACTGCATTACTAATGTAGATGTTTGGTTTTAGTTTTTCTTCCTAGTTGATCTCAGTTGTAGCCGGGAAAAAAATATCCCCAGCTTTGGACCCAAATAGATCTGAATTCAAATTCTGATTGTGCCAATTTCTGCCTAAATGTCCTTAGACAAATTCCCTGACCTGGATCCAGCAGAACATCAGCTTATTTACCTGGAAACATTCAAGAACAGTGTCTACCTCCCAGGATGGCTGTGAAGGTTAAAATAGATGATTCTACTAGAAAACACCCACATTTATGAGGCTGGAATTCAGCCGAGGCGTGATGAGTGTTAGGCCTCTACCACCTCCTCCCCGCAAGGTAGATGCAGCCTGAGGGAGACAAATGCCCATGGTCTTTCCGTTTCGAGGGGGTCCCCTATGGAGGTTGATTGTAAGGCTGTGTTTGCATGTAGATTTCTTCCTATATGTGCAAAGGAGGAAGAAGTCTTTGGCACAGGCCTGAGTGTGTCCAACCAGATGAGGGGCCCTTCTTGAGGGGAGCAGCTCTGCTCTAGGCAGATGCTGCCACTGAAGCTGACTGGGTTAGTGGCTCCCCACCTGTCTGCCTCCTGGATATGCCTACTGGAGGCCAGGGCCCCACCCCGGAGACTCTCCTCCTGGTTGTGGAGTTAGCCTGGAACCAGCAGGTGCTGAAGCTCAGTCGCGTGGCAGAATCATGGCTGTAGAGTTTTCTAGATGTGTATGATTATGAGAACTCCTTAAAGTGTCAAGGTGCATCTCAGGGCTCCCCAACTGGCCCTGGGATGGTGCTGGGGCTCCATATGTTTCAGGAGCCCCCAAGCAGGCTCAGTAGAAACCCTGTGGGAATTCAGTCATAAAGAAGGCGCACAGAACTCACGTCTCTGCTGCTTATCAGCAGAGGCTACTGGACAAGGTATATGACTTCCTTAGTCTTCAGATTCTCCAATGATAAGGTGAGGATAACAACCATGCCTGCCTCACGGGGCTGCTGTGATGGACAACCAGGGATGGGGTGACCAGCCCAGCCATGGTGGCCATTCTCACTGCAGAGCCGTGCTACCTAGGTGACAGCCTGTACCCTGTCCATCCTTGAACTGGCCCAGGGGGGATGAGATGTGGATAGGGATGGGGCACTTCAAGGAAAGAGCTAGACTTTGGGCTGATGACAGAGCTATGTCTGGTGTCTGGAGTCATCATGGTGGTAGCTTGGTTTAGATACAGGCCACCCTGTGGCTGTGCACTGAGGATCCAGTCAAACGATGTGGGAAGAGGCGCCCAGATGAGCCACCCTCCAGCCCCAAGCCCCTACAGAGAAAGGAGTGAGGGTCCAACCCACGCCCCTGACCCATGGAGGGCCTGCCCAGCATCCTTAAGCTCTTGGAAACTCACGCTCTGGAGTAGTTCAGAACGAAGTCCACACCCTTCTCACTATCAAACTGGATGTCTCGGGGCAAATCCTTGTGACATTTGGCATCAATACTCAAAGGGAAGCCAGGGTTCCACTCCATCCACCTGAGAATGAATAATAAGAAGAAAATTTTATCAAATGCCTTGCCTTTGGGTTGGTCCCTCAGGCTAAAGGCTGCCCATGTGGTCTGAGGGCGTATCCTCTGTCAGCTGAGTGTGCAGCCTGAGAGGTACAGGGACCCCTCCCAGGGGCTGGTGGTAGCCTGCTTCCCTGTGCCCTGAGCATCACAGTAGGAGGCCCGAGGTCCTCTGAACCTGAGACTGGGCTCTTGGCAGAGGGGTAGAGAATGGTAAGTGTGCACCAGTGCGTAAAAAGAAGTTGAGAGGAAGCATCAGAAGACCTCAATTTGATGAGACACTCAACCGCCATCTCTCCCCTGGCATAGAGCAGCCCTGCTGGTCACTGGAGGTAGAAGTGGGCGAGGCTCCCCCACTTCCAGGCTGACCTGGACAGCCAGTATCCCTCCAGTTCAGCCGACATGCCCCTGCACCGTGTGTGGCAGCTGGGGAATGGGGACGGCGGTCACTCCTTCCCAGTAGGGTGCCCAGGACAGCAGGGTGATTGGATGCGGGGCTTTAGGCACAGATGCTGTCCGTGGCCGGCTTAGTGACTGTTATAATCAAAATAATTCCCCCCAAACACGGGCCATGCACTCTGTCCAGCCCAAATTTTCCAATCCTGGTGTCTTGAAACTTATCCTGCAGCACTGGGCACATACATTTTGTTTTTGTTTTTAATTTAATTTTTTAAAGACTTATTTATTTTAGAGAAAGAGCACCTGCAAGCATGGTGGGGAGGGGCAGAGGCAGAAGGAGAAAGAGAATCTCAAGCAGACTCCCCACTGAGCACAGAGTCTGACGTGGGGATCCCATGACCCTGAGATCATGGCCTGAGCTGAAATCAAGGGTTGGACACTTAACAGTCTGAGCCACCAGGTGTCCCTTAAATTTTACTTAAAAACAACAAAAAAAACTTTATTTATTTTTTTTCTTTGCTTACCACAAAACTCAAACTAACCAAGATTGTTTCTTTAGCTCAGGGAGAATGATCTTGTATTTGTTTAAAAACCAAAATTTACATTCTGAGTAAACAGCTTTTCCTTTTGTATTCCTAATTCTCCTTTATTAAAATCTCTCTTATGACAGGAAACTAAAGCACTAAGAGTTGAGGGCATGAAAAACTCTGGCGTCCCTTTAATATCATCTTGTCCTTTTACTGTCATGAAAGTCCCTATGGTTTTTCATGCTGTCCTGTCAGCCCAGTAAGACTCCCATTAGGACCACCAGAGGTGAACAGGAACTGGATATGCTCAGTCAGAGCAGATGCATTTTGAAAAGCATTTTCTGTCATGCAGTACTGTCACTTCTCACTGTTGGCTTACTTACAATATTCTATTTTCCTGGACTTTAATATTCCATATTTGTTGTATATGTATTAGCATCACTGCTAGTACATTAACAGGATAAAATGTAGACGCGTGTACGTCAACTAATCTACTGATTTTTTCCCCTTTGTTTTAGAAAATGATTCATTTCCTCGAACTCCCAGCCTCCCGCTGCTGTTCCCCAGGCCTCCTGAGGGTGGCAGCACTGAGAGATGGACGTGCCCCATCAGGGTGGTCCGGAGACTAGGGCCGCGTAGTGCATGGAGACAGTACAGTTTGTAAGCTCACCACCAAAAACGTTGGTGTCCCTCCTACTGCAGGCCGCTGCTGTCTCAGACGCCCGACAGGCTGACCTGCACAGGGGCCAAAGGACTTTGTGCCCACAGATAATAGGCAAAGAAAAATAAAATCACACTCTACTGAGGAAGGCCAAGTTGAACAACCAGGCTGAAGGAAGGAAAGAAGCAAAAAAGACATTTATTTTAAAAAAGGAGAAGTGTTAAAGAGATATAAGTAGAATGTTAAAAGACTTTCTTCAACAACAAAACATGATTTCTGAATTGAAAATTCAACAGAGAAATGGGAAAAGAGAACAGTCACTGAGAGATCTAATTTGTCTTCTGGACAAAATTTGTTCATTCAGTAAATAATTACTGAGAACTTGTCATGGGCCAGACGCTGCTCTGTGCAAAAGGGAAGATAATGTAACACAAATACAGAGCAAAACCACAGAGAAAAGGAAACAACGATGGGGATTAAGGAGTGTACTCGTGATGAGCACTGAGTGTTGTATGGAAGTGTTGAATAGTGTACTATTATGTATGAAACTAGTATGACGCTGTATGTTAACTACCTGGGATTAAAATAAAAACTTAAAGAAAAAAACCACAGGAGATATGAAAGGCAGATATAGAAGATTTAACATACACAGACTAAGAGGTCCAAAAGGAGAGAGAGAAATACATGGAGAAAATCAAGAAATAAGAGAAAAACTTTCTTAAGTTGAAAAGACCTCAATTTACTGAGTAAGTCCTAGGCAGGGAAGAAAAGGAAAAAGGGCATGTTTAGATTTATACTGCCAAAGAGAGAGAAGACTGTGCGTGTGTGTGTGTGTGTGTGTGTGTGTGTGTGTGTGTTGGGGGGAAGAAAGAGAAAGGGAGAGAGGGAAAGCAGGGGGTGAGGGGAGGATGCGGGAGGGAGGGAAGAGGAGAGGGGAACTGGGGAGGGAAGAGAGATGCTCTCATAAGCTCATGAGTTTCTAGGAAAAGAAAAACAATAGAGTTATTATTAGGTTTTTCATTTTATACTGAAAATGGGGAGACGGTGTGAAGTGTTTACAGACTTCTTTTTAGGTCATCCTCTAAGCCTCTTATATCATCAAGTAATTGGCGAGGGCAGGAGAATTTTTGGGGGGTGGGGACAAGCACCGACTCAGATATTATATTACCCCCAAACCTCTTCTGAGGCAATTAACTGAAGAAGTTCAGCCAAAAAATTAGAATGAACCAAGAAGTTCTGAAATATAGTAAAGAGTATTCATCAAAAAACAATAGCAAGTGTAACTGTAAATAAACAAAAATATCAAAGGTATTTTTTCAAAAATCAAGACCATCATTGCTGCTATTACTTGTTTTGGGAATTCCAGCTGTGAAATAAGAAAAAAAAAAACCACAGCGATGTAAATAATGGAAAATAACAGACAAAATTATCATCATTTAGATAGTATGACTGACTAGGTAACTAAAAAGACTCATTAACAGAAAAGATTAGCGCCAATAAAAGAGCTTAGGAAGATGTCAATACAAGGAAAATATTTTAAAAAATAACTAATTTATCTTTATCCCAGCAATATTTATTTACAAACAGAAGAATATGCCACTTGGAATGGTACAAGCTATACTTTGTCTAAAGTACCCACAGAGGAGAAAGACCTGCAAGAAGAAAAACAGAAACTCTACGGAAGGTCATTACACAAGATCTAGGTGGGGGAAGGCACACTGTGTTCTAGGTCTCCCCGGGGGTGGGGAGGACTGAGTGTCATCAGCACGTCAGTACATACATATTTATAGGTAATTCAAAGCAATTCTCATCATGAAAATCTTAAAAGAGAACAGTGAGAGAATGACAGAGCTTTTAACATATATTAGAAAGTTAAATAATCAAAAAAAAAAAAAAGAAAGTTAAATAATCAAAACATGGCACTGGGCTGCAGAATGGAAAAGTGGACTAACATGCGAAGTCCAGAAACAGCCCCAAGAAAATACGTAAATGTGACAGAAAACTAGCTAACACTAATCCAGGGCTTTCTAGGTGCCAAGTACTAGTCTATGTGTCTTCATGGTTTAATCTATTTAATTCTCTCAAAACCTGGTGAGGTAGTACTATTCTTTTACCCAGCTTCTAGATCGAGGGGGTAAGGCACACAGAGACTAAGCAACATTTGCAGGACATGGAGTGAGTGGCTCTAAGGGGAGCTGAGCTTGGAAGCAGGCTTCAGAGCCCATGCCCATCCATAACCACGGTCCTAGGCTGGCTCTGTGTGGTGGGGGTCCTCTCCAGGCAGGAGGAAGGAATATAATCTGTAATAAGTGATACTGGGGGTGCTGGACCTCTGCTTCACATCGTGTATAAAAATACATGGCAGGCAAATTAAAAGCCGAATGTTAAAGACTAAATCGCAAAAGTATTAGACCAAAAAAAAGGTGTATTTATGTAACACTGGGGTGGGGAGGGCCTTCTTATGCAAAGCAGGAAACCCAGAAGCAATAAAGGAAAACCAATACATGTAGTTAAGAAAATAAAGAACTAAAATCTTCTGTGACAAAAGCAACAGAAGACAAATGACATGTTCTATACTTATAACGAAAGGATACTAGCCTGATATACAGAGGGCTCCTTTGGATTAATCATAAGGAAGAGAGAAAAATAAAGCCTACACATAGGCAATTCAAAGAAGAGGCCCTCCACAGAGGTGAAACTCACCAGTGGTGAGGGGAATGCAGATTAAAACAACAATGGGGTCCAACTTATAGATTTTTAGATTGTTAAGAACATAAAAGATCGGCATGACCAGGTATGTCATAGGTATACACACGCAACTGGAAAATTGCACCAAAAATTAGCATAAAATTGTGGGAAAGGACTTTTGTTAGTATTTCTTAAAATGAAACTGCTACTTTGACCCAGCAGTGTGAGTTCTGGAACTTAATGGACAGTGATGAAAACACCAGGACATCCAGCTGCTTGTGCAAGGCTGTGTCCTGCAGCACTGTGGGTGATGCCAAAGACAGATGGACAGACAGATGACAACCAAGCTGAATGTCCATCAGTAGGGGAATGGTTGAATTCACACTCAGCTAGAAATATGTGGCAATTTAAGAATGAGGAAATCAAGGAGATACGATTTCAGGACATTAGACTGACCTGAACAAGAATGTCTCAAGATGAAAAGTATGTCAACAATGCAGGGAAATTGCAACCCTCAGAAACAGCTGCTAGGGGTGAAAGCTTGCAGAACCTCTTTGGGAGACAACTGGCAATATCTAGAAAACTTAAAACGTGGCCTGCAATCCCGCACATCTATCCGTAGGAATATCCCCTAAAGAAACTCTTCCATGACAGCACCAGGAGACATACGAGGAAGCTGCCTGAGGTGCGGCTTGCGACAGCCAGGAATGAACGATGGCCCACCTGCCCATCTGCTGGAGAGTGGGCGAGCCTGGTGGTTTGCTCATACCATGGTGTGCTGTCCAGATGCCTAATGAATGGATGACACCTATCTGTGTCAACTGGCTGCCCTCAAAACAGAATAATGGGTGAAAAAAGCAAGTCATGAAGAGATTACGTATTATAAATCGCATACCATTACACTGCACGCTGCTCTGTCTGAGTGCACCATCTACATCTATGCAGTCACAGTAAGAACAGGGCAGTGCGTGATGAGCCATGTGGGCTTCTCCAAATGCCTGCCTGGCTGACTGAGGGCCGAGGGCCGGCTGGACCTGCAGCTTGCTGACAGACTGGAGACGGTTCTTACTTTACTTCCAAACTCTCATCTGGAACCCTGAGAGTTCAAGTGAAAGAGGAACCGCTAGATTATGCAGACGATGCAAAGTTCAGTGTTTCCTGAACGGAAAGAGAGGAAGGCATCTGAAAAGGACAGATGAGTGGAAGGAGGAAGAAAAAAATGACGATTAGATCTAAGAAAGGGGAAAACTGTTTCACCAGAAAGCTCTTGGCCCCATTTTCCTCGTCCCCGCCACAGCCCTATCCCTGTGAAACAAACACACCCCTGGATCGACCGCTCCTTAGGAAAGGGGCATTTTCCAAAGGGTGTTCCACAAAGGACTTGTTCTGTTGGATGTTAAGAATTATATGTCAGATTCTCTTGGGAAACACTGGACTAAAAAAAATTAAGCACGGTCCACCAGCACAGAACTTCTCAGAATTCTCCATGCTTATGTGCCCTGGAAACCTCCAGGAAGGGCATGTGATTTCCTGAACTTGTTTTATCTTGCGGACAAAGTTCTGGGACCAGTGCTCCAGGACACACTTTGGAAAATACTGAGTTAAGACAACGTGCCTGTAAGACTAATTTATCAGCTGGTAACATCTTAGTCTGAGTTACAGTGGAACTGATAAAACTTGTCCATTCACCTAACAGGATACAAACCGGCCCGATTCTCTGAAAGTTGTTTAACATCACCACAATCTAAGATTCCTTCTTCCCACAGGGCCAAAAATACATGAAGTGCTCACTGTAGGGGTTTTGACAGGGGTGGCTGAAGTGGGGAGGAAAGCTGAGGAAGGAATGTAGAAATAACAATTCTCAAAAAGTTGAAAATAAAGCTACCCTATGAGCCAGGAATTGCACTATGGGGTATTTATAAAATAAATATACAAATGTAGTGATCTGAAGGGCACGTGCACCCTAATGTTTATAGCAGCAATGTCCACAATAGCCAAACTATGGAAAGAGCCCAGATGTCCATCGAGAGGTGAATGGATAGAGAAAATGTGGTATAACATTGAGATACCACCTTACACCAGTTAGAATGGCCAAAATTAGCAAGACAGGAAACAACATGTGTTGAAAAGGATGTGGAGAAAGGGGAACCCTCTTACACTGGTGGTGGGAATGCAAGTTGGTGCAGCCACTTGGGGAATAGTGTGGAGATCCCTCAAGAAATTAAAAATAGAGCTTCCCTGTGACCCTGCAATTGCACTGCTGGGTATTTACCCCAAAGATACAGATGTAGTGAAAAGAAGGGCCATCTGTACCCCAATGTTTATAGCAGCAATGGCCACGGTCGCCAAACTGTGGGAAGAACCAAGATGCCCTTCAACGGACGAATGGATAAGGAAGATGTGGTCCATATACACTATGGAGTATTATGCCTCCATCAGAAAGGATGAATACCCAACTTTTGTATCAACATGGACGGGACTGGAAGAGATTATGCTGAGTGAAATAAGTCAAGCAGAGAGAGTCAATTATCATATGGTTTCACTTATTTGTGGAGCATAACAAATAACATGGAGGACAAGGGGAGATGGAGAGGAGAAGGGAGTTGAGGGAAATTGGAAGGGGAGGTGAACCATGAGAGACTATGGACTCTGAAAAACAACCTGAGGGTTTTGAAGGGGCGGGGGGTGGGAGGTTGGGGGAACCAGGTGGTGGGTATTGGGGAGGGCACGTATTGCATGGAGCACTGGGTGTGGTGCAAAAACAATGAATACTGTTACGCTGAAAAGAAATAAAAGAAAAGAAAAGAAAAGAAAATGTGGTATATATACACAATGGAATACTACTCAGCCATCAAAAAATGAAATCTTGCCATTTGCTATGATGTGGATGGAACTAGAGGGTATTGTACTAAGCAAAGTAATTCAATCAGAGAAAGATAATTATCATATGATCTCACTCATATGTGGAATTTCAGAAACAAAACAGAGGAGCATAGGGGAAGAGAGGAAAAAATAAAACCAGATGAAATCAGAAAAGGAGACAAACCATAAGAGACCCTTAATAATAGGAAACAACTGGAGGGGATGGAGGTGGAAGGATGGGGTAACTGGGTGATGGACATTAAGGAGGGCAAGTGATATAAAGAGCATTGGATATTATGTAAGACTGATGAATCTCTGATCTCTACCTCTGAAACCAATAATACCTTATATGTTAATTAATTGAAATTTAAAAAATAAAAAATAAGATGGGAAAAAATAAAAAAAATTACTTCAGGAAAAAAAAAAAAAGAAGTAACAATCCTTTAAGATGAGAATGGTGGTGCAGAGCTCCCAGACAATGCCTTGTGCACTGTGCCAAATACACAAGTCGCAGTACACATCCATATGGTGTCTGAGCTGAGAAGCTCACACACAGTCTTAAATCACAAATTCATAAATCTTTAACAGTACTCATATAATCAGATTACCTTCCCTTACCTGATACAAAGACATAAAAGTTTTATATAAACATTTTATTATGAAATTGAATATGTGAATACATGTGCATGTGTATATGTATATATACGTGCAGATGCATGTAGAAAAATGCATACATCTATATAACCAACATTCGGTTGGAGAATCAGAATGTTACTGGCACCCCCACACTGCACCTGCTTCCCACTCACCATCCTCCCTTTTATGAGAATCATTTCCTTGTTATTATTATTGTTCCACTGCTGTATAACTTTCCCTAAACAATGTAATTCCAAACTCTATTTGGGAGGTGAAAGCACATTAATGTAAATCCAAGCTTTTGCTGCCCAATTCCTCCTAAATGCTGATATGGTTGCCCTCAAGTTTTCTCCATAATGCTCTTTACCATCTCTGCCTGGAGTGGTGGTCAGAGGTAGCTTGAAGATTGGGGAGCCCTCCAGGAAACTGGTGGCTTGGCCATTATTTGTTAACAGTGGTTGGCCATAACCTGTGGGCACAGTTTTTTTTTATAGCCATTTGTCGTAACTCACCGATACTGTTTCTGCCGTGTTTCCAGCTCTTTACGCCTGTGCTGCTTGAGAATGTGAATTTGGTCATCGCAGGCCAACTTTGCTGTGAGGAAAGGACAGGACTGTGAGAAGAGCCACCAGAAGGGTAACAGTGTTTGGTACTTGGGTTTCCCTCTTACCCCCTGCCTGTGCACCATCTTTACCCACCTCAGAATACCCTCCCCCATTCATACTGAGGACACTGGGACTTAGGGAGTTTGAACAGCTTTGCCTTTGAACTTTGCGCAAGGTCATTTACCTAATTAGTGGATTTTCAACACAAGATTCAAATCCTGTGCTCTTAGCCACTCCCATTATAAAAGACAAATCCAGTTACCCCTCTTTCTGCCTGCTCACTCATTAAGCTGGGGACACTCAGGGCCCTGAGAATCACGTCCATCCCCGGGCTTGGTTATCAGGCATTATGGGGGCAGGCCGATGATCTGCTGCCTCTCTCCAGCAGGCACCGTGTATATAACAAGTTGTCTTAGCTTCCTCACATGTAAAATGGAGACAATAATGCCTATTTTTAGGGTCATGATGGGGATTTTGTGAGTACTTCACACAGTGCTTGGCACCCAGTAAGTGGGAACAATAATTACTATTATTGTCCTTATAATCATGATGGACCTGAGCTGCTTCTTCCTCCCTCTTAGCCCAGATTCAAAGGTGTCTTGGTTCTCATTTCAGGAGTGGGGCAAGTAGCTTAAGGGCAAGGTCAAGCTGCTCAGGGCCTTCAGAACAGGAGAGGCTCGTTCCTGATTACCCTTTATACTGTTATTTAAAGTAAAGCCAGTGAACAGTTAGTGGGAGCCCAGACTAGCAGGATTCCAGAACATCTCCTGAAAAGGGGGCCTGTAATAGTGCTTCTCCAGCTCTCTATGGTTTTTAAAATTTCCATTCCATCACAGACTGATATTTTTGTAAAATACAATAAAAATTAACTACGGGAAAAATGAAATAAAAAACAAACCAAGGACATTCAAAACAAAGCCCTGTCTTTATGTCTTTATTATAAGATGCAACAGTCACAGAATAATTCTTGCAAGTTACTATAAAAGCTTGTAAATGCCTACTTTCAGCCTCTGCACTTATCTCATTAAAGACCAACACCCACCAGTTCTTAGCCCACACTCAGAACCCCTTCTGGCTGAGGCAGCTCCAGTCCAGGGCTGGAACTGGGGCCCACAGAGGAAGATCAATAGGGCACCTCTTTGTTCTCCAGCGGGGATGGAAAGCCATCCAGTAGGCGCAGCCCGAGTGAAAGGCCAGTGAAGGCAAGATGAGTATTAACTGTAAAAACAGCTGTCCCTGGCTGTAGGAGACACTGTCGTGGGGACTCGACATTCATCATTTCTAATCCACCTCTTTCTCTGGCACCTGGCTCTGAGAAATTGGGTCTCTTCAGTTCCAGTGGTATGAGTAAGTCAGAACATGTGAAACTGCATGTACTGTACCAAATTTCAAAAGGTGTGAGCTCCATTTCTTCTGGCCCTGAGGGTGTTGGACATTTATTGCAGTGACTGATGGAACTTTTGGGAACACAGCAGGTGACCAGGTGACAAGACCTAGACTAAATGCCCCGAAGCTCGGGAGTGGGGGTTGATGCCAAAACACTGATATGAGTGCTTTACTGAAGCTGTCTTTCCACATAGGTGTTCTGGATCCCCAGGACCACAGTGATGGGCCTCTGACCATTATGTTCACCCCAGGTGCCATGGTGAAGTATTAGATGGCAGAGGTTACCATGTCACTCGTGGGCTGGGCCCCTTCATTTCCAAGTTGTCCCAAGGCTTGGTTGTTGTGCTATGTGGTGGATTAAAGATGGCCATAAATTCCTTGACATTCTTTCCACTAGGAGGTGGGGACTGTCCCCCTTGAGTCTGGGTGGGTTCTGTGATCTATTCTATTGCTTGGACCAATAGAATATGGTGGAAGTTACCCTCCACCAGTTTCCAGGCTTGGGCAGGAAGAGACTGGCAGCTTCCACCTCCTGTCTCTTGGAGTACTTGCTCTTGGAAGCCGGCCACTGCATAAGAAGTGCAACTATCCTGTGACCGCCAAACTGTGAGAAGCCCGATGCCATAGAGAAGCCTTCAAGAATGAGATTCCAGGGGGCGCCTGGGTGGCTCAGTGGGTTAAAGCCTCTGCCTTCGGCTCAGGTCATGATCTCACGGTCCTGGGATCGAGTCCCACGTCGGGCTCTCTGCTCAGCGGGGAGCTTGCTTCCCTTCCTCTCTCTCTCTGCCTGCCTCTCTGCCTACTTGTGATCTCTGTCAAATGAATAAAACCCTTAAAAAAAAAAAAAAAGAATGAGATTCCAGGTGGAAAGAGAGGCCAACGAGCCCTGAGGCACTAGGCACGTGTGGGAAGAACCATCTTAAAAGTGAGCCTTCTATTCCTTCCCCCTCAGCTAATGCTTCACGGCTCACAGATGAACTGCCCAGCTGAGCCTTTCCTAGATTTCTGACCCATAAGATCATGCACAGAAGAAAATGGCTGTTTAAAGCCACTTAGACTGTTACACAGCAATTGATAAGTGGAACAAACTGGATGGATAACTTCTAGGTGTCCCTCCAGATCTACCTTGTCTTGTCCCTGAAGGCCCTCATCTCGTCCTTGATGGGAATGAACTGCATTGATGGGCTTCATACTGGGTTAGCCACTGGGAACCCTGACCAGGGAGAGGAGGGCATGGGAGAATGAGGAGAGGACATTATTCCCCAGGTCCTCTCTCAGTATTTGCCCAGTGTCTGCACTGGTGATGCAGTGTCTGCATCTCTACTTGGAGCCATAGCTACTCCCAAGGGAGCGCTGTCTCGAGGACACTTCCTTCTTGGATTAATCTGGCTTTCCTTCTCTCTCCTCACACTACCAGGACTAGGAGTGCCAGTGGCCTCCACACTGGTGTGCTCCCCTGCACACTGGTCTTTCTAAACATCCTCATTTGAATGGGCCATACGTTTTTTTGCTGGAAAGGGATTCAGGGTATGTGGGAAGAGGGACCGTCCTACCAAGATCCTGGGTGGGAGTGGCTGGAAGGAGACCAGGAGCTAGTGTTTTTCCAATACTAGAGAAAGAGAAGAACCTTGTCTACAACTGTTCACATTCTGGCCACCACAAGACAGAGTGAATTTTGGGTTTTTTTTTTTTTTTTTTTGGTCATGAGGCCAGGAGACAAAAAATCCTTCTAGCTCCACTCACTCAGTTTGGAAGTATTTTTAGAATTTGGTTTCTTAAATTCCATGTGAGAAACAAGGGGATGTGGCCTGATAGTTTAAGAACACGAAGTAGAAAAGAACTTCTTCCTCCTCTGTCTTGGTTTTGTTAGATAAAAAATGGGGGTAGTAATCATTTCCATTTTACCGTCACCCTCTGTGAAAAATGAACGATCTAGTGATAGGAATGCACTTTCGACTAGGAAGTATTAAATATCTTATGGGTAAAACACCTGTCCTCCTCCTTATTATTCTAGTGGTACATAGCTTTGAAGATTTCTCATTCTGGTTTTAGAGTGTGAGAAAACTGAAGGGCCATGACTTGAAGTCAGATAGAATTTTGCCAAGGCATGGGTTTGACTCCCATACGTTAAGAGGCTAGTGTGCAAGGGGGAGTCATTCAGAGGGACAGTGGCCTTAGCTGACCTTTGCCATCCATCCCTCTCTCTGTTCCTCCACACCAGGCCGACTCCCTATCTCTTATGAGGAATGCTCTTCCAAGGAAGTGCCAGGTTGGGGTCTGTACACTAGAGGGTCTTGCTTAAGAGGGTAGATTTTAGGTTCTTTTTTAGCAAATGTAGGACTTCCGGTTTAACAACTGGTGACCATGACTGCCAGGTCTGGCCATGGCCCCTCCAGGCTGGCACTTGGGACACTCCTATCAACCTCCTCCCCTCCCAGGCCTGTGTGGGGTGCCCTGGAGCCCAAGCCCCACTATGACCCCCAAAGAGGAAAACTGGAGAATTCCCCTGGAAACTGCCCATCTAGGGAGATGTCCTGCAGGCATGTGCTATGAGGGACCCTCCGGCAAAAAGGGAGTCTTAAGCTTGCCCCTGAAGGACTGCAGCACAGACGGAAGACAGCTGAGCACATGGCCAGGGGCCTCTCCCTCCACCCTTTGCGTGTGGGGCTTGTTAGTACCCTGAGGAAGGTCACAGCACCTGCCGGTGCATCGAGGCTCAGAGAAGCAGTGTTGCTATTCCCCTGAATACGGTTCTTGGAGGAAGGAGGGCCTGCGAAGCCCCTCAGTCCCTGGGAAGCTCAGGGAGTGGACACTCACCACGCCCATCTCTCAGGACGATCTCACCCTCGCCGGTGATCCAGCGGTAGCACGGGAACTCGATGTAATCTCCATAGGGCGTCTTCAGCGTGATGTACTTCAGGTACCAGTCATCGTGGAGCCAGTATTTGCGCTTCTCGATCTTGACCAGCTGAATTTCGCCCAGTTCTTCGTCCACTGTCACATCATAGGAATCAACCTAAGAGGAGAAAAAGGCAAATCAGGTTGTCTAGGGGTTTTCTGAGCCTTTGTATCACCCCTTAGTTCATTTAGCTAAGACGTGGCCGAATGCCTGCCCTTGGCAAGGCTCCTTGCTGCACCTGGGAGACACACGGGGACAAATCCTGGCTCTGCCTTTATGGAGATGGAGGTCTAGTGAGTGAGGGATGGATGGAGACATTCATCACGTTCAGAGTGGGACATTCTGCTGTCTGCACATGGTTCGGGCTGGAAGAGGGGAGACTCCAGGAAGGGATGCCCTCTGCTAGGCTGTGCTTGGTAAGAGTCCTCTGCAGCTGCCCCTGCTCACAATGAGGGTAGGGGGGCGGCTGGCCTTCCCGCCCTGCAGGCTGGAGAGGGCAAACTAGTCCTTGCATGCTTGGAGGCCCTTTACATCTTGCAAAAGGCTTGCTGACAATTGCTATGGACCCCTACAATGACGTGAAGATGAGGGGCAATCATGACTGTGTCACGGATGAAGATATTGAGGCTTACTAAGTCCCACTTCAGCTATTCATTGGCAGAG
This sequence comes from Martes martes, assembly GCF_963455335.1. Lineage (NCBI taxonomy): Eukaryota > Metazoa > Chordata > Mammalia > Carnivora > Mustelidae > Martes > Martes martes. The sequence goes on along the minus strand of NC_137902.1, from coordinate 39,153,930 downwards.
ATGGAGTTCTAATCCAGACCTTTCCAGTACAGCTACTCCGTGTCTCCCTTGTTCTCTGGGGAGCAAATAACTGAGGGAAAATGGAGAGCCTCAGGTACAAGAGAAGTTGCACAGATACATATCATCCTAGGGCATCCTCTGTCACTGAGCCACAGAAAGGTCAAGAAAATCCGATAAGCGGTACCCATGAGATCTGTGGGAGTGGTGGACTGAGGTTGGTCTTGCTGCTAGAAGGTACCACTGTAGGCCCTGTGCAGACTGCCCACCAGGTCCCTGAGCTGCTCAGGGCTTTGTGCTGCCAGGCTCCTGACTCTGGGAGATGGGCAGGCAACGCTTCCAAGGCTCTGGGGTGATCTGTGTGTCTACAACTCTTGGTGGCAGAGGGAAAGGAAGGAAGAGAGCTCAAGCATCACATCGGGTATTCTATATACTAGCAGGTTTGGGAAGCCCTGCACTTGGTGCCCTATCCCCCGCAACCCCCACCAAGGTACTTTATAAGCTGGATTTCACCAGTCCTTGAGATTTTTCATTGGTGGCAGAACCTAGAGTTCTCAGTGTGATAGTGAAGTAAATGGTGGGTGGGGTGGGATTCATCCTGCATGTGATCCCATGCGTCTCTGTCTCCAACCTTCTCCCACCAAGCTGCCAGAGGAACCCCAGGGAGGACTTCCTAAGAGGAATGGGAAGTTGGGTATTTTTAGCAAACCTCTTGGTTCTGAGCGCAGTGAGCAGCTCGCATGTTGTGGTTACTGAAGATGCCAGACACTTGTGGTCAGAAAGTGGAAGTCTCCTCCCTGTGCCCTGTGGTCTGGGCCTAGGTCCTCAGAATGTTTCTGAGGACCAAGGAGCCAGGCCTCTGTGCTGGGATGACATTTCTTGGTCCCTAACAGGTGTGCAAGCATATCTGTGCTGCCAGAATGCACCCTCCTGCAGGGTGAAAAGAACCCTTCTTTCCCACAGCGTGTCTGTGGGAGAGCAGAATGCATAGGTGTGGTCACAGAGAGCACTGACCCCCAGGTCTGCGGGACCTCAGCTGAGTAGCTTATCTGTACTGCAGGGTGCTAATCCCTTGGGAAGAAGCCAGGAAGCCCCAGGGTGCAGGATCCCAGCAGAGGGCTGGATGACCCAAAGAGCTGGGAGGAGAAGAGGAAAGGAAGGACACAGCTCTTCTGGGGTGACTTCTGGGGTGGGAGAGAATGGAGACCCCTGAGCTGAGGCATCAGTAGGCCAAGCGGTAAGGTTTCGGAGGTGAGGTCAATGGGGAGGGGAAGGAATGGGCAAGGCATTTAGCTATAGAGAACTGAGAGAGCAAGATGCGTTCGGTGGGGAATGCATATTTAGAAGGAGGAGGTTAGAGCCTGGAGCTCCTTGGGTCAGAGGTGCTCAGATGCTAGAGAGAGACATGCAGTCAGGGAAACTGACAATTCCCCAGCCCCATCTCACAAAAGGGCCGGTTTTCTGATTTCACTTGTTACTTTCAACTCTTTATTGGTTATATGGTTTTAAGGCTTTTGAATATTTCATCAATGTGTTAGCTGATCACTTTTTATTTGATCTTTATATGAGCATTTTTAGAAAGGTTTTGTTTCTGTCCCAGATCCCTATTGTTGCTGGGACAAGGAGAGGGATCTCTCTGCTCAAGCATGGACAGAAGAGAGACCTGAGGCCCAGCCTGGGATGCTCTTCTTGGTGGAAGCTAATGAGGGGCTGGGCAGAGAGAGGGGGACGTTGTGAAGCAGAGAAGAAGGAACTCAGGGTGGGGGGGATTGGAAGACAGAGTGAGAGGGAGAAATTGCAGCAGAAGAGAGAAATGGGGGACATTGGGGCATGGTGGGGACTAGGGAGGAGAGGAAGGAAGAAAAGGAGGAACAGGAGGCAGAATCTAGGAAGAGAGGACAGAGAGGGAAGACTGGGGGATAGAGATGGAAGTTCATAAGGAAATGTGTATTCTTCATTAATTCTTATTACTGAGAAGGAGTTATTCTAGAGTGTTCTCTTCATAGAAATTAATAAGGTTAACATTCCTTGAATATATGAAAAGTACATATAGTTGTAAGACTTGTCTACACTCACCGAATATATTCAAGGACAATATATTAAACACTTCTGCCTTGTCCCTAGCTTTCCTAAGAGTGCTGTCTTGGAATGAAAATGGCTCAAGTGACTTCCCAGAGATCTTTGGATCAAGAAAAGTCATCCCATCTGCCTTGAACAGCTTTCAGTTGACAGAAGTAAGGAAACAAATCAATTTGCCAAATTTGCCCAGCCTCAGGCCAGTGTCTGAGCTGTCTGGGTCCATGGTCTGGGCCTTCCCAAGCAGGCAGTGGGGAGCTCCTGAGGGGGAGAACATTTACAGGAGAGTCTCACCTTTGGAGGACTTCTATTCCTAGTTCTGACCCAAATCAGTATGTGGAACTCTGATGAGAATAACTGGGGCTCTGTAACTCAATTTGTGGAGAAGAAATCAGTCCTACTGTTTGACCGAATTCTGCACAGAGGTATGTGGGTGTTGATGTGTCAAAGACCTAGAAATGACTGAATTGGCTGGTAACAGCCCTTATTGTTGTGACTGTAACTGTTGTTAACCATAATGATTCGGACACTTTTCCAAGTAAAGTGGGATGGCCAATTCCTCTAGAGCGAGTATTTTCTCTAAGGTTTCTTTTTCAGCTTTATCCAACAGGGGACAGACTGTCCTTAAAGAGCCACCGGCTGGCGAATGGGGAAGTAACTCTGGGCTGTGCAAGACAAAGTGTGGAGTAACTTTGTACCAACAGGAACTTTCTCAAAAGTGGATTTTTATCAGAGACTTTAGGACCCAGCTGATTCCCCTGCAGCCTACCAGCCTTCCTAACTTGCCCTCTCTCACCCTAATGGAAATGTGACATGCAAACTTCTCCTGAAATTTGCTTCTGGGGCGCTCACTGAGGTGTTTAGTCATAGTGTCATTTGAATGAAATCCCAAGGGGAAATAATGAACAGAACAGTGCTTTCAGCCCTCTTCTAATGACCCTGTTATGGCCACACCACAGTGTCTTCTTTGGGTAGAGTCTGCATGTGGGGCACTCTGCGCTGCACAGCATGAACACACTGGTGTGTTTAGAGGATAATGGGGCCCACCGTGGCCCCCTTATGAAGGGAAAGTAGTCTGCACTCAATCTTCCTCCCTGAGATGCTGGGAAAACCATGAAAGAATGGAAGTAAATGAAGGTGCTTCAGAAATGGCAGAAGGTGTCATCTTCCCAAGTGGACGTCTCATTGCCCTCCCTCCTACACCACTGTCCTCGGGCCCAGTTCCCTAATGGGGGAAACCAGACAACAGATGGTTGTATTTATACTCAATACCTCACTCTTCCTGAAGGGAGCTTGAGCTGGGCTAACATGCCGAACTTGGCTAATTGCCAAGTTGGCTAATAATAAGGTTCTGAAGCTCTTGGGGGAGGAATCAAACCCACTCTGAGTTTGGAAATGGGGGAAAGGAGTGGACTATTATTTACTTACTGCAGCCTCTACAGACCTAAAACCTAATTCACAAATTTTATCCAAGAAGAATTCAGTTGAACCATATGAGATTCCTGGTTTTGTTTATCAAAAATTGTCAACTCTGAGCAATTTCATATGGTTCAACCCAATAATCAACTAAGTAGCGAAAAGAACGTTTAGTGAAGTCTAAATCTTTCTGGCCCAGTTCCGGAGCTCGGAGGTGACAGATGGGAACATTCCTTGCGCACCTACCTAAAGCATGTTGGGACTGTCAGAATAATCATACAATGAGCACTTCCTATGCACTTGGCAGTGGACTGGGCAAGTCACTAAATGCTCATGGCAGTGAGCTGCCATGCTCACTGAGAAAGCCACGGGGCTGGAATTCATGCCCAGGTCAGCATCAGGAGCTCACTTCTAAGTGGGGCCACCTGTGTATGGCCTTATATAGTACTTGGCAGCACAGACTAGAGGTACAGTAAACACTGGCTCCCTTTGCTCCCTGGACTCCCCCAGCTCCAGAGTATCTAGTGACAAGGGGAGAGGAGAAGCCCTCCTTCCTCTTCTTGCTCCACTGAGCCCTCACACCTGGGGTTCCAGTATTCCCTGGCAAATACTCTGCGGGGAGTCAGATATCTCCAGGTTGCAAAAGGCTTCTTGCTTGAGTTTTCTTGTTCCTTCCCTCTAAATTCCTCTGGGGACCTGCCTGAGAATGCAAGGGACCCGGGTGTGAAGACACCTGCAAGTATCACTCTGGACCAGCAGCTGCGCTTGGGCTAACGCAGATTCCTGGACCAACGTGAAGTCATCACTTTCATTTTACATTTGGGGAAACTGAGGTCCGGTAAGGAAACAGAGTGAACTAGCAGTCGGGCCCTGATTCAACCCAGGTCTCTGAACTCCCAGACCTGTGCCTTCTCCCCAAAGCTTGAGGCTGCTGCGAGGTGCCATCTGTGCTTCACAGCAGGGCAAGGACCGCACAAACCCCCAGACCCCCACACCCCACAACCTGTGGAAGGAGCCCTACGAAATGGGGCACAAGCATGCCCACAGCACTTGCCCAGTTAAGGGACATTTCAGAGCCTCGGAATCCCTGTCTGTGAAATGGAGAGCAGACCTTGCACCTTCTCCTGCGGGAGAAGCTCGGCGCGCTGCAGGCCTCACCCTGTAAGCCTCCCGCTCCCGAACTTGGGTCCCAGCCGCCCGGACGTGGTCCCGAACACTCCCTTAGCCCGGTCCCTAGCCACTCCAACGGGTCCCGGAGGCCCCCCGCCTCGGTCTGTGCCGCCCCGACGGGGCCGCGGGTGTCCCCAGCCCGGTCCCAGCCTCGCGCCCCTACCGCGCCGCGCTCAAAGTCGTTGTAGAAGGGCTTGTCCAGGAGGTGCTTCTCGCTGCAGCCCGTAGAACCCACGAGGCTGAGGTAGATGTAGTCGTCGGTGCCAGCGAACCACTGGCTGCCGGTGGCCACGGTGACCGTGTAGGACGGCATGGCGGAGGACGCGAACTCCACCAGCCTCGGTGCGGCTGGTCCTCGCGCGTCGGCACTAGCAGCTGACTCTACCCCCGCCCTCGGCCCTGCCAGACCCAACCCGCCCCGGACCCCGCAAGCCCGGCCCCGCCCCCGCCCCCGCCCCTCCCCGCCCCGCCCCCGCCCCTCCCCGCCCCGCCCCTGACGCTCCGACGGCTCGGACCCGCCGCGGACGTGGTAGGGGTCGCGCGTTCCTGCTTTTCATCCCATGGGCTTTGTGTCTGTTTTAGCGGTCTGGGGACTGGGGACACCTCAGCTGCCGTCCCCTCACCCCTGCATCCGTTCATTCACTCACTCAGCCTCCCATTCACTGTTCTCACCCTTCATCCTTCCTTCCTGCCTCAGCGCCAGGCTTCCGGAAGCCCCTAGGCGACCCCTCAAAATGAGACGTCGTGTCTACTCTCACCAAGTTCCGGTTGTGCCCGGGGCGATTACCCATGCCATGGTTTCTTAGATTAGGGGTGCTCTGGGAGTCTACAGGGGAAAGGGGGACTCACCTGGGGTTACCAGAGAGGCTTCTTGGAGGAGGTCACACCGGAGCTGATACGGAGAGTGGTATCTGGAACACAGACTTAGGGCAGCTCTGGGTTCTTCCACAGGCTTGGCTGAGTGTCACCCTGGGCAAGCTGCACGTGGGCACCGAGGTGAGTCAGATGCCAGCCGCTCTCGGTCTAGAGATTGCCCGTGTGCTGCGGGAAGCGGGGCAGCCAGAGGGGGCCAGGACAAGAAAACAAATCTGAACACCTGGGTGTTGTCTGGAGAAGGTCAGCGGGCTTAGGGGAGGCGGGAGGCTGGGGAAGGAGTTAGGCTTCCTTAGTGATGGCTTTTCGCGGGGCAGGGGGACCACTGACTGGAAGTCCTGGGAAAGATGTGTACTCCACAGCAAGCATGTTCCAGGAGTTATGGCTGGGAGTGGGGAACGGGCTGCCTGGCCCAGTAAATTGGTCGGATTTCAACTGGTGGTGGGCTAAGGCCTGAAAGAGATGTTTGTAGAAGGCTTTGTGCCCTAGAAGGAAGCTTCCCATCGGTGGTCAGCTTTCCTACTGCTGTGACCTAATCTGATAGGTCTTCTGTGTTCGCCTGCACCTACCCCAAACTTCATTTCCACTTTCTTGGCTTGCAGCGTGTCCCCCGCCCGCCCCCCCCCCCCCGCGCCCATTTAAGAACTGGGTTTGACTGTGGTGCACATTCGATAATGAGCTGAACTGAATTAAAATAGAAGTTAATTCCATGTCAGGTGGGTGCGTCAAGTGCCCGGCTTTGTACATTCACTGTTTGGGAGGTGCAAAGAGGCAGGCCTGAGACAGGCTCCCCATTTCTGGGATGCGGGGCTTCACCTTGTGGCAAATGCTGCTTCCTCCAATGCCTGGCAGGACCACCACTCAAAGCAGAGAGGGAACCTGCTGATCCACTTTCTATAGTGGGAGATGAGGACAGATTTCAGCGGGACTGGCTTTATTCATGGAAAGACAGGCACTGAAGGGGTTCTCTGAGAATCAAATAAGACAGGGAGGAGTGGTCATAGCTGAGATGTGCAGGTGAAGATAGCTCAGAATTGGAACCCAACCCCTGCCAGGCAGAAGATAGGCTCCAGGAGCCCCCCGGTGAGTGAAGGATGGCTGTGGAGTTGCACTTCACATCTAAGAATGAAATGACTGTTGTTTTTCTTTAAAAAGTAAATGCAACATTTTTTTTTTTTGGACAAAAGTAATAAATTATCATTGTAGAAATTAGAGAAAAGTGGATATATAAACAAAATTCATAACGTGTAGAAAAAGTGGTTAGTAAATATTCCTTATTAGGCATTTTTACGCCATTAGGCCCACACTATTGTGTGTAATTTTTTGTATGTGTATGTTCCTTAGTATTGTAACATGCATTTTCCTACGTAATTTTACTTTTTAAATATTTTGACAACTGTATAATGTTCAATTATATGGATGTACCACTTTCTTTTCATTAGTCCACTATTATTGGTCATTTAAGTTGCTTTCCCTCATTATTTGCTATAGTACATATTTGGTGCTTAAAACATTTTTAAAAGTTTTGAGATAGGGATTTAGAAATGGACCAGAGATTATAAATATTCGGAGACCTTTGTAACATGTTATTAAGCTACTTTTCCAAGAACTATAGTAATTTATACTTGTGCCATTTACTGTAATGCATAACATGGGATGTTGGTTTCATAGAAATTTTGCCATCGTGGGGTAGTTTCTAAAATATCCCTAGATCTTGTCCCCATTGTCTCTGTCCTGGTTTAGGCTTTCAGGATCTCCTACACAGACTATAACAACAGCTTCCTACCTCATCTCTCGGTCTTTAGCCTGGCTGCCCCCCTCCCTCCAATTCTCTAACCAGAGTATTTCCCTGTAGGGTAGATGGGATAATCTCACTCCCTTACTTACAGTCCATCATTGCTTGCTTGCATTCCTTCCTTCCTTCCTCCCACCCTCCCTCTCTCTCTTCCTTCCATCCAGCTTTATTGAGATGTAATTTGTATGCTATACAATTCACTCATTTAAAGTATACAATTTAATGGTGTTTAGTAGTATTCAGAGAATTGTGAGACCATCACTACAATCAATTTTAGAACATTTCTGCCACCTCATTAGCAGTCACCTTCCTTTGCCCCCCTCATCTTTCCAGCAAAGGCAAGCACTAATTTACTTTCTGTCTATAGATTTGCCAATTCTGTACATTTCCTACTAGTGGAATCATACAGTATGTGACCTTTTGTGGCTGGCTTCTTTCACTTACCATAATGTTTTCAAGAGTGACGCATGTTATAGCTTGCATTAGTATGTTATTCTTTTTTGTGGTTAAATGATATTCCATTTTATGGATATGGATCTGTCACATTGTGTTTACCCATTCATCAGATGATGGAAATTTAAGTTGTTTGCACTTTGGGGCTATTGTGAATAATAATGCCATGAATATTCATGTAAAAATTTTTGTATAGGCATATGTTTTCATTTCTCTTGGGGAGATAATTAGAAGTGAAATCGGGGGACCATATGGTAACTTCATTTTGCGGACATGTAGATTGTTTTCTAAAGTGGCTGCACCATTTTACATTTTCATAAGCAATCTGTAAGGTTCCATTTTCTCCACGTCCTTTTCAACACGTTATATTCTCTGTGAAGTGGTATCTTATTGTGGTTTTGATTTGGATTTTCCTCATGGCTAATGATGTTGAGCAACACTTCTCGCCCATTTGTATATCTCCTTTAGAGGAATGTATTTTCAGATCTTGATGCATTTATGAAATTAGCTTATTTACTTTTTTATTATTTTATTAGTGAGCTGTAAGTGTTCGTACATCCTGGATAGGATGTAACAATATTGTCTATATATTTTTGTTGCTTCTGTGGTTTGCCTTTTCCCTTTTTTGATGGTTCTATTTGAAGCAATATAGTTTTAATTTCAAGTAAACCCAATTTACGTATAGTCTTCTTTTGTTGTTGAGATTTTAATACCACATCTAGGAGACTGTTGCCTATACTAAGTTCACAGAAATTGACTCCTGTGTTTTCTTCATTTAGACCTATGATCCATTTTGCCAATTTTCATGAGCGGTGTGATATAGGGATCCAAATTCATTCTTTTGCATGTGAATATCCAGTTGTTGTGGCATCATTTGTTGATGAGTCTTCCTTGAATTGTCTTTGTACCTTAGTAAAAATTTTAATTCACTGTAAGTGGAGGGATTTATTTCTGGACTTTCAATTTTGTACCTTTGACCAGTATGTGTATATGTCAGTGCCACACTGTCTTGATTACTATAACTTTATGGTTAGTTTTGAAATTGGGCAGTGTGAATTCACCCTCGTTCTTTATTTTTTGAGAGCATTTTGGCTATTTTGTGTCCTTGGCTTTTTCTTACAAATTATAGGATCAACTTCTCAATTCTACAAAAAAGAAAAAAAAGCAAGGTTGGATTTTGATTGGGATCACATTGAAGCTATGAGTCTATTTGGGAAGTATTGCTATCTTAATATTAAGTCTTCTGAATGAGGAACATGGGATATGTTTCAAATTATTTAAATCTTTTCTGATTTATTTCAATAATGTTTTATAGTTTTCAGTGTACTTTTCTGTTATTGAATTTATTTCTGAATATTTTATCTTTTTTTTTTTTGAAAGAAAGCTATTTATTTTTGTCCCCCCTCCCTCTCCCCTGCTTTATTAAGGCATAATTGACAAATAAAAATTGTATATATTTAAGGTATACAGTGTGAGGTTTTGATATGGATATACTGTGACATGATTACCACAATCAAACCATTAAGACATCCATCACTTCACATAGCTGTTTGTTTTTTGTTTGTTTGTTTGTTTGGTGTGGGGAGAACACTTAAGATCTATTAGCAAGTTTCAAGTATACAATATAATGTTATGGGCTGTAGTCATCATGCTGTATAATAGATATCCAAAATTTATTTATTTTATAGCTGGAAGTTTGTCCCCTTTGACCAATATCTCTGCACCCCTGACCCTGGGGACCACGCTCTCTTCTCTGGTTCTGAGTTTGACTTTTTTATATTCTACATATAAGTGAGATCATACAGTATTTGCTTTCTGTGTCTGGCTTATTTCACTTAGAATGATATGTTCCAGGGTCACCCATGTTGTTGCAAATGACAAGATTTCCTTTTTTATGGGTGAATAGTATTCCATTGTGTGCATATACGTATATACATATACATATACATATACTATACATACATATACATACATACACATATGCATATATATATCCATTGACAAACACTTAGTTGTTTCCATATCTTAGCCCTTGTGAATAATGCTGCAATACACATGCAAGTACAGATACCTCTCTGAGACCCCCATTTCATTTCCTTTGGATCTATACCCAGAAGTAGGATTGCTGGATCATATGGTAGTTCTGTTTTAATTTTTTGAGGAATCTCCATACTGTTTTCCATAGTTGTTTGCATCAATATACATTCCCACCAATAGGGCACAAGGGTTCCCTTTTCTCAACACTGTGAACATTTGTTATCTATTGTCTTTTTGTTAATAGCCATCCTAATAAGTGTGAGGTGGTACCTCACTGTCATTTTGATTTGCATTTACGTGATGAATAATGTTGAATACCTTTTCATGCACCTGTTGGTCATTTGTTTGTCTTTGAAAAAAATGTTTATTCAGATCATTTGTCAGTTTTTAATTGGGTTGATTGTTTCTTTGCAATTGAGTTGTAGGAGTTCCTTATATATTTTAGAGATTAAATTCTTTTTTTTTCTTTTCATACTTTTTAATAATTTTTTTTATAAACGCATAATGTATTATTAGCCCCAGGAGTACAGGTCTGTGAATCGCCAGGTTTACACACTTCACAGCACTCACCATAGCACATACCCTCCCCAGTGTCCATAACCCCACATCCTCTCCCTCCCCCATCCCCCAGGCCACCCTCAGTTTGTTTTGTGACATTGAGAGTCTCTTATGGTTTGTCTCCCTCCCGATCCCATCTTGTTTCATTTATTCTTTTCCTACCCCCCAAACCTCGCATGTTGCATCTCCACTTCCTCATATCAGGGAGATCATATGATAATTGTCTTTCTCTGATTGACTTATTTCGCTAAGCATAATACCCTCTAGTTCCATCTGTGTCATCGCAAATGGCAAGATTTCATTTCTTTTGATGGCTGCATAGTATTCCATTGTATATATATATATACCACATCTTCTTTATCCATTCATCTATTGATGGACATCTAGGTTCTTTCCATAGTTTGGCTATTGTGGACATTCCTGCTATAAACTTCGGGTGCACGTGCCCCTTTGGATCACTACGTTTGTATCTTTAGGGTAAATACCCAGTAGTGCAATTGCTGGGTCGTAGGGTAGCTCTATTTTCAACTTTTTGAGGAATGTCCATGCTGTTACACCAGAGTGGTTACACCAGTTTGCATTCCCACCAACAGTGTAGGAGGGTTCCCCTTTCTCCGCATCCTCGCCAGCATCTGTCATTTCCTGACTTGTTAATTTTAGCCATTCTGTCTGGTGTGATGTGGTACCTCATTGTGGTTTTGATTTGTATTTCCCTGATGCCAGGTGATGTGGAGCACTTTTTCATGTATCTGTTGGCCATCTGGATGTCTTCTTTGCAGAAATGTCTGTTCATGTCCTCTGCCCATTTCTTGATTGGAATCTTTGTTCTTTGGGTGTTGAGTTTGATAAGTTCTTTATAGATTTTGGATACTAGCCCTTTATCTGATATGTCGTTTGCAAATATCTTCTCCCATTCTGTCAGTTGTCTTTTGGTTTTGTTGACTGTTTCCTTTGCTGTGCAAAAGGTTTTGATCTTGATGAAGTCCTGATAGTTCATTTTTGGCCTTGCTTCCCTTAGAGATTAAATTCTTTTTTTTTTTTAAAGATTTTATTTATTTATTTGACAGAGAGATCACAAGCAGGCAGAGAGGCAGGCAGAGAGAGAGAGGGGAAAGCAGGCTCCCTGCTGAGCAGAGAGCCCGATGTGGGGCTCGATCCCAGGACCCTGGGATCATGACCTGAGCTGAAAGCAGAGGCTTTAACCCACTGAGCCACCCAGGTGCCCCTAGAGATTAAATTCTTATCAGGTATATGATTTGCAAATATTTTCTCCCATCGAATGGTTGTTTTTTTCACTTCGTTCATTGTTTCCTTTGCTATGCAGAAGAGTTTTAGTTTGATGTAGTCTAACTTATTTATTTTTGCTTTTGTTGCTCTGTGCTTTGGGTATCATATCCAAATAAGATTGCCAGGAACAATGTCAAAGTGCTTTTTCCTTATGTTTTCTTCTAGGAGTGTTACTGTTTCAGGCCTTACATTTAAGTCCTTAATCTATTTTGAGTCAATTTTGTATATGGTGTAAGGTAAGAGCTTGTTTTCATCATTTTGCTTGTGAATATCCAGCTTTCCCAACATCATTTATGGAAGAGACTATTCTTTTCCTACTATGTATTCTTTTTTGTTTTTAAGATTTTATTTATTTATTAGATAGAAAGAGTGCAAGCAGGGGGAGGGGCAGAGGGAGAGGGAGAAGGAGGCTCCCCTCAGGGAGGCTGACCCTGAGCTCAAACCCAGGACCCTGGGATCATGACCTGAGCCACCCAGGCACCCCTCCCCATCATGTATTCTTGGCACACTTGTTATAGTTTAGTTGGCCACGTATATGGATTTGTTTCTGGACTCTATGTTCTATTCAGTTGGTTGATGTGTGTGATGCTCTCATTTGATTGTTTATTTTTTATTGACTTGACCGGTCAGTACAGTGAAGTCTGTTTCCTCTGCAGTGTGGGGGGCTCTGCTGTCACTCCACAGGATGCGGACTTGGGCACGTGTATTCTCACGCAGGATGACAATGTGTTTTTGTTTGTTTGTTTGTTTGTTTTTAGCACTTCTCTCTTTGGTCTCTCCCTGTCTGCTAAGTTTTTTGCCTCTTTTGGTACCACATCCTACTATTAATCCTATACTACTTGCTGACTGATTGCTGTTGTTTTTGACAGTTCCCTGGGGAATAAATTGCTTCATGGTAAGATCCAAATAAATTTGGACCCTTTATAGCAGTAGTTTCTGAGACTTGTATTTGAAGTTTGTTTCAGCCTGTTTCAACATTTCAACCATGAAAGCTTTTCATGGCGGTCTCCTTTCTTGGTTTCTATTGTATCCTTCTAGTTGGTTTATACTTTGGATTATTGCTCCTGTTAAGCCGGTGTCTCCTCTTAATTGCTTACTGCCAAAATCTCTACTGTTTTTGATAGCATCCTTAATTGGACCTCCCCATGTTCTCTTTCAAATAAAGTCAGTCCTCTTAGGGAGACTTTCTTATCACCTGCCTTTCTCTCTGGGCAGTCCCATGCCACTGCTCTGGAGGTAGGTTGGAGACAATGGCATACTTTTTTCAGATGATTTCCCTTCTTTATGAGTGGGGCAGTAGTCCCTGTTTTTCTGCCTTTTGTGGCATGGAATCTCCTCTCGTGGCATGGCATTCCCCAATTATGAGTGATCTGGGGTGAGGACATTCAGACCACAGTATTCTTGGCCTGCTGGGCCTCAGAGAGAGCTCATGCCCTAAGAGAGAGCCAGAGAGGAGCTTTTGACCTCTTGGCCAAGCTTGCCTAGAATATAGCTTTTGTAACATAGAGCCAGATGAGATGAGAAATGGTGGTGGTCTTTGCCTCCTGGAAGGCACTATAACCATAGACTGGGCTGAGGGATGAGGGAGCCCTATGTTCTTTGCTGGACTTCCCCAGAGTAAAGTATCTGTTTTATAGGGCTGTGTGGAGGGAAGGAAGGGAGTGGGTCAAGGCTAAAATGCCACAGATTCTCAATACTCTTACTGAGGTCAGTAGCTTTTCTTGAATAAATGTTTCTTCATTTGCTATATGACTTTAAGACAATATCTCCTCACTTTCATATTTTTTGTTCTGTTTTGTTTTTGATTCTCATCAGTTATGGTGGCTTCACTCTGGAGAATGTCTGCAGAGCTCCTCGTGCCATCATTCTGGAAATGCTTCTTGCATCCTTGCTTTCCAACCTGAAGAGTTGGAAATCCTACACGAAAGCAGGTAAAAGCAGAGATGCTCTGTTTGAACATAAAGTGAAATAATGCAGGGACTGGAAATGCTGATTGATTGACTTTTCACCTCTCATTGCTATCCTCCAAGCCCTTGATACAAGTGGGAACATTTTAAAGAATCATTTGCCTTTAGTGTGAAGCACTCACTCTATGCACTGGCCCGTCACAGTCTTACCTCCCTGCAAGGGCAAGGATCCACTCATTCTTCCATCCTTCCCATGTGTTTTGGTCAGGGTTCCATCAGAGACACAGGATCAGAAGCATATGTGTATACAGGAAGAGATTTATTGCAAGAATTGGCTTCTGTGACTGGGGGAATTGGGTAAACAAGTCTGAAATCTGTAGGTCAGGGTATCCAGAAGGGCAGGTTGGGAGCTCTAAGGTCAAGCAGCTATCCACAGGAGGAATTTCTTCTTCTTCAGAGAAAACTTAGTTGTGTTCTTAAAGCCTTTCAACTGATTGGATCAGGCTCACCCAGATAATCCAGGATAGTCTCTTTTTACATAAAGTCAAAAGGTTAGAGATATTAAGCACGTCTACAGAATATCTTACAGTAACACCTAGGTTAGTGTTTGATTGGATGACTGGGTCCTATAGCCTAGCCACGTTGACAGAGAAAACCGACCTCACGCTGAGTTTCAACTACTCTGCTCTTTCCTGAACACTACTTCTTCTCACCCCTTGAAGTCTTGCCTGGAGTACTCCTGGCTTCTTTCTCTGTCTCCTGATTTCTTCCTCCAAGAAACGACACCAGTGTTGCTTCCTTCGTGGAACTCTCCTTGGCAGAGCTAGTTGCACATCTTCTTAGCTCCCACAACTTTTGCTCATGCCCATATTTTGGAACATTGCCCCTCTGTCCCATGGGCACTGGCTTCTGTCTCTATCTCCCCCAACATATCCTGGGGTATGTGAGGGCAGAGACAGTAGCTTCTTCATCTCTTGGTCTCCTGCATGATGTCAGGCACAGAGAAGCTATAAGTAGATCCTTGGTAGGTTGAGTAACCAGAGAACCTAAAACTTGCTAGGAAAGTCTGGTTTTTGTGGCAGGCACAGCAGACAGGCAGCCTGAGCCTAAGTTCCAGAGAGCAGCTCTAACTTCCCCTCTAGCGGGTCGCATGATTCCCTGAGTCACGGAGTGGAACTTGTGGCATGCGTACAGGAAGCCTCGTAGCCACGGCACTAATGACTGCAGCTGGACCGCGTGGTCCTGGTGCCCTGGCTGGCCGGGGAAGTGACTGCCAACAGGTCCTTCTGAGTAGTCATTTCCCTCTGGAGACTATTTTGTAGATACACACTTTTTTTCCTTTCTCATTGAACATTTTAAATGGAAGTACAGTTGACATACAGTATGACATTAGTTTCAGGTAAACTACATAGTGATTTGATATTTCATACATGACGATATGCTCACGACCATACGTGTGGTTACCATCTGTCACCTGGACCACACTTTCTTTGGGTGATCCCCAAACATTTGTAGCTCGTTTCAGTTTCTCCCAGTTCATTTGCATAGTTAATCAGAATTAAGCACTGACTAATGTTCATTCACCAGGAATTAAGAAAAAGAAGGAAAAAGAAAAAAAAAATTGCCCAGAACCCTACCTCTCCACCCCTGCCATTGGATAGATGACCTCCTAGTCCTGGATGAGTTCCCCTCAGGGAAATGTCACCTGCTCCTCTAGCCCATTGTTTGGTTGCCCTTTATCCTTTCCCAGGAAGAATAAGAAGAATAAGACTGAGTTGTGAGAGTGCCCCTTCGTAAGATCCTGAAAGGATAATGATGAAAAAGCCTGTTGCTCCTTCTTCAGTCTGTGGTCAGAGTTCAGGCCCTTTTGAATGAGTACTCCCCCAAACCCCCTCTTTCTCCCACTTTGTGCATTTCAGAACAAGACCAGGCTTTTGCTGGTTGGTCCCTCTCCCAGCCTGCAAGGCTGTTATATATAAGAAGTGGGATGGGGCACCCCATACTACCTTACCTTGTTTTATACTCTCCTAAGACCCAGGTAGGTTGACCCTCTGTGGTCCAGTTAGTTCAACTTTTTTGCTTAGGAAGA
This sequence comes from Martes martes, assembly GCF_963455335.1. NCBI lineage: Eukaryota > Metazoa > Chordata > Mammalia > Carnivora > Mustelidae > Martes > Martes martes. The sequence goes on along the minus strand of NC_137902.1, from coordinate 39,138,272 downwards.
CAAACCTAGTGGACATTCTTCCCTTTGGAACTTAACCACCGAGTACAGAGATACTTTCTGATTCATGAAGGACGAGATTCAAATACACTTGTTATATTTGTGATTGGTGTGTTTTTTCAAAAGGAAGAATAATTCTCATACTCAGGCTGAAACCTATGTGATATTTTTCATCCCAACATCAGATAATCACAAGAGATTATCTCTATGAACCCTAACTGAACCAGCACAAGAGGACTAATTCACTCCAGGGGGACTGAGCATCATTGTCTCTCCCCAGAGAGGCCTGCCCTAAGCTCCTGTCTGAAAAGACCACTCCTTTCATGCCACGTGAACTGTTTTCACTGAACCAGTGTGGGTCTGCTCCTTGGTGAGTTACAGACAGAGCCTCCACCAGGTGGAGTTGCCTCACAAAGTCGTCTGTATTTGCAGCAAACAAGGAGATCATGGGGAATAATTTCCAAAGCCTTGACTCCTCAAACAGGGTTAGGCAGGTTCCTTTTATTAGGGTTTGGGATGAATATTCAGAAGGGGAGGTCCCATCATCGCACATAATGGGTAAGCATAAAGAAGCATATGCCCATTCAGAAAATATGCCTGTGCATACATTGTGTGTTATGTTAATGAAGCTTATGCCCCTCCCAGGATGGGGATTTTAACAATATAATGAACCTGGTTTAACTTTTGGTCACTTTATGATTTCATCTGCCCAGGCATCATCCTGGGGGTCATAGTCAAAATGTTTCTTTCCCTTTTACAGCCATTTGTTAGTTTTGAAAACATAAAATTGGTAGCTAGGCAGAAGCTTCTAGGAGCTTCCTGAGTTCAGGGTGGCTCTTACTGATGATGACTGCACTTATGGCTGGCTGACTCTGTGGTATGTTTTTCCTAGTTGATTGTCTGTGTCTCCTGCTGGAAGCTGAGCACCATGATATCTTCCAGTTCTGTTCACTTTCAGTGTGTGATTCCCACCACAAAGATTTGTGGTCACACATAGGTGGGGAGAAAGGAAGCTAGTAATTTTTCAGGCACTATGGGCTAAGAAATTTTGCATACTCTATCTCATTTGTTCTCATAACACCCCCAGGAAGTAAATATCATTACTAAGTTTCACAGAGAAGGGAACCTGAGTTCAAATATCTTCCGAATGGCATCGTGTGTGTGTGTGTGTGTGTGTGTGTGTTTAAATGTCTCAAGTAGGTGAGGACAGCAGTCAGCATCCAAGAAAGTGCTTCTTTGAGTGAAAAACTCTTTAGAAAGGAAAATAGTCTAGTGTGATTAAAACCCAGTACCCCAAAATGTCAATTATGTGTGTGCTGTTGACTAACCTTTACTGGCGGCTCCATGCTGCCAGGAACTGACCTGAATCTTATTTGGGCACATACTATTCTCACCCACATTTTACAAATAGGGAAACTGAGGGGAAGAGGAACTAAGTAACATTCCCAAGGCTGTGTACCCAGTTAAGTGGCAGACCAGTAAGTGGTGAATCTCGGTGGTCTAACTTTAGGGTCCCAGCTTTTCATCAAAGTTGTAGGGGAGAAGGGAGGTGCGATCAGTAAAATGAATTTAAAAACCTCACATGTAGTGTTTAAGTTTTTTTGATCTGTGAGACCAATGATGATAGTGTCAATTACCCCTTACCTATCTCCTTGCCCAGCACAAAGCATTTTCTTGCACGGACTTCATTGTGCTTTTATGATAGCTTTGAGAGGCAGAAGAGGTGAGTGTTAGTGGTTATTCTCAGCCAGCAGTTGGGAAAGAGAAGCTTGGGAAGGTGAAGTGACTTGTCCAGTAAGTATGTTTTATGGAGTGGCCACAGTGGTTCTCGTTCATCTTGTCACCTATCCAGGACTAGAGGCTGGTGGCATTCACACCAGATGCCAGCTCCCCAGGGGCAGTCTAAAGGTTCGTGGGGAGTAAAAGAAGGAATTCTGGCATGTAAGGGAAAGCAGGGGCATACCCTTTTCCTCACCCAGCTCTGGGGACAAATACTTTACATCTTTGGTCCTTGAATGGCCCTGTAGAGCTGGGGTGGTGGCAAAATTAAGAGCTGCTCCAGAGTGAGCTTGAGGGGGGTGGTTAGGCATGATTTAGGAGACAAAACCTCCTGGTTTTCATCTCAATAGTATACCCCCAAGTGGTGGTAGCAAAAGGGGCAGAGTATGGTGGGTGCATTTAGGATGTCATGGGCCACCTGCTTTCCTCACTAAGCCAGATCCCTCTTGGAGGTGTCAGAAATGTCTTCGAGGCATCCTGCCTTTTGAGAAGAACTGAGTCCACTGCCAACCACAGTGCTCAACATTGGCTTCTGCACTTTGTAGGTACATTTCCCTCTCCTCACAGAACTTGATAGCCACAATTTTCCCTTCTCTCTTTGTGACTTTCACTTAGCATAGTATATTTAAGTGTATTTCACTTAGCATAGTGTATTTAAGGTTCCTCCATGTTGTAGCATGCGCCAGAATCTTCTTCGTTTTTAAACCCAAATAAAATTGCATTGTATGTATACACCAAATGTCTATCCATTCGTCTATCCGTGGACACTTGGAATGCTTTCATCTTTTGGCTCCTGCGAATAATACTGCTGTGAATATTTGTGGGCAAATATCTGTTCAAATGCCTGCTTTGATTCTTTTGAACATATGCCCGGAAGTGTAATTGCTGAGTTATACAATAATTTTATGTTAAATTTTTGAGGAATTGCTGATTCATAGTTTTAGGTATAAAATATTAGGCCTTAAAATTACCAAGGAAAAATACTAGATATTTTTAACATGCTAAAGTAAAGAAAGCTTTTCTTAGTAAGGCAGGAAAGCCAAAATTCACAATAGGAAACATTTACTGATTTGACTACATAAAATATTCAAAATTTATGCACCCACAGGCATGTATATAGATACACACACTAAACAAAAGCTATTTGTAATGTCTGGTAGATGAAGGGGTGATTTCTTAACATATTGAGAGCCCATGCAAATAACAGAAAAAGAATAACCATGTAAATTTAATACATATGAAAAGCCGTTCAACCTTCAATTAAAGTAATAAAATATAGAATAAGAATGTATTTCTCACTTAGCAAAGATGAAATACCAAAATAGTATGGGTACAGTTGTGAAAATATTCCCTTGGTTGGCAATTTAGGAAACATCTATCAAAATCCCTTGTCACAGTAATTTTAGTGCTAGGTAGTTATATTACTATGTTTATTATTTATTGTGTCCTATAGCCATGAATTCCATAGTTGCTTAGTGCTGGGTCCATATTTATTTTTATTTTTATTTTTTATTTTTTTATTAAATTTTTTATTTATTTTCAGCGTAACAGTATTCATTGTTTTTTCACCACACCCAGTGCTCCATGCAATCTGTGCCCTCCCTAATACCCACCACCTGGTTCCCCCACCCTCCCACCCCGCCCCTTCAAAACCCTCAGGTTGTTTTTCAGAGTCCATAGTCTCTCATGGTTCACCTCCCCTTCCAATTTCCCTCAACTCCCTTCTCCTCTCCATCTACCCTTGTCCTCTATATTATTTGTTATGCTCCACCAATAAGTGAAACCATATGATACTTGACTTTCTCTGTTTGACTTATTTCACTCAGCATAATCTCTTCCAGTCCTGTCCATGTTGCTACAAAAGTTGGGTATTCGTCCTTTCTGATGGAGGCATAATACTCCATAGTGTATATGGACCACATCTTCCTTATCCATTCGTCCGTTGAAGGGCATCTTGGTTCTTTCCACAGTTTGGCGACCGTGGCCATTGCTGCTATAAACATTGGGGTACAGATGGCCCTTCTTTTCACTACATCTGTATCTTTGGGGTAAATACCCAGCAGTGCAATTGCAGGGTCATAGGGAAGATCTATTTTTAATTTCCTGAGGAATCTCCACACTGTTCTCCAAAGTGGCTGCACCGGTTTGCATTCCCACCAACAGTGTAAGAGGGTTCCCCTTTCTCCACATCCTCTCCAACACACGTTGTTTCCTGTCTTGCTAATTTTGGCCATTCTAACTGGTGTAAGGTGGTATCTCAATGTGGTTTTGATTTGAATCTCCCTGATGGCTAGTGATGATGAACATTTTTTCATGTGTCTGGTAGCCATTTGTATGTCTTCATTGGAGAAGTGTCTGTTCATATCTTCTGCCCATTTTTTAATATGATTGTCTGTTTTGTGTGTGTTGAGTTTGAGGAGTTCTTTATAGATCCTGGATATCAACCTTTTATCTGTACTGTCATTTGCAAATATCTTCTCCCATTCCGTGGGTTGCCTCTTTGTTTTGATGACTGTTTCTTTTGCTATGCAGAAGCTTTTTATCTTGATGAAGTCCCAGAAGTTCATCTTTGCCTTTGTTTCCTTCGCCTTTGGAGACATATCTTGAAAGAAGTTGCTGTGGCTGATATCAAAGAGGTTACTGCCTATGTTCTCCTCGAGGATTCTGATGGATTCCTGTCTCACGTTGAGGTCTTTTATCCACTTCGAGTTTATCTTTGTGTACGGTGTAAGAGAATGGTCAAGTTTCATTCTTCTACATATAGCTGTCCAGTTTTCCCAGCACCATTTATTGAAGAGACTGTCTTTTTTCCACTGGATATTTTTTCCTGTTTTGTCAAAGATTATTTGACCATAGAGTTGAGGGTCCATATCTGGGCTCTCTACTCTGTTCCACTGGTTCATGTGTCTGTTTTTATGCCAGTACCATGCTGTCTTGGTGATCACAGCTTTGTAGTAAAGCTTGAAATCAGGTAACATGATGCCACCAGTTTTATTTTTGTTTTTCAACATTTCCTTAGCAATTCGGGGTCTCTTCTGATTCCATACAAATTTTAGTATTATTTGCTCCAGCTCTTTGAAAAATACTGGTGGAATTTTGATTGGAATGGCATTAAAAGTATAGATTGCTCTGGGCAGTATAGACATTTTAACGATGTTTATTCTTCCGATCCAAGAGCATGGAATGGTCTTCCATCTTTTTGTGTCTTCTTCAATTTCTTTTAGGAGTGTTCTGTAGTTCCTCGAGTACAGATCTTTAACCTCTTTGGTTAGGTTTATTCCGAGGTATCTTATGGTTTTTGGTGCTATAGTAAATGGAATCGATTCTCTAATTTGCCTTTCTGTATTTTCATTGTTAGTGTATAAGAAAGCCACTGATTTCTGGACATTGACTTTGTATCCTGCTACATTACTGAATTGCTGTATGAGTTCTAGTAGTTTGGGGGTGGAGTCTTTCGGGTTTTCCATATAAAGAATCATGTCATCTGCGAAGAGAGAGAGTTTGACTTCTTCCTCGCCAATTTGGATACCTTTTATTTCTCTTTGTTGTCTGATTGCTGTTGCTAGGACTTCTAATACTATGTTGAACAAGAGTGGTGAGAGTGGGCATCGTTGTCGTGTTCCTGATCTCAATGGGAAGGCTGCAAGCTTTTTCCCATTGAGGATGATATTTGCTGTGGGTTTTTCATAGATAGATTTGATGAAGTTCAGGAATGTTCCCTCTATCCCTATACTTTGAAGCGTTTTAATCAGGAACGGATGCTGGATTTTGTCAAAAGCTTTTTCTGCATCAATGGAGAGGATCATGTGGTTCTTCTCTCTTCTCTTATTGATTTGTTCTATCACATTGATTGATTTGCGAATGTTGAACCATCCTTGTAACCCAGGGATGAATCCCACCTGGTCATGGTGGATAATCTTTTTAATGTGCTGTTGGATCCTGTTTGCTAGGATCTTGTTGAGAATCTTAGCATCCATATTCATCCGTGATATTGGTCTGAAATTCTCCTTTTTGGTAGGGTCTTTGCCTGGTTTGGGGATCAGGGTAATGCTGGCTTCATAAAAAGAGTCTGGAAGTTTTCCTTCTGCTTCAATTTTTTGAAACAGCTTCAGGAGAATAGGTATTATTTCTTCTTTGAAAGTTTGATAGAATTCCCCAGGGAATCCGTCAGGTCCTGGGCTCTTGTTTTTTGGGAGGTTTTTGATCACTGCTTCAATCTCGTTACTGGATATTGGTCTATTCAGTGTGTCAATTTCTTCCTGGTTCAATTTTGGGAGTTTATAGTTTTCCAGGAATGCATCCATTTCATCTAGGTTGCTTAGCTTATTGGCATATAACTGTTGATAATAGCTTCTGATGATTGTTTCTACTTCCTTGGTGTTGGTTGTGATCTCTCCCTTTTCATTCATAATTTTATTAATTTGGGCTTTCTCTCTTTTCTTTTGGATTAGTGTGGCCAATGGTTTATCGATCTTATTGATTCTTTCAAAAAACCAGCTTCTAGTTTCGTTGATACGTTCTACTGTATCTCTGGTTTCTACCTTGTTGATCTCTGCTCTAATCTTGATTATTTCCCTTCTTACGTGTGGAGTTGGTTTGATTTGTTGTTGATTCTCCAGTTCTTTAAGGTGTAGAGACAGCTGGTGTATTCTGGATTTTTCAATTTTTTTGAGGGAGGCTTGGATGGCTATGAATTTCCCCCTTAGGACCGCCTTTGCTGTATCCCATAGGTTTTGGAGTGAAGTGTCTTCGTTCTCATTGGTTTGCATAAATTGTTTAAGTTCTTCTTTGATCTCCTGGTTGATCCAAGCATTCTTAAGCAAGGTGGTCTTTAGCTTCCAGGTATTTGAGTTCCTTCTGAACTTTTCCTTGTGATTGAGCTCCAGTTTCAAAGCATTGTGGTCTGAGAATATGCAGGGAATAATCTCAGTCTTTTGGTATCGGTTGAGCCCTGATTTGTGACCCAGTATGTGGTCTATTCTGGAGAAGGTTCCATGTGCACTTGAGAAGAATGAGTATTCTGTTGTTTTAGGGTGGAATGTTCTGTATATATCTATGAGGTCCATCTGGTCCAATGTGTCATTCAATGCTCTTATGTCTTTATGGATTTTCTGCTTCGATGATCTGTCTATTTCTGAGAGAGGCATGTTAAATTCTTTTACTATTAATGTATTCATATCAATATGACTCTTTATCTTGATTAATAGTTTTCTTATGTAATTGGCTGCTCCCATATTGGGGGCATAGATATTTATAATTGTTAGATCATCTTGGTGGATAGTCCCTTTAAGAATGATGTAGTGTCCTTCTGTATCCCTGACTACCGTCTTTAGTTTAAAATCTAATTTATCTGATATGAGAATCGCTACCCCGGCCTTCTTTTGAGGCCCATTGGCGTGAAAGATGCTTCTCCATCCCTTCACTTTCAGTCTGGGTGTATCTTTAGGTTCAAAATGGGTCTCTTGTAGACAACATATGGATGGGTCCTGTCGTTTTATCCAATCTGCAACCCTGTGTCGTTTTATGGGTGCATTTAGGCCATTCACATTGAGAGTGATTATTGAGAGATACGTTTTTATTGACATTGTGTTATCTTTGAAGTCTTTCTTTCTGTCGATTGTCTCTATATTTCTGTTCAATGCTATTCTTAGGATTTTTCCTCTTTTATAGAACCCCCCTTAATATTTCCTGCAGTGTCGGCTTGGTGGTTGCATAGTCTTTCAAGCCTTGCCGGTCTTGGAAACTCTTTATCTCTCCATCCATTTTGAATGTCAGTCTTGCTGGATAAAGTATTCTTGGCTGCATGTTCTTCTCATTTAGTGCCCTGAATATATCTTGCCAGCCCTTTCTGGCTTGCCAGGTCTCTGTGGACAGGTCTGACGTTATTCTGATGGGCTTTCCTCTGTATGTAAGGAGCTTCTTTGTCCTAGCGGCTTTCAAGAGATTGTATCTACAATTATGATTCCTCAATTTTACTATGAGGTGCCTGGATGTTTTTTTTGAATTTATAATCTTGGGGGGGAACCTTTCTACTTCTAGTACATGAACACTTGTTCCATTCGCAAGATTGGGAAAATTTTCATGAAAAACTTGTTCCACTATATCTTCTAGACTTCTTTCTTTCTCCTCCCCTTCAGGGAGTCCAATAATTCTGACGTTGGAACGTTTCATGGCATCATTTATTTCCCTGATTCTGTTTTCGTGGCTTCTAAGCTGTTTGTTCCAGGCTTCCTCCTGATCCTTTCTCTCTATTTGTTTGTCCTCCAGATCACTAATTCTATCTTCTGTCTCAGTTACCCTAGCTTTTAGAGAATTTAGATTAGATTGGAACTCATTGAGAGCGTTGTGAACCTCATCCCTGGTGGCCTTCAGCTCTGCCCTAACATTATGAACCTCCTCTCTGGTCGCTTTCAATTCTGCTCTAATCAATTCCGTTTGGTCATCCATGGCTTTCTCCAACCTCGCTATTGCCTGGATAATTGTTAGCCTGAATTCTCTTTCTGACTGACATATTGTCTATGTTGATAGCCGTTAGCTCTGTTGCAGAAGGCCCATCCTCTGTATTTTTCTTCTGTTGGGGATTCCTCCTCCTAGTCATTTTGGTGAGAGATGACTGGACAGATGTAGCTGGATGTATTGACCGTGGTGCCGTCAAGGTGCACCCTGGAACGCTTCTGAGCACTCAGGATTCCCCACCCAAATGAGAGAAAAAAGAAAAGAAAAAGAAAAAAGAGGGAGAGAGAGAGACAGGAAAAAAAGGGAAGATAAAAGAGAAGGTTCAGCCCAAATGGGCCCCAGGGTAAGATTTATGACGTATACAAACAAAAACAGACAAACAAAAAGACTGATAAAAGTATATGACGAGAGAATATATATATATATATAAGCAAAAAAAAGGAGGAGCCTCGTCAAGAAGAACCCCAAATATAAGATTTATATACTATCAGGACAAACATAAATACACAGAGACACTGGCAGAAGAAAAAGATGGGAGCATGGTTATAGATTCTCGGTGTGGGCGAGGAAGGTTATTTTGATTCTTCCTGGATGTATCTTGATATCTTTGTTAAAGGACTCAACTTTCCTAAGAAAAAGGGGGATTAAAAATTGGTTCACCTATAGGGGTAGCATTGCTTGGAGAAAGGGGGTTACCTTGAAGTTTAACTCTATATGAATATTAGAAAATAAAAAAGGAATAAACTGGACTAAACTAAATTAAAAATTTTTTTAAAAATTAAGAAAATGGAAAAGCAAAAGAAAAACACATGTGTATGTATCAAAAAATTCAGGTTAGAAGTTTATCATGGAATTTGATGTACTGGACATCTCACTGTGATGGTAAATAGGTTAAAAAATTATCTATATAAAAAAAAGAAAAAAAATGAACCAGAATAGTGGGGAAGAATTAAAAATAAAAGTTGTATCTATGAAGTAGTGGTGGTTGTTCTCTTGTAGTCTTTTTTTTTTTTCTTTCCTGATTTGTTTTCTGGGGGAGGGGGCTGCCAGGTGGGTTTTCAGTCAATGCTGTTCCCTGAGTTAAGTCCTCCCGACCCCCTCAAGGGGGTGGGCTCTGAGAAAAACAGTTTTTTCAGGTTTTTGTTCTCTGGAGGTTTTTATGTTTGTTCACTTCTTTTCTCTCGCCTTGACAGCTTTTGATGGTTTTTGGAGGTTTAGAGGAAAGAAAACTGTACCCCAACCTCCCTCTCAGAGAGAAGTCTCAGTCTGCTCCCCTGCAGGTGCTGCAGCCGCTGGGCCGCTGGCAGAGCAGGTTCTGAGTCGCGGTCCCTGGGGACGCAGGATCTCCTGCTTGTACGCAAAACCAAGGCAGCTGTGGCTGTCTGGGCAGCTCCAGAGCGCCAGAGAGGTTCCAAGCAGCGATCGCACACTGAGATTTTCCCGCTGGCTGGGGCTAAGAGCGCCGGGCTTGCGCGCACCTCTCCCAGGGGAGGGTTTGGGGCGCGGCACCTCCAGCTCTATCGGCTCTATCGCCGCGTGGGTCCGAGAACACCAGGCTGGGCGTTCGTGCACCTCTCTCAGGGGAGAGTGAGGCACGCGCCCATCTTCAGTAAGGTGCGCGTTCTGCCGTCTGGTGTGGCTCCCAGCCCCTCACGGGAGCCGGACTCCACCCGTTCTCGGGCGCACTGGCGGCTCCGGGACAAAGACCTGGTTTCTCCGCCGCACTCTCTGGCTCAGCGCCAGGGGAGGCTGCCCTGGGTCTGGGGACTTAAGCCCCTATCCCTAGCCTCCCCGATTCCCACAATTTCCCTGCGCGATCGTTTGCTATTTTGAGTGCTTTCAACAAGACTCCAAGTTAATGCTGGTCCCCAGATGCAGGGCACTCTCATATTGGGGTATTATATTCCAATCGGTCGCCTCTGGTGGCTCCCTCCCCCTTTTGTTTATCTTCCGATATCAGTCCGACGTTCCCACTCCACTTTACCTGCCCACTGGCGTCTTCTGGCCCCCGTAGAGATCCAGACGTTTATAATTCTGATCTCAGGCTGATTTCATGGGTGATCGGAGTTCTTTGGTAGGTAATCAGCTCACTTTAGGGTACAGGTTGAAAAGGCGCCTCCTCCTACTTCCCCGCCATCTTGTCTCCTCCCTGGGTCCATATTTAAATGGGTTTGATGCTTACCATTAGTTATTTTTTTGAACCACAGCCTCTCCATTCTGAGTCCTTTTTTTGATTCTTCTCTTAAGTGACTGCAATTTACTGTCAGTGACATACAACAAACTTTACCTACTTCATGTGTACAATATGAAGTTTAAGCACATCTGAAATCACCATGATAATGAAAACTGGTATTCATCACTCTGAAGAGTTTCCTCATGCCTTTTTTTTTTTTTTAATGATTTTACTTATTTATTTGACAGACAGATCACAAGTAGGCAGAGAGGCAGGCAGAGAGAGAGAGGAGGAAGCAGGCTCCCTGCTGAGCAGAGAGCCTAATGCTGGGCTTGATCCCAGGACCCTGAGATCATACCATAGGCAGAGGCTTTAACCCACTGAGCCACCCAGGCACCCCAAGTTTCCTCATGCTTTTTTGGAATCACGCCCTGTGCCTTCCCTATGCAACCACTGATCTGTTTTGTGTCACAACAGATTAGTATACATTTTATAGAATTTTTACATAAATGGAATCCTACAGTGTGTACCCTTTTTCTTCTGGATTTTTTTTTCTTCACTCAGTATGAGATTCATCCATGTGACTGTATTTTATTAGTTTTTCATAGTTTTAAATCATTGAGAAATATTCAGTTGTATGAGTATGTTGCTGTTTATCCATTCACCTGTTGATGAACAATTCATTTTTTGTCCAGCTGGTTATTTTTCTTTCCAGTTGGCTATTGAAATAAAGCTGTATCAACATTTACATAGAGGTCTTTATATAAGGACATACATTTTCATTTTTGTAAGGTAAATAAATATCCAGGAGTAGAAGGGCTGGGTAAGATGGGTAAATGTCCATTTAAGAAACTGACAAGCTGTCTTCCAAAGTGTTTATATCATTTACCTTCTTACCAGCAGTGTATGAGAGCTCCAGATGTGCCGTTTGTTGTCAGTGTGAAGTGTGTTGTTTCAATGCTAACCATTTAGGCATGCACTAATATCTCATTGTGGTTTTAGTCTGCATTTCCTTAATAACTAGTGGCATTTGCACATTTTCATGCGCTTCTTTGTGACTTCCATATTTTTCTGGGTGAAGTATCTGATCAAATCCCTTGACCAGTTTTTTGAACTGGATTGTTTCCTTTTTTATGGTTGAGATTTAAGTGTTCTTTTTTATTCTACATGTAATCCCTGTATCAGGTATTTGATTTGGACATATTTTATATGAATCATGGATTTGTCTTTACCAGATTATTTTGAGGAGCAGGACTTCAAAATTTTGATGAAATAAAATTTATTAGATTTTCTATTTCATGGATTGTGCTTTTGGCATTACATGAAGGGGATTTTTGCCTAACTGATAAAAAAATCCCATTTTCTATGTTTTCTTCTAAAAATCATGTAGTTTCAGGTTTCTGTTCATTTGAACCTACGAGTTAGTTTGAGTCAGTTTTTGTTTCTAATGTATGGTATGAATCAAAGTTCATTTCTTTGCAGATGTCCCATTTTTCTAGCTTCATTTGCTTGAAAAAGACTTTTTTCCATGAAATTGTCTTTGCACATTTTTCCAAAATTAATTGGCTGTGTGTATATAGATCTACTTATAGGCTAACTATTCCTTTCCATTTACTTACGTATTATCTTTTCACCAAAGTAAGTCTTAAAGTAAGGTGGTGGTAGGTAGTTGCCCAACTTTGTCCTTTTTCGAAGTTATTTTGTCAATTCTAGATCCTTTGCATATTCGTATACATTTGAGACCTAGTTTAGCAAGACCTATAAAAAAATCTGCTGGACTTTTGATTGGGATTGTTTTAAATCCACAGGTCAATTTGGAAAGAATTGAGTTTTTGAATCCACAAACATAGCGTATCTCCTCATTTCATTATATCCTATTTATTTCTTTTAGCAATATTTTGTAATTTTCAGTGTACATATGTTACATGTCTTTTGTTAGATTTATCTCTCTATATAAATCCTGATATTTTATATATTTAGTAATAAGTTGGTAATTTTAATTTCTAGTCACTCATTGCTAGCACATAGAAATACAAGTGATTTTTATGTATTTATCTTGTACCTGCAACACTCCTAAACTCACTTATTTGTTCTAGCACCTTGTTTTCTCTTTGTTTTTGTTTTAGAATCTTTTTTTTTAGATTTTTAGAATCTTTTTCCTGATCTTCAGAAGAAAGCATTCGGTCTTTCACCATTAAGTATGATGTTAGCTGTAGGGTTCACAGAAGCCATTTTTTTGGGATGAGGATGTTTCCTTCAGTTCCTGGTTTTCTGATGATTTTTATCATGAATGGATGTTGTATGTTGGATTTTGTAAATTTTTTCTCTCCGTCTATTGAGATGATTATATGGTTTTTCTCTTTTTAATTTGTTTAGTGAATGACATTGGTTAATTTTCATATGTTAGAGCAACCCTGCATTGCTAGGATAAAACCCCACCTGATTGTGGTATATTATCCTTTTTATATATTGGTAGGGTTTGATTGACTGAACTTTTATTTAGAATTTTTGTATCTATGATCATGAAGGATAATGGTCTATAATTTTTTATTGTTTGTAATTGCTTCATCTGATTTTGGTGCTGGGGTAACTTTGGTCTCATAGAATAAGTTAGAAAATGTTTTCTAATCCTTAATGTCCCAGAAGAGTTGTATTGAATTGGCATTATTTAAAAAAAAAGTGTTTGGTTAAAATTATCAATAAAGACTCCTGGCTCTAGAGTGTTTTTGAGGGCAAAGTTGTAAATCTCCAAATTCAATTTTTTAATTATATATAGGACTGTTTAGCTTATCTATTTCTTCTTGAGTGCACTTTGGAAGTGTCTCTTTTAAGGAGTTTTCCTTTTCATCTAAGTTGTGGAATTTATTTGCATACCATTTCCACACTATTCCTTCATTATCTTTTTAATGTCTTTAGAGCTTGTATTGAAACCCCTCTTTCATTCCTGATATGGGCAATTTGTCTCTTTCCCCTAATTAATTTGGGTAGGGAATTATCAATTTTATTGACTTTCATATCAGACTTTTTATTTAATAGGGTTTTCTGATTTGTTTTTAACTTTATGGATTTTTTTCTCTCTGCTCTTTAATATTTCTTCTTCTGTTTACTTTGGGTTTAATTTCCTCCTTTTGCTAGTTCTAAAAAACTGAGACAGATAAATGATTTGAGACATTTATTCTTTTATAAAATGTGCAGGTAGTATTAGAAATGTTCCTTTAAATAAAAAGAGATGTGGTATATATACACAATGGAATACTATGCAGCCATCAAAAGAAATGAAATCCTGCCATTTGCAATGATGTAGATGGAACTAGAGGGTATAATGTGAGCGACATAAGTCAATCAGAGAAAGACAATTATCATATGATCTCCCTGATATGAGGAAGTTGAGAGGCAAAGTGGGGGGTTAAGGAGCTAAGGAAGGAAAAAATGAAACAAGATGGGATTGGGAGGGAGACAAACCATAAGAGACTCTTAATCTCACGAAACAAATTGAGGGTTGATGCGGGGAGGGGTGTGGAGAGAGGGTGGTTGGATTATGGACATTGGGGAGGTCATGTGCTATGGTGAGTGCTGTGAAGTGTGTAAGCCTGATGTTCACAGACCTGTACTGTTGGGGCTAATAATACATTATATAAAAATTAATTAATAATTCATAATAAATATATACTATATATATAGTATATATATATATACACAATAAAAAATGTTCCTTTAAATATTGCTTGAATTTGCATTTCACAATTTTGATATAGTTTATTTCATATTCATTAGTTAGAAATTCCCTTTTAAAAAAAGTTTTTATTTAAATGCCAGTTAGTTCACTTGGTCACAGGCTGGATGAACTCAGAGAGTGGCCGGAGGCCAGGGAGACAGGAATGATTGAGCACTTTTCTCCGAGGGCCCACTGAGGAGTGGGGTCCGAGCTCTCGGCTCCTCAGGGCTGGAGATTGGGAGGCCGCCATTTTCATTCCAGTCCTCCGGAACTCTAGGGAAAGTGTTCAGAAAACAAAAGCTCCCAAAAGTGAACCCAAGAGGATTACTTAGCCTGGCCCCTGGTAAGGGCGGTGCAATTCCGCCTTGGGCAAAGACACTTGAGAATCATTATAATAGGCCCCTCCCCCAGAAGATCAGCAAGAAATCCAGTCAGGACCCAGTTCACTTACCAAGGAGAACAGCAGAATTCCAGAAGAGGAGAAAGCAAAGCATGGAATTTATGGCTTTCTCCCCATGATTCTTTAGTCTTGCAGTTTTTTTTTTTAATTTTATTTTTTTCTTCTGCTAATTTTTTTTAAAACTTTTACCCTTTCCTCTTTTAACATTTTTTAACTAGTGTATCTTAACAATATCTTTCAAAAAAATCTTTTTTGAACCTTCATTATTATAGTCATATTTTATCCTTCATTGTATCTAACTTTATTTTTTGTATACACTTAGGGTTTTTTCTTCTAAAAAAATTTGGAATACAACTTCTAATAGATCAAAATATACCCTAAATCTAGCACAGGGCTTTGTTCTAGTCTCTAGCCTGAGCAAATTCTCTCCACTTTCTTTTTCTTTATTCTCCCAACCAACTTATCTTATCAACTCCTTTTTTAGAAATTAAAAAAAATATTTTCATCTTTATAGTCATATTCCATCCCTTCATCGTGTTTACCCTTTATATATGTTTTTCATTCTTTAAAATTTGGGGAGGTAGTTTCTTCTAAGAGACCAAAATACTCCCAAAATTAAGTGGGTGACCCTGTTCTATTCACCAGTCTAATATATGTATATTCTTTTTTATATTTTTTCTTTAAAAAAATTTTTTTTCCCTGTACTTCTTTTTACCCCCTTTCTTCCCCCCATGATTTGGGGTCTCTTTTGATTTGGTTAAAGCACATTTTACTGGAGTCTCTGCCACCCTTTTAGTATTTTATTTGCTCCTTCATATATTCTTATCTGGATAAAATGACAAGGCAGAAAAACTCACCACAAAAAAAAAGAACAAGAGGCAGTACTGAAGACCAGGGACCTAATCAATACGGACATTGGCAATATGTCAGATCTAGAGTTGAGAATGACGATTCTCAAGGTTCTAGCCGGGCTCGAAAAAGGCATAGAAGATATTAGAGAAACCCTCTCCGGAGAGATAAAAGCCCTTTCCGGAGAAATAAAAGAACGAAAATCTAACCAAGTTGAAATCAAAAAAGCTATTAATGAGGTGCAATCAAAAATGGAAGCTCTTACTGCTAGGATAAATGAGGCAGAAGAGAGAATTAGTTACATAGAAGACCAAATGACAGAGAATAAAGAAGCTGAGCAAAAGAGAGATGAACAACTACTGGACCACGAGGGGAGAATTCGAGAGATAAGCGACACCATAAGACGACCCAACATTAGAATAATTGGGATTCCAGAAGAAGAAGAAAGAGAGAGGGGAGCAGAAAAGGTATATTGGACAGAATTATTGTAGAGAATTTCCCTAATATGACAAAGGGAACAAGCATCTAAATTCCAGTTAGTTAACTTATAGCATAGTATTAGTTTCAGGGTACAGTTTAGTGATTCGACACTTCCATACAACTCGGTGCTCATTAGTACAAGGGTGCTCCTTTTTTTTTTTTTTTTTTAATTAATTTATTTATTTGACAGAGAGAGAGATCACAAGTAGGCAGAGAGGCAGGCAGAGAGAGAGAGAGAGAGAGAGAGAGAGAGAAGCAGGCTCCTGATGAGCAGAGAGCCCGATGCGGGACTCGATCCCAGGACCCCGAGATCATGACCTGAGCCAAAGGCAGCGGCTTAACCCACTGAGCCACCCAGGCACCCCCACAAGGGTGCTCCTTAATCCTCATCACCTATTTCCCCCAACCACCTACCCATTTCTCCTCTGGCAGCCATCAGTTTTTTCTCTATAGTAAGAATCTGTTTCTTCTAATTTCTTCTTTGTTCATGTGTTATTAAAATTTTATTTCACTTCCAAATACTTGAGTATTTTCCAGACATCTTTCAACTAATTTCTAATTTAATTTCATTGTGTTCTAATAATCTACTTGTATATTTGATTTGAAAACATTTTTGAGACTTGTTTTGAAGACTAGACTCTGAACTGTCTTGGTAAACACGTGCATTTTAAAACAAGGTGTATTTTGCTATTTTTGCTTGGAGTGAAAATTGTCAGTTAGGTCAAGTTTGGTCACAGTAATGTTTACCTTTGTTTTCTCTGCAAGTTTTATCAATTGCTCAGAGAAGGTTGTTGAAATCCTTGACTGTCATTTGAATTTCTCTATTTATCCTTGCAGTTCTATCAGTTTTGCTTCATGTATTTTGAAGCTCTTTTATTATGTACATAAGTGTTTAGAATTGTTATGTCCTTTTGATTAAATGAGCACTTTAACACTATGAAATAACTGCTTTATCCCTGATAATATTCTCTGCCCTGAAACCTACTTTGCTACTAATAAAGCTAATCTAGATTTCTTTTGATCAGTTTTAGCATGATATAACTTTTTCTACACTTTAACTTTTAACCTACCCTTGTCTTTGTATTTACAGTGCATTTATTGTAGGCAGCATATAATTGGGTCCTCCTTTTTTCCATTATGTCAATCTTTGCCTTTTAACAGTGTGTTTAGACCTATTGTAGTTAGGATGACTATTGAAATGATTGAATTTAAATATTTTTATTAGCTTGGGGTGCCTGGGTGGCTCAGTGGGTTGAAGCCTCTGCCTTTGGCTCAGGTCATGATTCCAGGGTCCTGGGATCGAGCCCTGCATCAGGCTGTCTGCTCAGCAGGGAGCCTGCTTCCTCTTCTCTCTGCCTGCCTCTCTGCCTACTTGTAATATCTGTCTGTGAAATAAATAAATAAAATCTTTAAATATTTTTATGACCTTGATAGATCTATAATCCATAAGCAGTACTATTCACCCACATAAAATGTGTAATTTTTAGCATAGTCACAGATAATGTGCATCCATCAGTGCAATTTTAGCACATGTCATCACCTCAAAAAAAAAAACTCTGTATCTTTTGGCCATTATGTTCATATATCCCCATTACCTTCTCTGCCCTCAACTCCCAGCAGCTTTACTGCTATTTAATTTCTGTCTCTATGGCTTTCCCTAATCTGGGCTTTAATATGAATGGGATCCTATAATATGTGGTCTTTTGTGACTGGCTTCTTTTACTTAGCATAATATTTTCAAGGTTCATCTATGTAGTAGTATGTATAGTACTCATAGAGTAAATACAAATCAAAACAATGAGATATCACCTCACACCAGTCAGAACAGCTAAAAAAAAAGTCTCTTCAAGTCGTTTGTCTGTTCTTTAGAAATTGTGTTGTCTTTTTTGTTATTGAATTGTAAGAGCTCTTATATTTTTGAATATTAATCTTATCAGACATCTAAATTGCAAGTGTTTTCTCCCATTCTGTGAGTTGTCTTTTCACATTCTTTTTAAAATATTTTTATTTTAATTCAATTAATTAACATATAGTGTATTATTAGTTTTAGGGGTAGAGTTGTATGATTCATCAGCTGTATATAACACCCAGTGCTCATTACATCACATGCCCTCCTTAATGCCCATCACCCAGTTACCCCACCCCCCCCACCCCCTCTCCTCCTTTTGAATATTATGATATGGTACTTCATTCTTTGCATGTAGCTATCCAGTTCTAGCACTGTTTGTTGAAGAAACCCTTTTTACCCCCTCCTGGAATGATCTTATTGCCTTTGTAAAAAATCTGTTAGCCATAAATATGTGGGTTTATTTCTGGACTGTCAGTCATATTCCAGTGGTTTATAGTTCCACACTGTCTTGATTACCATTGCATACCTGTAAGTTTGAAATTGGGAAACAGGAGCCCTCTAATATTGTTCTTCTTTCTCCATATTGTTCTCAATATTTGGAGCCCCTTACAGTTACATGTAAATTTGAGCATTGGCTTTTCCATTTATGCAAAAAAGGCCATTGGAATTTCAATAAGGATTGCACTGCATCTGTAGCTATCTTTGTGGGAGTTTGTGATCTTAACAATATTAACTCTTTCAATCCATGAATATGGTATACCTTTGTATTTAATTTGGTCTTCTTTTGGAATGTTTTATAGTTTTCAGTCTACAAATCTCTCATTTCTTGGCTAATTTATTTCTAGAAATTTTTTAGGGGTATTATTGTAAGTGGAATTTTTTTCTTAATTTCATTTTCAGACTTCATTGTTGATGTATAGAAACACAGCTGATTTTTGTGTGCTGATACTGTATTTACAACTCTGCTGAATTTGTTTTTGAATTGTAGTAAATTTTGGTGGATTCTTTGAGATTTTCTATATTTAGAATCATGTTATCAGCAAATAATTTTACTTTTTTCATTAAAATTTGTATGCTTTTAATGTCCTTTTCTTGACTATGTGTTCTGGTTAGGACTTCTACTACAGTGTTCAGTAGTAGTGGTGAACACTACTACTTGTCTTGTTCCTAACTTTAGGGGTAAAGCATATAGTCTTTCACCACTGAGTATGATGTAAGGTGTGGGTTTTTCATAAATATCCTTTATCATGTTAAGAAAGTTCCCTTGTATTCCTAGTTTGCTGAGTGTTTTTTTTTTTTATCATGAAAGAGTGTTGAATTTTGCCAAATATTTTTCTCGTGTCTATTGAGATGATCATGTGGTTTTGGCCTTGATTTTATAGATATGATATAATACATTAATTGATTATTGGATATTAAACCAATCTTGTATTCCTTGGATAAATTCCACTTCGTCATGGTGTATAATTTTGTTTATATATTTCTAGGTTGGGCTTGCTAATATTTTGTTGAGGATTTTTGTGCCTCTATTTATAAGAGATATTTGTTTTCTTGTGATATATAGTTTTCTTGAGACATCTTTGTCTGGTTTTGAGGTTAGGGTAATACTGACCTCATAAAATGAATTGTGAAGTGTTCTCACCTCATTTTTTGTTTTGTTGTTGTTGGAAGAGTTTGTGAAGAATTGGTATTAATTATTTAATGTTTCATAAAATTCACCAGTAAAGCCACCTAGCATAGACTTTTCTTTTTGAGTGGTTTCTTGATTATTGACTCAACATCTTAATTTGTTTTAGGTCTATTTAGATGGTCTATTTCTTCTTTTTAATTAAAAACATACTTTATTGCTAAGAGATGATAATCATCATCCTTATTTTCAGGGAGTTGTAATCTTTCTGCTGGTGGAAGGTATAGCCTTGATGTGATAGATCCTGACTCACCAGGCCAGTGGTTGAGCAAAGTTGGGCTAGCTGTGGCAATTTATTCAAATTAGACAAGAATGAAGTTTGTTGTCTTGATCTACTCATGCTTTCACAAATGATTTCTCTAGCATGTGATGCTGTTTGATAGGACTTTACTCCTAGTAGAATTTCTTTCAAAATTGGAGTCAATCTTGTCACTAAGTCTATGTGATATTCTTTTTTTTTAAAATTTTTTATTTATTTTCAGCGTAACAGTATTCATTGTTTTTTCACCACACCCAGTGCTCCATGCAATCTGTGCCCTCCTTAATACCCACCACCTGGTTCCCCCAACCTCCCACCCTCTGCCCCTTCAAAACCCTCAGGTTGTTTATCAGAGTCCATAGTCTCTCATGGTTCACCTCCCCTTCCAATTTCCCTCAACTCCCTTCTCCTCTCCATCTACCCTTGTCCTCTGTATTATTTGTTATGCTCCACAAATAAGTGAAGTCAAGTATCATATGGTTTCACTTATTTGTGGAGTCTATGTGATATTCTTTATTCCTTGTTGTCTTTTCAGAAATCTTCACAGCATTTTCACCAGGAGTATATTCCATTCCATTCTCAAGAAACCACATTTTTGGTTCATCCATAAGAAGCAATTCCTCACCTGTTCAAATTTTTGTAGTTTTTTTTTTTAATTCCAGTTAGTTAATATACAGTGTTATATTAATTTTAGGTGTATGATATAGTGATTCTGTAATTCCATACATCACCCAGTGCTCATCATGATAAGCGTACTCCTTAATCTCCATCACCTATTTCACTCATTCCCCTTACCCACCCTCCCCTCTGGTAACCATCAGTTTGCTCTCTATAGTTAAGAGTGTTTTTATTACCTATTTTATGGTTGTTTTTGAAGATTTTCTCTGATCCTATCTTATTTTTCTCATTTCATGGTTTGCTGGTTTTGTTTGATGATACATTTGGATTTTTTTCTTTTTATTCATGGCATGTTTATTAGTGGTTTTTGATTTGTGGTTACCATTAGGTTTGTATATAACTTCTATATATAGCTGTCTATATTAAGTGGATGGTCATTTAAGTTTGAATCCATTCTTTGCTTCTGTCCTCCCCATGTTTTATGTATATGGTGTCATACTTCACACCTTTTTTTTTGAGTTTGGAATTTTTTTTTATTAATTTCTTTTCAGCGTAACAGAATTCATTGGTTTATGCACCACACCCAGTGCTCCATGTAATACGTGCCCTCCATAATACCCAGCACCTGGCTCCCCAACCTCTCACCCCCAGCCCCTTCAAAACCCTCAGATTGTTTCAGAGTCCATAGTCTCTCATGGTTCATCTCCCCTTCCAATTTCCCTCATCTCCCTTCTCCTCTCCATCTCCCTATGTCCTCCTTGTTATTTGTTATGCTCCACAAATAAGTGAAACCATATGATACTTGACTCTCTCTGTTTGACTTATTTTACTGAGCATAATCTCTTCCAGTCCCATCCATGTTGATACAAAGGTTGGGTATTCATCCTTTCTGATGGAGGCATAATACTCCATAGTGTATAAGGACCACATCATCCTTATCCATTCATCCGTTGAAAGGCATCTTGGATCTTCCCACAGTTTGGCGACCGTGGCCATTGCTGCTATAAACATTGGGGTACAGATGGCCCTTCTTTTCACTACATTTGTATCTTTGGGGTAAATACCCAGTAGTGCAATTGCAGGGTCACAGGGAAGCTCTATTTTTAATTTCTTGAGGAATCTCCACACTGTTCTCCAAAGTGGCTGCACCAACTTTCATTCCCACCAACAGTGTAGGAGGGTTCCCCTTTCTCCACATCCTCTCCAACACACATTGTTTCCTGTCTTGCTAATTTTGGCCATTCTAACTGGTGAAGGTGGTATCTCAGTGTGGTTTTAATTTGAATTTCCCTGATGACTAATGACGATGAACATTTTTTCATGTGTCTGATAGCCATTTGTATGTCTTCTGCCCATTTTTTGACATGATTATCTGTCTGTTTTGTGTGTGTTGAGTTTGAGAAGCTCTTTATAGATCTTGGATATCAGTCTTTTGTCTGTACTGTCATTTTCAAACATCTTCTCCCATTCTGTGGGTTGCCTCTTTGTTTTGTTGACTGTTTCCTTTGCTGTGCAGAAGCTTTTGATC
Source organism: Martes martes (assembly GCF_963455335.1). Taxonomy (NCBI): domain Eukaryota; kingdom Metazoa; phylum Chordata; class Mammalia; order Carnivora; family Mustelidae; genus Martes; species Martes martes. The sequence goes on along the minus strand of NC_137902.1, from coordinate 39,116,482 downwards.
TTGATGAAGTCCCAAAAGTTCATTTTCACTTTTGTTTACATCCTTTTCTTTTGTGAGTTCCTTAATGGGTATTTTACAAAAATACTCATTTTTATTTGCTTTTATGTTGCCTACCTTCATGTTGTCACTTTTGATCTTTCCTTTCCACTAAAAAAACTCCCTTTAATATTTTTTGCAGGGCTGGTTTAGTGGTCATGAACTCCTTTAGTTTTCCTTTGTTTGGGAAGGTCTTTATCTCTCCTTCTATACTGAATGATAGCCTTGCTGGATAGAGTATTCTTGGCTGCAGATTTTCCCCATTTAGCACTTTGAATATATGATGCCACCCTCTTCTGTCTTGGAAAATTTCTGCTGAAAAATCCCCTGATAGCCTTATGATGTTTCCCTTTTATGTAACTATCTTCTTTTGTATTGCTGCTTTAAAACCTTTTTCTTTATCACTATATTTTGCCATTTTAATTATAATATATCTTGGTTTGGGCCTGTTTTTTTTTATTTTTTGGGAAGGGTTCTCTGTGCCTCCTGGATATCTATCTTTGTTTCTTTACCCAGATTACAGAAGTTTTTAGCTATTACCTCTTCAAATAAATTCACTGCCCCCTATTCACTCTCTTCTTTTTCTGGGACTCCTATAATTTGAGGGTTCTTATGTTTAATGTAGTCACTGAGTTCCTTAAGTCTCCTCTTGCTTTGCATAATTCTTTTTTCTCTCTTTTGTTCAGTTTGATTACTTTCTATTACTCTGTGTTCTGTGTCATTAATTTGTTCCTCTGCTTCTTCCAGCCTGCTGTTCATTCTATCCAGCATGTTTCTCATTTCATTTACTAAGCCTTTTATCTCTGCTATGCTATTCCTTATCTCTGTTAAAGGTCTCACTGATGTCTTCCACTCTTTCTTGTATTCCAGTGAGTATCTTTGTGATCATTACTTTAAATTCCAGCCATCTTACTTAGCTTTGTCATAACTTTATCCTTTTTTTTTTTTTTTTCCCATTTGGGACACAGTCCTCTCTCCTCTCATTTTGTCTAAGTCTCTGTGCCTGCTTCTGTGTGTTAGGAAGGTCAATTACTTTTCTGTTCTTGAGGGTAATGGACTTATGAAGAGGTCCAGTAGTGCTCTGCAGTTTAGTGTCCCCAGGGCCTGGCACGTCCAGGAATGTCTGCAGTGTGTGCTGTATGTGCTCTGCTGTTGTCTTCTGGCTGCTTTGTCCTTTAGACCAGTCATCTGAAGAGGCTCTCTTTGCCTGTTGTGGACATTGTTGGTCCCTGACCTAAATGTTTCAACGGGTATGCTCTCGTCTGCTTGTGAAATGAGACCTGTTGCCACTGCCATCAGAACCAAGGCCCTGTAAAACTCATGGGTTTGGAAATGTAGTGTGGGCAGGTCTTCAGAGGAGGGGACCCACTATGCTGGGATTGAGGCAAGTGTGACAGGGAAGGGCAGTTCCATTGAAGCATAGGGAGGCACAGCTTGGTGTAAGCAAGTTAGATAGCAAATGGTGGTGCTGTGCTGGTTCCCACAAGTGACTCTGTTTATCTTGAGGGGTAGGGGAAGGAAATGGCACCTGCCAGTTCCTGTGTTCCTGTATTGGTCTCTCCATGAATGTTGCCTCTCTGAGACACATTCTGAGATGAGCAGATAGTCTCTCCACTGTGTGCCCCAAGTGTTCTTCAGATCACTGTCTCCATGCTGTATGTCCATGAGCTGTTTGCCCTGCCTTCTGTCCAAGAGCAGCCCCACTGCTTCTGGGCTCTCCTCAGATGAGCCAAGCCTGCTGACTTAAAACTCCAGGCTTTAAGTTCTGCTGGTTACAAGAACTCATGAAATTCAGCTCCTCTCAATTTACAAGCCAGTTCTATGGGGATTTGTTTCCCCCATGCACACTCCTGTGTGCTAGGCTCTCTCTCACCCTTCTCTGCAATTGTGTCTTCCTCTCTACCATAGCAGCCTTAATCCATTTCTCTCTTAATCTGTCTCTCCAGACTTCCTGATTTCTTCACTGTGGCCTCTTCTTTAACTTTAGTTGTTGAATTTATTCTGCCAGTGTTCAGGTTGATTTTTGGAGTATTTAGGATGATTTGATAGTTATCGATTGTATTTGTGGGATGAGATGAGCCTAGGCTTTTCCTACTCCACTGCTATCTTCCCCTCCAAGTCAAGTCTATTTCTTCTTGAGTAAGTTTTGATAGTTGTATCTTTCTAGAAACTTGTCTACTTCATATGGATTATCCAGTTTATTGGTATATGGTTGTTTATAGTATTCTTTCATATTCCTTTTTTTTTTTTTTGAGTAAGGTCAGTAGTAATGTTCCTTCTTTCATTTTAGGTTCTATGATTTGACTCCTTTCATTTTTTCTTGATGAAACTAGATAAAGATTTATCAACTTTGCTGACTTTTTCAAATAATTGGCTTTTGGATTCATTGATTTGCCTGTTGTTTTTAGTCTTGATTTCATTAATTTCTGCTGTAATCTTTACTATTTCCTTTCTTCTGCTTACTTTATTGGGATCTTTTTTCAGCATCATAAGATTGAATGTTAGGTTATTGATTTGTGATCTTTCTTCTTTCTTAATATAGGTATTTATAGATATTAATTTCACTCCAGGCCTTTCTTCAACTGCATCTCATGTTTTGATACATTGTGTATTCATTAGTAGTCATCTCAAAGTATTTATAATTTCCTTTGATTTCTTCTTTAACTTGTGGGTTGTTTTAGCATGTGTTTTTACATTTCGACATTTTTTTCCTGTTACTGATTTCTAGTTTCATTCCATTGTGGTCAGAGAACATACTTTCTATTATTTAAAATTTGTTTATTTGTTTACGACCTAGTATATTGTCTATCCTCTAGAATATTCCAGGTGTCCTTGAGATGAATGTATATTCTGTTATTGTTGAGAGGAGTGTTCTATGGTATGTTTTAGGTATATTTGGTTTATAATGTTCAAGTTCCCTATTTCTTTGTTCATCTTCTGTCATTCTATCCATTATTGAAAGTGGAGTATTGAAGTGTCTATGATTGTTGGCTTTTTGGGTTGTTTATTTCTCCTTTCATTTGGGTTAGTTTTTGCTTCATTACTTTGGTGCTGTTACTGGTTCATATTAATTTATAATCATTGTATCTTCCTAATGGATTGATTCTTTTTGTCATTATAAAAGGTTCTTCTTGTCTCTAGTACCACTTTTTGTTTTAAAGTCTGTTTTGCCTGATAGCAGTATAACCACTCAAACTTCCCTGTGGTTGCTATTTGTGTAATCTATCTTTTTCCATCCTTTCACTTTCAACCTATTTGTGTCTTTGAAATTAAAGGGTGTCTTCTGTAGGCAACATACAGTTGGATCATGTTTTCTTATCCAATCTAGCATCTCTTTTTTGATAGTTTACTTCACTCACATTTTAAAATTTTTAAAAAAGATTTTACTCATTTACCTGAGAGATAGAGCAAGCAAGAGAGAGGGCATGAGCAGCAGGGAGAGGCAGAGGGAGAGAGAGAAGCAGACTCCCTCCTGAGCAGGGAGCTGGATGCGGGGCTTGATCCCAGGATCCCAGGATCATGACCTGAGCCAAAGGCAGGTGCTTAACCAAATGAACCATGCAGGTGTCCCCATTTCACTCACATTTAATGTTATCTTTTATATTACTGCATTTATTTCTACCATTTTATTATATATATATGTATATATATATTATATATACATATATATGTATATATATATACATATATATGTATATATATACATATATATGTATATATAATATATATATACATATATATAATTTTTTATTATATATATGTATATATATTATATATACATATATAATATATATACATATATAATATATATACGCATATATGTATATGTATATGTATGTATATGTATATGTATATGTATATATACATATATATGTATGTATATGTATATATACATATATATATACACATATATGTATATATATATGTGTGTGTATATATATATATATATAATGTTCCTCCATTCCTTTACTTCTTTTGTTAACATTGAGTGAATATTAAAATTTTTTTAAGATTTTATTTATTTATTTTACAGACAGAGATCACAAGTAGGCAGAGAGGCAGGCAGAGAGAGGAGCAAGCAGACTCCCTGCTGAGCAGAGAGCCCGATGTGGGGCTCGATCCCAGGACCCTGGGATCATGACCTGAGCCAAAGGCAGAGGCTTTAACTCACTGAGTCACCCAGGCGCCCTGAGTGAATATTTTTAATATAGCATTTTAATTTCATTGATGATTTTTTCATTATGTTTTTGAAAAATTTTTAATGGTTGCTCTAGATTTACTATATATATTTAACTTGTTAGTATTAATTTCATATTATAGGAGCTTAATTCTAGTAAAGTATAGAAATGTTACTCTATAATAGAGTATAGCTCTATAACTTCTCTCCCCTTTTGTGGTCATTGTTATTCATCTTACATATCTTTGTGCTACAAACCCCAAAATGTGTTGTTTTAATTATTACTTTGCCATCTGTAGTCATTTCCTTAGCCTATAACAGCTTTGCTCCTTGCTGCTATTAGCAAATATAATACTCATATACTACATTTGTACATATTATAGGTCCAATAGAACACATTATATGCATGTTATGTCTATAATATCATATGTGACATATAATTTGTGTTACTTTATACAATTGTTTTAAAAATCGGGAGCCTGGATGGCTCAGTTGTTTAAGCATTGGACTTTTGGTTTTAGCTCAGGTCATGACCTCATGGGTCATGGGATCTAGACCATGTTGGGCTCTGCACTATGTAAGGAATCTTTTTGAAAGATTCTCTCCTTTCAGCCCCTCTCCACTTATTCTCTCTCTCTCTCTCTTTCTAAAAATAAATAAATAAATCTTTAAAATATATTGTTTTAAAAATCAGTTAAGAGAAGCCAAGAAAAAATTCATTTCTATTGTCTAATAATTATGTAATTATCTTCATTTTTTCAAGTGGCTTTTTAAAAATGTGGATTTGAATTACTATTTGGGGGTTCCTTGATTTCATCCTATTAACTAGCAGTCAGTTATCTCAGTTTTTGTTTATCTGGCAAAGTATATCACCTTCATTTTTGAATTACTGCTTTGCTGGATATAGGACTCTTGTTTGACATTTGTTGTTGTTGTTGTTGTTGAGCTCTTTTTGGAAAAAGATAAGCTTATTGGGTGTAGTGCTGCCAGGGCATAATCTTTCTGTGTAATTGTGTCTTTATTAATAATAAATAATAAATTAAATCAATAAATAAAATAAATAATCTACAATAACAACTAAAAGGTTTCTAAAATGGGGTCCTGAAAAATCCTGAAGAGTAGATATTATTCACATTCTATAGATTAAAAACTTGAATTCAGAGAGATTATAAGACTTACATTAATTTGGGGCTCCTGGCTTAGCTGGTTAGGCATCTACCTTTAGTTCAGGTCATGATATCAGGGGCCTGGAATCAAGCCCCTTGTCAGGCTCCCTGCTCAGCAGAGTCTGCTTACCTCTCTCTCTCTATCAAATGAATAAAATCTTAAAAAAAAAAAAGTGAGTCTCTTATAGACAGCATAAAGTTGGAACCTATTTTTAAATCAATTTCCCAATCTATATCTCTTGATTGGAGAGTTAATTAATTTATGTATAAAGTAACTGCTGACAGGGAAGGACTTACTCTCGCCTTTTAATAATTTTCTGTATGTCTTATAGGTTTTTGATTCTGATTTCCTCTGTTATTCTCTTATTTTGTGTTTTGCTGGTTCTTTTTTGTAGCGACATGCTTTGCTTCCCTTTTCATCTCCTGTGTACTTTCTATAGATATTTTCTATGTGGAGATGAGAGAGATCATGGAGCTTATGTAAGACAGTTTAAAATTTTAACTATCTGTTTTAAACTGATAACAATTTAACTTCAATTGCGTGTAGACTCTATTCCTTTACAGCTCTGCCCCCACCTTATGTTACTGATGTCACAAATTATATCTTGATATATTGAACATCCATTAACGTAGCTTTGTGGTTATTTTTATACCCTTCCCTTTTAAACACTGTGTAAGAATTGAAAGTGAATTTAAAAATACCAAAATTACATGATATAAGTCTCTACACATCCATATATTTACCTTTATGGGAGAATGTTATATTTTCACATGGCTTCATGTCACTGTGTAGCATCCATTTGTTACACCTTGAGGGTGTAACATTTTAGCATTTCCTTATAGAGCAGATTTCTTTAGCATTCTCATAGAGCAGATCTAGTGGCAATGAACTCCTTCAGTTTTTCTTCATCTGGGAAATTCTTATCTTTTATCTATTCTTAATTTTGAAGGATAGTTTTGCTGAATATAATGTTTTTTTTTGATTGCTCTTTCTTTCAGTACTGAGAAGATATCATACCAGTGCCTCTTAGCCCTTTATAAGGTTTCTGCTGAGAAAACCACTGATAATCTTACAGATGTTTCCTAGAACATCACAAGTCACTTTTCTCTTGCTGCTTCTAAGACTCTTTTTTGGTCTTTGACTTTAAGCAGTTTGATTATAATGTGTCTCAGTATGAATTTTTCTGCATTTATCCTTAAGTTTTTTGAGCTTCTGGAATTTGTATGTCCATGTCTTTCCTTAACCTTGGGAAATTTTCATTCGCTATTTAAAAAATGTGCTCTCGGGACACCTGGGTGGCTCAGTTGGTTAAGCGGCTGCCTTCGGCTCAGGTCATGATCCCGGTGTCCTGGGATCGAGTCCCACATCGGGCTCCTTGCTCCGCGGGGAGCCTGCTTCTCCCTCTGCCACTCTGTCTGCCTGTGCTCACTCTCTCTCTCTCTCTCTGACAAATAAATAAATAAAATCTTTAAAAAAAATTAAAAAAAAATGTGCTCTCTGCCCCGTTTTCTCTCTCTTCTTTTTCTAGGACTCCATAATGTGTACATTGGTCTGCTTTCTGGTGATCTTTTAGTCCCTTAGGCTCTCTCTACTTTGTTTTCTTTCTTTTGTTGTTTTTGTTCCTCTAACTTTTTTGCTAATTTCAAATGACTTGTCTTCAAGTTTACTGGTTCTCCCTTCTGCCCTTTAAGTTTCCAACCTGCATAGTGAATTTTTCAATTCAGTTATTATATCCTTTAGCCTCAGAATTTGTTTAGTTTTTATAGTTTCTGTCTCCTTGTTGATATTATCATTTTTTATTTGTTTTCTTGATTTCATTTAGTTGCCTTTGTGTTTCTTTTTTAGCTAATCATGCGTCTTTAAGGCAATTGTTTTAAATTACTTGCCAGGTAATCCACGGATATCTGTTATTTTTAGGGTCAGGTCCTGAAGATTTATTTTGGTCCTTTGATTGGTTCATAGTTCCCTATTTCTTTATATCCCTTGTGATCTTTTGTTGAGATTTGGGCATTTGAAAAGCTGCTTTCTCCCATTGATTATGTAGAAGACCTCCACCAAGTAGTCCAGTGAGAGGCTTTTGGACCTTTCAGTCTTTTTCTGGGGATGCATCTCTGTAGGCTTTTGTGTGTGCCTTTCTTCCAAACCAATACAGTTTTTATTAGTCTTAATTTTCCTAAGATATTCCCTGATTCTTGGAAGTTTTTGGTCTTGGCATCTGTTTTACTCCTCTGCCCATAATCTCTTGCTTCCCTACCACCTGTCTGTGGAACATCAGATTCCTTGTGGCTCTAAATGTGCTGTGGCACCTGCCTCTGTTTTCAGTGACCTCTAAAATGGTGACAGATGGATGCTGCCATTCTCATTCATGTTCCTGATCAGCTGAGACAGAAACCAGTCCCTCAGGCAGCCCTACCAACAAACCAAAACTCTGGACACAAGTCCCACTCTTTTCTGTCCATCCTAAGTGATGGGGTGAAAATTGGGAGGTTTCCTCCTGTTTGAATTGCTCTGTGCCAGATAAGGGAAGAGGCAAAGGTGAGCAAAATGCTATGAACTTGTAAGGGCCTATTTAGCCAGAGCGGCCCCACCTCGGTTGAACGGCCATTTTGTTGTTTATGCAGTAAAACTTAAATACCCTGCCCCCCCCCCCCCAAATACAAGGGTGGGTCAGGTCAGGTAGAGAGAACATCCCGAATGCAGGGATGAGCGGGTCAGTAAAGCGTGGATACTGTCTCCCTGGCTACCAAGGAGTGTGGTCCCAGCCTTTTGGGCACCAATTCTCACCAAGGAGATAGGCTAGTTCAAATGTCTACTATAGGGTAAATTGTAATTCATTTGGTCACTTATGTGTGACCTAGCATGACTGTGCAGCTTTCTCTGTGTGTTACAATCTCATTCGCCACCTGTGTGTGGCCAGGCCCAACCACATGGCCTTTGCTCTATAAAAGTTAGTCTGTGAAGCAGGGAGGTGTTGCGCTCTCTATAAGAGGTGTGGCCCCGGCCGGTCAGTTGGATTCTCGATGCTTGGTGTGAAATAAAGCTTTGCTTGACCTTCACTTTGTATCAGTCTCGCTCCTTTAATCACGGACCCATTATTGGGGGACCCAACACTGGGGACCCAACAAACTTACCCTTTTGTGAGCTTTCATTTCTTGACTGTGCATTCACTTGGGGATTATAGGTTTTGAACTAGTTCCTGAAGTTCTCACAGAGGTATTTTGGTTTATATGTTGTTGTTAATTCAGTGTCTCCCTGGGGGAAATGAAGGCCTGAAGCTTCCAGTTTACTCTCTTTCAGATATCATCACTTCTATTATTTTTTTTTTATTCCTATCTCTTTATTGGTATTCTCTATTTCGTATAACATTGTCATCATCCCTTATATAAAGATGTTTCTTTCTGTGAGCATAGTCGTAGTGTCTGGAAATCTTTTTCTGTTAAATCTGACATCTGGTTGCGCTTGCAGGTAGTTTCTGTTGCCTACTTTCTGGTATGCATGTCATATTTTTCTGTTTCTTGGTATGACTTGTAATTTTTTATTGGAAACTCAGCATTTTAGGTAATATATTGTATCAACTTTGGGACAGACTCCCCACCCCAGGACCTCCTATTCTTTGCTTGTTTATTTGTTCAGTGACTGACTGGATCATTTAGTGAGGTCTCTCTCCTCCCCCCAGTATGAAATATCTAATATAAGCCTTAGAAAGCCTAGCTTTGAGTATGCCCACAGTCATCCTGGTGCGACAGTGGCAATGGTAGGTCTCTTTTCCACTCTTTCCCCATCATACCCAGCTGTTCAATTTCACTAATTGCAAGATGATTGCTGTATTGTTTTCAACAATGCCCTGGGGCATAAAAGGCTCTATGAATGAATTCAATGAAACTGCGGCTTCTTAGTAGAAATAATTTCTTTTTTTTTTTTAAATTACATTTTGTTAGTTACCATACAATGCAATATTGGTTTCTGGAGTAGAATTCAGTGATTCATCACTTACATACAACATCAGGGCTCAGCACCAGTGCCCACTTTACTACCCATCACCCGTCTAGCCCATACCCCACCTACCTCCCTCCATCAACCCTCAGTTTGTTCTCTATCATTAATAGTCTCTTATGGCTTGTTTCACTCTCTCCCTTTTTTCTGTTTCTCTTCCCATATGTTTGTTTGTTTTCTTTCTTAAATTCTGCATATGCGTAAGATCTTATGATATTTGTCATTCTCTGACAGACTTATTTCACTTAGCATAATACATTCTAGCTCTATCCACATCATTGCAAATGGCAAGATTTCATTCTTTTTGATGGCTGAATAATAATCCATTGTATGAGGTCAGTGTCTAATATTTGTTCTTAGCCTGGACAGTTTCTTCCAGCTATTTTACTCCTGGGTTCTCCCCTGTGAACTAGCTGCTAAGTCTAGACTGTATCTTTGTTTGATCCATGATTCTAAAGGTGGAATGTCTTTCCCCACAACCTCCGCTGTTCTTAAGGGTGTCCTACACTTGAACTTCAGATTTAAATTTACTGTATTCTATTTGCTTTTGCTTTACCTCATCTACTTTTTGTTCCTGTTATTCTTATTTTCTGCTTTCTTATGCATGACTATAGGTATATTTTATGATTCAATTTGATTTCTGCTTTGTTAACTATAACTCTGTGTTTAAGTTTAGTGGTCACTTTAGAGCTTATAGTATTCATTTTTAATTTATCACAGTGTGTTTTAAGTCGTATTATATAATTTAATATATAGTAGTAAGAATCTATGATAACATTATTTCATTTCTTTCCAGATGGCCTTTGTGTCACTGTCATCCTTTACTTCTGAATATATTTTAAACCCCACAATACTGTTATTATTTCTCTTTAGATAGTTTATTATCTTTTAAGTAGTTTTAAATGATAAATAAATATTGCATCTTTACCATTTCCGGTACTCTTCATTCCTTTGAGTAAATCTAGATTTCCATCTGGTATAATTTTCCTTTTCACTGAAGATTTCATTTAACTTTTCTTACATAGAAAGAAAAGTGGTGCTGGTGATGAATTCCTTTTATATTTATATTCCTTTTATATTCCTTGAAATATTTTTCACCTTTATTTTTGAAAGATTTTTTTCCTGGATGTAAGATTTTACACTGACATTCCCTCCCTTCTTTTCTGTTCTTTAAAGATGTTTCTTAACAGTCTTCTTTCTTGCATTGATTCTATAGACGGTCTTCTGTATTTCTTGTCTTTTCTCTCTGCACTTAATGTGTCTTTTTTACTCTGTTTTTAGAGATTTTCTGTCATTGGTCTTAAGCATGTGTCTTGGTGTGATTTTCTCATTTTTTATTGTGCTTGGAGTGTATTGAATTTATTACATCTGTGAGTTTATATTTTTTTATTAAATTTGGAAAAAAGTCAGCCTTTTTTCATTTAGATATTTCTTAAATTCTACTCCACTCCTTATCTCCTTATGGGGTTTAATCACACATGTATTAGGCTATTTGAAGTGGATTTATGGCTCACTGATGCACTATTCTTATGGTTTTTGTTTTCTCCTGTGTTTGACTGGGTAGCTTGTATTGCTAGTTTCTCAAATTCACCCATTTTCTTTTTGCAATGTCTAATTTACTGTTAGTCCCATTAAGTGTATTATTAATTGAAGACATTGTAGTTTACATCTCAGAAATTGTATTTGAATCTTTTAAATCTTCTATGTCCCCATTTATTATGTTTTTCTATAGTTTTCTGAAGATTTATAATATAGTTATAATACCTGTTTTAATGATCTTGTCTAATTTTATCATTTTTTGTCATTTTTCAGTTTTGATTCATTTTTCTCACTGCAAAATATGAGTATATTTTCCTTCCTCTTTGCATGTCTTGTATACAAATTGTGCCTAGCATGGGAATCATTTTAAGATTCAATAGGTATCTTAAAGAAAATAACAAGTTCAACAGTTTGTTGTAGGGAAAATGCTCTGTTCTTGGTTTTTCTACTGGTTTCTCATAGAACTTTAACAGAGGACAGGAGTCAACAAAGACTGAGGATAAAGATGTAGAAAGATTGAGATGAGAAGGAACGAGATGGAGGAAGTCTGATAGGATGGTGTTTCCCTTTTCAGGAAGGTATGAGGCAAGGCTGGTACGTATGAGAGAGTTAGGCAGAAAAGGAAGGACTTGAAGAGTATGAAATACACTCAGGGCTACAGCTGGGAAATAAGGACTCAACCAAAAATTAATAATTAGATTGTTTTAACAGTTGGTCTTAGCTGAGGTTAGGGCATAGGGCCTGGGAAGAGTGGGCTACGCTATTGCCTAGGCAGGACTCCCCATGGCATTCGGTAGATCCCTAAGTTTGATACAATTTTCCAAACATCTTGCTGAAAGGCCTTCCCTTTCTGCTTTGTCTCACAGCACAGCCCCTACTATCTTTCAGTCAACCATTCTTCAACTCTGCCTGGTACCCTTGTCTGTCAGATGGCAGCTTTTGGTGATTACACATAATTTTTCAGAGTCCCAACACTCTGAGACTCTTAATACTATATAAGAATGTTAGAACTCTTAAATTCATTTTCTTACTTTCTTCCTTGAACTTTCAGTGTAGATCATTTGCCTCTCTGTTTCTTTTTTTTTTAAGTGTAACATTTATTTATTTATTTATTTATTATTTTTTAAAAAAATTATTTTTATTTATTTTTATTTATTTATTTTTTATACTTATTTTACATTTTTATTTATTTATTTTTTTAAATTTTTTATTTCTTTTCAGCATAACAGTATTCATTGTTTTTTCACCACACCCAGTGCTCCATGCAATCCGTGCCCTCCCTAATACCTACCACCTAGTTCCCCCAACTTCCCACCCCCGGCCCCTTCAAAACCCTCAGGTTGTTTTTCAGAGTCCATAGTCTCTCATGGTTCACCTCCCCTTCCAATTTGCCTCAACTCCCTTCTCCTCTCCATCTACCCTTGTCCTCCATGTTATTTGTTATGCTTCATAAATAAGTGAAACCATATGATACTTGACTCTCTCTGCTTGACTTATTTCACTCAGCATAATCTGCCTTTCTGTTTCTTTTACCTTCTGTTTACCTTTCCTTTCCTTCCTGTATAATTATATGATCATTCTCCTTTCCTTTTTTGAGTCTCTGTTTAAAGGAGTAGAATAAATTTCACTCTGACTTGCCAGTCTTTTTTTGTAAATTCTCCTATTTAGTTTCTTCTTGTATATCTATGGAAATAGTTATTTTTTTCCTCAAAGATTTACTCTCCTTTTTTTTTTTTAAAGATTTTATTCATTTATTTGACATACAGAGGTCACAAGTAGGCAGAGAGGCAGGCGCAGAGAGAGAGGCGGGAGGAAGCAGGCTCCCTGCTGAGCAGAGAGCCTGATGCGGGGCTCGATCCCAGGACCCTGAGATCATGACCTGAGCTGAAGGCAGAGGCTTAACCCCCTGAGCCACCCAGGTGCACCTACTCTCCCTTTTTCCTATATGACTTCCCAGCTTGACTACATTTCCCTTGTAGCTAAATAGGCAATATAATTAAATTTTCGCCCATAGACTGTGAGCGGAAGTTTTGTGTGCAAATATGCCTCACTTGCTTGAAATAAATTGCTTTCCTAAGGCTTCCTGTCACTTTTCTTCCTAAAAGCTGAAATGTGGAGATTGTGGAATCTTTCATGAAGTTGAAGACAATAATGGCCGAGGAGATCAAGAATAATTGACTTGGGAGGAAGTGGATCCCTTAATGAGATGGGGCAAGTTTACCCCATCAGTCTGGAAACTACCCCACCACTCATACACACTTCAGATTATTGAGAAAAGAGAAAATATGAAGCCACCATATATTTGGGTTTCTTCATTATAGCAGTTCATTATAACAGTTGAGTCTTTAATTTAACACATTTAATTTAACACATTTATTCATGAATGGTGACATATCATAAATATACATAATATCCCAGGAAGGAAATTTTTGTTTATGTATCTTTTATTTTGTTGGAAAAAATATAACCTTATTGGGTGTAGTGCTGTCAGGGCACAATCCTTCTGTGTAATTGTTTCCATATTAACAATAGATAATAAATACAATAACCAAATTAATAATCCATAAAAACAACAAAAATGGAGTCCTGAAAAATCCTGAAGGAAGATATTATTATTCACATTCTATAGATTAAAAAATTGAATTCAGAGAGATTAGAAGACTTCCATAAATTCAGGGTACCTGGGTGGCTCTGTTGGTTAAGCATGTCTGCCTTTGGCTGAGGTCATGATCTCAGGGTGCTGGAATTAAACCCCCTCATTGGGCTCCCTGCTCAGGAGGGAGTTTGCTTCTTCCTCTCCCTCTGCGCCCCCTCCCCACTTGTGCATGCACACGTGCATGCGTGGTCTCTCTTTCTCTCAAATAAATAAATAAATAAATCTTTTAAAAAAAGACTTATATTAACTTACACAACTACTCAAGTAACAGGTCTCAAAGCCATTTGTGAACTATTTACTTTAGTGCTTATTCTAAGTACTTCACACTGCTTGGTAAAGTTAGAAGTGATTGAACTGCCTTAAATGCAAGCTGATTCAACACTCTGGAAAACAGCATGGAGGTTCCTCAAAAAGTTGAAAATAGAGCTACCCTACAACCCAGCAATCGCACTACTGGGTATTTACCCTAAAGATACAAATGTAGTGATCCGAAGGGGCACGTGCCCAAATGTTTATAGCAGCAATGTCCACAATAGCCAAACTATGGAAAGAACCTAGATGTCCATCAACAGATGAATGGATAAAGAAAAGGTGGTATATATACACAATGGAATACTATGCAGCCATCAAAAGAAATGAAATCTTGCCATTTGTGATTACATGGGTGGAACTAGAGGGCATTATACTTAGTGAAATAAGTCAATGAGAGAAAGACAATTATCATATGATCTCCCTGATATGAGGAAGTTTAGAGGCAATGTGGGGGGTTTGGGGGCTAGGAAAGCAATAAATGAAACAAGATGGGATCAGGAAGGAGACAAACCATAAGAGACTCTTAATCTCACAAAACAAACTGAGGGTTGCCGGGGGTAGGGGGCTAGGGAGAGGGTGGTGGGGTTATGGACATTGGGGAAGGTATGTGCTATAGTGAGTGCTGTGAAGTGGAAACCTGGCAATTCACATACCTGTACCTCTGGGGCTAATAATACATTATATGTTAATTAAAAATTTAAAAAATAATAAATAAATAAATAATAAAATAAAAAGGGATTACTTAAAAGAAAATATAACAAACCCACTTAAGTCCCCACCCAAGCTAATCAGTCACTTAATCAACAACTATGCATTGTCAGTGATATTCAGTTCCTTTTCATAGGGAAGAAGGTCATAGTCCTTTCTAGCCTGTTCTCTGCTCATACAGAAGAACATGTATATGTAAACAGGTGCCACACTGGGGAAAGGGGAAGTACCATATGACCAAGCCCTTTTTATGTTTTAAATACTGCAATAATGAGGTAAGTCTTATTATAATTGAAAGTCCTGGAGATGTTAAGAGACTTGCGCCAAGTCACACAACCAGTAGCTTTCAGGCTTGGGATTTGACCCTAGGTCTGTGAAGATTCCCAAACTCATGTTATTATCACTAAAGCATGGTGGGGGAGTCCCTGGATATGACTGAAATTTACCAGAGGGTAATTATTTCCCTCCAGGAAGTCAAAGAAGCCTTGGTAGAGTTGTTAGAGTTAGATCTGGTTGGGATTTAGATAGGGAGAGAAAATATGAGCACAGGGGAAGGGAAGATAGCTTGGTAAGGGAGCCAAGGTGTGAGTGAAAGATGGAGAGGGGGCCAGTGCTGTTGGTAGGGAAGGTTTATGCTGGTAAACACGGGGACATTTACTTCATGGCTCTAGATTTCCATGAAAGGCAGTCTAGAAATGCCAGCTGCCTTCCTGATACCCCTCCCCTCCCCAGCCCAGCCCAGTCTATATCTGTGAAGTCATTATTCTGGGCGCCTGAACCTGGGTTTGCACTGCCCCAGGTTCTGTGAACTAGGACAAAGTTTTGGTCTTGCTCTCTGTCCAAGCTCATACCGTTTTATATACATTTGGATCAGAAATCTGAACTGGCCTTTGTCTGAACACCAGTGACAGCCAAGCACCCAGCAAAATGGTACTTAATTGCTCCTTCAGGGTCCACTTAGAATAATAGCTGAGAACGGGTGTCCCAGGTGTCTCCCATTGGCAGTGACAAACTTTGCTGAAGATGAGTCACAAGTTCTTGGCAGGATTAGCTTAAATAGGGGAAGAAAGCTTTTTATCTGGACTGATCTTGTCCTAGATTGCATACTGCTTCAGTGTCACCATGTTTCCAACCTCAGTCATGACTGATGGCGAAAGGATGGCTATACATAAAATCCATTAGCTCCACAAAGGTGAAGAATTTTTTTCAAGGTAATTAAGAGTATTGTGAAGATGGCTCATTCTTTTGGGTGATATAAATGGATGAGAAACATTCTGCTCATAATTCTAAGTATGCTTAATTTTTATCATTAACTATTTATAAGACCTGATATTTTTCATTTAGCTGACCTACAATCATTAACATTTATAGATTTATCACTCTGTATTATTACTGTTTGATCACAAAATGAATAGGCTAACTAAGATGCAAAGACTGGCTGAGAGTTAGGGTTTGCATTCATGCCTCAATCATAATAGTAATCATAAAAATTCTTTGTTGATTTTTCTTTTTCTTGACTTTCTTTGGACATTCAATAAGGTGAGATTTAGTGGGACAACTAGCAAATTACATAGCAAAGAATTCTAGGCTGGAATCCCAAAGTCCTGGGACTAGATACTAGCTTTGTCACTAATACTCTGTGTGATTAGGGTAAATCACTTGGATGCCTCTGTGACTTTATAATAAATGGGTTGGACTAGGTTGTCTTCAAAGCATCTTTCATATTTAAACCCAAACATTTGAGATTTTGGCATTTTCTGATTTTTATTTTTCTGTTCTTAAAATATTTTTGCAATAGAAATATTTATCTTCATATGTAATAGATGAACATTGGATTAATTATATGGTGTCTGAAAATTCTCAAACTTCTTTAGAGATAAGAATAATAGAAGTAGTCAACTTCTCCATTATTGAGTACCTTACAAAAACAATAATTCTCCAGTTTTGAAATTATGAACAATAAATTGGAGCTAAGATAAAATTTCATTAAAAATAAAACATATTTCACATAAAATCCAACCTATCTTTATAAAAAACTAAGTGAAATGAACATTTTAATTTCAGGGATTTTAGGACACTTTGTGCTGTTTCGTTAAAGTAATCAAGTCATCCAAGATGCATTTTTATTTTTTTTTGAAACTTGAGGGCTGACGGGTCTGGTAAGCGTGGAAAATTATCACTATTTAACTGTCCTATCACCCCACATGTGGAGAGTCATGTAGTCTGCATGCAGTACATGTTTAAACTTGGCAATTGGTACCTGAAATCTTTTCCTTTTCCTTCACACCTTTGGAAATAATTCTGTAATGCTTGATGAGGATAAAAGCCAATGCCCTATGGACCTCAGGAGAGAAAGGATTTTTGTTATTTTCAGAAGAGGAAGTGACTGGCTGAAGTCCAACAGAGATTTTATGGTCATTCTCACAGAAAGAATCTTGGCTTCCAGATTCTTTGATCTTTCTGTTGACCAATTGGATGAGGAGACTGTCCACCTGCCGTGGAAATTATAGTGAGAGGGTAATTATCTGAGGGGTAATTTGTTCCCTGAATGTGAATCAGTTTGTTGACACTTCCTTGTGCTGAGCACCTGTTCAAAACTTCCATTTAGGTTTCAGTTATTTATTTTCTGTCCTCACTCTGGAGTTAAGAGAAAGACGGGGTATAAGGTTTCCTTCCTAATAGGTTCTTTTGGTACTCCAGTCATGCTGTGTCATCGACCTCAGTGTGATCGACTGCTCAGTGTTTGGTGATGGAGGTGTCTGTCTCCTCTTAGGTGTGGCTACAGCCTTAAGAGTCTCTGGCTTATAATCTGTGTGGCGGAGTGGACTGTGAGTGATGACTGGGGGGTGTCAGGTGGTTAGAATCCTAGGGAGGAAATCAGCGGTAAGTGGAGAAACCTTACAGGGGGACATCCATGGGGCAAATCCAACTCTGTCCCTTTTCAGCCTGCTTCAGCTTTTCAGTCTCACAGTGGTCCTTGGAGTTAAACCAAAGTCACCCACCAGACTATGTTGAGGAGCCAGTAAAGTTCCAGGAGAGCAAATAAAATCTCCAGATCTGCAGCCCGAGCTATACAAAAATAACATTCACTACTTTTGTCCCAAACAAATATGAAATAAGTTAAAACATATTGCATTTGTTATCTCCGGCAATTTGATGGGGCTGACCTGATACCTTGCTGCTGGGAAGATGCAGATGGAGTTCTGTCATTTGCATCAGCTTTGAACAGAATTTATACTAACACAGCCTATTGCTCTGAGTCAGAGAAATTTTATGCTCTTCTATTCAAAGAATCATCTTCACCTTACAAAGTGGCGACATGACTTGATCATAGGTGTTTAGTCATCTTGTATAAACCTTTTAACACTTCAGTGGCAAATATATTTATTGAAGTTTGACAAAAACCAGAATTCTTAATTGAAAATGCGCATCTTCCTTAAATGAACCCTTTTAATGAATAGAGAGTCGAAAAGAAGGGAAAAGCAAATGTGGTACCATGCTGATTTCATCTTAAACAGTACAGAATGTGCACTGTGTTGAGAATAGAAATCACTCTGCTTTTATTGCTACTGGACTGTTCCTTACTATTATTTCAACAAACGTATCTGGCGACCAAGAAGTGGTGCTCAGAGATGAATGAGGCAAATGCCTCAGTCTAAGAGGACCATACTGTGAAGTGAAGTGCAGTGGGTTCTAGGGTAGAAGTCAGTACAGAATCCTGAGGGGTCACAAAGGAGAGAGCTTTATCTTTATCTCTAGGGAAGGGATGTTAGAAAAGGTGAGAGATGGTGATAGACCTGGTTCATGAGAAAGAGAGCATTTCTGGCTGAGGGAGCTGCAAGAACAAAGCCACAAAATCTGGCCAGACTCGGGGGTCCTGGGTGTGGCTGGAACTTGGGCTTTGAGGAATGAGATGAGAGGGAAGACAATGTCTGGAGAGGAGGTGCATCCAAGGTACCAGCTGGGGGCATTTATTTTGTCAGACCTGACTTTTAGAAAGGTTTGTAAATGAAAAATCGGAAAATACAGAGAAGCAAAGACAAAGAAATGAAATCAAGGACAATGTATCCCCACTATTCAAATTCTGTACTGTCATTCACCTGTTGTTTTTTCTCCAGGTGTATATACAAACATAAGTTTTTTTTCTTAAACTCAACATGAGATCCCTTTGTATACACTACTTTTGAATTTTCTTTCTTTTTACTTTTGAATTTTCTTTGTTCTATTTTTATAAGCATCAGTAAAACCCTCCTAAAGCATCATTTTGATAGGTATAGAGCATTATGCTATATTAATACATCATAATATTCTGACCTTTTAAAGTATAGTTGCTTTTACATTTTCAGTATTACAAATAATGCTGTGATGACACCTTGAAGATGCTCTTAATTATTTCTTTAGGCTAAATTCCTAGAAGTGGAGGTTCTGGCTCATATTGAATATGAATTTTAAAAGGCCTGGCTCTTGGTACCCATGCTATTGTTCATCAAAACCAGGGTTTTCAAACTTTGCCAAATCATGCATAAAGATTGGATTGTTGATTTAACTTGCATTTCTTTGAGGTTGAATGATGCTTTATGAATTTAGTTGGCCATTTATACTTACCTTTTATGAGATAAATGTTCATGCCCTTTGCCTAATGTCCTATTGGCATGTTTCTCTTCCTTAATAAATCCCAGTACATCTGTATAATATTTCTCATGGATGATGTCAGGTATGAATCAAATGATAGCAGCCTGCTTTAGAATACCTCTCATTTCTCTCTTTAGCCTGGAAATCACATGAAGCTGTGGGTAGAGATTCACCTGATAGTCCTGGAAACCTCTCTCAGCCCAAGAACCATGAGTAACCAGACACTAGTAGCAGAATTTATCCTGCAGGGCTTTTCAGAGCACCCAGAATACCACGTGCTCTTATTCAGCTGTTTCCTCTCCCTCTACTCTGTGGCTCTCATAGGTAATATCCTCATCATTTTGGCCATCACCTTCAACCCTGGGCTTCATACCCCCATGTACTTTTTTCTGTTCAACTTGGCTACTATGGATATTATCTGCACCTCTTCCATCATGCCCAAAGCCCTGGAGGGTCTGATGTCAAAGGATAGCTCCATCTCTTACGGGGGCTGCATGGCCCAGCTCTATTTCCTCACATGGTCTGCATCCTCTGAGCTGCTGCTCCTCACGGTCATGGCCTATGACCGGTATGCAGCCATCTGCCATCCTCTGCATTACAGCACCACAATGAGCAAGGCATTCTGCTGCAAGCTGGCTACAGGTGTATGGGTGCTCTGTGCCTTCAACACAGCCATCCACACGGGGCTGATGCTACGGTTGAATTTCTGTGGCCCTAATGTCATTACCCATTTTTTCTGTGAGGTCCCTCCTCTGCTGCTTCTCTCCTGTAGCTCCACCTATGTGAACAGCATCATGATTGTCCTGGCTGATGCATTTTATGGCATATTGAACTTCCTGATGACCATCGTGTCATACGGCTTTATCATCTCTAGCATCCTCAAGATGCGGACTGCAGAGGGGAAGAAGAAAGCCTTTTCCACCTGCTCCTCCCACCTCATTGTGGTCTGCATGTATTATACTGCTGTCTTCTATGCCTACATAAGCCCAGTCTCCAGCTATAGTGCAGAAAAGAGCAAGTTGGCTGGTGTACTGTATACCATGTTGAGCCCTACGCTCAACCCCCTCATCTATACTTTGAGAAACAAGGAGGTCAAGGCAGCCCTCAGGAAGCTTTTCGCCTTCTCCGGAAATTAATTTCTGTCTTCTGAAGCTTTTGTTGGAGACTACATGTTGAAGTCCACAGTGGTTTCAGAGACTCTCCAATGAATAAGGTTTTGGAAACTACCACTAATGACTCAGTGTGGTTACTGATAGATTCTCTAATGACTTGAAGAGCCATTATTGTTATTCATCTTGCTTTCTTGTAATCTCGTAATTTTTATATTTTCTACATTTTGTAATGATTTAAAAAAATAAAAAACATTTAAATGAGCATTGAGTGATTAAAAACACATTACTCATTTGATAAAACAAAGCTCATTTGATCTGTATCCTTAGAAAATTCAGTTTAAGGGGTGCCTGGGTGGCTCAGTCATTAAGCGTCTGCCTTTGGCTCAGGTCATGATGCCAGGGTCCTGCGATGGAGCCCCACATTGGGCTCCTTGATTGACGGGAAGCCTGCTTCTCCCTCTCTACTCCCCCTGCTTGAATTCTCTCTCTGATGTCTCTCTCTGTCAAATAAATAAATAAAATATTTTTTCTAATTTTAATAATTTTTAAATTAACATATAGTGTATTATTAGCCCCAGGGGTACAGGTCTGTGAATGGCCAGGTTTACACACTTCACCATAGTACATACCTTCCCCAATGTCCCTAACCCCACCACCCTGTCCCTACCCACCTCCCCCAAGCAACCCTCAGTTTGTTTTGTGAGATTAAGAGCCTCTTGTGGTTTGTCTCCCTCCCGATCCCATCTTGTTTCATTTATTCTTTTCTTACCCACCAAACCCCTCACATTGCCTCTCAACTTCCTCATATCAGGGAGATCATATAATAAAATCTTTAAAAAATTTCAGTTTAAGAATATAGCAGCCACTTTGGAGAACAGTGTGGAGATTCCTCAAGAAATTAAAAATAGAGCTTCCCTATGACCCTGCAATTGCACTACTGGGTATTTACCCCAAGGATACAGATGTAGTGAAAAGAAGGGCCATTTGTACCCCAATGTTTATAGCAGCAATGACCACGGTTGCCAAACTGTGGAAAGAACCAAGATGCCCTTCAATGGATGAATGGATAAGGAAGATGTGGTCCATATACACTATGGAGTTTTATGCCTCCATCAGAAAGGACGAATACCCAACTTTTGTAGCAACATGGACGGGACTGGAGGAGATTATGCTAAGTGAAATAAGTCAAGCAGAGAGGGTCAAGTATCATATGGTTTCACTTATTTGTGGAGCATAACAAACAATATGGAGGACAAGGGTAGATGGAGAGGAGAAGGGAGTTGAGGGAAATTGGAAGGGGAGGTGAACCATGAGAGACTATGGACTCTGAAAAACAACCTGAGGGTTTCGAAGGGATGGGGGGTGGGAGGTTGGGGGAACCAGGTGGTGGGTACTAGGGAGGGCACGGATTGCATGGAGCACTGGGTGTGGTGAAAAAACAATGAATACTGTTACGTTGAAAAGAAATAAAACATTACAAAAAAATAAAAAAAAATGTATAGAGGGAACTGTATGCATTATTCGCTGGATTCCAATGTGTCTCTGAGCATTTTTTCCAAAAAATAAAATAACATTGGAATTGAAAAAAATATATAGCAGTATCCATGATGGTGAATATAAAAAGAAAAGACATAAAGAGTGTTGCGTTCCAGGGTATGGTGTGGATGTACAAAGATGAATGCAATGTAGAAGGAGCCCTGCACTGGTTGGGAAGATCTGGATTCATATTCAGACTTTCAGAGCACTCAACTCACTTCAGCTGTAGTTTCCTTCTAAGTGTAATGAGGAAAATAAATAACCCAGAGTTGCTGTCAAGACTGAATAAGAGAACTGAAGACAATGCTGTCAAGTGCTGTCTAAGCGTAAGATTTTATTGTGGTGGATTATTGCTGAGGGCAGGAGCAGCCCAGGAAGTCTGGATGTCACAGCCCCTCACCTCTGCCTGCCTCAGGGTGACATTTGTGGTGGCTAGCTGGAAAGGGTTGGTGGGGGTTAAGATGATCCAACGACACAGGAAGAGGCTGCAGGGATGGCAGTGGATTCAGCAAAGACACAGTGAGAAACAGCATTGAGATGGGTAAATAAAAAGCCATTCTGGTGGTTTCTGATATAGAGTGGATCCTGTTTATCTCAGGGATCCTCAGGCTCATGAGCGAGACCAGCTCTGCTCAGGAAAGGCCAGATGGAGTTCCTGATAGATCATCCACATTTCCTTAGTGGATTCTCTCCCAGCTTCCTAAAGCCTGTCATATTTCAGGCCCCAAACTTTTGTTCCTGCTCTTCAAATGCAAACAGTCCATTTTAGTTTTCAGATCACCTTCTTCCCTGTTCAGTGGAGCCCTGTGTCAGGTTCTGTCCCTCTGAGCCCTATGTGAGTAACTGGTCCTTCTCTCTGTGACCTCTAGGTCCAGGTCAGCACCCCTCCCTGCCAGAGTCCTGTCTTGCTTGGAGTTTATCTTCTCTAGATCATTCCTTTCTCTAGAAGATCTCTAGCTGCCTTCCTTTCCTTCAACAGTCTTGATACCTGACATTTTTTTTGGTGGCTCCTTTTACAGCAGCAAATTTGCTTTTCTTAGCCGAAACAGAGATGCAGCTCTTGCTTCTCAGATGTTATCTCTTAAAATTAGTCCTTGTGATTTCGTGTAGACAAACTCATGACGCCACAGGCATCCAGCAGGCAGCATTTTCTATGACAGGCTGATATGACTTCACATTATCAGTTCTTTGGTGAGCCACAGAAGGGAACTGTTAGAACTTCTGATTTACCCATTTCTCTGCTTTTTGTCTTTGATAGTGTCTATCAGTCAAGGGAGGCTCACCCTTTCTTCAGATGTTTCTCCAACCACAAGCCCTTACCCCTTTAGCCTCCCTGACCAAGCAGATCTTCTGTAAGTGTTCCACCAGATTAGTTCACCAACACCAACAGCCATATTTTGATAAAGGGTCTGGATGATGGAGATATGATATGGGCTGTGGTACATCCAGCTCCTCCTCCATGGAGGCTGCTTTATTTATTTATTTTTAAAGATTTTATTTATTCATTTTTCAGAGAGAGAGAGAGATCACAAGCAGGCAGAGCAGCAGGCAGAGAGAGGAGGGGGAAGCAGGCACCCTGCTCAGCAGAGAGCCTGATGCAGGGCTTGATCCCAGGACCCTGAGATCATGACCTGAGCCGAAGGCAGAGGTTTAACCTACTGAGCCACTCAGGCACCCCTGGAGGCTGCTTTATGAACTGAAGTCTTAGCCACATTCCTGTCCTTTGGCTCCAGACAATGAGGTACTTCTATTCTTGTATTTTATATTGGCTTTCCTTTTTCTTCAGTTTAGGGTTGACCTTTGGGTACCACTATACCAGAGTTTGTCAACTTTGACCTTGTTGATCATGGCAGGTGCTGTCCTGTACATCATAGTAAATTTAGCGGCATCCTTGGCCTCTACCAACTAGATGTCAGTAGAACCACTCCAGACAAGAATATCTCGACATTGCCCGATCTCCTTGGAGGTGAGGAGAGAGCAAAATCATCTCTGGGTGAGAACCACTGAGCTCCAACCAACCAGTCTCTCACACTTTTGGGATTTGTAGTCACTGGTGTGCCACTTCCACCACTGACTATTGCCTCTAGCCAAGGTAGCTTCTGTGTGTCAGGTCTGAGACTAAATACTGCCACAATTTATCTTTGGTTTTCCAGGAACACTGTAAGAGGCTAGGTGATACACCCAAGTTCTACAACGAGTGGGAGGTGGAGATAGGATTTCAGCTACAGCTCCATGAATCCAGAGCATATGCTCTTATCCACCAAAGCATATTAGAGCCTGTCATGGACTCCACCTTCTGCCACTGTCCACGGTTGGGAAAAGGGTCTTTGTTAACAAGCAGCAAACCTGCTGTAGCTCCTTCCAACCAGTGGGTTTGGAAGAGCAATCTTTTTGAAAGTGTTTTGAAATGGAGCAACTGGCCTCAGCAGAGGACACAGATTTAGATCCTAATAACTTTTTCTGTGGGGATACTGAATTGGTGCGGTGATGTCTATCACTTAACAGAGATGAGAGACCTGAGCCATTTCCCCAGATGTGATTTCTCAGAGGCCCGTTTGGCAGGGGCAGGCATTTATTCCAGAGAAAGGGATGCGTGAGATTACAGAAGCCCTGTCCCATTTAACTTCCCATCTCATGGAACAGATTCTTATGTTATCTTTTTAAATTTAATCTAAGATCCTCCTTTCTCTTAGGAGTTTGGAGGGGTTACTTTCATCAAAGACAAGCAAAAGGTATTTGTCCCACCTCATCTGGGAGCTACAGAGCCCAGAGACAGGGCTAGTCCTTTGTTTTCCACCAGCCACTGGAGTGAGCCCAGTAGCCTCCTTAAATCCATCAGCTAGGCACCATATTTTGGTCATACTATGTTGACAGCTCAGCTAGAGAGTACACCTGGCATTCTCTTATAGAAACATGAAATGAAGAGAGGGTCTGGGCTTTTGAAGACAGTACTTCCTTACATTGGCTTCATGTCAGATTTGAGGACCAAGTCATGATTAGTTCTTGCTTTGCCTTTTTTTGGGGGGGTGGTAAGCAAACCTCAGGACTTCAGTGGGCTGGGATTTCCCATACATCTGCATCTGAATCTATTGGTAGTATGATGCTGAGTTGATCTACTGTCATGTGCTCCCACATGTTGCCTTTTCCACCTTCAACACTTGTACTCTTCTACAGGCCATGGTAGACTTGTACAGGTTATGATATGCTTATGAGAAGAATGAGACCTATCAGAATACTTCATTTTTCTGGATTATAATGAATTATGGTGATTGGGTAGCCCCATAAATGTGTGCTTTCTAAAACAAAACTGTCATCCATGTTTCCTGTATTGGACAGTGGAAAAACTCAGAGACCGAATTATAATCCATTCTCCACTCAGATTCCTTGGGATGCTAATTAATCTACATAGCATAACTTTTGTGTGGGTCTACATGCCAGGAAACACAACCACATTCTTCTGCTTCCCTCTGTGCTAGGATAGCTGCTTGAGCTAGTCTAGATGGGGAGGTCTTGAGTTGCTTGGGCAACAGCTGGCTCATTATTAACCTATTATCTCTCAGCGCCAACCCCAGCTCTGGAACTCTGAGCCAGGGGTTCTGCAAACCATGTTTCACCTTTGCAGAAGGATTTCTGTTAGTCTCTGCCCAGAGGGAGCCCTAGAGAAAGACTGAGCTGCTAGAGGCAGAAGGGACTTGTTCTGTTCCACTTGTTTCCTGTTTTTGTCAGCATTGCTGTAATGTTCTTTCTTTAACTCTGCAGCAGTGATTGGGCCCAGGGGCAGCAGCTGGCTGCTGTTTTCACACTTGCAGGAGTACCGTTATTAGCCCCCACAGAAACAAGTGTCCTGTGGTCAGGACAAGCTTTGCCTACTTAGATGTTTGAATCCCAGCTCAGCAGGAGCTCTCTCCTTCAAGATCCTGAGGAAGCAGCACTCTCTGAGGAGTGCCTATGCCTCAGGGGCCTGAGTCCTAGCTCCATAGAATCTCTTCACACCACAGGAAGACCAGGGCTACCCAGGAAACACACACCCAACAGAGATCTCTGACTTAGCTCAGTGGAATTCCTTCTCTGGGCTTCTCAGTTACAACAGCCTTAATCTCTGTCTTGGTTCCTCCAGTCCTAGGAGATGAGGCTTTCTTCTGCACTTGCTGTCTCTGTATCACCTCAGTGTTTGCTTCATGCCCTTTTGGTCCACCAAAACTTGTCTAACCAGTTCCTACTTTAAATCTTCTCTGTAAAGTTGTGTGATACTGTTTCTGTTTCCCAACTTGGACATTGATGTAGGCTTCCATTCAGTGGATGTTTGCTTTAATGATGTTTCTGCTGCTGCTCCTATCGTCTCCAGCAGGAATGCTTCAGACTCTGACAGATCTAAGCCATACTCCATCAATTTCTGTCTCAGACATTTGACAGATGATCAAGGGCCAGAGTCTATCCTGCCCCAGGAGCTAGGAGACCGTAATTCTGATTTTGTTGACATTTCTGATGACCTTAGGTGGTATTTGTTATAAGAGTTAAGAATTTTTTCAGGCTTCCTCTTACAGATTTCAGGATCTTTTTGAAAAGAGGTCAACATGTTCCTCATTGCACAACTGGACTGGAGAGAAATCTCTTTGAATGCTCTAGAGGACTTTCTCCTGACATCATTCATAGTTTCAGAGCTTTTATTTTATTCTTTGTTCTTGGGTGGAGTGTTCTATAATTGTTGATTAGAAACTGATAGTTGGTGGTGTTGAGTTTTTCTACATCTTAATGATTTTTTTGGCTACTTGTTTTATTAATTGTTGAGAGAGGGACAGTGAAGTATCCAAATGTAATTGTTGACTATCTTTTTTTGCCTTTCAGTTCTATCAGTTTTTACTTTACACATTTTGCAGGTCTCTTGTTTGGTGCACATACCTAGGATCGCTGTATCTTCTTGGTGGATTGATGCTGTCATCATTGTGTAATGTCCCTCTCTGATTTTGGTTATTTTTATTGCTATGAAGTCTAGTTAGTCTGATATTAATATAGCCACTCCTGTCTTCATTTGATAAATATTTGTGTGAAAATCTTTTCCCATCCACTTACTTTCAAACAGCCTCTATTGTTATATTCAAAGTGAGTGTTTATAGACATCATATAGTTGGGTTATGATTTTCAGTCTATTTTATCTATATTTCTTTCAATTGGTATAGCTAGACCATTCACATTTTGATGTCTTAGGGGTTAAGTCCACCATTTTACATTTTTGTTTTCTGTTTGTTTTTTATTTCCATATTTTCTTTTTCCTGCCTTCATATGGGTTACTCGAACATTTTATAATAATTCAATTTTGATTTATCTATAATGCTTTTAAGTGTATGTATTTGCATAGCAGTTTTAGTGGTTGCTCTGGATATCATTTCCTTTCTGTTCAGAGAACTTCTGTTCATTCTTTTAAGATAGGTACACTGGTGAGAAATTCTTACAGTTTTCCTTCATCTGAGAGTGTCTTTATTTCCCCTTCATTCCTGAAGGATATTTTTACTAGATGTAGGATTCTATATATTGGCGATACTTTTCTTTCAGCGCTTGAAAAAAATATTGTGCTACTTCTTTCTGGCCCTCATGGTTTCTGATGAGAAATTTACTGTCATTTGAATTGTTCTTTCCCATGGGTAATGTGTTGTTTCTTTCTTGCTGCTTTAAAATTTTTTCTTTCTCTTCAGTTACCAGAAGTTTGAATATGATGTGTCTTGATGTGGATTTCTTTGGATTTATACTATTTAGAATTTATTCAGCTCCTTGGATTTGTAAGTTATATTGCTTGCCAAATTTGAGAAGTTTTCAGGCTTTGTTTCTTCCAAGTCCTTTTTCAGCCCCACTCTTTTTCTTTTCTTTTTCAGACTCTAGTGACACAAATGTTAGATCTTTTGTTATAGTTCCACAGATCCAGGAGGCTGTATCTTTTTTTTTTTTTTTCCAGTTTGTTTTCTTTTTGTTGTTCGTTTGGGTAATTTCTGTTATTCTTTCTTCAGTTCATTGATTTTTCCCTTTATCTCCTGCATTCTGCTGTTGACCTCATCCACTGAATTTAAGGAAAAAGTTAATTATGATATTTTTCAGTTCCAAAATTTCCATTTTGTTCCTCTTTATGCCTTTTATTTCTTAGCTGGAAATTTCTATTTTTAAATTTGTTCCAAGCATGCTTGTAATTGGTCATTGAAGCATTTTGTGATGGCTATTTCAAACTCTGTCAAATAATTGTAATATCTCTCGCATCTTGATATTGGTGTCCATTGATTGTCTTTTTTTCATTCAAGTTGAACTCTTCCTTGTTCTTGGTGTGAAAGGTTATTATCAACTGAAACCTGGGCATTTAGCTCTTTTTTAAACTTGGTGTTTTGTCTGGTGTTCTTTGACCCTGCTCTTGGAGATTAAGGGAGAGCTTTACTTTATTACCACAGGTGGGGCTCTAAATTCCTCCACTTGAGCTTTCAACTCCACCTAGCACTATGAAGTTGGGACTTTATAAAATCTGGGAGGATTATATGCAGTCTATCTTTGAAGACTTTTATGGAGGACAATAGACATTTGGGAGTCCATATTATTGTATTTGCATATATAATGAAAGGGTAGGTATGATTTTTGTATTATAATTTTCTGTTTCCAGCAATGCCCAATTAGTAGCCACCGGGGATCCTAGAGAGACATTGATCTCTAACTAGCTATGTTCTATATTCTAATGAGATCTGGTGTGTCTGGGATTTGCCCACTGGTCCTGGTGGATCCTGAGTGGTGTCAAGAGACTCCTACGCTAAGAATATGATGGGCAGAATTAATTTCACTTTTATCTCAGCTTCCAATGACATGCATATTCTCCTCAACCTAGAGAAGTCAGGAAGTGGAAATGCATTTTACCTACCCTGGAATGCATTTAAGAAGCATACTATTAGAAGGGACCAATTTGAGTGAGGAGGTTAATGTCTTCCACTATGCCCTGGAGCATTTGCCAACAAGCAGGGTCTCTTGCTGGTGGTGGCTAATGCAGGAGCAGAATGGGAGTTTGGGGAACCTAGAGCCTGCAAGGAAGGTATAAAAGTTTTTTGGAATTCCAGATTAACTTACTCTCAGATTCCAGTAGAGCACTAGGGACTTTATGTATGTATGTAATCCTTTCTTTTCCAGGATTTCCAGGATTTCATCAGGCCAGACTGCCATGGAACTTTCACTTTTCCCCAATTTTGGAAAGTTCTGATTTCATATGAAGAAGCATGTTTGGGACACATGATGCACATTTTGAACATTTCTCTAGGACAAATTAGGGTCATTTCAAACGCAAGTGCTCTCCCCGACACCCCCCCGCCCCCAACACACACATTTCTAAGTGCCTAGATCAGCATTTTGGCTTATTGAGAGAGTGAAAGAGAGGGAGACTGAGTTCTGCTTATTGTGAACTACATTTGGGTGAGTACATGGCTGTAGTGTGATTGGCTTATTTTGCTGTTTATTTATTGTGAATTGAACCAGGGTCTGTTTCTCTTCAAGCTGATTTAACATACTTAAAAGAGTGGGGCTTGACTAAGTCACCCAGCCAGTTTAGAGATCTGAGATGAACCCTAGTTGACCAGAGTGACAAAAGCTCACATAGAGAAGTTTATGGATTTAAACGGTAACAGAGAATATTTTATTTAAGTGGACAATATAAGAGAGAATGAATCAGAAAATAATTGCTGGGGCACCTGGGTGGCTCAGTTGTTAAGTGTCTGCCTTCAGCTCAGGTCATGATTCCAGGGTCCTGGGATGGAGCCCCTCGTCAGGCTCCCGGCTCTGCAGGTAGCCTTCTTCTCCCTCCCCTACTCCCTCTGCTTGTGTTGCCTCTCTGGCTGTCTCTCTCCCTGTCAAAGAAATAAATAAAATCTTAAAAAAAAAAAAAAAGAATTGCCAGAGTCAAGGCATGCAATTTCTCTTTCTATCATCAGGCTAGTATCTCCTAAATGTATGGACTGAGAGAGTCAGAAGATAGTCTACCTTAGATGGACGACTTAACACAGGAGGAAGGGAAAACTCTCCTCTCATACTGACTAGTCTCAAGCTCCATAGGAAAATGGCTGATGTGTGTCTCCAACAATATAATTAGTGTCCATCTGCTACTGTAGTGCTCTCTCACTTTAGAGGGCAGCACCTGGAACCAAAGGAAGTTTTCCTTCAGGTGATGTTATGACTTCAAATATGGATGACAAATCCTAAGGATATCATTGGGGAATATTTTTTTGTGGAATGACCTACTCATGACAATAAGTTTTTTTTTAAAGGCTACAATTTTCCTTTTACAATATGTACCCTGTGAATGCATGATATGAATGGTACCTTATAACTAATGATCAGATATATTACTAAAAGAAGAATTTTTTTTCTGCTTGTCAATAGACTATAGAATGACTAACACTGTTAAAATTACATTATTCTTTATGAAAACTTATAGCCACACGCACAGTTCTTTTTTTATAATTTAACATAAATATATTCATAGATAAAAATTTACTTTTACTTAAGTGCAACAATTAGACGTAAAATGTAATGCCTAAAATAGTAGAAAAATCCAGTCACCGTGATTACACAATTTTATTTTATTTTTATTTTTTCCACTCTGAAAAAAAGTTTTTTGATTAAAGTATAGTTGACACACAATGTTACATTAGTTTTAGGTATACAATCTAGTGATTCAACAACTCTATATGTTATGCTATGCTCCCCACAAGTTTAGCAACGTCTGTCACCATACAACACTATTACAATACCATTGATTGTATTTTCTATGCTATACCTATTTTTTTTTAAGAATTTATTTATTAGAAGGGAGTTGAGGGGAATTGGAAGGGGAGGTGAACCATGAGAGACTATGGGTCTGAAAAACAACCTGAGGGTTTCGAAGGGGCGGTGGTTGGGAGGTTGGGAGAACCAAGTGGTGGGTACTAGGGAGGACACGGATTGCATGGAGCACTGGGTGTGGTGAAAAAACAATGGATACTGTTACGCTGAAAAGAAATAAAACATTACCAAAAAAAAGAATTTATTTATTTATTTGACAAGGAGGGAGAGATCACAAGTAGACAGAGAGGCAGGCAGAGAGAGGGGGGAAGGCAGGCTCCCTGCCGAACAGAGAGCCCGATGTGGGGCTTGACCCCAGGACCCTGAGATCATGACCTGAGCCGAAGGCAGAGGCTTAACCCACTGAGCCACCCAGGTGCCCCTCTATGCTATACCTTTCATCCCTGTGACTTATTCATTCCATAACTGGAAGCCTGTACCTGCCCTCCACCATTTGCCTACACTGTTTTATGTGTTTAATAAAATAAAGTTCTTCATTCTTTAGTCATGAAACTCTACAACATAGCTCATAGAATTGAAGAAATGGAAAGTCAGTGATGGAGCATGCAAGAAACCAGACAGAAGTTCAGGAATTCACCCTGGAGGGCTTTCCTAATGTCCAGCACCTTGGAAAGGTTCTCTTCATGGTGCATCTGTTGGCATACCTGACCTCCATCATGGGAAACATACTCATAATCACCATCACCTGGGTTGACCATCGTCTCCAGACACCCATGTACTTCTTCCTTAGCAGTTTCTCCTTTTTTGAATGCTGTTTTATAACCACTGTTATTCCAAAATTGCTGGCCATCTTTCTGTCAGGAAAGCAATCAATATCCTTTGCTGCCTGCTTCACACAAGCCTTTGTCTTTCTTTTCCTGGGAACAACTGTTTTCTTCCTTATGGCTGTTTTATCCCTAGATCGGTACTTGGCCATTTGCAAACCTCTGTATTACCCAACCATCATGAACCCAAGGATGTGTTTCCTTCTAGTCATGGCCTGTTTAGCTTTGGGCTTTGTCCTCATGGTGGTTCCAGTTATAATGCTTTCCCAGTCATCCTTCTGTGGCCCCCATGTCATCCCTCACTTCTTCTGTGATTTTGGGCCCCTGATTCATCTCTCTTGTTCTGATACCAGATCTACTGAATTGTTGGCCTTTGTCCTTGCTTTGGTTATCCTTTTGACATCCCTTATCATAACCATCATTGCATACAGCAACATAGTAGTGACAATCATGAGACTACCATCAGCCAAGGAGCAGCAGAAAGCTTTCTCTACCTGTTCCTCTCACCTCATTGTCCTCTTTCTGATGTATGGCAGCTGTGTGTTTATATATGTGAAACCAAAGCAAACGAACAGGCTGGACTCCAACAGAGAGGCTGCCCTTGTGAACACAGTGGTGACCCCATTGCTCAACCCTGTCATCTATACTCTGCGGAACAAGCAGGTCCACCAGGCTCTGAGGAATGCTCTGTCCAGGGTTAGATTGCAAAAATAGAACCACAGACTGTCAGAAGAGAATTTCCTTTCTCCATCTAATTCAATATCCCTCCTATTTCTGGAATCTCCTATATAGACTTGCAAATGTGTTTTTAGGGGTTATGCTTGTTTATTCTTAGGATAGGGGCCAATTTATTTTATAATCCAATATACTCCCTACTTGAAAGCTCTAACATTCTTTTTTATATTAAGATGAAATTATCTTCCCAGATCTGTTCACAGTTTTAGCTCAATAGGATTAAACAAATTTTAATGAGCAGCTTCATATACATGGTTCTGTTTGATGCATGTGGAATCTCAAAGTTGGAAAGGTGTGTTTTCAAGTGTCTACTTGTGGTAAGTGCATGGAGATGAAAAATGAATTCACAAGAATTAAGATTATCAAACTGGTTCAAGGATAGATGAAACATGGTCTCACTATATTGATTTTTGAAGGACATATATGTATATGTAACTGTCATGATATTAAAACATTACTCAAAATGACTCAACGCAATTGTTTTCAATGGTGCATAGTTTTTTTAAAATGATTTTATTTATTTATTTGACAGACAGAGATCACAAGTAGCAGAGAGGCAGGCAGAGAGATATGGAGAAGCAGGCTCCCTGTTGAGCAGAGAGCCCAATGCAGGGCTCGATCCCAGGACCCTAGGATCATGACCTGAGCTGAAGGCAGAGGCTTTGACCCACTGAGCCACTCAGGTGCCCTGGTGCATAGTTTTTATATAAATAGAATACAAATCTTTATGATTCTAGTTCCCACTATAATGAAGACACATAAGTATCTCTGGTTGAAATCAAAAGTTCCCATTGGTTTTACTGGTTTGCCAGGTTGATTTCAGTACTAAACACCTGATGACGAGTACCACAGGAAAAGAAGCATTATCAGTTCTAGGACAAGAAATTGAGTAGTTAAGATTGTCTCTCTACTATAGGAAATTTAAATGAACTGGGATGAATCTATTCATAGGTAGAAAGGAGTCTAATGGTGACTGTAGAGTCTTTCCAAATAAATCTATAAACAAGTATCTTTATTTGTGGAATGAGAAGTTTGATGTGATAATCTCTGAGTGTCCACTGTTAGTACTAGTGTGAAATAACTCTATTGCTGCCAAACATGACATGGAGACACACTGTAATAGAAATACAATTTGAGCCTAGAAGAGTGAAAATGATGAGATGTTTTTGTTTGTTTGTTTTAGTCCTTTTTAAAATTTTGAGTGTGTTCACAGATGACATTTTTTAAAACTTAAATTCAAGTTAGTTAACACATGGTATATTATTAGTTTCAGGAGTAGACTTTAGTGATTCATCAGTTCACTATAACACCCAGTGCTCATTACATCAAGTGCCCTCCTTAATGCCCATCATCCAATTACCCCATCCTCCACCCACCTCCCCTCCTGCAACCCTGTTTTTTTTTCCTATAGTGAGAGTCTCTTATGGTTTGCCTCTCTCTCTTTCATGTGTTTGTTGGTCATGTATATGTCTTCCTTGGAAAATTTTTTATCCAGGTCATGAATATTAAAATTAGATTATTTGAATTTTTTGGATCTTTAAGGTTTTTTTTTTTTTAAAGATTTTGTTTATTTATTTGACAGAGAGAGATCACAAGTAGGCAGAGAGGCAGGCAGAGAGAGAGGAGGAAGCATGCTCCCTGCTGAGCAGAGTGCCTGATGCAGGACTTGATCCCAGGACCCTGAGATCATGACCTGAGCCAAAGGCAGAGGCTTAACCCACTAAGCCACCCAGGTGCCCCTAAGGTTTTTATTTTTTTTAAATATTTTGGATATTAACCCTTTATTAGATATATTAGATAGGTATTTTTGAATATCTTCTACTCAGTAGGTTGCCTTTTTGTTTGTTGATGGTTTCCTTCACTGTGCAAATGATATTTTAGTGAAATATTTTAGTGGAATATTTAGTGGGATATTTTAGTGGGAGAATTACAACTGTAATTTAGTTATTCAAGATTTTCATAGGAAAGGATAGATTTGGACACAAAATACTGTAAGAAAAATCCTGGATCTGGTGTTTGTTGGCATGGGTTGCTTAATGGCCACTCTGATGTTCTGGTCTGATTATTCTGTGATTGCAAGCATAATAATTGACCGTGTTATGAAGATTTCTGGCACGCAGTTATGTAAGAATTTGAAGAATATATTTTACTCTACTAACAGAACATTGTGCATGTATAAAGATTTCCATGTACTTTTTTGTGTAGGCTTATCTCTTTTTCTGACATTTGGGATATTCCCTTTGCTCAAGTTATCACATTGTCAATGATTTTTCCCAGGATGCACAATGAATAGTGTGGCTCTTGGCAGCAGGGTCTCCCTATAGGAGTGCCTATGGCGATGGAGACTGGTGATGGCAGTTGGGCTCGGGCATGCGGGTGCACAGCTATGGGAGCGGCCTGAAGGTGAGCCCAAGCTAGTGGCAGGAGTCAGGGCCAAATCTGGGGCCACACACAGCTAATCCAAACTACATAAAGAACTGATACAAACCAATAATAAAAAACACAATCTAAATAAAATAATGGGCAAATGACCTGAATAGACATTTTTTCCAAAGAAGACATACAAATAACCAATAGGTATATGAAAAGATTTTCAGCATCATTAATCATCAGATAAATACAAATCAAAACCACAATGAGATATTTATTATTTCACACTTAGGGTAGAATGGCTATTATCCAAAAAATTAAAGGGTAAGAAGTATTGGCAAAGATGTGGAGAAAAGGGAACTTTTGTATGTTGTTGATGAGAATCTAAATTGATGCAGTCATTGTGGAAAACAATATGGAGTTTCCTCAAAGATTTAAAATAGGAGGCAACCCAAGTGTCCATCTATAGATGAATGGAAAAAGAAGATGTGATATAAAAAAAGAAGAAGAAGAAGACGTGATATATATATATATCACATACCACAAATGTATATACATACATACAATGGAATACTCAGCCACAAAAAAAGATTGAAATCTTGTCATTTGAGGCAGCAGGGATGAGCTAGGGGGTAGAATTTAGTGATTCATCAGTTGCATATAACACCCAGTGCTCATTACATCAAGTGCCCTCCTTAGTGCCCATCACCCAGTTATGGGGAAGGTATAATGCTAAGTGAAATGAGTCATTCAAAGAAAGATAGATACCATATGATTTCATTTATATGTGGAATTTAAGAAACAAAACAAATGAACAAAGAGACAAAAAAACAGACTTTTAAATATGGAGAACAAGCTGGTGATTGCTGGTGGGGACGTAGGTGGGGGGATTGGTGAAATAGGTGATGGGGATTAAGAGTACATTTTCATGACGAGCACTGAGTGATGTATAGAATTATTGAATCACTATATTGTATACCTGGAACTAATATAATACTGTATAAAATTATATTTGACTAAAAAATGGTTTAAAAGTTAGATATAAAAAAATAAACCTACCATACGATCCAACTATCCTATTTCTGGATATATATCCAAAGGAGTTGAAGTGAAGATATTGAAGAGATATCTGTACTCCTGCGTTCACTGCAGCGTTATTCACTATAGCCAAGATACAGAAGCAACACAAATGTCCATTGATGGATGAATGGAAAAGAAAATGTGGTATATACATAATGGACTATTATTATTTATCTTTCTCTGACTTATTTCACTTTGCATAATGTCCTCTAGGACCATCCATGTTGTCAGAAATGTCAGGATTTCATTCTTTCTTATGGCTTAATAATAATACATTATATACACATATACACATACACATATTATGTTAATATAATGTGAATGTATTATATATATTTATTACATACACACAGTATATATGTATACATAATGTATAATGTATACATATTATATATAATGTAAGCATATATACCTGTTATACACACACACACACACACACACACACACACACACATAATGTCCTTTTTACCCATTCATCCACTGATGGCTGTTTTTATATATTGGCTATTGTAACTAATGCTGTGCTAAACATGGTAGTGCAGATATCTTTCAACGTCCTGTTTTCATTTCCTTTGGATATATGCTCAGAAGTAGAATTTCTGGATCATATGATATTTCTATTTTTAATTTTTTGAGGAACCTCCATATTGTTTTCCATAGTGGCTGAACCAATTTACAGAGAATGTGTTCAATTAAAAATGACTTACAAGACCAATGTGATAATATGGAACATTTTAAATTCTCATGCATTGTTATTGAGAGCCTAAATCCAATTTGGGAACTTGTTTTGCGATTTCTTGTAGTGCCAAGACCTATTCTATAATTAATTAAGTACTTTTACTCCAAGCCAAGAGAATCTTTACTCCAATCTCAAGAGAAATGAATGCTGTCTTCAAAAAGACTTGTAGAAGAATATTCATAATGTCTTTATTAATGGTAGCCCTAAACTGGAAAGGACATAAATGTCCTTCAGTGGGAGAATGGAAAATGGTGATATACATAGATAATGACCTACTACAAAGCAATACAAAAGAATTAATCATTGGTTCATGTGACAGCATGGATAACTCTGAGGAATCTGAGGAAAAATAAAGCCAGACATATGCTGTGTTCCATTTAAATGAATTTCAAGAGGTGGCAAAAGTAAATTTCGATGACAGAAATTAGGGTAGTTCTTTAGTTGTTTTCTCTTGGTGTGGACTATTGACTGGGACGGGGCACAAGGACACTTGTGATGAGGTGGGAATATTCTATGGTTTGGGCAGTGGTTACTTGGATGTTTACATATGTAGAAAATCATCAACTTATAATTAAAATTTGTGCATTTTACAGTGTATAAATTATACCTCATTAAAGAAAATACCAGGTTAAAAAGGAAAAGAAGTGAGGGCAATTGTAAAACATTCTTTCTGATGCCTAAGCTTGTCTTTTTTTACATATGTAATTTAGGACTTTGTAAATTTTGCAACGCTAGGGCACTCATGGCAAATAACACCTTTGAGGACTTGTACAAAAGACTGCATAGGGTCTTGAGAATGGTGATAGTATGCTACCATATACAGTGAAATGGTAATTAGGATATGTTTCTGCTGAAATTTCTAATTTCCAAATATGAACAATTAAATGTCCTCTGGGACTCTGTTGTGATTTAAGTTTGTGTTCCCTTTTTTTGGTACTCCTCTAATGAATCTAATGAATCTTGAATATTCCAGAGGTTTGTCCTTTTGAACACTGTGGGTCCTCATGAGGGATGGTAAATAACTCTGTGGTAAATATATCATCAGGGCACTTGAATATAATCTCATTTATGACTTCAATGATTTCACCTACTCTGAAAGGTGGGAAGCAACTAGTTGATAAGAAAGTGACTAGCAACAGGGTCCAAAGGAAAGTAACGTTTGTTGTTTCTACTTCCTGACTCTCTTCTGTTTTGGATGCACAACCCACCAGATTTGATGTTCATGATGGACTGTGTCATTGTATCCCATAGAATGGATATAAATTTGTTCAGGAATTTTAAATGGTTACATCAGCATATTCTTGTGCATATTTACAGCAGTTCCTATTGTCTTGATCTAGGATTTATCATTCCAATTGCCATAGGGGAAAACTATGACTGCTAATCTTCCAGAGTTTAGAAATCCCTGTCTTCCATGAAAAAACAATTAGCCTTAATAATTTCCTATTAATTTAAGACATAGGCATTCATTGATTTCTTTAAAAGTTCCCAAAAGTTCACCTCCCCTTTCCATTAGCTTTGAAGAAAGATCCTGGTTTGTTGGAAGAAAAAAGCAGCCCGTTGTCAAAGAAGGTGTTTCCTGTGAGCTGCGTCTTGGTGAGTACATGACCATGGGAATAACTTGCAATCTAATAAGTCAAATATTTAAAGCAAAGAGTGGTTATGTTTAAGTTTGTATTGCGGATCATCGATAGTTAATATAATAGTTTTAACTAAGTCAAAGAATTAAGAAAGAACACAATTTAATTATGGTGACTTACTAGAGCACTGATTTCCAACATATGCCTGAATCCTTTCCCAAAGATTACACGACAATTCATTCAGCTTCCAGATAGGCACTGGCATTTTTTAAAAAACAAATGTTCCTTGGGTGCCTGGGTGGCTCAGTTGGTTAAGCGTCTGCCTTCAGCTCAGGTCATGATCCCAGGGTCTTGGGATTGATCCCCACATTGGGCTCCCTGCTCAGCAGGGATTCTTCTTCTCTCTCTGTGCTCCCATGCTCTCTCATTCTCTCTCTCAAATAAATAAATAAATCTTAAAAAAAAGAAAAAATGAATGTTCCTATAGTGATTGCAATGAGAATATATTTATAATTCCACCACACTAAAATTTTCTAGTGTAACAAAAATATTCCCAGAAAACAATGTTGAAAGGTAATATGACTAATAGCAGAAAGAAAATCTTCTGTTCTGCCGGGTGTGTAGAGTGAGAGGGAAACTGATGCACATTTAAAAGTTTTCTCATTGATTCTGAACAACCAAGTCATGCAACCATCTCTCACTCCCATTTTTAGACATCGCTTCTTTTAAACCCAAGGACTGGGTAGTTATGAGATACTGTGATAAACTAGATTTCCTGCTCAGTCTTAAAGTTTTGGGTCAAGAACTCAGGGTGAGCCAACTTTGGGAAAATAACTGGTTTGGAACATGCTAATAGGAAAACGGCTCCCTCCCCCACACTTTCTTTTTCTACAGTGCTTTGGAGGGCTTTATATATTGCATATGCTACCTGAAATATAGAAATTAACATTGTGACCCCATAAAAATATTCTGTGGGATGACAGCCTTCACTGTTATCTGTTGTTTTTAATTGTTATTTGCAAATAATTTTTATTTTACATTGTTTACCTTATGGACTATTATTCAAATATATGCTAGAAAAGTTAAGTTGCACATTAAAAATTATTCTCAAAAATAAACAATAAACCTTCAATTTTTACAATTTAATAATAGACGAATTTCAAAATAATTTATAATATAACATTTAAATTATATAAAATGATTCCTCATTCAGAATTGTAGCTGCAACTAGTATTTATTGATTTTTAATAGTGGCCATCAATTAAATTTTTATTCTTTGGTGGTGGCATTTTCTATTTGAAAGATCCAGCAGAGTTGATGATAGAGAAATGGAGATCACTATGGAGGTGAGGAATGAGACAACAATCCAAGAATTCATTCTGGAAGGGTTTCCTGCCATCCAGGACCTAGGGAATATCTTCTTCCTGGTTCATCTGCTGGCATACCTGGCCTCTATCACAGGAAATGTGGTGATCATCACCATCACTTGGGTTGACCATCGCCTCCAGACACCAATGTATATTTTACTCAGCACGTTCTCCTTCTCTGAATGCTGTTTTATCACCTCGGTTATTCCTAAACTGCTGTCTATCTTCCTGTTGGGAAGGCAACCAATTTCCTTTACTGCTTGTCTCATACAAGCCTTTTCTTTTTTATTTTTTGGTTCAATAATTTTCTTCCTCATGGCAGTGATGTCTCTGGATCGGTATGTGGCCATTTGCAAGCCTCTGCATTACCCGACCATCATGAACCTGAAGACTTGCTTCCTCCTGGTCACTGCCTGCTTCTCTTTGGCCTTCCCTCTCATCACTGGGCTGGTAGTGAAGGTTTTCCAGTTATCCTTCTGTGGTCCCCATGTCATCCCCCACTTTCTCTGTGACCTTGGCCCCCTGATTCATCTCTCCTGCTCTGACACCAGACCTACTGAAATGTTGGCTTTTGTCCTCGCTTTGTTTATCCTTATAACATCTCTTATCATAACCATCATTGCGTACAGCAACATAGTAGTCACAATCCTGCGACTCCCATCAGCCAAGGAGAAACAGAGAGCTTTCTCCACCTGCTCCTCTCACCTCCTTGTCCTCTCTCTAATGTACGGCAGCTGTGTGTTTATATACGTGAAACCAAAGCAAACAAATAGGCTGGACTCCAACAGGGAGGCTGCCCTTGTGAACACGGTGGTGACCCCTCTGCTGAATCCTGTCATCTACACTCTACGGAACAAGCAGGTCCGCCAGGCTCTGAGGGATGCTCTATTGAGATTGAGGTTACAGAAACAGAGCTTTGGAGGGTAAGTGGAACTTCTTGGTCTTCTAGTTCAATTTCCCACGATTGCAGAAATATTTTCTATAGAATTCTACATATGGTGATCTAGTTTATGCTAATTTTCATCCAGCTGGGTACAATATTACTTTGCAATACAATACTTTTCACTCTTTGAAAATTCCTCTGAGTTCTCTGTAACATGCTGAAGAATATCTTCCTTGATTTTCTACTCAGTGGTCTTTCATGAATTCAATTCACACAACATTTATGGAGAGCCCAGTATACATAAATCAATAATACAAAGTCTTTAAGAATAAAAAAGTTGTCAATCAGATAATAATAATTACTATTCATGGTACATTCTTATGCTTGAGTTTTCTGATACTAAGAAAGGATAGAAACCATCATGATTTTATGCATTCAGGGTTTGAAATTTTAGAAGTAAATTGTTCTGAAATTATATAATGTCATAATATTATAGCCAAGTGAAAAATAAGGTATTTAATTAATTGGATCTTTTATGTAAATGAACCAACAGTAAGCTTATTTTCTCTTTGGGTCTATTGGTTTTACAGGTGTAAATAGCTCAGTATAACTCCAGGTGGTTAGGATTTATCTAATTTATCAACAAAATTGTTTTTAACTTTCTTAAAATAGAAATAAAATGCAAAATTTTAAAAAGTTTTAAAAAGATTTTATTTATTTATTTGAAAGAGAGAGACAGAAATAGTGAGAGAGAGCATGAGTCAGAAAGGGAGGGAGAAGCAGGCTCTCCGCCAAGTAGGGATCCCATTGCGGGACTCGATCCCCGAATGCTGGGATCATGACCTGAGCTGAAGGCAGATGCTTAGCTGACTGAGCCACCCAGGCATCCCAGAACTTTTAGATTTGTTCTGGTTTATTTCCCTGTAATTGATATTGCCGAGCCTTGACCCCAATAGGTTGCTGAAAGGTAGGTGACCCCACTTCCAGATTTTCTCGCTACATGGAAGAGATGTTTTCTCCTAATGTGACTTTGGGTGTGGGAGCTGCTGCTGTCTCCCAGGTTAAGCTAAATTACGGTTGACCCTGTATGCAGCAAAAGCTAACAAAACTCATAATTAGGAAAGTTTAAAAGGAAAATGAGTGCAATTGATAATTTTAAAAAAATGGATTAAAATTGGGTCAGTTATTGTGTTTGTAGGTTCATGGAGGAAGTGGCTCCCACCTGAAGACAACTGGCCCTAATGGGAAGTGGTTCTTGTCACATCCCACATGGCATCCACATGCCATGCATTTGATTTTCAATATGTCTGATTTGAGCACATATACTCCTTCCTGCTTGATTTGAGAATTACTTATATTCAAGGCATAATCTAATTGGGAAGAATTTTAGACTGTCAAAAAATATTGGCTGATTTAGATTTTTTTTTTTTTTTTTGCCTGGGAATGGTTTGATTATAAAGTGTCCTGGGGGTTAGGATCTTCCAAGGACAGCTGTGTCTTTGTCCCTTATTTCTCCAAAGAAGGTAATTTCTGAGCCTAACGTAAAAGCGGGAGTTCCTGGGGTTTCTGGTTTCTGTGCATTAGATGAAATAGCCACCTCTGCCAATTTTCACAGCCTGGCCTCATGAACCAGACTAGTGTAGGAGACGAACCTCCCCTATCAGCCCAGAGAGATTCTGGGTACTTCTTGAACCTTTGTGCTCATCCAAACCACTATCTTTGTTTCTAGTATGTCCCAGGAGACTAAAGTATGCCAAACCCTGTTAGTCCCTGTGACAGGTAGGATAGAAACTTGTCTTTCTAGCAGAAGCTAGAAAAGTGGGGAATGCTAGATGTGTGGTCCAATTCCTTCTCTCCTCAGTGAGCAGCTGGGGGAGTGAATCCCCTACTCACTGTTTGCTGAGTTGAGTAGAGGCCCTGTGGGAAATGGCTACACTCTCACTCAAACCACACTCAAAACTGTTGCTTTACTGTGTGTCATCCTCAAAGGCCTGATGAAAGCTGGGGGCTGTTGGATCTCAGAGACAGGCAGGTTAGTTGGAGACTTGGTTCTGTCTCTGGAGCAAGCCAGGGGAGAAGGAGCTACAGAAAGTGGCCACTGGCTTATTCAGGCTCCTAGGAAAGTAGTGACTTCCTGTCTGTCAGTTCCCAGATACAGGCTAGTTAAAAGCCAGACCGTCAGGGTAGGAGCTGGTCAAGTTGAGATTTTAGACGTATAGTCTAATCCCTTCTACGGAGAATCTGAGAGCTGGCATTTTTGCCTGCTTGCTCTATGTCGACCCAGGGGGAAGAGCAGAGGAAAGTTTTCACATGCTGCTTTAATGTCGGTCTCTGATTTTAGTCTATGATGGGCCTCTCAGCTCCTAGAAACAGGCAAGTTATGAACCAATCCTTTGGTTGTCAGCCCTATAAGTTGAGGCCCTAGATGTGTGGTGTAAGCCCTTTCCTCTTCTGGGAAAAGCTGGGGGTTAGGGGTTCTCACCTGATTGTAAGGTGCTATGTGGGGTAGGGTTTATGGTGAGAGTGCCTCCTCTTTTCCCACCTATTTTGATGTGACTATTTTCTCAGTTGCCTGGTATTGTAGGAGTGTCTCAGCTAGTTTCTGGATCTTTCAGAGAGATTTAATCTGTGTGTAGCTGTTTATTCAGGGTGTCTATGGGAAAATGGAGGAGAATCAGAGGTCTCCTATCCTGACATTTTCCTGGTGTCCCATTTCTAGTTTTTAGCTGTTACAAATAAAGCTTCTCTGAACATTCATGTACAGGTGTTTGTATGAATATAAGATTTCATTTTCCTGGGGTAAGTGCCTAAGAACACAATGGCTGGGTTGTATGGTAATCGCACATTTAGTTTTACAAGAATGTGACAAATTGTTTTCCAGAGTGATTATACCATTTTACATTCCTATTAACAATGCATGAGTGACCCAGTGTCTTTGCATTTTCATCAGCCTTTAGCATTACTATTTTCATTTCACTACAATTAGAAATTAAATATCCATTTTTTGAAAAAATCAGAGAATGTACTACTTTTTATGAAACACCATCACTCAAACCTCCCAAACTATCCTTTTCTTCTTTAATTGAAATTTTTATTGAAAGAACTATAGATTCACGTGGAGTTATAAGAAATAGGAAGATTTGTGTACACTGCTCATTTTCCTGCAATGATAACATTTTGCAAAATTATAGTTTAATATCACAATCAGGATATTGACTAATACAATCCACCAATTGTTTTCAGATTTCCTCAATATTACTTATACTCGTGTGTGTGTGTGTGTGTGTGTGTGTGTGTGTGTGTGTGTGTTTGTGTGTTTACCTCTTGTACAATTTTATCACATTGTCTTGGTTCATGTATCTACCAGCACAGTCAAGATACTGGACATTTCCAACACCCCAACGATCCCTCCTGTTGCCTTTTAAAAACTACACTTACCTTACCCTCCCACCTCTAAGTAATGTCTTCGGTTTCCTTTCTTTTCTTTTCTTTTTAGGTAAGTTCTGTGCTTAATGTGGGACTTGAACTCTCTACCTGGAGATCAAGAGCCACATGCTCTACCACCTGAGCCAGCCAGACATCCCACATCCTCAGTTTCTAAAATGTTCTCATTTCAAAACTGTTATACAACTGGAGTCATATGATATGGAACCTTTTGAATCTTTTTATAAACTCTGCATGATTCCCTTGAGATTCATCTAAACTATTGCACATGCCAATATTGCATTCCTTTTTATTGTTGAATAGTAGGCAATGGTGTGGATGGTGATATGTTTATTCACCTGTTAAAAAACATATGGGCTGATTTCAGTTTTTGGCTTTTACCCATAAAGCTGCCA
Organism: Martes martes; assembly: GCF_963455335.1. NCBI lineage: Eukaryota > Metazoa > Chordata > Mammalia > Carnivora > Mustelidae > Martes > Martes martes. The sequence continues at coordinate 39,072,404 of NC_137902.1, read as the reverse complement.
TGACCCCTGGGGCTAATAATACATTATATATTAATAAACAATATTAAAAAAAAGCTGCCATGAACATTCATGTTTGTGTACAGGTTTTTGTGTGAACACAGGTTTTCATTTCTTGGGATAAGCACCCAAATGTGCAATTGCTGGGTTGTGCAGTAGTTCTTGTTTAGTTTTATAAGAAACTGTCAAATAATTTTTGAGAGTGCTTGTACCAATTTATATTCCCACTAGCAGTGTATAGGTGGACCAGTTTCTCTGCATCCTCAAAAATTTTGGTCTTACCACTATGTTTTCAGCCATTCTGTTAAGTGTGTACTAACATTTCGTTGTTGTTTTTAATTTGCATATCCCTGATGACTAATGATGTTGAATGTCTTTCACTTGCTCAAATGGCATTTGTATACCTTTTAGGTGAAATGTCTGTTTATGTACTTTGCCCATATTCCTATTGGGTTACTATTACTATTAATATTTTTACTGTTGAGTTTTATGAGGTCTTTACATATTCCAGATATAAGTCTCTTGTCAAAAATGTGGATTGCAAATATTTTTCCCCAGTCTATAGCTTCCCTTTTTATCCTCTTTTCATATAGTTTCAGAGAACAGAAGTCTTTAAAATCTTGATGTGGTCTGATTTCCAATTTTTCCTTTTATGGATCATACTTTTGGTGTCAGGTGTAAGAAGTCTTTGCCTAGCCCTAGATCCTGCAGATTTCCTATTTTTTTCTAAAAATTGTTTTGTGTTTTATATTTGTCTGGGATCCATTTTGAGTTAGTTTTGTTGTTTGTTTTATTTTAAGTTGTCAGACTTAGATTGAGGTTTTCTTTTGTTTTCCTTCTCTCCCTCTCTCTCTTGTTTTTATTTTGTATGTAGATGTCTAATTGCTCTAGCACCATTCCTTTGGAGTTACTGCAAGTGGTAATGTATTTTTAATTTAGGTTTCCAGAAGTTTATAGTTAGTATATAAAAATGTGATTTTTTGGGTGTTCAGTTTGTAACCTTTGACCTTACTGAAATCACTTAGTAATTTAGGACTACTTTTGTAGTTTATTTGGGGTTTTCTAAATTTTTATATCGTCTGCCAATAGGATGGTTTTATATCTTCCTTTCCAATCTGCATGCATTTCATTTCTTTTTCTTGCCTTATTGACGAGGCTAAACTTCCAGAGTTTTCTTTTTCTTTATCTTAGAGGGGAAACATTCAGTCTTTTGGCATTAAGTGTGATGTTACCTCTAAAAAGACTTACCTCTAGGGCGCCTGGGTGGCTCAGTGGGTTAAGCCTCTGCCTTCAGCTCAGGTCATGATCCCAGGGTCCTGGGATCATGTCCCGCATCAGGCTCTCTGCTCAGCAGAGAGCCTGCATCCCCCTCTCTCTCTGTCTGCCTCTCTACTTGTGATCTCTCTCTCTGTCAAATAAATAAAATCTTAAAAAAAAAAAAGAAGACTTACCTCTAAGTCTTTTGTAGATACTCTTTATCAAGTTGAGGTAGTTCCCCTCTACTCCTAGCTTATTGAGAGTTTATTTTTATTTTTTGCCATGAATGGGTAGGGAAGATAAAATCCCTGCTCAACCACTAGAAGAAGGTATGGCTTTTCTGTTGGTGTTTGTCTGGAGTAGTGTTGGTATTGACAAAAATTGTGTTATTAGGTCATCTCCTAGTTTTTTGGTTAGTGGGAACAGGCTCCCCTCCCCTCTTCTGGGGCTATTTTTAAAAATCTGGGGTTTCTGAGTTGGAGCCTCTTAAAGCACCCTTTCTGGGATATATGAAGTCCAATAAGGGCCTGATGGCTTGACAGGCAAATTCTACCAAGCATTTATTTTTTATTTCATTTTTAAAAAAGATTTTATTTGTTTATTTGACAGATCACAAGTAGGCAGAGCAGCATTCAGAGAGAGAAGGGGAAGCAGGCTCCCCACTGAGCAGAGAGCCTGATGCAGGGCTCAATCCCAGGACCCTGAGATCATGACCTGCGCTGAAGGCAGAGGCTTAACCCACTAGGCCATCCAGGCGTCCCTCTACCAAACATTTAAAGAAGAATTAATACCAATTCTTCTCAAACTATAAAAAAAAAATAGAAGGAAAACATCCAAATTCATTCCATGAGGCCAACATTACCCTGATGCCAAAACCAGACAAAGTCTCCATTAAAAAAGAGAACTATAGGCCAATATCCTCTATGAACATAGATATAAAAATACTATGTCAGCTTACTGAACATAATAAAAAATTCTTAATAAAATACTACAAACCAAATCCAATAGTACTTTAAAAGAAGCATTCACCATGATAGAGTGGCAATTATTCCGGGGTTGCAAGGGTGGTTCAATATTCAAAAATCAATCAGTGTGGGGTGCCTGGGTGGCTCAGTGGGTTAAAGCCTCTGCCTTTGGCTCAGGTCATGATCCCAGGGTCCTGGGATCAAGCCCCACATCAGGCTCTCTTCTCAGCACGGAGCCTGCTTCCCCTTCTCTCTCTCTCTGCCTGCCTTTCTGCATACTTGTGATCTGTCTGTCACATAAATAAATAAAATCTTTAAAACCAGGTGGTGGGTATTAGGGAGGGCACAGATTGCATGGAGCATTGGGTGTGGTGAAAAAAACAATGAATACTGTTATGCTGAAAATAAATAAAAAATTAAAAAAAAGAAAACTGAGGAAAAAACCACAATCAATGTGATACACCAAATTAATAAAAGAAAGGATAAGACTTATATGATCCTCTGAATAGATGCATTTGACAAAGTACAACATCCATTTATAATAAAAACTCTCAAGGTGTTGATTTAGAGGGGAATATACATCAACATTTTAAAGGCCATATATAAAAAACCAACAGCTAATATCATCCTCAATGACGAAAAAATGACAGATTTTCCTCTATGGTCAGGAACTAGAAAAGCATGTCCACTGTCACTACTGTTACTTAACATAGTACTGGAAGTTGCAGCAATCAGACAACAAAAAGAAATAAAAGGCATCCATATTGACAAGAACGTAAAACTGTCACTATTTGCAAGTGACATGATATTCTATATAGAAAACCCAGAAGACCCCAACCCAAAAATTGCTAGAATGGATACACAAATTCAGTTAAGTCACAGAATGCAAAAGTCAATGTCAAGAAATCTGTGGCATTTCTAGACACCAATAATAAGCGGCACAAGAGATATCAAGGAACCAATCCCATTTACAGCTTTGCCAAAACCAATAAGATATCTAGGAATAATCCTAACCAAAGAAGTGAAAGACTTGTATCTGAAAACTACAATACACTGATGAAAGAAATTCAAGAAGATACAAAGAAATGGAAAGACATTCCATGCTCATGAATCAGAAGAACAAATATTCTTAAAATGTCTATATTACCCAAAGCAATCTACACATTAAATGCAATCCCTATCAAAATACCAACAGCATTTTTCACAGAGCTAGAACAAATAATTCTAAAATTTGTATGGGAACACAAAAGACCCCAAATGGCCAAAGTAATCATGAAAAAGAAAAGCAAAGCTGGAGCCATCACAATTCCAGACCTCGAATCCTATTACAAAGCTGTAGTGATTAAAACAGTGTGGTACTGTCACAAAAGTAGAGACCTAGATGAAGGGAACAGAATAGAAGGCCCAGAAATGAACCCACAGCTATATGGTCAATTAATCTTCAACAAAGCAGGAAAGAATATCCAAAGGGAAAAGACATTCCCTTCAACAAATGGTGTTGGGAAGATTGGGCAGCAATATGAAAAGAATGAAACTGGACTACTTTATTTCACCATACACAAAAATAAATTCAAAAGGGTTGAAAAACCTGAGAATGAGACAAGAAAGCAACACAATCCCAGGAGAGCATAGGCAGTACCCTCTTAGACATTGACCATAGCAATTTCTTTCTAGATATGTCTCTGTGGCAAGGGAAAAAAAGCAAATATAAACTATTACAACCACAGGGGGGAAAAAAAAGGAAGAAATCCTAGGTATTGGCGAACCATGAAGGCACTATGCAAGAAAGAGAAACTATAGGCCAAGGATAATTTGAAGCAAATCTTGGTGCCAGCTCACCACTGCTTGTGCTAGATGCAGTGTAGAGTTACTTCAGCCCATTTCTTTGACTGTCCACTTTGTGAGCCTTTCCATCAAACCACATGGAGTCCCACTCCTCCCATCCTTCTCACCATGAACGTGGTATTGGGACTCACTCAGGTTTGACAGGTATTTCTGCACCATGAAGCTAGCACTGAATAAAATTAAAACCCCATGCAAATGAGCCTCTATCTGAGCATTAAAATGTATAGTCTCACATTGCTGTAGCTTCTGTAACTCATCTACCATTATTCTTTATTTTCCCTTGCTTCAACTGAGAATATGACCGTGAGGTCCAGGTTTGGCCTGGACTGAAAGCACAGTGTTAGAAGGACAAATATTATAAAAATGATTTAGTTTATTTGTGGGAAGGTAGGAGCCATATAAATACTTGTGAAATTTTCTATAATATTTGTGTTGACCTTAATATAACATCAATTCTGATGAGGGCAGATTCAGGCAAAAACAAATTTCCAGCTACCACATGCCTCAGGGTTGCCTACAAATACACTTAGGAGTTTAGTCTCCTTCTCTGGATTTGAGGGGAAGCCAGACCACAGATCATGGCTCACTCCTGCCACAGAAGCCCAGCAGAGATGCTGAGGAGAAGGAGAACCTTTTCAAGCCAATGGTTGTTAGGGACACAGCTTCTCCACATCTCTTCCTTTTCTGCATCTAGAAAAAAAACCAGGGGATCCACTTCCCAGGTTCATTTAAAAAGAGAGGGGCCTTCCTGGTTAGTGATGTTACAGAAACCACCTAGCATTCCTGTTTACTCCATTCAGAAGAAAAACATTTGTGCTTTCCTTTTTCAAAGAGATTGGGGATCACAAAGAAAATGCTTCACATACAAGTATGCAATGAAGAATTATAACCTTGGTGGAGGCATGAAGAATGATTGAACAAGAAAGGTGGACTTCCTCAGTATTTTCCCCAGGGTCTCATGAAAGCCAAGATCTAATCCAGCTCTTTCAAATGTAAATATTTGTTCTTTCAACAACTATGCTCTGATGTCAGTGCATACATCACATATAGAAAATTGTAGTCTGGACTTTTACCTCAAATCATTAGCAACATTCCAGTTGTGATTTTAGAAACCCTTGGGAAATTATATAATTTCCATGAAAAATCTTGGCAATCATCAGAAGTTATTACCAACAGTTATATGCCAATAAGCTAAGCAACCTAGATGAAATGGATGCATTCCTGGAAAACTATAAATTCCCAAAATTGAACCAGGAAGAAATTGACAACCTGAATAGACCAATATCTAGTAATGAGATTGAAGCAGTGATCAAAAACCTCCCAAAAAACAAGAGCCCAGGACCCGATGGATTCCCTGGGGAATTCTATCAAACTTTCAAAGAAGAAATAATACCTATTCTCCTGAAGCTGTTTCAAAAAATTGAAGCAGAAGGAAAACTTCCAGACTCTTTTTATGAAGCCAGCATTACCCTGATCCCCAAACCAGGCAAAGACCCTACCAAAAAGGAGAATTTCGGACCAATATCCCTGATGAATATGGATGCTAAGATTCTCAACAAGATCCTAGAAAACAGGATCCAACAGCACATTAAAAAGATTATCCACCATGACCAGGTGGGATTCATCCCTGGGTTACAAGGATGGTTCAACATTCGCAAATCAATCAATGTGATAGAACAAATCAATAAGAGAAGAGAGAAGAACCACATGATCCTCTCAATTGATGCAGAAAAAGCTTTTGACAAAATCCAGCATCCATTCCTGATTAAAACGCTTCAAAGTATAGGGATAGAGGGAACATTCCTGAACCTCATCAAATCTATCTATGAAAGACCCACAGCAAATATCATCCTCAATGGGAAAAAGCTTGCAGCCTTCCCGTTGAGATCAGGAACACGACAGGGATACCCATTCTCACCACTCTTGTTCAACATAGTATTAGAAGACCTAGCAACAGCAATCAGACAACAAAGAAATTAAAGGTATCTAAATTGGCAAGGAAGAAGTCAAACTCTCTCTCTTCGCAGATGACATGATTCTTTATATGGAAAACCTGAAAGACTCCACTCCCAAACTACTAGAACTCATACAGCAATTCAGTAATGTGGCAGGATACAAAGTCAATGTACAGAAATCAGTGGCTTTCTTATACACTAACAATGAAAATACAGAAAGGGAAATTAGAGAATCGATTCCATTTACTATAGCACCAAGAACCATAAGATACCTCGGAATAAACCTAACCAAAGAGGTTAAGAATCTGTACTCAAGGAACTACAGAACACTCCTAAAAGAAATTGAAGAAGACACAAAAAGATGGAAGACCATTCCATGCTCTTGGATCGGAAGAATAAACATTGTTAAAATGTCTATACTGCCCAGAGCAATCTATACTTTTAATGCCATTCCGATCAAAATTCCACTGGTATTTTTCAAAGAGCTGGAGCAAATAATCCTAACATTTGTATGGAATCAGAAGAGACCCCGAATTGCTAAGGAAATGTTGAAAAACAAAAATAAAACTGGCGGCATCACGTTACCTGATTTCAAGCTTTACTACAAAGCTGTGATCACCAAGACAGCATGGTACTGGCATAAAAACAGACACATGGACCAGTGGAACAGAGTAGAGAGCCCAGATATGGACCCTCAACTCTATGGTCAAATAATCTTTGACAAAACAGGAAAAAATATCCAGTGGAAAAAAGACAGTCTCTTCAATAAATGGTGCTGGGAAAACTGGACAGCTATATGTAGAAGAATGAAACTCGACCATTCTCTTACACCGTACACAAAGATAAACTTGAAATGGATAAAAGACCTCAATATGAGACAGGAATCCATCAGAATCCTCGAGGAGAACATAGGCAGTAACCTCTTTGATATCAGCCACAGCAACTTCTTTCAAGATATGTCTGCAAAGGCAAAGGAAACAAAAGCAAAAATGAACTTTTGGGACTTCATCAAGATCAAAAGCTTCTGCACAGCAAAAGAAACAGTCAACAAAACAAAGAGGCAACCCACGGAATGGGAGAAGATATTTGCAAATGACAGTACAGACAAAAGGTTGATATCCAGGATCTATAAAGAACTCCTCAAACTCAACACACACCAAACAGACAATCATATTAAAAAATGGGCAGAAGATATGAACAGACACTTCTCCAATGAAGACATACAAATGGCTACCAGACACATGAAAAAATGTTCATCATCACTAGCCATCAGGGAGATTCAAATCAAAACCACATTGAGATACCACCTTACATCAGTTAGAATGGCCAAAATTAGCAAGACAGGAAACAACATGTGTTGGAGAGGATGTGGAGAAAGGGGAACCCTCTTACACTGTTGGTGGGAATGCAAGCTGGTGCAGCCACTTTGGAGAACAGTGTGGAGATTCCTCAAGAAGTTAAAAATAGAGTTTCCCTATGACCCTGCAATTGCACTACTGGGTATTTACCCCAAAGATACAGATGTAGTGAAAAGAAGGGCGATCTGTACCCCAATGTTTATAGCAGCAATGGCCACGGTCGCCAAAGTGTGGAAAGAACCAAGATGCCCTTCAACGGATGAATGGATAAGGCAGATGTATTCCATATACACTATGGAGTATTATGCCTCCATCAGAAAGGACGAATACCCAACTTTTGTAGCAACATGGACAGGACTGGAAGAGATTATGCTGAGTGAAATAAGTCAAGCAGAGAGAGTCAAGTATCCTATGGTTTCACTTATTTGTGGAGCATAACAAATAATATGGAGGACAAGGGTAGATGGAGAGGAGAAGGGAGTTGAGGGAAATTGGAAGGGGAGGTGAACCATGAGAGACTATGGACTCTGAAAAACTCTGAGGGTTTTGAAGGGGCGGGGGGTGGGAGGTTGGGGGAACCAGGTGGTGGGTATTAGGGAGGGCACAGATTGCATGGAGCACTGGGTGTGGTGAAAAAACAATGAATACTGTTACGCTGAAAAGAAATAAAAAATTTAATAAAAAAAAGATTTCATTTCTTTATTTGAGAGAAAGAGAGAGAACATGAGCTGAGGGGAGGGGCAGAAGCCAGCTCCCTGCTGATCAGGGGGCCCAGTGTGGAGCTTGATGCCAGGACCCTGGGATCATGACCTGAGCCAAAAGCAGCTATTTAACTGAATGATCCACCCAAGCTCCTTCAAGATTTCTTTTCTTTTTAATTTATTTATTTGATGGACAGAGATCACAAGTAGGCAGAGAGGCAGACAGAGAGAGAGGGGGAAGCAGGCTCCCCGCCGAGCAGAGAGCCCGATGTGGGGCTCGATCCCAGGACCCTAGGATCATGACCTGAGCCGAAGGCAGAGGCTTTAACCCACTGAGCCACCCAGGTGCCCCAAGATTTCTTTTCTGATGGCTGTGTAATATTCCATTGTATATATATACCACATCTTCTTTATCCACTTACCTGTTGATGAACATCTGGGGTCTTTACATATTTTGGCTATTGTGGACGTTGCTACTGTAAGCATTTGGGTGCATATGCCACTTTGAATCACTGCTTTTGTATCCTTTGGATAAATACCTAGTAGTGCAATTGCTGGGTCATAGGGTAGTTCTACTTGTAACTTCTTGAGGAACTTCCATATTGTTTTCCCCAGTGGCTGCACCAGTTTGCATTCCCACTAACAATGTGAGAGGGTTCCCCTTATTCCACATCCTTGTTAACATCTGTTGTTTCCTGAGTTGTGCATTTTAGTCATTCTGAGCAGAGCGAGGTGGTATCTTGTTGTGGTTTTGATTTGTATTTCACTGATGCCAAGTAATGTGGAACACTTTTTCATGTGTCTGTTGGCCATTTAATTTCTTCTTTGGAGAAATGTGTTCATGTCTTCTACCCATTTCCTGACTGGATTATTTGTTTTTTGGGGTGTTGAGTTTGATACGTTCTTTATAGATTTTTGGGTACTAGCCATTTATCTGATAAGACATTTGCAAATATCTTTTCCCATTTCATAGGTTGCCTTTTAGTTTTGTAGACTGTTTCCTTTGCTATGCAAAGGCTTTTTCTCTTGATGAGGTCCAAATGTTCATTTTTGCTTTTGTTTCCCTTGCCTTTGAAGATGTATCTAGAAAGAAGTTGCTACAGCCAAAGTCAAAGAGGTTGTTGCCTTTGTTATCATCTAGGATTTTGATAAATTCTTGTCTCATATTTAAGTCTTCCATCCATTTAAGTTTATTTTTGTGTATGGTATAAGAAAATGGTACAGTTTCATACTTCTGCATGTGGCTGTCCAGTTTTGCCAATACCATTTGTTGAAGAGACTTTTTTTTCCCCTTTAGATATTTTTTCCTAAATAAGATAAGTTGACCCTAAAGTTGAGCGTCCATTTCTGGGTTCTATATTCTGTTCCCTTGATCTGTGTGTTTGTTTTTGTGCCAGTACCATTCTGTCTTGATTACAGCTATGTAATATAGTTTGAAGTTCAGAATTGTGATGCCTCCAACTTTGGTTTTCTTTTTCAATATTCCCTTGGCTATTTTGGATCTTTTTTGGTTCCATACAAATGTTTGGGTTATTTGTTCCAGCTCTGTGGAAAGTGGTGGTGGTATTTTGACAGGGATTGCATTGAATGTGTAGATTGCTCTGGGTAGCATAGACATTTTGACACAAGTTGTTCTTCCAATCCATGAACATGGAATATTTTTCCATTTCTTTCATTTCTTTGTGTCTTCCTCAGTTTCTTTTTCTTTCTTTTTTTTTACATTTTAAATTAACATACTATGTACTATTAGCCCCAGGGGTGCAGATCGATGAATCACCAGGTTTACATACTCCACAGCACTCACCATAACACATACCCTCCCCGATGTCCATAACCCCACCACCTTTTCTTTACCTCCCTCCCCCAGCAATCCTCAATTTGTTTTGTGAGATTAAGAGTCTCTTATGGTTTGTCCCCTCCTGATCCCATCTTGTTTCATTTATTCTTTTCCTACCCCCCAAGTTTCCCACATTGTCTCTCATTTCCTCATATCAGGGAGATCATATGATAATTGCCTTTCTCTAACTGACTTACTTTGCTAAGCATAATACCCTCTAGTTCCATCCATGTCATCGCAAATGGTAAGATTTCATTTCTTTTGATGGCTGCAGAGTATTCCATTCTATATATATATATATATATATATATATATATATATATATATATATATATATATATAAATATCACCTTTTCTTTATCCATTCATCTGTTGATGGACATCTAGGTTCTTTCCATAGTTTGGCTATTGTGGACATTGCTGCTATAAACATTTGGGTGCACGTGCCCCTTCGGATCACTACATTTGTATCTTTAGGGTAAATACCCAGTAGTGCAATTACTGGGTCATAGGGTAGCTCTATTTTCAACTTTTTGAGGAATCTCCATGCTGTTTTCCAGAGTGGTTGCATCAGCTTGCATTCCCACCAACAGTGTAGGAGGGTTCCCCTTTTCTGCATCCTCACCAGCATCTGTCATTTCCTGACTTGTTAATTTTAGCCATTCTGACTGGTGTGAGTTTGTATCTCAACTGTGGTTTTGATTTGTATTTCCCTGATGCTGAGTGATGTGGAGCACTTTTTCATGTGTCTGTTGGCCATCTGGATGTCTTTGCAGAAATGTCTGTTCATGTCCTCTGCCCATTTCTTGATTGGATTTTTCATTCTTTGGGTGTTGATTTTGCTAACCTTTTTATAGATTTTGCATACTAGCTCTTTATCTGATATGTCGTTTGCAAATATCTTCTCCCATTCTGTCAGTTGTCTTTTGGTTTTGTTGACTGTTTCCTTTGCTGTGCAAAAGCTTTTTATCTTGATGAAGCTTCAGTGGTTCATTTTTGCCCTTGCTTCCCTTGCCTTTGGCGATGTTCCTAGGAAGAAGTTACCTGGCTGAGGTCGAAGAGGTTGCTGCCTGTGTTCTCTTCAAGGATTTTGATGGATTCCTTTCCCGCATTGAGGTCCTTCATCCATTTGAGTCTATTTTCATGCATAATGTAAAGAAGTGGTCCAGTTTCATTTTTATGCATGTGGCTGTCCAATTTTCTCAACACCATTTGTTGAAGAGACTGTCTTTTTTCCATTGGACATTCTTTATTCTTTCCTGTTTTGTCGAAGATTAGTTGACCATAGAGTTGAGGGTCTATTTCAGGACTCTCAATCTGTTCCATTGAGCTATGTTTCTGTTTTTGTTGTTGTTGTTGTTGTTGTTTTTTTTTTTTTTTTTGCCAGTACCATACTGTCTTGATGATGACAGCTTTGTAATAGAGCTTGAAGTCCAGAATTGTGATGCCACCAACTTTGGCTTTTTCAATATTCCTCTGGCTATTCGAGGTCTTTTTTGATTCCATATAAATTTTAGGATTATTCGTTCCATTTCTTTAAAAAAAAGGATGATATTTTGATAGGGATTGCATTAAATGTGTAGATTGCTTTAGGTAGCATAGACATTTTCACAATATTTGTTCTTCCAATCCATGAGCATGGAACATTTTCCCATTTCTTTGTGTCTTCCTCAGTTTCTTTCATGAGTACTTTATAGTTTTCTGAGTATAGATTCTTTGCCTCTTTGGTTAGGTTTATTCCTAGGTATCTTATGGTTTTTGGTTCAATTGTAAATGGGATTGACTCCTTAATTTCTCTTTCTTCTGTCTTGTTGGTGTAAAGAAATGCAACTGATTTTTGTGTATTGATTTTACATCCTGACACTTTACTGAATTCCTGTATGAGTTCTAGCAGTTTCAGAGTGGAGTCTTTTGGGTTTTCCACATAGAGTATCATATCATCTACAAAGAGTGATAGTTTGACTTCTACTTTGCCGATTTGGATGCCTTTAATTTCTTTTTGTTGTCTGATTGCTGAGGCTAAGACTTCTAGTATTATGTTGAATAGCAGTGGTGATAATGGACATTCCTGCCGTGTTCCTGACCTTAGCAGAAAAGCCCTCAGATTTCTCCATTGAGAATGATATTCATGGTGGGTTTTTCATAGATGGCTTTGATGATATTGAGGTATGTACTCTATCCCTACACTTGGAAGAGTTTTGATCAAGAAAGGATGCTGTACTTTGTCAAATGCTTTTTCAGCATCTATGGAGAGTATCATATGGTTCTTGTTCTTTCTTTTATTAATGTATTGTATCACATTGATTGATTTGCAGATGTTGAACCAACCTTGCAGCCCTGGAATAAATCCCACTTGGTCGTGGTGAATAATCCTTTAAATGTACTGTTGGATCCTACTGGGTAGTATTTTGGTGAGAATTTTCGCACCTGTGTTCATCAAGGATATCGATCTGTAATTCTCTTTTTTGTTGGGATCTTTGTCTGGTTTTGGAATCAAGGTAATGCTGCCCTCATAAAATGAGTTTGGAAGTTTCCCTTCCATTTCTATTTTTTGGAACAGTTTCAGGAGAATAGGAATTAATTCTTCTTTAAATGTTTGGTAGAATTCCCCTGGGAAGCCATCTGGCCCTGGGCTCTTGTTTGTTGGGAGATTTTTGATGACTGCTTCAATCTCCTTACTAGTTATGAGTCTCTTTAGGTTTTCTATTTCTTCCTGGTTCAGTTGTGGTAGTTTATATGTCTCTAGGAATGCATCCATTTCTTCCAGATTGTCAAATTTGTTGGTGTAGAGTTGCCCATAATATGTTCTTATAATTGTTTTTATTTCTTTGGTGTTGGTTGTGATCTCTCTTCTCTCATTCATGATTTTATTTATTTGGGTCCTTTCTCCTTTCTTTTGATAAGTCTGGCCAGGGGTTTGTCAATCTTATTAATTCTTTCAAAGAACCAGCTCCTAATTTCATTGGTTTGTTCTTTTTTTTTTTTTTTTTTGGTTTCTATTTCATTGATTTCTGCTCTAATCTTTATGATTTCTCTTCTCCTGCTGGGTTTAGGCTTTCTTTGTTGTACTTTCTCCAGCTCCTTTAGGTGTAGGGTTAGGCTGTATATTTGAGACCTTTATTGCTTCTTGAGAAAGGCTTGTATCGCTATATATTTTCCTCTCAGGACTGACTTTGCTGTATCCCACAGATTTTGAACCATTGTGTTTTCATTATCATTTGTTTCCATGAATTTTTTCAGTTCTTATTTAATTTCCTGGTTGACCCATTCGTTCTTTAGAAGGATGATCATTAGTCTCCATGTATTTGGGTTCTTTCCAAATTTCCTCTTGTGGTTGAATTCTAGCTTCAGAGCCTCGTGGTCTGAAAATATGCAGGGAATGATCCCAATTTTTGGTACCAGTTGAGACCTGATTTGTGACCCAGAATGTGATCTATTCTGGAGAATGTTCCATGTACACTAGAGAAGAATGTGTATTCTGTTGCTTTGAGGTGGATTGTTCTGAGTAGAACTCATCTGATCCAGTGTGTCATTTAAGGCCTTTATTTCCTTGTTGACCTTTTGGATGATCTGTCCATTTCAGTGAGGGGAGTGTTAAAGTCCCCTACTATTATTGTATTATTATAGATGTGTTTCTTTGATTTTGTTATTAGTTGGTTTATATAGTTGGCTGCTCCCATTTAGGAGCATAGATATTGAAAATTGTTAGATCTTCTTGTTGGACGACCCCTTGAGTATGATATAGTCTCCTTCCTCATTTCTTATTATAGTCTTTGGCTTAAAATCTAATTGATCTGATATAAGGATTGCCACCCCAGCTTTCTTTTGATGTCCATTAGCATGGTAAATTGTTTTCCACCCCCTCACTTTAAATCTGGAGGTGTCTTTGGGTCTAAAAGGAGTTTCTTGTAGGCAGCATATTGATGGGTTTTGTTTTTTTATCCATTCTAATACCTGTGTCTTTTGATTGGGGCACTTAGCCCATTTACATTTAGGGTAACTATTGAGAGATATGAATTTAGTGCCATTGTATTACCTGTAAGGTGACTGTTACTGTATATTGTCTCTGTTCCTTTCTGGTCTACTACTTTTAGGGTCTCTTTTTCTTAGAGGACCCCTTTCAATATTTCCTGTTGAGCTGGTTTGGTGTTTACAAACTCTTTTACTTTCTGTTTGTCCTGGAAGCTTTTTATCTCTCCTTCTATTTTCAATGATAGCCTAGCTGGATATAGTATTCTTGGCTGCATGTTTTTCTCATTTAGTGCTCTGAATATATCATGTCAGTTCTTTCTGGCCTGCCAGGTCTCTGTGGATAAGTCTGCTGCCATTCTAATATTTTTACCATTGTATGTTACAGACTTCTTGTCCTAGGCTGCTTTCAGGATTTTCTCTTTGTCACTAAGACTTGTAAGTTTTCCATATTAGATGAAGGGGTGTGGACCCATTCTTAATTGATTTTGAGGTGGTTCTCTGTACCTCCTGGATTTTGATGCTTGTTCCCTTTGCCATATTAGGGAAATTCTATACAATAATTTGCTCCAATATACCTTCTTCCACTCTCTCACTTTCTTCTTATTCTGGAATCCCAATTATTCTAATGTTGTTTCATCTTATGGTGTCACTTATCTCTCAAATTCTCCCCTCGTGGTCCAGTAGTTGTTTGTCTCTCTTTTGCTCAGCTCCTTTATTCTCCATCATTTGGTCTTCTATATCACTAATTCTCTCTTCTGCCTCATTTATCCTGGCAGTAAGAGCCTCCATTTTTTATTGCATCTTATTAATAGCTTTTTTAATTTCAACTTGGTTAGATTTTAGTTCTTTTTTTCTCCAAAGGGGCTTTTTTTTCTCCAGACAGGGTTTCTCTAATATCTTCCATGCCTATTGAGCCCAGCTAGCACCTTGAGAATCTTCATTCTGGACTCTAGATCTGACTTAATACCAATGTCTGTATTGATTAGGTCCCTAGCCTTCAGTAGTGCCTCTTGTTCCTTTTTTTGTGGTGAGGTTTTCTGTCCTGTCATTTTATTGAGATAAGAATATATGAATGAGAGAATAAAATACTAAAAGGGTGGCAAAGACCCCAGAAAAATGTGATTAACCAAACCAGAAGAACCCACAAATCATGGGGAGAAGAAAGGGAGTAAAAGGAAGTTAAAAAAAACACTAAAAACAAAAATGAAAAAGAATAAAGAAAATATATATATATTAGACCTGCGAATAATACAGAGCCACCCACTTGATTTTGGGAGTTTTTTGGTCTCTTAGAGGAAACTACCTCCCAAAAGTTTAAAGAAAGAAAAACATGTGTGTGTGTGTATACACACACACACACACACACACAAATAAGGGTAAACACGATGAAGGGATAGAATATGACTGTAAAGATGAAAATTTTAAAAAATTCTAAAAAAAGAGTTGATAAGATAAGTTGGTTGAGAAAAGAAAGAAAATGAACGTGGAGAGAATTTGTTCAGGCTGGAGACTGGAACAATCTCTGTGCTAGATTTAGGGTATATTTTGATCTATTAGAAGACATTGTATCCCAAAACTTTTTAGAAGAAAAACCCCTATGTGTATACAAAAGATAAAGTTAGATACAATGAAGGATAAAATATGACTGTAATAATAAAGGTTCAAAAATTTTTTTTTTTTAAAGAAAAGTATTGTTATGGGGTGCCTGGGTGGCTCAGGCATTAAGCATCTGTCTTTGGCTCAGGTCATGATGCCAGGGTCTGGGGATCAAGCCCCATATCAGGCTCCCTCCTTGGCAGGAAGCCTGCTTCTCTCTCTCCCACTCCCCCTACTTTTGTTCCATCTCTCGCTGTGTCTCTCTCTGTTGAATAAATAAATAAAAATCCATAAAAAAAGTATTTTTAAGAAAAACTAGTTAAAAAATGTTAAAAAAGGAAAGAGTAAAAAATATTAGAATAAGAAAAAAATAAAATTAAAAAAATTTAATTAGCTTTGCAAGACTGAAGAATCATGGGGAGAAAGCCATGAATTCCATGCTTTGCTTTCCCCTCCTCTGGAATTCCACTGTTCTCCTTGATCGGTGAGCTTGGTCTTGGCTGGATTTCTTGCTGATCTTCTGGGGCAGGGGCCTGTTGTAGTGATTCTCAAGTGTCTTTGCCTGAGGTGGAATTGCACCTCTCTTGTCAGGGGCTGGGCTAAGTAATCTTCTCTGGTCCACTCTTGGGAGCTTTTGTTCCATAAATGCTTTCTGTAGAGCTCTGAAGGACAGGAATGAAAATGGCGGCCTCCCAATCTCTAGCCTGGAGGAGCAGAGAGCTCAGAGTCCCACTCCTCAGTGTGCCCTCGGAGAAAAGCGCTCAACCACTCCCGTCTCCCTGGTCTCTGTCCACGGTCTGAGCTCACCTGGCTTGTGACTGAGCATTTCTGTCTCTGTTGCACACCCTGTTTGGAGGCTCCAAATCCAGCAGATCCCTGCTGCTCTTCCAGGTGGTCACCCCAGATCTGCAACTTGTGGGGTCCCTGCTCAAAGAGCAGTGGTCTTACTATGCCACAGATCACAGTTTAAGCTAACCCTGAGCTGAGAGCTCACTCCTCTGCTCTGTCTCTGTAGCCAGCTACCCCGCTCTGATACCTGCAAGCTCTGCAACACTCATACACCCGCGATCCTTTTGTGACCCTGTGGGACCTGAATCCACACTGTCCCCACGAAGGATCCACCCCTGCTTAGCCTTTGGAGAGATGTTCTTCAGTGGAGCAGACTTTGAAAAGTTCTGATTTTGTGCTTAGTTGCTCTGCCACTTGCCAGGAGCCAGCCCCTCCCCCTGTGGTATATCTTCCCATGGCTTCAGATTCACTTCCCCACAGGTCCTACCTTTCAGAAAGTAGTTGATTTTCTGTTTCTAGGATTTCTGCTCTTCTCTTCAATATCCTGTTGGATTTGTAGGTGTTTGGAATGGTTTGATAACTACATAGCTGAACTCCTGCTACCTGATGTCATCTCAGCCTGCTACTCCACGACTGTCTTAACTCCTCCCCCCTCAAAAATAATCTCATTTCTGGATTTTTTATTCGGTTACATTCACCTATGTGTCTGTTTCTGTGCCAGTACTATACCATTTTGATCACTACAGCTTTGCAATATAACTTGAAGTCCCGAATGGTGATGCCTCCAGATTTGCTTTTCTTTTCAAGGTTGCTTTGCCTATTCAGGGCTTTTTGTGGTTCCATACACATTTAGGGATATTTTTGTTCCAGCTCTGTGAAAAGTGCTGTTGAATTTGATCGTAATTGCATTGAATTTTTAGATTGCCTTGGGTAATATAGACATTTGAATAGTATTTGTTTTTCTGATCCATGAACATGGCATGATTTTCCATAGTTTCTGTCCTCTTCAATTTCTTTCATTGGTGTTTTGTACTTTTCAGAGTACATGTCTCTTATTTCTTTGGTTAGGTTTATTTCAAGGTGTCTTATTATTTTTTGGTGCAAGGAAAATGAGATTAATACCTTCATTTCTCTTTGATATATGGAATTAGGTGGTCTTTTGTAGAAGATATATTTTTATTTAGTTTTTAATCTGGAAAGATTTTCAGTATTTCTTTACTTTTGGTGTTTGTAAATTGCATAATATCATGCCTAGACACCAGCCTTTTTGATTTCTTTAGCTGTTCATACAGGTAATTTGGAGACTACCTTCTCTGTGTATTTAATAATTTATTCCCTTCTTTTTCCTCTGTTCTCTTTTCCAAAATACCTAATAAAAAGAATTTTGACATTTTGGACCAAAATACATTTCTCACATGTTTTCTACCTCTTTCTGTCTATATTTTACTTTCTGAAACTTATCCCTTTACTAATCTGCCAACAATCCTGATGATTTCTTTCTTTCAGCTATTATATTTTTAATTCATACAAAATATTTTGTTGGATTACCTGTTCTTTATTAAAATGTAATGGTGTTTTAAGGATGCAGTATTATCTTGGAGGACCTGTGCTGGATTTAGTTTTTCATTTTCTTTTTCCCAGGGTGGCGGGGAAGAGAAGAATTAGCAGTAGTTGTTTCCACTACTTTGGCTCAGGCCATGGTCTCAGGGACCTAAGATAAGGCCCTGCATAGGACTCTGCACTCACTGGGGTGTTAACTTGTCCTTCTGCCCCTTACCCTACTCTCTTTCTCTCAAATAATTAAATAAAACAGTTATAAAAATAAGTAGATTATCAATCAGAAGATAACCTATGGTTGACAACACAATTCAACAGGAAAAATGTTTAATTTGTTGATTTTCATTAGTAAAATGATGTAGATAAACAAATAACTTAGGTTTTCCCAACTTGATTTTTTGGAGGAAATTATAGAAATATGAAAAAAGTGCTCCCTTCCACTGATATACACAGGCATTCTGTGGTAACAGCTTTAGGATAAGAACCAATCATAAGTGTGCATTATGAAACCTGAGGCTTTGGAGCTAGAATAAATAATTTAGGAATTAGGAGCTGGTCAGTCTTGGCATGCTGTGGCAATTCCCTCTCCTTATAGAATGGTCTAAGCCTGAGAATAATTCAGTTTCCCCATAGCATGGGGTTGATGCATACATATGTAGCTAAGCTAAGGGCCAAGAACAGAATTTAAGAACACACTTGAAGCAAACAATATATATTGCAAGATGAAGAGTAGTTTGACCATTATTTCTTGGGTGAGGCTAGGAAAGAATATGGACCCAAACATGCTATTTCCATCGGTTTGTTCCTAAACACAACATAATATACCACTTCCTATCATTTTAATTATCAAAACACCTTTTGGTAAGTCATTATTAATTCTGTTGAACCATGCTTATGGGAGAATGAAATGAAATAATATGTATAAATTTACAAAATTTTGGAAATTTTAAGCACATGGTTTATAAATAGGGAAGAATAAAAATTCAGTAAAGTATTTTACAATTAATCAGTTGTCATCAGTATGTGGAATATTTAGGGAGAGGATAGCTATGCATATCAAGGTAAAATGTAGCCTTGAAGAAACAGATTTCCATTTTGGTAGAAATGTGGAGAGTTCAGTGAGGTCTGTCAGAGACCCTGCACTACAATCTGTGGACTGCTACACTGGCCAGAAAGAGGACGCAGGGTTCTCTGAAGCCTTCCACTCCAAAGCTGTGTGATTGTTTTTTAATCTTGATATTTTCATTCTGCACATTGTCTCCCTCAGAGTCTGGTGGACCTGCTTGTTCCGCAGATTATAGATGACAGGGTTGAGCAGTGGGGTCACCACTGTGTTCACAAGGGCAGCCTCCCTGTTGGAGTACAGCCTGTTAGTTTGCTTTGGTTTCACATATATAAACACACAGCTGCCATACATCAGTGAGAGGACTACGAGGTGAGAGGAGCAGGTGGAGAAAGCTCTCTGTTTCTCCCTGACTGATGGGAGTCTCAGGATTGTGACTACTGTATTGCTGTATGCAATGGTGATTAAGATAAGGGATGTCAAAAGAATAAGGGAAGTGAAAACAAAGGCCAACATTTCAGTAGGTCTGGTGTCAGAGCAGGAGAGATGAATCAGGGGCCAAGGTCACAGAAAAAGTGGGGGATGACATGGGGGCCACAGAAGAATAACTGGGAAAACTTCACTACAAGACCAGTGGTGAGTGGGAAGGGCAATGTGAAGCAGGCAGTGACCAGGAGGAAGCAAGTCTTCGGGTTCATGATGGTCAGGTAATGCAGAGGCTTGCAAATGGCCACATACTGATCCAGAGACATCACTGCTATGAGGAAGAAGACAGCTAATCCTAGAAATACAGTGACAAATGCCTGTATGAATCAGGCAGAAAGGGAAATAGTTTGCGTGCTTAAGAGAAAGATGATCAGCAGTTTAGGAGTAATAGCACTTATGATACCACACTCCAAGAAGGAGAAAGTGCTGAGGAAAAAGTATATTGGTGTATGGAGCCGGGAGTCAGCACAGGTG
This sequence comes from Martes martes, assembly GCF_963455335.1. NCBI lineage: Eukaryota > Metazoa > Chordata > Mammalia > Carnivora > Mustelidae > Martes > Martes martes. The sequence goes on along the minus strand of NC_137902.1, from coordinate 39,052,552 downwards.
ATAGTGACTATGATCGCATTGCTTACAATGGACACCAGGTACACCAGCAGATGCACAAGGAAGAAAACTTTTCCCAGGTGTTGGATGGCAGGAAATCCCTCCAAGCTGAATTCCTGGACAGTTGTCCCATTCCCCATTTCCATGGGCATCTCTTTCTACAGCAGTGTCCCGGCTGTACTTAACCTACAGTGAAGACATCAGATAACACAAAGGTTTTAGAGGAGCATGATTAAGTTACTTGACTACCCAGGAAGATGGCTAGACTGGTAGTAAAGTGGGTTAACCAGCTGGTTCTTCAATTAGATGGACCTGAGTTCAATATTGGTTCAATGCTCAGTTCTAACTCATGAGAGATGGGTAATTTTAGAAAGTTAGTTAACTTTTGTGAACTTCTTTCATCCTCTGTAGAATGAGGGTGATAGGATCTACCTGTTCATGTTCCTGTGAAAATTAAGTAAGAAAAAGCATGTAACTCACTTGGCATATGATGCCTGTGTTTCCTATATGCTCCTCAAAGTCTAATTGTAATCTTATGGTCATTAATATAATGCTTAGGAGAGCAACATGTGTATGGAGAGGTATTGACATTTTTTTGGTTATACAAAATTTTGTTTTTAATAGTATTATCCATTTGTTTGTAAACATAATGATGATATTAGTAATATTCCCTTTAGATGTCTCTTTTAGTAATGTAAAACATTCTATGGTCCAAACTGTGATCACCATGATGTGTTGAGGACTTATGTTTGGTACTATGCTGGTCACTGAAATTCAGTATTTCTGTTCCTCTTCACAGTAACCGTAAGCCCCTTCTCCTAGAGAAGCAGAACTGAGGCTTAGAGAGTTCCAGAGAATTAGCTCCACATAGCTGGCACTTTACTTAGATCTTCCAGATCCAGAACCCCTGCTGTTCCCAGATGCAATGTCAAAATATTTGAAAAGGGAAAAAAATGTATTGTTGATGATCTTTAAACTTGAAGTGAAAGATTAGCTTTATTTATCTTAATTATTTCTACCCTTAGTTAATATCACTGATGAGTTAGAGACCTGTGGAATGACATGAGGCTTAGGGAGCATCTGCCTTAACACAAGCATTTTATAGAAGAGACAGGAGACTAGAGACTTTGGGGACTTCTCTACGCATGACATAATTTGTAAATTCAGGATTAACCCCCACCCCACCCAGGGTTCATGCTGTCCTCTAATGAAGGTGGGAGTGATATTAGGTCAGAGGAATTAGCCCAGTTAGGTATATAGGCTGGGTGCCTGGTACTCATGTACTCACTCTTACATCAAAGCTCAGTGAACAATTTGCTGTCTTCAGAGCTCTCTGTCGCTGACTTCTCTCACCGTGCTGTTTGGCTGTAGCATCTCAATGCTAGGCTGAAGGTCAGCTGTGTGGCATGAGTTTCTCTCACTAACCCAACCTGGGCCAGGTCCTGTGAAGGGCTGCTCATGAACCATCTGCTCCCTCTTGAGTGCCACAGCCTGCGGGAGACTCTGCTTCTGGCCGAGTGGACCCCAGTAAGCCTACCAAGCCACCATGGTCTGTGAGGCCAGGTGCACACAGAGGAGTCACCTCATGGGATTTCCTTCCCCTGCAGCTCCTGTTCTAAGAAATCAAGAGCTTGTTCTGGGCTGAGGGGAAAGGAGAGGAGAAGGAAATTCATTTGTCACAGCCTTTGTCCCGGAGGGGGTGAATATACATCCTGTGCTGCCAATGTCTGGCTGACAAAGTCTTTTTTTCCATAGCCCAGATGTTTCATAGCACAACATAGCTATGAGCAGCCTTGACCACGGAAGCCCCAAAAAGGAGCAGACAGACTAAAACAACCATATTTCACTGCCTACTATTCTGGGCTAGAGCTGGACTTCCAGACTACTTAGCATTCTGATAAAGGTCTGGCTCTGCTCCCTCAGTGATTAAAAGCCCACCTACCATGCAACCTTGCTGTCACCTCCTATACTCTTAACAGGAACAGGTAGCTTCTTATAGGTTTAGCCCTGGTGTTGCTAAGGCAAGCGTCTTATGTTTAGGGCTTCATGTCATGGGTACACTTGCACTAAGTCTCCTTCTACAGCGCTATGTTCCTCCATCACATCCTCACCTTTTCATAGGGAGAAGCATCCTTGTTTCACTGCATCAACATTGAGGAGCTGCTGTCATGCAAGTTTGGGACTCTGTGGTAATTTTCCCACCAGAATGTATGGTTGTGAAGCAGGATGGATCCAGCCAGTGAGCAGAGAGTGCAGGCCCCCAATCCTTCTTAGATACTGAAGAGACAGGAGCAGAAAGTAAGGGCATGGCTGGTATCCTGGGGACAGCTAATTGGTCAATGTTGAGGACAAGATTTACTGGTGCAACCCTTACATTTATCTTCCCTTGTGTGGTGATGCTGACTCCCAGATGGCCTGTTCTCTGCCAAGATTTGAAGGAAATTATATGACAATTTCCCAAGGGTTTTTAAAATCCCAAGTTGAATGTTGTTACTGATTTGACATAACAGTCCAGACTACAATTTTCACAATGTGCTCTGTGCGGTGAAGCCAGAGCATAGTTGTTAAAAGAACAGATTTTATGATGAGAAAAAGTTGGATTTTATTCTAGATTTCATGAGGCTTTTAGGAAGGTCTGGGGAAGCCTGACTTTCTTGGTCAATTTTTCTTTTGCTTTCACCAATATTATGGTTCTTTTCATTCCATATTTTCGTATGAAAAAAATTTCATTGTGCTCACCAATCTTCTTGAAAAAGGAAAGTACACCTTTTTTCCTCTTCAGGGAAGAAGGGGAAATGCTAGGTGGATTCTGTAACATCTCTAGCCTGGTATGGCTCTCTTTAAAAAAAGAATGTGGGAAATGGAACCCAGACTCTTTCTAGATGCAAAAGAGGAGGAGATGTGAGTCTGAGGGTGAAGTTGTGTCCATAGCAACCAGCAGCCAGGAAAGCTGCTTCTTTTACAGGGTATTTCAGCTGGGCTACTGTGACAGGCGAGACCCATTTTTTTGTGACTTCTGGCTTCCCATCACAAGCCAGAGAAGAGTACTAACCTCCCAAAATGTTTGTAGGCAACCCTGGTACATATGGGCACTGTTTGGAAATTTGTTCTGCCTGTATCTGCCCATATTAATATCGATCTTAGAAGGACAAGGGGAATATAGAAACTTTCATGAGTTTCCATGTGGGTCCCACCTTCCCCAAAATAGACAAAATCTACCTTTTTTTGAGAGAGAGAGAAAGAGCATTTGTGATTGAAGGTGGTGGGGGGCAGTGAGTATGACAGGAGGCTTGTTCTGTAACTCTCAGACGATGACCTGACTTGAGCGAAATCAGGAGTTGGATGCTTAAACAACCGAGCCACCCAGGTGCCCCAGACAAAAACACTTTTATAACATCTGTCCATCTACCCACTCTGCTTTCAATCCAGGCCAAACCTGGATGTGAGGGAAAATAAACAATAATGGGAGATGAGTTATAGAAGCTAGAGCAAATTGAGACTATCTATAGATTTTAATGCCCAGACAAAGGCTCATTTTCATGGGGTTTTAATTTTATTCAGTGCTAACTTCATGGTACAGAAATACCTGGCACACCCGAGTGAGTCCCAGTGCCAATAAGATGGTGGAAAGTTGGGAGGAGAGGGGCTCTATGAGGTTTGATGGAAAGGCTTACAAAGTAGACACTCATAGATATTGGGTGAGCTAACTCTACATTGTATCTAGCACCGAGAAATATTTCAAACTGCTCTTGGCCTCCAGTTTCTCTCTTCTGAGGGAGTTCCCTTATGCCTCTCCAATACCTACAATTTCTTAATTTTTTTTAATGACCGTGATATCTCATTTATCTTGGACATTTCCAGCATTACCTGTGATTTGGGTTTTTAGTTAGCCAGTTAGAGTAAGGAAAGGGATAGTTCTTAAAGTTGTATTTGTGATTATCAAACATGGAAAGATAAAGCAAACATCAGTTTGTGGTTTCTTCTCTGCAGAATATGATTATGTTTGCCACACTAACCCTCAGCCACTCTTGACAAGTTAGCCTACACATATATATTCACGATTTAGATAAGAAGAGTATTTTGGTTTATAGTGTATCTTGTTAATATGGTCTGTTCCTAGAAAAGTTCCAATTTCTAATGTTATAGCCCTAAGGATGAAGCCTTCGTTAAAGCCCAAGGAAAGGTGAATCCTATCACCTATGATGTTGTGGGAGAGGGAGTAGGGGATACTAATTTGAACCGGATGTAGGCATCAGGAAGGGAAGAAGCACTCATTTGGCCAAACCCTGGATTGAGGTTGGAGCTATTGGCATACTAATAATACATGGAGAACCATTTTCCTTCAGAATTTCAATAAATATAAGGTAATGATACCTATAGGGACCCAGAACAGATCAATTCTGATCTAGAGGTCTTGTTAATACCACACCCAATACCTATCGCTCTATGTGAGGAAAAGCATGGTAGTGTTAGTAGTGTTAGTAGCTTCCAACTTGGAACCATGAGGCATAACTGAAGGTATAGAGTAATTTATCCTATCTGGGCTTCTATGTTTTCTTTTTTATTCATCCATGGAAAAAAGAAATCTTTTCTTTTTTTAATTACTATATATAAATATATATACATATATATGTACATACATATACATATATATGTATACATATGAATATATATGTATATAAATGATTTACATATATGGTGTATATATATATGGGCATATATATGTATATAAATGGTTAATTAAGTTCAATTATGTGGGTAGGATTAAAAAAGGTAGAGGTAGAAGAGCTATCTATAAATTTCAGAAGTGAAACTACTTTGTAAGGATCTGGATCCTCCACTACTGTATTTCTCTTTTTTTTTTCAAAGTTGTCATATTTTTATTTATCATAGTTCGTTACTTTATTTTTTTTTAATTTTTTATTTCTTTTCAGTGTAACAGTATTCATTGTTTTTGCACCACACCCAGTGCTCCATGCAATCTGTGCCCTCCCTAATACCCACCACCTGGTTCCCCCAACCTCCCACCCCCCGCCCCTTCAAAACCCTCAGAGTTTTTCAGAGTCCATAGTCTCTCATGGTTCACCTCCCCTTCCAATTTCCCTCAACTCCCTTCTCCTCTCCATCTACCCTTGTCCTCCATATTATTTGTTATGCTCCACAAATAAGTGAAACCATAGGATACTTGACTCTCTCTGCTTGACTTATTTCACTCAGCATAATCTCTTCCAGTCCTGTCCATGTTGCTACAAAAGTTGGGTATTCGTCCTTTCTGATGGAGGCATAATACTCCATAGTGTATATGGAATACATCTGCCTTATCCATTCATCCGTTGAAGGGCATCTTGGTTCTTTCCACACTTTGGCGACCGTGGCCATTGCTGCTATAAACATTGGGGTACAGATCGCCCTTCTTTTCACTACATCTGTATCTTTGGGGTAAATACCCAGTAGTGCAATTGCAGGGTCATAGGGAAACTCTATTTTTAACTTCTTGAGGAATCTCCACACTGTTCTCCAAAGTGGCTGCACCAGCTTGCATTCCCACCAACAGTGTAAGAGGGTTCCCCTTTCTCCACATCCTCTCCAACACATGTTGTTTCCTGTCTTGCTAATTTTGGCCATTCTAACTGATGTAAGGTGGTATCTCAATGTGGTTTTGATTTGAATCTCCCTGATGGCTAGTGATGATGAACATTTTTTCATGTGTCTGGTAGCCATTTGTATGTCTTCATTGGAGAAGTGTCTGTTCATATCTTCTGCCCATTTTTTAATATGATTGTCACCCCCAAACTTCTAGAACTCATACAGCAATTCAGTAATGTGGCAGGATACAAAGTCAATGTACAGAAATCAGTGGCTTTCTTATACACGAACAATGAAAATATAGAAAGGCAAATTAGAGAATCGTTTCCATTTACTATAGCACCAAGAACCATAAGATACCTCGGAATAAACCTAACCAAAGAGGTTAAGGATCTGTACTCAAGGAACTACAGAACACTCCTAAAAGAAATTGAAGAAGACACAAAAAGATGGAAGACCATTCCATGCTCTTGGATCGGAAGAATAAACATTGTTAAAATGTCTATACTGCCCAGAGCAATCTATACTTTTAATGCCATTCCGATCAAAATTCCACTGGTATTTTTCAAAGAGCTGGAGCAAATAATCCTAACATTTGTATGGAATCAGAAGAGACCCCGAATTGCTAAGGAAATGTTGAAAAACAAAAATAAAACTGGCGGCATCACGTTACCTGATTTCAAGCTTTACTACAAAGCTGTGATCACCAAGACAGCATGGTACTGGCATAAAAACAGACACATAGACCAGTGGAACAGAGTAGAGAGCCCAGATATGGACCCTCAACTCTATGGTCAAATAATCTTTGACAAAACAGGAAAAAATATCCAGTGGAAAAAAGACAGTCTCTTCAACAAATGGTGCTGGGAAAACCGGACAGCTATATGTAGAAGAATGGAATTTGACCATTCTCTTACACCGTACACAAAGATAAACTCGAAATGGATAAAAGACCTCAACGTGAGACAGGAATCCATCAGAATCCTCGAGGAGAACATAGGCAGTAACCTCTTTGATATCAGCCACAGCAACTTCTTTCAAGATATGTCTGCAAAGGCGAAGGAAACAAAAGCAAAAATGAACTTTTGGGACTTCATCAAGATCAAAAGCTTCTGCACAGCAAAAGAAACAGTCAACAAAACAAAGAGGCAACCCACGGAATGGGAGAAGATATTTGCAAATGACAGTACAGACAAAAGGTTGATATCCAGGATCTATAAAGAACTCCTCAAACTCAACACACACCAAACAGACAATCATATTAAAAAATGGGCAGAAGATATGAACAGACACTTCTCCACTACTGTATTTCTTGAACTTGTCTCCCCTCAGATGTGTGGATGCTCCAGGTATTGGGGACAACACGTATGGTTCTTAGTTGTGTTTTTAGCACAGGATTCTTAAGTATCTTTATTTCAGTGCCTTTCCAAAATGAAATGGTGAATATTACATTTTGCAAGGTCAATATTGTACACAAAATATGGAAGAGCTCTCAGTAACCAACCCCCCCTAACAAAAGCTCATTTGAAATGGGGGCAAAGTTCATGTTTTTCAGTTCAACCTTTTCTGGTAACACCCTTACAGCTTATTACATGAGCTAGTTTTACTATTAATGGAGGGGAACTACTTAGAGGAGAAGGTGAAGAAATTGCAATGGAGAGAAAACTAATTTGTATAATCCCTTTTTAGTAAATGGGATCCTTTTCACTGGGCTTGAGACATTACCTCACCAATAATTAGTATTATATTGGTGGGTGTCATGAAGTCAGTGTACAAGATTCCTAAGATTCCGTAAACCAGACTGATCTCTTTCCACATGTATGACTCTGGGGATCTCAGCCTGGTCAGAGATTTTGTAAGATATGGGTAAAGGGAGATGTTCTCTGGACTGACAACACAATCAAATTCTGTTTTCCTATCCAGCACTTATCACTGCTTAGAGACAAAGCTCCTGAGAAGAAGCCTCAGGAACCAGAGGATATGATTTGGAATTCTTCAGCCTCCAATATGACTGGGCTGCTCAATGTGGCATTGAGGTATCTATCAGCCTCTTCTTCCTTAGTTGGGAGGTCAGGCCACCCACAAGGCAGGGAAGGAAAGTAGCCAGTGCAGGCATAGTGGGGGAGCCCATGCTCAGACTGATCAAGAGGCATACTGCCAGGGTGAGCACCTGCTGCATCCTCAGAAGGCTGGCTTCTTCTGGAGGCATGCCTCACCTTTGTCCATCAGGTCTGCTCTTGGGGAAAGATACAGCCACCAAAAGTAGAGGAGCTCTGCTTTCTCCTCACACCTATCTTAGTTTGACTCCTTGTTTTGAAAAGAATGTAAATCCTACCAATCATGGACAATGAGGGGTTTTTATTTCACAAGTAGCATCTCATTCATAGAAATCCTGAACCAGGAGTCACAATAGGCCTGGCTGTCAAGGACACTAAAGGTGGAGAGTGATTCTAGACTCAGGAAACTCTAGGAACTTCAGCATCTGGGTGTTTGGATTTTCTTTCCACTGCTCTCCCATTGACCCTCAAGCCATATTCTTCATGTCTACAAATTTATGGCCTTCTACTAAATGGTGTCCTTTATACTCTTAATTTCTATCCCTCTGTTTTTCAGTGACACAGGATCCATAGTGATTGTGACACTTTCTTGTGGTACATCTCAGTGCTTCTTTTGAGGGAGGAATGATACAAGCCTTATGCAGCCTTTCAGAAGGTATGAAAAGAGTTAATGTAATTTCTAAAAAACTTTATAAAGCAGGATATTCTTTTCCCCCTCTGCCTTTATTGAGTTACAATTGACATATAACATTGTGTAAATTTAAGGTGTACAAAGTGATGATTTGATATACCCATATATTATGAAATGTTTACCACAGTAGGATTAACTAACACATCCTTCACATCACATAATTACCATTTTGTTGTTATGGTACGAACATTAAAAGCTCTATTCTCTTAGAAATTTTCAAGTGAGCAATACAATATTGTTACCTATAGGTACCATGCTGTAATTAGACCCTCAGAACTTACTCATTTCATAATTGAAATTTTATACCCTTTGACTGAAATCTTCCCATTTCCCCCACTGTTCAGGCCCTGACAACCACCATTTCACCCTGTTTCTACGAGTTACATGTTTTTATATTTCCCATACAAATGAGGTCATACAATATTTATGTTTCTCAATCTGACTTATTTGACTTACTGATAAAATATACATCACTTGATTTATGACAAAGGTGACAGTCTAATGTTGTAGGGAAATGATAGTCCTTCAACACAAGTGGATGGTGCTGTATCAGGTAGCTATTCAAATGGAGAAAGTGCAACTTGACCGTTACTCTATGTAAGAACATATAATGGGTTCTCTACTCTGTTCCATTGATCTATGTGTCTCTTTTTGTGATCTGTGTGTCTCAGTATGGCCAGTACCATACTGTCTTGATGATTACAGCTTTGTACCACAACTTGAAATCCAGAATTGTGATGGCTCCAGCTTTGGTTTTCTTTTTCAACATTCTTTTGGCTACTTGGAAAGTTCCCTGGTTCCATACAAATTTTAGAATTGTTTGTTCCAGTTCTGTGGAAAATGTTGATGGTATTTTGATAGGGATTGCACTAAATGTGTGAATTGCTCCAGGTAGCAGAGACATTTTCACAATATTTGTTCTTCTAATCCATGCATGGAATGTTTTTCCACTTCTTTGTGTCTTCCTCAATTTCTTTCATGAGTGTTTTACAGTTTTCTGAGTATGGATCCTTTCCCTCTTTGGTTACATTTATTTCTAGATATCTTATGGTTTTGGGTGCAATTGTAAATGGAATCGATTCCTTGACTTCTCTTTCTTCTGCCTCATTGTTAGCATATAGGAATGCAACTGAGGTCTGTGCATTGTGTTCATATTCTGCAACTTTGCTGAATTCCTGTATCAGTTCTAGGAATTTTTGGGTGAAGTCTTTGGGTTTTCTGTAGAGTGTCATGTCATCTGTGAAGAGTGCGAGTTTGGCTTCTTCTTTGCTGATTCAGATGCCTTTTATTTCTTTTTGTTGTTTGATTGCTGATGTTAGGATTTCTAGCACTATGTTGAACCACGGTAGAGAAAAGCTCTCACTTTTTCCCAATTTAGGATAATATTCACTGTGGGTTTTCATATATGGCCTTTATGATGTTGAGGTATGTTTCCACTATTCCTACAGAGTTCAGGTTGTTTTTTTTTTTAATCAAGAAAGGATGCTGTATTTTGTAAAATGCTTTATCTGCATTTCTGAGATGACCATATGGTTCTTGTCCTTTCTTTTAGTAATGTGATGTGTCACATTGATTGATTTGCAGATATTGAACCAGTCTTGCAACCCAGGAATAAATCTCAGTTAGTTGTGGTGAATTGTCTTTTTGATGTACTGTTGGATCCTATTAGCCAGTATCTTGGTGAGAATTTTTGCAGCCTTGTTCATCAGGGATATTGGTCTGTAATTGTCCTTTTAAAACCCTGGCAGTGAGTACTTCCTCCTGTTCTTTCTTTTGGGGTGAGTTTCTCTGTCTCTTCATTATGTCCAGAAAAGAATAGAAGAAAGAGAGAGAAGACAACAATAACAACAATAACAGCAGAAAAGAATAAACAAAACAAACTTGAAGGAAATAAAAACAAAACAAAATTTAGAAAATCTAACAAGAAGTAAAACAGATCAAAACAATAAACTGGATTGTGGGTGTTTTTTGGTTTGTTTGTTAAATGAAATTAGATACCAAAATAGGAAGAAAAGAAAAACTTATGTATATAGAAAAATGAAATAAAATAAAATGAAAGGAGACCAAACTAAAAAAATGTGTATATAAAAATTAAAAAAGAATAAAGGAAGAATTGAAGTGATAAGAAAATAGCTGAATAGAACCTGAAGGACTAAAGAATATTAAGAAAAAAAAAAAGAATGCTATATACTTCTTTCCCTAAGAGCTGAAGTTCTACAATTCTCTATGATCTATAAACTTGGTGGCCTAGCCAGTTGTTCCTGCTGGTCTTCTGGGAGAGGGGCCTGTTGCCCTGATTCTCAGTGTCCTTGCCCTGGTGGCATTGCACCTCTCTCTCCAGGGGACCGGGCTCAGTGTACTTGGCTCCAGATTGCACTATGTGGTGCTGTCTGGCTCCCTGAAAGCTTTCAGCACCACTGGGAGGGGATTAAAATGGCACCACTCCAAACTGTAGCCCTGAAGCTGAAAGTTTCCACCTCCAACTCTCACAGAAAAGCGGTCCATTACTCATGTCTCCCTGGTTTCTGTCTGAACTCTGTGTTCACCTAGCCTATGACCAAGAATTTTTATGACAGACATGTGACCCAGTTTCAAATCTCCAAACTTTCTGCACTCCAGCAGCCCAGACCTGTGCTGTTCCTCCTGAGGGAACGAGAGGCATCTCTCCATGCTTCTGGCTTTTGCTGGGCCCTTGCCCAGAAAGCAGTCATGTGATCAGGCAGTGGTTCATACTTTATAGCACACTGAGAAGAAAGTCAGTGCCAAGACTCTGTTTCCAGCCAACTTCCCTGCTATGATGCCTGGGAACTCTGCTGCAGTCTGGCACCCCCATTTTCTTTGTGATCCCGGGAATCCTGAGACCATGCTGTCCCTTCTGGGATTCTGCCCTGATTCACCACCTGAGTACCTTTAAGCCAGGGATGTCCCCCACCTCAGAAGACTTATAATTTCCAATTTTGTGCTCATTGCTTACAATACTTTGTGACAGTCTCCTTAAGCTGGCTCCCTACCCTCCAGTTTCCACTGATAAATTGCATCTGATTCATGTCTCTGTATGGCCTACCTTCTAAAAAGTGATTGCTTTTCTATTGTAGAATTGCGGCCTTTCTTTTCTCAGATCTCTGATTGATTTCACAAGTGTTCAGAATGATTTGATAACTATCAAACTAGCTGAATTCCAGGGACCAGATGAACTTAGGGTCTCCTACTCCTCCACCATCTTAAATCATTCAAGACAACAAATGGTCTTTAAAAAGGAGGATAAAGGAATAAAAGAGAAAAGTAGAAAACAAGTTGTAAGATGGTAGGGATTAACCCAAACTTATCGTAACAAATTAATGAAAATAAACTAAACACCCAATTTAAAACATTGTCAGATTAAATTTAAAAAATAAATAGATTGAACTATATGCTGCCCAAGGGAGACACACCGCATGTATCAGAACATAGAAAGTCTGTAAATAAAAGGATAGAAAAATAAGAACTGAACATATACCATAAAAACTCAAAGGATGATGAGGTAGCTCTATGAGTATTAGATAAAGTAGACTTTAAGGCAAAATCTATGACAAGTGGTAAAGATATACAGATTTGTATATATACAAACTTGTGTATAAAACACATTTATAATAATAAATGTATTAATTTAAGAGGAAGACATAATAGCCTAAATTCAGTAACTGGGAAAAGAGAGAACGGAAATTTCTGGGGTCACAGAAATGCTGCATATCTTAATTATGATGGTGGTTACATGGGTGTATACATTGGTCAAATTTTAACTTGTGAATTATGCTGTTTATTTAAATATAAATCATATACCTCCAAAAAGTAAGAAATAGAAAAAAAATGCTAAATATAAAGTGAAATTCTAACATAAATTATGAACAGACACATAATATTTTTTTGAAAATGATGTCCTTACCCAAAATTGAAATAAAAATGTTTTTTTCTCTAGAAATAGAATCTTACAAAATAATACATATAATTGTCTTTGAGTTGTGAATATAATTTTTGTGAAAAAATTTCACACTCCTGCAAAACTTTTCCTAACTCTTACGGGAAGAAGAGTACAGCTGTATTTATGAGCTAATGACAAAAAATGTCCTGTGACTCTCTAATGTTCAAATAGTTTGGTAACTTTGAAGACACTTTTAGAAGAATATTTGAGTTCCTTTTCAAGGGCTAGGTCTTTTACTGATAGTGAACAATAGTATATTTAAAAAATAAACGAAAACTAAATATACCTTTGTATTCTTTATTTTTATGTTTTTTTTTTTTTTTTTTTTTTTTTTTTTAAGATTTTATTTATTTATTTGACAGAGAGAGATCAGAAGTAGGCAGAGAGGCAGAGAGAGAGAGAGAGGAGGAAGCAGGCTCCCTGCTGAGCAGAGAGCCCGATGCGGGACTCGATCCCAGGATCCTGAGATCATGACCTGAGCCGAAGGCAGAGGCTTAACCCACTGAGCCACCCAGGCGCCCTATTTTTATGTTTTGATGGGAGTTCCTATGCAAGATCACCGGGATCAGTTTCAGTATTTTCCTGGACATATTTCTTTGCTCAAAATTTCTCCGAAGTAAAGAAAAAAATTTTCATGAAATAGAAGTTTTCTTTAATAAATCATTGTTTCCTTATCTCCCTTGAAGATTACAGTGATATGGAGGAATGCTTTGTACACAAGCACAAACTTTATTCTTTTCTAGATTCTAATATAGCATAAAATTCTGTTTCCATCACAAGACATAATGATTCACCTTTCAGAGTGTTTATAATACTAAAATAACTATTACATAAATGAAACCTATTTTTTGGTTGAATCCAAATTTACATGATGTTAAGAACTGCAAAAAGTCAGCCAAGAGGTGTCATTAGGTTATTGAAGTAATATATGGAGAGCATGATAATGCTATATTTGTGAATCTTACTCATTAAAAATGTGTTTGTTGATTGCTCTCAGGAACACTGAAGGGGAAAATATTGGAACAATAATGAATACATCTTTATTAGAAAAATGCCACTGGGGATAATTGCCAAAGTGTTATCAGTAGCGGGAAGATTAATATCCATTTGTTGAATGGAGCAGACCTATTACCAATAAAGAAATTGAATCTGTATTCAAAATCTCCAAAAAATTCAAAGTCCTGGGTGGGTTGGCTTCCCAGTAGAATTCTAACAGACATTTAAGGAAGAGTTAATACCTCTTCTTCTGCAACTGTTCCAAAAAATAAAAGTGGGAGAAAATCTTCCGAACTCATTCTACGAGGCCAGCATTACTTTGATTCCAAAAATAGAAAAAAGACCTCACTGAAAAGAATTACAGGCCCATATCTTTGTGAGCATGGAGGCAAAAATTCTCAATAAAATACTAGCAAGTTGAATTCAACATTACATTGAAAGAATTCTTCACCACAATCAAGTGGGATTTATTCCTGGGCTGCAGGTGTGGTTCAATATTTGCAAATCAATCAACGTGATACACCATATCGATAAAAGAGCCACATGATCCTGTCAGTGGATGCAGAAAACGCATTTGAGAAAGTACAGCATCCTTTCCTGATAAAAACCCTCAACAAAGTAGGGATAGATGGAACGTCCCTCAACATCATAAAGACCATATATGAAAGACCCATAGGTAATATCATCCTCAATGGGGAAAAACAGAGCCTTTCCCCACAGTCAGATACAAGACAAGGATGTCTATTCTAACCATTACTATTTGACATAGTATTGGAAGTCTAAGCCTCAGTAATCAGGAAACAAAAAGAAAACAAGAGTATCCAAACTGGCAAGGTAGAAGTCAGACTAGCTATTCACAGGGGATTCGATATTTTACATAAAAAACCCAGAAGATTCCACCAAAAAATTGCTAGAATTCTTACATGAATTCAGCAAAGTCACAGGATATAAAATCAACATGCAGAAATCTTTTGCATTTCTATACACCAATAATGAAACAGCAGAAAAAGAAATCAAGGAATCAATCCCATTTGCAATTGCACTAAAACAAAAAAGATACCTAGGAATAAATCTAAATAGAGAAGTAAAAGGTCTGTACTCTGAAAACTGTAACACACTTGTGAAAGAAACTGAAGGGATGCAAAGAAATGGAAAAGCACTTCATGCTCATGGATTGGAGGAACAAACATTGCCAAAATGTCTATACTACCCAAAGCAATCCACATATGAAATGCAATCACTATCAAAATACCACTAGCATTTTTCAAAGAGCTAGAACAAGCAATCCCAAAAGTTGTATGGAGCCACAAAAGACCCCAAATAGCCAAAGCAATTCTGAAAAGAAAAACACTTTGAGGCATCAAGATTCCAGACTTCAATCTGTATTAAAAAGTTGTAGTCACCAAGACAGTATGGTAGTGGCACAAAAACAGACACACAAATCAATGAAACAAAATTGAGAGCCCAGAAATGGACCCACAACTATTTGATCAACTAGTCTTTGACAATACAGGAAAGAATACCCCATGGAAAAAAAGATTGTCTCTTCAAAAAATGGTGTTGGGGAAACAGCTAAAAGCAAAAATGAAACGGGATCATTTTCTTACACAGTACACAAAAATAAATTGAAAATGGATGAGAGACTCTAATGTGAGACAGGAAACCATCAAAGTCATAGAGGAGGACACAAGAGGAAATCTCTTTAAACTTTGCCATAGCAATTTCTTGCTAGACACATCACCATAGGCAAGGGAAACAAAAGCAAAAATGAACTACTGGGACTTCATCAAGATAAAAGCTTCTGCACAGCAAAGGAAACAATCAACAAAACTAAAAAGCAACCTGTGGAATGGGAGCAGATCTTTGCAAATGACATATCTGATAAATGGTTAGTATCCAAAACCTACAAAGAACTTATCAAATAAACACCCCAAAACCAAATGTCCCAATTAAGAAATGGGCAGAAGACATGAATAGATAGTTTTCCAAAAAAGACATCCAGATGGCTAACAGACTTACGAAAAGATGCTCAACATCTGTCATCATTAGGGTAATACATATCAAAACCATGATGAGATACCATCTCACACCTCTCAGGATGGCTAAAATTAACAACACAAGAAAAAAGGAGTGTTGGCAAGGATGCAGAGATAGGAAAACCCTCTTGCACTGTTTGTGGGAATGCAAACTAGTGCAGCCACTCTGGAGAAGAGTATGGAGGTTCCAAAAATGTTAAAAATAGAACTATCTGATGATCCAGCAATTGCACTACTAGATATTTACCCAATAGACTAAAAATACTGATTTAAAGGGATACATGTACCCCAATATTTATAGCTGCATTATCCTCCATACCCAAATTACGGAAAGAGCCCAAATATCTATTAACTGATGAATGGATAAAGAGGATATGATATATACACAATGGAATATTACCCAGCCATCAAAAAGAATGGATGAATGAGGCTAAAAACTATTACGGTAAGTGAAGTAATTCAGAGAAAGACAAATACCATGTCCTCTCACTCATATGTGGAATTTTAGAAGCAAAAAAAAAGGAGCATAAGGGGGAAAAAAGAGAGAGAGGCAAACCAAAAAACAGACTTTTAACTATAGAGAACAAACTAATGGTTACTAGAAGGGAGGTTGCTGGAGGGATGGGTGAAATAGGTGATGGGGATTAAGGAGGGCACTTGTGAAGAGCTCTGGGTGTTGTATGTAAGTGTTAAATCACTAAATTGTGCACCTGAGATTAATATTACACTGTATATTAACTAACTGAATTTTGAACAAAAACTTTGGAAAAGTGGGAAAAAATGGGCAGAGAGACGGAATGGACATTTTTCGAAAGAAGACATACAAAAGGCCAACAGGTACATGAAAAGATGCTCACCATCATTAATAGAAGCGCAAACATCACTAAGAAAAAATACAAGTAAAACAATGAGATGTCACCTCATGCTTCTTTAGATGGATATTACCAAAAAACAAACAAACAAACAAACAAAACCCCGAAGCAAAACCAAACCAAAAAACCCAACCCAAACCAAACCAAACCAAACTGACCCAAAACACATCCAAAAACAAAGGATAAGTATTTTCAGGGATTTGGAGAAAAAGGAAACCTTGTACAGTATTAATGAAACTGTAAATGGGTACAGACACTCTGGTAAACAATATAGGGTTTCCTGAAACATTTCAAAATGAAATTACCATTTGATCCAGCAATCCCACCTCTGGGTATACATCCAAAGAATTGAAATACGGGTCTCAGCAAGATATCTGTACTCCCAAGTGTAAGGTTTTACAGGCGAGATACACATGACACCTGGCGATATCAAGTTCACTGTAACATTATTCACGATAGCTAAAAAGGGAAAATAAACTAAAAGCCCATGTAAAAAGGAATGCGTAAAGAAAACGTGACATATATACATTATGAAATCTCATTTAGACTTTACAAAGAAGGTCCTGTCACTTGTAAGAACATGGGTATACCTGGAGGACATTATTCTATAGAAAAAAGACCAGACAGAAACATAAACATTGCATGATCTCACCTGTATCTGGAATCTAAACAAATATATGGAAGCAGAGCATACAAGTATTGTCAGGGGCTGGAAGGGGTAGGAAATAAGGGGGTATTGATCAAATTTCAGTTATGCATAATAAATAAGTTCTGGAGATCTGTATAATGTCAGGCTTATGGTCAACAATACTTTATTGCGTACTTAAAACTTTGCTAAGAGGCTAGATCTTAAGTGTTTTTACCTGGCATTAAAAAAAAAAAAAAAGATAACAACCAAGCCGTCAGGAAGAAATTTTTGGAGGTGATATATAGGTTTGGCATTTATAGTGATGATGGTTTCTAAGGTGTATATTTACCTCAAAACATATCAACTTGTATACAATAAATATCTACAGCTTTTTATATGTGAATCACATGCCAATGAAGTGGCTTAAAACTTATGATTGGAAGTATCTTCAACATAGAATCAGCTTACAGGATTAGTCTCAATAAAACGTTTTATGGGGGCACCTGGGTGGCTCAGCAGGTTAAGCATCTGCCTTTGGGGGTGCCTGGGTGTCTCAGTGGGTAAAAGCCTCTGCCTTCGGCTCAGGTCATGATCACAGAGTCCTGGGATCAAGCCTCGCATCAGGCTCTCTGCTCAGCAGGGAGCCTGCTTCCTCCTGTCTCTCTGTCTGCATCTCCGCCTACTTGTGTCTGTCAAATAAATTAATAAAATCTTAAAAAAAAAAAGCATCTACCTTTGGCTCAGGTCATGATCCCAGGATGCTGGGATCGAGTCCCACATTAGGCTGCTTCCTGCTCAGCAGAGAGTGGAAAGTCTGCTTCTTCCTCTCCCTCTGCTTCGGCTCTGTCTCTCTGTCAAATAAATAAATAAAATCTTAAAAAAAAAACAACCCTTCAAGTTTCTTTTCCTATGGAAAGAAATTAAAGTTGGCTAACTTTTTGGGGCGCCTGGGGGGATCAGTGGGCCTCTGCCTTTGGCTCAGGTCATGATCTCAGGGTCCTGGGATGGAGCCCCGCATCGGGTTCTCTGCTAGCCTCCTTCCCCCTCTCTCTCTGCCTGCCTCTGCCTACTTGTAATCTCTCTCTCTTTCTGTGTCAAATACATAAATAAAATTTTTGAGAAAATAAAATAAAATAAAATAAAATGTTTTATGGCACCAGGATCTAGTACATTAGTCTCTACCTTAGAGTTTGTCCTTATCTTGGTACCATCTATGGCTGGTAACCACCAGCCTTGGATTAGAGACTCAGTTTTAGATTTCTAGTCTTCATTTTTGTGTTTGTCAGGCTCACTGTTCAACCATATTCTATCTCAAGGTATTATAAAGTGCATTTAATTAATTTAAGTAAAATAAATTATTATCCAATCATGACTAAAATATTGAGGAGGCTCACACTCTTTTCAGTCATTTGACCACAATTCCTTGATTTATTCCCACGTTACTGAACATCAACCACTACCATACACTCTTCAGTTGTTCAACTCTCAGGGCAGAACGTTATTTCCATGTTTCTGCAGCATCTTGCTGCTATGTCCATGAGTATTTTCAAGGGGACCCTAGAGGTCATCTGGCTCAATCTCCATATTTTATGGAGAAGGTGACTTGTGTGTTTTTGGAAGTTGATCAGTTAGTTGAAGGAAACAGCAGGCTTGTCCAGTGCAAATGATTCAGAGTCTACTCTGGTCTCTTTTCATTCCATTCTACTTCTCTTCCCTAAGACATCATTCTCTTCTAATTCCTGTAACAGAGTCTGTACTCACTTTCCTACTCTGATCATGGCTTTTGCAAGTTCCTTTTAATACAATTTGTATAGTGAATCACCTGTGATTTTGGGGGGCAAATTGGATCTAATCATGGCATTGAACATGTTTCACAAAATGTATTTGAGATAATCTAACCTCTGGGTTTGGGTTAAAGACAAACAATAGAAATTGACTCAGCCTTTTTAGATATGTTCCTTCTGATGAATAAATAGACAGATCCTAGCTGGATAAAAATAGGTGTTCAAAGTACAAAGGCTGGGGCCTGGGTGGCTCAGGGGGTTAAGCCTCTGCCTTCAGCTCAGGTCATGATCCCAGGGTCCTGGGAATGAGCCCTGCATCAGTCTCTGCTCACCAGGTAGCCTGCTTTCTCCCCACTCTCTCTGCCTGCCTCTCTGCCTACTTGTGATATCTCTGTGTCAAATAAATAAATTTTTTTTAAAAGTACAAAGGTTTAAGGATTGAGATCATGGAAATGTCAGTTTTAGAATACATTGTCAATCAGAAGATGACCTTACAGTTGACAATACAAGGCAACCAGGAAAAATGTTTTATTTGTTGTTTTTCTAACAATATGAATTAGAGAAGCAAATAACTTCAATTCTACCTACTTGAATCTTTGGCAGAATTTATAGAAATATTAAATAAGTGCACCCTTCAACTGGTATACATAACCATTCTGTGGTAAGAGCTTAGGATATGAACCAATCATAACCGTGCATTATGCTGAAGCTAGAATAAATAATTTAGGAAATAGGAGCTTTGCTCAGCCATGGCTGCTGTGGTTTTTCCCTCTCCTTAGAGAATGGTCTGGACCTGAAAACAATTCTGTTTCTCTCTAGCATGGGATTGATGCATACATATGTAGCTAAGCTAAGGGCCAAGAACAGCATTTAAGACTACACGTGAAGCAAACAATATATATTCCAATGTGAAGAGTACTATGACCATTATTTCCTTGGGCTAGTCGTGGAGGGAATGTATACCAATGCACTGATACTATTTTCATCCTTTCCTTCTGAATCACAGGACAATATATAAGCTTCTGTTATTTTAATTATCTAAATGCTTTTTGTCAAATCATTATTAATTTTGTTCACCCATGTCATTGGTTTGAAAGAAGTGAAATAAAAAGTGTATAAATAACTAAATTTTGTAAATTAGGTGCACATGGTTTATCAGAAGAAAGAATAACAATTCAGTAAGGATTTTGCAATTAATCATTGTCATCTAAATGTGGAAACTTTATGGAGAAGATAGTTATGCAGACCAAAGTAAAATGAGACCTTGAGAAACAGATTTCCATTTTGCTAAAATGTGCAGATCAAGTGTGTCTGTCAGAGACACTGATTAACTCTGTGGACTGTTACATTGGCTGGAATGAAGACAAATGTTTTTCTGAAGACTTCCATACCAAGGTCATGTGATTTTTTTTTATCTTAATACTTTCTTTCTGCACATCATCTCCCTCAGAGCCTGGTGGACTTGCTTATTCCGCAGAGTGTAGATGACAGGGTTGAGCAATGGGGTCACCACTGTGTTCACAAGGGCAGCCTCCCTGTTGGAGTCCAGCCTGTTCGTTTGATTTGGTTTCACATATATGAACACACAGCTGCCGTACATCAGAGAGAGAACTATGAGGTGAGAGGAGCAAGTGGAGAAAGCTTTCTGTTTCTCCTTGGCTGATGGGAGTCTCAGGACTGTGACTACTATGTTGCTGTATGCAATGGTGGTTATGATAAGGGATATCAACAAGATAAAGGAAGTGAGAACAAAGGCCAACATTTCAGTAGGTCTGGTATCAGAACAGGAGAGATGTATCAGGGAGCCAATGTCACACAAAAAGTGGGGGATGACATCAGGGCCACAGAAGGATAGCTGGGAGACTTTTACTAGCAGACCAGTGATGAGAGGGAAGGCCAAAATGAAGCAGGCAGTGACCAGAAGGAAGCAAGTCTTCAAGTTCATGATGGTCGAGTAATGCAGAGGCTTGCAAATGGCTACATACCGATCCAGAGACATCACTGCTATGAGGAAGAAACCTGTTGCTCCCAGAAATAAAAAGACAAATGCTTGTATGAAACAGGCAGGAAAGGAAATTGTTTGCTTGCCTGAGTGAAAGATGAGCAACAACTTAGGAATAACAGCACTTATGACACCACACTCCAAGAAGGAAAAGATGCTGAGGAACAAGTACATAGGTGTGTGGAGCCGGGAGTCGGCACAGGTGATGGTGACTATGACCACATTGCCTGCAATGGATGCCAGGTACGCCATTAGGTGCACCAGGAAGAGGACTTTTCCCAACTGCTGGATGGCAGGAAACCCCTCCAAGGTGAATTCTTGGACAGTTGTCCCATTCCCCATTTCCGTGGACATCTCTTTCCAGAATCATCAATGCTGGTCTAACCTACAATAAAGACATCAACAAGCACAAAGATTTCAGAGGAGCAGGATTAAGTTATTTGTCCATGAAGGTGACTAGGCCAATAGCTAATTGGTTTAGCCAGCGGATTCTTGAATCAGTAGGACCTGAGCTCAGTACTAGTTCAATACTGAGTTTAACCCCCGAGAGACAGGTCATTTTTAGAAAGGTAGTTAACCTTTGTGAACTCCAATTTCACTCTCTGTAGAATATAGATGATAGGATCTTTTCATTCATGTTCTTGTGAGAAGTAAGATAAAGTACGTAACTCACTTGTTATATGATGCCAATGTTTCCTTGTTCCTCAAATTCTAAGTGTAATATTATGATCATTAACATAGTGTAAATAGAGCATCAATAGGCAGAGTTATTGACATTGTCATAGTTATAATGTATTGTAGTTATTTATTCATTTTATTATTTTTTTATTAAAAATTTTAAAAAATATTTTATTTATTTATTTAAGAGAGAGAGTGAGATAGAGAGAAAACACAAGAGCAGGGAGGGTCAAAGGGATAAGCAGATGCCCTGCTGAGCAAGGAACCCAATGGAGGACTCTATCCCAGGACCCTGGGATCATGACCTGAGCGGAACGTAGACACTTAACCATCTGAGCCAGCCAGGTACCCAACATTTTTCAACAATATTAACTTGTAAGTAAACATAACAATAATATTAGTGATATTTTCCTTGAATATTTAAAAATATGAAACACATTTTGTGGTCCAAGTTTTCATCATCATCATCATCATCTGTTGAAGATTTATGATTTCTATGCTGGTCACTGAAACTATTAGTTCTATTACTCTTCACAATAACCATGAACCCCTTCTTCTACAGAAGCAGAAACTGAGGCTTAGAGAGTTCCAGAGAGCTTAGGTCACATAGTTGGGACTTTTGCCAGAATCTGGAGTATCAGCTATTTCCCAATGCAGTGACAGAATGTTTTAAAACAGGAACAAATCTATTGTTGATGCTCTCTCAACCCTAAGTGAAAGATTAGCTTTATTAATCTTAATTAAATCTCTGCTTAGATAGTATCTCTGATGTGTTATTGACCTATGAAATAACATGGTGCTTAGAGAAGATCTCTTTTAGCAGAAGCATTTTACAGAAGAGACTGGAACCAGAGAAATTGGGGGTTTGCTCAACAACGTGAGGTAAATTGTAAATTTAGGTTTCACCCACACCGCCCCGAGGGTTCCTGCTGTCCTGTGATGGAGATGGGAGTGACAGAAGTTCAGGGAGGTATGCTGGGCACCTGACACTCATGTATTCACCCTTCCATCCAAGCTCAGTGAACATTCTTCCTTCCTCAGTCCTCTCAATTAGTAATTTGTCTCAGGATGGTGTTTGACTCTAGCATATCAATACGGGCTAAAGGTTGGCAGTGTGAAAGTGTCACTCTCACTAATGCACTGTGGGCAGAGTCCTCTGAAAATCAGCTCATGAAATCAAACTGCTCACCCCAGTGGCATAGCCTGATGGAGCCTCTCCTGTTCCTGTTGACCCCAGTAAATTCACTAAGTCACCAAGGTCCCTGAGACCCGGCATAAACAGAGGTCACCTCATGAGGGGGCAGGGCTGCCTCCTCTTGCAGTTATTGTCTTCTAAGAAATCAAGAGTTTGCTATGGGCTGAGGGGAAAGGAGAGGAGAAGGAAACTCAGTTGTCACCGTCTGTTGTCTCAAAGTGGGGTGAATATGCATCCCATGCTGCCGGTGTTCTGAATGACAAAGCCGTGTGTCCATAGCCCAGAACATTTCACAGCACAAGTCTACATGGTAGCTGGTAGCCTGGACCACTGAAACTTCGCAAAGGAGCAGACAGACTAAACCAGCATTTCACTGCCCTCAATTCTGGGCTAGAGCTGGACTTCCAGACTACTTATGTTTCCGATGAAAGGCCTGGCTCTGCCTCCCCCAGTGGGTAGAAGACTACCTACCATGCAACTTTGCTGTCACCTCTTATGTTGTCACCTCCTATGGCAGCTAATGGGAACAGCACCTTCTAAGTTTTGCCCTGGGTGCTGCTGAGACAAGGACCCTTCTGTGGCAGTGCTCTATGCTATGGGTGCACCTGCTCCAAGACCTTCTCTTCCACTATGCTCCTCCATCATATCCTCACCTTTCCGTGTGGAGAAGCATCCTTGCTTTACTGCGTTGACAGTGAGGTGCAGACAGGAAAACTTGAAGCCTGTGTGATATTTTTGCCACAATATTGCTTGGTCACCAAGCAGAATGGACCCAGCCAGTGAGCAGAGAGCGTAGGCCCTCAAACCTTATTAGATGCTGAAGAGAGACAGGGGCAGAAAGTAAAGGCATGGCTGGTGCCTGGGGACAGCTAATTAATTAGAGAATGTTGAGAACAAGAATTACTGGGGCAACCCTTATATTTATCTTCCCATCGTTGTTGGTGATGCTGACTCCCAGAATCTGCACTGTTCTCTCCCAAGACTTTTGAAGGAAATTATATGCCAATTTCCCAAGGGTTTTTAAAATCCCAAGGTGAGTATTGCTACTACTTTGTGGTAGAAGTCCAGACTACAGTTTTCTACTGTGATGTATGCCCTGAAGCCAGAGCATAGGGGTTAAAAGAACAGACTTTATGGTGAGAAACAGTGGGATCACACCCTGCCTTTCATGAAGCTTTTGGGAAGATACTGGGGAACGCCACCTTTCTTAGTAAATCATTCTTCATGCATCTACCAATGTTATGATTCTTTTCATTGCATATTCTCATCTGAAGAATAGTTTTATTGTGCTCCCTATCTCCGTGAAAAATGAAAGCACACATTTTTTCCTCTTCAGGAAAGAAGTGGATTTTTCTGTAACATCTTTAATCTGGCCCTCTCTTTTTAAACATATCTGGACATGTGGTGGAGGTAACTGTTTGGCCATCAGTTAAATGTCTACCTCTTGGTTTTGGCTCAGGTCATAATCTCATGGGTAGAGGATTCAAGCCCTGTATCTGGCTCCATGTTCAGTGTGGAGTCTGTTTGAAGATTCTCTTCCTCTGCCCCTCCCCATAGTGGTGTGCTTTCTCTCTCTCTTCAAAATAAATAAATAAATCTTTAAAAAAGTATCTGGGATGTGGATCCCTAGATTCTTTCTAGATGCAGAACAGGAAGAAATGTCAGCCTGAGAGTGGAGAAGGTGTATCCATATCAGCTTTTAGATTGGATATCTGCTTCTTCTCCTGGGTATCTCAGCTAGACAGTTGCTATAGTGACGCATTTTTCTGTGGCCTCTGGTTTCCCATCCCGAGCCAGATAAGGGACTAAACTCAAAAAGTGTATTTGCTGGCAACCCTGGGGCATATGGTAGCTGTTTGGAAATTTGTCCTGCCTGAATCTGCCCTCGTCATAATTGGTCTTACAAGATCAAGGCAACTATTATAGAAACTTTCATGAGTATTCATGTGAGTCTCACCTTCCCACAAACAGACAAAATCATTTTTATAGCATCTGTCCATCTACATACTTCTACTTTCCCTCCAGGCTAAACTTGGACCCCATTGTTATTTTCTCAGTTGGAAGTGAAGGAAAATAAAGAATTATGAGAAAAGTGTTACAGAAGCTAGAATAAAGTGAGATTATATATTTTAATGCTAAGGTAAAGTCTTATTTATATGGGATTTTAATTTCATTCAGTGCCAGCTTCATGATGCAGAAATACTTATCACACCTGAGCAAGTCCCAATGCCAGCATGATGGTGGGAAGGGAGTAGGAGAGCACCTGGTATGTAGTTTGATGGAAAGGCTTACAAAGTGGACAAAGAAATGGGCTGAACTAACTCCACATTGCATATAGCATAAGAGTTGGTGAACTGGTACCAAGAAATGTTTCAAATTGTCCTTAGTGTAGTTTCTCTTTTATGAGTAGTGTTTTCATAGCTGTCCAACACCCAGCATTTCTTTATGTTTTAAATGATAACCTTGAGATCTCTTTTATCTTGGCTATTTTTCAGCATTCCTTGTGCTTTGAGTGTTTATCCAGTTAGAGTAAGTGAAGGAATAGTGCTTAAGGTTGTTTTTGTGGTTATCAAACCATGGAGGGATAAAGCAAATATCAGTTTATGGATTCTCCTCTGCAAAATATTGTTATTTTGCCATTCCATCCCTTGGCCACTCTTGAAAAATCAGGCTACACCTATACCCAGGATGTAGATAGTAGGAATATTTTGGCTTATAGTGTATCTGGTTAGTATGGTCTATTCCTAGAATGGCTCCTATTTCTAATATTGTATACCCAAGGAAGAAGGCTAAGTTAAGGCCTGAGGAAAGATAAATCCTTTCAGAGATCACAAGTGTCCTAAATATCATCTATGATATTGTGGGAGAGGGTGTAGGGGATGCTAATTTGAAGAGGAAGTAGGGGATGGAGAGAAGCACTCAGGCATTGGGTGGAGCTGTTGGGTAACTAATAATACTTTGAGAACCACCTGTCCTTCATGGAATTTCCATAAAAGTAAGGCAACAATGGCAACAGAGATCTAGAACACATCAGTTCTGATCTAGAAGTTCACTAATATCACACCAATACCCATCCGTCCATGTGAGGAAAAGCATCGTAATGTTAGTAGCTTCCAACTTGGGACAAGGAGGGGAAGCTGAAGGCATATGGTAATTCATTTTATTTGGGTGTCTTTGTATCTTTTTTATTCTTGCATTGAAAAAAGAAACCTTTTCCATTTTTATATATATATATAGATATATATATACACACACACACATATATTCACACACACATATGTTTTATATATATTATATATAATGTAAATATATAAGATGTGATATATATCATATCTTATATATTGACCCATTGATGCACAGTTGAGCTGTTTCCATAATTTGGATATTGTAGATAATACTGCATGTACCATTTGAATTAGTAGTTTTGTATTCTTTAAGTAGATACTTAGTAGTGCAATTGCTGGATAATAGGGTAGTCTATTTTTCACTTTTTGAGGAAATTCCATACTGTTTTCCAGAGTGGCTGAACCAGTTTGTATTCCCTGAAACAGTGTAAGAAGGTTCCCTTTTCTCCACTTCCTCACCAATGCCTGTTGTTTCCTGTATTGTTGATTTTAGCTATTCTGACTGGCATGAGGGGATATGTCATCGTAGTTTGATTTTTATTTGATGATGAGGGATGTTGAACATCTTTTTATGTGTCTCTTGGTCATCTCTGTGACTTCATTGGAGAAATGGCTATTCATGTCTTCTGCCCTTTCTTTCATTGGATTTTTCATTTTTTTTGAGTGTAGAGTGTTACGTTTTATATGTTTTGGATACTAACCCATTATCATATATATCACCATATAGTTGTGGGTTCATTTCTGGGTTTTCTATTCTGTTCCTTTCATCTATGTGTTTGTTTTTGTGTCATTACCATACTGTTTTGATCACTATAGCTTTGTAATATAACTTGAAGTCTGGAATTGTGATGCCTCCAGCTTTGCTTTTCTTTTTTATGGCTGCTTTGGCTATTTGGGACCTTTTGTGGTTCCATATATATTTTAGGATAGTTTGTTCTAGCTCTTTGAAAATACTGTTGGTGTTTTGGTAGCGATTATATTAAATGTATAGATTGCTTTGGGTAATATAGACATTTTAACAATATTTATTCTTCCAATCCTGGAGCGTGAAATGTCTTTTCATTTGTTTATGTCATCCTCAATTTCTTTCATCTGTATTTTATAGTTTTAAGAGTATAAGTCTTTAACCTCTGTGGTTAGGTTTACTCCTAGGCATGGTGTTGTTTTTTGGTGCAGTTGTAGATAGATTGATTCTTTAATTTCTCTTTCTGCTGCTTCATTATTGGTGTATAGAGAGGCAACAGATTTCTGTACATTGATTTTGTATCCTGTGACTATGAATTTGTGTATCATTCTACCAATTTTTTGGTGGTGTCTTTCCTGTTTTCTGTATAGAGTATCAAGTCATATAGTCATATATAGCAAACAGTCAAAGTTTGACTTCTTCCTTGCCAATTTGGAAAACTTTCGTTTCTTTTAATCATATGATTGCTGTGACTAGGACTTCCAGTACTATGTTAAATAATAGTTGTGAATGTGCACATCCCTCTCTTGTACCTGACCATAGAGGCAAGCTCTTTTTTTCCCCAATGAGGATGATAATAACTGTGTGTTTTTCATATATGGCCTTTATTATACAGGGGTATGTTCCCTCTAAACTTACTTTGTTGCAGGTTTTTGTCAGGAATGGATGCTCTAACTTGTCAAATGGTTTTTCTGCATCTATTGAAAGGATCATATGGTTCTTATCCATTTTTTATTAATATGTTGTATCACATTGACTGATTTGTGGATATTGAACCACTCTTGCAACCCAGGAATAAATTCCACTTGATCATGCTAAATGATTATAATGTATTGTTGGTTTTGGTTTGCTATTACTTTTTTGCATCCATGTTCATCAGGCATATTGGCCTATAGTTTTCTTTTTCAGAAGATTCTTTGGTTTTGGTTTTAGGGTATGGTGGCCTCGTTGAATGATTGGGAAGTTTTCCTTGCTTTTCTGTTTCTTTGGAATAGTTTCAGAAGTGAGTTTAACTGTCTTTAAATGTTTGGTAGAAGTTGCCTGTGAATCTGTCTGGGCCTGGACTTTTGTTTGTTGGGAGATTCTTGATTATTGATTCAAGTTCACTGCTGGTTATCAGTCCATTCTAGTTTTCTATTTCTGTCTGTTTCAGTTTTGGTAGTTTCTATGTTTTTAGTCATTTTTCCA
Source organism: Martes martes (assembly GCF_963455335.1). Lineage (NCBI taxonomy): Eukaryota > Metazoa > Chordata > Mammalia > Carnivora > Mustelidae > Martes > Martes martes. The sequence goes on along the minus strand of NC_137902.1, from coordinate 39,024,795 downwards.
TTTCTTCCAGGTTGTCCAATTTGTTGCCGTATTGTTTCTCAGAATATTCTCTTACAATTATTTGTATTTCTGTGGGTTTGGTTTTTATCTCTCTTCTCTTATTTGTGATTTTATTTTGGGGGGGTCCTTTCTCTTTTCTTTTTGGTAAGTGTGGCTAGAGGTTTATCAATTTTATTAATCTTTTTTTTTTTTTCTGAGAAACCAGCTCCTGGGTTCATTAATTTGTTCTATTTTTTTCTTAGTTTCTATATCATTTATTTCTATTCTAATCTTTATTATTTCCTTCATTCTGATGACTTTAGACTTTGTTTATTCTGCCTTTAGTTCCTTTAGGTTTATAGGATTTTTCTTGCTTCATAATGTGGGCCTCTATTCCTATATACTTCTCTCTTAGGACCACTTTGGTTGAGTTCCAGTGTTTTTGGACCATTGTGTTTTCATTTGCATTCGTTTTCATGTATTTCTTCTTTGATTTACTAGTTGACCCACTCATTTTTTAGTAGCATGTTGTTTAACCTCACTGTATATTTGGTGTTTCCAAATTTTTTCTTGTGGTTGACTTCCAGGTTCATAGTGTTGTGCTCAGAAAAAACACATGGTTGATCTCAACCTTCTTGTATTTTTTGAGGCCTTGTTTGTGACACAATATGTGATCTATTCTTGAGAATATCTCATGTACACTTGGAAAGAATGTGTATTCTGCTATTTTAGGGTGAAATGATCCGAATGTGTCTGTTAAGTCCATCTAGTTCAGTGTGTCATTCAAAGCCACCGTTTCCTTGTTGTCTTTCTGTTTAGATGATATGTCAGTTGCTGTAAGTGGGGTGTTAGAGTCCCCTACTATTATTGTATCATCAGTGGGTTCCATTTTGTTTGTTATTAATTATTTTTTATATTTGTAACCCAGTATATCATATATTTGGGTGCTCCTATGTTGGGTGCATAAATATTTACAATTGTTAGATCTTGATTTTGGATTATCCGCTTTGTTATGGTACAGTATCCTTCTTAATCTCTTGATACAGACTTTGTTTTTTAAGTCTAGTTTGTCCGATATAAGTATTGTTGCTCCACTTTTTTTTGGTGTTGATTTGCATGCAAAATGTTTCTCCATCCCCTCACTTTCAATCTGTAGCTGTGTTTAGGTCTAAAAGGAGTCTCTTGTAGGCAGCAGATAGATGGGTTTTGCTTTTTTGTCCATTCGGACACCCTATGCCTTTTGATTGGAGCATTTAGTTAATCTACATTCTGAGTATTTAAAGATAGATATGTATTTAATGACATTTCATTACTTGTTATCATTGTTTCAGGAGATCCTTTCTTGTCTTTTTCAATTTTAGTGTTTCATTATGCTTTAAGAGTCTCCTTTAATATTTCTTGCAGGGCTGAATTAGTGGTCACGAACTCCTGTAGTTTTGGTTTGTCTGGGAAATTCTCTCTCTCTCCCTGTATTCTGAATGACAGTCTTGCTGGATAAAGTATTCTTGGCTGCTTCTTTTTCTCATTTAGCACATTGAGCCACTTTCTTTTGACGTGCCAAGTTTCTGTTGAAAAATCTGTGGCTAGACTTATGGATCTTCCCTTGAGAGTTAAGGACTTCTTTTGTGTTGTTGCTTTTAAGATTTTTTTCTTTATCACTGTAGTTTGCAAATTTAATTATAATATGACTTGATGTTGGCCTGCTCTTGTGATTTTGATATGAGTTCTTTGTGCCTCCTGGGACTGGATGTCTCTTTCCTCTCCCAGATTAGGGAAGTTTTCAGCTAGTATTTCCTCAAATAATTTACCCCCCCCACACCCTCCACCCCACTTCTGGGACCCTAGACTATGAATATTGCTACCTTTGATGGAGTCACAGAGTTCCCTATGTCTATTCTCATGTTGTATAATTCTTTTTTCTCTCTTTTACTCAGCTTCTTTATTTTTCATTGTTTTGTATTCTTTTTTTTAAAAAGATTTTTAAAAAAAATTTATTTGACAGAGAGAGATCACAAGTAGGCAGAGAGGCAGGCAGAGAGAGAGGGGGAAGCAGACTCCCTGCTGAGCAGAGAGCCTGATGCAGGGTTCAATCCCAGGACCCTGAGATCATGACCTGAGCTGAAGGCAGAGGCTTAACCCACTGAGTCACCTTGGTGCCCCCCATTATTTTGTCTTCTAATTGACTAATTCATTCTCTGCTTCTTCCAGCCTACTATTCATTGCATCTATCCTGTTTCCAATCTCAGTTATGGCACTCTTCATTTCTGACTGATACTTTTTCAGCTCTTTTATCAAAGGCTTTTGAATTTTGGTCAAAGTCTCCCTGAAGTCTTCCATTCCTTTGTCAAGTCCAGCAAGTATTCTTATGATCATTGCTTTATATTCTCCATGAGGCATATTGCTTCGCTTAGATCTCTGGCTGTGGCCTTATCTTGTTCTTTCAATTCAGATGAATTCCTCTGTGTTGGCATTTGTCTAAGTTTCTGCTTTCTTCTGTGTGTTGAAAAATCCAGCTATGTTTCTGCCTCCTGAGAGTAATCACAATGAAGAAGAGGTCGTGTAGTGTCCAGGGCCTAGCACTTCAAGGAGTGTCTGTGGTGTGTGCTGTGTGTGTGGTTAGTTGCAGAGGCTCTCCTTGCCTGTGGTGGGCAGCATTTTTTCCTTAGCCAGAATGTGTTGAGTTTCAACTTGGTGTGCTCTGGTCTGCTGTGAAATGAGACATGATTTGCTTCTATTAGAACTGAAGCCCCACAAAACTGTCTGGCTGGGAGACATGGTGTGGGCTAAGGCTTGGGCTGATCTGGGTAGAGGTCTGCCCAGTCGAGTCTGGGACAAGCTTCACTGAGAAGGGCAGTCCCCCCAGAGTGCAGGAGCATGGGACTTGATGTAAGCTAGTTAGACTGCCATTGCCAGTGCTTTGCTGCTTCCTGCAGGTGGCTCTGTGTTTATGCGGGGGTATGGGATGAGAAATGGCACTGGCCAACTCCTTGGTTTCCGGAGAAGTGTCTCTGGGAATGCTGCTTCTCAGGGATGCGCTCTAAGAAGAGTGAGTAATTCCCTTTTGTGTGTCCCTGGGATTCTTCACAACACTATTTCCACACCGTTCCCCCCTAGGACATTTGTCTGTCTTCCATCCAGGAGTAGGGCAGTGGCTTCTGGGATCTATCTTAGCCAAGCCTGCTCTCCTTTAAACTTCAGGCTTTAAGCCCCGCTGGTTGCAAGAACTCATGAAAATCAGCCCTGCTTATTCCCCCCATCAATAACTTTGGAATATGGTCTCCTTGTGTGTTCCCCTTGTGTGTTCTACACTCCTTTGTCCTTCTCCACGACTATGGCTCTCTCCCCTCTGCAGCACATGGGATCATTTCTCCACTAAATCACACTTCCTACTTTCTTTGATATGGTCTCTTCTGTGTCTTTTGTTGTGGAGTTTGTTCTGTCACTTTTCAGCTTGATTTCTGGGTATTCAGGATGATTTCATAGTTAAGTAGTTGTGTTTATGAGACAAGATGAGCCTTGGGTAAACCTACTCCCCCACTATCTTTTCACCTCACCCCCCACCACCATCCAGGATATTTAAATTTAAAGAGGGAAGACCTGGGAATAAAGGGGCTATTCCTACTTGGTGGAACAGGAAGTCCTTAATGAGCTCCTTGACATCAAATTTATTTTGGATGAATGGCATTTCTTTGTGAAAACATTCCTCATATGGCAGCCCATGAAAATTGAGATAAGGATGAATTCACAGGAAAGTCTTCATATGATTACTCTGTATATAATTTTCACAGAAGGTGTGAATTTCTGGAGAAATATAGGTAACAGAAGAAAGCTCAATGTCTTAGTTTGAGTTACCCCAGAAACTGACCCAGAGGCAAGGAATTTAAGATAAGTAGTTTATTGAAGAGTTGTTTCCAGGGAAGACCAGTAGGGAGGAGGGAATGTGATATAGTAAAAAGAATTGTGTATTATCAAGCCAGTTACCCTTCTGGAAAATTGGAGCCCAGTGTCACTGTGGAATTCTGTATATCCATGTAGAACACTCTTCAAAGTTATTCAAACCCAAAAGAAAAGAATATGGGGTGTGTGTATAACAATTCTCTACCCATCATTCACTGAGGATTGCTTGTGGGAGCGTTCATTCCTAGAATTTTTGGCATATCTCGTGCATGGAAAAATGTGCTCCCAGGCCCATAAAATAGTTCTCTGCCAGAGTTTTTAGTAGTTTCAGTAAACACTCTCCAGGTTGCCTGACAAGTTGAATACCAAGGTAATATGGGTGGGATCTAGCAGTGTCTTTTTCAGTCCACCCTTTATACTAATTAGAGTTACTTGCCCACCATGTTAAGTTCACCCTGTGCTATTACTCAACCTTCAGTTTACTGGTTGGTCAGATTTTTTAAAGTAAAAACCTGAATTATAGCAGAAGGGTAAGTGGGTGAGCTATAGTCCCTGCTGCTGTTATTGGTCCCACATTCTAAGAAACTAATATGATTCTTGGCAAACCATTGCTTTATACATATAAATGTGCCTGTTCTTAGTACCACATGATGCCAAAACCCCTACCACGTTTTTGACATTTTGTGGGCTTTTCCACCATTCATCTTTGTAATTGAATTTGAGTCTTTTTTGCATATAATTTGTTTTCATGTCATATTGGGTTTATTACATATAGTAATATTTCTCACATAAACATTGGTTGGCATATTTTACCGAGAGTTATGTTCTCTGAAGTGTAAGTACTAATACCAGGGGATTTTGTACCTGAAAAATGTTCTGCAGTGTAGATATGGAAGTTTGGCTTAATAGATGTATGTTCACACATGTCACCACAACCGCTTCATGTATTGGACTGGGTTTTCTGTTAATTAACACATATTTCTTTTATGGTATGTTTTCATCCATCATCGACTGCCTCAGTAACATTCAGCAAATAACATGGAAGGAAATATCCAGAAAAATATAGAGGAAAATTTACATTTCTATAGACACTGATGAGATGAAACCACAGAGACTTTTACAGAAGGAAGTCTTTGCCCTATGAGGAGAAGACTGTTGGCTTGCATATGTCCATGGTCCACATTACATATTAAAGAAGATATCAATAATGTAAAAATAACTTTTAAATCAGATATTGTAGAGTTCATATTCTTTATTCAAAATGTACAAGAACTAGAAATCAATAATAGTTTTATAAACAATACTTTGTGTGGCAATTAAAAAACCTTCCTATATAACATCAAAGAGCTACTGAAGTCATGACTATAGAATATGAAACACTAATTTAACCAGGGTTTTAACCTCCTAGAATTTCTAATGGCCCTCCCCTTTCATCATGGCTTTGGCTTTATTCTTTATTTCCTTTTCATTTTTAAATCTAATCTTGGTGTTCTCAATAATGTTTTTGTAATTCTTTTTCTGCTTTAGTTCTGGGCATTTCTGGGCCCATCATTATCATCATCATCATCATCGTCATCATCATCATCATCATCACCACCACCACAGTTCAGTAGATTGCATTGCTAAATTGTAAGCAATTTTGAAATTGCATTATTTGTATTAATTTACTCAATCCACATCTTATTTCACAGATGAGGAAACAAAGGTACAGTTTTTACTTCTTTTGAGAGGGTAGATTATTTGCTTATTTCATGGGAGCAAACTGTCTGGAATTTATCTAGGAAATGGTGCATGAAAAGCAAATTTTATGATTCCTAGTCACCTTAAAAGTTTATAATTTATTTTAACATTTGTCAGTAGCTGAATGACTATAAGATTCTACACTGAAAATCATTTACCCAAAGCTTAACAGCCTCATCCTACTTTATTCCAATATCAGTAGTGGGAAAGAAATTGATATATGGAATTCTTTGGTCCTTTGTAGAAAAGGTATTTTTATTTTTTTTAATCTGTTGAGATTTAGAAATTTATTTATATTTGGCATTTGTAAATTGTATCATGTCATGTCTAGATACCAGCCTTTTTAATTTATTGAACTGTTCATCGAGGCAATTTGGAGATTATCTTCTTTGTCTACTTATTTATTATTTTTAAAATTTAAATTCAATTAGCCAACATATAATACATCTTTAATTTCAGATGTATGTTCAATAATTTATCAGTTGCACATAACAACCAGTGCTCATCACATCATGTGCCCTCCTTAATACCCATCAAATAATTACTCCATCTCCCCCACCTTTCCTTCAGCAACCCTCAGTATGTTTCCTATAGTTAACAGTCTCTCATGGTTTTTCTCCCTCTCTGGTGACATCTCATTCAGTTTTCCCTCCCTTCCCCTGCTCTGTTTTTTAAATTCCACATATTACTGAAACTATATGATAATTGTCTTTCTCCGATTGACTTATTTAGCTCAGCATAATACCCTCAAATTTCATTCACATTGATGTCATTGTTAAGTATTCATTCTTTGTTTATCCATTCCTCTGTTGTTGGACCTCTCAGCTCTTTCCACAGTTTGGCTATTGTGGACATTGCTACTATCAACATTGGGCTGCAGGTGGTCCTTTGGATCACTACATTTGTATCTTGAGGGTAAATACCTCGTAGTATGATTGATGGGTCATAGGGTAGCTCTATCTTTAACTTCTTGATGAACATCCCTACTGTTTTCCAGAGTGGCTGTGCCAGTTTTCATTCCCACCAACAGTGTGAGAGGGTTCCCCTTTCTCCACATGCTCACCAATATTTTTGTTTCCTGTCTTGTTAATTTTAGCTGCTCCAATTGGTGTGAGGGGGTATCACAATGTGGTTTTGATTTGTATTTCCCTGATGCCAAGTAAAGTGGGCCATTTTTTTCATAAGTCTCTTGGCCATGTGTATGTCTTCTTCGGAGAGATGTCCATTCATGTCTTCTTCCCATTTCTTGTCTGGATTATTTGGTTTTGGGGTATTGAGTTCGATAAGTTCTTTACTGATCTTGGATACTACATTTATCTGATATGGCATTTGCAAATATCTTCTCCCAATCTCTAGGTTGCCTTTTAGTTGTGTTGACTAGATGCTTTTGATCTTGATGAAGTCCTAACAGTTCATTTTTGCTTTTGTTTCCCTTGTCTTTAGAGACATGTCTAGGAAGAAGTTCCTGTGGCTGAGGTCAAAGGGGTTGCTGCCAGTACTCTCCTCTTGGATTTTGATGGATTCCTGTCTCACGTTTAGGTTTTTCATCTAATTTGAGTGTATCTTTGTGTATTGTGTATGAAAATGGTCCAGTTTCATTCTTCTGGATATGTCTGTCCAATTTTCCCAACAGCATTTATTGCATAGATTGCCTTTTTTCCCCATTTGGATATTCTTTCCTGCTTTGTTGAAGACTGGTTGACCGTAGAGTTGAGGGGCCATTTTTGGGTTTTCTATTGTGTTTCATTGATCTGTGTTTCTGTTTTTGTGCCTATATCAATCTGTCTTGATGATTACAGCTTTTTAATATAGCTTGAAGTATGGCATTGTGATGCCACCAGCTTTTGGTTTTCTTTTCCAACAGTCCTCTGGCTATTTAGCTTCTTTTCTGATTTCATAACAATTTGGGGATTATTTGTTATAGCTCTGTGAAAAAGGTTGATGGTATTTTGATAGAGATTGCTTGAATGTGTCAATTGCTCTGGGTAGCATAGACATTTTAACAATATTTATTCTTGTAATCCATGAGCATGGAATTTGTTTCCATTTCTTTGTGTTTTTCTCCCTTTCTTTCATAAGTGTTCCATAGTTCCTAGAATACAGATCCTTTACCTCTTTGATTGGGTCTATTCCTAGGTATCTTATGGGTTTTGGTATGATTGTAAATGGGATCAGTTCCTTAATTTCACTTTCTTCTGTCTCATTGTTTGTGTATAGTAATGCAACTGATTTCTGTGCATTGATTTTATATCCTTTCACATTGTTAATTTAATGCATGAATTCTACTAATTTGCAGGTGGAGTCTTGGGTTGTCTACATAGAGTATCATGTTATCTGCAAAGAGTGAGAATTTGACTTAGTCTTTGCCAATTTGAATGCCTTTTATGTCTTTTTGTTGTCAGACGGTGGAGGCTAGGGCTTCTATTACTATGTTGAACAGCAGTGGTGAAAGTGGTCATGTGTCTTGTCCTTGATAATAGGAGGGGGAAAAGCTTTCAGTTTTCCCCATTGAGGAAGATATTCTCTATGGGCTTTTTGTAGATGGCTTTTATGATACTGAGTTATGTTCCCTCTATCCCTACACTGTGGAGAGTTTTAAACAAGAAAGTGTGTTGTCTTTTGTCAAATGCCTATTCTACGTCAATTGAGAGGATCGTATGGTTCTTATCCTTTGTTTTACTAATATGATCTATGATGTTGATTGATTTGTGACTGTTGACCCACCATTGCGTCCCAGGAATAAATCCTACTTGGTCATGGTGAATCATCCTTTTAGTGTACTGTTGTATCCTATTGGCTAGTATTTTGGTGAGAATTTTTGCATCCATGTTCATCAGGGATGTTGGTCCGTAATTCTCCTTTTTGGTGCAGTCTTTGTTTGGTCCTGGGATCAAGGTAATGTTGGCCTCATAGAATGAGTTTGGAAGTTTTCCTTCCATTTCTATTTTTTGAAACAACTTCTGAAGAATAGGTATTATTTCTTCTTTAAATGTTTAGTAGAATTCCCCTGGGAAGCCATGTGGCCCTGAATGTGTTGGGAGATTTTGATCACTGCATCAATTTCCTTGCCAGTTATGGGTCTGTTCAGGTTTTCTACTTCTTCCTGTTTCCATTTTGATTGTTTGTTTGTTTGGAATGTATCCATTTCTTTCAGATTCCCTAATTTTTTGGCACGTAGTTGCTGATGATATGTTCTTACAATTGTATTTCCTTGATCTTGGTCGTGATCTCGCCTCTTTCATTCCATGAGTTCATTAATTTGAATCCTTTCTCTTTTCTTTTTGGTAAATGTGGCTAGGGGTTTATTGATCTTAATTAGTTCTTTCAAAGAACCAGTTTCTAGTTTCATTGATTTGTTGTACTGTTCTGCTTTCTATTTCATTGATTTCTACTCTAGTTTTTATTATTTCTCTTCTTCTACTGGATTGAGACTTTATTTGCTGTTCTTTCTCTTGCTCTTTTAGGTTGTAGTTTAGCTTGTGTATTTGAGACTTTTCTAATTTTTTGAGAAAGGCTTATATTGCTATGTACTTTCCTCTCAGGACTGCCTTTGCTGTATCCCAAAGGTTTTGAACAACTGTGTTTTTTTCTTTCACTTATTTCCATGAATTTTTTTAAAAAAACTTCTTTAATTTCCTGGTTGACCCATTCATTTTTAGTAAGATGCTCTTTAGCCTCCAAGTGTTTGAGTTCCTTCCAACTTTCCTCTTGTGATTGAATTCAAGTTCCAAACATTGTGGTCTGAAAATATGCAGGAATAATCCCAATGTTTTGTCTTGGTTGAGACCTGATTTGTAGCCCAGTATATGAACTATTCTAGAGCGTGTTCCATGTGCAGTCAAGAAAAATGTGTATTCTATTGCTTTAGAGTGGAATGCTCTGTATATACCTGTGAAGTCCATCTGGTCCAGTATGTCATTCAAAGTGTTTGCTTCCTTGTTGATCTTTCTTTTTTTTTTTTTTCTTTTTTCTTTCTTTCTTTTTTTTAATGTATTTATTTGACAGGGAGAGAGAACACAAATGGGCAGAGCAGCAGGCAGAGAGAGAGGGGGAAGCAGGCTCCCTGCTGAGCAGAGAGCCCAATGCAGAACTCCATCCTCGGACCCTGAGATCATGACCTGAGCCGAAGGCAGAGACTTAACCCACTGAGCCTCCCAGGTGCCCCTCCTTGTTAATCTTTCTACTTAGTTGATCTGTGCATTGCTGTGAGTGGGGCGTTGAAGTCCCATACTATTATTTTTTATTATAAATGTGTTTCTTTAATGTGGTTATTAATTGGTTGTTATGATTGCCTGCTCCCAAGTTAGGAGCATAAATATTTATAACTGTTAGATCTTCTTGTTGGATAAACCTTTGAAGTATGATATACTGTCTCTCTTCATCCCTTACTAAAATCTTTGGCTTAAAATCTAATTTGTCTGATATGAGGATTGCTACCCTAGCTTTCCTTTGAGACCCAATAGCATGATAAATGGTTTTCTACTTCCTCCCTTTCAATCGGAGGTGTCTTTAGGTCCAAAATGTGTCTCTTGTAAATAGCATATGGATGGGTCTTGCTTTTTATCCAATCTGATACCCTGTGGTTTTTGATTGCAACATTTAGTCCATTTATATTCAGAGTAACTATTGAAAGATAAGAATTTAGTGCATTGTATTACCTGTAATGTCTCTGTTTCTGTAGATTGCGTTGTTTTGTTCTGGTCTGTGTTACTTTTGGGTTCTCTCTTTGCTTACAGGATCCTCTTTAATTAAGGATCACAAATTCTTTTAGTTTCTGTTTGTCCTGGAAGCTCTTTACCTGTCCTTCAATTCTGAATGACAGCCCTGCTGGAGAGAGTATTCTTGGCTTCATGTTTTTCTCACTTAGTGCCCTGAATATATTATGCCAGCCCTTTCTGGCCTGCCACATCTCTGTGAATAGGTGTGCTGGCCGCCTAATGTTTCTACATCTGTAGGTTAAGAACCTCTTGGCTCAAGCTGGTTTCAGGATTTTCTCTTTATCTCTGAAATTGGCAAGTTTCACATTCTTTGTATATTTAATAATTTATTCCCCTCTTTTTTCTCTGTTCTTTCTTCCAAAATATCCAATAAACAGAATTTTGACATTCTGGACCAAATTACTTTCCCCACAAATTTTCTACCTTCTTTTCTCTCTGTATTTTACTTTCTGAAACTTCTCCATAACACATCTGCCAAGAATCCTGATGATCTTTTTTCAGTATTGCAGAATTTATGCAGTTTTATAAATTGTTAAGTTATAAAACTTTTTTTGTTGTTTACCTGTTCTTTATTAAAACTTAATGGTGCTTTAAGGATGCAGTATTATCTTGAAGCACCCTGTGTTGGATTTTTTTTTCTTTTTTTAAAATTTTTTATTTCTTTTTAGCATAACAGTATTCATTGTTTTTTTTACCACACCCAGTGCTCCATGCAAACTGTGCCCTCCCTAATAACCACCACCTGGTTTCCCCAACCTCCTACCCCCCGCCCCTTCAAAACCCTCAGGTTGTTTTTCAGAGTCCATAGTCTCTCATGGTTCACCTATCCTTCCAATTTCCCTCAACTCCCTTCTCTTCTCCATCTACCCTTGTCCTCCATGTTATTTGTTATGCTCCACAAATAAGTGAAACCATATGATACTTGACTCTCTCTGCTTGACTTATTTCACTCAGCATAATCTCTTCCAGTCCCGTCCATGTTGCTACAAAAGTTGGGTATTCGTCCTTTCTGATGGAGGCATAATACTCCATAGTGTATATGGACCACATCTTCCTTATCCATTCATCCGTTGAAGGGCATCTTGGTTCTTTCCACAGTTTGGCGACCGTGGTCATTGCTGCTATAAACATTGGGGTACAGATGGCCCTTCTTTTCACTACATTTGTATCTTTGGGGTAAATACCCAGTAGTGCAATTGCAGGGTTATAGGGAAGCTCTATTTTTAATTTCTTGAGGAATCTCCCCACTGTTCTCCAAAGTGGCTGCACCAACTTGCATTCCCACCAACAATGTAAGTGGGTTCCCCTTTCTCCACATCCTCTCCAACACACGTTGTTTCCTGTCTTGCTAATTTTGGCCATTCTAACTGGTGTAAGGTGGTATCCAAATTGGCAAGGGAGAAGTCAAACTCTCTCTCTTCAGAGATGACATGATTCTTTTTTATGGAAAACCCGAAAGACTCCACCCCCAAACTTCTAGAACTCATACAGCAATTCAGTAATGTGGCAGGATACAAAGTCAATGTCCAGAAATCAGTGGCTTTCTTATACACTAACAATGAAAATACAGAAAGGGAAATTAGAGAATCGATTCCATTTACTATAGCACCAAGAACCATAAGATACCTCGGAATAAACCTAACCAAAGAGGTTAAGAATCTGTACTCAAGGAACAACAGAACACTCCTAAAAGAAATTGAAGAAGACACAAAAAGATGGAAGACCATTCCATGCTCTTGGATCGGAAGAATAAACATTGTTAAAATGTCTATACTGCCTAGAGCAATCTATACTTTTAATGCCATTCCAGTCAAAATTCCACCAGTATTTTTCAAAGAGCTGGAGCAAATAATCCTAAAATTTGTATGGAATCAGAAGAGACCCCGAATTGCTAAGGAAATGTTGAAAAAGAAAAACAAACCTGGGGGCATCATGTTGCCTGATTTCAAGCTTTACTACAAAGCTGTGATCACCAAGACAGCATGGTACTGGCATAAAAACAGACACATAGACCAGTGGAACAGAGTAGAGAGCCCAGATATGGACCCTCAACTCTATGGTCAAATAATCTTTGACAGAACAGGAAAAAATATCCAGTGGAAAAAAGACAGTCTCTTCAATAAATGGTGCTGGGAAAACTGGACAGCTATATGTAGAAGAATGAAACTCGACCATTCTCTTACACCGTACACAAAGATAAACTTGAAATGGATAAAAGACCTCAATATGAGACAGGAATCCATCAGAATCCTCGAGGAGAACATAGGCAGTAACCTCTTTGATATCAGCCACAGCAACTTCTTTCAAGATATGTCTCCAAAGGCGATGGAAATAAAAGCGAAAATGAACTTTTGGGACTTCATCAAGATCAAACGCTTCTGCACAGCGAAGGAAACAGTCAACAAAACAAAGAGGCAACCCACGGAATGGGAGAAGATATTTGTAAATGACAGTACAGACAAAAGGTTGATCTATAAAGAACTCCTCAAACGCAACACACACAAAACAGATAATCATATTACAAAATGGGCAGAAGATATGAATAGACACTTCTCCAATGAAGACATACAAATGGCTATCAGACACATGAAAAAATGTTCATCATCACTAGCCATCAGGGAGATTCAAATTAAAACCACATTGAGATACCATCTTTTTTCTTTTTCTTTTCTTTTCTTTCTTTTTTTTTTTCTTTTGCAGTGGTGGCAGAGGTACCAAGAGTTGTTTCCATCCTCCTCTATTCTACCCTCAGGATCACATTAGCTGACTATGGGAACGAATAGACCTGGGTGGCTCAGTTGGTTAAGCTGCTGCCTTCAGCTTAGGTCATGATCCCAAGGTCTGGGATCGAGTCCTGCCTCGGACTCCTTGCTCGTTGGTAGCCTGCTTCTTTCTCTGCCTCTGCCTGCCACTCTGCCTGCTTGTGCACACTCTTTCACTCTCTGACACATAAATAAATAAAATGCTTTAAGAAAAAAGAATGGATAGAGAAAATGTGACACATACACATTATGGAATATTATTCAGCCTTTACAATGAAAATGATCCTGCTACTTGCAACTACATATTTATCTACCTGAATGACATTATTTTAAGTAAAATAACCCAGAAACAGACAAACACTGCATGATTTCACTATTTACAATCTAAACAAATACACAGACGCAGAAAGTGAATGGTGGTTGTCAGGGCTGGGGGTGGGGGAATAAGCAGGTATTGATCAAATTTCAATCATACATAAGTGAATTCTGGAGATCTATATAAGGTAGGGCATATGATTAACACTATGTTATTGTCAACTTAAAAATTGGTAAGATGGTATTTCTTAAATGCTTTCCTTGGCATATAAGAAAAAGCAATTAACCAGAAAAAATGGCCAGGAAGAAATTTTTCAAGGTGACACATAGGTCCTGGCATTGATAGTGATTATGGTTTCAAGGGTGTGTACTTATCTCCAAACACATCAAGTTGTACACATTAAATATCTACAACATTTTTTTGTTGTTGTGGGTTTTTTTTGTTTGTTTGTTTTCATGTTCCCATTTTTTGGGTAATTTTGTTTTGTTTTTTTTTTCAGTGTTCCAAGATTCATTGTTTATGCACCACACCCAGTGCTCCATGCAATAAGTGCCCTCCTTAATACCCACCACCAGGCCCACCCAACCCCTTACCCCACCTCCCCTGCAAAACATTCAGTTTGTTTCTAAGAGTCCACCGTCTCTCATGGTTTGTCTCACCCTCCAATTTCCTCCAAGTCACTTCTCCTCTCCTTCTCCCAATGTCCTCTGTGTTATTCCTTATGCTCCACAAGTAAGTGAAACCATATGATAGTTGACTCTCTCTGCTTCACTTTTTTCACTCAGCATAATCTCCTCCAGCCCTGTCCATGTTGATACAAAAGTTGGGTATTCATCCTTTCTGATGAAAGCATAATACTCCATTGTGTATATGGGTCATATCTTCTTTATCCATTCATTTGTTGAAGGGCATCTTGGTTCTTTCCACCATTTGGTGACTGTGGCCATTGGTGCTATGAACATTGGAGTGCAGGTGGCCCTTCTTTTCACTACATCTGTATCTTTGGAGTAAATGTAGTGCCATTGCAGGGTCATAGGGTAGTTCTATTTTTAATTTCTTAAGGAATACCCACACTGTTTTCCAAAATGGCTGCACCAACTTGTATTCCCACCAACAGTATAAGAGGGTTCCCCTTTCTCCACATCCTCTCCAACACACGTTATTTACTGTCTTGTTAATTTTGGCCATTCTGACTGGTGTAAGGTGGTATCTCAATGTGGTTTTGATTTGAATTTCCCTGATGGCTAATGATGAACATTTTTTCATGTGTCTGTTAGCCATTTGTATATCAACCATGTACCATGAAATAGTTTAAAAATTATGATTGGAAGTATCTTCAACATAGAATTAGCTTAGGAGATTTATCTCAATGAAATGTTTTAGAGCCTCAGAATCTAGTACATTAATCTCTACATTGGGGTTTGTTTTCACTGGGTACCATTTATGGATGGTAACCATTAGCCTGGATTTACAGACTCAGTTTTGGATTTCTGTTCTTCATCTTTGTGTTGATTAAATTCACTCTTCAATCATAGTCTACCTCAAGGTAATATAAATGCATTAACTAGTTTATGTATAAAATTATTATCCAGTCCTGACTAAACCATGGGGAGGCTCACACTCTTTTCAGTGGTTTGGCCACAATTCTTTGATTTACGCCTACATTACTTCACAACACTCTTCTTCAGAACAACTCAAGGTGGAACATTTCCATGTTCTTACAGCATCTTGTTGTTATGTCCGTGAATATTTTCAAGTGGACCCTAGAGATTATCTGGCTCAATCTCCATATTTTATGGGGAAGGTGACTTGTGTGTTCTTGGAAGTTGATAATTTAGCTGAAGGCAACAGTAGGCTCATCCAGTGCAAATGATTCAGGGTCTACTCTGATCCCTTTGTATTCCATTCCCACTGCCACTTCCCTAAGCCTCATTCTCTTTCTTCCAATTCCTGTAACAGTGTCTGTAGCCAGTTTCCTAATCTGGGCTTGGCTTTTCCAAGCCCCTTTTCATACAATCTGTACAGAGAACCATCTCTGACTTTTTAGGGGATGCTCAATTCTACTTCATTTTCAATCAGATGAAGTAAGAACTTTGAAATAAGGACATCAAGGGCAAATAGTATCTAATCATGGTGTATAACATGTTCTATACAATGTATTTGTGATAATCTAGTCTCTGGGTTTGGGCTAAAGAGAAAGAAAATAAAAACTCATCTTAATCGTTTTAGAAATATTTCTTCAGAAGAAAAAATAGACACATCCTAGCTAAAAAATAGGTGTGAAAATTATACAAAGTTTAAAGAATGAGAACATGGATATGTTGGTTTTAAAGTAGGCTATCAATGAAAAGATAACCTTGTAATTGACAGCACTAGTCCACCAGGAAAATGTTTAATTTTTGCTTTGGTAGGAATGTGCAGAGGTCATGTATGGTGGCCAGACACACAGCACTAGAACTCCGTGGACTGCTACATTTGCCAGAATGAGGACACAGGGTTCTCTAGGTCTTCAATTCTAAGACCATGTGATTTTTTTTTTTATCTTGATATTTTCATTCTGAACATTGTCTCTCTCAGAGCCTGGTGGACCTGATTGTTCCTCAGAGTGTAGATGAAAGGGTTCGGCAGTGGGGTCACCACCCTGTTCACGAGGACAGCCTCCCTGTTGGACTCCAGCCTGTTTGTTTGATTTGGTTTCACATATATAAACACACAGCTGCCATACATCAGAGAGAGAACTATGAGGTGAGAGGAGCAGGTGGCAAAAGCTTTGTGTTTCTCCTTGGCTGAAGGAGGTTGCATGATTGTGACTACTATGTTGCTGTATGCAATGATGGTTATGATAATGGATGTCAAAAGGATAACCAAAGCAAGGACTAAGGCCAAAATTTCAGTGGACCTGGTGTCAGAACAGGAGAGATGAATCAAGGGGCCAAGTTTACAGAAGTGGGGGATGACATGGGAACCGCAGAAGGATAACTGGGAAACCTTCACTACCAGCCCAGTGATGGGAGGGAAGGACAAAGTGAAGCAGGCAGTGGCCAGGAGGAAGCAATTGTTCAGGTTCATGATGGTGGGGTAATGCAGAGGCTTGCAAATGGCCACATACTGATCTGAAGACATCATTGCTATGAGGAAGAAACCTACTGCTCCCAGATATAAGAAGACAAAGGCTTGTATCAAACAAGAAAGAAAGGAAATGATTTTCCTGTCTACAAGAAAGATGACTAGCAACTTAGGAATAACAACACTTATGACACCACACTCCAAGAAGGAGAAAATGCTGAGGAACAATTACATAGGTGCGTGGAGCCGGGAGTCAGCAGGTGTGATGGTGATTATGACAGCATTGCCTGCAATGGATGCCAGGTACACCAGCAGGTGCACCAGGAAGAGGATCTTTCCCAAGTGTTGGATGGCAGGAAACCCCTCCAAGGTGAATTCTTTCTTTCTCTTTCTTTCTTTCTTTCTTTCTTTCTTTCTTTCTTTCTTTCTTTCTTTCTTTCTTCTTTTTCTTTCTTTCTTTCTCCTTCCTTCCTTCCTTTCTTTCTCCTTTCTTTCTTTCAGTTTTAAAAGATTTTTGTTTATTTATTTATGTGGCGGAGAGAGAGATCACAAGTAGGCAGAGAGGCAGGCAGAGAGAGAGGAGGAAGCAGGCTCCCTGCTGAGCAGAGAGCCCGCCTGATGTGGGGCTCCATTCTGGGACCCTGGAATCATGACCTGAGCCGAAGGCAGAGGCTTTAACCCACTGAGCCACCCAGGCGCCTCTCCAAGGTGAATTATTGAACAGTTGTTCTCTTCTCCATTTCCATGAGCATCTCTTTCCACAGTAGTATCACTGCTGTTCTAACCTACAGTAAAGATGTTGGGGAGCACAATTGTTTTAATGGGGCATACAATTAAGATGTTTGCCTATCTAAGGAAGTGGTTAGTCTGATAGCAAAGTGGTTTAGGCAGTTGGTTCTTGAATCAGAAAGGCCAGATTTCAATACTAGTTCAGTAGTGACTTCCAACTCCTGAGAGATGAGTCATCTTGGGAAAGGTAGTTAAGCTTTGTGGACCTTACTTTCAACCTCTATAGAAAAAAGATGATAGGATCTACCTATTCACGTTCTTCTGAGAATTAAGATAAAGCACATAACTCACTTGGCATATGCCAACGTTTCCTATGTGTTCCTCTAGGTCTAATTGTAACGTAATGGTCATTAATAGAATGCTTAAATAAACATCATCAGTAGGCAGAGGTATTGACATTTTCATAGTTATATCATTTTATTGTGTTTAATGATATTATCAATTTTCAGTAAACATAACAGTAAGTTTAGTAATATTACCTTTGAGTATCCCCTTAATAATGTAACACATTCTATGGTCCAAGTTGTCATCATCATGATGTGTTGAGAGCTTGAGTTTGTTCTATGCTGGTCACTGAAATTCAGTATTTCTATTACTCATCACAAAAATCAGGAGTTCCTTCTATTGAAGCAGAAACTGAGGCTTACAGAGTTCCAGAGAGCTTAGGTCACATAGCTGACTTTAGCCTTATTGCCAGATCCAGAATCTGTGGTGCTTCGAAATGTAGTGTCAAAACATTTTAAATTGGACCAAATCTATTGTTGTTGTTTTTTCAACCTTAAGAGAAAGATTCATTTTATTTATCTTAATTGTTTCTATCTTTAGTTAGTATCACTGATGAGTTTTTGACCTGTGGAATGACATGGGGCTTAGAGAGGATCTGTGTTAGTACAGGCATTTTACAGAAGAGACTGGAGATCAGAGATATTGAGGACTGTTTGACAATAGCTAAGCCGTATATCTAGGATTTACCACCCACCTTCTGATTTTATGCTGGCCTGTGATGGAGGTGGGAGTGCTAATACTTCCTAGGATTAACCCACTTGGGTGGATATGCTGGGCACCTGGCACTCTTACATTCTCTCTTACATCAAAACTCAGTGTTTTTTTCTTTTTTCTTCAGTCCTCTCAATCATTAATTTCTCTCAGGATGGTTTTGGCTCTAGCATCTCAATACTGGGCTAAAGGTTAGCTGTGAGGAATGTGTCTCTCTCACTAACCTGCCATGGATCAGGTCCTTGAAGGGCTGCTCTTGAAAACAAACTGCTCATCCCTGAGTGGCACAGTATAAAGGAGCCTCTCCTTCTGTTCCTGTTGACCCCAGTAAGCCCAACAAGTTACCAGGATGCCTGAGGCCAGGCACATACAGAAGAGTACTACATGGGTGGCAGGGCTTCCTTCCTTCACAGCTATTATCTTCTAAGAAATCAAGAGCTTCCAGTCCCGTCCATGTTGCTACAAAAGTTGGGTATTCATCCTTTCTGATGGAGGCATAATACTCCATAGTGTATATGGACCACATCTTCCTTATCCATTCATCCATTGAAGGGCATCTTGGTTCTTTCCACAGTTTGGCGACCGTGGCCATTGCTGCTATAAACATTGGGGTACAGATGGCCCTTCTTTTCACTACATCTGAAGAGATTATGCTGAGTGAAATAAGTCAAGCAGAGAGAGTCAAGTATCATATGGTTTCACTTATTTGTGGAGCATAACAAATAATATGGAGGACAAGGGTAGATGGAGAGGAGAAGGGAGTTGAGGGAAATTGGAAGGGGAGGTGAACCATGAGAGACTATGGACTCTGATAAACAACCTGAGGGTTTTGAAGGGGCGGGGGGTGGGAGGTTGGGGGAACCAGGTGGTGGGTATTAGGGAGGGGGCACGGATTGCATGGAGCACTGGGTGTGGTGAAAAAACAATGAATACTGTTATGCTGAAAAGAAATAAAAAATTAAAAAAAACCAAGAGCTTGCTCTGGGCTGAGGGGAACGACAAAGAAACTCATTTGTCACAGCCCAGTTGTTCCTGAGTGGGGGTGAATATGCATCCCATGCTGCCAGTGTTCTGAATGACAAAGTCCTGTTTCAGTAGCCCAGACCTTTCTTAGCACAACAAGTCTACACTGAAACCTCAGAGAGAGAGAAGCAGACAGATAAAACAATCACATTTCATGAGAACTTACATTTTTTCTCTGCTCATCACTGAAATTCGGTATTTCTATTACTCACCATAATAATCACGAGCCCCCTCTTGTAAAAGCAGAAACTAAGGCTTAGAAAGTTCTAGGGATCTTAGATCACATAGCTGGGACTTTAGCCAGAATGCCCAAATTTAAAGTAACTGCTGTTTCCAAATACAGTGATAACATATTTTAAAACAGGAACAAATGTATTCTTGATGCCCTCTCAACCTTAAGTGAAAGATTTGCTTTATTTATCATAATTGTTTCTCTCCTCAGACAATAGCACTGAGTGTTACAGATCTGTGGAATGACATGAGGCTTAGAGAGGATCTAATTTAGTACAAGCATTTTATAGAAGGGGTTGGAGACCAGAGACATTAGGGGCTGCTCAACAGTACAAGGTAAGTTGTAAATCTCGGATTTACCACCCACCTTCACATGGTTCACACTGGCCTGTGACAGAAGAGGATATGATAGTAGTTCATAGGATTACCCACTTATGAGGATGTGCTGAGCACCTGACACTCATGCACTCACTCTTACATCCAAGGTCAGTGAACATTCTCTCTTCAGTCCTCTCCATCAGTAACTTCTCTCAGGATGGTGTTTCGCTCCTGCATATCAACACTAGGGTGAAGGTTGGCAGGGAAGAATGTGTCCTTCTCAGTAAGGCATCGTGGGCCGGGTGTTCTGAGGGAGGCTCATGGAACTGAGCAGCTCACCCCTGAGTGGCACAGCCTGAAGAGCCTCTCCTTCTGTTCCAGTTGACGACAGTAAGTCCACCAAGTTACCAGGATGTCTGAGGCCAGGCACACAGCCAAGAGTCAACATATGGGGGAGCAGGGCTTCCTTTCTTCACAGTGATTGTCTTCTATGAAATCAAAAGCTTGCTCTGGGCTGAGGGGAAAAGAGAGAGAAGGAAACTCATTTGTCACAGTCTGGTGTCCCGGGCTGGAGCAGTGATGAATATGCATCCCATGCTGCCAGTGTTCTGGCTGCCAGCGCCCTGTTTCCAAAGTGAAACAAGGCTACATGGCATCTTGAACCACTGTAACCCCAGAAAGGAGCAGAGGGACTAAAACAAACACATTTCACTGCTCCGAATTCTGGGCTAGAGCTGGACTCCCAGACTACTAAGTGTTCTCATAAAAGGTCTGGCTCTGCCTTCCACACTGGTGGAAGCCTACCTAATATGCAATATTGCTGTCACCTCCTATAGCAGTTAATGGGAGCACACAGCTTCTTACTGGTTTAGCCCTGGGTCCTGCTGAGACAAAGATCCTTCTGTGGCAGTGCTCCATGTCGTGGCACACCTGCTCTAAACACCTTCTCTTGCATAGGCCCTTCCATCATATGCTCACCTTTCCATGTGGAGATGCATCCTTGTTTTACTGCATCAACAATGAAGCGATGCTGACACGCTATTCTGAAGCTCTGTGATAGTTTTACCACAAGACTGTTTGGTCACCAAGCAGGATGGACCCAGCCAGTGAGCAAAAAGTGTGGACCCCCAAGCCTTACTAGATGCTGAAGAGACAGGGGCAGAAAATAAAGTTATAGCTGGTATTTTATGGGTAGCCAATTGGTTACTGTTGAGAATGAGAATTATCTTCCCTTGTGTGTGGTGGTGCTGACTCCCAGATGTCCACACTGTTCTCTGCCAAGATTTTTCAAGGAAATTATATGACAATTTCTCAAGGGTTTTTAAAGTCCCAAGTTGAATATTCATCCTGATTTTAGGTAAAAGTCCAGACTACAATTTTCTACATGTGATGATGTATACACTGAGACCAGAGCATAGTTGTTAAAATAACATATTTTATGGTAAGAAACAGTGGGATCACACTCTGGCTTTCATGAGACTTTTGGGAAAATACTGGAGAAGTCCTCCTTTTTATTCACAATTTCTTCATGCTTTTACTGACATTATGATTCTTTTCATTGCATATTTTCATCTGAAGAATATGTTCATTGTTCTCCCCAGTCTTTTTGAAAAAGGAAAGCACACGTTTTTACCTCTTCAGGGAAGAAGGGGCCATGGCATGGTAGGTGGTTTCTGTAACATCTGTAACCTGTCAGACCCCTCTCTCTTGAAAAGTTTCTGGGATGTGGCTCCCCAGATCTTTCTAGATGCAGAACAGGAAGAGATGTGAACCTGAGGGTGGAGAAGCTGTACCCATAGCAACCACTGGGTTGGAGGGTGCTTCTCCTGGGTATGTCAGCTGGGCATCGGTGGCAGGAGTGACCCATTTTTCTATGGCCTCTGGATTCCCATCCAGAGCCTGAGAAAGGGACTAAATTATTGTATTTGCTGGAGATCACGAGGTATATGGTAGCTGGAAATTTGTTCTGCCTGAATCTGCCCTCAACATTACTGATCTTACAAGGTCAAGGCAAGTATTATAGAAACTTTCATGAGTATTCTTATGGGTTCCACCTTCCCACAAGTTTATAAAATCACTTTTAGAACATCTGTCCATCTATACACCCTGTTCTCAGTTCATGGCAAACTTGGACTTCATGGTCATATTCTCAGTTAGCGGTGAGGGAAAATAAAGAATAATGGGAGAAGAGTTACAGCTGCTAGAGTCATGTGAGACTATACATTTTCATGCTCAGATTAAGGCTCATTTTCAGGGGGTTTTAATATTATTCAGTGCCAACTTCATGGTGAAGAAATACCTATCATACCTGAGCGAGTCCCAATACCAGTACGATGGTGGGAATGTGGGAGAAGAGGGTCTGGGTTTGATGGGAAGTTTTACAAAGTGGACACTCAAAGAAATGGGTTGAACTAACTCTACATTGTATCTAGCATAAGGGATGGTGAGCTGATACCAAGAAATATTTCTAATTGTCCTTGGTCTACTTTTTCTTTTCTGGATAGTGCCTTCTTGGCTCTCCAAAACACACTATTTCTTTATGGTTTTTAAAGGATACCTTGAGACCTCATTTATTAAAGACATTTCAAACATTCCTTGTGCTTTGAGTGTGTAAGTATACAGTTTGAGTTAGGGAAGAAATAATTTTTAAGGTTTTATTTGTAATTATCAAAATATTCGGAGATTAAGCAAATGTCAGCTGCAGATTCTCCTCTTCAGAATACTATTATGTTAGCTATTCTGGCCCTTGGTCACTCTTAAAAATAGGCTACACCTATATTCAGGACTTAGATAGTAAGAATATTTTTTTAATTAAATTTTTTATTTATTTTCAGCGTAACAGTATTCATTGTTTTTGCACCACACCCAGTGCTCCATGCAATCTGTGCCCTCCCCAATACCCACCACCTGGTTCCCCCACCCTCCCACCCCCCGCCCCTTCAAAGCCCTCAGGTTGTTTTTCAGAGTCCATAGTCTCTCATGGTTCACCTCCCCTTTCAATTTCCCTCAACTCCCTTCTCCTCTCCATCCACCCTTGTCCTCTATATTATTTGTTATGCTCCACAAATAAGTGAAACCATATGATACTTGACTCTCTCTGTTTGACTTATTTCACTCAGCATAATCTCTTCCAGTCCTGTCCATGTTGCTACAAAAGTTGGGTATTCGTCCTTTCTGATGGAGGCATAATACTCCATAGTGTATATGGACCACATCTTCCTTATCCATTCATCCGTCGAAGGGCATTGTTAAAATGTCTATACTGCCCAGAGCAATCTATACTTTTAATGCCATTCCGATCAAAATTCCACCAGTATTTTTCAAAGAGCTGGAGCAAATAATCCTAAAATTTGTATGGAATCAGAAGAGATCCTGAATTGCTAAGGAAATGTTAAAAAACAAAAATAAAACTGGTGGCATCACGTTACCTGATTTCAAGCTTTACTACAAAGCTGTGATCACCAAGACAGCATGGTACTGGCATAAAAACAGACACATGGACCAGTGGAACAGAGTAGAGAGCCCAGATATGGGCCCTCAACTCTATGGTCAAATAATCTTCGACAGAACAGGAAAAAATATCCAGTGGAAAAAAGACGGTCTCTTCAATAAATGGTGCTGGGAAAACTGGACAGCTATATGTAGAAGAATGAAACTTGACCATTCTCTTACACCGTACACAAAGATAAACTCGAAATGGATAAAAGACCTCAACGTGAGACAGGAATCCATCAGAATCCTTGAGGAGAACATAGGCAGTAACCTCTTTGATATCAGCCACAGCGACTTCTTTCAAGATATGCCTCCAAAGGCGAAGGAAACAAAAGCGAAAATGAGCTTTTGGGACTTCATCAAGATCAAAAGCTTCTGCACAGCAAAAGAAACAGTCAACAAAACAAAGAGGCAACCCACGGAATGGGAGAAGATATTTGCAAATGACAGTACAGACAAAAGGTTGATATCCAGTATCTATAAAGAACTACTCAAACTCAACACACACAAAACAGACAAATATATTAAAAAATGGGCAGAAGATATGAACAGACACTTCTCCAATGAAGACATACAAATGGCTACTAGACACATGAAAAAATGTTCATCATCACTAGCCATCAGGGAGATTCAAATCAAAACCATATTGAGATACCACCTTACACCAGTTAGAATGGCCAAAATTAGCAAGACAGGGAACAACGTGTGTTGGAGAGGATGTGGAGAAAGGGGAACCCTCTTCCACTGTTGGTGGGAATGCAAATTGGTGCAGCCACTTTGGAGAACAGTGTGGAGATTCCTCAGGAAATTAAAAATAGAGCTTCCCTATGACCCTGCAATTGCACTGCTGGGTATTTACCCCAAAGATACAGATGTAGTGAAAAGAAGGGCGATCTGTACCCCAATGTTTATAGCAGCAATGGCCACGGTCGCCAAACTGTGGAAAGATAGTAAGAATATTTTGATTTGTAGTATATCTGGTTAATATGACCTATTTCTAGAATTGTTCTGATTTCTCGTATTATATCCCTAAGGAAGAAGGCTAAATTGCGGCCTGAGGAAAGGTAAATCCCATCATCTATGCTATTGTGGGTGAGGGCATGGGGGATGTTAATATGAACAGAAAGCAGGGATTAGAACTGAGTGAGATTCTCAGTAGGCAGAAACCCAGAGTGAGGCTGGAACTGTAGGAATACTAATAATATTCTGAGAACCACTGTCCCTGATGGAGTTTCCATAAACCTAAGGCAATAATCGCAATAAGGACCTGGAACACATCAATTCTGAAATAGGCGGTTCATTAATATCACATGCCTTGCCCATCCATCCATGTGAGGAAAAGCATGGTAGTGTTAGTAGCTTCCATTTGGGTCCAGGAGGGGAAGTGAAGGCATAGAGTACATTATTCTGTCTGGATTTCTTTGTTGCCTTTTTTTTTTTTCCAAAATTTTAATTAAGGCTATTTTACATTTCTATGACATTGAAGTTGTTAAAAAGCAATTTATAAAAATTAATTGTGCTTCACAATATTCCTATAAGCTACATATTATTTCTGTTTTAAAAATCAGTAAACATAGGCATGAAGAAGCTAAACTAATTGCCCACAGTCAAGAAACGAATGAATGTTACAGCTGGGAAAATAATATTCTAAGTCTTTTACTTTTAAATTTTTTATTAACATATAATGTATTATTAGCCCTAGGGGTACAGGTCTGTGAATTGCCCAGTTTACACACTTCACAGCACTCACCATAGCATATACCTTCCCCAATGTCCATAACCAGCCACCCTCTCCCTACTGCCCTCCCCCCAGCAACCCTCAGTTTGTTTTGTGAGATAAGTGTCTCTTATGGTTTGCTCTCTCCTGATCCTATCTTGTTTCTTTTTTTTTTCTTTACCCTGCAACCCCCCACATTGCCTCTCAACTTCCTCATATCAGGGAGATCCCATGATAATTGTCTTTCTCTCACTGACTTATTTCACTCAACATAATACCCTCTACTTCCATCCATGTCATTGCAAATGGCAAGATTTCATTTCTTTTGATGGCTGCATTGTATTCTGTTGTTTTTATATACCACCTTTTCTTTATCCATTTAATGTTGATGGACATCTAGGTTCTTTCCATAGTTTGGCTATTGTGGACATTGCTGCTATAAACATTCGGGTGCACGTGCCCCTTCAGATCACTACATTTGTATCTTTAGGGTAAATACCCAGTAGTGCAATTGCTGGGTCATAGGGTAGCTCTATTTTCAACTTTTTGAGGAACCTCCATGCTGTTTTCCAGAGTGGTTGCACCAGCTTGCATTCCCACCAACAGTGTAGGAGGGTTCCCCTTTCTCCACATCTTCACCAGCATCTGTCATTTCCTGACTTGTTAATTTTAGCCATTCTGACTGGCGTGAGGTGGTATCTCATTGTGGTTTTGATTTGTATTTCCCTGATGCCAAGTGATGTGGAGCACTTTTTCATGTGTCTGTTGGCCATCTGGATGTCTTCTTTGCAGAAATGTCTGTTCATATCTTCTGCCCATTTCTTGATTGGATTCTTTGTTCCTTGGGTGTTGAGTTTGATAAGTTCTTTGTAGATTTTGGATACTAGCATTTTCTCTGATATGTCATTTGCAAATATCTTCTCCCATTCTGTCAGTTGTCTTTTGGTTTTGTGGACTATTTCCTTTGCTGTGGAAAAGCTTCTTATCTTGATGAAGTCCCAATAGTTCATTTTTCAATGAACTATTGAACCTTGCTTCCCTTGCTGTTGGCGATGTTCCTAGAAAGAAGTTACTCTGGCTGAGGTCGAAGAGGTTGCCGCATGTGTTCTCCTCAAGGATTTTGATGGATTCCTTTATCAAATTGAGGTCCTTCATCAATTTGGAGTCTATTTTCATGTGTGGTTTAAAGAAATGGTCCAGTTTCATTTTTCTGCATGTGGCTGTCCAGTTTTTCCAATACCATTTGTTGAGAAGACTGTCTTTTTTCCATTGGACATTCTTTCCTGCTATGTCAAAGATTAGTTGACCATAGAGTTGAGGGTCTATTTCTGGGCTCTCTATTCTGTTCCATTGATCTATGTGTCTGTTTTTGTGCCAGTACCATACTGTCTTGATGTGACAGCTTTGTATAGAGCTTGAAGCCTAAAATTGTGATGCCACCAACTTTGGCTTTCTTTTCCAATATTCCTCTGGCTATTCGAGGTCTTTTCTAGTTCCATATAAATTTTAGGATTATTTGTTCCATTTCTTTGAAAAAAAAAAAGATGGTATTTTGATAGGGATTGCATTAATCGTGTAAATTGCTTTAGGCAGAATAAACATTTTCGCAATATTTGTTCTTCCAATCCATGAGCATGGAACATTTTTCCATTTCTTTGTGTCTTCCTCAATTTCTTTCATGAGTACTTTATAGTCTTCTGAGCATAGATTCTTTGCCTCTCTGGTTAGGTTTATTCCTAGGTATCTTGTGTTTTTGGGTGCAATTGTAAATGGGATTGACTCCTTAATTTCTTTTACTTCTGTCTTGTTGTTGGTGTATAGAAATACAACTGATTTCTGTGCATTGATTTTATATCCTGGCACCTTACTGAATTCCTGTACAAGTTCTAGCAGATTTGGAGTGGAATCTTTTGGGTTTTCCACATAAAGGATCATATCATCTGCAAAGAGTGATAGTTTGACTTCTTCTTTGACAATTTGGATGCCTTTAATTTCTTTTTGTTGTCTGATTGCTGAGGCTAGGACTTCTAGTACTATGTTGAATAGCAGTGGTGATAATGGACATCCCTGCCATGTTTCTGACCTTAGTGGAAAAGCTCTCAGTTTTTCTCCATTGAGAATGATATTCATGGTGCGTTTTTTTTTTTTAAGATTTTTGTTTATTTATTTGACAGAGATCGCAAGTAGGCAGAGAGGCAGAGAGAGAGTGAGAGAGAGCGAGAGAGAAGCAGGCTCCCTGCTGAGCAAAGGGCCTGATGCGGGACTCGATCCCAGGACCCTGAGATCATGACCTGAGCCAAAGGCAGTGGCTTAACCCACTGAGCCACCCAGGCGCCCATAGTGTGTTTTTCATAGATGGCTTTGGTGATATTGAAGTTTGTACCCTCTATCCCTAAACGTCAAAGAGTTTTGATCAAGTAAGGATGCTGTACTTTGTCAAAAGATTTTTCAGCATCTATGGAGAGTATCATATGGTTCTTGTTCTTTCTTTTAGTATGTATGTATCACATTGATTGATTTGCAGATGTTGAACCAATCATGTCTCAGATCAGGTCTCAACAGGTACCAAAATAATCAGGAAAGAATGTCCAATGGAAAAAAGACAGTCTCCTCAACAAATGGTATTGGGAAAATTGGACAGCCACATGCAGTAAAATGAAACTGGACAATTTCCTTACCACCACCAGACTTGCAGCCCTGGAATAAATCCCACTTGGTCGTGGTGAATAATCCTTTTAATGTACTGTTAGATCCTATTGGCTAGTATTTTGTTGAGAATTTTCGCATCTGTGTTCATCAAGGATATTGGTCTGTAATTCTCTTTTTTGATGGGGTCTTTGTCCCATTTTGGGACCAAGGTAATGCTGCACTCATAAAATGAGTTTGGAAGTTTTCCTTCCATTCCAATTTTTTTGAACAGTTTCAGGAGAAGATTAATTACTTCTTCCTTAAATGTTTGGTAGAATTCCCCTGGGAAGCCATCTGGCCCTGGGCTCTTGTTTGTTGGGAGATTTTTGATGACTGCTTCAATGTCCTTACTGGTTTGGGTCTGTTCAGGTTTTCTATTTCTTCCTGGTTCAGTTGTGGTAGTTTATATGTCCCTAGGAATGCATCCATTTCTTCCAGATTGTCAAATTTGCTGGCATATAGTTACTCATAATATGTTCTTTTTTAAAAATTTTTTTATTTTTATTTTTTTATTTTTTTTAATATTTTATTTATTTGACAGAGAGAGAGATCAAGTAGGCAGAGAGACAGGCAGAGAGAGAGGGGGATGCAGGCTCCCTGCTGAGCAGAGAGCCCGATGCAGGGCTTGATCCCAGGACCCTGGGATCATGACCTGAGCTGAAGGCAGAGGCTTAATCCACTGAGCCACCCAGGTGCACCGCTCATAATATGTTCTTAAATTGTTTGTATTTCTTTGGTATTGGTTGTGATCTCTCCTCTTTCATTTATGATTTTACTTATTTGGGTCCTTTCTCTTTTCTTTTTGATAAATCTGGCCGGGGTTTATCAATCTTATTAATTCTTTCAAAGATCTAGCTCCTAGTTTCCTTGATTTGTTCTATTGGTTTTGTTTTTTTTGTTTTTTTTTTTTTGTTTTTGGTTTCTATTTCATTGATTTCTGCTCTGATCTTTATCATTTCTCTTCTGCTTGGTTTAGGCTTTCTTTGTTGTTCTTCTCCAGCTCCTTTAGGTGTAGGGTTAGGTTGTGTATTTGAGACCTTTCTTGTTTCTTGAGAAAGGCTTGTATTGCTATATATTTTCCCTTTGGGACTGCCTTTGCTGTGTTGAATAGATTTTCTACTGTTGTGTTTTCATTATCATTTGTTTCCATGAATTTTTTTCAGTTCTTCTTTAATTTCCTGGTTGACCCTTTCATTCTTTAGAAGGATGCTCTTTAGTCTACATGTATTTGGGTTCTTTCCAAATTTCCTCCTGTGATTGAGTTCTAGCTTCAGAGCATTGTGGTCTGAAAATATGCAGGAAATGATCCCAGTTTTTTGGTACCTGTTGAGAACTGATTTGTGACTCAGGATGTGATCTATTCCATGCGCTCTAGAGAAGATTGTGTATTCTGTTGCTTTGGGATGGAATGTTCTGAATAGATCTGTGATGTCCATCTGGTCCAGTGTGTCATTTAAGGCCTTTATTTCCTTGTTGATCTTTTGCTTGGATGATCTGTCCATTTCAGTGAGGGGAGTGTTAAAGTCCCCTCCTATTATTGTATTATTGCTGATGTGATTCTTTGATTTTGTTATTAATTGATTTATGTAGTTGGCTGCTCCTATGTTAGGGGCCTAGATATTTAAAATTGTGAGATCTTATTGCTGGACAGACCCTTTGAGTATGATATAGTGTCCTTCCTCATCTCTTCTTATAGGCTTTGGCTTAAAATCTAATTGATCTGATATAAAGATTACCACCCCAGCTTTCTTTTGATGTCCATTAGCATGGTAAATTGTTTTCCACCCCCCTCACTTTAAATCTGGAGGTGTCTTTGGGTCTAAAAGGAGTTTCTTGTAGGCAGCATATTGATGGTTTTTTTTTTTCCCATTCTGATACCTTGTGTCTTTTGATTGGGGCATTTAGCCCATTTACATTCAGGGCAACTATTGAGATATATGAATTTAGTGCCATTGTATTTCCTATAAGGTGACTATTACTGTATATTGTCTCTGTTCCTTTCTGGTCTACTACTTTTAGGCTCTCTCTTTGCTTAGAGGACCCTTTTCAATATTTCCTGTAGGGCCAGTTCGTGTTTACAAACTCTTTTAGTTTCTGTTTGTCTGGAAAGCTTTTAATCTCTCCTTTTATTTTCAATGATAACCTAGCTGGATATAGTATTCTTGGCTGCATATTTTTCACATTTAGTGCTCTGAATATATCATGCCAGTTCTTTCTGGCCTGCCAGGTCTCTGTGGATAACAAGCTGCCAATTTAATATTTTTACCATTGTATGTTACAGACTATTTGTCCCAGGCTGCTTTCAGGATTTTCTCTTTGTCACTAAGAGTTTTATGTTTTACTCTTCGATGATGGGGTGTGGACCTATTCTTACTGATTTTGAGTTGAGTTCTCTGCACCTCCTAGATTTTGATGCTTGTTCCATTTTTCATATTAGGGAAATTCTCTACAATAATTTGCTCTAATATACCTTCTACCCCCTCTCTTTCTTCTTCTTCTGGAATCCCAATTATTCTGATACTGTTTCATCTTATGGTATCACTTATTTCTCGAATTCTTCCCTTGTGGTCCAGTAGTTGTTTGTCTCTCTTTTGCTCAGCTTCTTTCTTCTCTGTCATTTAGTCTTCTATATCAGTAATTCTTTCTTCTGCCTCATTTATCCTAGCATTAAGAGCCTCCATTTTTTATTGTACCTCATTAGTAGCTTTTTTGATTTCAGCTGGGTTAGATTTTAGTTCTCTTATTTCTCCAGAGAGGGCTTTTATTTCTCCAGACAGTGTTTCTCCAATATCTTCCATGCCTTTTTTGAGCCCAGGTATCACCTTGAGAATCATCATTCTGAACTCTATATTTGCCATATTACCAATGTCTGTACTGATTAGGTCTGTAGCCTTTGCTTCTGCCTCTTATTCTTTTTGTGTGTGTGTGTGTGTGGTGAGTTTTTCTGTCTTGTCATTTCATCCAGATAAGAACATAGGAATGAGAGAATAAAATACTAAAAGGGTGGCAAAAACCCCAGAAAAATGTGATTAGCCAAATCAGAAGAGACCTCAAATTTTGTGGAAAAGAAAGGAGCTAAAAAGAAGTTAAAAAAAAAAGAAAAAATATATATATTAGACTGATGAATAGAACAGAGTCACCCACTTAATAGTGGGAGTGTTTTGGTCTCTTAGAAGAAACTACCTCCCAAAATTTTAAAGAATGAAAAGCCTATATATATGTGTGTGCGTGTGTGTGTGTGTGTGTGTTGTATATACAAAAAAATAAGGGTGAACATGATGAAGGGATGGAATATGACTATAAAGATGAAAATTTTAAAAAATTCTAAAAAAGGTGTTGATAAGATAAGTTGGTTGGGAGAATAAAGAAAACGAAAGTGGAGAGAATTTGCTCAGGCTGGGGACTAGAACAAAGCTCTGTGCTAGATTTAGGGTATATTTTAATCTATTAGAAGAAGTTGTATCCCAAAACTTTTTAGAAGAAAAAACCCTATGTGTATACAAAAAATAACGTTAGATAAAATGAAGGATAAAATATGACTATAATAATGAAGGTTCAAAAAGATTTTTTAAAGAAAGTTATTCTTAAGGGGAACTAGTTTTAAAAATTAAAAGAGGAAAGTGTAAAAGTTAAAAAATTAGAGTAAGAAAAAATAAAATAAAAACAATTAACTTCGTAAGAATAAAGAATCATGGGGAGAAATCCATGAATTCCATGCTTTGCTTACTCCTCCTCTGGAATTCCGCTGTCCTCCTTGGTCAGTGAGCTTGGTATTGGCTGGATGTTCTTGCTGATCTTCTGAAGGAGAGGGCCCTGTTGTAGTGATTCTTAAGTGTCTTTGCCCAAGGCCGAATTGCTCCGCCCTTGCCAGGGGCCGGGCTACGTAATCTGCTCAGGTTTGCTCTCGGGACCTTTTGTTCCCTGAACACTTTCTTTCCCCGTAGAGCTCTGGAGGACAGGAATGAAAATGGCAGCCTCCTAATCCCCGGCCTGGAGGAGCCAAGAGCTCGGGGCCCCACTCCTCAATGTGCCCTTGGAGAAAAGCGCTCAATCACTCCCATCTCCCTGGTCTCCGGCTGCGCTCCAAGCTCACCGTGCCTGTAACGGAGCATCACTGTCTCTGGCATACAGCCCCACCTGGAGTCTCCAAACCCAGCAGATCCCTACCATTCTTCCAGGGGGGTCTCCCCAGATCTGCCACTTGTGGGGTCCCTGCTCAAACAGCAGTGCCACAGGCCACAGTTTAAACTAACCCCAAATTGAGAGCTCACTCCATGGCTCCGTCTCTGTAGCCAGCTTCTCTGCTCTGATAACTGCAAGCTATGCCCCACTCAGACACCCCCAATCCTTCTGTGTCCCCACGGGACTGAGACCCTGCTGTCTCTGTGAGGGCTCCACCCCCACTTAGCCTCTGGAGGGATGTGCCTCAGTGGAGCAGACTTTTAAATGTTCTGATTTTGTGCTCCATTGATCCACCACTTGTTGAGAGCCGGACCCTCCCCACGTGGTCCATCTTCCTGTGGCTTAGGATTCACTCCTCCGCAGGTCCTACCTTTCAGAAAGTGGTTGATTTTCTGTTTCTAGAATTTCTGCTCTTCTCTTTGATCTCCTGTTAGATTTGTAGGTGTTCAAAATGGTTTGGTACACTATCTAGCTGATCTCCTGCTACCTGATGTCATTTCAGTCTGCTACTCCTCCACCATCTTGACTCCTCCCCCTAATAGAGCATTTTAATTTCATTGATGATGTTTTTCATTATGTTTTTGAAAAATTTTTAATGGTTGCTCTAGATTTACTATATACATTTAACTTGTTAGTATTAATTTCATATTTATATTAGCTTGATTCTAGTAAAATATAGAAATGTTACTCTATAATAGAGTATAGCTCTATTACTTCTCTCCCCTTTTGTGGTCATTCTTATTCATCCTACATATCTTTGTGCTACAAACCTAATAGTATGTTGTTTTAATTATTACTTTGCCATCTGTAGTCATTTCCTTAGCCTATAACAGCTTTTCTCCTTGCTGCTATTAGCAAATATAATACTCATATATTACATTTGTACATCTTATAGGTCCAACAGAACACATTATATTCATGTTATATCTATAACATCATATGTGACATATAATGTTTGTTATTTTATACAGTTGTTTTAAAAATCAGGAGCTGGGGTGGTTCAGTTGTTTAAGCATTGGACTTTTGGTTTTAGCTCAAGTCATGACTTCATGGGTCATGGGATCTAGACCATGTTGAGCTCTGCACTGTGTAAGGAGTCTGCTTAAAAGATTCTCTCCCTTCAGCCCCCCTCCACTTGTTCTCTCTCTCTGTTTTTCTAAAAATAAATACATAAATCTTTAAAATATATTGTTTTAAAAATCAGTTAAGACAAGAAAAAAATTATTTCTATGTCATAATTATGTAATTACCTTTATTTTTTTTCAAGTGGCTTTTTAAAAAATGTGGATTTGAATTACTTTCTGGGGGTTCCTTGATTTCAGCCTCTTCAAGAGCAATCAGTTATCTCAGTTTTTGTTTATCTGTTAAAGTATATCACCTTTATTTTTGAAATATTACTTTGCTGGGTATAGGACTCTTGTTTGACATTTTTTTGTTGTAGTTGAGCTCTTTTTGGAAAAAAGATAACCTTATTGGGTATAGTGCTATCAGGGCACAATGTTTCTTTGTAATTGTTTCCTTGTTAATAATAAATAATAAATTATATCAATAAATAAAATTAATAATCTATAATAACAACTAACATGGTTTCTAAAATGGAGTCCTGAAAAATCCTGAAGAGTAGATATTATTCACATTCTATAGAGTAAAAAATTGAATTCAGAGAGTACAAGACTTACATTAATTCAGGGCTCCTGGCTTAGTTGGTTAGGCATCTGCCTTTAGCTCAGGTCATAATCTCAGGGTCCTGGGATCAAGTCCTTTGTCAGGCTTCCTGCTCAGCAGAGTCTGTTTGTCTCTCTCTCTCTATCAAATGAATAAAATCTTAAAAAAAAAAAGTGAGTCTCTTGTAGACAGCAGAAAGTTGGATCCTATTTTTAAGTCAATTTCCCAATCTATATATTTTGATTAGAGAGTTAATTCATTTATGTATAAAGTAACTACTGACAGGAAAGGACTTAATCTTGCCTATTAATAATTTAATGTATGTCTTATAGGTTTTTGACTCTGATTTTCTCTGTTATTCTCTTATCTTGTGTTTTGCTGTTTGTTTTTTTTTTTTTGTAGTGATATGCTTTGATTCACTTTTCATCTCCTATGTACTTTCTATAGATATTTTCTATATGGAGATGAGAGAGATCATGGAGCTTATGTAAGACAGTTTAAAATTTAACTTCAATTGCATGTAGGCTCTATTCCTATACAACTCTGCCCCCACCTTATGTTATTGAAGTCACAAATTATATCTTGATATATTGAGCATCCATTAATGTAGTTTTGTGGTTATTTTTATACTCTTTCCTTTTAAACACTGTGTAAGAATTGAACATGGATTGACATACCAAAAATACATGATACAAGTCTCTACACATCCATATATTTACCTTTACAAGCGAAGGTTATATTTTCACATGGCTGTATGTCACTGTGTAGCATCCATTTGTTACACCTTGAAGGTGTAACATTTTAGCATTTCCTTATAGAGCAGATTTCTTTAGCATTCTCATAGAGCAGATCTAGTGGCAATGAAATCCTTCAGTTTTTCTTCATCTGGGAAATTCTTAATTTATTCTTAATTTTGAAGGATAGTTTTGCTGGGTATAATTTTTTTTGATTGCTCTTTCTTTCAGTACTGAGAAGATATCATACCAGTGCCTCTTAGCCCTTTATAAGGTTTCTGCTGAGAAAACCACTGATAATCTTATAGATGCTTCCTAGAACATGACAAGTTACTTTTCTCTTGCTGCTTCCAAGACTCTCTTTTGGTCTTTGACTTTAAGCAGTTTGATTATAATGTGCCTCAGTATGAGTTTTTCTGTATTTATCCTTAAGTTCTTTGAGCTTCTGGAATTTGTATGTCCATTTCTTTCCTTAACCTTGGGAAATTTTCACTCATTATTTTAAAAATGTGCTCTCTGCCCCTTTTTGTCTCTCTTGTTTTTCTGGGACTCCATAATGTGTACGTTGGTCTGCTTTATGGTGATCTTTAAGTCCCTTAGGCTCTCTTTACTTTCTTTTTTTTCTTTTGTTGTTTTTGTTCCTCTAACTTGCTAATTTCAAATGACTTGTCTTCAAGTTTACTGGTTCTCCCTTCTGCCCTTTAAGTTTCCAACATGCATAGTGAATTTTTCACTTCAGTTATTATATCCTGTAGCCTCAGAATTTGTTTAGTTTTTATAGTTTCTGTCTCCCTGTTGATATTATCATTTTTTCTTTGCTTTCTTGATTTCATTTAGTTGCCTTTGTGTTTCTTTTTTAGCTAATCATGTGTCTTTAAAGCAATTGTTTTAAATTACTTGCCAGGTAATCCACAGATATCTGTTATTTTTAGGGTCGGGTCTTGAAGATTTATTTTGGTCCTTTGATTGGGTCATAGTTCCCTATTTCTTTATATCCCATATGATCCTTTGTTGAGGTTTGGGCATTTGAAAAGCTGCTTTCTCCCATTGTTTATGTAGAAGACCTTCACCAAGTAGCCCAGTTAGAGGTTATTGGACCTCTCAGTCTTTTTCTTTTTTCTTTTTTTTTTTTTTAAAGATTTTATTTATTTATTTGAGATGCACGGAGTGAGAGAGAGAGAAAGAGAGAGAGAGCATACGAGCAGAGGGTAGAGGCAGAGGGAGAGGGACAAGCAGACTCCCTGCTGAGCAAGGAGCCTGACGCATGACTCGATCCCAGGTCCCTGGAATCATGACCTGAGCCGAAGGCAGACGTTTAACCGACTGAGCCACCCAGGCATCCCCTTTCAGTCTTTTTCTGGGGATGCATCTTCTCTGGCTTCTGTGTGTGCCTTTCTTCCAAAAGCTATACAGTTGTTTTTATCAGTCTTAATTTTCCTAAGACATTCCCTGCTTCTTGGAAGCTCTTGGTCTTGGCATCTATTTTACTCCTCTGCCCATAATCTCTTGCTTCCCTACCACCTGTCTGTGGAACATCAGCTTCCTTGTGGCTCTGAATGTGCTGTGGCACCTGCCTCTGTTTTCAGTGACCTCTAAAATGGTGACAGATTGATGCTGCCATTCTCATTCATGTTCCCAATCAGCGGATACAGAAACCAGTCCCTCAGGCAGCCCACCAACAAACCAAAACTCTGGACACAAGTCCCACTCTTTTCTGTCCATCCTAAGTATGGGGTGAAAATTTGGAGGTTTCCTCCTGTTTGAATTGCTCTGTGCCAGATAAGGGGAGAGGCAAAGGTGAGTAAAATGCTATGAACTTACCCTTTTGTGAGCTTTCATTTCTTATCTGTGCATCCACTTGGGGATTGTAGGTTTGAAACTAGTTTGAAATTCTGGTTTCATGGTATTTTGGTTTATCTGTTGTTGTTAATTCAGAGTCTCCCTGGGGGAAATGAAGGCCTGAAGCTTCCAGTTTACTCTCTTTCAGATATCATCACTTCCATGAGTTTTTTTTTTTTTTTATAATTCCTATTTCTTTATTGATATTCTCTATTTGGTGTAACATTGTCATCATCCCTTTCTTATATAAAGATGATTCTTTCTGTGAACATGGTCATAATGTGTGTTTGGAACTCTTTTTCTGTTAAATCCAACATCTGGTTATGCTTGTATGTAGTTTCTGTTGCCTACTTTTTTCTGGTATGTGTGTCAAATTTTTCTGTTTCTTGGTATGACTTGTAATTTTTTGTTGGAAACTCAGCATTTTAGGTAATATATTGTATCAACTTTGGAACAGACTCCCCACCCCAGGACCTCCTATTCTTTGCTTGTTTATTTGTTCAGTGACTGACTGGATCATTTTAGTGAGGTCTCTCTCCTCCCCCTGGTGTGAAATATCTAATATAAGCCTTAGAAAGCCTAGCTTTGAGTATGCCCATAGTCATCCTGGTGCGACAGTGGCAATGGTAGGTCTCTTTTCTACTCTTTCCCCATCATACCCAGCTGTTCAATTTCACTAATTGCAAGATGATTGCTGTATTGTTTTCAACAATGCCGTGGGGCATAAAAGCCTCTATGAATGAATTCAATGAAACTGTGGCTTCTTAGTAGGAATATTTTTTTTTTAAATTTACATTTTGTTAGTTACCATACAGTGCGATATTGGTTTCTGGAGTAGAATTCAGTGATTCATCACTTACATACAACACCAGGGCTCAGCACCAGTACCCACTTTACTACCCATCACCCATCTAGCCCATCCCCCACCCACTTCCCTCCATCAACCCTCAGTTTGTTCTCTATCATTAATAGTCTCTTACGGCGTGTTTCCCTCTCTCCTTTTTTTCTGTTTCACTTCCAATATGTATGTTTGTTTTCTTTCTTAAATTCTGCATATGCATAAGAGTGTATGGTATTCGTCATTCTCTGACAGACTCATTTCACTTAGCATAATACATTCTAGCTCCATCCACATCATTGCAAATGGCAAGATTTCATTCTTTTTGATGGCTGAATAATAATCCATTGTATGAGGTCAGTGTCTGATATTTCTTCTCAGCCTGGACAGTTTCTTCCAGCTATTTACTCCTGGGTTTTCCCCTGTGAACTAGCTGCTAAGTCTAGGCTGTATCTTTATTTGATCCATGATTCTAAAGATGGAATGTCTTTCCCCACAACCTCCGCTGTTCTTAAGAGTGTCCTACACTTGAACTTCAGATTTAAATTTACTGTATTCTATTTGCTTTTGCTTTACCTCATCTACTTTTTGTTCCTGTTATTCTTATTTTCTGCTTTCTTATGCATGACTATAGGTATATTTTATG
Source organism: Martes martes (assembly GCF_963455335.1). Taxonomy (NCBI): domain Eukaryota; kingdom Metazoa; phylum Chordata; class Mammalia; order Carnivora; family Mustelidae; genus Martes; species Martes martes. Next base: position 38,987,159 of record NC_137902.1, on the reverse strand, counting down.
ATTCAATTTGATTTCTGCTTTGTTAACTATAACTCTGGTTTAAGTTTAGTGGTCACTTTAGGGATTATAGTATTCATTTTTAATCTATCACAGTGTATTTTAAGTGGTATTACATCATTTAACATATAGTATTAAGAATCTATGATAACATTATTTCATTTCTTCCCAGATGGCCTTTGTGTCACTGTCATCCTTTACTTCTGAATATATTATAAACCCCACAATACTGTTAATATTTTTCTTTAGGTAGTTTATTATCTTTCAAATAGTTTTAAGTGATAAATAAATATTGCATCTTTTCTAGAATTACCATTTCCAGTGTTCTTCATTCCTTTGAGTAAACCTAGATTTCCATCTGGTGTAATTTTCCTTTTCACTGAAGATTTCGTTTAACTTTTCTTATATAGGTTTGCCGGTGATGAATTCCTTTTATATTTCTGAAATATTTTTCACCTTTTCTTTTGAAAGATATTTTTTCCTCGATGTAAGATTCTACAATGACATTCCCTTCCCCTCTTTTCTGTTCTTTAAAGATGTTTCTTAAGTCTTCTTTCTTGCATTGATTCTATAGATTCTATAGAAGGTCCTCTGTATTTCTTGTCTTCTCTCTCTGCACGTAATGTGTCTTTTTTACTCTGTTTTTAGAGATTTTCTGTCATTGGTTTTAAGCATGTGTCTTGGTGTGATTTTCTCAGTTTTTATTGTGCTTGGAGTGTATTGAATTTATTACATCTGTGAGTTTATATTTTTTTAATTAAATTTGGAAAAAAATAGCCTTTTTTCATTTAGATATTTCTTACATTCTACCCCACTCCTTATCTCCTTATGGGGTTTAATCACACATGTATTGGGCTATTTGAAGTGGATTTATGGCCCACTGATGCACTATTCTTATGGTTTTTGTTTTCTTCTGTGTTTGACTTGGGTAGGTTTTATTGCTAGTTTCTCAAATTCACCCATTTTCTTTTTGCAATGTCTAATTTACTGTTAGTCCCATTAAGTGTATTATTAATTGAAGACATTGTAGTTTACATCTCAGAAATTGTATTTGAATCTTTTAAATCTTCTATGTCCCCATTTATTATGTTTTTCTATAGTTTTCTGAAGATTTAGAATATAGTTATAATACCTGTTTTAATGATCTTGTCTACTAATTTTATTATTTTTGTCATTTCTGAGTTTTGATTCATTTTTCTCACCACAAAATATGAGTATATTTTCCTTCTTCTTTGCATGTCTTGTATACAAATTATGCCTAGCATGAGAATCATTTTAAGATTCTATAGGTATCTTAAAGAAAATAATAATGTTCAACAGTTTTTAGGGAAAATGAGCTGTTCTTGGTTTTTCTACTGGTTTCTCGTAGAACTTTAACAGAGGACAGGAGTAAACAAAGACTGAGGATAAACATGTAGAAAGATTGGGATGAGAAGTAACGAGGTTAAGGAAGTCTGATAGGATGGTGTTTCCCTTTTCAGGAAGGTATGAGGCAAGGCTGGTAGGTATGAGAGAAAGGCAGAAAAGGAAAGACTTGAGGAGTATGAAATTCACTCAGGGCTATAGCTGGGAAATAAGGAATTAATAAATAGATTTTTTAAAAAGATAGAAAGAGACACATCAAGAGAGGGAACACAAGTAGAGGGAGTGGGAGAGGGAAAAGTAGGCTACCTGCTGAGGAGGAAGCCCAATGCAAGGCTCTATCCCAACACCCTGGATCATAACCTGAGCCAAAGGCAGATGCTTAATGACTGAGCCACCCAGGTGCCCCAATAATTAGATAGTTTTAACAGTTGGTCCTAGCTGAGGTTAGGGCATAGGCCCTGGGAATGGTGGACTATGGTATTGCCTAGGTAGGACTCCCCATGGCATTCTGTAGATCCCTAAGTTTGCACAAGTTTCCAAACATCTCCTTGCTAGAAGGCCTTCCCTTATCTGATCTGTCTCACAGCAGAGTCTCTACTGTCTTTCAGTCAGTCATTCTTTAACTGTGCCTGATACCCTTGTTTGTCAAATGGCAGCTTTGGGGGATTACACATAATTTTTCTGAGTCCCACCACTATGGGACTCTTGATGCTATATAAGAATGTTAGAACTCTTAAATTCATTTTCTTACTTTATCCTTTGAACTTTCAGTGTAGATCATTTGCCTCTCTCTTTCTTTTACCTTCCCTTTAACTTTCTTTTCCTTCCTGTGTAACTATATGATCATTTTCCTTTCCTTTTTTGAGTCTCTGTTTAAAAGAGTAGAATAAATTTCACTCTGACGTACCAGTCTTTTTTTTTTTTTTTTTGGTAAATTCTCCTATCTTTAGTTTTTTCTTGTATATCTATGGAAATAGTTATTTTTTTCCCAAATATTTACTCTCTTTTTCCTATATGACTTCCCAGCTTGACTACATTTCCCTTGTAGCTAAATAGGCAATATAACTAAATTTTCACCCATAGACTGTGAGCAGAAATTATGTATGTAAATATGCCTCACTTGCTTGAAATAAATTGCTTTCCTAGGGCTTCCTGTCACTTTTCTTCCTAAAAGCTGAAATGTGGAGGTTGTGGAATCTTTCATGAAGTTGAAGACAATAATGGCCTAGGAGATCAAGAATAATTGAATTGGGAGGAAATGGATCCCTTAATGAGATGGGGCAAGTTTATCCCATTTGGAAACTACTCCACCAATCATACACACTTCAGATTATTAAGTAAAAGAGAAAATATTAAGCCATGGTATATTTGGGTTTCTTCATTATAGCAGTTCATTATAACAGTTGAGTCTTTAACTTAACTAATACACATTTTTTCATGAATGATGACATATCATTAACAGCCCAGGAAAGAAATTTTTGTTTATGTATCTTCTATTTTGTTGGAAAAAATATAACCTTATTGGGTATAGTGCTGTCAGGGCACAATCTTTCTTGTGTAATTATTTCCATATTAATAATAGATAATAAATTAAATAAAATAACCAAATTAATAATCCATAATAAAAACTAAAACGGAGTCCTGAAAAATCCTGAAGGTAGATATGATTATTCACATTCTATAGATTAAAAAATTGAACTCAGAGAAATTAGAAGACTTCCATAAATTCAGGGTACCTGGGTGGCTCAGTTGGTTGAGCATGTCTGCCTTTGGCTGAGGTCATGATCTCAGGGTCCTGGGAATGAGCCCCTTCATAGGGATCCCTGCTCAGCAGGGAGCTTATTTCTCCCTCTCCATCTACCCCTCCTCCCCACTTGTGCATGCACACATGCATGTGTGGTTTCTGTTTCTCTCAAATACATAAATAAACAAATAAATAAATAAATCTTTAAAAAATACTTACATTAGTTTACACAACTACTTAATTAACAGGTCTCAAAGCCATTTGTTAACTATTTACTTTAGTGCTTGTTCTAAGTACTTCACACTGCTTAGTAAAATTAGAAGTGATTGAAGTGCCTTTAATAAAAAAACCCACTTAAGTCTCCAAGCAAACTAATCAGTCACTTAATCAACAACTATGCATTGTCAATGATATTCAGTTCCTTTTCATAGGGAAGAAGGTCATAGACATTTCTAGCCTGTTCTCTGCTCATACAGAAGAACATGTATATGTATAAACAGGTGCCACACTGGGGAAAGAGGAAGTAAAATATTACTAAGCCCTTTTCATGTTTTAAATACTGCAATAATGAGGTAAGTCTTATTATTATAATTAAGTCTGGAGAGGTGAAGAGACTTGTGCTAAGTCACACAGCAAGTAGCTTTCAGGCTTGGGATTTGACCCCGGGTGTGTAAAAACTGCAAAGCTCATGTTATTATCACTAAAGCATGGTGTGGGAGTCCCTGGATGTGACTGAAATTTACCAGAGGGTAATTATTTCCCTCCAGGAAGTCAAAGAAGCCTTGTTCGAGCTGTTAGAGTTATATCTGGATAGGATTTAGATAGGGAGAGAAAATATGAGCACAGGGGAAGGGAAGATAGCTTGGTAAGGGAGCTAAGGTATGAGTGAAAGATGGTGAGGGGGCCAGCGCTGTTGATAGGGAAGGTTTATGCTGGTGAACATGGGGACATTTGCTTCATGGCTCTAGATTGCCATGAAAGGCAGTCAAGAAATGCCAGCTGCCTTCCTGATATCCCTGCCCACCCCTCCCCCCCACCTCAAGCCCTGTCTATAACTGTGAGTCATTATTCTGGGCACCTGAACCTGGGTTTGCACTGCTCCAGGTTCTGTGAACTAGGACAAAGTTTTGGTCCTGCTCTCTGTCCAAGCTCACACCCTTTTATATATATTTGGATCAGAAATCTGAACTGGCCTTTGTCTGAACACCAGTGACAGCCAAGCACCCAGCAAAATGGTACTTAATTGCTCCTTCAGGGTCCACTTAGAATAATAGCTGAGAACGGGTGTCCCAGGTGTCTCCCATTGGCAGTGACAAACTTTGCTGAAGATGAGTTACAAGTTCTTGGCAGGATTAGCTTAAATAGGGGAAGAAAGCTTTTTATCTGGACTGATCTTGTCCTAGATTGCATACTGCTTCAGTGTCACCATGTTTCCAACCTCAGTCATGACTGATGGTGAAAGGATGGCTATACATAAAATCTATTAGCTCCACAAAGGTGAAGAATTTTTTTCAAGGTAATTAGGAGTATTGTGAAGATGGCTCATTCTTTTGGGTGATATAAATGGATGAGAAACATTCTGCTCATAATTCTAAGTATGCTTAATTTTTATCATTAACTATTTATAAGACCTGATATTTTTCATTTAGCTGACCTACAACCATTAACATTTATAGATTTATCACTCTGTATTATTAGTTTGATTACTAAATGAATAGACTAACTAAGAAGCAAAGACTGGCTGGGAGATAGGGTTTGCATTCATACCTCAATCATAATAGTAATCATATAAATTCTTGGCTGATTTTTCTTTTTCTTGACTTTCTTTGGACATTCAATAAGGTGAGATTTAGTGGGACAACTAGCAAATTACATAGCAAAGAATTCTAGGCTGGAATCCCAAAGTCCTGGGACTAGGTATTGGTTTTGTCACTAATACTCTGTGTGACTAGGGTAAGTCACTTGGATGCCCCTGTGACTTTATAATAAATGGGTTGGACTAGGTTGTCTTCAAAGCATCTTTCATATTTAAACCCAAACATTTGAGATTTTGGCATTTTCTGATTTTTATATTTCTGTTCTTAAATTATTTTTGCAATAGGAGTATTTATCTTGATATGTAATAGATGAACATTGGATTAATTATATGGTGTCTGAAAATTCTCAAACTTCTTTAGAGATAAAAATAATAGAAGAAGTCAACTTCTCCATTATTAAGTGAGTACCTTACAAAAACAATAATTCTCCAGTTTTGAAATTATGAACAATAAATTGGAGCTAAGATAAAATTTCATTAAAAATAAAACATATTTCACATAAAATCCAACCTATCTTTATAAAAAACTAAGTGAAATGAACATTTTAATTTCAGGGATTTGAGGATACTTTGTGCTGGTTCTTTAAAGTAATCAAATCATCCAAGATGCATTTTTATTTTTTTTGAAACTTGAGTGTTGAAGGGTCTGGTAAGCGTGGAAAATTATCACTGTTTAACTGTCCTATCACCCCACATGTGGAGAGTCATGTAGTCTGCATGCAGTACATGTTTAAACTTGGCAATTGGTACCTGAAATCTTTTCCTTTTCCTTCACACCTTTGGTAATAATTCTGTAATGCTTGATGAGGATAAAAGCCAATGCCCTAGGGACCTCAGGAGAGAAAGGTTTTTTGTTATTTTCAGAAGAGGAAGTGACTGGCTGAAGTCCCAACAGAGATTTTATGGTCATTCTCACAGAAAGAATCTTGGCTTCCAGATTCTTTGATCTTCCTGTTGACCAATTGGATGAGGAGACTGTCCACCTGCCGTGGAAATTATAGTGAGAGGGTAATTATCTGAGGGGTAATTTGTTCCCTGAATGTGAATCAGTTTGTTGACACTTCCTTGTGCTGAGCACCTGTTCAAAACTTCCATTTAGGTTGCAGTTATTTATTTTTCTGTCCTCACTCTGGAGTTAAGAGAAAGATTGGATATAAGGTTTCCTTCCTAATAGGTTCTTTGGGTACTCCAGTCCTGCTGTGTGATCGACCCACACACTACTGCTCAGTGTTTGGTGATGGAGGTGTCTGTTCTCCTCTTAGGTGTGGCTACAGCCTTAAGAGTCTCTGGCTTATAGGGGCACCTGGGTTGCTCAGTGGGTTGAGCCTCTGCCTTCAGCTCGGGTCATGATCTCAGGGTTCTGGGATCGGGCCCCACATCGGGCTCTCTGCTCAGCAGGGAGCCTGCTTCCTCCTCCCTCTCTCTCTGTGCCTGCCTCTCTGCCTACTTGTGACCTCTGTCTGTCAAATAAATGAGTAAAATCTTAAAAAAAAAAAGAGTTTCTGGCTTATAATCTGTGTGGCACAGTGGACTGTGAGTGATGACTGGGGGGTGTCAGGTGGTTAGAATCCTAGGGAGGAAATCAGCGGTAAGTGGAGGACCTTACAGGGGGACATCCATGGGGCAAATCCAACTCTGCCCCTTTTCAGCCTGCTTTGGCTTTTCAGTCTAACAGTGGTCCCTGGAGTTAAACAGGAGTCACCCACCAGACTATGTTGAGAAGCCAGTAAAGTTGCAGGAGAGCAAATAAAATCTCCAGATCTCCAACCGAGTTGGACAAAAATAATATTCACTCCTTTTTTCCCAAACAAATATGAAATAAGTTAAAGCATATTACATTTATCATCTCTGGCAAAGTGATAGGGCTGACCTGATGCCTTGCTGCTGAGAAGATGCAGATGGAGCTCCATCATTTGCTTCAGCTTTGAACAGAATTTATACTAAAACAACCTATTGCTCTGAGTCAGAGAAATTTCATGCTCTTCTATTCAAAGAATCATCTTAACCTTACAAAGTGGTGACATGACTTGATCATAGGTGTTTAGTCATTTTGTATAAACCTTTTAACTCTTCAGTGGTAAATATATTTATTGAAGTTTGACAAAAAGGAGAATTTTTTAAAAAGATTTTATTTATTTATTTGACAGGCAGAGATCACAAGTAGGCAGAGAGATAGGCCGAGAGAGAGAGTGGGGAAGCAGGTTCCCTGCTGAGCAGAGAGCCCGATGTGGGGCTTGATCCCAGGACCCTGGGATCATGACCTGAGCCGAAGGCAGTGGCTTTAACCCACTGAGCCACCCAGGGCCCCCACAAGGATAATTCTTAATTGAAAATGAGCATCTTCCCTAAATGAACCCTTTTAATGAATAGAGAGTCGAAAAGAAGGGAAAAGCAAATGTGGTACCATGCTGATTTCATCTTAAACAGTACAGAATATGCACTATGTTGAGAATAGAAATAACTATGCTTTTATTGCTACTGGACTGTTCCTTACTGTTATTTCAACAAGCATATCTGGAGACCAAGAAGTGGTGCTCAGAGATGAATGAGGCAAATGCCTCAGTCTTATAGAATCATACTGTGAAGTGATGTGCAATGGGTTCTAGGATAGAAGTCAGTACAGAATCCTGAGGGGTCACAAAGGAGAGAGATTTATCTTTATCTCTAGGGAAGGGATGTTAGAAAAGGTGAGAGATGTTGATAGACCTGGTTCATGAGAAAGAGAGCATTTCTGGCTGAGGGAGCTGCAAGAACAAAGCCACAAAATCTGGCCAGACTCGGGGGTCCTGGGTGTGCTGGAGCTTTGGCTTTGAGGAGTGAGATGAGAGGAAAGACAATGTCTGGAGAGGAGGTGCATCCAAGGTACCAGCTGGGGGCATTTATTCTGTCAGACCTGCCTTTTAGAAAGGTTATTAAATGGAAAATCAGAAAATACAGAGAAGCAAAGGCATAGAGATAAAATCAAGTATAGTATAATTTATCCCCACTGCTCAAATTCTGTTCTGTCATTCACCTGTTGTTTTTTTCTCCAGGTGTATATATAAACATAAGTTTTTTTCTTAAACTCAACATGAGATCCCTTTGTATACACTACTTTTGAATTTTCTTTCTTTTTACTTCTGAATTTTCTTTGTTCTATTTTTATAAGCATCAGTAAAACCCTTCTAAAGCATCATTTTGATAGGTATAGAGCATTATGCTATATTAATACATCATAATATACTGACCTTTAAAAGTATAGTTGCTTTTGCATTTTCAGTATTATAAATAATGCTGTGATGACACCTTGAAGATGCTCTTAATGATTTCCTTTGGTAAATTCCTAGAAGTGGAGATTCTGGCTCATATTGAATATGAATTTTAAAAGGCCTGGCTCTTGGTACCCATGCTATTGTTCGTCAAAACCAGGCTTTTCAAGCTTTGCCAAATTATGGTTCATAAAGATTGGATGTTGATTTAACTTGCATTTCTTTGAGGTTGAATGATGCTTTATGAATTTAGTTGGCCATTTATACTTACTTTTTATGAGCTAAATATTCATACCCTTTGCCTAATGTCCTATTGGCATGTTTCTCTTCCTTAATAAATCCCAGTACATCTGTATAATATTGCTCATGGCATAATGTCGAGTATGAATGAAACGATAGCAGCCTGCTTTAGAATACCTCTCATTTCTCTCTAGCCCGGAAATCACATGAAGCTGTGGGTGGAGATTCACCTGATAGTCCTGGAAACCCCTCTCAGCCCAAGAACCATGAGTAACCAGACACTAGTAACAGAATTTATCCTGCAGGGCTTTTCAGAGCAGCCAGAATACCACATGTTCTTATTCAGCTGTTTCCTCTCCCTCTACTCTGTGGCTCTCATAGGTAATATCCTCATCATTTTGGCCATCACCTTCAACCCTGGGCTTCATATCCCCATGTACTTTTTTTTGTTCAACTTGGCTACTATGGATATTATCTGCACCTCTTCCATCATGCCCAAAGCCCTGGAGGGTCTGATGTCAAAGGATAGCTCCATCTCTTACGGGGGCTGCATGGCCCAGCTCTATTTCCTCATATGGTCTGCATCCTCTGAGCTGCTGCTCCTCGCAGTCATGGCCTATGACCGGTATGCAGCCATCTGCCATCCTCTGCATTACAGCACCACAATGAGCAAGGCATTCTGCTGCAAGCTGGCTACAGGTGTATGGGCGCTCTGTGCCTTCAACGCGGCCATCCACACGGGGCTGATGCTACGGTTGAATTTCTGTGGCCCTAATGTCATTACCCATTTTTTCTGTGAGGCCCCTCCTCTGCTGCTTCTCTCCTGTAGCTCCACCTATGTGAACAGCATCATGATTGTCCTGGCTGATGCATTTTATGGCATATTGAACTTCCTGATGACCATCGTGTCATACGGCTTTATCATCTCTAGCATCCTCAAGATGCGGACTGCAGAGGGGAAGAAGAAAGCCTTTTCCACCTGCTCCTCCCACCTCATTGTGGTCTGCATGTATTATACTGCTGTCTTCTATGCCTACATAAGCCCAGTCTCCAGCTATAGTGCAGAGAAGAGCAAGTTGGCTGGTGTACTGTATACCATGTTGAGCCCTACGCTCAACCCCCTCATCTATACTTTGAGAAACAAGGAGGTCAAGGCAGCCCTCAGGAAGCTTTTCACCTTCTCCAGAAATTAATTTCTGTCTTCTGAAGCTTTTGTTGGAGACTACGTGTTGAAATCCACAGTGGTTTCAGAGACTCTCCAATGAATAGGGTTTTGGAAATTACCACTAATGACTCAGTGTGGTTACTAATAGATTCTCTAATGACTTGAAGAGCCATTATTTTCATTCATTTTGCTTTCTTGTAATCTTGTAATTTTTATATTTTCTACATTTTGTAATGATTTAAAAAAATAAAAAACATTTAAATGAGCATTGAGTGATTAAAAACACATTACTCATTTGATAAAACAAAGCTCATTTGATCTGTATCCTTAGAAAATTCAGTTATATGGCACCTGGGTGGCTCAGTTGTTAAGCATCTGCCTTTGGCTCAGGTCATGATCCCAGGGTCCTTGGATCGAGCCCCACATGGGGTTTCCTGCTCAGCGGGAGGCCTGCATTTCTCTGTCCACTCCCCCTGCTTGTGGTCCCTCACTGGCTGTCTCTCTCTGTCAAATAAATAAATAAAATCTTTTAAAAATTCAGTTTAAGAATATAGCAGTATCCATGATGGCGAATATAAAAAGAAAAGACATAAATTGTGTTGCTTTCCAGGGTGTGGTGTTTATGTACAAAGATGAATGCAGTGTAGAAGGAGCCCTGCACTGGTTGGGGAGAAGATCTGGATTCGTTTTCAGACTCTTTCAGAGCACTCAACTCACTTCAGCTGTAGTTTCCTTCTAAGTGTGATGAGGGAAATAAACAGCCCAGAGGTGCTGTCAAGACTGAACAAGAGAACTGAAGACAATGCTATCAAGTGTTAAGTGTAAGATAGTGTTGTGGTGGGTAATTGCTGAGGACAGGAGCAGCCCAATAGACTGGATATCACAGCCCCTCACCCCTGCCTGATCTCCTTGGAGGTGAGGAAAGAGCAAAATCATCTCTGGGTGAGAACCACTGAGCTCCAACCAACCAGTCTCTCTCACTTTTGGGATTTGTAGTCACTGGTGTGCCACTTCCACCACTGACTACTGCCTCTAGCCAAGGTAGCTTCTGTGTGTCAGCTCTGAGGCTAAGTACTGCCACAATTTATCTTTGGTTTTCCAGGAACACTGTAAGAGGCTAGGTGATACACCCAAGTTCTACAACGAGTGGGAGGTGGAGATAGGATTTCAGCTACAGCTCCATGAATCCAGAGCATATGCTCTTATCCACCAAAGCATATTAGAGCCTGTCATGGACTCCACCTTCTGCCACTGTCCACGGTTGGGAAAAGGGTCTTTGTTAACAAGCAGCAAACCTGCTGTAGCTCCTGTCCAACCAGTGGGTTTGGAAGAGCAATCTTTTTGAAAGTGTTTTGAAATGGAGCAACTGGCCTCAGCAGAGGACAGAGATTTAGATCCTAATAACTTTTTCTGAGGGGATACTGAATTGGTGCGGTGATGTCTATCACTTACTTAACAGAGATGAGAGACCTGAGCCATTTCCCCAGATGTGATTTCTCAGAGGCCCGTTTGGCAGGGGCAGGCATTTATTCCAGAGAAAGGGATGCATGAGATTACAGAAGCCCTGTCCCATTTAACTTCCCATTGCATGGAACAGATTCTTATGTTATCTTTTTAAATTTAATCTAAGATCCTCCTTTCTCTTAGGAGTTTGGAGGGGTTACTTTTATCAAAGACAAGCAAAAGGTTATTTGGCCCACCTCATCTGGGAGCGACAGAGGCCAGAGGCAAGGCTAATCCTTCATTTTCCACCACCCACTGGAGTGAGCCCAGTAGCCTCCTTAGATCCATCAGCTAGGAACCATATTTTGGTCATACTATGTTGACAGCTCAGCTAGAGAGTACACCTGGCATTTTCTTAGAGAAACTTGAGGTGAAGAGAGGGTCTGGGCTTTTGAAGACAGTGCTTCCTTACATTGGCTTCATGTCAGATTTGAGGACCAAGTCATGATTAGTTCTTGCTTTGTCTTCTTTGTGCGGGGGTGGGGTAAAGCAAGCCTCAGGACTTCAGTGGGCTGGGATTTCCCATCATTTGAGTCTGAATCTATGGTAGTATAATGCTGAGTAGTATGAATCTATTGGTAGTATGATGCCACCTTCAACACTTGTACTCCTGTACAGGCCATGGTAGACTTGTACAGGTTATGATATGCTTACAAGAAGAATGAGACCCATCAGAATACTTCATTTTTCTGGATTATAATGAATTATGGTGATTAGGTAGCCCCATAAATGTGTGTTTTCTAAAACAAAACTGTCATCCATGTTTCCTGTATTGGACAGTGGAAAAACTCAGAGACCAAATTATAATCCATTCTCCACTCAGATTCCTTGGGATGTTAATTAATCTACACAGCATAACTTTTGTGTGGGTCTACATGCCAGGAAACACAACCACATTATTCTGCTTCCCTCTGTGCTGGGATAGCTGCTTGAGTGAGTCTAGATGGGGAGGTCTTGAGTTGCTTGAGGAACAGCTGGCTCGTTATTAATCTATTATCTCTCAGCGCCAACCCCAGCTCTGGAACTCTGAGCCAGGGGTTCTGCAAACCATGTTTCACCTTTGCAGAAGGATTTCTGTTAGTCTCTGCCCAGAGGGAGCCCTAGAGAAAGACTGAGCTGCTAGAGGCAGAAGGGACTTGTTCTGTTCCACTTGCTTCCTGTTTTTGTCAGCATTGCTGTAATACTCTTTCTTAACTGTGCAGCAGTGATTGGGCCCAGGGGCAGCAGCTGGCTGCCATTTTCACACTTGTAGGAGTATCATTACTAGCCCCACAGAAGCAGTGTCCTGTGGTCATAAGTTTTGTCTACTTAGAAGTTTGAATCCCAGCTCAGCAGGAGCTCTCTCCTTCAAGATCCTGAGGAAGCAGCACTCTCTGAGGAGTGCCTATGCCTCAGGGGTCTGACTCCTAGCTCCATAGAATCTCTTCACACCACAGGAAGACCAGGGCTACCCAGGAAACACGCACCCAACAGAGGTCTCTGACCTAGCTCAGTGGAGTTCCTTCTCTGGGCTTCTCAGTTACAACAGCCTTAATCTCTGTCTTGGTTCCTCCAGTCCTAGGAGATGAAGCTTTCTTCTGCACTTGCTGTCTCTGTATCACCTCAGTGTTTGCTTCATGCCCTTATGGTCCACCAGAACTTGTCTAACCAGTTCCTACATTAAATCTTCTCTGTAAAGTTGTGTGATACTGCTTCTGTTTCCCAACTTGGACATTGATGTAGGCTTCCTTTCAGTGGATGTTTGCTTTAATGTTGTTGCTGCTGCTGCTCCTATGGTCTCCAGCAGGAGTGCTTCAGGCTCTGATAGATCTAAGCCATACTCCATCAATTTCTGTCTCAGACATTTGACAGTTGATCAAAAGCCAGAGCCTATCCTGCCCCAGGAATCAGGTGACCATAATTCTGATTTTCTTGACATTTCTGATGACCTTAAGTGATATTTATTATAAGAGTTAAGAATTTTTTCAGGCTTCCTCTTACAGATTTCAGGATCTTTTTTTTTTTTTTTTTTTTTTTTTTTTTTTTTTTTTAAAGATTTTATTTATTTATTTGTCAGAGAGAGAGAGAGAGTGAGCACAGGCAGACAGAGTGGCAGAGGGAGAAGCAGGCTCCCTGCAGAGCAAGGAGCCCGATGTGGGACTCGATCCCAGGACGCTGGGATCATGACCTGAGCCGAAGGCAGCCGCTTAACCAACTGAGCCACCCAGGCGTCCCAGATTTCAGGATCTTTTTAAAAAGAGGTCAACCTGTTCCTCATTGCACAACTGGGCTGGAGAAAAATCTCTTTGAGTGTTCTAGAGGACTTTCTCCTGACCTCATTCATAGTTTCAGAGCTTTTATTTTATTCTTTGTTCTTGGGTGGAGTGTTCTATAATTGTTGGTTAGAACCTGATAGTTGATGGCGTTGAGTTTTTCTACACCCTAATGATTTTTTGGCTACTTGTTTTATTAATTGTTGAGAGAGGGATGGTGAAATATCCAAATATAATTGTTGACTGTCTTTTTTTGCCTTTCAGTTCTATCAGTTTTTACTTTACACATTTTGCAGGTCTCTTGTTTGGTGCACATATCTAGGATCGCTGTATCTTCTTGGTGGATTGATGTTCTCATCATTGTGTAATATCCCTCTATGATTTTGGTAAATTTTATTGCTCTGAAGTCTGCTTAGTCTGATATTAATATAGTCACTCCTGCATTCATTTGATAAATATTTGTGTAAAAATCTTTTCCATCCACTTACTTTCAAGCAGCCTCTATTATTATATTCAAAGTGAGTGTTTATAGGCATCATATAGTAGGGTTATGATTTTCATCTATTTTATCAATATTTCTTTTAATTGGTGTAGCTAGACCATTCACATTTTGATGTCTTAGGGGTTAAGTCCGCCATTTTACATTTTGTTTTCCGTTTGTTTTTCATTTCCATATTTTCTTTTTCCTGCCTTCATATGGGTTACTCGAACATTTTATAATAATTCAATTTTGATTTATCTATAATGTTTTTAAGTGTATGTATTTGCACAGCAGTTTTAGTGGTTGCTCTGGATATCATTTCCTTTCTGTTCAGAGAACTTCTGTTCATTCTTTTAAGATAGGTACACTGGTGAGAAATTCTTACAGTTTTCCTTCATCTGAGAGTGTCTTTATTTCCCCTTCATTCCTGAAGGATATTTTTACTAGATGTAGGATTCTATATATTGGCAATACTTTTCTTTCAGCGCTTGAAAAAATATTGTGCTACTTCTTTCTGGCCCCCATGGTTTCTGTTCAGAAATTTATTGTCATTTGAATTGTTCTTTCCCATGGGTAATGTGTTGTTTCTTTCTTGCTGCTTTAAAATTTTTTCTTTCTCTTCAGTTACCAGAAGTTTGAATATGATGTGTCTTGATGTGGATTTCTTTGGATTTATACTATTTAGAATTTATTCAGCTCCTTGGATTTGTAAGTTATATTGCTTGCCAAATTTGAGAAGTTTTCAGGCTTTGTTTCTTCCAAGTCCTTTTTCAGCCCCACTCTTTTTCTTTTCTTTTTCAGACTCTAGTGACACAAATGTTAGATCTTTTGCTATATAGTTCCACAGATCCAGGAGGCTGTATCTTTTTTTTTTTCTTCAGTTTGTTTTCTTTTTGTTGTTTGTTTGGGTAATTTCTGTTATTCTTTCTTCAGTTCATTGATTTTTTTCCTTTATCTCCTGCATTCTGCTGTTGACCCCATCCACTGAATTTTAAAAAAAATTATGATATTTTTCAGTTCCAAAATTTCCATTTTGTTCCTCTTTATGCCTTTTATTTCTTAGCTGAAATTTTCTATTTTTAAATTTGTTCCAAGCATGCTTGTAATTGGTCATTGAAGTGTTTTGTGATGGCTACTTCAAACTCTGTCAAATAATTCTAATATCTCTCACATCTTGATGTTGGTGTCCATTGATTGTCTTTTTTTCATTCAAGTTGAACTCTTCCTTGTTCTTGGTGTGACAAGTTCTTATCAACTGAAACCTGGGCATTTAGCTCTTGTGTAAACTTGGTGTTTTGTCTGGTGTTCTTTGACACTTTTCTTGGAGATTAAGGGAGAGCTTTACTTTATTACCACAGGCGGGGCTCTAATTTCCCCACTTGAGCTTTCAATTCCACCTTAGTAGCACTATGAAGTTGCGACTTTATAAAACCTGGGAGGATTATATGCAGTCTATCTTTGAAGATTTTCATGGAGGACAATAGATATTTGGGAGTTCATATTATTGTATTTACATATGTAATGAAAGGGTAGGTATGATTTTTGTATTATAATTTTCTGTTTCCAACAATGCCCAATTAGTAGCCACTGGGGATCCTAGAGGGATATTGATCTCTATCTAGCTTTGTTCTATATTCTAATGAGGTCTGGTGTGTCTGGGGTTTGCCCAGTGGTCCTGGTGGATCCTGAGTCATGTCAAGAGAGTCCAATGCTAAGAATATGATGGGAAAAATTAATTTCACTTTTATCTCACCTTCCAATGACATGTGTATTCTCCTCAACCTAGAGAAGTCAATAAGTAGAAATGCATTTTACCTGTCCTGGAATGCATTTAAGAAGAATACTATTAGAAGGGAGGCGCTTGAGTGAGGAGGTTAATGTCTTCCACCATGCCCTGGAGCATTTGCCAACAAGCAGGGTCTCTTGCTGGTGGTGGCTAATGCAGGAGCAGAATGGCAGTTTGGGGAACCTAGAGCCTGCAAGGAAGGTATAAAAGTTTTGGAATTCCAGGTTAACTTACACTCAGATTCCAGTAGAGCACTAGGGACTGTATGTATGTGCTCTCCTTTCTTTTCCAGGATTTCATCAGGCCAGATTGCCATGGAACTTTCACTTTCATTTACCCCTACTTTGGAAAGTTCTGATTTCGTATGAAGAAGCATGCATAGGACACATGGTGCACATTTTGAACATTTCTCTAGGACAAATTAGGGTCATTTCAAATGCAAGTGTTCTCTCTCTCTCTCTCTCTCTCACACACACAGACACACACACATACATTTTTAAGTGCCTAGATCAGCATTTTGGTTCGTTGAAAGAGTGAAAGAGAGGGAGACTGAGTTCTGCTTATTGTGAGCTACATTTGGGTGAGTACATGGCTGTAGTGTGATTGACTCATTTTGCTGTTTATTTATTGTGAATTGAACCAGGGTCTGTTCCTCTTCAAGCTGATTTAACATACTTAAAAGAGTGGGGCTTGACTAAGTCACCCAGCCATGGTGACTTAGATCTTTAGAGATGACCACTAGTTGACCAGAGTGACAAAGGCTCATATAGAGAAGTTTATGGATTTAAATGGTAACAGAGAATACCTTATTTAAGTGGACAATAGATGAGAGAAAGAATCAGAAAATAATTGCTTAGACACCTGGGTTGCTCAGTTGTTAAGTGTCTGCCTTCAGTTCAGGTCATGATTCCAGGGTCCTGGGATCGAGCCCTTCATCGGGCTTCCTCCTCCATGGGTAGTCTGCTTCTCCCTCTCCCACTCCCCCTGCTTGTGTTGCCTCTCTGGCTGTCTCTCTCTCTGTCAAAGATAAATAAAATCTTAAAAAAAAAAAAGAATTGCCAGAGTCCAGGCATGCAATTTCTCTTTCTATCGTCAGATTAGTATCCCTTAAATATATGGACTGAAAGAGTCAAAAGATAGAGATTCTCCCTTAGATGGACCACTTAACACAGGAGGAAGGGAAAACTCTCCTCTCTTACTGACTAGTCTCAAGCTCCATAGGAAAATGGCTGATATGTGTCTCCAACAATATAATTAGTGTCCATCTGCTACTGTAGTGCTCTCTCACTTTAGAGGGCAGCACCTGGAACCAAAGGAAATTTTCCTACAGGTGATGTTATGACTTCAAATATGGATGACAAATCCTAAGGATATCATTGGGGAATATTTTTTTGTGGGATGACCTATCATGACAATAAGTTTTTTTTTTAAAGGCTACAATTTCCCTTTTACAATATGTACCCTGTGAATGCATGATATGAATGGTACCTTATAACTAATGATCAGATATATTACTAAGAGAAGAATTTTTTTTCTGCTTGTCAATAGACTAGAAGAATGACTAACACTGTTAAAATTACATTATTCTTTATGAAAACTTATAGCTACATGCACAGTTCTTTTTTTGTAATTTAACATAAATATATTCATAGATAAAAAATTACTTTTATTTAAGTGCAACAATTAGATGTAAAATGTAATGCCTAAAATAGTAGAAAAATCCAGTCACTGTGATTACACTATTTTATTTTATTTTTATTTTTTCCATTCTGAAAAAAAGTTTTTTGATTAAAGTATAGTTGACACACAATGTTACATTAGTCTCAGGTATGCAATCTAGTGATTCAACAACTCTATATGTTATGCTATGCTCCCCACAAGTATAGCGACTCTCTGTCACCATACAATACTATTACAATACCATTGATTATATTTTCTATGCTATACCTTTCATCCCTGTGACTTATTCATTCCATAACTGGAAGCCTGTACCTGCCCTCCACTATTTGCCTACACTGCTTTATGTGTTTAATAAAATAAAGTTCTTCATTCTTTAGTCATGAAACTCTACAACATAGCTCATAGAATTGAAGAAATGGAAAGTCAGTGATGGAGCATGCAAGAAACCAGACAGAAGTTCAGGAATTCACCTTGGAGGGCTTTCCTAATGTCCAGCACCTTGGGAAGGTTCTCTTCATGGTGCATCTGTTGGCATACCTGACCTTCATCATGGGAAACATACTCATAAATCACCATCACCTGGGTTGACCATCGTCTCCAGACACCCACATACTTCTTCCTTAGCAGTTTCTTCTTTTTTGAATGCTGTTTTATAACCACTGTTATTCCAAAATTGCTGGCCATCTTTCTGTCAGGGAAGCAATCAATTTCCTTTGCTGCCTGCTTCACACAAGCCTTTGTCTTTATTTTCCTGGGAACAGCTGTTTTCTTGTTCACTGAAGCATTACTCATTATAGCCAAGATACAGAAACAACACAAGTGTCCATTGATGGATGAATGGATAAAGAAAATGTGGTATATACATAATGGACTATTACTGACCCTTAAAAAAAAGAAACCCTGAAATATGTGACAACATGGATGAACCTGGTAGCCATTGTACTATGTGAAATAAGTCAGACACAGAAAGACAAATACTACATGATCTCACTTTTATGAGGAATCCAAAATATTCAAACTCATAGGACTAGAGAGTATAGTCGTGGCTACTAGGGGCTGAGGTGAGACAGAGAGGGGAAGGTGTCAACATATACTAAATTTCAGTACTGCAAGGTAAATAAGTTCTGTATATCAATGATACAACATAGGGTCTGTTGTTATAGGACCGTATAGTTGGAAATTTGCTGAGGGTAGATCTTACTCATGCTAAATGCTCTTACCACAAAAGAAAACAAAATTAAAGGGGTTGAAGGAAACTTTTGGAAGTGTTGTATATGTTTATGGCTTTAATTATGAGGATGGTTTCATGAGTGTATACTTGTCTTTAACATCATCAAGTTGTGTACATCAAATATGCACAGCTTTCTGTATGTCAATCATAACTGAATAAAGTGGCTTTAAAAAAGAAAATTGCACTTATTTGTGTCAGAATTTTACTGAATAATTTTAATAGATAGGATGAATAGAATATTAGACATTGCAGATGAAAGATTAGCAAATTTGAAGATATAGAAACTTAAACACAAAGTAATCCACCTAAAATTGAAAAGAGCATCAATGAAGTATGGGACAACTTTAGGTAATCCAACATGCATATAATTAAATTTCTGAAGGAGAAGTTTATCTGTGGAGGGGAATGACACAAAAATATTCAAGGAAATGATGGCCCAAATTTTCTAAATTTTATGAAAACAGAACCAAAAATCTCAGTAAAACCCAAACATTAAGAAAATGAAAAAATCTACACCAAGGCACATAATAAATTGCCCAAAACCAGTGATAAACAGAACATCTTAAAAGCACCCAGAAGGAAAAACTACATGTTTCATGCTGAGGAACAAAGATAACATAGAATCTTCTTTGGAAAGATGTCCATTGACAGATGAATGGATAAAGAAGATGTGATATATATATATATATACACACACACACATATATATGTATATATATACACACACACACATATATATCTCACATGTATGTATGCGTGTATATATTCCACTGCATGTATGTATGTATGTATGTATGTATACATACATACATACATACATACATGCAGTGGAACATTAGTCATCAAAAAAGGTGAAATCTTATCATTTACAAGGACATGGGTGGAACTGGAGGGTGTTATGGTAAATGAAATAAGTCAACCAGAGAAAGACAATGATCATATGGTTTCACTCATGTGTGGAATTTAAGAAACAAAACAGAGGATCATAGGGGAAAGGAGGGAAAAATAAGATGACATCAGAGAGGGAGACAAACTATAAGAGACTCTTAACTATAGGGAACAAACTGAGGGTTGCTGGAGGGGAGGTGTGTTGGGGGATGGGATAAGTGGGTGATGGGCATTAAGGAGGGCACATGATGTAATGAGCACTGGGTGTTATATGCAACTGATGAATAACCGAAATCTACATCTGAAACTAATGATACACTAGGTAAACCAATTGAATTTAAATAAAATATGATGTAAGAAAAGAAGATGTTAGTTGAAAAAGAATAAAAATTTAAAAACAATGAGAATACAATGATACAAGGACTTTGAAAGAACCATGAATAAAAATCTGCCAACCTGGAATTCAATACTTGTGAAAATGTCTTTCAAAAATGGAGGCATACAAAAGATAAAAAAGTTAATCACCAGAAAACCTACAGAATAATAACAGGTAGTCAGTCCTTCCAAGGAAAAGAAAATTATACCAGAAGGAAATATGGATCTATGGAAAGGAAGGAAAAGCACCAGAAATAGTAACTATAGAGTGTGAATTTCTCATGAACAGATGCATAAACAGATACTAAGAGTAGTGACCCAGAGCTGACCTAAACAACAAAGCATGGGATCTAAGCCAATTTATAACTAGCACACTGTAGGCATACAACCCAAGATATAGCTGTGATATCTCAGCAGGCTGGGTAGTAGATTTATGAATCTATGCCAGGCAAGGCTATCACGTCCTCTACAAAGATAACATTTGCTACACTTCTGTAATTACACAAGCAGACTCCCGATTTAGCAACCCTTCCTGCGGAACAAAACACATTAATTAAGGAAAAAATACCTGTGGGTTGCTAATGGTGGAAGAGTAAAATAAAGTAGGGAAAAAATTTTTTGAAGTATAAAACAGGGGTGCCTGGGTGACTCTGTCAGGTCAGTGTCTGCCTTTGGCTCAGGTCATGATCTCAGTGTCCTGGGATTGGGCTGTGCATGGGTTTCCCTGCTCAGTGGGGAGTCTGCTCCCTCTTCCTCTGCTAGTCCTACTAATTCAGGAAAGCTTGTGAATTCCAAATAGGCCCAACAAGATTTCCTAAAACAAAAATTAGTTTTAAAAGTTTTTGTGTAAACTTTCACTGGAGTGTATCTTAGATAGAAAAAAGTACACAAACTCTAAGTGTGTATCTTGAAAGATTTTTACATATCTCATAACCAGCACCCGGACACTCAAATTAAGAAAAAGAATATCAAAATCTCAGAAGCCCACCTCATACGTGTTTCCAGTTACAATTCCACCCAAAGTTTTTGGACTTCATATTAACAGAATTGTATATTAGATAGTCTTTTGGATCTGGTTTCCTTTGCTCAATTTTATGTTGAAAAAAATCAGCCATGTTGTTTCATGAGGTTGTAATTAATTTATTATTTTTCATAGTCTTTCACTGTATGACTACATCACAATTTATTTATGCATTCTATTGTTAATGGACACTTGTTGCCGCTCTGATATTACCAACAATAACTTGTGACTGTGACTTTTGGTAAATATGTGTAGGCATTTCTGTTGAGTATACATCTAGGAGTACAATTGCTGGGTCTTGGGGTATGCATATATATTCACCCTTAGTAGATAATGTCAAACATGATGTACCAATGTACTAGCAGGAAATGAAGAATTCCAGTTGCTCCATCCTCTTATCAAAAAAAAAAAAAAAAAAAAAGAAATAGTAACTATATGGGCATATAAAATGCTTTGTTTTAATTATTTAAATGTTGTTGAAAGGTAATTGACTCTTTCAACAAAAATAGTAACAATGCACTGTGGTGTTTATTACATATGTATAAGGAAAATGTATGACAACAATATAAAAGCTGAGGAGGTAGAAATAGAAGTATGTTATTTTAAGTTTCTTATATGGGAAGTAGTAAACTATCACTTGGAGGTAGACAGTGACAAGTTAAAGATGTATACTATAATACTAAAGCAACTACTAAAATAAAAATCAAAAGTTGTATTTCAGAAGCCAACAAAAAGAGATAAAATGGAATCATCACAATCAGGCAGTAGGAAACTGGGTTGATGTATATTTTTATTATATTCATTACAGTGGTGATTTCACAAGTATTTAAATGTTAAAATATATCAAATTACATACTTTAGATATAGCCATTGTATATCAGGGATAACTCAAGAAATCTGTAGAGCTGATTGTAATGGAATACTAAAAATGCTTGGTTAATTCAAAAGAAGACAGGAAAGGAGAATAAGAAATACATAACAGAGGGGACAAATAAAAGGAAATATCAAGACTGTAGAGTTAAATCTAACCTTAAAATAATGACATTCCTATAAATGGACTAAGTACTCTAATTAAAAGAGAGAGAGACATACACACACATACACATAGTGACAGAGACAGATAGAGATTACCATATTAGGCAAAAAGGAAGGCCTTACTACATGCTGGTTGTAAGAATAACATTTAAATACATAGAGTAAGAAATTCCAAGCAAACATCAAGCTAAAGAAAGCTTGTGTGACCATAGTAATACACATTTAAAAAACAGACGTCACAAGTGAAGTATATTTCAGATAGGTAAATTTATAATGATAAAGGAATGAAATAATCAGGGAGACACAATTCTGTATGGATATGCACACAATGATAGAGCTTAAAGTTCATAAAAGAAAACTTGGAAGAAGTAAAAGGAGAAGTAAAAAAAAAAATCCACAACCATAGAGGTTTAAACAGCATGACTTAAATAATTAATACAGCAAAAAGACAAAAAAAATCAGTTTAAGTGTAGAGGATTTGCATGAATATCGACTAAGTGGACTTAACTTATAATTGTGGATTATTGTACATTAATTGTACATATAATTGTACACTACTACATTTAGTACCTGAAGAATACACATTATTTTCATGTGCACATGAAAGTTGCACTACTAGGTATTTACCCAAAGGATACAAAAATAGTGATCTGAGGGGATACATTCACCCCGATGATTATGGCAGCATTATCAGCAATAGTCAAATTATGGAGAGAGCCAAATGTCCATCAATTGACAAATAGATAAAGAAGATGTGGTGTACACACACACACACACACACACACACACACACACACAGACACACACACAATGGAATATTACTCAGCCATAAAGAAGAAATATTCTTTTTTTTTTTTTTTTGAATTTGCAATGTCATGTCATTTTGGACTTGGAATGTCATTTGCAATGACATGGATGGAGCTACAGATTGTGATGCTAAGCAAAATAAGTCAATCAGAGAAAGACAAATACCATATGCTTTCACTTGTATGTGGAATTTAAGAAACAGAGAAAATGAACAAGAGGGAAAGGAAAAAAAGAGAGGCAAAACGTAAGAGAGACTTCACTATAGAGAACAACATGAGGATTGCTGGAGGGGAGGTGGATGGAGGATGGGATAAATGGGTGATGGATATTAAGGAGGGCACTTGTGATAAGCACTGGGTGTTATATGTAAGTGATGAATCATTATTCTCCTAAAACTAGTATTATACTATATGTTAACTAACTGGACTTTAAAGAAAAAGTTGAAACTACAAAAAGAAATTTCAAGATATATTTTATGCTCGGTTGTAAAATAAATCTCAAAACATGTTAAAGGGGTGGAGGAGTCAAGATGGTGGAGAAGTAGCAGGCTGAGATGACATCAGGTAGCAGGAGATCAGCTAGATAGTTTATCACATCATTCCGGACACCTACAATTCCTACAGGTGATCGAACAGAAGAAGAGCAGCAATTCTAGAAACAGAAAATTGACCACTTTCTGAAAGGTAGGACCTGCGGAGAAGTGGATCCAAAGTGACAGGAAGATAGACTGTGGGGGTGGGGTGGGGTGGCTCCTGGCGAGTGGCGGAGCAACAGAGCACAAAATCAGAACTTTTCAAAGTCTGCTCCACTGAGGGACATCACTCCAGAGGCTAAGCTGGGGACAACGTGGTTTCAGGTCCCACGGGGTCACAGAAGGACCGGGGGTGTCTGAGTGTCACAGAGCTCGCAGGTATTAATTAGAGCAGGGAAGCCGAGATGGAGCTAAGGAGTGAGCTCTCAACTCGCGGTTAACTTAAATTGTGATCTGTGGCACAGTCAGACCACTTCTCTGTGAGCAGAGACCCCACAAGATCTGGGGAGACCCCTCTGGAAGAGCGCAGGGATCTGCTGGGTTTGGAGACTCCGGGCAGGGCTGTGTGCCAGAGACAGAGACACTTAGTCACAGGCTGGATGAGCTTGGAGTGCAGCCAGAGGCCAGGGAGATGGGAGTCATTGAGCACTTTTCTCCAAGGGCGCACTGAGGAGTGGGGCCCCAAGCTCTCAGGTCCTCTGGGCCAGATATTGGGAGGCCACCATTTTCATTCACGTCCTCCAGGGCTCTATGGAAAGCATTCAGGAAACAAAAGCTCCCTAAAGTGAACCCGAGTGGATTACTTAGCCCGCCCGTGGTAAGGACAGTGTAATTCCGCCTTGGGCAAAGACACTTGAGAATCACTAAAACAGGCCCCTCCCCCAGGCAATCAACAAGAAATCCAGCCAAGACCAAATTCACTTACCAAGGAGAACAGTGGAATTCCAGACGAGGAGAAAGCAAAGCATGGAATTCATGGCTTTCTTCCAATGATTCTTTAGTCTTGCAAAGTTAATTAAATTTTTTTATTTTATTTTTTTCTTCTGCTAAATTTTTTTTAACGTTTACTCTTTCCTCTTTTAACGTTTTTAATGAGTTTATCTTAGCAATACCGTTATAAAAAATCTTTTTTGAACCTTTATTATTATCTAATTTTACTTTTTCTATACACATAGGGTTTTTCTTCTAAAAAATTTTGGGTTACAACTTCTAATAGGTCAAAATGTACCCTAAATCTAGCACAGGGCTTTGTTCTAGTCTCCACACTGAGCAAATTCACTCCACTTACTTTTTCTTTATTCTCCCAACCAACTTATCTTATCAACTCCTTTTTTAGAAATATAAAATTTTTTTTCATCTTTATATTCATATTCCATTCCTTCATCATGTTTACCCTTACTTTGTGTGTAGGTATATATGTACATTTTATTTTTTTTTCTTTCATTCTTTAAAATTTGGGGAGTAGTTTATTCTAAGAGACCAAAATACTCCCAAAATTAAGTGGGTGACTCTGTTCTATTCACCATCTAATATATATATTTTCTTTTTATATTTTCTCTTATATTGTTCTTTTTAAAAATTTTTTTCCTGAACTTCTTTTTACTGCCTCTCTTCCCCCACAATTTGGGGTCTCTTCTGATTTGGTTAAAGCACATTTTACTGGGGTCTTTGCCACCCTTTTAGTATTTTATTTGCTCCTTCATATTCTTATCTGGATAAAATGACAAGGCAGAAAAGCTCACCACAAAAAAAAAAAAAAAGGAACAAGAGGCAGTACTGAAGGTCTAGGGACCTAATCAATACAGACATTGGTATTATGTCAGATCTAGAGTCCAGAATGACAATTCTCAAGATGCTAGCTGGGCTCAAAAAGGCATGGAAGATATTAGAGAAACACTGTCTGGAAAATAAAAGCCCTTTCTGGAGAAATAAAAGAACTAAAATCTAACCACATTGAAATCAAAAAAGCTATTAATGAGGTGCAATAAAAAATGGAAGCTCTTACTGCTAGGACAAATGAGGCAGAAGAGAGAATTAGTGATATAGAAGACCAAATGACAGAGAATAAAGAAGCTGAGCAAAAGAGAGACAAATAACTACTGGACCATGAGGGGAGAATTTGAGAAATAAGTGACACCATAAGATGAAACAACATTAGAATAATTGGATTCCAAAAGAAGGAGAAAGAGGGGAGCAGAAGGTATAGTGGAGTGAATTATTGTAGAGAATTTCCCTAATATGACAAAGGGAACAATCGTCAAAATCCAGGAGGTGCAGAGAATCCACCTCAAAATCAATAAGAATAGGTCCAACCCCGTCATCTAATAATAAAGTTTACAAGTCTTAGCGGCAAAGAGAAAATCCTGAAAGAAGACTGGGACAAGAAGTCTGTAACATACAGTGGTAAAAATATTAGATGGGCAGCGGACTTATCCATAGAGACCTGGCAGGCCAGAAAGAACTGACACGATATATTCAGAGCACTAAAAGAGAAAAACATGCAGCCAAGAATACTATATCCAGCTTGGCTATCATTGAAAATTGAAGGAGAGATAAAAAGCTTCCAGGACAAACAAGACTAAAAGAATTTGTAAACACCAAACCAGCTCCACAGGAAATATTGAATTGGGTCCTCTAAGCAAAGAGAAAGCCTAAAAGTAGTAGACCAGAAAGGAACAGAGACAATATACAGTAACAGTCACCTTACAGGCAGTACAATGGAACTAAAATTCATATCTCTCAATAGTTACCCTGAATGTTAATGGGCTAAGTGCCCCAATCAAAAGACACAAGGTATCAGAATGGATAAAAAAAACAAAACCCATCTATATGCTGCCTACAAGAAACTCCTTTTAGACCCAAAGACACCTCCAGATTTAAAGTGAGGGGGTGGAAAACAATTTACCATGCTAATGGACATCAAAAGAAAGCTGAGGTGGCAATCCTTATATAAGATCAATTAGATTTTAAGCCAAAGCCTATAAGAAGAGATGAGGAAGGACATTATATCATACTCAAAGGGTCTGTCCAACAAGAAGGTCTCACAATTTTAAATATCTATGCCCCTAACATTGGAGCATCCAACTACATAAACCAATTAAAAACAAAATCAAAGAAACACCTCAACAATAATACAATAATAGTAGGAGACTTTAACACTCCCCTCACTGAAATGAACAGATCACCCAAGCAAAAGGTCAACAAGGAAATAAAGGCCTTAAATGACAGACTGGACCAGATCAACATCACAGATCTATTCAGAATATTCCATCCCAAAGCAAAAGAATACACATTCGTCTCTAGTGCTCATGGAACATTCTCCAGAATAGATCACATCCTGGGTCATAAATCAGATCTCAACTGGTATCAAAAGATTGGGATCATTCCCTGCATATTTTTAGACCACAAGGCTCCAAAGCTAGAACTCAATCACGAGAGGAAATTTGGAAAGAATCCAAATACATGAAGACTAATGATCATCCTTCTAAAGAATGAATGGGTCAACCAAGAAATTAAAGAAGAACTGAAAAAAATCATGGAAACAAATGATAATGAAAACACAACGGTTCAGAATCTGCCATCACAGCAAAGGCAGTCCTGAGAAGAAAATATATAGTGATACAAGTCTTCCTCAAGAAGCAAGAAAGGTCTCAAATACACAACCTAACCCTATACCTAAAGGAGCTGGAGAAAGAACAACAAAGAAAGCCTAAACCCAGCAGGAGAAGGGAAATCATAAAGATCAGAGCAGAAATCAATGAAATAGAAACAAACAAACAAAAAAAGAACAAATCAATGAAACTAGGAGCTGGTTCTTTGGAAGAATTAATAAGATTGATAACCCCCTGGCCAGACTTATCAAAAAGAAGAGAAAGGACCCAAATAAGTAAAATCATAAATGAAAGAGGAGAGATCACATCCAACACCAAAGAAATACAAACAATTATAA
This sequence comes from Martes martes, assembly GCF_963455335.1. NCBI lineage: Eukaryota > Metazoa > Chordata > Mammalia > Carnivora > Mustelidae > Martes > Martes martes. Next base: position 38,960,044 of record NC_137902.1, on the reverse strand, counting down.
GAAAATGTTATGAGCAACTATATGCCAGCAAATTTGACAATCTGGAAGAAATGGATGCATTCCTAGGGACATATAAACTACCACAACTGAACCAGGAAGAAATAGAAAACCTGAACAGACCCAAACCAGTAAGGACATTGAAGTAGTCATCAGAAATCTCCCAACAAACAAGAGCCCAGGGCCAGATGGCTTCCCAGGGGAATTCTACCAAACATTTAAGGAAGAAGTAATTAATCTTCTCCTGAAACTGTTCCAAAAAATAGGAATGGAAGGAAAACTTCCAAACTCATTTTATGAGTGCAGCATTACCTTGGTCCCAAAATGGGACAAAGACCCCATCAGAAAAGAGAACTACAGACCAATATCCTTGATGAACACAGATGCGAAAATTCTCACCAAAATTCTAGCCAATAGGATCCAACAGTACATTAAAAGGATTATTCACCATGACCACGTGGGATTTATTCCAGGGCTGCAAGTTTGGTTCCACATCTGCCAATCAATGTGATACAATATATACTAAAAGAAAGAACGAGAACCATATGATACTCTCCATAGATGCTGAAAAAGCATTTGACAATGTACAGCATCCTTACTTGATCAAACCTCTTCCAAGTGTAGAGATAGAGGCTATATACTTCAATATCATCAAAGCCATCTATGAAAAACCCACCACGAATATCATTCTCAATGGAGAAAAACCGAGAGCTTTTCCGCTAAGGTCAGGGACATGGCAGAGATGTCCATTATCACCACTGCTATTCAACATAGTACTAGAAGTCCTAGCCTCAGCAATCAGACAACAAAAAGAAATTAAAGACATCCAAATTGTCAAAGAAGAAGTCAAACTATCACTCTTTGCAGATGATATGATCCTTTATGTGGAAAACCCAAAAGACTCCACTCCAAATCTGCTAGATCTTGTACAGGAATTCAGTAAAGTGTCAGGATATAAAATCAATGCACAGAAATCAGTTGTATTTCTATACACCAATAACAAGACAGAAGAAAGAGAAATTAAGTAGTCAATCCCATTTCCAATTGCACCCACAACCATAAAATACCTAAGAATAAACCTAACCAAAGAGGCAAAGAATTGTACTCAGAAAACTACAAAGTACTCATGAAAGAAACTGAGGAAGACACAAAGAAATGGAAAACTGTTCCATTGGAAGAACAAATATTGTGAAAATGTCTATGCTACCTAAAGCAATTTATTTTTATTTTTTTTAAGATTTTATTTATTTATTTGACACAGAGAGAGAGATCACAAGTAGACAGAGAGGCAGGCAGAGAGAGAGAGAGAAGCAGGCTCCCCACCGAGCAGAGAGCCCAATGCGGGGCTCGATCCCAGGACCCTGGGATTATGACCCGAGCCGAAGGCAGAGGCTTTAACCCACTGAGCCACCCAGGTGCCCCTACCTAGAGCAATTTACACAATTAATGCAATCCCTATCAAAATACCATCTTTTTTTTTTTCAAAGAAATGGAACAAATAATCCTAAAATTTATATGTAGCCAGAAAAGACCTCGAATAGCCAGAGAAATATTGGAAAAGAAAGCCAAAGTTGGTGGCATCACAATTCCAGGCTTCAAGCTCTATTATAAAGCTGTCATCGTCAAGACAGTATGGTACTAGCACAAAAACAGACACATAGATCAATGGAACAGAATAGAGAGTCCAGAAATAGATCCTCAACTCTATGGTCAACTAATCTTTGACAAAGCAGGAAAGAATGTCCAATGGAAAAAAGACAGTCTCTTCAACAAATAGTGTTGGAAAAATTGGACAGCCACATGCAGAAAAATGAAACTGGGCCATTTCCTTAAACCACATAAAAGTAGACTCCAAATGGATGAAGGACCTCAATGTGAGAAAGGAATCCATCAAAATCCTTGAGGAGAACACAGGCAGAAACCTCTTCGACCTCAGCTGCAGTAACTTCTTTCCAGGAACATCGTCGATGGCAAGGGAAGCAAGGGCAAAAACGAACTATTGGGACTTCATCAAGATAAAAAGCTTTTCCACAGCAAAGGAAATAGTCCACAAAACCAAAAGACAACTGACAGAATGGGAGAAGATATTTGCAAATGACATATCAGAGAAAATGCTAGTATCCAAAATCTATAAAGAACTTATCAAACTCAACACCCAAGGAACAAAGAATCCAATCAAGAAATGGGTAGAGGACATGAACAGACATTTCTGCAAAGAAGACATCCAGATGGCCAACAGACACATGAAAAAGTGCTCCACATCACTCGGCATCAGGGAAATATAAATCAAAACCACAGTGAGATACCACTTCACGCCAGTCAGAATGGCTAAAATTAACAAGTCAGGAAATGACAGATGCTGGTGAAGATGTGGAGAAAGGGGAACCTCCTACACTGTTGCTGGGAATGCAAGCTGGAGCAACCACTCTGGAAAACAGCATGGAGATTCCTCAAAAAGTTGAAAATAGAGCTACCCTATGGTCCAGCAATTGCACTACTGGGTATTTACCCTAAAGATACAAATGTAGTCATCTGAAGGGGCATGTGCACCTGAATGTTTATAGCAGCAATGTCCACAATAGCCAAACTATGGAAAGAACCTAGATGTCCATCAACATTAAATAGATAAAGAAAAAGTGGTATATAAATACAACATAATACTATGCAGCCATCAAAAGAAATGAAATCTTGCCAATTTAGATGACATGGATGGAACTAGAGGGTCTTATACTTAGCAAAGTAAGTCAATGAGAGAAAGACAATTATCATATGATCTCCCGGATATGAGGAAGTTGAGAGGCAACGTGGGGGATTTGGGGTTTAGGAAAAGAATAAATGTATCAAGATGGGATCGGGAGGGAGACAAACCATAAGAGACTCTTAATCTCACAAAACAAAATGAGGGTTCCCTGGGGGAGGAGGGGAGAGAGAGGGTGGTGTGGTTATGGACAGTGGGGAAATTATGTGCTATGAAGTGTGTAAACCTGGTGATTCACAGACGTGTACCCCTGGGGCTATTTTTTAATATGCTATTAAAAAAACTAAAAATTAAAAATAAACATGCTAAAGGGCTGAAAATACCCAGCATGTGTTCTCTAATCACAATTGAATTAAATAAATCAATTACAATGATTCATCTAGAAAATTCCTCAATACTTGGCTATAAACAGTACATTTCTGTATCTCTCTTGGATTACAGAAAATTTTACTAAAATAATCTGAAAATATTTGGATGCAAAAATATTAACACAACATACTAAAATTTGTGAAATGCAGGCTAAAGTCATGCTTAGAGGAAACTTCATAGCATTAATGTTTATATTAGAGATATGTGTATAAAATTAATCATTTAGATGTTCAGTTTTAAACAGTTGGAATGTAAAAGGAAATTACAACTGAAATATGCAGATAAATGTGAATTCATACAAATACAAATGCAAATATATATAAACCAATGGAATAGAAAACAATAAAAAGTTAAAAGTTGGTTCTTTGAAATGACTCACAAAATTGTTTAACTCTTAGCAAGACTGATAAGAAGAGATATCATATATTATTTATCTTTCTCTGACTTATTTCGGTTTGCATAATGTCCCCTAGATCCATCTATGTTGTCAGAAATGTCAGGATTTCTTTATTTCTCATGGCTTAATAATAATACATTATATACATATACATACACACATACACATATTTTATTATATTATATATAATGTGCATATATTACATATATGTGTACATAGATATTGTATATATGTATACATAATGCATAAGGTATACATATTATATATAATGTATTCATATATACATGTTACATACACACACACACATAATATCCTCTTTACCCTTTCATCCACTGATGGCTGTTTTCATATATTGGCTATTATGAATAATGCTGAGATAAACATGGTAGTGCAGATATCTTTCAATACCCTGTTTTCATTTCCTTTGGATATATGCTCAGAAGTAGAATTTCTGGATCATATGGTAGTTCTATTTTTAATTTTTTGAGGAACCTCCACATTGTTTTCCGTAGTGGCCGAACCAATTTACAGAGAATGTGTTCGATTAAAAATGACTTACAAGATCAATGTGATAATATGGAGCATTTTGAATTCTCATGCATTGCTATTGAGAGCCTAAATCCAATTTGGGAACTTGTTTTGCGATTTCTTATAGTGCTAAGACCTATTCTATAATTAATTCAGTACTTTTACTCCAAGCCATATACTCAAGAGAAATGAATGCTGTCTTCAAAAAGATTGTAGAAGAATGTTCATAATGTCTTTATTCATAGTAGCTCTAAATTGGAAAGGACATAAATGTCCTTCAGTGAGAGAATGGAAGACAGTGATATACATAGATAACGACCTACTACAAAACAATACAAATGAATTAATCATTGGCTCGTGTGACAGCATGGATAACTCTGAGGAATCTGAGGAAAAATAAAGCCTGACATATGCCGTGTTCCATTTAATGAATTTCAGGGGCACCTGGATGGCTCAGTGGGTTAAACATAAATGAATTTCAAGAGTGGCAAAAGTAAATTTCGATGACAGAAATAAAAGTAGTTCTTTAGTTGTTTTCTCTTGGTGTGGGCTATTGACTGGGACAGGGCTCAAGGACACTTGTGATGAGATGGGAATTTCTATGGTTTGTGTAATGGTTACATAAATGTTTACATATGTAGAAAATTATCAACTTGTAATTAAAATTTATACATTTTACAGTGTATAAATTATACCTCATTAAAGAAAATACCAGGTTAAAAAGGAAAAAAAGCGAGGGCAATTGTACAACATTCTTTCTGATGCTTAAGCTTGTCTTTTTTGACATATGTAATTCAGGACTTTGTAAATTTTGCAATGCTAGGGCGCTCATGGCAAATATACCTTTGAGGACTTGTGCAAAGGACTGCATATGTTCCTGAGGATGGTGATAGTATGCCACCATATGCGGTGAAATGGTAATTAGGGTATGTTTCTGCTGAAATTTCTAATTTCCAAATATGAACACTTAAATGTCCTCTGGGACTCTGTTGTGATTTAAGTTCGTGCTCCCTTTTTTTGGTACTCCTCTAATGAATCTTGAATATTCCAGAGGTTTGTCCTTTTGGACCCTGCATGTCCTCATGAGGGATGGTAAATGACTCTGTGGTAAATATATCATCAGGGCACTTGAATATATTCTCATTTATGGCTTCAATGATCTTCACCTACTCTGAAAGGTGGGAAGCAAGTAGTTGATAAGAAAATGACTAGCGAGACGGTCCAAAGGAAAGTAAAGTTTGTTGTTTCTTCTTCCTGACTCTCTTCTGTTTTGGATGCACAACCCACCAGAGTTGATGTTTGTGATGTACTGTGTCACTATATCCCATAGAATGGATATAAATTTGTTCAGGAATTTTAAATGGTTACATCAGCATATTCTTGTGCATATTTACAGCAGTTTCTATTGTCTTGATCTAGGATTTATCATTCCAATTGCCATAGGGGAAAACTATGACTGTTAATCTTCCAGAGTTTAGAAATCTCTGTCTTCCATGAAAAAAATTAGCCTTAATAATTTCGTATTAATTTAAGACATAGGCATTCATTGATTTCTTTAAAAGTTCCCCAGAAAGTACATCTCACCTCCCCCTTTCATTAGCTTTGAGGAAAGATCCTGGTTTGTTGGAAGAAAAAAGCAGCACATTGTCAAAGAAGGTGTTTCCTGTGAGCTGATTCTTGGTGAGTACTTGGCCATGGGAATAACTTGCAATCTAATAAGTCAAATATTTTTATTATTATTATTTTTTAAAGATTTTATTTATTTAACAGAGATCACAAGTAGGCAGAGAGGCAAGCAGAGAGAGAGGAAGGGAAGCAGGCTCCCTGCTGAGCAGAGAGCCTGATGCGGGGCTCTATCCCAGGACCCTGGGTTCATGACCTGAGCCGAAGGCAGAGGCTTCTGAGCCACCCAGGCACCCCCAGATAAGTCAAATATTTAAAGCAGAGACTAGTAATGTTTAAGTTTGTATTATGGATCATGCATAGTTAATGTAATCGTTTTAACTAAGTAAAAGAATTAAGTAAAATACAATTTAATTATGGTGACTTACTAGAGCACTGATTTCCAACATATGCCTGAATCCTTTCCCAAAGATTACATGACAATTCATTCAGCTTCTAGCTAGGCACTGGCATTATTAAAAAAACAAATGTTCCTGGGGTGCTTGGGTGGCTCAGTTGGTTAAGCGTCTGCCTTCTCCTCAGTCATGATCCCAGGGTGCGGGGATTGATCCCTGCATTGGGCTCCCTGCTCAGCAGGGATTCTTCTTTTCTCTCTGTGCCCCCATGCTCTCTCATTCTCTCTCTCAAATAAATAAATCTTTAAGGAAAGAAAAAAATGAATGTTCCTATAGTGATTGCAATGAGAATATATTTATAATTCCACCACACTGAAATTTTCCAGTGTAACAAAAATATTCCCAGAAAACAATGTTGAAAGGTAATATGACTAATAGCAGAAAGAAAATCTTCTGTTCTGCCAGGTGTGTAGAGTGAGAGGGAAACTGATGCACATTTAAATGTTTTCTCATTGGTTCTGAACAACCAAGTAAGGCAACCACCCCTCACTCCCATTTTTAGACATGGTTTCCCTTAAACCCAAGGAATGGGTAGTTATGAGATACTGTGATAAACTAGATTTCCTGCTCAGTCTTAAAGTTTTGGGTAAAGAACTCAGGATGAACCAACTTCAGGAAAATAACTGGTTTGGAACATGCTAATAGGAAAACGGCTCCCTCCCCCACACTTTCTTTTTCCAGAGGGCTAAAGTCAGTGCTTTGGAGGGCTTTATATATTGTATATGCTACCTGAAGCATAGAAATTAACATTGTGACCCCATAAAAATATTTTCTGTGGGATGACAGCCTTCACTGTTATCTGTTGGGTTTATATGTTATTTGAAAATAATTTTTATTTTACAGTGTTTACCTTGTGGGCTATTATTCAAATATATTATTTTCTAGAAAAGTTAAGTTGCACATTAAAAATTATATTAAAAATGAACAATAAACCTTCAATTTTTACAATTTAATAATTGACAAATTTCAAAATAATTTATAATATAACATTTAAATTATATAAGTGATTCCTCATTCAGAATTGTAGCTGCAACTAGTATTTATTGCTTTTTGATAGTGGCCATCAGTTAAATTTTTATTCTTTGGTGGTGGCATTTTCTGTTTGACAGATCCAGCAGAGTTGATGATAGAGAAATGGAGATCACTATGGAGATGAGGAATGTGACAACAATCCAAGAATTCATTCTGGAAGGTTTTCCAGTCATCCAGGACCTAGGAAATGTCTTCTTCCTGATCCATCTGCTGGCATACCTGGCCTCTATCACAGGAAATGTGGTGATCATCACCATCACTTGGGTTGACCATCGCCTCCAGACACCAATGTATATTTTACTCAGCACGTTCTCCTTCTCTGAATGCTGTTTTATCACCTCAGTTATTCCTAAACTGCTGTCCATCTTCCTTTTGGGAAGGCAAACAATTTCCTTTACTGCTTGTCTCATACAAGCCTTTTCTTTTTTATTTTTTGGGTCGATAATTTTCTTCCTCATGGCAGTGATGTCTCTGGATCGGTATGTGGCCATTTGCAAGCCTCTGCATTACCCGACCATCATGAACCCAAAGACTTGCTTCCTCCTGGTCACTGCCTGCTTCTCTTTGGCCTTCCCTCTCATCACTGGGCTGGTAGTGAAAGTTTTCCAGTTATCCTTCTGTGGCCCCCATGTCATCCCCCACTTTCTCTGTGACCTTGGCCCCCTGATTCATCTCTCTTGTTCTGACACCAGCTCCACTGAAATGTTGGCCTTTGTCCTCACTTCCTTTATCCTGTTGACATCCCTTATTATAACCATCATTGCATACAGCAACATAGTAGTCACAATCCTGCGACTCCCATCAGCCAAGGAGAAACAGAAAGCTTTCTCCACCTGTTCCTCTCACCTCGTAGTCCTCTCTCTGATGTATGGCAGCTGTTTGTTTATATATGTGAAACCAAAGCAAATGAACAGGCTGGACTCCAACAGGGAGGCTGCCCTTGTGAACACCGTGGTGACCCCGCTGCTGAACCCTGTCATCTACACTCTGCGGAACAAGCAGGTCCACCGGGCTCTGAGGGATGCTCTATCGAGATTGAGGTTACAGAAACAGAGCTTTGGAGGGTAAGTGGATCTTCTTGGTCTTCTAGTTCAATTTCCCACAATTGCAGAAATATTTTCTATAGAATTCTACACATGGTGATCCAGCTTATGCTAATTTTTATCTGGCTGGTACAATTTTACTTTGCAATACAATACTTTTCACTATTTGAATATTCCTCTAAGTTCTCTATATCATGCTGAAGAATATCTTCCATGATTTTTCTACTCAGTGGTCTTTCGTTTCAGTTCACACAATATTTATGGAGAGCCCAGTATACATAAATCACATAATACAAACTCTTTAGGAATAAAAAAAATTGTCAATCACATAATAATAATTACTCTTCATGGTACATGCTTATGCTTGAGTTTTCTGATACTAAGAAAGGATAGAAACCATCACCATTTTTTGTATTCAGGGTTTGAAACTTTAGAAGCAAATCGTTCTGAAATTATATAAAGTCAAAATATTATAGCCTAATGAAAATTAATGGTATTTCATTAATTGGATCTTTTATGTAAATGAACCAACAGTAAGCTGGTTCTCTCTTTGGGTCTATTGGTTTTAGAGGTGTAAATAGCTCAGTGTAACTCCAGGTGGTTAGGATGTATCTAATATTATCAACAAAATTGTCTTTAACTCTTTCTTAAAATAGAAATAAAATGCAAAACTTTAAAAAGTTTTAAAAAGATTTTATTTGCTTATTTGAGAGAGAAAGACAGACATAGTGAGAGAGAGCATGAGTTGGGAGGAGAGGTTCTCTGCTAAGCAGGGTTCCTGATGCGGGACATTGATCCCAGCATGCTGGGATCATGACCTGAGCTGAGGGCAGATGCTTAGCTGACTGAGCCACCCAGGCATCCCAGAACTTCAAAATCTGTTCAGTTTTTTCCCCTGTAATTGATGTTGCCAAGCCTTGACCCCAATAGGTTACTGAAAGGTAGGTGACCCCACTACCAAACTTTCTCCCTACATGGAAGAGATGTTTTCACCTAATGTGACTTTGGGTGTGGGAGCTGCCACTGTCTGTCAGGTTAAGCTAAGTTACAGTTGACCCTGTATACAGCAAAAGCTAACAAATCTCATAATTAGGAAAGTTTAAAAGAAAAATAAGTGCAATTGATAATTTTAAAAAATGGATTAAATTGGGTCAGTTATTGTGTTTGTAGATTCATGGAGGAAGTGGTTCCCACCTGAGGACAACTGGCCATAGTGGGAAGTAGTTCTGGTCACATCCCACATGGCATGTGCATGCTATGCATTTGATTTTCAATACGTCAGACTCGAGCACATGTATTCCTTCCTGCTTGATTTGAGAATTACTTATATTCAAGGCATAATCTGATTGGGAAGAATTTTAGACTGTCAAAAAATATTGGCTGATTTAGATTTTTTTTTTTTTTTTTTGCCTGGGAATGGTTTGATTATAAAGTGTCCTGGGGGTTATGATCTTCCAAGGACAGCTGTGTTTTTGTCCCTTCTTTTTCCAAATAAGTAATTTCTGAACCTAATCTAAAAGGGGGAGTTCCCGGAGTTTCTGGTTTCTGTGCATTAGATGAAATAGCCACCTCTGCCAATTTTCACAGCCTGGCCTCATGAACCAGACTAGTGTAGGAGATGAACCTCCCCTATCAGCCCAGAGAGATTCTGGGTACTTCTTGAACTTTTGTGCTCATCCAAACCACTATCTTTGTTTATAGTATGTCCCAGGAGACTAAAGTATGCCAAACCCTGTTAGTCCCTATGACTGGTAGGATAGAAACTTGTCTTTCTAGCAGAAGCTAGAAAAGTGGGGAATGCTAGATGCGTGGTCCAATTCCTTCTCTCCTCAGTGAGCAGCTGGGAGAGTGAATCCCCTACTCACTGTTCGCTGAGTTGGGTAGAGGCCCTGTGGGAAATGGCTGCATTCTCACTCAGACCACACTCTTTAAAACTGTTGTTTTACTGTCTGTCATCCTCAAAGGCCTGATGAAAGCTGGGGGCCGTTGGATCTCAGAGACAGGCAGGTTAGTTGGAGACTTGGTTCTGTCTCTGGAGCAAGCCAGGGGAGAAGGAGCTACAGAAAGTGGCCACTGGCTTATTCAGACTCCTAGGAACGTAGTGACTTCCTGTCTGTCAGCTCCCAGATGCAGGCTAGTTAGAAGCCTGACCATCAAGGTAGCACCTGGTCAAGTTGAGATTTTAGACGTATAGTCTAATCCCTTCTACGGAGAATCTGAGAGCTGGCATTTTTGCCTGCTTGCTCTATGTCGACCCAGGGGGAAGAGCTGAGGAAAGTTTTGCATGCTGCTTTAATGTCAGTCTCTGATTTTAGTCTATGATGGGCCTCTCAGCTCCTAGAAATAGGCAAGTTAGGAGCCAATCCTTTGGTTTTCAGCCCTATAAGTTGAGGCCCTAGATGTGTGGTGTAAGCCCTTTGCTCTTCCGGGAAAAGCGAGGGTTAGGGGTTCTCACCTGAGTGTAAGGTGCTATGTGGGGTGGGATTTATGGTGAGAGTGCCTCAGCTTTTCCCACCTATTTTGATGTGACTATTTTCTCAGTTGCCTGGTATTGTAGGAGTGTCTCAACTAGTTTCTGGATATCCTTCAGAGGGAATTGATCTGCGTGTAGCTGTTTATTCAGGGTGTCTGTGGGAAGGAGGGGGGAGAATCAGAGGTCTCCTATCTTGCCATCTTCCTGGTGTCCCATTTCTAGTTTTTAGCTGTTACAAATAAAGCTTCTCTGAACATTCATGTACAGGTGTTTGTATGAATATAAGATATCATTTTCCTGGGGTAAGTGCCTAAGAACACAATGGCTAGGTTGTATGGTAATCACACATTTAGTTTTGTTTTTTTTTTTTTTAATTTTTTATTTATTTTCAGCGTAACAGTATTCATTGTTTTTTCACCACACCCAGTGCTCCATGCAATCTGTGCCCTCCCTAATACCCACCACCTGGTTCCCCCACCCTCCCACCCCGCCCCTTCAAAACCCTTAGTTTTACAAGAATCTGACAAACTGTTTTCCAGAGTGATTATACCATTTTACATTCCCATTAGCAATGCATGAGTGACCCAGTGTCTTTGCATTTTCATCAGCCTTTAGCATTACTATTTTCATTTCACTACAATTAGAAATTAAATATCCATTTTTTGAAAAATCAGGGAATGTACTACTTTTTATGAAACACCATCACTCAAACCTCCCAAACTATCCTTTTCTTCTTTAATTGAAATTTTTATTGAAAGAACTGTAGATTCACGTGGAGTTATAAGAAATAGGAAGATTTGTGTACACTGCTCATTTTCCTGCAATGATAACATTTTGCAAAATTATAGTTTAATATCACAATCAGGATATTGACTAATACAATCCACCAATCGTTTTCAGATTTCCTCAGTATTACTTATACTCGTGTGTGTGTGTGTGTGTGTGTGTTTACCTCTTGTACAATTTTATCACATTGTCTTGGTTCATGTATCTACCAGCACAGTCAAGATACTGGACACTGAAAATAAATAAAAAATTTAATTAAAAAAAAAAAGATACTGGACATTTCCAACACCCCAACGATCCCTCCTGTTGCCTTTTAAAAGCTACACTTACTTTACCCTCCCACCTCTAAGTAATGTCTTCGGTTTCCTTTCTTTTCTTTCATTTTTAAATAAGCTCTGTGCTTAATGTGGGGCTTGATCTCACTACCTGGAGATCAAGAGCCATATGCTCTACCAACTGAGCTAGCCAGGCATCTCACATGTTTCTAAAGTGTTTCTAAAGTGTTTTCATTGCAAGACTGGAATCATATGATATGTAACCTTTTGAATCTTTTTTTTAAAACTCTGCACGATTCCCTTGAGATTTGTTTAAACTATTGCACATGCCAATATTGCATTCCTTTTTATTGCTGAATAGTAAGCAATGGTGTGGATGGTATGATATGTTTATTTACCTGTTAAAGGACATATGGGCTGATTTCAGTTTTGGCTTTTACAAGTAAAGCTGCCATGAACATTCGTGTTTGTGTACAGGTTTTTGTGTGAACACAGGTTTTCATTTCTTTGGGATAAGCGCCCAAAGGTGCAATTGCTGGGTTGTATGATAGTTGTATGTTTAGTTTTGTAAGAAACTGTCAAATAATTTTTGAGAGTGCTTGTACCAATTTTTATTCCCACTAGCAGTATATAGGTGGACCAGTTTCTCTGCATCCTCAAAAATATTTGGTCTTATCACTATGTTTTCAGCCATTCTGTTAAGTGTGTACTAACATTTGTTTGTTGTTTTAATTTGCATTTCCCTGATTACTAATGATGTTGAATGTTTTCCACTTGCTTAAATGGCATTTGTATACCTTTTAGGTGAAATGGCTGTTTATGTCCTTTGCCCATATTCCTATTGGTTTACTATTATTATTAATATTTTTACTCTTGAGTTTTAAAAGTTCTTTATATATTCCAGATATATAAAGGAATATATAAAAATTATATAAAAATTCTTTTGTCAGGAATGTGGATTGCAAATATTTTTCCCCAGTCTGTAGCTTGTCTTTTTATCCTCTTTTCATATACTTTCACAGAACAAAACTTTTAAAATTTTGATGTGGTCTCTGATTTCCAATTTTTCTTTTATGGATCACACTTTTGGTGTCAAGTCTAAGAAGTCTTTGCCTAGTCCTAGATTCTGCAGAGTTCCTATTTTTTTCTAAAAACTGTTTGTGTTTTATGTTTGTTTGAGATCCATTTTGAGTTAGTTTTATTGTTTTTTTGTTTTAAGTTGTCAGACTTTGAGGTTTTCTTTTGTTCTCCTTCTTCTCTTCCTCTCTGTCTTTATTTTTGCATGTAGATGTCCAATTGCTCTAGCACCATTCCTTTGGAGTTACTGCAAGTGGAAATGTATTTTTAATTTAGGTTTCCACAGGTTTATAGTTAGTATATAAAAATGTGATTCTTTTGGGTGTTCATTTTGTAACCTATGACCTTACTGAAATCACTTATTAATTCTGGGACTACGTTTGTAGTTCATTTGGGGCTTTCTAAATTTTTATATCATCTGCCAATAGGGATGATTTTATATCTTCCTTTCCAATCTGCATGCATTTTATTTCTTTTTCTTGCCTTATTGCAGAGACTAAACTTCCAGAGTTGTCTTTTTCTTTATTTTAGAGGGGAAACATTCAGTCTTTTGGCATTAAGTATGATGTTACCTCTAAGAAGTCTTACCTCTAAGCCTTTTATAGATACTCTTTATCAAGTTGAGGTAGTTCCCCTCTACTCCTAGCTTATTGAGATTTATTTTTATTCAAATTTTTTTTAAATTTTTTATTCATTTATTTGACAGACAGAGATCACAAGTAGGTAGAGAGGCAGGCAGAGAGAGAGAGGAGGAGGAAGCAGGCTCCCTGCCGAACAGAGAGCCCGATGCGGGGCTTGATCCCAGGACCCTGGGATCATGACCTGAGCCGAAGGCAGAGGCTTTAACCCAATGAGCCACCCAGGCGCCTCTTATTTTTATCTTTTATCATGAATGGGTAGGCAAGATAAAATCCCTGCTCAACCACTAGAAGGAGGTATGGCTTTTTTGTTGGTATTTGGCTGGAGTAGTGTTGGTATTGACAAAAATTCTGTTATTAGGTCATTCTTCCTGTTTTTTGGTGAGGGGAAACAGGCTCTCCCCCACCCCTGATTTTGGAGCTATTTTTAAAAATGGGGTTCTGAGTTGGAGCCTCCTGCAGCACCCTTCCTGGGGTTTTTGAAGGGCGATAAGGGCCAGATGGCTCGACAGGCAAATTCTACCAAACATTTAAGGAAGAGTTAATACGTATTCTTCTCAAAATATTCCACAAAAAAAGAAGGAAAACATCCAGATTCATTCCATGAGGCCAACATTACCCTGATACCAAAACTAGACAAAGACTCCATTAAAAAAGAGAACTATAGGCCAATATCCTTTTTGAACATAGATGTAAAAATACCATATATCAGCTAACTAAACATAATAAAAAAAGTTCTCAATAAAATACTGCAAACCCAATCCATTAGTACTTTAAAAGAAGCATTCACCATGATCAAGTGGCAATTATTCTGGGGTTGCAAGGGTGGTTCAACATTCAAAAATCAATCAATGTGATTCACCAAATTAATAAAAGAAAGGATAAGAATTTTATAATCCTCTAAATAGATGCAGAAAAAGCATTTGACAAAGTATAACATCCATTTGTGATTAAAAACTCTCAAGATGTTTGTTTAAAGGTAAATATAAATCAGCATTATAAAGGCCATATATGAAAAACCAATAGATAATGTCATCCTCAATGAGGAAAAAATGACAGATTTTCCTCTACGGGCAGGAGCAAGACAAGCATGTCCACTCTCACTACTGTTATTTAAGATAGTACTGGAATTCCTCAGCAATCAGACAACAAAAAGAAATAAAAGGCATCCATATTGACAAGAAAGCCAAACTTTCACTATTTACAAGTGATATGATATTCTATACAGAAAACCCTAAAGACCCCACCCCAAAATTGCTAGAATTGATACACAAATTCAGTCAAGTCACAGAACACAAAATAAATGTACAGAAATCTGTGGCATTTCTAGACACCAATAATTAGCAGCAGAAAGAGATATCAAGGAATCAATCCCATTTACAGCTTTGCCAAAAACAGTAATATACCTAGGAATAATCCTAACCAAAGAAGTGAAAGACATGTACTCTGAAAACTACAAAACGCTGATGAAAGAAATTGAAGAAGATACAAAGAAATGGAAAGACATTCCATGCTCATGAATCAGAAGAATGAATATTCTTAAAATATCTATATTACCCAAAGCAATCTACACATTAAATGCAATCCCTATCAAAATACCAATAGCATTTTTCACAGAGCTAGGACAAATAATCCTAAAATTTGTATGGAAACACAAAAGACCCTAAATGGCCAAAGCAATCATGAAAAAGAAAAGCAAAACTGGAACCATCAGAATTCTGAACTTTGAGTCCTATTACAGAGCTGTAGTGATTAAAACACTGGTACTGGTACTGGCACAAAAGTAGAACAGAATAGAAAACCCAGATATGAACCCACAGCTATATGGTCAATTAATCTTCAATAAAGCATGAAAGAATATCCAAAGGGAAAAGACAGTCCCTTCAACAAAAGCTGTTGGAAAGATTGGGCAGCAACATGAAAAGAATGAAACTGGACCACTTTATTTCACCATACACAAAAATAAATTCAAAATGTTTGAAAAACCTGAGTATGAGACAAGAAAGCAACACAATCCAGTAGAGAATAGGCAGTACCCCCTTAGACATTGACCATAGCAATTTCTTTCTAGATATGTCCCTGTGGCAAGGGAAAAAAAGCAAAAATAAATGATTACAACCAAGCCCCCCCCCCCAAAAAGAAGAAATCCTAGGTATTGGCGAACCATGAAGGCACTATGCAAGAAAGAGAAACTATAGGCCAAGGATAATTTGAAGCTTATCTTGGTGCCAGCTCACCACTGTTTGTGCTAGATGCAGTGTAGAGTTACTTCAGCCCATTTCTTTTAGTGTCCACTTTGTGAGCCTTTCCGTCAAACCATGTACGGTCTCTCTCCTCCCACCTTCTCACCATGAACTTGGCATTCAGACTCACTCAGGTGTGACAGGTATTTCTGCACCATGAAGCTAGCTCTGAATAAAATTAAAACCCCATGCAAATGAGCCTTTATCTGAGCATTGAAATGTATAGTCTCACATTGCTGTATTTTCTGTTACTCATCTACCATTATTCTTTATTTTCCCTTGCTTCAACTTAGAGTATGACCATGAGGTCCAGGTCTAGCCTGAACTGAAAGCAGAGTGATAGAAGGACAAATGTTACAAAAATGATTTTGTCTATTCATGGGAAGGTAGGACCTGTGTAAACACTTGTGAAAGTTTCTATAATATTTGTGTGGACCTTGACATAACATCAATTCTGATGAGGGCAGATTTAGGCAGAACAAATTTCCAGCTACCACATGCTTCAGGGTTGCCTACAAACACACTTTGGAGTTTAGTCCCCTTCTTCGGCTTTCAGTGGAAGCCAGACCACAGAGTAGTGGCTCACTCCTGCCACAGAAGCCCAGCAGAGATACTGAGGAGAAGAAGAACTTCTTCAAGCCAGTGGTTGCTATGGACACCAATTCTCCACATCTCTTCCTTTTCTGCATCAGGAAAAAACCTGGGGATCCACTTCCCAGGTTCATTTAAAAAAAAGAGAGGGGCCTTCCTGGTTAGTGATGTTAGAGAAACCACCTAGCATTCCTGTTTACTCCATTCAGAGGGAAAAAAAAAGTGTGCTTTCCTTTTTCAAAGAGATTGGGGATCACAAAGAAAATATTCTTCACATACAATTATGCAATGAAAGAATTATAACCTTGGTGGAGGCATGAAGAATGAGTGACCAAGAAAGTTGGACTTCCTCAGTATCTTCCCAAAAGTCTCATGAAATCCAGGATATAATCCAGCTCTTTCAAAAATAAAAATCTGTTCTCTCAACAACTATGCTCTGATGTCAGTGCATACATCACATATAGAAAATTGTAGTCTGGACTTTTATCTCAAATCAGTAGCTACATTCCAGTTGGGTTTTTAGAAATCCTTGGGAAATTGACATATAATTTCCACGAAAAAACCTTGGCAGAGAGCAGTGTGGACATCTGGGAGTCAGTGTCACTACAGACAATGAGAGATAAATAAAAGGATTGTACCAATAACTTGTTCTCAACAGTGACCAATTAGCTGCCCCCAGGAGACCAGCTGTGCTTTTACTTTCTGACCCTGTCTCTTCATCATCACAAAAGTTTGGGGGCCTGCATTCTCTGCTCCCTGGTTGCGTCCATTATGTTTGGTGACCAAACAGTCTCCTGGGAAAAATATCACAGAGCCTCAGACTTATATATCAGCAGTTTCTCATTATTGATACAGCAGAACAAGGATGCTTCTCTACGTGGAAAGGTGAGGATGTGACAGAGGAGCATGATGCAGTGCAAGGTGTCTTGGAGCAGGTGGGCCCATGACATGGAGCACTGCAGCAGGACCCTTGTCTCAGCAGCACTTAGGGCTGCACACGAATGAAGCTCCCTGTTCTTAACTGGTGTACAAAGGTGGGCAGTAATGTTGCATGGCAGGTGGGCTTCTACCCACTGGGTGAGGTAGAGCCAGACGACTCATCAGAACACTATGTCATCTGAGAGTCCGGATGTAGCTCAGGACTGGGGGCAGTGAAATGTGTTTGCTTAAATCTGTCTGTTCCTTTCTGGGGTTTCAGTGGTCCAGGCTGCCACGTAGCCTTGCTGTGCTATGAAACATTCAGTGCTATGGAATCAGGACTTCGTCATTCAGAGCATTGGCAGCACGAGATGCATATTGGCTCCACTCTGGGACAACAAGCTGTGACAAGTTAGTTTCCTTCTCCTCTCCTTTGCCCTCAGCCTAGAGCAAGCTCTTGATTTCCTAGAAGACAACAGCTGTAAGAGGAGGAAGTACTGCCCCCCATGAGGTGATGCCTGTGGGTGTCTGGCCTCGGTGTCCTGGTGACTTGGTGGACTTACTGGGGTCAAGAGAAACAGGAGAGGCTCTTTCAGGCTGTGCCACTCAGGGATGAGGAGTTTGGTTTCATGAACAGCCCTTCAGAGGACTGGGCCCAGGGTGGGTTAGTGAGAGAGACACATCCCACATAGCTGACCTTTAACCTAGCATTGAGATGCTACAGCCAAACAGCATCATGAGAGAAGTTACTCATTGAGAGGACTGATGGAAGAGTGAGTGCATGAGTGCCCCTAAGTGGGTTAATCCTATGAACTGTTGTCATTCCCACCTCCCTCACAAGACAGCATGAATCCTGGAAGGGGCACAGGGATGGTAAATCCTAACTTTAAAATTATGTCATGTCATGCCCCTAATGTCCTCTGGTCTCCAGTCTCTTCTATGAAGTGCTTGTGCTAAACTAGATCCTCTCTAAGCCTCATGTCATTCCATAGACCAATAACTCATCAGTGATACTAAGTATGGATAGAAAGAATTAAGATAAGTAAGACTCATCTTCACTTAAGGTTGAGAAATCATCAATGATAAATTTCATTCTATTTAAAAATATTTTATCACTGTTTGTAAACAGCAGGGGCTCTGGATTGGGCTAAAGTCCCAGCTATGTGACCTAAAATTTCTGGAGCTCTCTAAGGCTCAGTTTCTACTTCTGTAGAAAAGGGGCTCATGATTATTGTTACAAGGAATAGAAATACTGAATATCAGTGACTAGCATAGTACCAAGCTTAAGTCCTCAATACACAATGATGATGACAACTTGTACCATAGAATGTGTTGCATTATTAAAGGGAATATTCAAAAGGAATATTATAACTAACATTACTATTATGATTACTTAGAAATTGATAGTATTATTAAAAACCATATAATGTTATATAACTATGAAGATATCAACAACCCTACCTACTGATGATACCCTATATAAGCATTACATTAACAATCATAAACATTACAATTAGACTTTGAGGAACACGTAGGAAACACTGGAATCATATGCCAAGTGAGTTACATGCTTTATTTTATTCTAACAAGAACATGAACAGTTAGATCCCATCATCTTCATTCTCCAGAGGGTGAAAGTGAAGTTCACAAAGGCAACTAACTTTCCAAAGATGCTCCATCTCTCAGGAGTTAAAACACAGTATGGAAATGGTATTGAACTCAGGCCCTACTGACTTAAGAACCAATTAACTTAACTAAACCACTTTACTATCAGCCTAGCCACCCTTTCGAATAATCAAATAACTTACTCATGCTCCTTTAAAACCTTTGTGCATGCTGATTTTAGGTTAAGACCACCAGTGATCCTGTTGTAGAATGAGATGTCCATGGAAATGGGGAATGGGACAACTGTCCAGGAATTCACTTTGGAGGGGTTTCCTACCATCCAACACCTAGGAAAGGTCCTCTTCCTGGCACACCTGTTGGCGTACATGGCATCCATTGCAGGCAATGTGGTCATAGTCACCATCACCTGTGCTGACTCCCGGCTCCACACACCTATGTACTTGTTCCTCAGCACTTTCTCCTTCTTGGAGTGTGGTGTCATAAGTGCTGTTATTCCCAAGTTACTGGTCATCTTTCTTTCAGGCAGACAAGCCATTTCCTTTCCTGCCTGTTTCATACAAGCCTTTATTACTGTATTTCTGGGAGCAACAGGTTTCCTCCTCATAGCAGTGATGTCTCTGGATCGGTATGTGGCCATTTGCAAGCCTCTGCATTACCCGACCATCATGAACCCAAAGACTTGCTCCCTCCTGGTCACTGCTTGCTTCTCTTTGGCCTTCCCTTTCATCACTGGTCTTGTAGTGAAGGTTTCCCAGTTATCCTTCTGCGGCCCCCTTGTTATCCCCCACTTTTTCTGTGATCTTGGCCCCCTGATTCATCTCTCCTGCTCTGACACCAGCTCTACTGAAATGTTGGCCTTTGTCCTCACTTCCTTTGTCCTGTTGACATCCCTTATCATAACCATCATTGCATACAGCAATATAGTCATCACGGTCCTGCGACTCCCATCAGCCAAGGAGAAACAGAGAGCTTTCTCCACCTGCTCCTCTCACCTCGTAGTCCTCTCTCTGATGTACGGCAGCTGTGTGTTTATATACGTGAAACCAAAGCAAACGAACAGGCTGGACTCCAACAGGGAGGCTGCCCTTGTGAACACGGTGGTGACCCCATTGCTCAACCCTGTCATCTACACTCTGCGGAACAAGCAGGTACACCAGGCTCTGAGGGGCACGATGTGCAGAATGAAAATATCAAGATAAAAAAATCACCGGACCCTGGAGGGAACGCTTCAGAGAACACTGTGTCCACATTCTGGCCAACATAGCCATCTGCAGAGTTGTAGTGCAGGGTCTCTTACAGACCTCACTGAACTCTGTACATTCCTACCAAGATGGAAATCTATTTCTTCAAGGTTACATTTTACCTTGATGTGCATAACTATCTTCTCCCTAAATATTCTACATATTGATGACAACTGATTAATTAAAAAATCCTTTACCGAATATAAATTTTTCCCTTTGATATAAACCATATGCTAGAATTTTCCAAAATATAGTAACTTATACACTCTTTTCACTTCTCTCTACCTATGAACATGGCTGAACATAATTAATAAATATTTCCCAAAAGGCATTTAGATACCTAAATGATAGGAAGTTGTATATTAGGTTCTGGAATGTATGAAATAATGGAAATAGTACCAGTGCTTGTGTCCACATTCCCTCCATGCCTACACCAAGAAATTAATAGTCATAGTACTCTTCACCTTCAAATATATATGGTTTTCATGGGGTGTACTCTTAATCGCTGATCTTGGCCCTAGGTTGGCTACATATGTATGCATCTATCCCTTGCAGGAGAAAAACAGAGTTGTTCTCAGCCTTAGAGCATTCTCTAAGGAGAAGGAATAACCACAGCAGCCATGTCTGAGCAATGCTCCTATTTCTTTTTTTTTTTTTAAGATTTTTATTTATTTGTCAGAGAGAGAGAGTACACACAAGCAGGCAGAGAGACAGGCAGAGAGAGAGGAGGAATCAGGCTCCCTGCCAAGCAAGGAGCCCGATGCGGGACTCGATCCCAGGACCCCAGGATCATGACCTGAGCTGAAGGCAGCGGCTTAACCAACTGAGCCACCCAGGCGTCCCAATGCTCCTATTTCTTAATTTTTTTTCTAGCTCCAGTCCCTCAGATACATAATGCATACTTATGATTGGTTCCTATCCTAAAGCTATTACCACAGATGCTTGTGTATAGCAGTGGAAGGGAGCTCTTATGAATATTTCTATATTTTCTTACAGAGTTTTGAGTTGGAAGAAACTAAGTTGTTTGCTTATCTTCTTCACTTTACTAATGAAAATAAAACATCTCTCTTGGTTGACTTGTGTTGTTAGGGTTATTTTGTGTTTGATAACATATTTGAAAACCAATATTTCCATGATCTCAATCCTTAAACTTTGTATACTTTTTGCACCTATTTTCTAGCTAGAATGTGTCTTTTTTTTTTCCAGAAGGAACATCTCTAAAAGGATTGACAACATAAGAAACAATAGGCATTGGCAAGGATGAGGAAAAAGGGAAACACTCTTATGCTGTTGGTGGGAATGCAAACTGGTGCAACCACTCTGTTGAACAGTAGAGGGGTTCCTAAAAAGTTAAAAATATAACTACTCTACAACCCAGCAATTGCACTACTAGGCATTTACCCAAAGAATACAAAAATAGTAATTTGAAGGAATACCTATACACCAATGTTATAGCAACATTATCAAGAATAGCCAAATTATGGAAAGAGCCATGAATAATGTTCATGAACTAATGAATAAATAAAGAAGATGTGGCATATATACATACACACATACACACAATGGACTATTACTCAGCCATAAAGAGAATGAAATCTTGCCATTTGCACCAATGAATATAGAGCTAGAGTGTGTTATGCTAAGCATAATAAGCCAGAGAAAGACAAATACCATATGATTTCATTCATATGGATTCCAAGAAATAGAATAAATAGGAATGGGTGACAAAAAAGAGACAGGTGAACCAAGAAACAGACTAACTCTAGAGAACAAACTGATGGCTACCAGAAGGAGGAAGGAAGATGGGGGATGGGTAAAATAGGTGATGGGGATATAGGAGGACAATTGTTTTGATGAGCACAAGGTGTTGTATGTAAGTGTTGAATCAGTAAATTGTACACCTGAAACTAATATTATGGTATATGTTAACTGACTGGATATAAATAAAAACTTAATAAAATATAAAAGATAAAAAGATGAGCACATTTTTAAAAAAGATTTGTTTTTCTGAGCTAGAGATAGGGAGAGAGAGAGAGAGGAACAAGCATGTGAGTGGCAGGGGGATGTGTGCAGAGGGAGAGGGAAGGAGAATCCTGAAGCAAACTCCCCACTGAGCATGGAGCCTAACAAGCGCCTCAAACCCAGGACCCTGTGATCATGACCTGAGGTGAAATCAGGAGTCAGTTTCTTAACTGACTAAGCCACCTGGACACGCCCACAATTTTTTATTTTGTTTATTTTTAACGCAAACCCTGAGGGTAGATAATCTCAAATACATTTTATGAAACACATTTTATGCCATGGTTAGAGTCTATTGGCCTTGATGGCCCTATTTCAAAGTTCAGATTTCATCTTATTGACAATGAGGAAGTATCAAACATGCCTTAAGAGTCATAGATGATTAGTTGTACACATTGTATCAAAAAAGAGTTGGGAAAAGCCAAGATCAGAGCAAGAAAGTGGCTATAGAGAGTGTTACAGGAATTGGAAGAAAGAGAATGATGGCTTAGGGAAGTAGCAGTGAGAATGGAATGCAAATGGACCAGAGTAGAGTCTGAATCACTTGCACTGGAAAAGCCTGGTATTCCCTTCAACTATCTGGTCAACTTCCCAAAATACTCAAGTCATCTTTTCCATAAAATATGGAGATTGAGCCAGATAATCTCTAGGGTTCCCTTGAAAATACTCAAGAATACAGCAGCAAGATGCTGCAGGAACATGGAAATAATGTTCTGCCCTGAGAGTTGAAAAACTGAAGAGAGTATGGAAGTGGTTGAGGTTCAGTAACGTGGGAATAAATCAAGGAATTGTGGTCAAACTACTGAAAAGAGTGTGAGCCTCCCAAGGTTTTTAGTCATGATTGGATAATAATTTATTATACTTAAACTAATTAAATGCACTTTATATTACCTTGAGATAGACTAAAAAGTGAGTTGACCAATAGAAAAATGAAGACCAGAAATCCAAAACTGAGTCTATAAATCCAGGCTCGTTGTTACTAGCCATAGATGGTACTCAGTTTAGGACAATCCCTAATTAATGTGGAGATTAATGCATTACAATGAGATGCTATAAAACGTTTAATTGAGACAAATCCCCTAAACTAATTCTATGTTGAAGAGATTTGCAGTCATAATTTTCAAATCACCTGACTGGCACATGATTGACATAAAAAAAGCTGTAGATACTTAATGTATACCACTTGCTGTGTTTGAGATAAGTATACACCCTTGAAACCATCATCACTATCAATGCCATTAACCTATCTATTACCTTCAAAAATTTCTTCCTGGACCCTTTATTGTTCATTTTTTATGCTTACATGGTAGGTAAAAACATTTCATTTAAGATATACCTGCTTAGCAAATTTTTAAATATGCAATAAAGTATTGTTAATCAGAGACCCTATGTTATACAGATTTGAAGGCCAAATAAATATTCCATCATCTTCTTATGTTCATTCATTTAGTATGTTTTTCTTCACCTTTTGCCAAATGGCTGCTAGTTTCATTTGCTTGCCCTCTAGGGTAACATAGACCTTCATACCTGAGAGGTCTGAGCCTCTAGTTACTGTGTCCTTAACAGATCATGGCCATGGCTGCTGTCAATATCCAAAGTTGTTACCATGGAAGCAGTAAGAAGTACCATGGTGAATCCTATTAATTTCTGATGAGGGAGTGGAAGGCAAGCTGAGGACAGAGCACAGGGTGACACCGTGGACTTCCCCCACCCCCACCCCAGGTACAATATTATTCTAAGTAAAATAAGCCAAACATGGTAAGACAAATGCTGCATGATCTCATTTATATGTGGAATCTAATCAAACACATAGAAGCAGAGAGTAGAATGGTGGTTGTCAGGGGCTGAGAGGAAGGGGAAATAGGAAGGTATTGATCAAATTTCAGTTATGCATAATGAATGAGTTCTGGAGATCTGTATAACATATGGCCTATGGTTAACAATGTTTTATTGCCTATTTAAAATTTTGCTAATAGGGTGAATAAATTAAGTGCTTTTACCTATCATGCTAGGCCAAAAAATCAACAACAAAGATTGCAGGAAGAAATAGTTGGAGGTGATAAATAGGTTAATGGGAATGATAATGATAATGGCTTCAAGTGTGTATACTTAACTCCAAATATTCAAGTTGTATGCACTAATTATGTATATATCAATCATACTTCATTGAAGTATTTTAAAATCATGTACCTTCAACATACAATTAACTTAGGGGATTTGTCTCAATAAACATTTTAAAGTACTAGAATCTAGTACATTAATTTCCACATTAGGGTTTGTCCCCCACCTGGTACCATCTAGGGCTGGCAACTATCAGCCTGAATTTATAGACTCAGTTTTAGATTTCTGGTATTCATTTTTCTATTGGTCAGTTCACACAACCAGCATAGTCTATCTCAAGGTAATATAATTGCATTTAATTAGTTTAAGTATAATAAATTATCTAATGGTAACTAAAATGTTGGGAGGTTCACATTCTTTTCAGTAGTTTGACCACAATTCCTTGATTTATTCCAACATTACTGGACCTCAACCACTTCCATACACCCTTCAGTTCAACCCTCAGGGCAGAACATTATTTCCATGTTCCTGCAGCATCTTGCTGCTATGTCTATAAGTATTTTCAAGGGGGCCCTAGACATTACCTGGCTCAATCTCCATATTTTATGGAGAAGGTGACTTGTTTGTTTTTGGAAGTTGATCAGTTAGTTGAAGACAACACAAAGCTTGTCCAGTGCAAATGATTCAGAGTCTACTGTGGTCCCTTTGCATTCCATTCCCACTGCCACATCCCTAAGCCATTCTTCCTTCCAATTCCTGTAACAGGGTCTGTAGCCACTTTCCTACTCTGATCTTGGTTTTTATTTGTTAAT
Source organism: Martes martes (assembly GCF_963455335.1). Classification (NCBI taxonomy): domain Eukaryota; kingdom Metazoa; phylum Chordata; class Mammalia; order Carnivora; family Mustelidae; genus Martes; species Martes martes. The sequence continues at coordinate 38,935,082 of NC_137902.1, read as the reverse complement.
ACAATGTGTACAGCTAATCGTCTGTGATTTTTTAGGTCATGTTGATACTTCTTCAATGTCAGTTGGATGAAATCTGAATTTTATAATAGGACCATGAAGACAAGTAGGATCTAATTATGTTTCATAAAATGTATTTGAGACTACCTAACCTCAGGTTTTGGCTAAAAGCAAACAAAGTAAAAAATTGTGTTAAACATTTTTGCAAATTTCTTCAGTGTTTATTTATATTCCAGTTAATTAACATACAATGTAATTTTATTTTCAGGTGTACAATTTAGTGACTCAGCACTTACAGACAACACCCTGTGCTCTTCACAATAAATGACTCTTAATCTCCATCACCTATTTCACACACCCTCAACCTCCCCTGTGGTAACCTTCAGTTTGGTCCTTTTGTTTGGAGCATTTTAGTTCATTTACATTCTGAAAGATACAAATAGTGCCCTTGTGTTTCCTGTAAAGTGGCTGTTCCTATAGAGTGTCTCTGTTCCCTTCTGGTGTTTATTACATTTGTTCTCTCTCTCTGCTCAAAGGGTCCCCTTTAATATTTCTTGAAGGGCTGGTTTAGTGTTCATGAATTCCTTTAGGTTTTGTCTTGGAAACTTTTGATCTCTCCTTCTATTCTTAATGACAGCCTTGCTGGATACAGTGTTCTTGGCTACATATTTTTCCCTTTTAGCGTGTTGAATATGTTGTACCAGTTTTTCTGGCCTGCCAGGTCTCTGTGGACAACCTTGTTGCCAGCCTTATGTGTCTCCCCTTAGTAGGTTAAGGATCTCTTGTCCTGAGCTGCTTTCAGGAATTTTTTCTTTCTCTTTGTCATTTGCATGGTTGATTATAATATGTCAAGGTGCTGATCTTTTTCTTGTTGATTTTGAGGGGAATTCTCTGTGTCTCTTGGACATGAATTCCTGTTCCCATCCCTAGATTAGGGAAGTTCTCAGTTCTAATTTATTCAAATAAACCTTCTGCCCCCCTTTCCCACTCTTCTTCTTCTGGGACTCCTATAATACAGATATCGTATTGCTCTATGGAATTGCTGAGTTCCCAAAGTCTATATTCATGAACTAATAGTATTCTTTCCCTCTTCTTTTAAGTTTCATTGTTTTCCATACTTTTCTCTTCTGTATCACTGATTTGCTCTTCTGCTTCATTTGTCCTCATTTTTATAGCCTCCACTTGGGACTGCATCTTAGTTTTAGCATTTTTAATTTTGGCCTGACTACATTTTAGTTCTTTTATCACTACAGTAAGGGATTATCTCATGTCTTCTTTGCTTTTTCCAAGCCCAGCTAGTATCTTTATAGTCACTGTTTTAAATTCTAGCTCAGACATATTACTTATCTCTGTATTGATTAAATCCCCTGCTATGAGCATTACCTCCTATTCTTTCTTTTGGAGTGAATTTCTCTGTCTCATTTTGTCCAGGAAAGACAAGAAGAAAGAAAAAGGAAGCGAGCCTGGTCCTATTTCCACCAGACCCTGATGTTTTGGAGCCCTATTAATCAGTAGACTTGGTACATGTGTGGGGTCTGTGTTGGTTTTCTGAGAGTGAGGCCTGCTGGGCTAGCTCAGAAGCTGATTTTACCTCGTAATGATGTCCCTGCCTGCCTCAAGGGGGTGGGGTTTAGTGTAGGGGACTTTAACCTCCACTGGAAGCATCGTGTTTTTCCTGAATTCCGACTGTGCTGATGGCAAGAGGGCCAGTTGGAAAGGTTAGGAGGAGTATGGTGTCACCTTGCCATCTGGTCGTTGGGGAGGGGGACTTCTGGCCACCACTGTTCAGGCAGCCCTCTCAGAAAAATAAAAAATCTCCTGTGTCCTGGGCTTTTGTTAGTTCCCTACCCTTAACCTGGTCCATTGCTTAAGGTCCATTGGTTAATGTCCATTGGTTAAGGTCCAACCTGGTCCATTGGTGAGCCCAGCCCACAGATCTCCCTTGGCCAGTGTCTGGGATTCAAAAATCAAATTTTAGAGGTTTTGGTAAAGTGTGGACCCACTCCCCTCCCCTGGAGGAGAGTCTCACAGTATTCCCAAAACTATCCTGTCTAAGAAAAGCAGTCATACAGTGCACACAGAGAGACTAGAGTTTATTGTGATGCTAGCAAAAAGCTGCAACCAGGTTATCTGCTGTCTGCATGTCACTCAGTCCCTACTCCATTCTGTTCTTACTCCATTCTGTCCCTATTTTATTCTGTCTCTTCCAGAAGTTGCATGGAAACTTGAACTTGTTGGGGTAGACAGTGAGAAGTGGTGGCCAAGTTATGTGCAGTTGGCCTGTGTCTCCGCTTTCTGCTCAGTTCTGTTCCAGAAAAGCAGACACTCAGCATGCATCCCGTGGTTTCTGCCTATTGTGGCTCACAGTGAAAATCTGCTACAATGTTACCGGCCCTCTGTGCACACTTCTTTCCCTCCTGTTGAGCACTGCTCAGTTGCTCCCAGATGGCCTTTTGTCTTTCAGGTTGTAAAGTGTACTCTTCCAAATGTGCTCTGGGAAGGGTATTAATTTCTTTCAGCATAACATGGGGGATCTCCTCACCAAGCTTTCTTGTCTGATCCCTACCTACTGCACAGTCTCTTATTCTTTCCCTCTTCTAGAGTTGGCTCCATGAAAAGTGTTCCCTCACCTTTGCATCCTGCAGCTCTCCTCTCCACTAATTCAGGACTCTGAACCTCCCATCTGCCATGTTCTATCCCTTCAACTGTGCAGACTGTTTTCTTAATCCTCAGTTTGAATCCACAGTTGTTTAAAATAGTTGGATGTTGATCTAGCTGTGTTAGAGGGACTCAGCAAACTCAGGGTACCCCTGCTACACTGCCACTTTAATTCCTCTACCCTCTTGTTAATCTTTTTTGAAGATGTTTATTCTGAAGAAAAAATATACATACTCTGTTAGATTATAAAGGTTACAACATTTAAGGATTGAGATCATGGAAATGTTGGTTTTAAAGTAGGTTATCAATCAGAAGATAACCTTATACATGACAACATGAGTCAACCAGGAAAAATCTTACTTGTTTATTTTCATTAGTAATGTGAAGAAGATAAGCAAATAACTTAGATTCCCCCAACTTGAATCTTTGGAAGAAATAAAAGAAATATGAAATAAGTGTTTCCATCCACTGATGTACACAAGCATTCTGTGGTAAGAGATTTAGGATAGGAACCAATAAGAAGTGTGCATTATGCATCTGAGGGGCTGGAGCTAGATTAAATAATTTAGGAACTAGGAACATTGGTCAGCCATGGGATGCTGTGATTATTCCTCTCCTTAGTGTTTGGTTCTCTAAGACTGAGAACAATTCTGTTTCTCTCCAGAATGTGATTGATGCACACATATGTAGCAAGGCTAAGGGCCAAGAATAGCATTTAAGAACACACCTAATGCAAATCAAATATATTTCAAGGTGAAGGGTACTATGACCATTATTTCCTTGGTCTAGGCATGGAGGGAATGTAGACTCAAGCATTGGTACTATTTCCATCATTTCCTACATTCCTAATATATAATCTTCTATCATTTGAATATCTAAATGCTTTAACCCACTGAGCCACCCAGGCACCCCCTGAATATCTAAATGCCTTTTGGTAAATATTTATTAATTCTGTTCAACTATGTTCATGGTAGAGAGAAGTGAAATAATAAATGTATAAATTTACTGAATTTTGGAAATTTCAAGCATATAGCTTATAAAGAGGGAAGAATAAAAATTCAGTGAAGGATTTTGCAATTAATCAGCTGTCATTAATATGTGGAATATTTATGGAAAGGATAGCTATGGACATCAAGATAAAATGTAGTCTTGAAGAAACAGATTTCCATTTTGCTAGAAATGTGTGGAGTTCAGTGAGGTCTGTCAGAGACCCTGCACTACAATTCTGTGGACTGCTACACTGGACAGAATGAGGACACAGGGTTCTCTGAAACCTTCCACTCTAAAGCCATTTGATTTTTTTATCTTGATATTTTCATTCTGCAAATTGTCTCCCTCAGAGCCCGGTGGACCTGCTTATTCCGCAGAGTGTAGACGACAGGGTTGAGCAGTGGGGTTACCACTGTGTTCACAAGGGCAGCCTCCCTGTTGGAGTCCAGCCTGTTCGTTTGCTTTGGTTTCACATATATGAACACACAGCTGCCATACATCAGAGAGAGAACTATGAGGTGAGAGGAGCAAGTGGAGAAAGCTTTCTTTTTCTCCTTGGCTGATGGGAGTTGGAGGATTGTGACTACTATGTTGCTGTATGCAATGGTGGTTATGATAAGTGATGTCAACAGGATAAAAGAAGTGAGGACAAAGACTAACATTTCAACAGACCTGGAGTCAGAACAGGAGAGATGAATCAGGGAGCCAATGTCACAGAAGAAGTGGGGGATGATAAGGGGACCACAGAAGGATAACTGGGAGACTTTTACTAGCAGAACAGTGATGAGAGGGAAGGCCAAAGAGAAGCACGCAGTGACCAGGAGGAAGCAAGTCTTTGGGTTCATGATGGTCGGGTAATGCAGAGGCTTGCAAATGGCCACATACCGATCCAGAGACATCACTGCTATGAGGAAGAAACCTGTTGCTCCAAGAAATAAAAAGACAAAAGCTTGTATGAAACAGGCAGGAAAGGAAATGGCTTGCCTGCCTGAAAGAAAGATGGCCAGCAACTTAGGAATAACAACATTTATGAAACAACACTCCAAAAAGGAGAAAGTGCTGAGGAAAAAGTACATAGGTGTGTGGAGCTGGGAGTCAGCACAGGTGATGGTGACTATGACTGCATTGCCTGCAATGGATGCCAGGTACGCCAGGAGGTGTACAAAGAAGAGGACCTTTCCCAGGTGCTGGATGGCAGGAAATCCCTCCAAGGTGAATTCTTGGACAGCTGTCCCATTCCCCATTTCCATGGGCATCTCTTTCCAAGCAGCATCACGGCTGTACTTAACCTACAGTGAAGACATCAGGAACACAAAGGTTTTAGAGGAGCATGATTAAGTTACTTGACTATCCAGGAAGATGGGTAGGCTGGTAGTAAAGTGGATTAGCTGTTGGTTCTTCAATCAGATGGACCCAAGTTCAATAGTAGTTTAATACTGAGTCCTAATCCCTGAGAAATGGGTCATCTTGGAAAGGAAGTTAACATTCGTGGACTTCACTTTCATCCTTTGTAGAATGAAGATGATAGGAACTATCTGTTCATGTTCTTGAGAGAGTTAATTAAGGTATATCATGTAACTCACTTGATATACGATGCCAGTGTTTCCTATGTGTTCCTCAAGGTCTAATTGTAGTATTATGATCACTAATATAATGCTTAGAAGAGCAACATCTGTAGGCAGAATTATTGACATTTGTGCTTATACAATATTTCATTGTTTTTAGTAATATTATCAATTTTCATGTAAATATAACAATAAAGTTAGTAATGCTCCCTTTGGATATTCCTTTTAATAGAGCAACACATTCTATGGTTCAAACTATGATCACCATCATGTGTTGAGGACTTTTGCTTGTTCTATGCTGGTCAACGAAATTCAGTATTTCTATTCCTCTGCACAATAACCATGAGTCCCTTCTACAGAAGCAGAACTAAGCCTTAGAGAGCTCCAGAAATTTTAGGTGACATAACTGGGCCTTAAGTCAGAATGCGCAAATCTAGAGCACCTGCTGTTTACAAACGTGGTGTCAAAATATTTTAAAATGGGAACAGATCTATTGTTGATGATTTTTAAACTGGAAGTGAAAGATGAGTTTTATTTATCTTAATTATTTCTACCCTTATTTAGTATCACTGATGAGTTACAGACCTGTGGAATGACAGTGTACTTAGAGAGCATCTATTTTGGCACAAGCATTTTATAGAAGGGACTGGAGTCCAGAGGCATTGACTGCTGCTCAACAACATGAAGTATGTTGTAAAATCAGGATTTACCAGCCTCCTCCAGGGTTCACGCTGGGCTGTGATGAAAGTGGATTTGGCAGTAGGTCATAGGATTAACCCACCAAGGAGGATGTGCTGGGCACCTGGCACTCAGGCACTCACTCTCACATCAGAGCTCAGGGAACATTCTTCTCTCTCCTGTCCTCTCAGTCAGTGACTTCTCTCACGATAGTGTTTGGCTGTAGCATCTCAATACTTGACTGAAGGTCAGCTGTGTGGGATATGTCTCTCTCACTAACCCACCCTGGCCCAGATCCTCTGAAGGGCAGCTCATGAAACCAAACTCCTCACCCCTGAGTGGCACAGCCTGAAGGAGCCTCTTGACCCCAGTAAGTCCACCAAGTCATCAGGGTCTCTGAGGCCAGACACACACAGGAGTCACCTCATGGGGGGCAAGACCTTCTCTTCTTGGAGCTATTGTCTTCCAAGAAATCAAGAGCTTGCTGTGGGCTGAGGGAAAAGGAGAGGAGAATGAAATGCATGTGTCATAGCCTTCCCTCCCCCTCCCTCCACAGTGGGGTGAATATGCATCCCATGTTGCCAGTGCTCTGGCTGAGGAAGTCTGTTTCTATAGCTCAGAATGTTTCGTAGAACAAGGCTGCATTACAGCCTTGACCACTGAAACCCCAGAAAGGAGCAGACAGATTAAAAGAAGCACATTTCACTGCCCCCCTTTCTGGGTAGTGCTGGACTCCCAGACTACTTAGCATTCTGATAAAGGTTTGGCTCTGCCTCTCCCAGTGGGTAAAAGCCCGCCTACCATGCAACATTGCTGTCACCTTCTCTACCAGTTAACAGGAGCTGGCAGTACCTTCTAAGTTTCTCCCTGGGTGCTGCTGAGACAAGGGTCCTGCTACAGTGCTCCATGTCATGGGCCTACCTGTTCCAAGACACCTTCTCCTGCACCATGTTCCTCCATCATGACCTCATCTTTCCATGTGGAGAATCATCCTTTTTCCGCTGCATCAACAATGAGAAGATGCTGACACACAAGTTTGAGGCTCTGTGGTATTTTTCCTAGAAGACTGTTTGGTCACCAAACAGGATGGATGCAGCCAGGGAGGAGAGAGTGCAGACCCCCAAACTTTGTTAGATGCTGAAGAGACAGGGGCAGAAAGTAAATGCATGGCTTGTGTCCTGGGGGCAGTTAATTGGTCACTGTTGAGAATAAGATTTACTGGCGCAACCCTTATATTTATCTTCCCTCATCTGTGATGACACTCCTAGCTGTCTGCACTGTTCTCTGCCACGATTTTTCAGGGGAATTATATAATAATTTCCCAAGGGTTTCTGAAATTCCAAATTGAAAGTTGCTACTGATTTGACATAACAGTCCAGACTACAATTTTCTACATGTGATGTTTGCACTGAGGCCAGAGTATAATTGTTAAAAGAACAGATTTTGGGGCACCTGGGTGGCTCAGTGGGTTAAGCCTCTGCCTTCAGCTCAGGTCATGATCTCAGGGTCCTGGGATCGAGCCCCGCATGGGGCTCTCTGCTCAGCAGGGAGCCTACTTCCCCCTTTCTCTCTCTGCCTGCCTCTCTGCCTACTTGTGATTTCTCTCTCTGTCATAAATAAATAAAATCTTTTAAAAAAGAAACAGAACAGATTTTTCAGTGAGAAAGAGCTGGATTATACTCTGACTTTCAGGAGGTCTTGGGAAGATACTGGGAAGCCCACCTTTCTTGGTCAATCATTTTCATGCTTCTAACAACATTATGATTCTTTCCAATGCGTAGTTTCATCTGAAGAATATTTTCATTGTGCTCCCCAATCTCCTTGAAAAGTGAAAGCAATTTTTTCCTCTTCAGGGAAGAAAGGAGAATGCTAGGTGGTTTCTGTAACATCACTAACAAGGCATTCACCTCTTTTAAAAACTACGAGAGACGTGGATCCCCAGATTCTTTCTAGATGCAAAAGAGAGGCGTTGTGAGTCTAAGGGGGGAGAAGCTGTACCCATATCAATCAGTGGCTTCTGTTTAAAAGAAGTAAAAGTTGCTTCTTTTACTGGGTATCTCAGCTGGGCTACTGGGCGGGAGTGACCCATATTTCAGTGACCTCTGGATTCCCATGGAAAGCCAAAGAAGGGGACTAAATTCCCAAACTGTATTTTCAGGCAACCCTAGGGAATATGGTAGCTGTTTGGAAATTTGTTCTGCCTTAATCTGCCCTTATCATTATTGATCTTACAAGGTCATGGCAAATATTATAGAAGCGTTCAGGAGTATTCATGTGTGTCCCACCTTCCCACAAATACACAAAATCATTTTTATAATATCTGTCCATCTATATACTATACTTTTGATCCAGGAAAAACTTGGATCCCATGGTTATTTTCTTAGTTGGAAGGAAGGGAAAATGAAGAATGAAGAGGGAAGAGTTAAAGAAGCTTGAGCCGTGTGAGACTATACATTTTAATGCTCTGATAAAGTCTCATATACATGGAGTTTTAGTTTTATTCAGTGCCAGCTTCATGGTGTAGAAATAACTGTCACACCTGAGCGAGTCCCGATGCCAACATGATGGTGGGAATTTGGGAGGAGAGGGCCTGGCATGTAGTGTGATGGGAAGGTTTACAAAGGAGACAAAGAATAGGGTCGAAGTAGACATTACATTTAATGTAAGGGGTAGTGAGCTGGTATCAAGAAGTATTTCTAATTGTCCTTGATCTATAGTTTCTCTTTTCTGGGTAGTGCCCTTATGGCTCTCCAATGCCACCCCTCCTTCTTACGTTATTTTGATGCAGTCCCAATAGTTTATTTTTACTTTGCTTGCCTTAGGAAAAAATCTAGAAAGAAGTTGCTATAGCCAGTGTCAAAGATGTTACTGCCGGGCTTTTGAGATTTCTAGGGTTTCCTGTCTCACATTTAGGTCTTTAACCATTTTCAGTCTATTTTTATCTATGGTATAAACACATGGTCCAGTTTCATTCTTTTGCATATAGTTGTCCAGTTTTGCCAATGTCATTTGTTGAAGAGACTGTCTTTTTCCCCTTTGGATATTTTTTCCTGGCTTGTTGAAGATGAGTTGACCACATAGCTATGTTTCATTTCTGAATTTTCTATTCTGTTACACTCACCTATGTGTCTGTTTCTGTGCCAATACTATACCCTTTTGATCACTACAGCTTTGCAATATAACTTGGAGTCCCAAATTGTGATGCCTCCAGATTTGCTTTCCTTTTCAAAGTTGCTTTGGCTGTTCAGGGCCTTTTGTGGTTCCATACACATTTAGGGATTTTTTTGTTGTTGTTGTTCCAGCTCTGTGAAAAATGCTGTTGATTTTGATCATAATTGCATTAAATTTTTAGATTGCCTTGGGTAGTATAGATATTTAAACAAGATTTGTTTTTCTAATCCATGAGCATGGCATGTTTTTCCATAGTTTCTGTCCTCTTCAATTTCTTTTGTTGGTGTTTTGTACTTTTCAGAGCACACGTCTTTTACTTCTTTGGTTAGGTTTATTCCAAGGTATCTTACTGTTTTTTGGTGCAATAGAAATGAGATTGATACCTTCATTTCTCTTTCTGCTGATTCATTATTGATATACGGAAATGCCAGATTTCTGTAGGTTGATTTTGTATCCTGTGACTTTCTAAATTGGTTTACCAATTGAAAACCTTCCTATGTAATGTCAAAGAACTATTTGAAATTGTCACTATAGAAAATTAAAATCTTTAATTTAACCTGAGATTTAACCTCCTGAAATTTCTAATTACGGCTCTCCTTTTATCGTGGCTTTGACTTTATTCTTTATTTGCTTTTTTTTTTTTTTTTTTTTTTTTTTTTTTTTTTTCTTTTTTCTTCTTTATTTGCTTTTAAAAAAAAATCTGACATTGGTTTTCTCCCTAAGATTCTTAGAAATTCTTTTCCTACTCTAGGTCCAGCTATTTCTGGGTCTAGCATCAATGTCATCACCATCACCATCATCATCATTATCCTTATAACAGCAAATAGGTAGAGCACACTACTAATCCATCTGAGACATTGTTTAAATTACATTTTTTGTATGAATTTTCAAGCCTCATTTTATTTCACAGATGATGATACCAAAGCACAGTTTTTACTTTTTTTGATGAGGGAGATTGTTTGCTTCTTTCATGGGAGCAAATTGTCAAGAATTTAACTAGGACATATTGCATGAAAAACAAATTTTATGATTCCTAAGTCCCTAAATGTTTACATTTGTTTTAACATTTTGCCAATAGTTCAATGGTTATAAGTCTACATTGAAAAATCATTCACCCAAAGCTTAAAAGCCACATCCTACTTTCTTCCAAATCAAAAGCTGTGAAAGAACTTGATGTATGGATTTCGGTGGTCTTTTGTAGAAGAGGTATTTTTAATTACTTTTTAATATGGAAAGATTTTTAGTATTTCTTTACTTTTGGTGTTTGTAAATTATATGTCATGCCTAGACACCAGCCTTTTTAATTTATTGAGCTGTTCATACAGGTAATTTGGAAACTATCTTCTTTGCGTATTTAATAATTTATTCCCCTCTTTTTCCTCTGTTCTCTTTTGCAAAATACCTAATAAAAAGAATTTTGACATTCTGGACCAAAATACATTCCTCACATGTTTTCTACATCTTTTTCTGTCTATATTTTGCTTTCTGAAACTTATCCCTTTACTTATCTGCCAACAATCCTGATGATTTCTTTCTTTCAGCTATTATAATTTTTTTTCAGCTATTATAATTTTAATTCATACAAAATTTTTTGATGGGTTACCTGTTCTTTATTAAAATGTAATGGTGTTTTAAGGATGCAGTATTATCTTGGAGGACCTGTGCTGGATTTAGTTTTTCATTTTCTTTTTTCCCGGGGTGGGGAAAGAAGAGTTAGCAATAGTGTTTCCACTCTCCTTTATCCTACTCTCTAGATCACATCAGCTGGCAGTATGGGAACTGCATTTTAGAGAATCGCTTTCCAGCAGGGTGCCACATCAAATCCCTTTAATGAAAACATAGTGTAATAGTTGAAACATAGAAGAAAGAGCCCTTATTATTCCCCTAGAAGTGGTTGATATGTGAGCTGCAAAGAAAATGGTATCAAAGAATTGAAGGTTGAACACTGTGTGCTTGTGGCAAAATATTTAAAAATTATAGACTCCAGTTACTCTGAAAGCCCCTCACATTACCCTTCAAAGCCATAGAGATCTTCCTAATACATATCTGACTATGCCTTACCAGTGTTTAAGTTTCCTATTGCCTTCAGGATAGGCTTATAATAGAACCCACATATCTTTCTATTTTGGTTCCTGAAAGTCTATCTATTTCTATTCAAAATTCTCTTCCTGCCTGTGGTATTTGACATCATTTATTATTTAAACTCTGCCTATGCTTTCAGCTCATAATGTTCTATTTCCTTTCCATCTCACCATCACTGTAAGCATATGGAAAAATGATTTTACAGCTACATGCTTTACAAACGCTGTTGACCCACTTGAAATGCCCTCCATTTTCATTGTCCAAATGGAAAATGTAATGTGTTTTCCAAAAATCAACATTCTATGAAGACTCCAAAATACATGAAGACACCAAAAAGCCCAAACTATCAAAAATGGGCAGAGAAACTGAATAGACATTTTTTGAAGGAGATCATACAAATGCCCACAGGTACATGAAGAGATGCTCACCTTCTCCATGGAAATGTAAACATCCCTAAGGGAAATACAAGTAAAACCACAATGAGATATCACCTCATGCTTCTTTGCATGCCTATTACCAAAGAAACCCACAAAGGATGAGAAATGTGGAGGAAAAGGAACCCTTGTCCATTACTGATGAAAATGTAAACTGGTGCAGCCCAGCCAGTAAACAATACAGTATTTCCTGAAGCATTTCAAAATAAAATTAACATTGATACAGTGATCCCACCTGTGGGTATATAACCAAAGGAATTGAAATATGGATCCCAAAGAGATATCGGTAATCCCATGTTCACTGCAGCATTTTTCACAGTAGCTAAAATGTGGACATAACCTAAAAGTCCATGTAAAGCATATGCTGTGATGAGTGCTGGGTGTTACATGTAACTAATGAATAACTGACCACTACATCAAAAACTAATGACGTACTATACAGTGGTTAACAGAACATTTTTAAAAAGTGCATGAAAAGAAGAATGGATAAAGAAAATGTGACATATATCCATTATGGAACATCATTCAGACTTTACAAAGAAGAAACTGCCACTTGCACCAACATGTATAGACCTGGAGGACATTATTCTAAGTAAAGCCAAACATGGTAGACAAATGCTGCATGATCTCATTTATATGTGGAATCTAATTAAATACGCAGAAGCAGAGAGTAGAATGGTGGTTGTCAGGGGCTGGAGGAAAGGAGAATAGGAATATTTGATACTTCATTGTTATTCAGATGAAGTCTGAACTTCATAATAGGACCATCAGGGCCAAATAGGATCTAATCATGGTGTAAAATGTATTTCATAAAATGTATTTGAGGGGCACCTGGGTGGCTCAGTGGGTTAAAGCCTCTGCCTTCAGCTCAGGTCAAGATCTCAGGGTCCTGGGATCGAGCCCTGCATCGGGCTCTCTGCTCAGCGGGGAACCTGCTTCCTCCTCTCTCTCTGCCTGCCTCTCTGCCTACTTGTGATCTCTGTCTGTCAAATAAATAAATAAAATCTTTAAAAAATGTATTTGAGATCATCTAACATCAGTGTTTGTGCTAAAAATGAAATAAAAACTGTCTTAATTCTTTTAGAGATATTTCTTCTGAAGAAAAAATATAGGCCTGCCCTACCTGGTATATGGGTGCAAAAATTACACCAAGTTTAAGGATTGAGATCCTGAAAATTTTGGTTTTATTTTTTAATTATTTTTAACTTTTTTTTATAATCATATAATGTATTATTAGCCCCAGGGGTACAGGTCTGTGAATCACCAGGTTTACACACTTCACAGCACTCACCATTGCACATACCCTCCCCAATGTCCATAACCCTACCACCCTCTCCCTATCCCGTCCCCCCGGCCAACCTCAGTTTTTTTTGTGACATTAAGAGTCTCTTATGGTTTGTCTCGCTCCCAATCCCATCTTGTTTCATTTATTCTTTTCCTACCCCCCAACCCCCCCACGTTGCATCTTAACTTCCTCATATCAGGGAGCTCATATGATAGTTGTCTTTCTCCAATTGACTTATTTCGCTAAGCATAATACCCTCTAGTTCCATCCACGTCATTTCAAATGGCAAGATTTCATTTCTTTTGATGGATGCATAGTATTCCATTGTATATGCATACCACCTTTTCTTTATCCATTTATCTGTTGATGGACATCTAGGTTCTTTCCATAGTTTGGTTATTGTGGACATTGCTGCTATAAACATTTGGGTGCACGTGCCCCTTCGGATCAATGTTTGTATCTTTAGGGTAAATACCCAGTAGTGCAATTGCTGGGTTGTAGGGTAGCACTATTTTCAACTTTTTGAGAAAACTCCATGCTGTTTTCCAGAGTGGTTGCACCAGCTTACATTCCCACCAGCAGTGTAGGAGGGTTCCCCTTTCTCTGCATCTTCACCAGCATCTGATATTTCCTGACTTGTTAATTTTAGCCATTCTGACTGGTGTGAGGTGGTATCTCATTGTGATTTTGATTTGTATTTCCCTGATGCTGAGTGATGTGGAGCACTTTTTCATGTGTCTGTTGGCCACCTGGATGTCTTCTTTGCAGAAATGTCTGTTCATGTCCTCTGCCCATTTCTTGATTGGAAACTTTGTTCTTTGGGTGTTGAGTTTGATAAGTTCTTTATAGATTTTGGATACTAGCCCTTTATCTGATATGTCGTTTGCAAATATCTTCTCCCATTCTGTCAGTTGTCTTTTGGTTTTGTTGACTGTTTCCTTTGCTGTGCAAAAGCTTTTGATCTTGATGAAGTCCCAATAGTTAATTTTTGCCCTTGCTTCCCTTGCCTTTGGCGATGTTCCTAGGAAGAAGTTGCTGCGGTTGAGGTCAAAGAGGTTGCTGCCTGCGTTCTCCTCAAGGATTTTGATGGATTCCTTTCTCACATTGAGGTCCTTCATCCATTTTGAGTCTATTTTCATTTGTGGTGTAAGAAAATAGTCCAATTTCATTTTTCTGCACGTGGCTGTCCAATTTTCCCAGCACCATTTGTTGAAGAGGCTGTCTTTTTTCCATTGGACATTCTTTCCTGCTTTGTCGAAGATTAGGTGACCATAGGGTTGGGGGTCTATTTCTGGGCTCTCTATTCTGTTCCATTGATCTATGTGTCTGTTTTTGTGCCAGTACCAGACTGTCTTGATTATGACAGCTTTGTAATAGAGCTTGAAGTCTGGAATTGTGATGTCACCAACTTTGGTTTTCTTTTTCAATATTCCTTTCACTATTCGAGGTCTTTTCTGGTTCCATATAAATTTTAGGATTATTTGTTCCATTTATTTGAAAAAAATGGATGGGATTTTGATAGGGATTGCATTAAATGTGTAGATTGCTTTAGGTAGCATAGACATTTTCACAATATTTGTTCTTCCAATCCATGAGCATGGAACATTTTTCCATTTCTTTGTGTCTTCCTCAATTTCTTTCATGAGTACTTTATAGTTTTATGAGTGTAGATTCTTTGCCTCTTTGGTTAGGTTTATTCCTAGGTATCTTATGGCTTTGGGTGCAATTATAAATGGGACTGACTCCTTAATTTCTCTTTCTTCTGTCTTGTTGTTGGTGTAAAGAAATGCAACTGATTTCTGTGCATTGATTTTATATCCTGACACTTTACTGAATTCCTGTAGAAGTTCCAGCAGTTTTGGAGTGGAGCCTTTTGGGCTTTCCATATATAGTATCATATCATCTGCAAAGAGTGATAGTTTGACTTCTTCTTTGCCGATTTAGATGCCTTTAATTTCTTTTTGTCGTCTGATTGCTGAGGCTAGGACTTCTAGTACTATGTTGAATAGCAGTGGTGATAATGGACATCCCTGCCGTGTTCCTGACCTTAGTGGAAAAGCTCTCAGTTTTTCTACATTGAGAATGATATTTGCAGTGAGTTTTTCATAGATGGCTTTGATAATATCCCTACATAATATCACTCACTACATGATATTTGCAGTGAGTTTTTCATAGATGGCTTTGATAATCTATCCCTACACTTTGAAGAGTTTTGATCAGGAAGGGATGCTGCACTTTGTCTAATGCTTTTTCAGCATCTATGGAGAGTATCATATGGTTCTTGGTCTTTCTTTTATTAATGTATTGTATCACATTGATTGATTTGTGGATGTTGAACCAACTTTGCAGCCCTGGAATAAATCCCCCTTGGTCGTGGTGCATAATCCTTTTAATGTAATGTTGGATCCTATTGGCTAGTATTTTGGTGAGAATTTTCACATCTGTGTTCATCAAGGATATTGGTCTGTAATTCTCTTTTTTGGTGGGATCCTTGTCTGGTTTTGGGATCAAGGTGATGCTGGCCTCATAAAATGAGTTTGGAAATTTTCCTTCCATTTCTATTTTTTGGAACAGTTTCAGGAGAATAGGAATTAATTCTTCTTTAAATGTTTGGTAGAATTCCCCTGGGAAGCCGTCTGGCCCTGGGCTCTTGCTTACTGGGAAATTTTTGATGACTGTTTCAATCTCTTTACTGGTTTTGGGTCTGTTCAGGTTTTCTATATCTTCCTGGTTCAGTTGTGGTAGTTTATATGTCTTGGAATGCATCCATTTCTTCCAGATTGTCAAATTTGTTGGTGTAGAGTTGCTCATAATTTGTTTATATAATTGTTTTTATTTCTTTTGTGTTGGTTATGATCTCTCCTCTTTCATTCATGATTTTACTTATTAGGGTCCTTTCTCTCTCTCTCTCTCTCTCTCTCTCTCTCTCTCTCTCTTTTTGATAAGTCTGGGCAGGGGTTTTTCAATCTTATTAATTCTTCCAAAGAACCAGCTCCTAGTTTCGTTGATTTGTTCTATTTTTTTGGTTTCTATTTCATTGATTTCTGCTCTGATCTTTGTGATTTCTCTTCTCCTGCTGGGTTTAGGCTTTCTTTGTTGTACTTTCTCCAGCTCCTTTAGGTGTAGGATTAGGTTGTGTATTTGAGACCTTTCTTGTTTCTTGAGAAAGGCTTGTATTGCTATATATTTTCCTCTCAGGACTGCCTGTGCTGTGATGAACAGATTTTGAACTGTTGTGTTTTCATTATCATTTGTTTCCATGAATTTTTTCAATTCTTCTTTAATTTCCTGGTTGACCCATTCATTCTTTAGAAGGATGATGATTAGTTTCCATGTATTTGGGTTCTTTCCAAATTTCCTCTTGTGATTGAATTCTACCTTCAGAGCATTGTGGTCTGAAAATATGTAGGGAATGATCCCAATTTTTGGTACCAGTTGAGACCTGATTTGTGACCCAGAATGTGATCTGTTCTGGAGAATGTTCCATGTGCACTAGAGAAGAATGTGTATTCTTTTGCTTTTAGGTGGGTTGTTCTGAGTAGAACTCATCTGATCCAGTGTGTCACTTAAGGCCTTTATTTCCTTGTTGACCTTTTGCTTGGATGATCTGTCCATTTCAGTGAGGGTAGTGTTAAAGTCCCCTCCTATTATTGTATTATTGTCAATGTGTTTCTTTGATTTTGTTATTAATTTGTTTAAATAGTTGGCTGCTCCCATTTAGGGGCATATATATTTAAAATTATAAGATCTTCTTGTTGGACAGACCCTTTGAATATGATATAGTGTCCTTCCTCATCTCTTCTTATAGGCTTTGGCTTAAAATCTAATTGATCTGATATAAGGATTGCCACCCCAGCTTTCTTTTGATGTCCATTAGCATGGTAAATTGTTTTCCACCCCCTCACTTTAAATCTGGAGGTGTCTTTGGGTCTAAAAGGAGTTTCTTGTAGAGAGCATATTGATGGGTTTTGTTTTTTTATCCATTCTGATACCCTGTGTCTTTTGATTGTAGCATTGAGCCCATTAACATTCAGGGTAACTATTGAGAGATATGAATTTAGTGCCATTGTACTGCCTGTAAGGTGACTGTTACTGTATATTGTCTCTGTTTCTTTCTGATCTACTACTTTCAGGGTCTCTCATTGCTTAGAGAACCCCTTTCAATAGTTTCTGTAGAGTTGGTTTGGTGTTTGCAAATTCTTTCAGTTTTTGTTTGTCCTGGAAGCTTTTTAATCTCTCCTATTTTTTTTTTTAGATTATTTATTTATTTATTTATTTGACAGATAGAGATCACAAGTAGGCAGAGAGGCAGGCAGAGAGAGAGAGGAGGAAGCAGGCTCCCTGCTGAGCAGAGGCCCGATGCGGGGCTCGATCCCAGGACCCTGGGAACATGACCTGAGCTGAAGGCAGAGGCTTTAACCCACTGAGCCACTCAGGTGCCCCATTCTCCTATTTTCAATGATAGCCTAGCTGGATTTAGTATTCTTGGCTGCATGTTTTTCGCATTTAGTGCTCTGAATATATCATGCCAGTTTTTTCTGACCTGCCAGGTGTCTGTGGATAAGTCTGCTGCCCATCTAATATTTTTACTTTTGTATGGTACAGCCTTCTTGTCCCAGGCTGCTTTCAGGATTTTCTCTTTGTCGCTAAGACTTGTAAATTTTACTATTAGATGACGGGGTTTGGACCTATTTTTATTGATTTTGAGGGGGGTCTCTGCACCTCCTGGATTTTTATGCTTCTTCCCTTTGCCATATTAGGGAAATTCTCTACAATAATTTGCTCCAATGTACCTTCTGCTCCCCTCTCTCTTTCTTCTTCTTCTGGAATCTCAATTATTCTAATGTTGTTTCATCGTATGGTATCACTTACCTCTCAAATTCTCCCCTCGTGGTCCAACAGTTGTTTGTCTCTCTTTTGCTCAGCTTCTTTATTCTCTGTCATTTGGTCTCCTATATCACTAATTCTTTCTTCTGCCTCATTTTTCCTAGCAGTAAGAGCCTCCATTTTTTATTGCACCTCATTAATAGCTTTTTTGATTTCAACTTGGTTAGATTTTAGTTCTTTTATTTCTCCAGAAAGGGCTTTTATTTCTCCAGATAGCGTTTCTCTAATATCTTCCATGCCTTTTTTGAGCCCGGCTAGAACCTTGAGAATTATCATCCTGAACTCTAGATCTGACATCTCACATATTACCAATGTCCATGTTGATTAGGTCCCTAGCCTTTGGTACTGCCTCTTGTTCTTTTTTTTTTTTTTTGTGGTGAGTTTTTCCACCCTGTCATTTTGTCCAGAGAAGAATATATGAAGGAGCAAATAAAATACTAAAAGGGTGACAAAGACCCCGGTAAAATGTGCTTTAACCAAATCAGAAAAGACCACAAATCATGGGGGTGGGGTGGAGAAGGGAGGTAAAAAGAATTTCAGAAAAAGAAAAATCAGAAAAAGAAAACAAAGAAAAAAATATAAAAAAGAATATATATATATTAGACTGGTGACTAGAACAGGGTCACCCACTTAATTTTGGGAGTATTTTGGTCTCTTAGAAGAAACTACCTCCCCAAAATTTAAAGAATGAAAAACATAAGGTTAAACACAATGAAGAGATGGAATTTGATTATAAAGATGAAAAAAAATTTTTTTTTGTATTTCTAAAAAGGAGTTGATAAAGTAAGTTGGTTCAGAGAATAAAGAAAAAGAAAGTGGAGAGAATTTGTTCAGGCTGGAGACTAGAACAAACCTAGTGCTAGATTTAGGGTGTATTTTGATCTATTAGAAGAAATCGTACCCCAAATTTTTTTTGAAGAAAAAACCCTATGTGTATACAAAAAAATATAGTTAGATACAGTGAAAGACAAAATATGACTATAATAATGAAGGTTCAGAAAAGATTATTTTTTTAATGAAAGATATTGTTAAGATAAACTAGTTAAAAAACATTAAAAGAGGAAAGGGTAAAAGTTAAGAAAAATTTAGCAGAAAACAAAATTAAAAAAATTAATTAACTTTGCAAGACTTAAGAATCATGGGGAGAAAGCCATGAATTACATGCTTTGCTTTCTACTCCTCTGGAATTCTGCTGTTCTCCTTGGTAAGTGAACTTCGTCTCGGCTGGATTTCTTGTTAATCTTCTGGGGGAGGGGCCAGTTGTAGTGATTCTCAAGTGTCTTTGCCTAATGCAGAATTGCACAGCCCTTACCAGGGGCCGGGCTAAGTAATCTGCTCGGGTTCGCTTTTGGGAGCTTTTGTTCCCTGAACACTTTCTGTAGAGTTCCAGAGGACAGGAATGAAAATGGCAGCCTGCCAATCTCTGGCCTGGAGGAGCTGAGAGCTCGGGGCCCCACTCCTCAGTGCGCCCTCAGAGAAAAGCGCTCAATCACTCCCATCTCCCTGGCCTCTGGCCACGCCCAGAGAAAAGCGCCCAATCACTCCTGTCTCCCTGCCACAGGCTGCACTCCAAGCTCACCCAGCCTGTGACCAAGCATCTTTGTCTCTGGCACACAGCTCTGCCTGGAGTTTCTGAACCCCGCAGATCCCTGAGCTCTTCCAGGGGGTTCTCCGCGGATCTTGTGGGGACCCCACTCACAGAGCAGTGGCCTGTGCCATGGATTACAGTTCAAGGTAACCCCAAGTTGAGAGCTTGCTCCTCAGCTCTGTCTCTGTAGCCAGCTTCCCCACTCTAATACCTGTGAGCTCTGTGACACGCAGACACACCCAATCCTGGCCTCGGGACTTGAGACCAGGCTGTCCCTGCGTGGGCTTCACTCCGGTTTAACCTCTGGAGTGATGACCCTCGGTGGAGCAGACTTCTAAAGTCCTGATTTTGTGCTCCATTGCTCCGCTGCTTGCCAGGAGCCGGCCCCTCCTCCCGCGGTCTATCTAACCGTGGCTTTGGATTCACTTCTCCACCAGTCCTACCTTTCAGAAAGTGGTTGATTTTCTGTTTCTAGAATTGTTGCTCTTCTTCTCTTCGATCTCCTGTTGGACTTGTAGGTGTTTGGAATGGCTTGATAAGCTGTCTAGCTGATCTCCTGCTACCTGATGTCATCTCATCCTGCTACTTCTCTGCCATCTTGACTCCTCCCCCCTGAAAATTTTGGTTTTAAAGTAATTTATCAATCAGGGGAGTCTATGTGGCTTAGTCAAGTGTCTGACTTTGGCTCAGGTCATGGTCTCAGGGTCCCAAAATAAGGCCTTGCATAGGACTCTGCAATCAGTGTGGTGTTAGCTTGTCCTTCTGCCCATTACCCTACTCTCTTTCTCTCAAATAAATAAATAAAAGTTATAAAAATAAGTAGATTATCAGTCAGAAGATAACCTATGGTTAACAACACAATTCAACAGGAAAAATGTTTAATTTGTTGATTTTCATTAGTAAAATGAAGTACATAAGCAAATAACAGGTTTTCCCAACTTTAATTTTTGGAGGAAATTATAGAATTATGAAACAAGTGCTCCCTTTCACTGATATACACAGGCATTTTGTGGTAACAGCTTTAGGATAGGAACCAATCATAAGCATGCATTATGAATCTGAGGGGTTGGAACTAGAATAAATAATTTAGGAATTAGGAGCTGGTCAGTCTTGGCATGCTGTGGCAATTCCCTCTCCTCAGAGAATGGCCTAAGCCTGAGATTAATTCAGTTTCCCCATAGCATGGGATTGATGCATACATATGTAGCTAAGCTAAGGGACAAGAACAGCATTTAAGAACACACTTGAAGCAAAAAATATATATTGCAAGATGAAGAGTAGTTTGACCATTATTTCCTTGGGCAAGGCTAGGAGAGAATGTGGACCCAAATATGCTATTTCCATCATTTTGTTCCTGCACACAATGTAATATACCACCTTCTATCATTTTAATTATCTAAATACCTGCTGGTAAATCATTATTAATTCTGTTGATCCATGCTTATGGGAGAATGAAATGAAATAATAAGTGTATAAATTTACAAAATTTTTGAAATTTTAAGTGCATGGTTTATAAATAGGGAAGAATAAAAATTCAGTAAAGGATTTTGTAATTAATCAGTTGTCATCAGTATGTGGAATATTTAGGGAGAGGATAGCTCTGCATATCAAGGTAAAATGTAGCCTTGAAGAAACAGGCTAGGGATGTGCAGAGTTCAGTGAGGTCTGTCAGAGATCCTGCACTACAATCGGTGGACTGCTACACTGGCCAGAATGAGGAGACAGGGTTTCCTGAAGCCTTTCACTCCAAAGCTGTGTGATTATTTTTATCTTGATATTTTCATTCTGCACATCGTCTCCCTCAGAGCCCGGTGGACCTGCTTGTTCCGCAGAGTGTAGATGACAGGGTTGAGCAACGGGGTCACCACTGTGTTCACAAGGGCAGCCTCCCTGTTGGAGTCCAGCCTGTTCGTTTGCTTTGGTTTCACATATATGAACACACAGCTGCCATACATCAGAGAGAGAACTATGAGGTGAGAGGAGCAGGTGGAGAAAGCTTTCTGTTTCTCCCTGGCAGATGGGAGTCGGAGGATTGTGACTACTATGTTGCTGTATGCAATGGTGGTTATGATAAGGGATGTCAACAGGATAAAGGAAGTGAGGACAAAGGCCAACATTTCAGTGGAGCTGGTATCAGAACAGGAGAGATGAATCAGAGGGCCAAGGTCACAGAAAAAGTGGGGGATGACATGGGGGCCACAGAAGAATAACTGGGAAACCTTCACTACAAGACCAGTGATGAGTGGGAAGGGTACTGTGAAGCAGGCAGTGACCAGGAGGAAGCAAGTCTTTGGGTTCATGATGGTCGGGTAATGCAGAGGCTTGCAAATGGCCACATACCGATCCAGAGACATCACTGCTATGAGGAAGAAAACAGCTGATCCCAGAAATACAGTGACAAATGCCTGTATAAAACAAGCAGAAAGGGAAATAGTTTGCATGCTTAAGAGAAAGATGATCAGCAATTTAGGAATAACAGCACTTATGATACCACACTCCAAGAAGGAGAAAA
Source organism: Martes martes (assembly GCF_963455335.1). Classification (NCBI taxonomy): domain Eukaryota; kingdom Metazoa; phylum Chordata; class Mammalia; order Carnivora; family Mustelidae; genus Martes; species Martes martes. The sequence continues at coordinate 38,913,235 of NC_137902.1, read as the reverse complement.
TGCTGAGGAATAAGTACATAGGTGTGTGGAGCCGGGAGTCAGCACAGGTGATGGTGACTATGATCGCATTGCTTACAATGGATGCCAGATATGCCAGCAGGTGCACGAGGAAGAAGACCTTTCCCAGGTGCTGGAAGGCAGGAAACCCCTCCAAGGTGAATTCTTGGACAGTTGTCCCATTCCCCATTTCCATGGGCATCTTTTTCCATAGCAGTGTCACAGCTGTGCTTAAGCTACAGTGAAGACATCAGGGAACACAAAGGCTTTAGAGGAACATGATTAAGTTACTTGACTATCCAGGAAGATGGGTAGGCTGGTAGTAAGGTGGATTAGCCAGTTGGTTTTTCAATCAGATGGACCTGAGTTCAATATTATTTCAATGCTCAGTCCTAACTCATGAGAGATGGGACATCTTGGGAAAGCTGGTTAACCATTGTGAACTTTTTTTCATCCTCTGTAGAAGGAAGATGATAGGATCTACCTGTTCATGTTCCTGTGAGAATTAAGTAAGGAAAAGCATGTAACTCACGTGGCATATGATGCCAGTCTTTCCTATGTGTTCCTCAAAGTCTAATTGTAATGTTATGATCACTAAAATAATGCTTAGGAGAGCAACATCTTTAGGCAGGGGTATTGACATTTTCTAGTTATACAACATTTTATTTTTTTTAAGATTTTATTTATTTGTCAGAGAGAGAGAGGGAGAGAGAGTGAGCGAGCACAGGCAGAGGCAGAGGGAGAAGCAGACTCCCTGCCAAGCAAGGAGCCCGATGTGAGACTCGATTCCAGAACGCTGGGATCATGACCTGAGCCGAAGGCAGCTGCTTAACCAACTGAGCCACCCAGGCGTCCCTACAACATTTTATTTTTAATAGTATTTTTAGTTTGTTTGTAAACATAATGATGGTGTTAGTAATATTCCCTTTAGAATTCCCTTTTAATAATGCAAAACATTCTATGGTCCATACTGTGATCACCATGATGTGTTGAGGACTTATGTTTGGTACTATGCTGGTCACTGAAATTCAGTATTTCTATACCTCTTCACAATAACCATGAGCCCCTTATTCTAGAGAAGCAGAACTGAGGCTTAGAGAGTTCCAGAGTATTTGCTTCACATGGATGGTACTTTACCTAGATCTTCCAGATCTAGAGCCCCTGCTGTTGACAGATGCAATCTCAAAATATTTGAAAAGGGAAAAAATATATTGTTGATGATCTTTAAACTTGAAGTGAAGGATTAGCTTTATGTATTTTAATTGTTTCTACCCTTAGTTAATATCCCTGATGAGTTAGAGACCTGTGGAATGACATGAGGCTTAGGGAGCATCTACCTTAACACAAGCATTTTGTAGAAGAGACAGGAGACTGGAGACTTTGGGGGCTTCTCTACAGCATGACATAATTTTAAATCCAGGAGTTACCCCCCCACACACACCTACCCAGAGTTCATGCTGTCCTATGATGAGGTGGAAGTGACATTAGGTCAGAGGAACTAGCCCAGTTAGGTATATAGGCTGGGTGCCTGGCACTCATGCACTCACTCTTACATCAAAGCTCAGTGAACAGTTTGCTGTCTTCAGAGCTCTATGTCACTGACTTCTCACACTGTGCTGTTTGGCAATAGCATCTCAATGCTAGGCTGAAGTTCAGCTGTGTGGCATGTGTCTCTCTCACTAACCCACCTTGGGCCAGGTCCTGGTAAGGGCTGCTCATGAAACCAAACTTCTTACCCCTGAGTACCACAGCCTGTGGGAGCCTCTGCTTCCGTGCCAGTGGACCCCAGTAGGCCAAACAAGCCACCAGACTGTGAGGCCAGGTGCACACACAGGAGTCTCCTCATGGGGTTTCCTTCCCCTGCAGCTACTGTTCTAAGAAATCAAGAGCTTGCTCTGGGCTGAAGGGAAAGTGGAGGAGAAGGAAATTCATTTGTCACAGCCTGTTGTCCCAGAGAGGGGTGAATATATATCCCGTGCTGCCAATGTCTGGCTGACAAAGTCTGTTTTTCCATAGCCCAGATGTTTCATAGCACAGCATAGCTACAGTCAGCCTTGACCGCAGAAGCCCCAGAAAAGAACAGACAGACTAAAACAACCATATTTCACTGCCTACCATTCTGGACTAGAGCTGGACTTCCAGACTACTTAGCATTCTGATAGAGGTCTGGCTCTGCTCCCTCAGTGAGTAAAAACCCACCTACCATGAAACTTTGCTGTCACCTCCTATACTCCTAGTAGGAACAAGTACCTTTTTATAAGTTTAGTCCTGGGTGTTGCTGAGGCAAGGGTCTTGTGTTTAAGGCTTCATGTCATGGGTACACCTGCACCAAGTCTCCTACTATGGCACTATGTTCCTCCATCACATCCTCACCTTTTCATAGGGAGAAGCATCCTTGTTTCACTGCATCAACATAGAGGAGCTGCTGTCATGCAAGTTTGGGACTCTGTGATAATTTTCCCACCAGAATGTATGGTTGTGAAGCAGGATGGACCCAGCCAGTGAGCAGAGAGTGCAGGCCCCCAATCCTTCTTAGATGCTGAAGAGACAGGAGCAGAAAGTAAGGGCATGGCTGGTATCCTGGGGACAGCTAATTGGTCAATGTTGAGGACAAGATTTACTGGTGCAACCCTTATATTTATCTTCCCTTGTGTGGTGATGCTGACTCCCAGATGTCCACACTGTTCTCTGCCAAGATTTTGAAGAAAATTATATGACAATTTCCCAAGGGTTTTTAAAATCCCAAGTTGAATGTTGCGACTGATTTGATGTAACAGTCCAGACTAAAATTTTCTACGTGTGCTCTGTGCACTGAGACCAGAACATAGTTGTTAAAAGAACAGATTTTATGGTGACAAAAAGCTGGATTTTATTCTAGATTTTATGAGGCTTTCAGGAAGGTACCGGGGAAGCCTGCCTTTCTTGGTCAATTTTTCTTCATGCTTTCACCAACGTTATGATTCTTTTCATTCCATATTTTCATCTGAAAAAAATTTCATTGTGCTCACCAATCTTCTTAAAAAAGGAAAGGACACCTTTTTTCCTCTTCAGGGAAGAAGGGGGAATGCTAGGTGGTTTCTATAACATCTCTAGCCTGGCAGGGCTCTCTTTTAAAAAAGAATGTAGGAAATGGAACCCAGATTCTTTCTAGATGCAGAAGAGGAGGAGATATGAGTCTGAGGGTGGAGAAGCTGTTTCCATAGCAACCACTGGCCTGGAAAGCTGCTTCTTTTACTGGATATGTCAGCTGGGCTATTGTGGCAGGCGAGACCCATTTTTCTGTGACTTCTGGTTTCCCATCACAAGCCAGAGAAGAGTACTAACCTCCCAAAGTGTTTGTAGGCAACCCTGGTACATATGGGAGCTGTTTGGAAATTTGTTCGGCCTGTATCTGCCCATATTAATATTGATCTTAGAAGGTCAAGGCATATATAGATACTTTCCATGTGGCAAATATAGAAACTTTTCATGAGTTTCCATGTGGGTCCCACCTTCCCCAAAATAGACAAAATCTCCCTTTTTTGAGAGAGAGAAAGAGACATATGTGTGATTGAGGGTGGTGGAGGGGCAGTAAGTCTGATAGGAGGCTTGTTCTATAACTCTTAGATGATGACCTGATATGATCGGAAATCAGGAGTTGGATGGTTAAACAACTGAGCCACCCAGGTGCCCCAGACAAAAACACTTTTATAACATCTGTCCATCTACCCACTCTGCTTTCAATCCAGGCCAAACCTGGATGTGAGAGAAAATAAACAATAATGAGAGATGAGTTATAGAAGCTAGAGCAAAGTGAGACTATCTATAGATTTTAATGCCCAGATAAAGTCTCATTTTCATGGGATTTTAATTTTATTCAGTGCTAACTTAATTTTATTCAGTGCCAACTTTATGGTGCAGAAATACCTGTCAAACCTGAGCGAGTTCCAGTGCCAACAAGATGGTGGGAAGTTGGGAGTAGAGGGGCTCTATGAGGTTTGATGGAAAGGTTTACAAAGTAGACACTCAAGGAAATTGGCTGAGCTAACTCTACATTTCATCTAGAACTGAGAAATGTTTCAAATTGTCCTTGGCCTATGGTTTCTCTCTTCTGAGAGAGTTCCCTTATGCCTCTCCAATACCCACCACTTCTTAATTTATTAAAAGATTTTATTCATTTATTTGACAGAGAGAGATCACAAGTAGGCAGAGAGGCAGGCAGAGAGGGGGCGGGGAGCAGGCTCCCCACCGAGCAGAGAGCCTGACATGGGGCTTGATCCCAGGACCCCGGGATCATGACCTGAGCCCAAGGCAGAGGCTTTAACCCACTGAGCCACCCAGGCACCCCTTAATTTCTTTTAAATGACCTTGAGATCTCATTTATCTTGGACATCCAGCATTACCTGTGATTTGGGGTTTTAGTTAGCCAGTTAGAGTAAGGAAAGGGATAGTTCTTAAAGTTGTATTTGTGATTATCAAACATGGAAAGATAAAGCAAACATCAGTTTGTGGTTTCTTCTCTGCAGAATATGATTATGTTTGCCACACTAATCCTCAGCCACTCTTGACATGTTAGGCTACACATATATATCATGATTTAGATAATAAGAGTACTTTTGTTTTTAGTGTATCTTTTTAATATGATCTGTTCCTAGAAAAGTTCCAATTTCTAATGTTATATCCCTAAGGACGAAGGCTTCATTAAAGCCCAAGGAAACGTGAATCCTATCACCTATGATGTTGTGGGAGAGGGAGTAGGGGATACTAATTTGAACAGGATGTGGGCATCAGGAAGGGAAGAAGCACTCATTTGGCCAAACCCTGGATTGAGGTTGGAGCTATTGGCATACTAATAATACATGGAGAACCATTTTTCCTCATGTAATTTCCGTAAAAGTAAGATAATGATACCAACAGGGACCCAGAACAGATCAATTCTGATCTAGAGGAAAAGCATGGTAGTTTTAGTAGCTTCCAACTTGGAACCATGAGGTAAAACTGAAGTTATAGAGTAATTTATCCTACTGGGCTTCTATGTTTTCTTTTTTATTCATGCATGGAAAAAATAAATCTTTTCTTTTATAGTGACTATATGTTTTTATATATATTCATATATATGTATATAAACGATTTATATATATGGGTATATATATGTATATAAATGATTAATTAAGTTCAATTATGTGGGTGGGATAAAAAGAGGTAGAAGTGCTATCTGTAAATCTCAGAAGTCAAACTACTTTGTAAGGATCTGGATCCTCCACTACTACTTGTTTCCTGGTGGGATTTCTCGAGCTTGTCTCCCCTCAGATGTGTGGATGCTCCAGGTACTGGGGACAACACGTATGGTTCTTAGTTGTGTTTTTAGCACAGGATTCTTAAGTATCTTTATCTCAATGCCTTTCCAAAATGAAATGGTGAATATTACATTTTGCAAAGTCAATATTGTACACAAAGTATGGAAGAGCTCTCCGTAACCCCCCCCCCCCCAAAAAAAACCCTCATTTGAAATGGGGGCAAAGTTCACATCATAAGTTCACACCTCTTCTGGTAACACCCTTACAGCTTATTATATGAACTAGTTTTACTCTTAATGGAGGGGAACTACTTAGAGGAGAAGGTGAAGGATGTGCCATGGAGAGAAAACTAATTTGTATAATCCCCTTTTAGTAAATGCGATCCTTTTGGCTGGGCTTGAGACATCACCTCACCAATAATTGGTATTATATTGGTGGCTGTCATGAAGTCAGTGTCCAAGATTCCTAAGATTCAGTAAACCAGACTGATCTCTTTCCACACGTGTGACTCTGGGGATCTCAGGATAGTCAGAGCTTTTGTAAGATATGGATAGAGGGAGTTGTTCTCTGGACTGACACCAGAATCAAATTCTGTTTCCCTATCCAGCACTTATCACTGCTTGGAGACAAAGGTTCTGAGGAGAAGCCTCAGGAACCAGAGGAGATGAATTAGAATTTTTCAGCCTCCAATATGACTGGGCTGCTCAATGTGGGATTGAGGTATCTATCAGCCTCTCCTTCCTTGGTTGGGAGGTCAGGCCACCCACAAGACAGGGAAGGAAAGTGGCCAGTGCAGGCATAGTGGGGGAGCCCATGCTCAGACTGATCAAGAGGCATACTGCCAGGGTGAGCACCTGCTGCATCCTCAGAAGGCTGGCTTCTTCTGGAGGCATGCCTCACCTTTGTCCATCAGGTCTGCTCTTGGGGAAAGATACAGCCACCAAAAATAGAGGAGCTCTGCTTTCTCCTCACACCTATCTTAGTTTGACTCCTTGTTTTGAAAAGAATGTAAATCCTACCAATCATGGACAATGAGGGGTTTTTATTTCACAAGTAGCATCTCATTCATAGAAATCCTGAACCAGGAGTCACAATAGGCCTGGCTGTCAAGGACACTAAAGGTGGAGAGTGATTCTAGACTCAGGAAACTCTAGGAACTTCAGCATCTGGGTGTTTGGATTTTCTTTCCACTGCTCTCCCATTGACCCTCAAGCCACATTCTTCACGTCTACAAATTTATGGCCTTCTACTAAATGGTGTCCTTTATACTCTTAATTTCTATCGCTCTGTTTTTCAGTGACACAGGATCCATAGCGACTGTGACACTTTCTTGTAGTACATCTCAGTGCTTCTTTTGAGGGAGGAATGATACAAGCCTTATGCAGTTTTTCAGAAGGTATGAAAAGAATTAATATAATTTCTAAAAATCTTTATAAAGCAGAATATTCTTTTTTCCCCTGCCTTTATTAAGTTACAATTGACATATAACATTGTGTAAGCTTAAGGTGTACAAAGTGATGATTTGATATACCCATATATTATGAAATGTTTACCACAGTAGGATTAACTAACACATCCTTCACATCACATAATTACCATTTTGTTGTTATGGTACGAACATTAAAAGCTCTATTCTCTTAGAAATTTTCAAGTGAGCAATACAATATTGTTACCTATAGGCACCATGCTGTACATTAGACCCTCAGAACTTACTCATTTCATAATTGAAATTTTATACCCTTTGACCGACATCTTCCCATTTCCCCCACTGTTCAGGCCCTGACAACCACCATTTCACCCTGTTTCTACGAGTTACATGTTTTTATATTTCCCATACGAATGAGGTCATACAATATTTGTGTTTCTCAATCTGACTTATTTGACTTACTGATAAAATATACATCACTTGATTTATGACAAAGATGACAGTCTAATGCTGTAGAGAAATGATAGTCCTTTAACACATGTAGATGGTGCTGTATCAGGTAGGTATTCAAATGGAGAAAATGCAACTTGACCGTTACTCTATGTAAGAACATATAATGGGTTCTCTACTCTGTTCCATTGATCTATGTGTCTCTTTTTGTGATCTGTGTGTCTCAGTATGGCCAGTACCATACTGTCTTGATGATTACAGCTTTGTACCACAACTTGAAATCCAGAATTGTGATGGCTCCAGCTTTGGTTTTCTTTTTCAACATTCTTTTGGCTACTTGGAAAGTTCCCTGGTTCCATACAAATTTTAGAATTGTTTGTTCCAGTTCTGTGGAAAATGTTGATGGTATTTTGATAGGGATTGCACTAAATGTGTGAATTGCTCCAGGTAGCAGAGACATTTTCACAATATTTATTCTTCTAATCCACAAGCATGGAGTGTTTTTCCATTTCTTTGTGTCTTCCTCAATTTCTTTCATGAGTGTTTTACAATTTTCTGAGTACGGATCCTTTCCTTCTTTGGTTACATTAATTCCTAGGTATCTTATGGTGTTGGGTGCAATTGTAAATGGGGTCAGTTCCTTGATTCTCTTTCTTCTGCCTCATTGTTAGCATATAGGAATGCAACTGAGGTCTGTGCATTGTTTTCGTATTCTGCAACTTTGCTGAATTCCTGTATCAGTTCTAGGAATTTTTAGGTGAAGTCTTTGGGTTTTCTGTAGAGTGTCATGTCATCTGTGAAGAGTGAGAGTTTGGCTTCTTCTTTGCTGATTCGGATGCCTTTTATTTCTTTTTGTTGTTTGATTGCTGATGTTAGGATTTCTAGCACTATGTTGTACCACAGTGGAGAAAAGCTCTCAGTTTTTCCTAATTTAGGATGATATTCACTGTGGGTTTTTGTATATGGTTTTTATGATGTTGAGGTATGTTTCCTCTATCCCTACATAGTGGAGCATTTTTTATTTTAATCAAGAATGAATGTTGTATTTTGTCAAATGCTTTATCTGCATCTATGAGAGGATCATACGGTTCTTATCCTTTCTTAAATTAATGTGATGTATCACATTGATTGATTTGCAGGTGTTGAACACTCTTGCAGCCCAGGAATAAATCCCAGTTAGTTGTGGTGAATTATCCTTTTAATGTACTATTGGATCCTATTAGCCAGTATCTTGGTGAGAATTTTTGCAGCCTTGTTCATCAGGGATACTGGTCTGTAATTGTCCTTTTAAAACCCTGGCAGTGAGTACTTCCTCCTGTTCTTTCTTTTGGGGTGAGTTTCCCTGTCTCCTCATTATGTCCAAAAAAGAATAAAAGAAAGAGAGAGAAGACAACAATAAAACAACAGCAGAAAAGAACAAACAAAACAAACCTGAAGGAAATAGAAACAAATAAAATTTAAAAAATCTAACAAGAAGTAAAACAGATCAAAACAATAAACTAGATTGTGGTGTATTTTGGTTTGTTTGTTAAAGGAAATTAGATGCCAAAATAGGAAGAAAAGAAAAACTTATATATATAGAAAAATGAAATAAAATACAATGAAAGGAGATTAAAAATTTAAAAAAATGTAATGTGTATATAAAAATTAAAAAAAGAATAAAAGAAGAATTGCAGTGATAAGAAAATAGCTGAAAAGAACCTGAAAGACTAAGAATAACAACAACAACAACAACAAAAAGAATGCTATATAATGTTTTCCCTAAGAGCTGAAGTTCTATAGTTCTCTATGATCTACAAACTTGGTGCTAGCCAGTTGTTCCTGCTGGTCTTCTGGGAGAGGGGTCTGTTGCCCTGGTTCTGCATCCTTGCCCAGGTTGCATTGCAACTCTCTCTCCAGGGGACCGGGCTCAGTGTACTTGGCTCCAGATTGTAGTATGTGGTGCTGTTTGGCTCCCTGAAAGCTTTCAGCACCACTGGAAGGGGATAAAATGGCACCACCCCAAACTGCAGCTCTGGAGCTGAAGGTTGGCACCTCCAACTCTCACAGAAGTTTGGTCCATCACTCATGTCTCCATGGTTTCTGTCTGAAATCTGTGTTCACCTAGCCTATGACCAATAATTTTTATGACAGACACGTGACCCAGTTCCAAATCTCCAAACTTTCTGCACTCTAGCAGCCCAGACCTGTGCTGTTCCTCAAGGAGGAGGGAGGGGCCATCTATCCATGCTTCTGGCTTTTGCTGGGCCCTTGCCCAGAAAGCAGTCATGTGAGCGTGCAGTGTTTCATACTTTATAGCACACTGAGAAGAAAGTCAGTGCCAAGACTCTGTTTCAAGCCAACTTCCCTGCTATGATGCCTGGGAACTCTGCTGCAGTTTGGCACCCCCATTTTCTTTGTGACCCTGGGAATCCTGAGACCATGCTGTCCCTTCTGGGATTCTGCCCCGATTCACCACCTGAGTACATTGAAGCCAGGGATGTCCCCAACCTCAGCAGACTTACAATTTCCAATTTTGTGCTCATTGCTTATAATACTTTGTGTCAGTCTCCTTAAGCTGGCTCCCTACCCTCCTGTTTCCACTGATAAGTTGCATCTGATTCATGTCTCTGTACCACCTACCTTCCAAAAATTGATTGCTTTTCTATTGTAAAATTGCAGCCTTTCTTTTCTCAGATCTCTGATTGATTTCACAGGTGTTCAGAATGATTTGATATCTATCAAACTAGCTGAATTCCAGGGACCAGATGAACTTAGGGTCTCCTACTCCTCTGCCATCTTAACTCACAGGAGACAACAAAATGTTTTTAAAAAGTAGGGTAAAGGAGAAAAAGGGAAAAGTAGAAAACAAGTAGTAAGATGGTAGGGATTAACCCAAATTTATAGTAACAAATTAATGAAAATGGGCTAAACGCCCAATTTAAAACATTGTCAGATTAATTTTAAAAAATAAATAGATTGAATTATATGCTGCCCAAGGGAGACACACCGCATGTATCAGAACATAGAAAGTCTGTAAATAAAAAGATAGAGAAATAAGAACTGAACATATACCATAAAAAGAATGGTGAGGTAACTCTGTGAGTATTAGATAAAGTAGACATTAAGGCAAAAACTATGGCAAGAGGTAAATATATACATATTTGTATATATACAAACTTGTGTATAAAACTTATTTATAAAAATAAAAGTATTAATTTAAGAGGAAGACATAATAACCTAAATTCAGTAACTGGGAAAAGAGAGAAGGGAAATTTCTGGGGTTACAGAAATGCTGCATATATTAATTATGATGGTGGGTACATGGGTGTATACATTGGTCAAACTTTAACTTGTGAATTGTGCTATTAATTTAAATATAAATCATGGGGCAACTGGGTGGCTCAGTGGGTTAAAGCCTCTGCCTTCGGCTCAGGTCATGATCTCAGGGTTCTGGGATTGAGCCCTATATCGGGCTCTCTGCTCAGCGGGGAGCCTGCTTCCTCCTCTCTCTCTCTGCCTGCCTCTCTGTGTACTTGTGATCTCCATCTGTCAAATAAATAATAAAAAAAAATATATATATAAATCATATACTTCCAAAAATTAAGAAATAGAAAAAAAATGCTAAATATAAAGTGAAATTCTAACATAAATTATGAACAGACACATAATATTTTTTAAAAATAATGTCCTTACCGAAAATTGAAATAAAAATGTTTTTTCTTTAGAAATAGAATCCTGCAAAATAATACATATAATTGTCTTTGAGTTGTGAGTATAATTTTTGTGAAAAAGAATTTCACATTCTCACAAAACTTTTCCTAACTCTAATGGAAGAAGAACACAGATGTAGTTATGAGTTAATGACAAAAATTGTTCTGTTACTTTTAATGTTCAAATAATTTCCTCTCTTATTTGATAAATTTGAGGAACTTTTAGAAGAATATTTGAGATCCTTTTCAAGGGCTAGGTCTTTTATTGATATTGAACTTGCTCTATTTAAAAAACAAGAACTAAATATGCCTTTGTATTCTTTATTTTCATGATCTTTTAAAAAAGATTTTATTAATTTATCTGACAGAGAGAGACACAGCAGTAGAGGGAATACAAGCAGGGGGAGTGGGAGAGGGAGAAGCAGGCTTCCTGCTGAGCAGGGAGCCCGATATGGGGCTTGATCCCAGGACCCTGGAATCATGACTTGAGCTGAAGGTAGAGGCTTAACCCTCTGAGCCACCCAGGTGCCCCTATTTTCATGATGTTTTGATGGGAGTTCCCATGCAAGGTCACCGGGATCAGTTTCAGTATTTTTCTGGACATATTCCACTTGCTCAACATTTCTCTGAAGTAAAGAAAACAATTTTCATGAAATAGAAGTTTTGTTTAGTCAATCACTGTTTCCTTATGTCCCTTGAAGATTACAGTGATATGCAGGAATGCTTTGTACACAAGCACAAACTTTATTCTTTTCTAGATTCTAACACAGCATAAAATTCTGTTTCTATCACAAGACATAATGATTCAGTTTCAGAATATTTATAATACTGAAATAACTATTACATCAACAAAACCTATTTTTTTGGCTGAATCCAAATTTATATGATGTTAAGAACTGCAAAAAGTCAGCCAAGTAGTGTCAGTAGGTTATTCATGTAATACATGGAGAGCATAATAATGCTATATTTGTGAATCTTACTCATTAAAAATGTGTTTGTCTATTGCTCCTAGGACCACTGAAGGGGAAAATATTGGAATAATAATGAATAATTTTTACTAGAAAATTGCCACTGGGGATAATTGCCAAAATGTTATCAGTAGCTGGAAGATTAGTATCCAGGCCAACAAATGGAGCAGACCTATTACCAGCAAAGAAATTGAATCTATATTCAAAATCTCCCAAGAAACAAAAGTCGTGGGCAGGATGGCTTCCCAGCGGAATTCTAGCTGACATTTAAAGAAGAGTTAATACCTATTCTTCTGCAACTGTTCCAAAAAATAGAAGTGGAAGAAAAAGTTCTGAACTCGTTCTACAAGTCCAGCATTACTTTGATTCCAAAAATAGACAAAAGACCTCACTGAAAAGAATTACAGGCCCATGGGGCGCCTGGGTGGCTCAGTGGGTTAAAGCTGCTGCCTTCGGCTCAGGTCATGATCCCAGTGTCCTGGGATCTAGCCCCGCATCAGGCTCTCTGCTCAGCAGGGAGCCTGCTTCCTCCCTTCTCTCTCTGCCTGCCTCTCTGCCTACTTGTGATCTGTCTGTCAAATAAATAAATAAAATCTTAAAAAAAAAAAAAGAATTACAGGCCCATATCTTTGTGAGCATGGAGGCAAAAATTCTCAATAAAATAGTAGCAAATAGAATTCAATAGTACATTGAAAGAATTCTTCACCACAGTCAAATGGGATTTATTCCTGGGCTGCAGGTGTGGTTCAATATTTGCAAATCAATCAATGTGATACACCATGTAAATAAAAGAACCTTATGATCCTGTCAATGGATGCAGAAAAAGCATTTGAGAAAATACAGCATCTTTCCTGATAAAAACCCTCAAAAAAGTAGGGATAGATGGAACATCCCTCAACATCATAAAGACCATATATGAAAGACCCATAGGTAATATCATCCTCAATGGGGAAAAACAGAGCCTTTTCCCATAGTCAGATACAAGACAAGGATGTCCACTCTAACCATTACTATTTGACATAGTACTGGAAGTCTAAGCCTCCATGATCAGAAAACAAAAAGAAAAAAAAGAGTAGCCAGACTGGCGAAGAAGAAGTCAGACATTCACTATTCACAGGGGACATGATATTCTACATAAAAAATCCAAAGGATTCCACAAAAAAAATTGCTAGAATTCATACATGAATTCAGAGAAGTCACAGGATATAAAATCAATGTGCAGAAATCTTTTGCATTTCTATACACCAATAATGAAACAGCAGAAAGAGAAATCAAGGAATCGATCCCATTTGCAATTGCACCAAAACCAAAAGATACCTAGGAATAAATCTAACTAAAGAAGTAAAAGATCTGGATAGAAGACAAGATGGCAGAGAAATAGGATGCGCTGTTTCAACCGGTCTTCTAAATTGAGCTGATTATCTACCAAAGAACTCTGATCACCCATGAACTCAGCCTGACATTAGAATTATACACTTCTGGATCTCTACGGGGGCAGGCCAGTGGGCAGGTAAAGCAGAGTGGGAGCATAGGACTGATATGGGAAGATAAACAAAAGGGGAGGGAGCCACCGGAAGTGACCCGGAACGTAATCCCCCAATACGAGAATGCACTGTGATTGGGGACCAGCATTAACTTGGAGTCTGCTTGAAATCACTCAAAAAGAGCAAAAGTTTTTTTTTTTTTAAAGATTTTTATTTATTTATTTGACAGACAGAGATCACAAGTAGGCAGAGAGGCAGGCAGAGAGAGAGGAGGAGGCAGGTTCTCCATGGAGCAGAGAGCCCAATCTGGGGCTCGACCCCAGGACCCTGGGATCATGACCCGAGCCGAAGGCAGAGGCTTTAACCCATTGAGCCACCCAGGTGCCCCCCAAAAAAGAGCAAAAGATCTTAAGGGGAAATTGATGGAATTGGACGGTTAGGGACAGGGACTTAAGCCCATGGACCCAGGACAGCCACTGCAGCCGCTGAACCAGAAGGTGCAACAAAGAAGCCAGTTCTTGGTCCCTGAGCCACTGGCATGCCTGAGAGCATCTGGGTGGTGGCGCCCATGAGGGAGTCTGGTGTGGACACCAGCCTGCGCTCTCTAGAACCACAGCCTTTTGCACTCTGCACCTGCGCTGCGTGACCAGGGTCTGAGTCACGTTCCACACCCTCCCCTGAGAAAGGTTGGTGCAGACACTACCCAGTACTCTCTAGGACCAGGAGATTCTGAACACTCTCAGTCCTGGCCAGCATGAAAATCTCAGTGTGCTATCTCTGGTTGGGACCTCTCTGGCAGTCTGGACCTGCCCAGACAGCCACGGCTAGTATTTCTCGTGGTATTGGGTACAAGTGGGAGTTCCTGTGACCCCAGAGATCGTGACTGGGGACGTGCTCTGCCAGTGGCAGAGGGGGAATTTATGTGCTCTGGGGCACCAAGAGGGGAACAAACAGAGGCCTCTCTCTGAGATGGAGGTCTGGGTGCAGTTTGCTTTCCTCTAAACCTCCAAAAAAAGCCATCAGGAGGAGAAAAAACAAACAAACAAACAAACAAAAAACCTCGAGAGAACAAAAGCCTGAAAAACTGGTTTCCTCAGAGCCCAGCCTTTGATGGGGATAGGAAAACTCTAGCAAGACTCCCTGAAAAACCACTTGGCAGGCCCCTCCCCCAGAAAGCCAGCCAAAAACAAACAAACAAACAAACCAGAGGACAACCACCACTACTTCATAGATACAACTTTTATTTTTTATTTTTATTTTTTTTAAAGATTTTATTTATTTATTTGCCAGAGAGAGAGAGAGAGAGAGAGAGAGTGAGCACAGGCAGACAGAGTGGCAGAGGGAGAAGCAGGCTCCCCGCGGATCAAGGAGCCTGATGCGGGACTCAATCCCAGGACGCTGGGATCATGACCTGAGCCGAAGGCAGCCGCCCAACCAACTGAGCCACCCAGGCGTCCCACAACTTTTATTTTTAATTCATTCCTACTATTCTCATTCTTTTCATTTTTTTATACAACTTTTTAACCTATTTACCATCACAATGAGATGTTCAGTACATCAAATTCCATAATAACCTTTTAACCTGAACTTTTTTGATACATATACCTGTGTGGTTTTTTTTGCTTTTCTATTTTTTAAATTTATTTTATTTTATTTTTAATATTCATATAGAGATAAGCTTCAAGGTAATTCCCGTTCCCCAGTCAATGTTACCCCTATATGTAAACCAGTTTTAATCCCCCTTTATCTCAGGAACGTTGAGTCCTTTAACAATGATATCAAGATACATCCAGGAAGAATCAAAGTAACCTTCCTCGCCCACAGTGAGAATTTATAACCATCCTCCCATCTCTTTCTTCTGTCAGTGTTTCTGTATATTTGTTTTTGTTCTGGTAGTGTATAAATCTTATACTTGGGGTTCATTTTGGCTGGGTTCTTTTTATTTATTTATTTACTTATTTTTCTTGTCATCTACTTTTGTTGGTCCTTTTGTTTGTTTGTTTTTGTTTGTATACTTTATAAATCTTACCTTTGGGGTCCATTCAGGCTGGACATTCTCTTTTATTTTTTCTTTCTTTTTTTTTTTCCTGTCTCTCTCTCTTTCTTTCCTTCTCTCTCTCTCTTTTTCTTTTTTTGTTCTTTTTGGTGGGGACTCTTGATTGCTCAGAAGTGTTCCAGAGTGCACCTTATCTGCACCATGGTTGATACATTCACATACACAACTGTTCAGCCATCTCTCACCAAAATGACCAGGAGGAAGAATGCCCAACAAGGAAAAATTCAGAGACTGGGCTCTATCCATCAGAGCTATTAGATATGGACATAAACAGTATGTCAGAAAGGGAGTTCGGGCTAACAATTATCCAGGCAATAGCTAGGTGGGAGAAAGCCTTTGAGGACAAAATGGAATTGATTAGGGCAGAAGTGAATGCCACCAGGGAAGATGATAACAATGCTCTCAATGAGTTCAATCTAATCTAAATTCTCTAAAAGCTAGGGTAACTGAGGCAGAAGATAGAATTAGTGATCTGGAGGACAAACTGATAGAGAAAAAGGATCGGGAGGAAGACTGGAACAAACAGCTTAGAAGCCATGAAAACAGAATTAGGGAAATAAATGTTGCCATGAAATGTTCCAATGTCAGAATTATTAGAATCCCTAAGAGGGAGGAGAAAAAAAGGCTAGAGGATATAGTTGAACAAATTCTCCATGAAAATTTTCCCAATCTGGTGAATGGAACCAGCGTTCGTGTACTAGAGGCAGACAGGTCTGTCCCCAAGATCATAGAATCTAGAAAGACCTCAAGACACCTGATTGTGAAAGTGATAAATCATAATTTTATACAGGAGCTCTTGAAAGCAGCTAGTGGGAAGAGATTCCTTATGAACAGTGGAAAGCCCATCAGAATAATGTCAGACCTGTCCACAGAAACCTGGCAAGCCAGAAAGGGCTGGCAAGATGTATTCAGGGCACTAAATGAGAAGAACATGCAGCCAAGAATACTTTATCCAGCAAGACTGACATTCAAAATGGATGGAGAGATAAAGTGCTTCCAAGACCAGCAAGGTTTAAAAGAGTATGTGGCCACCAAGCTGGCACTGCAAGAAATATTGAGGGGGTTCTATAAAAGAGAAAAAAACCCAAGAATATCATTGAACAGAAATATATGGAGACAATCTATAGAAACAAAGACTTCACAGGTAACACGATGTCAATAAAAACATATCTCTCAATAATCCCTTTCAACATGAATGGACTCAGTGCACCCCTAAAACAACACAAGGTTTCAGATTGGATAAAAAGACAGGACCCATCCATATGTTGTCTGCAAGAGACCCATTTTGAACCTAAGGATGAACCCAGACTGAAAGTGAAGGGATGGAGAAGCATCTTTCATGCCAATGGGACTCAAAATAAGGCTGGGGTAGAGATTCTCATATCAGATAAATTAGATTTTAAACTAAAGACTGTAGTCACAGATGCAGAAGGACAATACATCATTCTTAAAGGGACTATCCACCAAGAAGATCTAACAATTGTAAATATTTATGCCCCCAATATGGGAGCAGCCAATTACATAAGAAAACTATTAATCAAGATAAAGAGTCATATTGATATGAATACATTAATAGTAGGAGATCTTAACATGCCACTCTCAGTAATAGACAGATCATCTAAGCAGAAAATCAATAAAGAAACAAGAAGATTGAAAGCCACATTGGACCAGATGGACCTCATAGATATATACAGAACATTCTACCCTAAAACAACAGAACACTCACTATTCTTGAGTGCACATGGAACCTTCTCCAGAATAGACCACATACTGGGTCACAAATCAGGGCTCAACCGATACCAAAAGATCGAGATTATTCCCTGCATATTCTCAGATCACAATGCTTTGAAACTGGAGCTCAACGACAAGGAAAAGTTTGGAAGGAATTCAAATACCTGGAAGCTAAAGACCACCTTGCTTAAGAATGCTTGGACCAACCAGGAGATCAAAGAAGAACTTAAACAATTCATGGAAACCAATGAGAATGAAGGCACTTTGGTCCAAAACCAATAGGATACAGCAAAGGAAGTCCTAAGGAGGAAATACATAGCCATCCAAGCCTCCCTCAAAAAAATTGAAAAATCCAGAATACACCAGCTGTCTCTACACCTTAAAACTGGAGAATCAACAACAAATTAAGCCAACTCCACACACAAGAAGGGGAATAATCAAGATTAGAGCAGAGATCAATGAGATAGAAACTAGAGATATAGTAGAATGGATCAATGAAACTAGAAGCTGGTTTTTTGAAAGAATCCATAAGATTGATAAACCATTGGCCAAACTAATCCAAAATAAAAGAGAAAAGTCCCAAATTAATAAAATTATGAATGAAAAGGGAGAGATCACAACTAACACCAAGGAAATAGAAACAATCATCAGAAGTTATTATCAACAGTTATATGCCAATAAGTTAAGCAACCTAGATGAAATGGATGCATTCCTGGAAAACTAAAACTCCCAAAATTGAACCAGGAAGAAATTGACAACCTGAATAGACTGATATCTACTAATGAGATTGAAGCAGTGTTCAAAAGCCTCCCAAAAAACAAGAGCCTAGGATCTGACGGATTCCCAGGGGAATTCTACCAAGCTTTCAAAGAAGAAAGCATACCTATTCTCCTGAAGCTATTTCAGAAAATTGAAGCAGAAGGAAAACTTCCAGACTCTTTTTATGAAGCCAGAATTACCCTGATCCCCAAACCAGGCAAAGACCCCACCAAAAAGGAGAATTTCAGACCAATATCCCTGATGAATATGGATGCTAAGATTCTCAACAAGATCTTAGCTAATAAAATCCAACAGCACATTAAAAAGTTTATCCACCATGACCAGGTGGGATTCATCCCTGGGTTGCAAGGATGGTTCAACATTCACAAATCAATAAATGTGATAGAACAAACCAAGCAGAGAAGAGAAGAACCACAGGGTCCTCTCAATTGATGCAGAAAAAGAATTTGACAAAATCCAGTATTCGTTTCTGATTAAAATATTTCAAAGTACAGGGATAGAGGGAACATTCCTGAACTTCATAAAATCTATCTATGAAAAACCCACAGCAAATATCATCCTCAGTGGGTAAAAGCTGACAGCCTTCTCTCTGAGATCAGAAACACGACAAGGATGCCTACTCTCATGACTCTTGTTCTACATATATTAGAAGTCCTAGCAACAGCAAGCAGACAGTACAGCAAAATAAAAGGTATTCAACTTGGCAATGAAGAAGTCAAACTCTCTCTCTTCACAGATGACATGATACTTTATATGGAAAACCTGAAAGACTCCACCACCAAACTACTAGAACTCATACAGCAATTCAGTAATGTGGCAGGATACAAAGTCAATGTACAGAAATCAGTGGCTTTCTTATACAATAACAATGAAAATACAGAAAGGGAAATTAGAGAATCTATTTCATTTACTATAGCACCAAGAACCATAAGATACCTGGGAATAAACCTAACCAAAGAGGTAAAGGATCTGTATGCAAGGAACTTCAGAACACTCATGAAAGTAATTGAAGAAGACACAAAAAGAGGGGAGACCATTCTAAGCTCATGGATCAGAAGAATAAACATTGTTAAAATGTCTATACTGCCTAGAGCAATCTATACTTTCAATGCCATTCCGATCAAAATTCCACAGGTATTTTTCAAAGAGCTGGAGCAAATAATCCTAAAATTTGTATGGAATCAGAAGAGACCCCGAATTGCTAAGGACATGCTGAAAAAAGAAAAACAAAACTGGGGGCATCACGTTGCCTGATTTCAAGCTTTACTACAAAGCTGTGATCACAAAGATAGCATGGTACTGGCATAAAAACAGACACACAGACCAGTGGGACAGGGTAGAGAGCCCAGATATGGACCCTCAACTCTATGGTCAAATAATATTCGACAATGCAGGAAAGAATATCCAGTGGAAAAAAGACAGTCTCTTCAACAAATGGTGCTGGGAAAATTGGACAGCTATATCTAGAAGAATGAAACACCACCATTCTCTCACACTATACACAAAGATAAACTTGAAATGGATAAAAGACCTCAAAGTGAGGCAGGAATCCATCAGAAACCTAGAGGAGAACATAGGCAGTAACCTCTTCAATATTGGCCACAGGAAGTTCTTTCAAAATATGTCCCCAAAGGCAAAGAAACCAAAAGTGAAATGAAGTTTTGGGATTTCATCAAGATCAAAAGCTTCTGCACAGCAAAGGAAAGAGTCAACAAAACAAAGAGGCAACCCACTGAATGGGAGAAGATATTTGCAAATGACAATATAGACAAAAGGCTGATACCCAGGATCTATAAAGAACTCCTCAAACTCAACACACAGAGAATAGACAATCATATAAAAAAATGGGCAGAAGACATAAACAGACACTTCTCCAATGAAGACATAGAAATGGCTAACAGACACATGAAAAAATGTTCATCATCATTAGCCATCAGGGAGATTCAAATCAAAACCACATTGAGGTACCACCTTACACCAGTTAGAATGGCCAAAATTAACAGAACAGTAAATAACATGTGTTGGAGAGGATGTGGAGAAAGGGAAAACCTCTTACACTCTTGGTGGGAATGCAAGTTGGTACAGCCACTTTGGAGAAGAGTGTGGAGATTCTTTAAGAAATTAAAAATAGAGCTTCCCCATGACCCTGAAATTGCACTACTGGGTATTTACACCAAAGATACAGATGTAGTGAAAAGAAGGACCATTTGTACCCCAGTGTTCATAGCAGCAATGGCCACAGTCGCCAAACTGTGGAAAGAACCAAGACGCCCTTCAACGGATGAATGGATAAGGAAGATGTGGTCCATATACACTATGGAGACTTATGCCTCCATCAGAAAGGATGAATATCCAACTTTTGTATCAACACGGATGGGACTGGAAAAGATTATGCTAAGTGAAATAAGTCAAGCAGAGAGAGTCAATTATCATATGGTTTCACTTATTTGTGGAGCATAAGAAGTAACACAGAGGACATGGGGAGATGGAGAGGAGAAGCGATTTGGAGAGGGAGATGAACCATGAGAGACTATGGACTCTGAAAAACAATCTGAGGGTTTTGAAGGGGTCGGGGGTGGAAAGTTGGGTGAGCCTGGTGGTGGGTATTACAGAGGGCATGTATTGCATGGAACACTGGGTGTGGTACATAAACAATGAATTCTGGTACATTGAGAAGAAATTTAAAAAATAAATAATTTAAAAAAAAAGAAGTAAAAGATCTGTACTCTGAAAACTATAAAACACTTGTGAAAGAAACTGAAGAGGGCACAAAGAAATGGAAAAGCACTTCATGCTCATGGATTGGAGGAACAAACATTGTCAAAGTGTCTATATTACCCAAAGCACTCCACACATGAAATGCAATCACTATCAAAATACCACTAGCATTTTTCAAAGAGCTAGAACAAAGAACCCCAAAAGTTGTGTAGAGCCACAAAAGACCCCAAATAGCCAAAGCAATTCTGAAAAGAAAAACACCTGGAAGCATCAAGATTCCAGATTTCAAGCTGTATTACAAAGGTGTAGTCACCAAGACAGTATGGTACTGGCATAAAGACAGACACACAAATCAATGAAACAAAATAGAGAGCCCAGAAATGGACCCACAACTATTTGGTCAACTAGTCTTTGACAATGCAGGAAAGAATACCCCATGGAAAAAAAGACTGTCTCTTCAAAAAATGGTGTTGGGAAAACAGCTAAATGCAAAAATGAAACGGGACCATTTTCTTACACAGTACACAAAAATAAATTGAAAATGGATGAGATACTCTAATGTGAGACAGGAAACCATCAAAGTCATAGAGGAGGACACAAGAGGAAATCTCTTTAAACTTTGCCATAGCAATTTCTTGCTAGACACATCACCACAGGCAAGGGGAACAAAAGCAAAAATGAACTACTGGGACTTCATCAAGATAAAAGCTTCTGCACAGCAAAGGAAACAATCAACAAAACTAAAAAGCAGCCTGTGGAATGGGAGCAGATATTTGCAAATGACATATCTGGTAAATGGTTAGTATCCAAAACCTACAAAGAATGTATCAAATAAACACCCCCAAACCAAGAATCTCAATTAAGAAATGGGCAGAAGACATGGATAGATAGTTTTCCAAAAAAGACATCCAGATGGCTAACAGACTTATGAAAAGATGCTCAACATCTGTCATCATCAGGTTAATACAAATCAAATGCATGGTGAGATACCATCTCATACCTCTCAGGATGGCTAATAACAACACAAGAAATAAGTGGTGTTGGCAAAGATGCAGAGAGGGAAACCCTCTTGCACTGTTTGTAGGAATGCAAACTATTGCAGTCACTCTGGAGAACAGTATGAAGGTTCCATAAATAAATGTTAAAAATAGAACTACCTGATGGTCCAGCAATTGCACTACTAGATATTTACCCAATAGATTAAAAAAATACTGACTTAAAGGGACACATACACCCCAATATTTATAGCTGCATTATCCTCAATACCCAAATTATGGAAAGAGCCCCAGTATCTATTAACTGATGAATGGACAATGAGAATGTGATACATACACAATGGAATATTACTCAGCCATCAAAAAGAATGGATGGATGAGGCTAAAAAGTATTACAGTAAGTGAAGTAATTCAGAGAAAGACAAATACCATGTCCTCTCACTCATATGTGGAATTTAAGAAAAAAAAAAAGGAGCATTAGAGGGGAAAAGAGAGAGAGGCAAACCAAGAAACAGACTCTTAACTGTAGAGAACAAACTAATGCTTACCAGAAAGGAGTTTGCTGGAGAGACAAGTGAAATAGGTGGTGGGGATTAAGAAGGGCACTTGTGAAGAGCTCTGGGTTTTTTATGTAAGTGTTAAATCACTAAATTGTACACCTGAGACTAATATCACACTGTATATTAACTAACTGAATTTTGAACAAAAACTTCAAAAAAGTGGGAAAAAATGGGCAGAGAGACAGAATGGACATTTTTCCAAAGAAGATATACAAAGGGCCAACAGGTACATGAAAAGATGCTCACCATCATTAATAGAAATGCAAACATCACTATGAAAAAATATAAGTAAAACAACAATGAGATATCACCTCATGCTTCTTTAGATGGATATTACAAAACAAAAACAAAAACAAAAACCCAAATCAAAACAAAAATAAACCCAAACCAAACCAAAACAAAACAAAAGAAAAAAAAAACCCCAAAACAAAACAAAAAACAAAGGATAAGTATTTTCAGGGATGTGGAGAAAAAGGAATCCTTGTACAGTATTAATGAAACTGTAATTGGGTACAGACACTCTGGTAAACAATATAGTGTTTCCTGAAACATTTCAAAATGAAATTACCATTTGATCCAGCAATCCCACCTCTGGGTATACATTCAAAGAAATTGAAATATGAGTCTCAACGAGATATCTGTACTCCCAAGTTCACTGTAGCATCATTCACGATAGCTAAGGAGAAAAAATAAACTGAAAGTCCATGTAAAAAGGAATGGGTAAAGAAAACATGACATATATACACTATGGAATCTCATTTAGACTTTACAAAGAAGGTCCTGTCACTTACAAGAAAATGGGTATACCTGGAGGACATTATTCTTTGGAAAAAAGACTAAAGACAGAAAAAAAAGCATTGCATGATCTCACCTGTATCTGGAATCTAAAAAATATAAGGAAGCAGAACATCCAAGTATTGTCAGGGGCTGGAAAGCATATGGAAATAAGGAGTCATTGATCAAGTTTCAGTTATGCCTAATAAATAAGTTCTGGAGATCAGTATAATGTAGGGCCTATGGTCAACAATACTTTATTGTGTACTTAAAAATTTGCTAGGAGGCTAGATCTTAAGTGCTTTT
The DNA here is from genome assembly GCF_963455335.1 of Martes martes. NCBI lineage: Eukaryota > Metazoa > Chordata > Mammalia > Carnivora > Mustelidae > Martes > Martes martes. Next base: position 38,890,022 of record NC_137902.1, on the reverse strand, counting down.
ACCTGGAATATACGGAAAAAAAAAAGATAAGAACCAAGTGGTCAGGAAGAAATTTTTGGAGGTGATAGATAGGTTCCTGGCATTGATAGTGATGATGGTTTCAAGGTGTAATCTTATCTCAAAACATAACAACTTGTATACAGTAAATACCTGCAGCTTTTTATATATGAATAACATGCCAATGAAGTGGCTTAAAACTTATGATTGGAAGTATCTTCAACATAGAATTAGCTTATGGGATTTGTCTCAAAACATTTTATGGGGGCACCTGGGTGGCTCAGTAGGTTAAGCATCTGCCTTTGGCTCAGGTCATGGTCCCAGGATGCTGGGATCGAGTCCCACATTAGGCCAACAGGTACTCCTCACTCCTGTGCAGTGGAGGGCAGAGAGTCTGCTTCTCCCTCTCCCTCTGCTTCGGGTCTGTCTCTCTGTTAAATAAATAAATAAGATCTTAAAAAAAAAAACCTTCAAATTTCTTTTCCTATGAAAAGAAATTAAAATTGGGTAATTTTGGGGGATGCCTGGGTGGTTCAGTGGGTTGGGCCTCTGCCTTCGGCTCAGGTCATGTTCTCAGGGTCCTGGGATCAAGCCCCACATCAGACTCTCTGCTCAGCGGGGAACCTGCTTCCCTTCTCTCTCTGCCTGCCTCTGCCTACTTGTGATCTCTCTCTCTCTCTCTGTCAAATAAATAAAAATTTTGAGAAAATAAAATAAAATAAAATAAAACGTTTTATGGCACCAGAATCTAGTACATTAATCTCTACCTTAGAGTTTGTCCTTATCTTGGTACCATCTATGGCTGGTAACCATCAGCCTTGGATTATAGTCGCAGTTTAAGGTTTCTAATCTTCATTTTTGTTTTTGTGAGGCTCACTCTTCAACCATATTCTACCTCAAGGTATTATAAAGTACATTTAATTAATTTAAGTAAAATAAATTATTATGCAATCATGACTAAATTGTTGGGGAGGCTCACACTCTTTTCAGTCCTTTGACCATAATTCCTTGATTTATTCCCACATTACTGAACCTCAACCACTACCATACACTCTTCAGTTGTTCAACTCTCAGGGCAGAACATTATTTCCATATTTCTGCAACATCTTGCTGCTATGTCCATGAGTATTTTCAAGGGGACCCTAGAGGTCATCTGGCTCAATCTCCATATTTTAGGGAGAAGGTGACTTGTGTGTTCTTGGAAGTTGATCAGTTAGTCGAAGGCAACAGCAGGCTTGTCCAGTGCAAATGATTCAGAGTCTACTCTGGTCTCTTTGCATTCCATTCCACTTCCTCTTCCCTAAGACATCATTCTCTTTCTTCTAATTCCTGTAACAGAGTCTGTACCCACTTTCCTACTCAGATCATGGCTTTTGCAAATTCCTTTTAATACAATTTGTATAGTGAATCACCTGTGATTTGGGGGGGGGGCAAAATGGATTTAATCATGGCATAGAACATGTTTCACAAAATGTATTTGAGATAATCTAACCTCTGGGTTTGGGTTAAAGACAAACAAAATAAATTGTCTCAGCCTTTTTAGATATGTTCCTTCTGATGAATAAATAGACAAATCCTAGCTGGAAAAAAATACTATAAAAAGTACAAAGGTTTAAGGATTGAGATCTTGAAAATGTTGATTTTAGAATACATTGTCAATCATAAGATAACCTTACAGTTGACGATACAAGGCAAGCAGGAAAAAAAAAAAATTTCCCCCTAACAATATGAATTAGAGAAGCAAGTAACTTAAATTCCACCTACTTGAATCTTTGGCAGAATTTATAGCAAGATTAAATAAGTACACCCTTCAACTCGTATACAGAACCATTCTGTGGTAAGAGCTTAGGATAAGAACTAATCATAAGTGTGCATTATGCTGAAGCTAGAATAAATAATATAGGAAATAGGAGCTGTGCTCTACCATGGGTTGCTGTGGTTTTCCCCTCTCCTTAGAGAATGGTCTGGACCTGAGAACAATTCTATTTCTCTCTAGCATGGGATCAATGCATACATATATAGCTAAGCTATAGCCGAAGAACAACATTTAAGAGCACACCTGATGCAAACAATACATATTCCAATGTGAAGGGTACTATAACCATTATTTCCCTCATCTAGGCATGGAGGGAATGTGGACCAATGCACTGGTACTATTTCCATCATTTCCTTCTGAATCACAGCATAATATACTTCTAATAATTTAATTATCTAAATGCTTTTTGTCAAATAATTATTAATTCAATTCACCCATGTCATTGGTTTGAAAGAAGTGAAATAAAAAGTATATAAATATCTTCTGCCCATTTTTTAATATGATTATCTGTTTTGTGTGTGTTGAGTTTGAGGAGTTCTTCATAGATCCTGGATATCAACCTTTTATCTGTACTGTCATTTGCAAATATCTTCTCCCATTCCGTGGGTTGCCTCTTTGTTTTGATGACTGTTTCTTTTGCTATGCAGAAGCTTTTGATCTTGATGAAGTCCCAAAAGTTCATCTTTGCCTTTGTTTCCTTTGCCTTTGGAGACATATCTTGAAAGAAGTTGCTGTGGCTGATATCAAGGAGGTTACTCCCTATGTTCTCCTCAAGGATTCTGATGGATTCCTGTCTCACGTTGAGGTCTTTTATCCATTTCGAGTTTATCTTTGTGTACGGTGTCAGAGAATGGTCAAGTTTCATTCTTCTACATATAGCTGTCCAGTTTTCCCAGCAACATTTATTGAAGAGACTGTCTTTTTTCCACTGGATATTTTTTCCTGTTTTGTCGAAGATTATTTGACCATAGAGTTGAGGGTCCATATCTGGGCTCTCTACTCTGTCCCACTGGTCCATGTGTCTGTTTTTATGCCAGTACCATGCTGTCTTGGTGATCACAGCTTTGTAGTAAAGCTTGAAATCAGGTAACGTGATGCCACCAGTTTTATTTTTGTTTTTCAACATTTCCTTAGCAATTCGGGGTCTCTTCTGATTCCATACAAATTTTAGTATTATTTGCTCCAGCTCTTTGAAAAATACTGGTGGAATTTTGATTGGAATGGCATTAAAAGTATAGATTGCTCTGGGCAGTATAGACATTTTAACGATGTTTATTCTTCCGATCCAAGAGCATGGAATGGTCTTCCATCTTTTTGTGTCTTCTTCAATTTCTTTTAGGAGTGTTCTGTAGTTCCTCGAGTACAGATGGAGAGGAGAAGGGAGTTGAGGGAAATTGGAAGGGGAGGTGAACCATGAGAGACTATGGACTCTGAAAAACAACCTGAGGGTTTTGAAGGGGTGGGGTGGGAGGGTGGGGGAACCAGGTGGTGGGTATTAGGGAAGGCACAGATTGCATGGAGCACTGGGTGTGGTGAAAAAACAATGAATACTCTTACGCTGAAAATAAATAAAAAATTTAATTAAAAAAAGTATATAAATAACTAAATTTTGGAAATTAAGTGCACATCGCTTATCAGAGGGAAGAATAACAATTCAGTAAAGGATTTTGCAATGAATCATTGTCATCCACAGGTGGAAAATTTATGGAATAGACAATTATGCAGACCAAACTAAAATGAGACCTTGAGAAACGGATTTCTATTTTGCTAAAATGTGTTGATCAAGTGTGGTTGTTCAGAGACACTGATTAACTCTTTGGACTGCTACATTGTCCAGAATGAAGAAAAATGTTTTTCTGAAGACTTCCACACCAAGGTCATGTGATTTTTAAATCTTTTTTTAAAATTTATTTTAGTAAACATATATGTATTTTTATCCCCAGGGGTACAGGTCTGTGAATCGCCAGGTTTACACATTTCATAGCACTCATCATAGCACATACCCTCCCCAATGTCCTTATGCCCACCACCCTCTCCCATACCCCCTCCCCCCAGCAACTCTCAGTCTGTTTTTTGAGATTGAGTCTTTTATGGTTTGTCTCCTTCCCAATCCCATCTTTTCATTTTTTCTTTTCCTACCTCCCCCCAACTGCCCCACATTGCATCTCCACTTCCTCATATCGAAGAGATCATATGATAGTTGTCTTTCTCCAATTGACTTATTTCGCTAAGCATGAAAGCCTCTAGTTCCATCCATGTCGTCACAAAATGCAAGATTTCATTTCTTTTGATGGCTGCATAGTATTCCATTGTGTATATATACCACATCTTCTTTATCCATTCATCTGTGGATGGACATCTAGGTTCTTTACACAGTTTGGCTATTGTGGACATTGCTGCTATAAACATTCAGGTGCACGTGCCCCTTCGGAGCACCACGTTTGTATCTTTAGGATATATATCCAGTAGTGCAATTGGTGGGTCATATGGTAGCTCTATTTTCAGTTTTTTGAGGAACCTCCACACTGTTTTCCAGAGTGGTTGCACCAGCTTGCATTCCCACCAGCAGTGTAGGAGGGTTCCCCTCACTCCGCATCCTTGCCAGCATCTGTCATTTCTTGACTCGTTAATTTTAGCCATTCTGACTGGCGTGAGGTGGTATCTCATTGTGGTTTTGATTTGTATTTCCCTGATGCCGAGTGATGTGGAGCATTTTTTCATGTGTCTGTTGGCCATCTGGATGTCTTCTTTGCAGAAATGTCTGTTCATGTCCTCTGCCCATTTCTGGATTGGATTATTTGTTCTTTGGGTGTTGAGTTTGATAACTTCTTTATAGATTTTGGATACTAGCCCTTTATCTGATATGTCGTTTGCAAATATCTTCTCCCATTCTGTCAGTTGTCTTTTGGTTTGTTAACTGTTTCCTTGGCTGTGCAAAAGCTTTTGATCTTGGCGAAATCCCAATAGTTTATTTTTGCCCTTGCTTCTGTTGCCTTTGGCGATGTTCCTAGGAAGAAGTTGCTGCGGTTGAGGTCAAAGAGGTTGCTGCCTGCGTTCTCCTCAAGGATTTTGATGGATTCCTTTCTCACATTGAGGTCCTTCATCCATTTTGAGTCTATTTTCGTGTGTGGTGTAAGGAAATAGTCCAATTTCATTTTTCTGCATGTGGCTGTCCAATTTTCCCAGCACCATTTGTTGAAGAGGCTGTCTTTTTTCCATTGGACATTCCTTCCTGCTTTGTCGAAGATTAGTTGACCATAGAGTTGAGGGTCTATTTCTGGGCTCTCTATTCTGTTCCATTGATCTATGTGTCTGTTTTTGTGTCAGTAACATACTGTCTTGATGATGACAGCTTTGTAATATAGCTTGAAGTCTGGAATTGTGATGCCACCGACTTTGGCTTCCTTTTTCAATATTGCTTTGGCTATTCCATGTGCACTAGAGAAGAATGTATATTCTCTTGCTTTGGGATGGAATGTTCTGAATAGATCTGTGATATCCATCTGGTCCAGTGTGTCATTTAAGGCCTTTATTTCCTTGTTGATCTTTTTCTTAGATGATCTGTCCATTTCAGTGAGGGGAGTGTTAAAGTCCCCTGCTATTATTGTATTACTGTCGATGTATTTCTTTGATTTTGTTATTAATTGGTTTATATAGTTGGCTGCTCCCATGTTAGGGGCATAGATATTTAAGATTGTTAGGTCTTCTTGTTGGACAGACCCTTTGAGTATGATATAGTGTCCTTCCTCACCTCACCTTATAGTCTTTGGCTTACAATCTAATTGATCTGATATAAGGATTGCCACCCCAGCTTTCTTCTGATGTCCATTAGCATGGTACATTGTTTTCCACCCCCTCACTTTAAATCTGGAGGTGTCTTCGGGTCTAAAATGAGTTTCTTGTAGCCAGCATATTGATGGGTTTTGTTTTTTTATCCATTCTGATACCCTGTGTCTTTTGATTGGGGCATTGAGCCCATTAACATTCAGGGTAACTATTGAGAGATATGAATTTAGTGCCATTGTATTGCCTGTAAGGTGACTGTTACTGTATATTGTCTCTGTTTCTTTCTGATCTACTACTTTTAGGGTCTCTCTCTGCTTAGAGGACCCCTTTCAGTATTTCCTGTAGAGCTGGTTTGGTGTTTGCAAATTCTTTCAGCTTTTGTTTGTCCTGGAAGCTCTTTATCTCTCCTTCTATTTTCAATGATAGCCTAGCCAGATATAGTATTCTTGGCTGCATGTTTTTCTCGTTTAGTGCTCTGAATATATCATGCTGGTTCTTTCTGGCCTGCCAGGTCTCTGTGGATAGGTCCACTGCCAATCTAATGCTTTTACCCTTGTATGTTACAGACTTCTTTTCCCGGGTTGCTTTCAGAATTTTCTCTTTGTCGCTAAGACTTGTAAATTTTACTATCAGGTGACGAGTTGTGGACCTATTTTTATTGATTTTGAGGGGCGTTCTTAGCATCTCCTGGATTTTGATGTTTGTTCCCTTTGCCATATTAGGGAAATTCTCTCCAATAATTCTCTCCAAGATACCTTCTGCTCCCCTCTCTCTTTCTTCTTCTTCTGGAATCCCAATTATTCTAATGTTGGGTCGTCTTATGGTGTCGCTTATCTCTCGAATTCTCTCCTCGTGGTCCAGTATTTGTTTGTCTCTCTTTTGCTCAGCTTCTTTATTCTCTGTCATTTGGTCTTCTATATCACTAATTCTCTCTTCTGCCTCATTTATCCTAGCAGTAAGAGCTTCCATTTTTGATTGCACCTCATTAATAGCTTTTTTAATTTCAACTTGGTTAGATTTTCGTTCTTTTATTTCTCCAGAAAGGGCTTTTATCTCTCTGGAGAGGGTTTCTCTAATATCTTCTATGCCTTTTTTGAGCCCGTCTAGAACCTTGAGAATCGTCATTCTGAACTCTAGATCTGTCATATTACCAATGTCCATATTGATTATGTCTCTAGCCTTCAGTACAGCCTCTTGTTCTTTTTTTTGAGGTGAGTTTTTCCGCCTTGTCATTTTGTCCAGATAAGCTTTGCTTTCTCCTCCTCTGGAATTCCGCTGTTCTTGGTGAGTGAAGTTGGTCTTGACTGGGTTTCTTGTTGATCTTCTGGGGGAGGGGCCTGTTGTAGTGATTCTCAAGTGTCTTTGCCCCAGGCAGAATTGTACTACCCTTACCAGGGGCCGGGCTAAGTAATCCACTCGGGTTTGCTTTCGGGAGCTTTTGTTCCCTGAGTGCTTTCCGTAGAGTTCTGGAGGATGGGAATGAAGATGGCAGCCTTCCAGTTTCCGGCCCGGAGGAGCTGAGAGCTTGGGGTCCTGCTCCTCAGTGCACCCTCAGAGAAAAGCTCCCAACCGCCCCGCCTCCCTGGCCTGCGGTCGTGCCTGGAGGAAAGCTCTCAATTGCTTTCACCTGGAGAAAAGTGCCCGGTCGCTTCCATCTCCGTGGCCTCTTGACGCGCTCTGAGCCCACCCAGCCTGTGACCGGCTCAAGGTAACCCCGAGTTGAGAGCTCACTCCTCGGCTTTGTCACTGTAGCCAGCTTTCCCGCTCTAATACCTGTGAGCTCTGCGACACTCAGACACCCTCGGTCCTTCTGTGACCTTGCAGGACCTGGGGTTACGCTGACCCCACGTGGGCTACCCCCCCCCCCCCGGTTTAGCCTCTGGAGCGATGTCCCTCTGTGGAGCAGACTTTTAAAAGTCCTGATTTAGTGGTCCGTTGCTCCGCCACTTGCCGGGAGCTGGCCCCTCCCCCCGCAGTCTTTCTTCCCGTCGCTTTGGATTCACTTCTCCGCAGGTCCTACCTTTCAGAAGTGATCAATTTTCTGTTTCTAGAATTGTTGCTCTTCTCTTCGATTTCCCGTTGGATTTGTAGGTGTTCACAATGGTTAGATAAGCTATCTAGCTGATCTTCTGCTACCCGATGTCGTCTCAGCCTGCTACTTCACCATGATTTTTAAATCTTAATTCTTTCTTTCTGCACATCGTCTCTCTCAGAGTCTGGGGGACCTGATTGTTTCGCAGAGTGTAGATGACAGGGTTGAGCAGTGGGGGGACCACCGTGTTCACAAGGGCAGCCTCCCTTTTGGAGTCCAGCCTGTTCGTTTGCTTTGGTTTCACATATATGAACACACAGCTGTGAACACACAGTTCACATATATGAACACACATCAGAGAGAGGACAAGGAGGTGAGAGGATCAGGTGGAGGAAGCTTTCTGTTTCTCCTTGGCTGAGGGACGTTGCAGGATTGTGACTACTATGTTGCTGTATGCAATGATGGTTATGATAAGAGATGTCAACAGGATAAAGCAAGTGAGAACAAAGGCCAACATTTCAACAAACCTGGTAACAGAACAGGAGAGAGGAATTAGGGAGACAATGTCACAGAAACAGTGGGGGATGACATGGGGGCCATAGAAGGATAACTGGGAGACTTTTACTAGGAAACCAGTGATGAGAGGGAAGGCCAAAGTGAAGCAGGCAGTGACCAGGAGGAAGCAAGTCTTCAGGTTCATGATGGTTGGGTAATGCAGAGGCCTGCAAATGGCCACATACCAATCCAGAGACATCACCGCTATGATGAGGAATCCTGCTGCTCCCAGAAATACAAAGACAAATGCTTGTATGAAACAGGCAGGAAAGGAAATGGTTTGCTTGCCTGAGAGAAAGATGACTTAGGAATAAGAGTACTTATGAAACAACACTCAAAGAAGGAGAAAATGCTGAGGATCAAGTACATAGGTGTGTGGAGCTGGGAGTCAGCACAGGTGACTCCATCCATTGCCTGCAATGGATGCCATGTACGCCATCAGGTGGGCCAAGAAGAGGACCTTTCCCAGGTGTTGGATGGCAGGAAACCCCTCCAAGGTGAATTCTTGGACAGTTGTCCCATTCCCCATTTACATGGACATCTCTTTCCAGAATCATCAATGCTGGTCTAACCTACATTAAAGACATCAATAAGCACAAAGGTTTCAGAGGAGCAGGATTAAGCTATTTGTCCACGAAGGTGACTAGGCCAATAGCTAATTGGTTTAGCCAGCGGATTCTTCAATCACTAGGACCTAAGCTCAGTACTAGTTCAATACTGAGTTCTAGCCCCTGAGAGATTGGTCATTTTTAGAAAGGTAGTTAACCTTTGTGAACTTCACTTTTACTCTCTGTAGAATATAGGTGATAGGATCTTTCTGTTCATGTTCTTGTGAGAAGTAAGATGAAGCTTTAACTCACTTGTTATATGATGCCAATGTTTCTTTATTCCACAAATTCTAAGTGTAATATTGTGATCATTAATATAGTGTAAATAGAGCATCAATAGGCAGAGTTACTGACATTGTCATAGTTAAAATGCATTGTAGTTATTCATTTTATTATTTTTTATTAAAAAATTTTAAAAGATTTTATTTATTTATTTGAGAGAGACAGTGAGAGAGAAAACACAAGAGCAGGGAGGGTCAAAGGGATAGACAGATGCCCTGCTGAGCAAGGAACCCAATGGAGGCCTCCATCCCAGGACCCTAGGATCATGACCTGAGTGGAACATAGACATTTAACCATCTGAGCCACCTAGTTACCCAACATTCTTTAATAATATTAATTTGTAAGAAAACATAACAATAATATTAGTGGTATTGCCCTTGAATATTTAAAAATATGCAACACATTTTGTGGTCCAAGTTTTCATCATCATCATCATCATCATCATATGTTGAAGATTTATGTTTTCTATGCTGGTCACTGAAGCTATTAGTTCTATTACTCTTCACAATAACCATGAACCCCTTCTACAGAATCAGAAACTGAGGCTTAGAGAGTTTCAGAGAACTTAGGTCACATTGTTGAGACTTTAGCCAGAATGCCAGAATCTGGAGTGTCTGCTATTTCCAAATGCAGTGACAGAATGTTTTAAAACAGGAGCAAATCTATTGTTGATGCTCTCTCAACCTTAAGTGAAAGATTAGCTTTATTAACCTTAATTGTATCTCTGCTTAGATAGTATCTCTGATGTGTTATTGACCTATGAAATAACATGGTGCTTAGAGAAGATCTCTTTTAGCAGAAGCACTTTACAGAAGAGACTGGAGACTAGAGAAATTGGGGGTTTGCTCAGGAACATGAGGTAAATTGTAAATTTAGGTTTCTGTCACCCCTGCCCCAAGGGTTCCTGCTGTCCTGTGATGGAGATGGGAGTGACAGAAGTTCAGGGAGGTATGCTGGGCACCTGACACTCATGTATTTACTCTTATATCCAAGCTCAGTGAACATTCTTCCTTCCTCAGTCCTCTCAATCAGTAATTTGTCTCAGGATGGTGTTTGACTCTAGCATATCAATACATGCTAAAGGTTGGCAGTGTGAAAGTGTCACTCTCACTAATGCACTGTGGGCAAGGTCCTCTGAAGTTCAGCTCATGAAATCAAACTGCTCACTGCAGTGGCACAGCCTGAAGTAACCTCTCATTTTGTTCCTGTTGACCCCAGTAAATTCACTAAGTTACCAGGGTCCCTGAGACCAGGCATAAACAGAGGTCACCTCATGAGGGGGCAGAGCTGCCTCCTCTTGCAGCTATTGTCTTCTAAAAAAATCAAGAGTTTGCTGTGGGCTGAGGGGAAAGGAGAGTGTTGGGGCCGATTCCACATTAAAACCCTAGGGCCTGCCTGGGCCTGCTTAGCCAGAGTGACTCCATTTTGCCTAGATAGACATTTTGTTGTTTAATAAACACCTCAACGCTTACTGTTATCGGTTCCGGGTAACCGTTACTAAAACACACACCTAAAACAAGGCCAGGCAGGTGGAAACATCCAATCAGCCAAAGCCACATACGTAGAGGTCTGTGGTTGTGCCCTATAAAACTAGCCTGTAAGACCGAGGGGTCATCGCTCTCTTTGGAGGCGGCCCTGCCCGGTCAGTCTGACTTCTAATGCTTGGTATAGAATAAGACTTTGCATAACTTTCACTTTGTCTCAGTCTCATTCCTTTGATAATGGACCCAACAGAGAGGATAAGGAAACTCAGTTGTCATAGTCTGTCATAGTCTGTTGTCCCAGTGGGGTGAATATGCATCCCATGCTGCTGGTGTTCTGAATGACAGAGCCCTGTGTCCATAGCCCAGAACATTTCAGAGCACAAGTCTACATGGTAGCCGGGACCACTGGAACTTCACAAAGTACCAGACAGGCTAAACCAACATTTCACTGCCCTCAATTCTGGGCTAGAACTGGACTCCCAGACTACTTATGGTTCCGATGAAAGGCCTGGCTCTGCCTCCACCAGTGGGTAGAAGGCCACCTACCATGCAACTTTGCTGTCACCTCCTATGTTGTCACCTGCTATAGCAGCTACTGGGAGCAGCACCTTCTAAGTTTTGCCCTGGGTGCTGCTGAGACAGGATCCTTCTGCGGCAGTGCTCCATGTTTTGGATGCACCTGCTCCAAGACCTTCTCTTACACTATGCTCCTCCATCATATCCTCACCTTTCTGTATGGAGAAGCATCCTTGCTTTACTGCATCAACAGTGAGGTGCTGACAGGAAAGCTTGAAGCCTGTGTGATACTTTTGTCACAACAGTGCATGGTCACCAAGCAGAATGGACCCAGCCAGTGAGCAGAGAGCGCAGGCCCTCAAACCTTATTAGATGCTGAAGATACAGGAGCAGAAAGTAAAGGCATGGCTGGTGCCTGGGGACACCTAATTAATTAGTCAATATTGAGAACAAAAATTACTGGGGCAATCCTTATATTTATCTTCCCATCATTGTTAGTGATGCTGACTCCCAGAATCTGCACTGTTCTCTCCCAAGACTTTTGAAGGAAATTATATGCCAATTTCCCAAGGATTTTTAAAATCCCAAGGTGAATATTGCTACTATTTGTGGTAGAAGTCCAGACTACAGTTTTCTACTGTGATGTATGCCCTGAAGCCAGAGCATAGGTGTTAAAAAGAACAGACATCATGGTGAGAAACAGTGGGATTATACCCTGGCTTTCATGAGGCTTTTGGGAAGATACTGGGGAACACCACCTTTCTTAGTAAATCTTTCTTCACACTTCTACCAATGTTATGATTCTTTTCATTGCATATTCTTATCTGAAGAATATTTTTATTGTGCTCCCTATCTCCTCGAAAAATGAAAGCACACATTTTTTCCTCTTCAGGAAAGAAGTGGATTTTTCTGTAACATCTTTAATCTGGCCCTCTCTTTTTAAACATATCTGGACATGTGGTGGAGGTAACTGGTTGGCCATCAGTTAAATGTCTACCTCTTGGTTTTGGCTCAGGTCATAATCTCATGGGTAGAGGATTCAAGCCCTGCATCTGCCTCCATGCTCAGTGTGGAGTCTGTTTGAAGATTCTCTTCCTCTACCCCTCCCCCTAGTGGTGTGCTTTTTCTCTCTCTCTTCAAAATAAATAAATAAATCTTTAAAAAAAGTATCTGGGATGTGGATCCCCAGATTCTTTCTAGATGCAGAACAGGAAGAAATGTCAGCCTGAGAGTGGAGGAGATGTATCCATATCAGCTTCTGAATTGGATATCTGCTTCTTTTCCTGGGTATCTCAGCTAGACAGTTGCAATAGTGACCCATTTTTCTGTGGCCTCTGGTTTCCATCCCGAGCCAGATAAGGGGACTAAACTCACAAAGTGTATTTGCTGGCAACCCTGGGGCATATGGTAGCTGTTTGGAAATTTGTTCTACCTGAATCTGCCCTCATCACAATTGGTCTTACAAGGACAAGGCAACTATTGTAGCAACTTTCATGAGTATTCTTGTGAATCTCACCTTCCCACAAACAGACAAAATCATTTTTATAACATCTGTCCATCTACGTACTTCTTCTTTCCCTCCAGGCTTAACCTCGACTCCATGGTTATTTTCTCAGTTGGAAGTAAAGGAAAATAAAGAATAATAGGAAAAGAGTTACAGAAGCTAGGGCAAAGTGAGACTATATATTTTAATGCTGAGGCAAAGACTTATTTATATGGGATTTTAATTTCATTCAGTGCCAGCTTCATGGTGCAGAAATACCTATCACACCTGAGCAAGTCCTAATGCCAACATGATGGTGGGAAGGTAGAAGGAGAGAGCCTGGTATGTAGTTTGATGGAAAGGCTTACAAAGTGGACAGTCAAAGAAATGGGCTGAACTAACTCTACATTGCATCTAGCATAAGAGGTGATAAACTGTTTCAAATTGTCCTTAGTCTAGTTTCTCTTTTCTGAGTAGTGTCTTAATGATTGTCCAATACCCAGCATTTCTTTATGTTTTAAATGATAACCTTGAGATCTCTTTTATCTTGGCTATTTTTCAGCATTCCTTGTGCTTTGAGTGTTTATCCAGTTAGAGTAAGTGAAGGAATAGTGCTTAAGGTGGTTTTTGTGGTTATCAAACCATGGAGGGATAAAGCAAATATCAGCTTGTGGATTTTCCTCTGCAAAATATTGTTATGTTTGCCATTCCGTCCCTTGGGCACTCTTGAAAAATCAGGCTACACCTATACCCAGGATATAGATAGTAGGAATATTTTGGCTTATAGTGTATCTGGTTAGTATGGTCTATTCCTAGAATGGCTCCAATTTCTAATATTGTATCCCTAAGGAAGAAGGTTAAGTTAAGGCCTAAGGAAAGGTAAATCCTTTCAGAGACCACTCGTAACCTAAATATCATCTATGATATTGTGGGAGAGGGTGTAGGGGATGCTAATTTGAAGAGGAAGTAGGGGATGGAGAGAAGCACTCAGGCATTGGGTGGAGCTGTTGGGTAACTAATAATACTTTGAGAGCCACTGTCCCTCATGGAATTTCCATAAAAGTAAGGCAACAATGGCAACAGAGATCCAGAACACATCAGTTCTGATCTAGAAGTTCATTAATATCACATCAATACCCATCCGTCTATGTGAGGAAAAGCATGGTAGTGTTAGTAGCTTCCAACTTGGGATGAGGAGGGGAAGCTGAAGGCATAGGGTAATTTATTTTATTGGGTGTCTTTGTATCTTTTTTTATTCTTGCATTGAAAAAAGAAACCTTTTCAATTTTAATATACACACACATATTCACACACACATACACACATATGTTTTATATATATTATGTATAATATAAATATATAAGATGTGATATATATCACATCTTATATATTGACCCATTGATGCACAGTTGAGCTGTTTCCATAGTTTGGATATTGTAGATAATACTGCATGTAACATTCGAATTAGTAGTTTTGTATTCTTTTGGTAGATACTTAGTAGTGCAATTGCTGGATAATAGGGTAGTCTATTTTTCACTTTTTGAGGAAATTCTATACTGTTTTCCAGAGTGGCTGAACCAGTTTGCATTCCCTGAAACAGTGTAAGAAGGTTCCCTTTTCACCACTTCCTCACCAACACCTGTTGTTTCCTGTGTTGTTGATTTTAGCTCTTCCGACTGGCATGAGGGGATATGTCATTGCAGTTGTTTTTTTTTTTTAAGATTTTATTTATTTATTTGTCAGAGAGAGAGAGAATGAGAGCAAGCACAGGCAGACAGAGTGGCAGGCAGAGACAGAGAGAGAAGCAGGCTCCCTACCGAGCAAGGAGCCCGATTTGGGACTCCATCCCAGGACGCTGGAATCATGACCTGAGCCGAAGGCAACCGCTTAACCAACTGAGCCACCCAGGCATCCCTGTCATTGCAGTTTTGATTTTTATTTGATGATGAGGGATGTGAACATCTTTTTATGTGTCTCTTGGTCATCTCTGTGACTTCTTTGGAGAAATGGCTATTCATGTCTTCTGCCCTTTCTTTCATTGGATTTTTCTTTTTTTGAGTGTTTAGTGTTATGTTTTATAGGTTTTGGATACTAACCTATTATCTTACATATGACCATATAGCTGTGGGTTCATTTCTGGGTCTATTTTGTTCCATTCATCTATGTATTTGTTTTTGTGTCATTACCATACTGCTTTGATCACTATAGCTTTGTAATATAACTTGAAGTCTGGAATTGTGGTGCCTCCAGCTCTGCTTTTCTTTTTTATGGCTGCTTTGGCTATTTGGGACCTTTTGTGGTTCCATACATATTTTAGGATAGTTTGTTCTAGCTCTTTGAAAAATAATGTTGGTGTCTCGGTAGGGATTGTATTAAATGTGCAGATTATTTTGGGTAATACAGACATTTTAACAATATTTGTTCTTCCAATCCTGGAGCGTGGAATGTCTTTTCACTTGTTTATGTCATTCTCAATTTCTTTCATCAGTATTTTATAGTTTTAAGAGTATAGGTCTTTAACCTCTGTGGTTAGGTTTACTCCTAGGCATGCTGTTGTTTTTTGGTGCAGTTGTAGATAGATTGATTCCTTAATTTCTTTTTCTGCTGCTTCATTATTGGTGTATAGAGATGCAACAGATTTCTGTACATTGATTTTGTATCCTGTGACTATGAATTTGTATATCAGTTCTACCAATTGTTTGGTGGGGTCTTTCCTGTTTTCTGTATAGAGTATCAAGTCATATGCAAATAGTCAAAGTTTGACTTCTTCCTTGCCAATTTGGAAAACTTTTGTTTCTTTTAGTCATATGATTGCTGTGACTAGGACTTCCAGTACTATGTTAAATAATAGTTGTGAGTGTACATATCCCTCTCTTGTACCTGACCATAGAGGCAAGCTCTCTTTTTTCCCAATGAGGATGATAATAACTGTGTGTTTTTCATATATGGCTTTTATTATACAGGGGTATGTTCCCTCTAAACTTACTTTGTTGAGGGTTTTTGTCAGGAATGGATGCTTTAATTTGTCAAATGATTTTTCTGCATCTATTAAATGAAAGGATCTTATGGTTCTTATCCATTTTTTATTAATATGTTGTATCACATTGACTGATTTGTGGATATTGAACCACCCTTGCAACCCAGGAATAAATCCCACTTGATCATGGTGAGTGATTCTAATGTATTGTTGGATTTGGTTTGTTATTGCATTTTTTGCATCCATGTTCATCAGATATATTGGCCTATAGTTTTCTAATCTTTATTATTTGCCTCATTCTGGTGACTTTAGGCTTTGTTTGTTCTATTTTTAGTTCCTTTAGGTTAACATGTACGTTATTTGAGATTTTCTTGCTTCATAAGGTGGGCCTCTATTCCCATATATTTCTCTCTTAGGACCACTTCGGTTGAGTCCCAAAGTTTTTGGACCATTGTGTTTTCATTTGCATTCGTTTTCATGCATTTCTTCTTTGATTTACTAGTTGACCCACTCATTTTTTAGTAGCATGTTGTTTAACCTCCCTGCATTTTTGGTGTTTCCAAATTTTTTCTTGTGGTTGACTTCCAGGTTCATAGAGTTGTGCTCAGAAAAAATGCATGGTTTATCTCAACCTTTTTGTATTTTTTGAGGCCTTGTTTGTGACACAATATGTGATCTATTCTTGAGAATATCTCATGTACACTTGGAAAGAATGTGTATTCTGCTATTTTAGGATGAAATGATCTGAATGTGTCTGTTAAGTCCATCTGGTCCAGTGTGTCATTCAAAGCCACCATTTCCTTGTTGACTTTCTGTTTAGATGATCTGTGAATTGCTGTAAGTGGGGTGTTAGAGTCTCCTACTGTTATTGTAATATCAGTGAGTTCCATTATGTTTGTTATTAATTATTTTTTGTATTTGTAACCCAGTATATCATATATTTGGGTGGTCCCATGTTGGATGCATAAATACTTAGAGTTGTTAGATCTTGTTTTTGGATTATCCCCTTTGTTATGGTACAGTGTCCTTCTTAATCTCCTGATACAGGCTTTGTTTTTAAAGTCTAGTTTGTCCAATATAAGTATTGTTGCTTCACTTTTTTTGGTGTTGAGTGGCATGCAAAATGTTTCTCCATCCCCTCACTTTCAGTCTGCAGGTGTGTTTAGGTCTAAAAGGGGTCTCTTGTAGGCAGTAGATAGATTGGTTTTGCTTTTTTGTCCATTCTGACACCCTATGCCTTTTGATTGGAACATTTAGTTGATTTACATTCTGAGTAATTAAAGATAGATATGTATTTAATGACATTTCATTACTTGTTATCATTGTCTTGGGAGATCCTTTCTTGTCTTTTTCAATTTTAGTGTTTCATTATGCTTTAAGAATCCCCTTTAATATTTCTTGTAGGCCTGATTTAGTGGTCATGAACTCCTGTAGTTTTGGTTTGTCTGGGAAATTCTCTATCTCTCCTTGTATTCTGAATGGCAGTCTTGCTGGATAAAGTATTCTCTGCTGCCTCTTTTTCTCATTTAGCACATTGAGCCACTTTCTTTTTTTTTTTTCTTTTTTAAAGATTTATTTATTTATTTATTTGACAGACA
The DNA here is from genome assembly GCF_963455335.1 of Martes martes. Taxonomy (NCBI): domain Eukaryota; kingdom Metazoa; phylum Chordata; class Mammalia; order Carnivora; family Mustelidae; genus Martes; species Martes martes. Next base: position 38,872,888 of record NC_137902.1, on the reverse strand, counting down.
GAGATCACAAGTAGGCAGAGAGGAAGGCAGAGAGAGAGGAGGAAGCATGCTCCCTGCGGAGCAGAGAGCCTGACGTGGGGCTCGATCCCAGGACCCTGGGATTATGACCTGAGCTGAAGGTAGAGGCTTTAACCCACTGAGCCACTCAGGCGCCCCGAGCCACTTTCTTTTGACTTGCTAAGTTTCCATTGAAAAATCTGCAGCTAGACTTACGGGTATTCCCTTGAGAGTCAAGGACTTCTTTTGTGTTGTTGCTTTTAAGAATTTTTTTTTCTTTATCACTGTAGTTTGCAAATTTAATTATAATATGTCTTGATGTTGGCCTGCTCTTGTGATTTTGATATGAGTTCTTTGTGCCTCCTGGGACTGGATGTCTCTTTCCTCTCCCGGATTAGAGAAGTTTTCAACGAGTATTTCCTCAAATAATTTATTCCCCCCCCTCCACCCCACTTCTGGGACCCTAGACTATGAGTATTGTTACCTTTGATAGAGTCACAGAGTTGCCTATGTCTAGTCTTTTGTTGTATAATTCTTTTTTCTCTTTTACTCAGCTTCTTTATTTTCTATTATTTTGTCTTCTTTTTTTTTAAATATTTTTAAAAAAATTTATTTGACAGAGAGATCACAAGTAGGCAGAGAGGCAGGCAGAGAGAGAGCCCGATGTGGGGCTCAATTCCAGTACTCTGAGATCATGATCTGAGCTGAAGGCAGAGGCTTAACCCACTGAGCCACCCAGGTACCCCCCATTGTTTTGTCTTCTAATTGACTAATTCATTCTCTGCTTCTTCCAGCCTCCTATTAATTGCATCAATTCTGTTTCCAATCTCAGTTATGGCACCCTTCATTTTTGACTGATACTTTTCCAGCTCTTTTATCAAAGGCTTTTGACTTTTGGTCAAAGTCTCCCTGAAGCCTTCCATTCCTTTTCAAGCCCAGCAAGTATTCTTATGATCATTGCTTTACATTCTCCATCAGGCATATTGCTTCACTTAGATCTCTGGCTGTGGCCTTATCTTGTTCTTTCAATTCAGATGAATTCCTCTGTGTTGGCATTTTGTCTGAGTTTCTGCTTTCTTCTGTGTGTTGAAAAAGCCAGCTATGTTTCTTCCTCCTGAGAGTAATCACAATGAAGAAGAAGTCATGTAGTGTCCAGGGCCTAGCACCTCAAGGAGTGTCTGTGGTGTGTACTGTGTGTGTGTTTATCTGCAGAGGCTCTCCTTGCCTGTAGTAGGCAGTGTTTGTTCCTTAGCCAAAATGTGTTGAGTTTCAACTTGGTGTGCTCTGGTCTGCTGTGAAATGAGACATGATTTGTTTCTACTAGAACTGGAGCCCTGCAAAACTGTCTGGCTGGGAGATATGGTGTGGGCTAAGGCTTGGGCTGGTATCCTGGGGAGAGGTCTAGGAAAAGTTTCACTGAGAAGGGCAGTGCCCCCAGAGTGCAGGAGCATGGGACTTGATGTAAGCTAGTTAGGCTGCCATTGCCAGTGCTTTGCTGCTTCCTGCAGGTGGCTCTGTGTTTATGCGGGGAATGGGATGGAAAATGGCACTGGACAACTTCTTGTTTTCCAGAGAAGTGTCTCTGGGAATGGTGACACTCAGGGTTGTGCTCTAAGAAGAGTGAATAATTCCCTTCTGTGTGTTCCTGGGATTCTTCACAACACTATTTCCACCCCCCCCCACCCCAGGACATTTGTCTGTCTTCTATCCGGGAGTAGGGCCATGCTCTCTGGGATCTATCTTAGCCAAGCCTGCTCTCCCTTAAACTTCAGGCTTTAAGCCCCACTGGTTGCAAAAACTCATGAAAATCAGCCCTGCTCATTCCCCCCATCAATAACTTTGGAATACATTCTCCTTGTGTGTTCCCCTTGTGTGTTCTACACTCCATTGTCCTTCTCCATGACTATGGCTCTCTCCCCCCTGTAGCACATGTGATCATTTCTCCACTAAATCACACTTTGTACTTTCTTTGATGTGGTCTCTTCTGTGTCTTTTTTGGTGAAGTTTGTTTTGTCAGGCTTCCAGTTGATTTATGGGTATTTAGGATGATTTCATAGTTAAGTAGTTGTGTTTATGAGACAAGAGGAGCCTAGGGTAAACCTACTCCCCCACTATCTTTTCACCTCACCCCCCACCACCATCCAGGATATTTAAATTTAAAGAGGAAAGACCTGGGGGAAAAGGGGCTAGTCCAACATGGTAGAATAGGAAGTCCTTATGAGCTCCTTGAAATCAAAGTTATTTTGGATGAAAAGCATTTCTTTGTGAAAATATTCCTCATATGGCAGCCCATGAAAATTGAGGTAAGGATGAATTCACAGAAAAGTCTTCATATGATTACTCTGTATGTAATTTTCACAGAAGATGTGAATTTCTGGAGCAATATAGGTAACAGAAGAAAACCCAATGTCTTAGTTTGAGTTACCCTATAAGCAGACTCAGAGGCAAGAAATTTAAGATAAGTAGTTTATTGAAGAGTTGTTTTCAGGGAAGACCAGTAGGGAGGAGGGAACATGATACAGTAAAAAAAATTGTGTATTATCAAGCCAGTTACCCTTTTCGGAAACTGGAGCCCAGTGTCACTGTGGAATTCTGTGTAGCCATGTAGAACACTCTTCAAAGTTATTCAAACCCAGAAGAAAAGAAGATGGGGTGTGTGTATAACAATTCTTTACGCATCATGCACGGAGGATTTCTTGTGGGAGCATTCATTCCTAGAACTTTTGGCATATCTTGTGCAGGGGAAAATGTGCTCCCAGGCCCATAAAATAGTTCTCTGCCAGAGTTTTCAGTAAACACTCTCCAGGTTGCCTGACAAGTTGAATACCAAGGTAATATGGGTGGGGTCTAGCAGTGTCTTTTTCAGTCCACCCTTTATACTAATTAGAGTTACTTGTCCACCATGTTAAGTTCACCCTGTGCTATTACTCAACCTTCAGTTTAGTGGTTGCCCTGATTTTTTAAAGTAAAAAACTTGACTTATAGCTGAAGGGAAGGGGGTGAGCTATAGTCCCTGCTGCTGCCATTGGTCCCACATTCGAAGAAACTAATAGGATTCTTTGCAAAGCATTGCTTTCTATATATAAAGGTGACTGTTCTTAGTACAACATGATGCCAAAACCCCTACCACTTTGTTGACATTCTGTGGCTTTTCCACCATTCATCTTTGTAATTGAATTTGAGTCTTTTTTGCATGTAATTTGTTTTCATGTCATAATGAGTTTATTACATATAGTAATATTTCTCACATAAACATTGGTGGCAAATTTTACTGAGAGATATGTTCTCTGAAGTGTAAGTACTAATACTAGGGTATTTTGTACCTGAAACATGTTCTGCAGTGTAGATATGGAAGTTTGACTTAATAGATGTATGTTCATACCTGTCGCCACAACCACTTCATGTATTGGATTGGGTTCTCTGTTAATTAGCACATATTTCTTATGGTATGTTTTTATCCATCAGAGACTGCCTCGATAACATTCAAAAAATAACCTGGAAGTAAATATCCAGAAAAATGTAGAGGAAAATTTACATTTCTACAGACACTGATGAGATGAAACCACAGAGACTTTTACAGAAGGAAGTCTTTGCCCTCTGAGGAGAAGACTGTTTGCTTGCATATGCCCATGGTCCACATTACAGAATAAAGAAGATATCAATAATAAAAAAATAACTTTTAAATCAAATATTGTAGAGTTCATATTCTCTATTCAAAATGTAGAAGAACTAGAAATCAATAATAGTTTTATTAACAATACTTTGTGTGGCAATTAAAAAACCTTCCTATATAACGTCAAAGAGCTACTGAAGTCACCACTATAGAATATGAAACACTTTAATTTAACCTGGGATTTAACCTCCTGGAATTTTTAATAACCCTCCCTTTTCATCATGGCTTTGGCTTATTCTTTATTTCCTTTTCATTTTTAAATCTGATCTTGGTGTTCTCCCTGATGTTCTTGGAATTCTTTTTCTGACTTAGTTGTGGGGATTTCCTGGGCCCATCATTATCAACATCATCATCATCATCATCATCACCAATACCACCACCACAGTTAAGTAGATTGCATTGCTAAATCCTAAACAATTTTAAAATTGCATTATTTGTATTAATGTACTTAATCCACGTGTTATTTCACAGATGAGGAAAAAAGGTACAGCTTTTACTTTTTATGAGGGGGTATATTGTTTGCTTATTTCATAGGAAAAAACTATCAGGAATTTGCCTAGGAAATGGTGCATGAAAAGCAAATTTTATGATTCCTAGTCAACTTAAAAGTTTATAATTTATTTTAACATTTTGTCAGTAGCTGAATGACTATAAGATTCTACACTGAAACTCATTCACCCAAAGCTTAACAGCCTTGTCCTACTTTACTCCTATATCGGAAGTTGTGAAAGAAATTGATATATGGAATTCTGTGGTCCTTTGTAGAAAATAGTTTTTTTTTTTTAATTTGTAGAGATTTAAAGATTTCTTTATACTTGGTGTTTGTAAGTTGTATCATGTCATGTCTAGATACCAGCCTTTTTAATTTATTGAACTATTCATAGAGGCAATTTGGAGATTGTCTTCTTTGTCTATTTATTTATTATTATTATTATTTTTTAATATATAATAGCCATCATTTAACTAGCATTTTATTTTTTTTTAATTAAATTTTTTGTTTATTTTCAGTGTAACAGTATTCATTGTTTTTTCACCACACCCAGTGCTCCATGCAATCTGTGCCCTCCCTAATACCCACCACCTGGTTCCCCCACCCTCCCACCCCGCCCCTTCAAAACCCTCAGGTTGTTTTTCAGAGTCCATAGTCTCTCATGGTTCACCTCCCCTTCCAATTTCCCTCAACTCCCTTCTCCTCTCCATCTACCCTTGTCCTCTATATTATTTGTTATGCTCCACAAATAAGTGAAACCATATGATACTTGACTTTCTCTGTTTGACTTATTTCACTCAGCATAATCTCTTCCAGTCCTGTCCATGTTGCTACAAAAGTTGGGTATTCCTCCTTTCTGATGGAGGCATAATACTCCATAGTGTATATGGACCACATCTTCCTTATCCATTCATCCGTTGAAGGGCATCTTGGTTCTTTCCACAGTTTGGCGACCGTGGCCATGGCTGCTATAAACATTGGGGTAGAGATGGCCCTTCTTTTCACTACATCTGTATCTTTGGGGTAAATACCCAGCAGTGCAATTGCAGGGTCATAGGGAAGATCTATTTTTAATTTCCTGAGGAATCTCCACACTGTTCTCCAAAGTGGCTGCACCAGTTTGCATTCCCACCAACAGTGTAAGAGGGTTCCCCTTTCTCCACATCCTCTCCAACACACGTTGTTTCCTGTCTTGCTAATTTTGGCCATTCTAACTGGTGTAAGGTGGTATCTCAATGTGGTTTTGACTTGAATCTCCCTGATGGCTAGTGATGATGAACATTTTTTCATGTGTCTGGTAGCCATTTGTATGTCTTCATTGGAGAAGTGTCTGTTCATATCTTCTGCCCATTTTTTAATATGATTATCTGTTTTGTGTGTGTTGAGTTTGAGGAGTTCTTTATAGATCCTGGATATCAACCTTTTATCTGTACTGTCATTTGCAAATATCTTCTCCCATTCCGTGGGTTGCCTCTTTGTTTTGATGACTGTTTCTTTTGCTATGCAGAAGCTTTTTATCTTGATGAAGTCCCAGAAGTTCATCTTTGCCTTTGTTTCCTTCGCCTTTGGAGACATATCTTGAAAGAAGTTGCTGTGGCTGATATCAAAGAGGTTACTCCCTATGTTCTCCTCGAGGATTCTGATGGATTCCTGTCTCACGTTGAGGTCTTTTATCCATTTCGAGTTTATCTTTGTGTACGGTGTAAGAGAATGGTCAAGTTTCATTCTTCTACATATAGCTGTCCAGTTTTCCCAGCACCATTTATTGAAGAGACTGTCTTTTTTCCACTGGATATTTTTTCCTGTTTTGTCAAAGATTGTTTGACCATAGAGTTGAGGGTCCATATCTGGGCTCTCTACTCTGTTCCACTGGTCCATGTGTCTGTTTTTATGCCAGTACCATGCTGTCTTGGTGATCACAGCTTTGTAGTAAAGCTTGAAATCAGGTAACGTGATGCCACCAGTTTTATTTTTGTTTTTCAACATTTCCTTAGCAATTCGGGGTCTCTTCTGATTCCATACAAATTTTAGTATTATTTGCTCCAGCTCTTTGAAAAATACTGGTGGAATTTTGATTGGAATGGCATTAAAAGTATAGATTGCTCTGGGCAGTATAGACATTTTAACGATGTTTATTCTTCCGATCCAAGAGCATGGAATGGTCTTCCATCTTTTTGTGTCTTCTTCAATTTCTTTTAGGAGTGTTCTGTAGTTCCTCGAGTACAGATCTTTAACCTCTTTGGTTAGGTTTATTCCGAGGTATCTTATGGTTTTTGGTGCTATAGTAAATGGAATCGATTCTCTAATTTGCCTTTCTGTATTTTCATTGTTAGTGTATAAGAAAGCCACTGATTTCTGGACATTGACTTTGTATCCTGCTACATTACTGAATTGCTGTATGAGTTCTAGTAGTTTGGGGGTGGAGTCTTTTGGGTTTTCCATATAAAGAATCATGTCATCTGCGAAGAGAGAGAGTTTGACTTCTTCCTCGCCAATTTGGATACCTTTTATTTCTCTTTGTTGTCTGATTGCTGTTGCTAGGACTTCTAATACTATGTTGAACAAGAGTGGTGAGAGTGGGCATCCTTGTCGTGTTCCTGATCTCAATGGGAAGGCTGCAAGCTTTTTCCCATTGAGGATGATATTTGCTGTGGGTTTTTCATAGATAGATTTGATGAAGTTCAGGAATGTTCCCTCTATCCCTATACTTTGAAGCGTTTTAATCAGGAACGGATGCTGGATTTTGTCAAAAGCTTTTTCTGCATCAATGGAGAGGATCATGTGGTTCTTCTCTCTTCTCTTATTGATTTGTTCTATCACATTGATTGATTTGCGAATGTTGAACCATCCTTGTAACCCAGGGATGAATCCTACCTGGTCATGGTGGATAATCTTTTTAATGTGCTGTTGGATCCTGTTTGCTAGGATCTTGTTGAGAATCTTAGCATCCATATTCATCAGTGATATCGGTCTGAAATTCTCCTTTTTGGTAGGGTCTTTGCCTGGTTTGGGGATCAGGGTAATGCTGGCTTCATAAAAAGAATCTGGAAGTTTTCCTTCTGCTTCAATTTTTTGAAACAGCTTCAGGAGAATAGGTATTATTTCTTCTTTGAAAGTTTGATAGAATTCCCCAGGGAATCCGTCAGGTCCTGGGCTCTTGTTTTTTGGGAGGTTTTTGATCACTGCTTCAATCTCGTTACTGGATATTGGTCTATTCAGTGTGTCAATTTCTTCCTGGTTCAATTTTGGGAGTTTATAGTTTTCCAGGAATGCATCCATTTCATCTAGGTTGCTTAGCTTATTGGCATATAACTGTTGATAATAGCTTCTGATGATTGTTTCTACTTCCTTGGTGTTAGTTGTGATCTCTCCCTTTTCATTCATAATTTTATTAATTTGGGCTTTCTCTCTTTTCTTTTGGATTAGTGTGGCCAATGGTTTATCGATCTTATTGATTCTTTCAAAAAACCAGCTTCTAGTTTCGTTGATATGTTCTACTGTATCTCTGGTTTCTACCTCGTTGATCTCTGCTCTAATCTTGATTATTTCCCTTCTTACGTGTGGAGTTGGTTTGATTTGTTGTTGATTCTCCAGTTCTTTAAGGTGTAGAGACAGCTGGTGTATTCTGGATTTTTCAATTTTTTTGAGGGAGGCTTGGATGGCTATGAATTTCCCCCTTAGGACCGCCTTTGCTGTATCCCATAGGTTTTGGAGTGAAGTGTCTTCGTTCTCATTGGTTTGCATAAATTGTTTAAGTTCTTCTTTGATCTCCTGGTTGATCCAAGCATTCTTAAGCAAGGTGGTCTTTAGCTTCCAGGTGTTTGAGTTCCTTCTGAACTTTTCCTTGTGATTGAGCTCCAGTTTCAAAGCATTGTGATCTGAGAATATGCAGGGAATAATCTCAGTCTTTTGGTATCGGTTGAGCCCTGATTTGTGACCCAGTATGTGGTCTATTCTGGAGAAGGTTCCATGTGCACTTGAGAAGAATGAGTATTCTGTTGTTTTAGGATGGAATGTTCTGTATATATCTATGAGGTCCATCTGGTCCAATGTGTCATTCAATGCTCTTATTTCTTTATTGATTTTCTGCTTCGATGATCTGTCTATTTCTGAGAGAGGCGTGTTAAGATCTCCTACTATTAATGTATTCATATCAATATGACTCTTTATCTTGATTAATAGTTTTCTTATGTAATTGGCTGCTCCCATATTGGGGGCATAGATATTTACAATTGTTAGATCATCTTGGTGGATAGTCCCTTTAAGAATGATGTAGTGTCCTTCTGTATCTCTGACTACCGTCTTTAATTTAAAATCTAATTTATCTGATATGAGAATCGCTACCCCGGCCTTCTTTTGAGGCCCATTGGCGTGAAAGATGCTTCTCCATCCCTTCACTTTCAGTCTGGGTGTATCTTTAGGTTCAAAATGGGTCTCTTGTAGACAACATATGGGTGGGTCCTGTCGTTTTATCCAATCTGCAACCCTGTGTCGTTTTATGGGTGCATTTAGGCCATTCACATTGAGAGTGATTATTGAGAGATACGTTTTTATTGACATTGTGTTATCTTTGAAGTCTTTCTTTCTGTCGATTGTCTCTATATTTCTGTTCAATGCTATTCTTAGGATTTTTCCTCTTTTATAGAACCCCCCTTAATATTTCCTGCAGTGTCGGCTTGGTGGTTGCATAGTCTTTCAAGCCTTGCCGGTCTTGGAAACTCTTTATCTCTCCATCCATTTTGAATGTCAGTCTTGCTGGATAAAGTATTCTTGGCTGCATGTTCTTCTCATTTAGTGCCCTGAATATATCTTGCCAGCCCTTTCTGGCTTGCCAGGTCTCTGTGGACAGGTCTGACGTTATTCTGATGGGCTTTCCTCTGTATGTAAGGAGCTTCTTTGTCCTAGCGGCTTTCAAGAGATTGTGTCTACAATTATGATTCCTCAATTTTACTAGGAGGTGCCTGGATGTTTTTTTTGAATTTATAATCTTGGGGGGGGACCTTTCTACTTCTAGTACATGAACACTTGTTCCATTCGCAAGATTGGGAAAATTTTCATGAAAAACTTGTTCCACTATATCTTCTAGACTTCTTTCTTTCTCCTCCCCTTCAGGGAGTCCAATAATTCTGACGTTGGAACGTTTCATGGCATCATTTATTTCCCTGATTCTGTTTTCGTGGCTTCTAAGCTGTTTGTTCCAGGCTTCCTCCTGATCCTTTCTCTCTATTTGTTTGTCCTCCAGATCACTAATTCTATCTTCTGTCTCAGTTACCCTAGCTTTTAGAGAATTTAGATTAGATTGGAACTCATTGAGAGCGTTGTGAACCTCATCCCTGGTGGCCTTCAGCTCTGCCCTAACATTATGAACCTCCTCTCTGGTCGCTTTCAATTCTGCCCTAATCAATTCTGTTTGGTCATCCATGGCTTTCTCCAACCTCGCTATTGCCTGGATAATTGTTAGCCTGAATTCTCTTTCTGACTGACATATTGTCTATGTTGATAGCCGTTAGCTCTGTTGCAGAAGGCCCATCCTCTGTATTTTTCTTCTGTTGGGGATTCCTCCTCCTAGTCATTTTGGTGAGAGATGACTGGACAGATGTAGCTGGATGTATTGACCGTGGTGCAGTCAAGGTGCACCCTGGAACGCTTCTGAGCACTCAGGATTCCCCACCCAAATGAGAGAAAAAAGAAAAGAAAAAGAAAAAAGAGGGAGAGAGAGAGACAGGAAAAAAAGGGAAGATAAAAGAGAAGGTTCAGCCCAAATGGGCCCCAGGGTAAGATTTATGACGTATACAAACAAAAACAGACAAACAAAAAGACTGATAAAAGTATATGACGAGAGAAAATATATATATATATAAGCAAAAAAAAGGAGGAGCCTCGTCAAGAAGAACCCCAAGTATAAGATTTATATACTATCAGGACAAACATAAATACACAGAGACATTGGCAGAAGAAAAAGATGGGAGCATGGTTATAGATTCTCGGTGTGGGCGAGGAAGGTTATTTTGATTCTTCCTGGATGTATCTTGATATCTTTGTTAAAGGACTCAACTTTCCTAAGAAAAAGGGGGATTAAAAATTGGTTCACCTATAGGGGTAGCATTGCTTGGAGAAAGGGGGTTACCTTGAAGTTTAACTCTATATGAATATTAGAAAATAAAAATAAAAAAGGAATAAACTGGACTAAACTAAATTAAAAATTTTTTTAAAAATTAAGAAAATGGAAAAGCAAAAGAAAAACACATGTGTATGTATCAAAAAATTCAGGTTAGAAGTTTATCATGGAATTTGATGTACTGGACATCTCACTGTGATGGTAAATAGGTTAAAAAATTATCTATATAAAAAAAGAAAAAAAATGGACCAGAATAGTGGGAAAGAATTAAAAATAAAAGTTGTATCTATGAAGTAGTGGTGGTTGTTCTCTTGTAGTCTTTTTTTTTTCTTTTTTCTTTCCTGATTTGTTTTCTGGGGGAGGGGGCTGCCACGTGGGTTTTCAGTCAATGATGTTCCCTGAGTTAAGTCCTCCCGACCCCCTCAAGGGGGTGGGCTCTGAGAAAAACAGTTTTTTCAGGTTTTTGTTCTCTGGAGGTTTTTATGTTTGTTCACTTCTTTTCTCTCGCCTTGACAGCTTTTGATGGTTTTTGGAGGTTTAGAGGAAAGAAAACTGTACCCCAACCTCCCTCTCAGAGAGAAGCCTCAGTCTGCTCCCCTGCAGGTGCTGCAGCTGCTGGGCCGCTGGCAGAGCAGGTTCTGAGTCGCGGTCCCTGGGGACGCAGGATCTCCTGCTTGTACGCAAAACCAAGGCAGCTGTGGCTGTCTGGGCAGCTCCAGAGCGCCAGAGAGGTTCCAAGCAGCGATCGCACACTGAGATTTTCCCGCTGGCTGGGGCTAAGAGCGCCGGGCTTGCGCGCACCTCTCCCAGGGGAGGGTTTGGGGCGCGGCGCCTCCAGCTCTATCGGCTCTATCGCCGCGTGGGTCTATCGCCGCGTGTTCGAGAACACCAGGCTGGGCGTTCGTGCACCTCTCTCAGGGGAGGGTGAGGCACGCGCGCATCTCCAGTAAGGTGCGCGTTCTGCCGTCTGGTGTGGCTCCCAGCCCCTCATGGGAGCCGGACTCCACCCGTTCTCGGGCGCACGGGCGGCTCCGGGACAAAGACCAGGTTCCTCCGCCGCACTCTCTGGCTCAGCGCCAGGGGAGGCTGCCCTGGGTCTGGGGACTTAAGCCCCTATCCCTAGCCTCCCCGATTCCCACAATTTCCCCGCGCGATCGTTTGCTCTTTTGAGTGCTTTCAACAAGACTCCAAGTTAATGCTGGTCCCCAGATGCAGGGCACTCTCGTATTGGGGTATTATATTCCAATCGGTCGCCCCTTGTGGCTCCCTCCCCCTTTTGTTTATCTTCCGATATCAGTCCGACGTTCCCACTCCACTTTACCTGCCCACTGGCGTCTTCTGGCCCCCGTAGAGATCCAGACGTGTATAATTCTGATCTCAGGCTGATTTCATGGGTGATCGGAGTTCTTTGGTAGGTAATCAGCTCACTTTAGGGTACAGGTTGAAAAGGCGCCTCCTCCTACTTCCCCGCCATCTTGTCTCCCCCCTATTTATTTATTATTTTTTTAATTGAAGTTCAATTAGCCAACATATAATACATCTTTAATTTCAGATGTGTGTTTAATAATTTATCAGTTGCACATAACACCCAGTGCTCATCACATCATGTGCCCTCCTTAATGCCCATCACATAATTACTCCACCCCCCCCCCCACCTACCCTTTAGCAACCCTCAGTATGTTTCCTATAGTTAAGAGTCTCTCATGGTTTTTCTCCCTCTCTGGTAATATCTCATTCAGTTTTCCCTCCCTTCCCCTGCACTGTTTTTTAAATTCCACACATTATTGAAACTATATGATAATTGTCTTTCTCTGATTGACTTATTTAGCTCAGGATAATACCCTCAAATTCCATACACACTGATGTCAATGTTAAGTATTCATCCTTTGTTTATCCATTCCTCTGTTGTTGGACATCTCAGCTCTTTCCACAGTTTGGCTATTGTGGACATTGCTACTATGCACATTGGGCTGCAGGTGCTCCTTTGGATCACTCTATTTGTATCTTGAGGGTAAATATCTTGGAGTGTGATTGCTGGGTCACTGGATAGCTCTATCTTTAACTTCTTGATGAACATCCCTACTGTTTTCCAGAGTGGCTGTGCCAGTTTTCATTCCCACCAACAGTGTGAGAGGGTTCCCCTTTCTCCACATGCTCACCAATATTTTTGTTTCCTGTCTTGTTAATTTTAGCTGCTCCAATTGGTGTGAGGGGGTATCACAATGTGGTTTTGATTTGTATTTCCTTGGTGCCAAATGATATGGGCCATTTTTTCATAAGTCTCTTGGCCATGTGTATGTCTTCTTTGGAGAGATGTCCATTCATGTCTTCTCCCCATTTCTTGTATGGATTATTTGGTTTTGGGGTGTTGAGTTTGATAAGTTCTTTACAAATCTTGGATACTACATTTATCTGATATGGCGTTTGCAAATATCTTCTCCTAATCTCTAGGTTGCCTTTTAGTTGTGTTGACTAGATGCTTTTGATCTTGATGAAGTCAAGTTCATTTTTACTTTCATTTCCCTTGTCTTTAGAGATGTGTCTAGGAAGAAGTTCCTGTGGCTGAGGTCAAAGGGGTTGCTGCCTGTGCTCTCCTCTTGGATTTTGATGGATTCCTGTCTCACATTTAGGTTTTTCATCTAATTTATGTGTATCTTTGTGTATTGTGTAAGAAAATTGTTCAGTTTCATTCTTCTGGATGTGTCTGTCCAATTTCCCCAATGCTATTTATTGAAGAGATTGCCCCCCCCCCATTTGGATATTCTTTCCTGCTTTGTTGAAGACTGGTTGACCATAGAGTTGAGGGTCCATTTTTGGGTTCTCTATTGTGTTTTATTGATCTGTGTTTCTTTTTTTGTGCCAATATCAAATTGTCTTGATGATTACAGCTTTTTAATATAGCTTAAAGTATGGTATTGTGATGCCACCGGCTTTTGGTTTTCTTTTCCAATCCTGTGACTATTTAGCTTCTTTTCTAGTTCCATAACAATTTGGGGATTATTTGTTCCAGCTCTGTGAAAAATGTTCATGGTATTTTAATAGGGATTGCCTGAATGTGTCAATTGCTCTGGGTAGCATAGACATTTTAACAATATTTATTCTTATATTCCATGACCATGGAATTTTTTTTCCATTTCTTTGTGTTTTCTCCCTTTCTTTCATAAGTGTTCCATAGTTCCTAGAATACAGATCCTTTACCTCTTTCGTTGGGTTTATTCCTAGGTATCTTATGGGCTTTGGTATGATTATAAGTGGGATCAGTTCCTTAATTTCACTTTCTTCTGTCTCATTGTTCGTGTATAGTAATGCAACTGATTTCTGTGCATTGATTTTATATACTTTCACATTGTTAAATTAATGTATGAGTTCTAGTAATTTGCAGGTGGAGTCTTAGGTTGTCCACATGGAGAATCATGTCATCTGCAAAGAGTGAGAGTTTGACTTCTGTGCCAATTTGAATCCCTTTTATTTCTTTTTGTTGTCATACTGTGGAGGCTAGGACTTATAGTACTATGTTGAACAGCAGTGGTGAAAGTGGTCATGTGTTATGTTCTTGATATTAGGAGAGGGAAAAGCTTTCAGTTTTTCCCCATTGAGAAAGATATTCGCTATGGGCTTTTTGTAGATGACTTCTATGATACTGAGTTATGTTCCCTCTATCCCTACACTGTGGAGAGTTTTAATCAAGAAAGTGTGTTGTATTTTGTCAAATGCCTATTCTGCATCAATTGAGAGAATCATATGGTTCTTGTCTTTTCTTTTACTAATAAGATCTATCATGTTGATTGATTTGTGAATGTTGAACCACCCTTGCATCCCAGGAATAAATCCCGCTTGGTCATGCTGAATCACCATTTTAGTATACTGTTGTATCCTTTTGGCTAGTATTTTGGTAAGAACTTTTGCATCCATGTTCCTCAGGGATGTTGGTCTGTAATTCTCCTTTTTGGTGGGGTCTTTGTTTCGTTCTGGGATCAAGGTAATGTTGGCCTCATAGAATGAGTTTGGAAGTTTTCCTTCCATTTCTATTTTTTGAAACAGCTTCTGAAGAATAGGTATTATTTCTTCTTTAAATGTTTAGTAGAATTCCCCTGGGAAGCCATCTGGACCTGATCTCTTGTGTATTGGGAGATATTTGATCAACTGCATCAATTTCTTTGCTGGTTATGTATCTGTTCAGGTTGTCTACTTCTTCCTGTTTCCATTTTGGTAATTTGTTTATTTGTTTGGAATGCATCCATTTCTTTCAGATTCCCTAATTTTTTGGCATGTAGTTGCTGATGATATGTTCTTACAATTGTATTTCCTTGATCTTGGTCATGATCTCTCCTCTTTCATTCCATGAGTTCATTAATTTGAATCCTTTCCCTTTTCTTTTCTTTTCTTTTTTTTTATTAAATTTTTTATTTATTTTCAGCGTAACAGTATTCATTGTTTTTGCACCACACCCAGTGCTCCATGCAATCTCTGCCCTCCCTAATACCCACAACCTGGTTCCCCCAACCTCCCACCCCCCGCCCCTTCAAAACCCTCAGGTTGTTTTACAGAGTCCATAGTCTCTCATGGTTCAAGTTCCCTTCCAATTTCCCTCAACTCCCTTCTCCTCTCCATCTACCCTTGTCCTCTATATTATTTGTTATGCTCCACAAATAAGTGAAACCATATGATACTTGACTCTCTCTGTTTGACTTATTTCACTTAGCATAATCTCTTCCAGTCCTGTCCATGTTGCTACAAAAGTTGGGTATTTGTCCTTTCTGATGGAGGCATAATACTCCATAGTGTATGTGGACCACATCTGCCTTATCCATTCATCCGTTGAAGGGCATCTTGGTTCTTTCCACAGTTTGGCGACTGTGGCCATTGTTGCTATAAACATTGGGGTACAGATGACCCTTCTTTTCACTACATCTGTATCTTTGGGTTAATACCCAGTAGTGCAATGGCAGGGTCATAGGGAAGCTCTATTTTTAATTTCCTGAGGAATCTCCACACTGTTCTCCAAAGTGGCTGCACCAGTTTGCATTCCCACCAACAGTGTAAGAGGGTTCCCCTTTCTCCACATCCTCTCCAACACACGTTGTTTCCTGTCTTGCTAATTTTGGCCATTCTAACTGGTGTAAGGTGGTATCTCAATGTGGTTTTGATTTGAATCTCCCTGATGGCTAGTGATGATGAACATTTTTTCATGTGTCTAGTAGCCATTTGTATGTCTTCATTGGAGAAGTGTCTGTTCATATCTTCTGCCCATTTTTTAATATGATTGTCTGTTTGGTGTGTGTTGAGTTTGAGGAGTTCTTTATAGATCCTGGATATCAACATTTTGTCTGTACTGTCATTTGCAAATATCTTCTCCCATTCCGTGGGTTGCCTCTTTGTTTTGTTGACTGTTTCTTTTGCTGTGCAGAAGCTTTTGATCTTGATGAAGTCCCAAAAGTTCATCTTTGCTTTTGTTTCCTTCGCCTTTGGAGACATATCTTGAAAGAAGTTGCTGTGGCTGATATCAAAGAGGTTACTGCCTATGTTCTCCTCGAGGATTCTGATGGATTCCTGTCTCACGTTGAGGTCTTTTATCCATTTCGAGTTTATCTTTGTGTACGGTGTCAGAGAATGGTCGAGTTTCATTCTTCTACATACAGCTGTCCAGTTTTCCCAGCACCATTTATTGAAGAGACTGTCTTTTTTCCACTGGATATTTTTTCCTGTTTTGTCAAAGATTATTTGACCATAGAGTTGAGGGTCCATATCTGGGCTCTCTACTCTGTTCCACTGGTCCATGTGTCTGTTTTTATGCCAGTACCATGCTGTCTTGGTGATCACAGCTTTGTAGTAAAGCTTGAAATCAGGTAACGTGATGCCACCAGTTTTATTTTTGTTTTTCAACATTTCCTTAGCAATTCGGGGTCTCTTCTGATTCCATACAAATTTTAGTATTATTTGCTCCAGCTCTTTGAAAAATACTGGTGGAATTTTGATCGGAATGCATTAAAAGTATAGATTGCTCTGGGCAGTATAGACATTTTAACGATGTTTATTCTTCCGATCCAAGAGCATGGAATGGTCTTCCATCTTTTTGTGTCTTCTTCAATTTCTTTTAGGAGTGTTCTGTAGTTCCTCGAGTACAGATCTTTAACCTCTTTGGTTAGGTTTATTTCGAGGTACCTTATGTTTCTTGGTGCTATAGTAAATGGAATCGATTCCCTAATTTGCCTTTCTGTATTTTCATTGTTAGTGTATAAGAAAGCCACTGATTTCTGGACATTGACTTTGTATCCTGCCACATTACTGAATTGCTGCATGAGTTCTTGTAGTTTGAGGGTGGAGTCTTTCGGGTTTTCCATATAAAGAATCATGTCATCTGCGAAGAGAGAGAGTTTGACTTCTTCCTTGCCAATTTGGATACCTTTTATTTCTCTTTGTTGTCTGATTGCTGTTGCTAGGACTTCTAATACTATGTTGAACAAGAGTGGTGAGAGTGGGCATCCTTGTCATGTTCCTGATCTCAACGGGAAGGCTGCAAGCTTTTTCCCATTGAGGATGATATTTGCTGTGGGTCTTTCATAGATAGATTTGATGAAGTTCAGGAATGTTCCCTCTATCCCTATACTTTGAAGTGTTTTAATCAGGAACGGATGCTGGATTTTGTCAAATGCTTTTTCTGCATCAATTGAGAGGATCATGTGGTTCTTTTCTCTTCTCTTATTGATTTGTTCTATCACATTGATTGATTTGCGAATGTTGAACCATCCTTGTAACCCGGGGATGAATCCCATCTGGTCATGGTGGATAATCTTTTTAATGTGCTGTTGGATCCTGTTTGCTAGGTACTTGTTGAGAATCTTGGCATCCATATTCATCCGTGATATTGGTCTGAAATTCTCCTTTTTGGTAGGGTCTTTGCCTGGTTTGGGGATCAGGGTAATGCTGGCTTCATAAAAAGAGTCTGGAAGTTTTCCTTCTGCTTCAATTTTTTGAAACAGCTTCAGGAGAATAGGTGTTATTTCTTCTTTGAAAGTTTGATAGAATTCCCCAGGGAATCCATCGGGTCCTGGGCTCTTGTTTTTTGGGAGGTTTTTGATCACTGCTTCAATCTCGTTACTAGATATCGGTCTATTCAGGTTGTCAATTTCTTCCTGGTTCAATTTTGGGAGTTTTTAGTTTTCCAGGAATGCATCCATTTCATCTAGGTTGCTGAGCTTATTGGCATATAACTGTTGATAATAACTTCTGATGATTGTTTCTACTTCCTTGGTGTTAATTGTGATCTCTCCCTTTTCATTCATAATTTTATTAATTTGGGCTTTCTCTCTTTTCTTTTGGATTAGTGTGGCCAATGGTTTATCGATCTTATTGATTCTTTCAAAAAACCAGCTTCTAGTTTCATTGATACATTCTACTGTATCTCTGGTTTCTACCTCATTGATCTCTGCTCTAATCTTGATTATTTCCCTTCTTACGTGTGGAGTTGGTTTGATTTGTTGTTGATTCTCCAGTTCTTTAAGGTGTAGAGACAGCTGGTGTATTCTGGATTTTTCAGTTTTTTTGAGGGAGGCTTGGTTGGCTATGTATTTCCCCCTTAGGACCGCCTTTGCTGTATCCCATAGGTTTTGGAGTGAAGTGTCTTCATTCTCATTGGTTTGCATAAATTGTTGAAGTTCTTCTTTGATCTCCTGGTTGATCCAAGCATTCTTAAGCAAGGTGGTCTTTAGCTTCCAGGTGTTTGAGTTCCTTCTGAACTTTTCCTTGTGATTGAGCTCCAGTTTCAAAGCACTGTGATCTGAGAATATGCAGGGAATAATCTCAGTCTTTTGGTATCGGTTGAGCCCTGATTTGTGACCCAGTATGTGGTCTATTCTGGAGAAGGTTCCATGTGCACTTGAGAAGAATGAGTATTCTGTTGTTTTAGGGTGGAATGTTCTGTATATATCTATGAGGTCCATCTGGTCCAATGTGTCATTCAATGCTCTTATTTCTTTATGGATTTTCTGCTTAGATGATCTGTCTATTTCTGAGAGAGGCATGTTAAGATCTCCTACTATTAATATATTCATATCAATATGACTCTTTATCTTGATTAATAGTTTTCTTATGTAATTGGCTGCTCCCATATTGGGGGTGTAGATATTTACAATTGTTAGATCATCTTGGTGGATAATCCCTTTAAGAATTATGTAGTGTCCTTCTGTATCTCTGGCTACTATCTTCAGTTTAAAATCTAATTTATCTGATATGAGAATTGCTACCCCGGCCTTCTTTTGAGGCCCATTGGCATGAAGGATGCTTCTCCATCCCTTCACTTTCAGTCTGGGTGTATCTTTAGGTTCAAAATGGGTCTCTTGTAGACAATATATGGATGGGTCCTGTCGTTTTATCCAATCTGCAACCTTGTGTCGTTTTATGGGCGCATTTAGGCCATTCACATTGAGAGTGATTATTGAGAGATACGTTTTTATTGACATTGTGTTATCTTTGAAGTCTTTCTTTCTGTCGATTGTCTCTATATTTCTGTTCAATGCTATTCTTAGGATTTTTCCTCTTTTATAGAACCCCCCTTAATATTTCCTGCAGTGTCGGCTTGGTGGTTGCATAGTCTTTCAAGCCTTGCCGGTCTTGGAAACTCTTTATCTCTCCATCCATTTTGAATGTCAGTCTTGCTGGATAAAGTATTCTTGGCTGCATGTTCTTCTCATTTAGTGCCCTGAATATATCTTGCCAGCCCTTTCTGGCTTGCCAGGTCTCTGTGGACAGGTCTGACGTTATTCTGATGGGCTTTCCTCTGTATGTAAGGAGCTTCTTTGTCCTAGCGGCTTTCAAGAGATTGTATCTACAATTATGATTCCTCAATTTTACTATGAGGTGCCTGGATGTTTTTTTGGAATTTATAATCTTGGTGGGAGACCTTTCTGCTTCTAGTACATGAACACTGGTTCCATTCACAAGATTGGGAAAATTTTCATGAAGAACTTGTTCCACTATATTTTCTAGACTTCATTCTTTCTCCTCCCCTTCAGGGATTTCAATAATTCTGACGTTGGAACGTTTCATGGCATCATTTATTTCCCTGATTCTGTTTTCATGGCTTCTAAGCTGTTTTTTCCAGGCTTCCTCCTGATCCTTTCTCTCTATCTGTTTGTCCTCCAGATCACTAATTCTATCTTCTGTCTCAGTTACCCTAGATTTTAGAGAATTTAGATTAGATTGGAACTCATTGAGAGCATTGTGAACCTCATCCCTGGTGGCCTTCAGCTCTGCCCTAACATTATGAACATCATCCCTGGTGGCTTTCCATTCTGCCTTAATCAATTCCGTTTGGTCATCCATGGCTTTCTCCAATCTAGCTATTGCCTGGATAATTGTCAGCCTGAATTCTCTTTCTGACATATTGTCTATGTTGATAGCTGTTAGCTCTGTTGCAGAAGGCCCATCCTCTGTATTTTTCTTCTGTTGGGGATTCCTCCTCCTAGTCATTTTGGTGAGAGATGACTGGACAGATGTAGTTGGATGTATCGACCGTGGTGCAGTCAAGGTGCACCCTGGAATGCTTCTGAGCACTCAGGATTCCCCACCCAAATGAGAGAAAAAAGAAAAGAAAAAGAAAAGAGAGAGAGAGAGAGAGAGAGGAAAAAAAGGGAAGATAAATGAGAAGGTTCAGCCCAAATGGGCCCCAGGGTAAGATTTATGACGTATACAAACAAAAACAGACAAACAAAAAGACTGATAAAAGTATATGACGAGAGAAAAAAAAATATATATATAAGCAAAAAAAAGTAAGAACCTCGTCAAAAAGAACCCCAAGTATAATATTTATATACTATCAGGACAAACATAAATACACAGAGACACTGGCAGAAGAAAAAGATGGGAGCATGGTTATAGATTCTCAGTGTGGGCGAGGAAGGTTATTTTGATTCTTCCTGGATGTATCTTGATATCTTTGTTAAAGGACTCAACTTTCCTAAGATAAAGGGGGATTAAAAATTGGTTTACCTATAGGGGTAGCATTGATTGGAGAAAGGGGTTTACCTTGAAGTTTAACTCTATATGAATATTAGAAAATAAAAATAAAAAAGGAATAAACTGGACTAAGCTAAACTAAAATTTTTTAAAAAATTAAAAAAATAGAAAAGCAAAAGAAAAACACATGTGTATGTATCAAAAAATTCAGGTTAGAAGTTTATTATGGAATTTGATGTACTGGACATCTCACTGTGAGGGTAAATAGGTTAAAAAATTATCTATATAAAAAAAGAAAAAAAAATGAACCAGAATAGTGGGAATGAGTTAAAAATAAAACTTGTATCTATGAAGTAGTGGTGGTTGTTCTCTTGTAGTCTTTTTTTTTTTTTTCTTTCCTGATTTGTTTTCTGGGGGAGGGGCTGCCACGTGGGTTTTCAGTCAATGATGTTCCCTGAGTTAAGTCCTCCAGCCCCCCTCAAGGGGGTGGGCTCTGAGGAAAACAGTTTTTTCAGGCTTTTGTTCTCTGGAGGTTTTTATGTTTGTTCACTTCTTTTCTCTCGCCTTGACAGCTTTTGATGGTTTTTGGAGGTTTAGAGGAAAGCAAACTGCACCCTGACCTCCCTCTGAGAGAGAAGCCTCAGTCTGCTCCCCTGCAGGTGCTGCAGCCGCTGGGCTACTGGCAGAGCAGGTTCTGAGTTGTGGTCCCTGGGGAGGCAGGATCTCCTGCTTGTATGCAAAACCACGGCAGCGGCGGCTGTCTGGGCAGCTCCAGACCACCAGAGAGGTTCCAAGCAGTGATCTCACACTGAGATTTTCCCATTGGCTGGGGCTGGGACTGCCTGGTCTTTCCAGGTCTAAGAGTGCCGGGCTTGCTCGCACCTCTCCCAGGGGAGGGTTTGGGGCGCGGGCATCTCCGGCTCTAGCACGGCGCGGGTCCCAGAACCCCAGGCTGGGCGTTTGTGCACCTCTCTCAGGGGAGGGTGAGGTGCACGAGCATCTCAGGCAAGGTGCGTGTTCTGCTGTCTGGTGTGGCTCCCAGCCCCTCACAGGAGCTGGACTCCACTCGTTCTCAGGCGCACTGGTGGCTCAGGGACCAAGACCTGGTTTCTCTGCCGCAGTCTCTGGCTCAGCACCAGGGGAGTTTGTCCTGGGTCTGGGGACTTAAGCCCCTGTCCCTAGCCACCCCGATTCCCACAATTTCCCCCCATGATCCTTTGCTCTTTTGAGTGCTTTCAACCAGACTCCAAGTTAATGCTGGTCCCCAGACGCAGGGCACTCTTGTATTGGGGTACTATTTTCCAATCGGTCGCCTCTGGTGGCTCCCTCCCCCTTTTGTTTATCTTCTGATATCAGTCCGATGTTCCCACTCCACTTTACCTGCCCACTGGCGTCTTCTGCCCCCCGTAGAGATCCAGACGTGTATAATTCTGATCTCAGGCTGATTTCATGGGTGATCGGAGTTCTTTGGTAGGTAATCAGCTCACTTTAGGGTACAGGTTGAAAAGGCGCCTCCTCCTACTTCCCCACCATCTTGTCTCCCCCTCCTTTCCCTTTTCTTTTTGGTAAATGTGGCTAAGGGTTTATTGATCTTAATTAGTTCTTTCAAAGAACCAGTTTCTAGTTTCATTGATTTGTTCTACTGTTCTGCTTTCTATTTTATTGATTTCTCCTCTAATCTTTATTATTTCTCTTCTTCTGCTGGATTGAGACTTTATTTGCTGTTCTTCCTCTAGCTCTTTTAGGTTGTAGTTTAGCTTGTGTATTTGAGACTTTTCTGTTTTTTTTTGAGAAAGGCTTATGTTGCTATGTACTTTCCTCTTAGGACTGCCTTTGCTGTATCCCAAAGGTTTTGAACAACTGTGTTTTCTCTTTCACTTGTTTCCATGAATTTAAAAAACAAAAACTTCTTTAATTTCCTGGTTGACCCATTCATTTTTAGTAAGATGCTCTTTAGCCTCCAAGTGTTTGAGTTCCTTCCAACTTTCCTCTTGTGATTGAATTCAAATTTAAACATTGTGGTCTGAAAATATGCAGGGAATAATCCCAATGTTTTGTCTTGGTTGAGACCTGATTTGTAGCCCAGTATATGAACTCTTCTAGAGAATGTTCCATGTGCAGTCAAGAAAAATATGTATTCTGTTGCTTTAGAGTGGAATGCTCTGTATATATCTGTGAAGTCCATCTGGTCCAGTATGTCATTCAAAGTGCTTGCTTCCTTTTTGATCTTTCTAGTTAGATGATCAGTCTATTGCTGTGAGTGGGGCATTGAAGTCCCATACTATTATTTTTTATTATAAATGTGTTTCTTTAATTTGGTTATTAATTGCTTGGTATGATTGCCTGCTCCCAAGTTAGGAGCACAAGTATTTATAACTGTTAGATATTCTTGTTGTATAAACCTTTTAAGTATGATATACTGTCTCCCTTCATCCCTTACTACAGTCTTTGGCTTAAAATCTAATTTGTCTGATATGAGGATTGCTACCCTAGCTTTCCTTTGAGACCCAATAGCATGATAAATGGTTTTCTACTTCCTCCCTTTCAATCGGAGGTGTCTTTAGGTCCAAAATGTGTCTCTTGTAAATAGCATATGGATGGGTTTTGCTTTTTATCCAATCTGATACCCTGTGGTTTTTGATTGCAACATTTAGTCCATTTATATTTAGAGTAACTATTGAAAGATAAGAATTTAGTGCATTGTATTACCTGTAATGTCTCTGTTTCTGTAGATTGTTGTTGTTTTGTTCTGGTCTGTGTTACTTTTGGGTTCTCTCTTTGCTTACAGGATCCTCTTCAATTAGGGATCACAAATTCTTTTAGTTTCTGTTTGTCCTGGAAGCTCTTTACTTGTCCTTCAATTCTGAATGACAGCCCTGCTGGAGAGAGTATTCTTGGCTTCATGTTTTTCTTACTTAGTGCCCTAAATATATTATGCCAGCCCTTTCTGGCCTGCCACATCTCTGTGAATAGGTGTGCTGGCTGCCTAATGTTTCTACATCTGTAGGTTAAGAACCTCTTGGCTCAAGCTGGTTTCAGGATTTTCCCTTTATCTCTGAAATTGGCAAGTTTCACATTCTTTGTATATTTAATAATTTATTCCCCTCTTTTTTCTCTGTTCTTTCTTCCAAAATATCCAATAAACAGAATTTTGACATTCTGGACCAAATTACTTTCCCCACAAGTTTTCTACCTTCTTTTATCTCTGTATTTTACTTTCTGAAACTTCTCCATAACACATCTGCAAAGAATCCTGATGATCTCTTTTTTTCACTATTGCAGAATTTATGCAGTTTTATAAATTGTTAAGTTATAAAACTTTTTTTTGTTGTTGTTTATCTGTTCTTTATTAAAACTTAATGGTGTTTTAAGGATGCAGTATTATCTTGAAGCACCCTGTGTTGGAGTTTGTTTTTCTTTTTTCTTTTTCTTTTTCTTTTTTTTCTCTTTTGCAGTGGTGGCAGAGGTACCAAGAGTTGTTTCCACCATCCTCTATCCTACCCTCTAGATCACATTAGCTGACTATGGGAACTACAGTTTAGAGAATCCCTTGCCAGCATGGTTCCAGATTGAGTCCCACTAGTGAAAGACATAGTGTGATAGCTGGAAGGTAGAAAGAAAGCGGAGCCATTATTATTTCCCAGAAGCGGTCACTGTGTGGGCTGCAAAAAAAGGGATATCAAAGAATTGGAGGCTGGAGAACAATACGCACTCCTGGTAAAACATTTAACAAAACTGTAGACTGCAGTCATTCTGAAAGTCTCTTGTATTGCCCATTGAAACCATAGAGATCTTTCTAATGCAACCTGACCATGCCTTACCTGCATTTTAATACTAATTAGTCCACTATTGCCCTGGGGATATGCTAGTAATAGCACCCACATATCTTCCTATTTTTGTCCCTGAAAGTCTCTATTTCCATTCCACTACTGCCATCTTGTAAACGTATGGAAGCATGATGTTATAGCTGCATGCTTCACAAATGCTATTGACCTGCTTGAAATGAGTTCCATTTTCATTGTCCAAATGGAAAATTTCTCATGTCTTCCAAAATTACATTTTCTATGAAGTCTCAAAATATATAAAGACACCAAAAAACCCAAACTATTAAAAAAATTGGGAAGAGAGACTGAACAGACATTATTCCATAGAGGGCACACAAATGGCCAACAGGTACAGGAAATGATGCCCACCATCCCTAATGGAAATCCGAACATCTCTGAGGGAAATACACATAAAACCACAATGACACATCACCTCACACTTCTTTGCATGCCTATTACCAAATTTACCCACAAAGGATAAGAACTGTTAGCAAGGATGCAGGGGGAAAAAAAGGAACCCTTGTACAGTGCTGATGAAAATGTAAATTCATGCAGACACTCTGGTAAATAATCTAGTGTTTCCTTAAAATTCAAAATCGAATTACCATTTGATCCAGCAGTCCCACCTATGGGTATACATCCAACAGTATTGAGACTGGATCTCAAAGAAATATCTACACTCCCATGTGCACTACAGCATATTCACAATAGCCAAGATGTGGAAATAACCTAAAAGTCTATATAAAAAAGAATGGATAGAGAAAATATGGCATATACACATCATTCAGCCTTTACAATGAAAAAGATCCTGCTACTTGCAACAACATGTATCTACCTGAAGGACATTATGTGAAGTAAAATAACCCAGAAACAAACAAACACTGCACGAACTCACTATATGGAATCTAAACAAATACACAGAAGCTGAAAGTGAATGGTGGTTGTCAGGGCTGGGGGTGGGGGATAGGCAGGTATTGACCAAATTTCAGTCATAAATTAGTGAATTCTGGAGATCTATACAACATAGGGTATATGATTAGCACTATGTTATTGTCAACTTAAAAATTTGCTAAGACGAGTTTTTTAAAATGCTTTACTTGGCATATAAGGAAAAGCAATTAATCAAAAAAATGTCCAGGAAGAAATTTTTCAAGGTGATACATAGGTCGTGGCATTGAGAGTGATAATGGTTTCAACGGTGTGTACTTATCTCCAAACACACCAATTTGTGCACATTAAATATCTACAGCTTTTTAGTTATTGTTTTTTGTTTGTTTGTTTTCATGCTCTCATTTTTTTTTGGTCATTTTATTTTATTTTTCAGTCTTCCAAGATTCATTGTTTATGCACCACACCCAATGCTCCATGCAATACGTGCCCTCCTTAATGCCCACCACCGCTCACCCGACCCCCTACCCTACCTCCCCTCCAAAACCTTCAGTTTGTTTCTCAGAGTTCACAGTCTCTCACGGTTCATCTCCCCTTCTGATTTCCCCCAATTCGCTTCTCCTCTCCTTCTCCCAGTGTCCTCTGTGTTATTCCTTATGCTCCACAAGTAAGTGAAACCATATGATAGTTGACTCTCTCTATTTGACTTATTTCATTCAGCATAATATCCTCCAGTCCTGTCCATGTTGATGCAAAAGTTGATTATTCATCCTTTCTGATGGAGGCATAATACTCCATTGTATATATGGGCCATATCATCTTTATCCATTCATCTGTTGAAAGACATCTTGGTTTTTTCTACCATTTGGTGACTGTGTACATTGCTGCTATGAACATTGGTGTACAGATGGCCCTTCTTTTCACTACATCTGTATCTTTGGAGTAAATACCCAGTAGTGCCATTTGGGGGTCATAGGGAAGCTCTATTTTTAATTTCTTAAGGAAGCTCCACACTGTTTTCCAAAGTGGCTGCACCAACTTGCATTTCCACCAACAGTGTAAGAGTGTTCCTCTTTCGGGGCACTTGGGTGGCTCAGTGGGTTAAAGCCTCTGCCTTCAGCTCAGGTCATGATCCCAGGGTCCTGGGATCGAGCCCCGCGTCAGGCTCTCTGCTCAGCAGGGAGCCTGCTAAAAAAAAAAAAAAAAAAAAAAAAAAAAAGAGAGTGTTCCTCTTTCTCCACATCCTCTTCAGCACTTTTTTTTTTTTTTTTTTTTTTTTACTGTCTTCTTAATTTTGGCCATTCTAACTGATGTAAGGTGGTATCTTAATGTGGTTTTAATTTGAATCTCCCTGATGGCTAATAATGAACATTTCTTCATGTGTCTGTTAGCCATTTGTATATCAACCATGTACCAATGAAATAGTTTAAAAATTATGATTGGATGTGTCTTCAACATAGAATTAGCTTAGTAGACTTATCTCAGTGAATTGTTTTAGAGCATCAGAATCTAGTGCATTAATCTCTACATTAGGGTTTGTCTTTCACTGGGTACCATCTATGGATGGTAACCATTAGCCTGGATTTAGAGACTCAGTTTTGGATTTCTGGTCTTCATCTTTGTATTTATCAAATTCACTCTTCAATCATAGTCTACCTCAAGGTAATATAAATGCATTAATTAGTTTAAGTATAAAATTATTATCCAGTCCTGACTAAACCATGGGGAGGCTCACGCTCTTTTTGGTAGTTTGGCCACAATTCTTTGATTTATTCCGACATTACTGAACCTCAACCACTTCACCACACTCTTCTTTAGAACAACTCAGGGTGGCATATTTTCATGTTCTTGCAGCATCTTGTTGTTATGTCCATGAATATTTTCAAGTAGACCCTAGAGATTATCTGGCCCAATCTCCATATTTTATGAAGAAGGTGACTTGTGAGTTCTTGGAAGTTGATCATTTAGCTGAAGGCAACAGCAGGCTTGTCCAGTGCAAATGATTCAGGGTCTACTCTGATCCCTTTGTATTCCATTCCCACTGCCACTTCCCTAAGTCTCATTCTCTTTCTTCCAATTCCTGTAACAGTGTCTGTGGCCAGTTTCCTACTCTGGGCTTGGCTTTTCCAAGCTCCTTTTTATACAATCTATACAGAGAACCATCTCTGACTTTTTAGGGGATGCTCAATTCTACTTCATTTTCAATCAGATGAAGTATGAACTTTGAAATAGGGACATCAAGGGCAAATAGTATCTAATCATGGTGTATAGCATGTTCCATATAATGTATTTGACATAATCTAGTCTCAGGGTTTGGCTAAAGAGAAAGAAAATAAAAACTCATCTTAATCATTTTAGAGATATTTCTTCAGAAGAAAAAATAGACACATCCTAGCTAAAAAACAGGTGTGAAAATTATACAAAGTTTAAAGAATGAGAACATGGAAATGTTGGTTTTAAAGTAGGTTATCAATGAAAAGATAACCTTGTAATTGACAGCACTAGTCCACCAGGAAAATGTTTAATTTTTTTCATTAATAATGAATTAGAGAAGCAAATAAATGCTACCAACTTGAATCTTTGGATAAATTTATAGAAATATGAAATAAGTGCTCCCTTCTCTTCTACTGATATATACAAGCATTCTGTGGTCACAGCTTTTAACATAAATATGTTATGCATGTCTGAGGGGCTGGGGCTAGAATAAATAACTTAAGAAAGAGGAGCTGGTCAGCCTTAGGTTGCTGGTATTATTCCTTCTCCTTAGAGAATGGTCTAAGCCTGAGAATAGTTCTTTCTCTCCAGCATGAGATTGATGCATACATATATAGCTAAACTAAGGACCAAGAACAACATTTAAGAGCACACCTAATGCAAAGTATATATATTCCATTGTGAAGGGTACTATGACCATTATTTCCCTGTGCTAGTCTTGGAGGGAATGTAGACTCAAGCACTGGTACTATTTCCATCCTTTCCTTCTGAACAATAACATAATATACCTTCATCTATCATTTGAATTATCTAAATGTCTTTTGGTAAGTCATTATTAATTCTGTTGAGACATGTTTATTGGTAAAGGGAAGTGAAATAAAAAGTGTGTAAATTATTAAATTTAGGAAACTTCAAGCACATGATAGATATCAGAGGGAAGACCCAAAAAATCAATTGTCATTCAAATGTGGAAAATTTGGAAGAAGATAGTTATGCACACCAAGGTAAAATGTAGCCTTGAAAGTAGATTTCCGTTTTGCTAGGGATGTGCAGAGGTCATGTATGGTGGCCAGAGACACAGCACTAGAAATCTGTGGACTGCTACGTTGATCAGAATGAGGACACAGGGTTCTCTAGATCTTCGACTCTAAGACCATGTGGGTTTTTTTTTTTTTTTTTATCCTGATATTTTCATTCTGCACATTGTCTCCCTCAGAGCCTGGTGTACTTGCTTGTTTCGGAGAGTGTAGATGACAGGGTTCAGCAGCGGAGTCACCACCATGTTCACAAGGGCAGCCTCCCTGTTAGACTCTAACCTGTTCATTTGCTTTGGTTTCACATATATAAACACACAGCTGCCGTACATCAGAGAGAGAACTATGAGGTGAGAGGAGCAGGTAGAGAAAGCTTTCTGTTTCTCCTTGGCTGAGGGAAGTTGCATGATTGTAACTACTATGTTGCTGTATGCAATGATGGTTATGATAATGGATGTCAAAAGGACAAACAAAGCAAGGACTAAGGCCAAAATTTCAGTGGACCTGGTGTCAGAACAGGAGAGATGAATTAAGGGGCCAAGTTCACAGAAGAAGTGGGGGATGACATGGGGGCCACAGAAGGATAACTGGGAAACCTTCACTACCAGTCCAGTGATGAGAGGGAAGGCCAAAATGAAGCAGGCAGTGACAAGGAGGAAGCAGGTCTTCAGGTTCATGATGGTTGGGTAATGCAGAGGCTTGCAAATGGCTACATACCGATCCAGAGACATCACTGCTATGAGGAAGAAACCTACTGCTCCCAAATATAAAAAGACAAAGGCTTGTATAAAACAAGCAAGAAAGGAAATGATTTTCCTGTCTACAGGAAAGATGAGCAGCAACTTAGGAATAACAGCACTTATGACACCACACTCCAAGAAGGAGAAAATGCTGAGAAAAAAGTACATAGGTGTGTGGAGCCTAGAGTCAGCACAGGTGATGGTAATTATTACAGCATTGCCTGCAATGGATGCCAGGTATGCCAGCACGTGCACCAGGAAGAGGATCTTTCCCAAGTGTTGGATGGCAGGAAACCTTTCCAAGGTGAATTCTTGGACAGTTGTTCTATTCTCCATTTCCATGAGCATCTCTTTCCATAGTAGTGTCACTGCTGATCTAACCTACAGTAAAGACATTGGGGAACACATTGTTTTAGTGGGGGATATGATTAAGATGTTTGCCTATCTAAGAAGGTGGTTAGGCTGATAGCAAAGTGGTTTAGGTATTTGGTTCTTGAATTAGAAAGGCTGGATTTCAATACTAGTTCAGTAGTGAGTTCCAACTCCTGAGAGATGAGTCATCTTTGGAAAGGTAGTTAACCTTTGTGGACTTCACTTACAACCTTTGTAGAATAAAGATGATAGGATCTACCTATTCATGTTCTTCTGAGAATTAAGATAAAGCATATAACTCACTTGGCATATGTCAATGTTTCCTATGTGTTCCTCTTTGTCTAGTTGTAATGTAATGGTCATTAACAGAATGCTTAAATAGAACATCATCAGTAGGCAGAGGTATTGACATTTTCTTAGTTATATCATTTTATTGTTTTTAATGATATTATCAATTTTCAGTAAACATAACCATAAGTTTAGTAATATTCCCTTTGAGTATCCCCTTAATACTGTAACACATTCTATGGCCCAAGTTGTCATCATCATGATGTGTTGAGAGCTTGAGCTTATTCTATTCTGGTCACTGAAATTCAGTATTTCTATTACTCATCAAAATAATCAGGAGTTCCTTCTATAGAAGCAGAAACTGAGGCTTAGAGAGTTCCAGACAGCATAGGTCACATAGCTGACTTTAGCCTGATTGCCAGATCCAGAACACCTAGTGATTCCAAATGCAGTGTCAAAACATTTTAAATTGGACCAAATCTATTGTTGTTCTTTCAACCTTAAGAGAAAGATTCATTATATTTATCTTAATTGTTTCTATCTTTAGTTAGTATCACTGATGAGTTTTTGACCTGTGGAATGATATGGGGCTTAGAGAGGATCTGTGTTAGTACAGGAATTTTACTGAAGAGACTGGAGACGAGAGATATTGAGGACTGCTCAACAATAGCTAAGCTGTATATCTAGGATTTACCACCCAGCTTACGGTTTATGTTGGCCAGTGATGGAGGTGGGAGTGCTAATATTTCCTGGGTAAACCCACTTGGGTGGCTATGCTGGGTACCAGGCACTCTTACATTCTCTCTTACATCAAAGCCCAGTGTTTTTTTTTGTTTTTTTTTTTTTCAGTCCTCTCAATCAGCAATTTCTCTCAGGATGGTTTTGACTCAAGCATCTCAATCCTGGGCTAAAGGTTAGCTGTGAGGAATGTGTCTCTCTCATTAACCCTCCAGGGATCAGGTCCTTAAAGGGCCGCTCATGAAAGCAAACTGCTCATCCCTGAGTGGCACAGTCTAAAGGAGCCTCTCCTGTTCCTGTTGACCCCAGTAAGCCTACCAAGTTACCAGGATGCCTGAGGCCAGGCACATGCAGAAGAGTCACCACGTGGGAGGCAGGGCTTCCTTCCTTTGCAGTTATTGTCTTCTAAGAAATCAAGAGCTGCTGTGGACTGAGGGGAAAGGGAAGGAAACTCATTAGTCACAGTCTGTTCTCTCAGAGTGGGAGTGAATATGCATGCTTGCTGCCTGTGTTCTGAATGACAAAGCCCTGTTTCAGTAGCCCAGAGGTTTTATAGCATAAGTCTACATGGTGGCCTGAGCCACTGAAACCCCAGAAAGGAGCAGACAGATAAAACAATCACATTTCATAGCCCCCAATTCTGGGCTAGAGCTGAATTCCACCTACCATGCCACATCGCTGTCACCTCCTATACCGATTATACACAGCAGGCAGCTTATCTGCTTAACCCTGCATGTTGCTGAGACAAGGGTCTTTGTGTGGCAGTGCTCCATGTTATGGGTGTACCTGTTCCAAACACCTTCTCTTACACTATGCTCCTACATCTTATTGTTACCTTTCCTTGTGAGTAGCATCCTTATTTTACTGCATCAAGAGTGAGAAGGTGCTGACAAGCAAATCTGAGGCTCTATGATATTTTCCCAGTGAGACTGTAGAGTCACCAAGCAGGATGGACCCAGCCAGTGTGCAGAGAGTACATGCTCCCAAACCTTATTAGATGCTGAAGAGACAGGGGCAGAAAGTAAAGGGGTAGCAGGTGTCCTGGGGGTAACTAATTGGTCACTGTTGAGAACAAGTTTCTGGTGATACCCTTATGTTTATCTTTTCATTATCTGTGGTGATGCTGACTCCCAGATGTCTGCGTTGTTCTCTGACAAGATTTTTCAAGGAAATTATATGACAATTTCCCAAGGGTTTCCAAAATCTCAAGTTGAACATTACTACTGATTTGAGGTAAAAGTCCAGACTACAATTTTCTATATGTGGTGTGTGCACTGAGGCCAGACTATTGTTAAAATAAGAGTTTTATGGTGAGAAAGAGCTGGATAACACCCCAGCTATCATCAACCTTTTGGGAAGATACTGGGGAAATCCACCTTTCTTGATAAATCATTCTTCATGCTTCCACCAACGTTTTGATTTCTTTCATTGCATATTTTCATCTGTAGAATATTTTTGTTGTGTACCCCAATCTTCTTGAAAATGAAAGCAAATACTTTTTCCTCTTCAGGGAAGAAGGAGGAACACTGGGTGGTTTATGTAACATCTCTAACCTGGCAGGCTCCCTCTCCTTAAAAGAATCTGGAAGTTAGGGGATATTGGAAGGGGAGGTGAACCATGAGAGACTGTGGACTCTGAGAAACAAACTGAGGGTTTTGGAGGGGAGGGAGGGGAGGGGTTGGGTAAGCCTGGTGGTGAGAATTATGGAGTGTACGTATTGCATGGAGCACTGGGTGTGGTGCATAAATAATGAATTCTGGAACACTGAAAAGAAATAAAATAAACAATTCATTAATTTAAAAAAAAGAATCTGGGTTGTGGATCCTCAGATTTTTTTCTAGAAGCAGAAGAGAAAGAGATGTGAGCCCTTAGGGTGGAGAAGCTGTATCCATTGCAACCACTGGGTTAGAGAGGTGTTTCTTCTCCTGGGTATCTCAGCTGGGCTTTGGTGGCAGGAGTGACCCATTTTTCTGTGGTCTTTGGCTTCCCATTAACCTCAGAGAAGGGGACTAAACTCCCAAGGTGTATTTGTAGGCAACATTGGGGAATATGGTAGCATGTGGAAATTTGTTCCAACCGACTCTGTCTTCACCAGTATTGATCTTAGTAGGTCAAGGGAAATATAGGAAATTTCACAAGTATTCATGTGGGTTGTACCCTCTCACAAATAGACAAAAACATTTTTATAATGTCTGTCCATCTACACACTCTGTTTTCAATCCAGGCCAAATTTGGACCTCATGGTTATTTTCTCATTTGGAAGCGAGGGAAAATATAGAATAAAAGGAGGAGAATTATAGAAGCTAGAGCAACATGAGACTATCCATTTTAATGCTCGGGTAAAGGCTCATTTGCATGGGGTTTTAATTTTACTCAGTGCCAGCTTCATGGTGCAGAAATACCTGTCACACCTGAGTGAGTCCCAATGCCAACACGATGTGGGCATGTGGGAGGAGAGGGCCTGGTATGTGGTTTAATGGAAAGGTTTACAAAGGGGATACTCAAAGAAATAGGTTGAACAAAGTATATATTGCATCTAATGGAAGGGATGGTGAGCTAGCATAAGGAAATGTTTCTAATTGTCCTTGGTCTATAGTTTTTTCCTGGATAGTTGTCTTACTGCTCTCCAGTGATCCTCCTCCCACTTCTCTATGTTATTTTGATATAGTCCTAATCATTTATTTTTGCTTTTGTTTCACTTGCTTTAGGAGACACATGTAGAAAGAAGTTGCTATAGCCAATGTCAAAGATGTTACTGCCTGGGCTCTCTTGTAGGTTGTTTCTGGTTTCATGTCTCACATTTAGGTCTCTAATCCATTTTCACTTAATTTTTGTGTATGATGTAAGAATGTGGTCCAGTTTCACTGTTTTGCATATAGTTCTCCAGTTTTTCCAACACCATTTGTTGAAGAGACTGTCTTTTTCCCTTTCAATATTTTTTCCTCCTTTTCAAAATTAATTGACCATATAGTTGTGTTTCATTTCTGTTTTCTATTCTGTTTCATTGATCTATGTATATATTTTTCTGCCAGTACCATACTGTATTGATCACTACAGCTTTGTAATACAACTTGAAGTCTGGAATTGTAATGCCTCCAGGTATGCTTTTCCATCTTAAGAATGCTTTGTCTATTTGGAGTCTTCTGTGTTTCCATAGAAATTTTAGGATTGTTTGTTCTAGCTGTGTTAAAATGTTGTTGGTATTTTGATAGGGATTTGCATTTAATGTCTAGATTGTCTTGGGTAGGATAGACATTTTAACAGTATGTGTTCTTCTGATCCATGTGCATGGAATGTCTTTCCATTTGTGTCATCTTCAATTTCTTTCATCAGTGTATTATAGTTTTCAGAGTACAGTTCTTTCACTCCTTTGGTTAGGTTTGTTCCTGGGTATCTGATTGTTTTTTGGTGCAGTTGTAAATGAGATTATTCCTTGATATCTTTTTCTGCTACTTCATTGTTAGTATATAGAAATGCACCAGCTCTACCGGTTGATAATGTATTCTGAATAAACTGAATTGGTTTATCAGTTCTAGCAATTATTGGTGGAGTGGTTTGGCTTTTCTTTATAGAGTACTGTGTCATGTGCCGATAGTGAAAGTTTGGTATTTTCCTTGCTGATTTGGATGCCTTTTATTTCTTTTTGTTGTGTGATTGCTATGGGTAGGACTTCTAGTAATATCCTGAATAAAAGTGGTGAGAGTGGACAGTCTTGACCTGTTCCTGACTGTAGAGGAAAAGCTTAGGTTTTCCCCATTGAAGATGATATTCACTGTGGGTTTTTCATATATGGCCTTTATGATGTTGAGGTACGTTCCCTCTAATAAAACCCCTGTTGTTCAGGGGTTTTATCATGAATGGGGGTTATACTTTGTCAAATGCTTTTTCTACATCTATTGTAAGGTTCATATGGCTCTTACCCTTTCTTTTATTAATGTGGTATATCATGTTGATTGATTTTTGAATATTGAACCACCTTGCAGCCCAATAATCACTGCCCCTTCATCATGGTGAATGATTCATGGTGAGTATACTCTTGGATTTGGTTTGTTAGTATTTTTTTGAGAATTTTTGTGTCCATGTTCATCATGAATTTTGGCCTGTAGTTCTCTTATTCTCTACATTTTAGAGACTCCCTTGCCAGCAGTGATCCAGATTGAGTCCCACTAATGAAAAGCATAGTGTGATGGCTGGAAGGTAGGAGGAAGAAGAGCCATTATTGTTCCCTTAAAAGTGGTGGTTGCATGGGCTACAAAGAAAATGGTATCAAGGAATTGAAGGCTGGAGAACACAGTGTGGTTGTGGAAAACATTTAATAAAACTGCAGACTCCAGTTACTCTTAAAACTATTCACATCCCCACTGAAGCCATAATGACCTTACTAATGCAAATCTGACCTAGTTTACCAAGGTTTCAACCCTAATGAATCCCCTGTTGCCCTCAGATAAGCTAAAATCATCACCCACAAGTCTTCTTATTTTGGTTCCTGAATGTCTATCTATTTCCACTCAGCTACTGAAAAACTTTCTTCCTGCATGTTGCATTTGATATCACTGATAATTTAGACTCTGCCTATGCCTTCAGCTCATCTTGTTCTATTTTTTTTCCATCTCACCATCCCTGTAAGCATATGGAAACACGATTTTATAGTGACATGCTTCACAAATGCTGTTGACTCTCTTGAAATACCCTCCATTTTCATTATCAAAATGGAAAACTTCTTGTGTCTTCTAAACACATTTCTTGTGTCTTCCTTCTGTTCAACAGATGACTTTAAATTACCATGATATTCCATAATAAAGACTAAACTTAGCCGAGACACAATGACAAGGTGATCGTTGCATTAGTATGTCCCTGATCTGATGGATCTAAACGTATACAGAATGAAAGTTTGGTAATAGTGTATATGTAGTCATGTGCTATTGATGAATGCTTTTCTGCTTTAAAAAATATGCATTGGTATACAATTTTTTTTAGTTTTTTTATTAATTATTTTTATTAACATATAATGTATTATTTGCCCCAGGAGTACAGGTCTGTGAATCCTCAGGTTTCTACATTTCACAGCACTCACCATATCACATACTCTCCCAAATGTCCATAATACAATTTTTTTTTTTTACCATTACATGGCCCTACAACTGCTTTGAAGCTATAATCAGGGTATACAGTGGGAATCAGATTATTGGATATTAAAACTCAATGAAATCATTCCAGCTATTCTTCCTTCTGGTAGTTCCATAACTCAACATGTGAGATGGGTTTGAATCTGTCTTGTTTTTGAAGAACTTATCAAGAAAGGTCTACTCAACAGAGAGAGCAAAGAGTAGCTTTTAGCTCTCAGCTAAACCAGGTATTGAACAATCAAAATAACCTTTTGATTGTCTTCAAAACATATAGAGTAACTTCTCCCATTCTGTGGGTTGCCTCTTTGTTTTGTTGACTCTTTCTTTTGCTGTGCAGAAACTTTTTATCTTGATGAAGTTCCAAAAGTTCCTTTCGCTTTTGTTTCCTTTGCCTTTGGAGACATGTCTTGAAAGAAGTTGCTGTGGTCCATGTCGAAGAGGTTACTTCCTATGTTCCCCCCACCCCCCCCCCCAGGATCCTGATAGATTCCTGCCTCATGTTGGGGTCTTTTATCCATTTTGGGTTTATCTTTGTGTATGGTGTGAGAGAATGGTTGTGTTTCATTCTTCTATCCATAGCTGTCCAATTTTCCCAGCACCATTTATTGAAGAGACTGTCTTTTTTCCACTGTATATTTTTTTCCTGCTTTGTTGAAGATTACTTAACCATAGAGTTGTGGGTCCATATCTAGACTCTGTACTCTGTTCCACTGGTCTATGTGTCTGTTTTTGTGCCAGTACCATGGTGTCTTGATGATCACAGCTTTGTAGTAAAACTTGAAATCAGGGCTGATATCCAAGATCTATAAACAACTTCCCAAACGCAACACACACAAAAAAGATAACATCAAAAAATGGGCAAAAGCCATGAACAGACTCTTCTCCAAAGAAGACATACAAATGGCTAACAGACACATGAAAAAATGTTCATCATCATTAGCCATCAGGGAGATTCAAATCAAAACCACATTGAGATACCACTTTACACCCATTAGAATGGCCAAAATTAACAAGACAGTAAACAACAAATGTTGGAGAGGATGTGGAGAAATGGGAACCCTCTTACACTCTTGGTGGGAATTCAAGGTGGTGCATCCACTTTGGAAAACAGTGTGGAGATTCCTTCAGAAGTTAAAAATAGAGCTACCCTATGACCCTGCAGTTGCACTACTGAGTATTTATTCCAAAGATACAGATGTAGTGAGAAGAAGGGCCATTTGTGCCCCAATGTTCATAGCAGCAATGACCACAATTGCCAAACTGTGGAAAGAGCCAAGATGCCCTTCAACAAATGAATGGGCAAAGAAGATATGGCCCATATATACAATGGAGTATTATGCCTCCATCAGAAAGGATGAATACTCAACTTTTGTATCAACATGGACAGGACTGGAGGAGATTACACTGAGTGAGATAAGTCGAGCAAAGAGAGTCAGCTATCATATGGTTTCACTTACTTATGGAGCATAAGGAATAACATGGGAGGACATTAGGAAAAGGAAAGGAAAAGTAAATTGGGGGAAATCAGAGGGGGAGACTGTGGACTCTGAGAAACAAACTGAGGGTTTTGGAGAGGAGGGGGATTAGGGGGTTGGCTGAGCCTGGTAGTGGGTAGTAAGGAGGGCACGTATTGCATGGAGCACTCATGTGGTGCATAAACAATGAATCTTGGAACACTGAAAAAATTAAATTAAATTAAAAAAACATATAAAGAGACAAAAAAACACAAACTAAAAAAAAAAAAAAAGTGGAAGAAGAAACTGAATAGACACCGTTCCGAGAGGACAAACAAATGGCCCACAGGTACATGAAAAGATGCTCACCATCACTAATGGAAATGCAAATGTCACTAAAGGAAAAATACAAGTAAGACCACAATAAGATATCACTTCACACTTCTTTAGATAGCTTTTACCAAAACTCCCCACAAAGAATAAGAAGAGTTAGGAAGGATGTGAAGAAAAAGGGACACTTGTACATTGTTGATGAAAATGTAAATTGGTGAAGCCTCTCTGGTAAACAATATAGTATTTTCTGAAACATTTCAAAATAGAATTACCATTTGATCCAGCAATCCCACCTCTGGATATATAGCCAAAGGAATTGAAATACGGATCTCAAAGAGATATCTGTACTCCATGTTCACTGCAGCAGGTTTCACAATCGCTACAATGTGCAAATAACCTTAAAGTCCACGTAAAGAAGAATGGATAAATAAAATGCAGTATATATACATTATGGAATATCATTCAGCCTTTGCAAAAAGAAGATCTTGCCACTTGCAACCACATGGATATGCGTGGAGAACACTATTCTAAGGAAAAATGCTGGCAAAAGAAAGACAAACATTGCATGATTTCACTTATATGTAGAATCTAAACAAATACATGGAGCAGAGTGTAGAATGGTGATTGCCAGGGGCTGAGGGAGAGTGAAATAAGGAGGTATTGATCAAGTTTCAGTTATACATAATAAGTAAGTTCTGTAGCTCTGTATAGCATAGGGCCTGTGACTAAGAATAGTTTATTGCCTGCTTAAGATTTTGCTAAGAGGTTTAGATCTTAAATTAACTGCTTTTACCCACCATGTAAGGGCAAAAATTCAACAACAACAACAACAACAACAAAAGGGTCAGGAAGAAATTTTTGAAAGTGATAGATAGATTAATGGCATTGATAGTAATGATGGTTTTAAGGGTGTATACTTATTTCCGCACACATCAAATTATAAACATGATATCTACAGCTTTTTGAATGTCAATCATACATTAGTGAAGTGGTTTAATTTTTACATTTGAAAATGTCATGAATACAGAATTAGCTTAGGGAACTTGTCTCAGTAAAATATTTTGAGGATCACAATTTAGTGCTTTAATCTCCAAATTAGGGTTTGTCCTTCACTGGGGACCATATATGGCTGGCAACGACCATTCTGGATTTATAGACTCAGTTTTGGGTTTCTGGTCTTTATTTTTCTATTTGTCAAGCTCAGTCTTCAATGTTTGTCTTTCTCAAGGTTATATGAAGTGCATTTAGTTACTTTAAGTATAATAAATTATTATCAAATCCTGGCTAACACTTTGGGGAGACTCACACTGTTTTCAGTAGTTTCAACACAATTCCTTGATTTATTGTTAAATTATTAAAACTTATCTACTTCCATACACTCTTCAGGAGTTCAAATCACAGGGTGGAACATTATTTCCATGTTCCTGCAGCATATTTTTGCTATGCCCATGAGTATTTTCAAGTGGACCCTAGAGATTATCTGGCTCAATCTTCATATTTTATGAAGAAGAAAACTAACATATTTTTGGAAGTTGACCAGTTGAAGGCAGCACCAGGCTTGTCCAGTGCAAATGATTCAGAGTCTATTTTGGTCCCTTTGTATTCCATTCCCACTGGCACTTCCCTAAGCTATCATTCTTTTTCTTAGGAAAGAGAATGGGTAGTTTCTGTATCCATTGTTGTACTCTGATCTTGGCTTTTACAACCTCTGTCCAATACAATGTGTACAGAGTCATTTGTGATTTTTTAGGGAATATTTGATATTTCTTCATATTCCATCAGGTGAAATCTGAATTTTGTAGTAGAACCATCAAGGCCAAATAAGATCTACTATTGGTGTAGAATATGTTTCATGAAAGGTATTTGAGATTATCTAACCTCAGGGTTTGGTTTAAAAATAAAATAAAAATTGTGTTAATCTTTGTATAGATGTTTCCTCTGAAGAAAATATAGACACATCCTAGTTGGAAAATCTGTGTGAAAGGTACAAAAGTTTAAGGATTGAGTTCATGGAAATGTTGATTCTATTGTGGGTTATTAGTGACAAGATAACTTTATAGTTCACAACACAAGTCAAGCAAGAACACTGTTTAGTTAGTTTCTTTTCATTAGCACGATGAAGTAGATAAGCAAATAACTTAGGTTCCTTCAACCTAACTTTGGAAGAAATTATGGAAATATGAGATAAGTGCTCCCTTCCACGGATATACACAAGTACTCTGTAATAACAACTTTAGGAGAGGAAGCAATCATAAGTAT
The DNA here is from genome assembly GCF_963455335.1 of Martes martes. Lineage (NCBI taxonomy): Eukaryota > Metazoa > Chordata > Mammalia > Carnivora > Mustelidae > Martes > Martes martes. The sequence continues at coordinate 38,833,386 of NC_137902.1, read as the reverse complement.
GCATTATGCATCTGAGGGGTTGGAGCTAGAATAAATAACTTAGGAAATAGGAGCTGGTAAGCTGTGGGATGATGTAGTCATTCCTTCTTCCTGGACAGTGGTCTAAGCCTGAAAAGAATTCTGTTTCTCTCCAGCATGGGATGATGCATACATATATACCTAAGCTAACAGCATTTCAGAGCATAACTGAATCAAACCAAATATATTCCAAGGTGAAGGGTACAATGACCATTATTTCCTTGCACTAGGTGTGGAGGGAATATGGAACTATGCATTGGTACTAGTTCCATCCTTTCCTTCAGATACAGTCTTGTATCATTTTAATTATCTAAATGCCTTTTAGTAACTCATTATTAATTCTGTTGGACCATGTTTATGGCTATAGAGAAGTGAAACAAAAAGTATAAATTTACTAACTTTTGGAAGTTTGAAGCACATAGTTTTTATCAGAGGGAAGAATAAAAATTCAGTAAAGGATATTGTAATTGTCATTAACATGTGGAATATTTACAGAGAAGATAGGTATGCACATCAGTGTAAAATGTGGCTTGAAAAACAGAATTCCATCTTGCTAGGGATGTACCGAGTTCAAGTGAAGTATACCAGTGACAATGCACTAGAACTCTGTAGATTGCTAAATTGGCCAGAATGGAGACAAATGGTTTTCTGAAGCCTTCCACTCCAAGGCCATGTCATTTTTTTTTTCATCTTCATCTTTTCATTCTGCACATAGCCTCTCTCAGAGGCCAGTGGACCTGCTTATTCCACAGAGTGTAGATGACAGGGTTCAGCAGGGGGGTCACCACTGTGTTCACAAGGGCAGCCTCTTTGTTGGAGTCCAACCTGTTCTTTTGCCTTGGTTTCACATATATAAAGACACTACTTCCATACATCAGAGAGAGGACTATGAGGTGAGAGGAGCAGGGGGAGAAAGCTTTCTTTTTCTCCTTGGCAGATGGGAGTTGTACAATTGTGACTACTATATTGCTGTATGCAATGATGGTTATAATAAGGGATGTCAAAAGGATAAACAAAGCAAGGACAAAAGCCAACATTTCAACAGACCTGGTGTCAGAACAGGAGAGATGAATCAGGGGGCCAATGTCACAGAAGAAGTGGGGGATGACATGAGGGCCACAGAAGGATAACTGGGAAACCGTTACTACTGTACCAGTGATGAGAGGGAAGGCTAAAGCTAAGCAGGCAGTGACCAGGAGGAAGCAAGTCTTCAGGTTCATGATGGTCGGGTAATGCAGAGACTTGCAAATGGCCACATACCGATCCAGAGACATCACCGCTATGAGGAGGAATCCTGCTGCTCCCACGAATACAAAGACAAATGCTTGTATGAAACAGGCAAGAAAGGAAATGGTTTGCTTGCCTAAGAGAAAGATGACCAGCAACTTAGGAATAACAGCACTTATGAAACAACACTCAAAGAAGGAGAAAGTGCTGAGGAACAAATACATAGGTGTGTGGAGCTGGGAGTCAACACAGGTGATGGTGGCTATGACCGCATTGCCTACAATGGAGGCCAGGTATGCAAGCAGGTACACCAGGAAGAGGACTTGTCCCAGGTGCTGGATGGCAGGAAACCCCTCCAAGGTGAATTCTTGGACAGTTGTCCCATTCCCCATTTCCATGGACATCTCCTTCTACAGCAGCATCCCTGCTGGTCTTATCCTACAATAAAGACATCAAGGAGCACAAAGGTCTTAGAAGAGCATATGATTAAGTTATCTGCCTATCCAAAAAGGTGACTAGGCTGATAGCAAAGTGGTTTAGGGAGTTGGTCCTTGAATCAGAAGGGCCTGAGTTCAATACTGAGTTCTAACTCCTGAGGGATGGGTCTCCTTTGGAAAGGAAACCTTTGTGAACCTTTGCTAACCTTTGTGAACTTCACTTTCAGCCTCTTAGAGTGAAGATGATAGGAAGGACCTGTTCATGTTCTTGTGAGAATTAATTAAGATAAAGCATGTAACTCACTTGGCATATGATGCTAATGTTTCCTATATGTCTCTTCCTATATGTCTAATTGTAATATTATGGTCATTAATATAATGCTTCAGTAGAGCATCATTAGTAGGCAGGGGTTGGGATTTTTGTAATTATACTACATTTTATTGTTTTTAATAATATTATCAATTTGTAAGTAAGCATAACAGTGATATTAGTAATATTCTTTTGAATATCTGCTTTAATAATGTGATACATTTTATAGTCCAAGTTGTCAGATCATCATCATTTGTTGAGAACTTATGCATGGTACTATGCTGATCACTGATACTCAGTATTTCTATTTTTCTTCAAAATAACCATGAGCCCCTTTCTCTCCAGAAGCAGAAACTCAGGCTTAGAGAGTTCCAGAGAGCTTAGGTCACAGAGTTGGTTCTTGAGCTGGATCTGCCAGATCTTAGAGCCCCTCCTGTTTTTAAGTACAGTGTTAAAATATTTTAAAACGGAAACAAATGTGTTGCTGATGAAAGATTTGCTTTACTTATCTTGTTTCCGTCCTTAGTTAGAGTCACTGATGAGTTACTGACCTGTGGAATGACATGGGACTTACGGAGGATCTACAATAACACAAGCATTTTATAGAAGAGACTGGAGACTAGAGACATTACGGGCCACTCAGCGGCATGACATAAAGTAGAAATGCAGGATTTAACACCACCCCCGCCCAGGGTTCATGCTGGGTTTTGGTGGAGGTGGGAGTGACAGTAGGTCATAGGATTAACCCACTTAGGTGAATATGCTGGACACCTGGTATTCATATACTCACTCTTACATCAAAGCTCAGGAACATCTTCTCTCTCCAGTCCTCTCAGTCAGTGACTTCTCTGAGGATGGTTTTTGGCTCCTGCATATCAATACCAGGGTAAAGGGTGACAGTGTGGTATGCGTCACTTTCACTTACCAACTGTGGGCTCGGTCCTCTGAAGGGCTGGTCTTGAAACCAAGCTCCTCACCCCTGAGTGGCACAGCATCAAGGAACCCCTGCTTCTGTTCCTGTTGACCCCATTAAGTCCATCAAGTCACCAGGACCCTGAGACCAGGTGCACACACAAGTCACCAAATGGGGGGCAGGGCTTCCTCCTCTTGCAGCTGTTGTATTTCAAGAAATCAAGAGCTTGCTCTAGGCTGAGGGGAAAGGAGAGGGAAGGAATCTCATTTGTTACAGCCTGTTGTCCTTGAACAGGGTGAATGTGCATCCCATGCTGTCAGTGTCTGGCTGACAAAGCCCTGTTTCCATAGCCCAGAATGTGTCATAGCACAAGTCTGCAGGGCAGCCTTGACCACTGAAACCCCAGAAAGGATCAGAGAGATTAAAACAACCATATTTCACTGCCTCCAATTCAGGACTGGAGCTTGACTCCCAGACTACTTAGGGTCCTGACGAAAGGTCTGGCCCTGCCTCCCTCAGGGGGTTAAAGCGCACCAAACATGCAACGTTGCTGCCCACCTCCCATACTCTTCAGCAGGAGCTGGCATCTTCTATGTTAAGCTCTGGGTGTTACCAAGACAAGGCTCCCTCTACTGCAGTGCTACTCACAATGGGTTCCGCTCCTCCAAGACACCTTCTAAGTCCAAAGCTCCTCCACCAAATGCTCACCTTTCCAAGGGAGAAGCAGCCTTATTTTACTATATTCTAATGAGAAGCTGCTGACAGGCAAGTTTGAGGCTCTGTGATAATTTTGCCACAAGACCGGTCACCAAGTTGGATGGACCCAGGCAGTGAACAGAGAGTGAAGGCCCCCAAACCTTATGAGATGCTGAAAAGACAGGTGAAGAAAGGAAAGGCATGACTAGTGTCCTGGGCGCAGCTAATTGGTCAATGTTGAGGATAGGAGTTGCTGGTGCAACCCTTATATTTACCTCTGCATTGTCTGTGGTGATGCTGACTCCCAGATGTCTGTATTGTTCTCTGCAAAGATTTTTCAAGGAAATTATATGAAAATTTCCCAAGGGTTTCTAAAACCCCAAGTTGAATATTGCTACTGATAGGAAGTAAAAGTCCAGACTACAATTTTCTACACACTGTACACACTGTGACTAGAACACTGTTGTTAACAGAATAGATTTTATGGTGAATAAGAGCTGGTTTACACCTTGGCTTTCATCAGACTTTTGGGAAGATACTGGGGAAGTCCTTCCGAGTGTTTGGATCCTCTTTCCTCTACTCTCCCATTGACCCTCAAGCCACATTCTTCATGTCTGGATCTTTATGGCCTTCCACTAAATGTTTTTCTCTACACTTTTAATTTCTATCCCTCTATTTCTCAGTGACATGGAACCCACAGTGACTGTGACACTTTCCTGTCTTATCTTTTTACATCTCAGTGCTTTGTTTAAGGGAGAAACAATACAATTCTTATGCATTCTTTCAAATATGTAGAAAGATTTAATGTAATTTCAAAATAATTATAAGCAGAATATTCTCTTTTCCCCCAACTTTATTATGATCTAATTGACATATGACTGAATAAGTTTAAGGTATACAAAGTGATGATTTGATACACCCATATTTTATGAAATGTTTACCACAGGAAGGTTAATTAACACCACCTTCACTTCACATAGTTACCATTTTGTTGTTGTTATGATAAGAATTAATGTTCTACTCTCACAGCAATGTTCCTGTGTGCAATACAGTATTGTTACCTATAGGCATCATGCTTTATCTTAGATCATCAGAACTTACTCTTTTCATAATTGAATGTTTGCACCCCTTGACCAACATCTCCTTTCCCCCGCCGCTCAGCCTCTGAACCACCATTTCACTGTGTTACTATGAGTTAGGTGTTTTTAGATTTCACACACAAATGAGTTCATACAGTATTTGTGTTTCTCTGTCTGACTTATTTGACTTAGCAATAAAATATACACCAGCAGATATATGACAAAAATGACAGTCTAATGCAATAGAGAAGTGGTAGTCCTTCAATAAAGGTAGATGGTGCTGTGTCAAGTGGGTATTCAAATGGAGAAAATACATCTTGACCCTTACTCATTATCATACCAAAAAAAATTTTCTTTAAGAGAAAAAAAAGAAAAGCAATGCAGAAGATGCACTGTAGATCTAAATGTAAATGGTATAACACTTATCTAAAAGAAAACATGGCAGAATATCTTATGTGTTTAGGGGAAAACCAAAAAATATCTTGACCGAAACAAAAGAATTTATCCTAAAAAACAATGATATTAAGTACCTCTATTTATTGGAAAACAGCATTAAGGAAATGAAAGTGGAAGAACAGTCTGGGAGAAGCTATTTTTAATCTGACAAATCTACAGTTCAGTAAGGCAAAGACAAAGTAACAAAAGAAAACTGGGCAAAATATTTGCAGAGTCCTTTCACAAAAAGAGACCATCCAAATGGCTGGTATTATATTAAAATATTCGGGTTATTTCATTCCAAGGGAAATATAAATTAAAACCACAATACAATAATATTTCACGCAAACCAGGAAGGCTAAATGAAGAATTCAGGCACTGCCAAGTGTCAGTGAGACTATTGAAACTCCTATTCACTGACACTGGAAGGGTAAAATTTGGAAATCTATTGATGTTGAGCATATTTTACATATTTGCTACATGATCCAGCAATTTCATATTTATGTGTATGCAGATTTTATATATATATATATGTCCTACACAAAAAAATTAATGATTTTTAATGATTTAATGATTTTTAATGATTCACTTATTTATTTTGGAGTGAGAGAATGAGTGTGAGTTGGGGGAGGGGCACAGGGAGAGAATCTCTAACAGACTCCCTGTTGAGCACAGAGCATGGCATAGAGCTTGATCCACAACTCTGAGATCATGACCTGAGCTGAAACCAGGAGCCTCCTATGCTCAACCTACTGAGCCACCCATGTGCCCCAGTACACAACAGATTTTTATTTTATTTTATTTTTTAAAGATTTTATCCACTTTTTGACAGAAAGACAGCAAGGGAGGGAACACAAGCAGGGGAGTAGGAGAGGAAGAAGTAGGCTTCCTGTGTCAAGCAGGGGAGCCCCATGTGGGACACAATCCCAGAATCCTGGGATCATGACCTGACCTCAAGGCAGACACTTAACCAACTGAGCCACCCAGGCACCCCTGATTACGTTAATTTTAAACCTGCTTTTTTTCTCTGAAACTTTTTATTTCACTTTGCGATAATTTCAGACTTAACAAAAAATATTGCAAACTGAACACAGGGAATTCTCATACACCCTTCATACAACATCCTCCAATATTACCATATAACCAGAGAGCAATGGTCAAAACCAGGAAATGAACATTTAATTTGTAGGTCTTATTCATAAGTTGTCAATTGTCCTACTAAATGTCCTTCATCTGGTCCAAGATCCAATCTGGGCGATGTGATGCATCTGTGCATAGTTTCTTGTTTCCTAGACCCTCTCTGATCTGGGATAGTTTCTTTCATATTTCTTTGCATTTCATGGCTTTGATACTCCTGAAGATGCTGTTTATTCTATACAGTGATGCTTAATGTGGGTTTGTCTGATTAAAGTTAGGTTGTGCAATTTTGTCAAAAATACTATAGAAAAGATATTGTGCCTTTCTCAGGGATGTGATGTCACCATATCTTATTTTTGGTGGTCATAGTTTACTGTCCATTACAGATAATCACTTGGTTAAAGTGGTATCTGTTTAAAATTAGTAAAGTTACTATTTTTCCCATGGTAATTAATATCTTATTGGAAGATGCTTTGAGACTATGTAAATACCCATCCTCATATTTTTGCCCACTCACTTATTATCCAGTGATGATTCCTATCTGAAACAGTTATTACCATGGTATTTTTCAAGTTGTGAGGTTTTATTTCCATCATTCCATCTACACTTAGAATTCTACTCCACGGAAATGGTTTTCCTTCCCCGTAATTTATTCATTCCATTCTTTCACTTTTTTTTTTTACTTTTCCTTTCTTTTTTTCTTTAAATTTAACTAGCCATGATATGGTACATCATGGATTTTTGATATAATGTTCAATGATTCGATAGTTCTGTGTAACATCCAGTATTTATTCAATTCTTTGCCCATATCAGCATGGATGGACCAAGAGTAATTGTTTTGTGTAATGGTCTATGTCTATTAATATCACTGTTCATGTATTGCTCAAATTGTTCCATATGTGGCCACTGGGTTCCCTTTCAAGTTAACTCCTGTGCCTTTTGACATGTCTACATTAGTCTGGGGGCACCTGCTAACATCAAAAGGAGCTCCAAGCTCATTGTGTTCTTTCTTTCTTTCTTTTTTTATTTTTATTTTATTTATTTATTTGTTTGACAAAGACACAGTGAGAGAAGGAAAGGGGGAAGCAAGTTTCCCACTGAGCAGGCAGCCAGACCCCGGGCTTGATCCCAGGACCCTGGGATCATGACCTGAGCCAAAGGCAGACACTTAACGACTGAGCCACCCAGGTGCCCCCATTGTGTTCTTTTTGCAGCAACATTGTAATCAGCCATTTTCCAAAGAGCTCTGGTCCATTTTTTTGGGTTAACTTGGGCCATTTCAGCCCCATCATGATTGATGCATGTCCCCATTGGTCATCTGAAGCTTTCAATTCCTTAATAGAGTTTCTTACCACTGAATCTAGCTGCCTTCATTTTGCTTTCCTAGGACTAAGTCCTTATGCACTCCAACATGCTTTATTTGATTACTTAGTTTTTGAAAATTCTAAATAGATAGGAATTTGTGATAGAAACTGTTCTTCTAGGAGAAGTACTGCCTTTCTATACTGCCATTTCCTTTCACTGTTATTAATGAAGTTCTGAAATTATTTTTTTTTTCCTTTGGTCTATTTTGTTTGACTATAGCTTCAATGTTAAGAAGGAAACTTTTTAAGGATAGGGCTTTGGTAGAGATTTTCTTGCCATTCATCTGGCTTTGGGGGCTAATTGATATACACATGCTGTTAGGCCAGTTTTGTTTTTGTTTATTTTTGGGACAATAAACTTTTCCTCAAAAAAATGCTCAATGAGAAAGTCCTGTCTTGTCTGTTTAGAAGAGAAAGCACTTTAACATAGGAGGTCTTCATTTTTAGTTTTCCTGCTCCAGATCTAATGATTTCTAGGCTATTAACTATGTTGTTTTATCATCAAAAGCCTGACACAGAATTTCATAAGGACTCATGGATGTTAGCTATTGAGACTTGCTCTTGTGTGTGTGTGTGTGTGTGTCTGTGTGCCACAATGGGTTTCTCTCTGCCTACATCAAACCTTCTTCAATCAGAACTCACTACAATCATAATTCTTGTGCTTAAATTCTAAAATAGCACAAGTTTACTAAGCATGATTTAGAATTGCAAAGACCATTATGGGGAACTTTTCAAATGGCAAAGACAAAGCATTTTGGAGTAACTTCTGGAAAGAAGGAAACATACCAGATATTCAGAAGGCAATTTTTTGGATTGGTATTTTGACTCCATTTCAGCCTTCCTCAAAAATTCTCTGGGAAAACCTAAAGTGAGGAACACTCTATTTGTATCACCATACACTGGTCCTCAGTGTCTTCTTATGTTCTACCTGCTGTCATTTCACAACTTACACTACTTTCCTCCAGGTCTTACTCAGAAGACTATTGCTTTAATGGGTCATTCCTCACTTCAGATTTTCAGAAGTTCAATCAGTGGAAGATGCAAATAAGCAAAGTCATATTACAGCCATAATAGAAGACTTCCAAAGCCACAGAAAAACCAAAGCATTGCTATGTGACATTGAATTGTATTAGTCATTTACTGGCTGGAGATTTTAGATCTGGACCACTTCATCTCTCTCACATAAAGACAAAATTTATTGAAAACTATCCTGTGGGAAAGTTAAAAAGATTTTTAAAATTCCATCATGGAAAACACCCACCAAAGCCCAGAAACAGCAAGAAAAGAAAAGTAGGGCTCTTTTTGAATAGCTACATTTATAAAAAACAACAAAAAAATTCACCCTAGAGAAGAATCTAGAATTCTGTTTCAAGAACCTTTTGATTTCTTTGGGGGACTCCATGCTGATATGGAAGGATCCCTGTCCTCTCTTTGTATAAATGGGCTAAAATCTGAAATAGGGAACTGGCCAGAAAATTGTATGAGAAATTGTAGATTTGAGATTTCTCCAGTATTTGGCTGAATATTTTCAGATGGACTTAGAAAATTGATATGTTTAGGGCCAACAACAAACTTACACCATTGAGATAAGACAAAGTGTCCTAAAACAGGAATTGATTTGAAAGACCCTCCATCATCCAGGAATTATTGAACTATTAATGAGGGCATGTTTATCTGTATAAACAAAAATGTAATGGGAATAATGAGTGTTCCATTTTATCTATCATCTATCTATCTATCTATCTATCTATCATCTATCTATCTATCTATCATCTATCTATCTATCTATCTATCTATCTATCTATCTATCTATCATCTATCTATTTACTTTCAGTGGGTGCCTGAAAGTTTCCACATGCTTGGAATGTGTGTAGACCTTAGTTCTCTACCAGTGACACACTTTTTTTTCCAGTTTTTCTTTAAATTCTAGTCAGTTAGCATACAATGTAATATTAGTTTCAGGTGTACAATTTTTGATTTAACACTTCCATGCAATACCCAGTGCTCATCACCAGTGTACTCCTTAATCCCCATCGCCTATATAATCCATCCCCTCACACACCTACTCTCTGGTAACTATCAGTTTGTTCTCTATATTTAAGAATATGTTTTGCCCCCCCCCTCATTTTTTCCATACTTGAAGTTTTGTATTTTGATGTAGTCCCAATAGTCATTTTTGCTTTTGTTTCACTTGCCTCAGGAAACATACTGAATAAGAAATTGCTTTAGCTAATGTCTGAGAGATTATGTCCTGTGTTCACCTCAAGGATATTTATGGTTTCATGTCTTACATTTAGGTCTTTTATCCATTTTGAATTTATTTTTGTGTGTGGTGTAAGAAAGTGATCCAGTTTCATTCCTTTGCAGGTAGCTGTCTAGCTTTCCCAACAATATTTGTTGAAGAGACTATCTTTTTCCCATTAGATATTCTTTTTTTCTTTTGCAAAGACTAATTGGCCGTGTAATTCTGGTTTCATGTCTGGGTTTTTAATTCTTTTCCATTGATCCATGTGTCTATTTTTGTGCCATTACTGTACTGTTTTGACCACTATAGTTATTCAATAAAACTTGAAGTCCAGAATTATGATGCCTCTAGCTTTGCTTTCCTTTTTCAAGGTTGCTTTGGCTATTTGGGTCTTTTGACTATATACAAATTTTAGGATCATTTGATTTAGTTCTGTGAAAAATACTGTCAGCATTTAGATAGGGATTGCATTAAATGTATATATTGGTTTGGGTAATTTTCTGCACAGTGATAGAAATAATCAAAGCTAAAGGCAACCTATGGAATGAGAGAAGATAATTGCAAATGACATATCTGATAAAAGGTTAGTATCCCAAATTTATAAGAAGTCCAAAAAACTCACATCCAAAATATGAATAACCTATTAAAAAGTGGGCAGAAGATGTGATGAGACACTTTCCAAGAAAGAAATACAGATGCCCAACAGACACATGAAAGATACTCAATGTCACTCATCACTAGGGAAATACAAATCAAAACTACATGAGATATCACCTCACACCTGTCAAAATGGCTAAAATCAACAATGCAAGAAACAACAAGTGTTAGTGAGGACGTGGAGAAAGGGGAACCCTCTTACACTGTTGGTAGGAATGCAAACTGGTGAACCACTCTGGGAAACAGTTTGGAGGTTCCTCAAAAAGTTAAAAAATAGAACCACCCTGTGATCCAGTTATTGCAGTACTAGAACTTAAAGGATACAAAAACAGTAATTTGAAAGAATACATGCATCCCAATACTTACAGCTGCATTATCCACAATAGCCAAATTATGGAAAGAGCCGAAATATCTATTGACCGCTGAATGGATAAAGAGGAAGTGGTATATATATACAATGGGCTATTAGTCAGCCATCAAAAAGAATGAAATCTTGCCACTTGCAAAATGTAGGTGGAGCTTAAGAATATTATGCCAAGTGAAATAAGTTATAGAAAGACAAATAACATGATTTTAGTCACATGTGGAATTTAAGAAACAAAACAAAGGAGCATGGGGTGGAAAGAGAGAGAGACAAATCAAGAAAGAGAATTTTAACTATAGAGAACAAACTGATGGCCACCAGGGGAGATGTGGCTGGAGGGATGGGTGAAATAGGTGATGGGGATTAAGTTCACTTGTCGTGATGAGCTCTGGGTGTTGTATGTAAGTGTTGAACCACTAAATTGTACACCTAAAACCAATATTACACTGTATGTTAACAAAGTGGAATTTAAATAAATGCTTAAAGAAAGTGGGGAAAAATGAACAGAGTACCTAAATACACATTTTTCCAAAGAAGACATGCAAATGCCTAACAGATACATTGAAAGATGCTTACCATCACTAATGGAAATGCAAACATTACTAAGGGAAATACAAGTAAAAACCACAATGAGATATCACTTTACAGTTTATTTGGATGGGTATTACCAAAAACCCCAGAAAAGAAAAGAAGTGTTAGCAAAGTTGTGGAGAAAAAGGAATCCTTGTACACTCTTCTTTTTTTTTTTTTAAGATTTTATTTATGAATTTGACAGAGAGAGAGAGAGAGAGATAGCACAAACAGGCAGAGCAGCAGGCAGAGAGAGAGGGGGGATAGTAGGCACCCCACTGAGCAGAGAGCCCGATGTGGGGCTCAATCCCAGGACCCTAAGATCATGACCTGAGCTGAAGGCAGAGGCTTAAACCACTGAGCCACACAGGCACCCCCCTTGTACACTCTTGATGAAAGTGTAAATTGGTGCAACCAACCTAATAAATAATATAGTATTGCCTGAAAAATTTCAAAATAAGATTTCCATTTGATCCAGCATCCCACCTCTGGGTATATATCCAAAGAATTTGAAATACGGATGTCAAAGGGATATTGTACTCCCATGTTCACTGTAGAATTTTTTACAATAGCTAAGATGGGGAAATAACCTAAAAGTCTGTGTAAAGAAGAATGGATAAATAAAATGGGGCATATATACATTATGGAATATCATTCAGCCTTTACAAAGAAGAAGATCATGCCACTTGCAACCATGTGGATATGCTTGGAGGACATTATTCTACAGAAATAGGCTGGAAACAGAAAAAAACATTGCATGATCTTCTATGTGGAATCTAAACAAATATGTAGAAGCAGACCACAGAATGGTGGTTTTGGGGGCTGGGCGAATAGGGATTATTGATCAAGTTTCAGTTATAAATAATAAATAAATTCTGGAGATCTGTGTGATATTGAGCCTATGATTAGCAATACTTTATTGCCTACATAAAAACTTAAGAGGCTAGATTTTTTTTAAAAGATTTTATTTATTTATGTGACAGACTGGGATCACAAGTAAGCAGAGAGGCAGGCAGAGAGAGAGGAGGAAGCAGGCTCCCTGCTGAGCAGAGAGCCCAGTGCGGGGCTCGATCCCAGGACCCCGGGATCACGACCCGAGCTGAATGCAGAGGCTTTAACCCACTGAGCCACCCAGGTGCCCCAAGAGGCTAGATCTTAATGTAAGTTCTTTTATCTAGCAAAGGAAAAAAGATTGACAAGAAAGGGGCCAGGAAGAAACTTTTGTAGGTGAATGGTTCCTGGCATTGATACTGATAATGGCTTCAGGGATGTATTTTTATCTCAAAAACATCAACTTGTATACATTATATCTATACCTTTTTATAAATTAATCACATGCCAAAAAAGTGTCTTAAAAATATGATTGGATGTATCTTCAGTATCGAATTAGCTTAGGGATTTGTCTCAATAAAACATTTTATAGCATCGGAATCTAGTGCATTAACCTCCACATGAGAGTTTGTCCTTTACTCGATACTGTCTTTGGCTGATGATGACCAGCCTGGATTTGTAGACTCAGTTTTGGATTTCTGGTCTTTCAATGTTGTGTTTATCAAGCTCACTCTTCAATCATAGCTGATCTCAAGATTATATAGAGTGCATTTAATTAGTTTACGTCTACTAAATAATTATCTAATCCTGGCTAAAACCTTGGGGAAACTCACTCTTTTCAGAAATTTGACCACAATTCCATCATTTATTCCTGCATTATGAAACCTCAGCCACTTCCATACACTCTTCAGTTATTCAAATCTCAGGGTGGAACATTATTTCCATGTTCCTGCAGCATCTTACTGCTATGTCCATGTGTATTTTCACGTGGAACCTAGAGATTATTGGCACAATCTCTATATTTAATGGAAAATGTGACTTACCTGTTTTGGGAAGTTGACCAGTTAGTTGAAGGCAGCACCAGGCTTGTCTAATACAAATGATTCAGTGTCTACTCTGGTCCCTTTGTATTCCATTCCCACTGCCACTTCCCTTAGCCGTCATTCTCTTTCTTCTAATTCCTGTAACGGTGTCTATACCCACTTTCCCACTCTGATCTTTTCCAAACTCCTTTTAATGCAGTGTGTTTAGTGAATCATCTGATTTTTTAGGACATGTTCGATACTTCTTTATGTCAATCAGATGAAATCTGAACTTTGTAATAGGACCATCAAGGCCAAATAGGATCTAATCATGGTGTAGAACATGTTTCATAAAATATATTTAAGATTATCTAACCTCAGGGTTTGGGTTAAAGACAAACAACATTAAAAATTATCCTAATCTTTTAGAGATGTTTCTTCTGATAATAAGTAGATACATTCCCATTGGAAAGGTGTGAAAAGTACTCAAAGTTTAAGGATTGAGATAATGGAAATGCTGGTTTTAAAATAGGTTATCAATCAGAAGATAACCTTAACTGTTGACAACACCACTCAACCAGGAAATATGTTTAATTTGTTTATAATTCATTAGCAATATGAAGTAGATAAGTAAATAACTTAGATTTTAAGAACTTGAATTTTGGAAGATATTACAGAAATATGAAATAAGGGCTGCCTTCCATTGACATAAAGAAACATTCTACGGCAACAGTTTTAGGAGGTGAACCAATCGTAAGTATGCATTATGCATCTGAGGAGATGGAGCTAGAATAAATAATTTAAGAATTAGGAGTATCGGTCTGCGGTTGTATGCTGTGGTTATTACCACTATTTAGAGTTTGGTTCTCTAAGGCTGAGAACAATTCTGTTTCTCTCTAGCATGGGATTGATGCATACATATGTAGCTAAACTAAGGGCCAAGAATAGAATTTAAGAGCACACCTGATACAAACCAAATATATTCCAGGTTGAAGGGGACTATGACCATTATTTCCTTTGTCTAGACATGGAGGGAATGTGGACCCAAGCATTCGTACTATTTCCATTCCTTCCTTCCTAAACACGTTGCAATATATAACCTCCTATTATTTTAATTATCTAAATGCCTTTCTTAAAGCATTATTAATTCTGTTGTTCCATGTTTATGGCCAAAGCGAAGTAAAATAAAAATGCATATATTACTGAAATTTAGAAACGTAAAGCACAGGATTTTTATCAGACGTAAGAATAAAAATTCAGTAAAGGATATTGCAATTAATCAATTGTCATTAATATGTGGAATATTTAGGGCGAAGATTGTTAGGCACATCAATGTAAAATGTGTCTTGTAAAACAGATTTTCATTTTGCTAATGATGTGCAGATCAGCTGTGGTTGCCTGAGACACTGCAGTACAACTCTGTGAACTGCTAAATTGTCAGAATGAAGACAGATGGTTCTCTGAAGCCTTTCACTCCAAAGCCATGTGAATTTTTTACCTTGATATTTTCATTCTGCACATCATCTCCCTCAGAGCCTGGTGGACCTGCTTGTTCCGCAGAGTGTAGATGACAGGGTTGAGCAACGGGGTCACCACCGTGTTCACAAGGGCAGCCTCTTTGTTGGAGTCCAGCCTGTTCGTTTGCTTTGGTTTCACGTATATAAACACACAGCTGCCGTACATCAGCGAGAGAACTATGAGGTGAGAGGAGCAGGTGGAGAAAGCTTTCTGTTTCTCCTTGGCTGATGGGAGTCCCACAATTGTGACTGCTATGTTGCTGTATGCAATGATGGTTATAATAAGGGATGTCAAAAGGATAAACAAAGCGAGGACAAAAGCCAACATTTCAACAGACCTGGTGTCAGAACAGGAGAGATGAATCAGGGGGCCAATGTCACAGAAGAAGTGGGGGATGACATGAGGGCCACAGAAGGATAACTGGGAAACCATTACTACTGTACCAGTGATGAGAGGGAAGGCTAAAGCTAAGCAGGCAGTGACCAGGAGGAAGCAAGTCTTCAGGTTCATGATGGTCGGGTAATGCAGAGGCTTGCAAATGGCCACATACCGATCCAGAGACATCACTGCTATGAGGAGGAAACCTGTTGCTCCCACGAATACAAAGACAAATGCTTGTATGAAACAGGCAAGAAAGGAAATGGTTTGTTTGCCTAAGAGAAAGATAAGCAATAACTTAGGAATAACGGAACTTATGAAACAACACTCCAAGAAGGAAAAGATGCTGAGGAAAAAATACATAGGCGTGTGGAGCCGGGAGTCAGCACAGGTGATGGTGATTATGACTGCATTGCCTGCAATGGATGCCAGGTACGCCAGGAGGTGTACAAAGAAGAGGACCTTTCCCAGGTGCTGGATGGCAGGAAACCCCTGCAAGGTGAATTCTTGGACAGCTGTCCCATTCCCCATTTCCATGGTCATCTCTTTCCACATCATCACTGCTGGTTTAACCTACATCATGGAACACAAAAGTTTTAGAGGAGCATGATTAAGTTATTGGACTATCAAAGAAGATGGAGAGGCAGATAACAATGTGGTTTAGCCCACTGGTTCTTGAATCAGAAGGACCTGAGTTCAGTACTAGTTCAATACTGAGTTCTAACTCCTGAGGAATGGGTCTCCTTTTGGGAGCTCCATGAACTTCACTTTCACCCTTTGTAGAATGAAGATGATAGGATCTACCTATTCATGTTCATTGAGAATTAATTACGATAAACCATGTAAATCACTTGATAGATGATGCCAATGTTTCCTAAGTATTCTTCAAAGTCTAAGTGTAATATTATGATCAATATTATGATGCTTAATAGAGCATCATTAGTAGGCAGAGTTATTGACATTTTCATACTTATGAATATTTTATTTTTAATAATATTAATTTATAAGTAAACATAACAATAATGTTAGTAATACCTCCTTTGAATATCCCTTGTAAAATCTGCAATACATTCTATGTTTTAAGTTGTCATCATCATCATCTATTGAGGACTTATGCTTGTTCTATGCTGGTCACTGAAATTCAGTATTTCTATTAGTCTTCACAATAACCATGAGCCCCTTCTACAGAAGCAGAAATTGAAGTTTAGAGAGTTCCAGAGAGCTCTCTGGGATACATAGCTGGGACTTTAGCTGGGACTTTAGGCAGAATGCCAGAATCTAGAGGATCTGATATTTCCACATGCAGTGACAAAATATTTTAAAATGGGATAATATCTATTGTCAATGATCTCTCAATCTTAAGTGAAAGATTAGCTTTATTTACCATAATTGTTTCTACCATTGGTTAGATTCACTGATGAGTCACAGACCTGTGGAATGAGACAGGGCTGAGAGCAACTACTTTAGCACAAAAATTTTATAGAAGAGACTGAAGATGAGAGACATTAGGGACTGCTCAACTTAAGGTAAGTTGTAAATCCAGGATTTACCTCCCCCCATCCTCACCTCAGGGTTCATGCTGGCCTGTGATGCAGGTGGGAGTGATAGTAGTTTACAAGATCAACCCACTATTATGCAGGTTATGCAGGGCACCTGGCATTCATAAATTACTCTTGCATCAAAGCTCCAAGAACATTCTCCTCTCTTCAGTCCTTTCAATCAGTTAACTTCTCTCATGATGGTCTTTGGCTCTAGCATCTCAATGCTAGGCAAAAAGTCTGTGTGTGGGATGTGTCTCTCTCACTAATGCACCCTGGGCCATGTCCTCTGAAGGGCAGCTCATGAAACCAAACTGTTCCCCCTGAGTGGCACAACCAGAAGGAGCCTCCACTTCGGTTCCTCTTGACCCCAGTAAGTCCACTGTGTCACCAGGGTCCATGAAGCCAGGCATATACATGAATCACTTCATTGGGGGCCAGGTTTCCTCTTCTTGTAGTTACTGTCTTGGAAGACATCCAGAGCTTTCTCTGGGCTGAGAGGAAAGGAGAGGAGAAGGAAACACATTTTCCACAACCTGTTGTCCCACAGTGGGGTGAATATGCATCCCATGCTGCTGGTGTTCTGAATGCCGAAGCCCTGTTTCCATAGCCCAGGATGTTTCATAGCACAAGGCTACATTCAGCTTTGACCACTGAAACCACCGAGGGGAGAAAATGGACTAAAACAACTACATTTCACTGGCCCCAATTCTGGGCTAGAGCTGGAGTCCCAGACTGCTTAGGATTCTGAGGAAAAGTCTGGCTCTGCCTCCCCCAGTGGGTAGAAGCCCACCTAACATGCAACATTGCTGTCACCTCCTATGCTGTTACCTCCTATACGAGTTAGTGGGGGAAGGCAGCTTCTTATAGGTTTAGTCCTAGGTGCTGCTGAGACACAGGACCTTCTGCAGCAGTGCTTCATGTCATGGGTGCACCTGCTCCAAGTTACCTTCTATTGCATTATGGTCCTCCATCATATGCTCACCGTTCTATGTGGAGAAGCATCCTTATTTTACTACACCAACAGTTAGAAGGTGCTGATATGAAAACTTGAGACCTCCGTAATGTTTTTGCCACAATACTGTTTGGTGACCCAGCAGGAAGGACCTAGCCAGTGAGCAGAGAATGTAGGCCTGCAAACCTTACTAGATGGTGAAGAGACAGGGGCAGAAAGTAAAGGCATGGCTGGTGCCTGGGAACAGCTAATTAGTCAATATTGAGAACAAGAATCACTAGCCTAGCTCTTCCTTATATCTGTCTTCCCATTGTCTCTGGTGATGGTGACTCCCAGATGTCCCCACTGATTTTTCACAAGATTTTTAAAGGAAGTTATATGACAATTTCCCAAGAGTTTTTAAATCCCAAGTGGAATATTGCTACTGATTTGAGGTTAACAGTCCAGACTACAATTTTCTACAGTGATATTTGCACTGAGACCAGAGTACAGTTGTTAAAAGAACAGACCTTATGGTGAAAAACAGCTAGATTACACCCTGTCTTTCATGAGGCTTTTGGGGAACTCCGCCTTTCTTGGTCAATCATTCCTCATTCTTCCACCAATATTATGATTCTTTTCATTACATATTTTCATCTGAAAAATATTTGCATTGTACTCTCCAATATCCTTGAAAAAGGAAAGCGCACATTGTCCTTTTCAGGGAAGAAAGGGAAATTGTAGGTGGTTTCTGCACTATCTCTAACTGGGGCAGGCCCCACTCTTTTTAAATGTATCTGGGATGTGGAACCTCAGATTCTTTCTAAACTTAGAAGAGTATAGATGTGAGCTTGAGGGCGGAGAAGCTGTATCCATAGCAACCATTGTGTTGTAAAACTGCTGCTTCTGGAAATTTGCTTTACCTGAAATTTGTCCTGTATGAATCTGCCCTCATCATAATAGGTCTCACAAGGTCAAAGCAATTATTATAGAAACTTTCATGAGTATTCATGTGAGTCCCATTTATGCCAAAATATACAAAATCATTTTTACAATATTTGTCCATCCGCACACTTCTACTTTCCATCCAGGCCAAACTTGGACCCCATGGTTATTTTCTCACTTGGAAGTGAAGGAAAATAAAGAGTAATGGGCGAAGAGTTCCAGAAGCTAGAACAATATGAGACTATATATTTTAATCCTAAGATAAAGGCACATTTGCATGAGGTTTTCATTTTATTCAGTGCCAACTTCTTGGTGCAGAAATACCTATCACACCTGAATGAGTCCCAGTGGCAACATGATGGTGGGAATTTGGGAGGAAAAGGTCTGGGTTTGATGTAAAGTTTTACAACATGGACAAAATGGACAAAGAAATGGTCTGAACTAACTCTACATTGTATCTAGCATAAGGGGTGGTGAGCTGATACCAAGAAATATTTCTAATTGTCTTTGGTCTATTTTCTCTTATTGGACAGTGCCTTCTTGGCTTATTCTTTACCTACGATTTCTTTGTGTTTTTAAATGATACCTCGATCTCATTTGTTGTGGCTATTTTACAGCATTACTTGTGTTTTGAGTGTTTAGTTATCCCATTAGAGTAAGGAAAGGGACAGTTCTTCAAGTTGTATTTGTGATTATCAAACTTAGGAGGATAAAGCACACTTTAGTTTATGGATTCTCCTCTGCAAAATATTGTTATGTTTTCCATTCCTTCCTTCAGCTACTCTTGAAAAATTAGGTTACCCCTATATTCAGGATTTAGATAATAAGAGTATTTTGGTTTGTAGTGTATTTGGTTAATATGATCTATTCCTAGAATGGTTCTAATTTCTAGTATTAAATCCCTAAGGAAGAAGGCTAAGTTAAGGCCTGAGGAAAGGTAAATCCCATCATCTACGATATTGTGGGAGAGGGCGTAGGGGATGCTAATGAACAGAAAGTGTGGATCAGGATGGAGAGAAGCACTCATTAGGCCAAACTCTAGGCTGAGGGTGGAGTGTTGGATTATTAATAATACTTTGGCAACCACCGTCCCTCATGGATTTTCCATAAAAATAAGGCAACAATGGCATTGGGGACCCAGAACACATCAATTCTGATCTAGAATTCTCATTAATATCATACCCAATATCTATCCCTTCACGTAAGGAAAAGTATAGTACTGTTTGTTAGTAGCTTTCAACTTGGGGCCACAAGGCAAAACTGAAGGTATAGGGTAATTTATTCTATCTGGGCACCTTTGTTTTCTTTTTAATGCACGCATGGAAAAAAGAATTTTTTTTCTTTCTAATGAACCTGCTTTTATATGTAGAATGATTAATTAAATTGAATTATGTGTGTGGGATAGAAAGAAGTAGAAAAAGCCATCTATAAATCTCAGAAGTGCAACTATTTTGTAAGGGTCTGCCTCTTCCACTTCTGCTACTTTCTTAGTAGGGTTTCTTGTGCTTGTCTCATCTCTGATGGATGGATGCTCCAGGTGTTCACACACATGTTCTAAATGGTTTTTTTTTTTAGCACAAGATTCCTAAGTATCTTCATTTCAGGACCTTTCCAGAATGTAATGGTGAATGTTACATTTTGCAAGGTCAATATTTTACACAAAGTATGGAAGAGCCATCAATAATCCCTCCCTCCCCAAGAAACTCCTTTGAGGGGGCAACGTTCACATTTTTAAGTTCACACCTCTTCTGATAACACCTTTACAGCTTATTACATGAACTAGTTTTACTCTTAATGGAGGGGAACTACTTATAGGAGAAGGTGAAGAAATTGCAATGGAGAGAAAACTAATTTGTATAATCCCTTTTTAGTAAATGGGATCCTTTTCACTGGGCTTGAGACATCACCTCAGCAATAATTAGTATTATATTGGTGGCTGTCATGAAGTCAGTGTCCAAGATTCCTAAGATTCAGTAAACCAGACTGATCTCTTTCCACACATGTGACTCTGGGGATTTCAGGCTGGTCAGAGCTTTTGTAAGATATGGGTAGAGGGAGATGTTCTCTAGACTGACAACACAATCAAATTCTGTTTCCCTATCCAGCACTTATCACTGCTTGGAGACAAATCTCCTGAGATGAAGCCTCAGGAACCAGAGGAGATGAATTGGAGATCTTCAGCCTCTAATATGACTGGGCTGCTCAATGTGGCGTTGAGGTATCTATCAGCCTCTTTTTCATTAGTTGGGAGGTCAGGCCACCCACAAGGCCGGGAAGGAAAGTGGCCAGTGCAGGCATTGTGGGGAGCCCATGCTCAGACAGATCAAGAGGCATACTGCCAGTGATGATGGAGCAGAAGGCTGGCTGAGGACAAAGCAAAAGCTGACATACTGCAACCTTCTCCCATCCCCACTCCTGGGTGGCACATATTGTGACATTCTTTAGGAATCTCCCAACTATCTCAATGTTAATACCTTGCTAAAGGCCAAAGTAACCTTGGCAATGGCAAGGCCTCTGGTATCTGGTATCTTGTAGGTCCTCTTTAGCATATGAATGAACTAAAACCTCCCTTTTCCTTCCCCAACCCCCATGGTACATAACCTGCCACCCCTACAACTCCTAGGCACGTTCTGCCCACTGGTCCTGTCCCCGTGCTTTAAATAAACCACCATTTTGCTCCAAGGATGTCTCAAGAATTCTTTCTTGGTCGTTGGCTCTGGATGTCATCCCACTGAACCTCACTTATCTTCTAAAACTTCATCATTTGGGGCCCAACGTGGGGCTGTGAGTCTACATTTGGACTCTGAGCTTTGGTGCAAAATTGGTGAGTACTTTCTCTCCTCTTCCTGTAGTCTCATTTTAGGGGCTTTTCAAGGAGTATGGTCTTATTGGAACACTTGCATATCAGTTGCTCAGGCTGTAATCCTCTAGCCCGTGGCTACTCTATGGGGAGGAGAATGTCTGCCTTTTGGCTAGAAGTTAGTACGCTGGCCAGGATGGTAATAAGACCCAGAAACTTGATGCCCTCTCTTCACTTCTGTTCTTACACAAAGTTGTCTGTCTTGGACATGGGACAGCCACCTAAGTCACCAGGACACCTGCCAATCCTAAGACTCCCATGTGAGGTTTCCTCCTGATTGGTCTGATGTGATCCCTTCCACATTCTTGGTCTAGCCACTTTTGGCTGCAGGACCTCCACTGGGAGCTGGCTGAAACCAGTACCCAATTGAATTAAAACACAACCGGGGACCATTTCCTAGGAAGTTGGCTTTAAGGACCACATGTTGGAATGCCGCATAGACCATGATGGATTTCCGTCTTTACTGTTTCTTGTCAGTGTCTTCTACTAACTACTTAAAGCTAGAAATTCGGTAATTTACCCTTGTAAAACTTGTCTAGTATTTTCCACGGGTTAAAATGGCAAAAGAGTATGCAATCTTAAGGTCAGACGATGGCATGGCATGGCACAGCATTTTGGTCCATTCACCAGGCACCCGTAGGCAGCCTAGCATGTGATGGGGTAGGGTAGGGGAGCTGGCACCCCCCCCCAGGGCCTTTTATGGCAGTAGTGCCTTCACAGGAAGGCAGGATCATGATCAATAGTGATGTCTTGCTGAGGGACGCCTCTGGTCACTTTTGACACACGGGAACCTCTGACACATCCTGCATGGGACATGACCCAGGAGCCAGGGGGGGGATTTTGTAATGGACTTTCTCTACTTTTCTGGGGGCATGGCCTCAGTAGGCTTCTTTGGTTCCCAAGGACTCTACCTTGAGTGTATTTTAACCCCCTGGAAACAATTTGTATTGCAAAAATTAGGAAAGAACTGAGCTCCTGTAACACTGTATGGCCTCAGTGGGATCTATCAGTTAGATCTCCTCTGCAGGGAACAGGGCACATGGACCTAGGATACCTTCATTTCTCATACCTAGGCC
Organism: Martes martes; assembly: GCF_963455335.1. NCBI lineage: Eukaryota > Metazoa > Chordata > Mammalia > Carnivora > Mustelidae > Martes > Martes martes. The sequence continues at coordinate 38,810,832 of NC_137902.1, read as the reverse complement.
TTCATCACTCTACACCAGGATACTGACCTAAGGTTCTTTTGCAGGATGTGTTTGCTTGAATGGGTTAGCTATTAAACTCCCTCCTGTCATATTGGATGATAATTATGTAAATAAGCCTTCTCCTAGTAAACCCAGGTTGCTGGAGGATACACAGGCCATCCCTAGCAAACTCTGACTTTATCTCTCTCTGTTCCTCCTAATAGATGTGGGGGCTTCTCCCTTACTCATTTCCTGTGTTAATGGCTATAACTGGAGCCAACTGGGGTTAGTCTAACTCTAAACGGAGACTTTAAGGAATATTCCCAAACAGCTGCCAAAACTTTGTTTTGGGGAAATTCCCTAGCTTCTCTGGCTCAACCTGGACTGCCTGACCCCTCCCCCCTTGTTGGTGGGAAAGCATGGCATCTGGTCCTCTGTTGGAGCTGATGAGCTCTAAAACCAGGAATCTTTTCTCTGCCTTCTGGTAGCACTTCGTTTCTTCTGTCTCCCCCTTCTCCTGTTTCTGCACCAATGTGGGTGCGGCCTGAATGACTGGCCTCTAGACCATGCACCAAGGCTCTTTCTCTTCACTATCAAGGAGCAAGAAGAGCACCCCCTGGACCTAACACCCCCCACTCCAGATTTCCCCACCCATATCTCAGGTAAATACTGAAAATGGGGTGGGCCAAGGTGGAACATAAATCAGTATTTGTTATTTTTTTAAATTAATTAATTTATTTATTTTAATAAACATATAATGTATTTTTATCCCCAGGGGTACAGGTCTGTGAATCGCCAGGTTTACACCTTTCACAGCACTTATCATAGCCCATACCCTCCCTAATGTCCATATCCCCACCACCCTCTCCCGTCCCCCCTCCCCCCAGCAACCCTCAGTCTTTTTTTTGAGATGAGTCTTTTATGGTTTGTCTCCCTCCCAATCCCATCTTCTTTCATTTTTTCTTTTCCTACACCCCCAACCCCCCCACATTGCATCTCCACTTCCTCATATCAAAGAGATGATATGATAGTTGTCTTTCTCCGATTGACTTATTTCGCTAAGCATAATGCCCTCCAGTTCCATCCACGTTGTCGCAAATGGCAAGATTTCATTTCTTTTGATGGCTGCATAGTATTCCATTGTGTATATATACCGACTCTTCTTTATCCATTCATCTGTTGATGGACATCTAGGTTCTTTCCATAGTTTGGCTATTGTGGACATTGCTGCTGTAAACATTCGGGTGCACGTGCCCCTTCGGAGCACAACATTTGTATCTTTAGGATATATACCCAGTAGTGCAATCGCTGGGTCATAGGGTAGCTCTATTTTCAGTTTTTTGAGGAACCTCCACACTGTTTTCCAGAGTGGTTGCACCAGCTTGCATTTCCACCAACAGTATAGGAGGGTTCCCCTCTCTCAGCATCCTCGCCAGCATCTGTCATTTCCTGACTTCTTAATTTTAGCCATTCTGGCTGGTGTGAGGTGGTATCTCATTGTGGTTTTGATTTGTATTTCCCTGATGCCAAGTGATGTGGAGCATTTTTTCATGTGTCTGTTGGCCATCTGGACGTCTTCTTTGCAGAAATGTCTGTTCATGTCCTCTGCCCATTTCTGGACTGGATTATTTGTTCTTTGGGTGTTGAGTTTGATAACTTCTTTATAGATTTTGGATACCAAGCCTTTATCTGAGCTTTTGATCTTGATGAAATCCCAATAGTTCACTTTTGCCCTTGCTTCTGTTGCCTTTGACGATGTTCCTAGGAAGAAGTTGCTGCAGTTGAGATCGAAGAGGTTGCTGCCTGCGTTCTCCTCAAGGATTTTGATGGATTCCCTTCTCACATTGAGGTCCTTCATCCATTTTGAGTCTATTTTTGTGTGTGGTCTAAGGAAATAGTCCAATTTCATTTTTCTGCATGTGGCTGTCCAATTTTCCCAGCACCATGTGCTGAAGAGGCTATCTTTTTTCCATTGGATATTCTTTCCTGCTTTGTCGAAGATTAGTTGACCATAGAGTTGAGGGTCTATTTCTGGGCTCTCTATTCTGTTCCATTGATCTATGTGTCTGTTTTTGTGCCAGTACCATACTGTCTTGATGATGACAGCTTTGTAATCGACCTTGAAGTCCGGAATTGTGATGCCACCGACTTTGGCTTTCTTTTTCAATATTCCTTTGGCTATTTGAGGTCTTTTCTGGTTCCATATAAATTTTAGGATTATTTGTTCTATTTCTTTGAAAAAAAAATGGATGGGATTTTGATAGGGATTGCATTAAATGCGTAGATTGCTTTATGTAGCATAGACATTTTCACAATATTTGTTCTTCCAATCCATGAGCATGGAATATTTTTCCATTTCTTTGTGTCTTCCTCAATTTCTTTCGTGAGTACTTTATAGTTTTCTGAGTACAGTTTCTTTGCCTCTTTGGTTAGATTTATTCCTAGGTATCTTATGGTTTGGGGTGCGATTGTAAATGGGACTGACTCCTCAATTTCTCTTTCTTCTGTCTTGTTGTTAGTGTAAAAAAATGCGACTGATTTCTGTGCATTGACTTTATATCCTGACACTTTACTGAATTCCTGTACAAGTTCTAGCAGTTTTGGAGTGGAGCCTTTTGGGTTTTCCACATACAGTATCATATCATCTGCAAAGAGTGATAGTTTGACTTCTTCTTTGCCAATTTGGATGCCTTTAATTTCTTTTTGTTGTCTGATTGCTGAGGCTAGGACTTCTAGTACAATGTTGAACAGCAGTGGTAATAACGGACATCCCTGCCGTGTTCCTGACCTTAGCGGAAAAGCTTTCAGTTTTTCTCCATTGAGAATGATATTTGCAGTGGGTTTTTCATAGATGGCTTTGATAATATTGAGGTATGTGCCCTCTATCCCTACACTTTGAAGAGTTTTGATCAGGAAGGAATACTGTACTTTGTCAAATGCTTTTTCAGCATCTATTGAGAGTATCATATGGTTCTTACTCTTTCTTTTATTAATGTATTGTATCACATTGATGGATTGGCAGATGTTGAACCAACCTTGCAACCCTGGAATAAATCCCACTTGGTCGTGGTGAATAATCCTTTTAATGTACTGTTGGATCCTATTGGCCAGTATTTTGGTGAGAATTTTCGCATCTGTGTTCATCAAAGATATTGGTCTGTAATTCTCTTTTTTGGTGGGATCCTTGTCTGGTTTTGGGATCAAGGTGATGCTGGCCTCATAAAATGAGTTTGGAAGTTTTCCTTCCATTTCTATTTTTTGGAACAGTTTCAGGAGAATAGGAATTAATTCTTCTTTAAATGTTTGGTAGAATTCCCCTGGGAAGGGAGGACAAGATGGCGGGAAAGTAGGAGGAGGCGCCTTTTCAACCTGTACCCTAAAGTGAGCTGATTACCTACCAAAGAACTCTGATCACCCATGAAATCAGCCTGAGATCAAATTATACACGTCTGTATCTCTACGGGGGGCAGAAGACGCCAGTGGGCAGGTAAAGTGGAGTGGGAACGTCGGTCTGATATCGGAAGATAAACAAAAGGGGGAGGGAGCCACCAGAGGCGACTGATTGGAAAATAATACCCCAATACGAGAGTGCCCTGCGTCTGGGGACCAGCATTAACTTGGAGTCTGGTTGAAAGCACTCAAAAGAGCAAAAGATCGCGGGGGGAAATTGTGGGAATTGGGGCGGTTAGGGACAGGGGCTTAAGTCCCCAGACCCAGGACAGCCTCCCTTGGCGCTGAGCCAGAGAGTGCGGCGGAGAAACCAGGTCTTTGTCCCTGAGCCGCCAGCATGCCCGAGAACGAGTGGAGTCTGGCTCCTGTGAGGGGCTGGGAGCCACACCAGAGGGCAGAAAGTGCACCTTGCCTGAGATAACAGGCACGAGGGCACCTCACCCTCCCCTGAGAGAAGTGCATGAAAGCCCAGCCTGGTGCTCTGGGACCCCCACCGTCCCGCACCCCACAACCTCCCCTGGGAGAGGTGCGCGCAAGCCCTGCACCCTTAGACCTGGAAAGACCAGGCAGTCCCAGCCCCGGCCAGTGGGGAAATCTCAGTGTGCGATTGCTGCTTGGAACCTCTCTGGCGGTCTGGAGCTGCCCAGACAGCCACCACTGCCATGGTTTTGCATACAAGCAGGAGATCCTGCCTCCCCAGGGACCACAACTCAGAACCTGCTCTGCCAGCAGCCCAGCGGCTGCAGCACCTGCAGGGATGCAGACTGAGGCTTCTCTCTGAGAGGGAGGTCAGGGTGCAGTTTGTTTTCCTCTAAACCTCCAAAAACCATCAAAAGCTGTCAAGGCGAGAGAAAAGAAGTGAACAAACATAAAAACCTCCAGAGAACAAAAGCCTGAAAAAACTGTTTTCCTCAGAGCCCACCCCCTTGAGGGGGGCTGGAGGACTTAACTCAGGGAACATCACTGACTGAAAACCCACGTGGCAGCCCCCTCCCCCCAGAAAACAAATCAGGAAAGAAAAAAAAAAAGACTACAAGAGAACAACCACCACTACTTCATAGATACAACTTTTACTTTTAACTCATTCCCACTATTCTGGTTCATTTTTTTTCTTTTTTTATAAAAAAAAGACCAAATTAAAGAAACACGTTTATAATAAAAAATAATAGTATGGGACTTCAATGCCCCACTCACAGCAATGGACTGATCATCTAACTAGAAAGATCAAAAAGGAAGCAAGCACTTTGAATGACATACTGGACCAGATGGACTTCACAGATATATACAGAGCATTCCACTCTAAAGCAACAGAACACATATTTTTCTTGACTGCACATGGAACATTCTCTAGAAGAGTTCATATACTGGGCTACAAATCAGGTCTCAACCAAGACAAAACATTGGGATTATTCCCTGCATATTTTCAGACCACAATGTTTAAATTTGAATTCAATCACAAGAGGAAAGTTGGAAGGAACTCAAACACTTGGAGGCTAAAGAGCATCTTACTAAAAATGAATGGGTCAACCAGGAAATTAAAGAAGTTTTTGTTTTTTAAATTCATGGAAACAAGTGAAAGAGAAAACACAGTTGTTCAAAACCTTTGGGATACAGCAAAGGCAGTCCTAAGAGGAAAGTACATAGCAACATAAGCCTTTCTCAAAAAAAACAGAAAAGTCTCAAATACACAAGCTAAACTACAACCTAAAAGAGCTAGAGGAAGAACAGCAAATAAAGTCTCAATCCAGCAGAAGAAGAGAATTAATAAAGATTAGAGGAGAAATCAATAAAATAGAAAGCAGAACAGTAGAACAAATCAATGAAACTAGAAACTGGTTCTTTGAAAGAACTAATTAAGATCAATAAACCCTTAGCCACATTTACCAAAAAGAAAAGGGAAAGGAGGGTGAGACAAGATGGCGGGGAAGTAGGAGGAGGCGCCTTTTCAACCTGTACCCTAAAGTGAGCTGATTACCTACCAAAGAACTCCGATCACCCATGAAATCAGCCTGAGATCAGAATTATACACGTCTGGATCTCTACGGGGGGCAGAAGACGCCAGTGGGCAGGTAAAGTGGAGTGGGAACGTCGGACTGATATGAGAAGATAAACAAAAGGGGGAGGGAGCCACCAGAGGTGACCGATTGAAAAATAATACCCCAATACAAGAGTGCCCTGCGTCTGGGGACCAGCATTAACTTGGAGTCTGGTTGAAAGCACTCAAAAGAGCAAAGGATCGTGGGGGGAAATTGTGGGAATCGGGGTGGCTAGGGACAGGGGCTTAAGTCCCCAGACCCAGGACAAACTCCCCTGGTGCTGAGCCAGAGACTGTGGCAGAGAAACCAGGTCTTGGTCCCTGAGCCACCAGTGCGCCTGAGAACGAGTGGAGTCCAGCTCCTGTGAGGGGCTGGGAGCCACACCAGACAGCAGAACACGCACCTTGCCTGAGATGCGCGTGCACCTCACCCTCCCCTGAGAGAGGTGCACAAACGCCCAGCCTGGGGTTCTGGGACCCGCGCCGTGCTAGAGCCGGAGATGCCCGTGCCCCAAACCTTCCCCTGGGAGAGGTGCAAGCAAGCCCGGCACCCTTAGACCTGGAAAGACCAGGAAGTCCCAGCCCCAGCCAGTGGGAAAATCTCAGTGTGCGATCACTGCTTGGAACCTCTCGGGTGGTCTGGAGCTGCCCAGACAGCCGCCACTGCCGTGGTTTTGCATACAAGCAGGAGATCCTGCCTCCCCAGGGACCACAACTCAGAACCTGCTCTGCCAGTGGCCCAGCGGCTGCAGCACCTGCAGGGGAGCAGACTGAGGCTTCTCTCTCAGAGGGAGGTCAGGGTGCAGTTTGCTTTCCTCTAAACCTCCAAAAACCATCAAAAGCTGTCAAGGCGAGAGAAAAGAAGTGAACAAACATAAAAACCTCCAGAGAACAAAAGCCTGAAAAAACTGTTTTCCTCAGAGCCCACCCCCTTGAGGGGGGCTGGAGGACTTAACTCAGGGAACATCATTGACTGAAAACCCACGTGGCAGCCCCTCCCCCAGAAAACAAATCAGGAAAGAAAAAAAAAAAAAAAGACTACAAGAGAACAACCACCACTACTTCATAGATACAAGTTTTATTTTTAACTCATTCCCACTATTCTGGTTCATTTTTTTTCTTTTTTTATATAGATAATTTTTAACCTATTTACCATCACAGTGAGATGTCCAGTACATCAAATTCCATAATAAACTTCTAACCTGAATTTTTTGATACATACACATGTGTTTTTCTTTTGCTTTTCTATTTTTTTAATTTTTTAAAAAATTTTAGTTTAGCTTAGTCCAGTTTATTCCTTTTTTATTTTTATTTTCTAATATTCATATAGAGTTAAACTTCAAGGTAAACCCCTTTCTCCAATCAATGCTACCCCTATAGGTAAACCAATTTTTAATCCCCCTTTATCTTAGGAAAGTTGAGTCCTTTAACAAAGATATCAAGATACATCCAGGAAGAATCAAAATAACCTTCCTCGCCCACACTGAGAATCTATAACCATGCTCCCATCTTTTTCTTCTGCCAGTGTCTCTGTGTATTTATGTTTGTCCTGATAGTATATAAATATTATACTTGGGGTTCTTTTTGACGAGGTTCTTACTTTTTTTTGCTTATATATATATATTTTTTTCTCTCGTCATATACTTTTATCAGTCTTTTTGTTTGTCTGTTTTTGTTTGTATACGTCATAAATCTTACCCTGGGGCCCATTTGGGCTGAACCTTCTCATTTATCTTCCCTTGTTTTCCTCTCTCTCTCTCTCTTTTCTTTTTCTTTTCTTTTTTCTCTCATTTGGGTGGGGAATCCTGAGCGCTCAGAAGCATTCCAGGGTGCACCTTGACTGCACCACGGTCGATACATCCAACTACATCTGTCCAGTCATCTCTCACCAAAATGACTAGGAGGAGGAATCCCCAACAGAAGAAAAATACAGAGGATGGGCCTTCTGCAACAGAGCTAACAGCTATCAACATAGACAATATGTCAGAAAGAGAATTCAGGCTGACAATTATCCAGGCAATAGCTAGATTGGAGAAAGCCATGGATGACCAAACGGAATTGATTAAGGCAGAATTGAAAGCCACCAGGGATGATGTTCATAATGTTAGGGCAGAGCTGAAGGCCACCAGGGATGAGGTTCACAATGCTCTCAATGAGTTCCAATCTAATCTAAATTCTCTAAAAGCTAGGGTAACTGAGACAGAAGATAGAATTAGTGATCTGGAGGACAAACAGATAGAGAGAAAGGATCAGGAGGAAGCCTGGAACAAACAGCTTAGAAGCCATGAAAACAGAATCAGGGAAATAAATGATGCCATGAAACATTCCAACGTCAGAATTATTGGAATCCCTGAAGGGGAGGAGAAAGAATGAAGTCTAGAAAATATAGTGGAACAAGTTCTTCATGAAAATTTTCCCAATCTTGTGAATGGAACCAGTGTTCATGTACTAGAAGCAGAAAGGTCTCCCACCAAGATTATAAATTCCAAAAAAATATCCAGGCACCTCATAGTAAAATTGAGGAATCATAATTGTAGATACAATCTCTTGAAAGCCGCTAGGACAAAGAAGCTCCTTACATACAGAGGAAAGCCCATCAGAATAACGTCAGACCTGTCCACAGAGACCTGGCAAGCCAGAAAGGGCTGGCAAGATATATTCAGGGCACTAAATGAGAAGAACATGCAGCCAAGAATACTTTATCCAGCAAGACTGACATTCAAAATGGATGGAGAGATAAAGAGTTTCCAAGACCGGCAAGGCTTGAAAGACTATGCAACCACCAAGCCGACACTGCAGGAAATATTAAGGGGGGTTCTATAAAAGAGGAAAAATCCTAAGAATAGCATTGAACAGAAATATAGAGACAATCGACAGAAAGAAAGACTTCAAAGATAACACAATGTCAATAAAAACGTATCTCTCAATAATCACTCTCAATGTGAATGGCCTAAATGCGCCCATAAAACGACACAAGGTTGCAGATTGGATAAAACGACAGGACCCATCCATATATTGTCTACAAGAGACCCATTTTGAACCTAAAGATACACCCAGACTGAAAGTGAAGGGATGGAGAAGCATCTTTCATGCCAATGGGCCTCAAAAGAAGGCCGGGGTAGCAATTCTCATATCAGATAAATTAGATTTTAAACTGAAGATAGTAGTCAGAGATACAGAAGGACACTACATAATTCTTAAAGGGATTATCCACCAAGATGATCTAACAATTGTAAATATCTACACCCCCAATATGGGAGCAGCCAATTACATAAGAAAACTATTAATCAAGATAAAGAGTCATATTGATATGAATACATTAATAGTAGGAGATCTTAACATGCCTCTCTCAGAAATAGACAGATCATCTAAGCAGAAAATCCATAAAGAAATAAGAGCATTGAATGACACATTGGACCAGATGGACCTCATAGATATATACAGAACATTCCACCCTAAAACAACAGAATAGTCATTCTTCTCAAGTGCACATGGAACCTTCTCCAGAATAGACCACATACTGGGTCACAAATCAGGGCTCAACCGATACCAAAAGACTGAGATTATTCCCTGCATATTCTCAGATCACAGTGCTTTGAAACTGGAGCTCAATCACAAGGAAAAGTTCAGAAGGAACTCAAACACCTGGAAGCTAAAGACCACCTTGCTTAAGAATGCTTGGATCAACCAGGAGATCAAAGAAGAACTTCAACAATTTATGGAAACCAATGAGAATGAAGACACCTCACTCCAAAACCTATGGGATACAGCAAAGGCGGTCCTAAGGGGGAAATACATAGCCAACCAAGCCCCCCTCAAAAAAATTGAAAAATCCAGAATACACCAGCTGTCTCTACACCTTAAAGAACTGGAGAATCAACAACAAATCAAACCAACTCCACACGTAAGAAGGGAAATAATCAAGATTAGAGCAGAGATCAACGAGGTAGAAACCAGAGATACAGTAGAATGTATCAACGAAACTAGAAGCTGGTTTTTTGAAAGAATCAATAAGATCGATAAACCATTGGCCACATTAATCCAAAAGAAAAGAGAGAAAGCCCAAATTAATAAAATTATGAATGAAAAGGGAGAGATCAGAACTAACACCAAGGAAGTAGAAACAATCATCAGAAGTTATTATCAACAGTTATATGCCGATAAGCTAAGCAACCTAGATGAAATGGATGCATTCCTGGAAAACTAAAAACTCCCAAAATTGAACCAGGAAGAAATTGACAACCTGAATAGACCGTTATCTAGTAACGAGATTGAAGCAGTGATCAAAAACCTCCCAAAAAACAAGAGCCCAGGACCCAATGGATTCCCTGGGGAATTCTATCAAACTTTCAAAGAAGAAATAACACCTATTCTCCTGAAGCTGTTTCAAAAAATTGAAGCAGAAGGAAAACTTCCAGACTCTTTTTATGAAGCCAGCATTACCCTGATCCCCAAACCAGGCAAAGACCCTACCAAAAAGGAGAATTTCAGACCAATATCACGGATGAATATGGATGCCAAGATTCTCAACTAGATCCTAGCAAACAGGATCCAACAGCACATTAAAAAGATTATCCACCACGACCAGGTGGGATTCATCCCTGGGTTACAAGGATGGTTCAACATTCGCAAATCAATCAATGTGATAGAACAGATCAATAAGAGAAGAGAGAAGAACCACATGATCCTCTCAGTTGACGCAGAAAAAGCTTTTGACAAAATCCAGCATCCGTTCCTGATTAAAACGCTTCAAAGTATAGGGATAGAGGGAACATTCCTGAACCTCATCAAATCTATCTATGAAAGACCCACAGCAAATATCATCCTCAATGGGAAAAAGCTTGCAGCCTTCCCGTTGAGATCAGGAACACGACAAGGATGCCCACTCTCACCACTCTTGTTCAACATTGTATTGTAAGTTCTAGCAACAGCAATCAGACAACAAAGAGAAATAAAAGGTATCCAAATTGGCAAGGAAGAAGTCAAACTCTCTCTCTTCGCAGATGATATGATTCTTTATATGGAAAACCCAAAAGACTCCACCCCCAAACTTCTAAAACTCATACAGCAATTCAATAATGTAGCAGGATACAAAGTCAATGTCCAGAAATCAGTGGCTTTCTTATACACTAATAATGAAAATACAGAAAGGCAAATTAGAGAATCGATTCCATTTACTATAGCACCAAGAACCATAAGATACCTCGGAATAAACCTAACCAAAGAAGTTAAAGATCTGTACTCGAGGAACTACAGAACACTCCTAAAAGAAATTGAAGAAGACACAAAAAGATGGAAGACCATTCCATGCTCTTGGATCGGAAGAATAAACATCGTTAAAATGTCTATACTGCCCAGAGCAATCTATACTTTTAATGCCATTTCGATCAAAATTCCACCAGTATTTTTCAAAGAGCTGGAGCAAATAATACTAAAATTTGTATGGAATCAGAAGAGACCCCGAATTGCTAAGGAAATGTTGAAAAACAAAAATAAAACTGGCGGCATCACGTTACCTGATTTCAAGCTTTACTACAAAGCTGTGATCACCAAGACAGCATGGTACTGGCATAAAAACAGACACATGGACCAGTGGAACAGAGTAGAGAGCCCAGATATGGACCCTCAACTCTATGGTCAAATAATCTTCGACAAAACGGGAAAAAATATCCAGTGGAAAAAAGACAGTCTCTTCAATAAATGGTGCTGGGAAAACTGGACAGCCATATGTAGAAGAATGAAACTCGACCATTCTCTTACACCGTACACAAAGATAAACTCGAAATGGATAAAAGACCTCAACGTGAGACAGGAATCCATCAGAATCCTCGAGGAGAACATAGGCAGTAATCTCTTTGATATCAGCCACAGCAACTTCTTTCAAGATATGTCTCCAAAGGCGAAGGAAACAAAAGCAAAAATGAACTTTTGGGACTTCATCAAGATCAAAAGCTTCTGCACAGCAAAAGAAACAGTCAACAAAACAAAGAGGCAACCCACGGAGTGGGAGAAGATATTTGCATATGATAGTACAGACAAAAGGATGATATCCAGGATCTATAAAGAACTCCTCAAACTCAACACACACCAAACAGACAATCATATTAAAAAATGGGCAGAAGATATGAACAGACACTTCTCCAATGAAGACATACAAATGGCTACCAGACAATTGAAAAAATGTTCATCATCACTAGCCATCAGGGAGATTCAAATCAAAATCACATTGAGATATCACCTTACACCAGTTAGAATGGCCAAAATTAGCAAGACAGGAAACAACGTGTGTTGGAGAGGATGTGGAGAAAGGGGAACCCTCTTCCACTGTTGGTGGCAATGCAACCTGGTGCAGCCAGTTTGGAGAACAGTGTGGAGATTCCTCAGGAAATTAAAAATAGAGCTTCCCTATGACCCTGCCATTGCACTACTGGGTATTAACCCAAAGATACAGATGTAGTGAAAAGAAGGGCCATCTGTACCCCAATGTTTATAGCAGCAATGGCCACGGTCGCCAAACTGTGGAAAGAACGAAGATGCCCTTCAACGGATGAATGGATGAGGAAGATGTGGTCCATATACACTATGGAGTATTATGCCTCCATCAGAAAGGACGAATACCCAACTTTTGTAGCAACATGGACAGGACTGGAAGAGATTATGCTGAGTGAAATAAGTCAAGCAGAGAGAGTCAATTATCATATGGTTTCACTTATTTGTGGAGCATAACAAATAATATAGAGGACAAGGGTAGATGGAGAGGAGAAGGGAGTTGAGGGAAATTGGAAGGGGAGGTGAACCATGAGAGACTATGGACTCTGAAAAACAACCTGGGGGTTTTTGAAGGGGCGGGGGGTGGGAGGTTGGGGGAACCATGTTGTGGGTGCTCCATGCACAGATTGCATGGAGCACTGGGTGTGGTGAAAAAACAATGAATACTGTTATGCTGAAAATAAATTAAAAATAAATAAATAAAGAATGGACCCGAGTAACAAAAAAAAAAAAAAAAAAAAAAAAGAATTCGCCTAGGAAGCTGTCTGGTCTTGGACTTTTGATTGTTTGGAGACTTTTAATGAATGTTTCAATCTCCTTACTGGTTATGGGTGTATTCAGGTTATCTATTTCTTCCTGGTTCAGTTGTGGTAGTTTATATGTCTCTAGAAATGTATTCATTTCTTCCAGGTTGTCAAATTTGTTGGCGTGGAGTTGCTCATAGTATGTTCTTATAATTGTTTGTATTTCTTTGGTGTTGGTTGTGATCTCTCCTCTTTCATTCATCATTTTATTTATTTGAGTCCTTTCTCTTTTCTTTTTGATAAATCTGGCCAGGGGTTTGTCAATCTTATTAATTCTTTCAAAGAACCAGCTCCTAGTTTTGTTGATTTGTTCTATTGTTTTTTTAGTTTCTATTTCATTGATTTCTGCTCTGATCTTTATGATTTCTCTTCTCCTGCTGGGTTTAGGCTTTCTTTGTTGTTCCCTTTCCAGCTCTTATAGGTGTAGGGTTAGGTTGTGTATTTGAGACCTTTCTTGTTTCTTCAGAAAGGCTTGTACTGCTATATATTTTCCTCTCGGGACTGCCTTTGCTGTGTCCCACAGATTTTGAAGCGTTGTGTTTTCATTATCGTTTGTTTCCATGAATTTTTTCAATTCTTCTTTAATTTCCTGGTTGACCCATTCATTTTTTAGAAGGATGCTGTTTAGTCTCCATGTATTTGCGTTCTTTCCAAATTTCCTCTTGTGATTGAGTTCTAGCTTCAGAGCATTGTGGTCTGAAAATATGCAGGGAATGATCCCAATCTTTTGATACCAGTTGAGACCTGATTTATCCCCGAGGATGTGGTCTGTTCTGGAGAATGTTCCATGTGCACTAGAGAAGAATGTATATTCTGTTGCTTTGGGACGGAATGTTCTGAAGATATCTGTGATGTCCATCTGGTCCAGTGTGTCATTTAAGGCCTTTATTTCCTTGTTGATCTTTTGCTTGGATGATCTGTCCATTTCAGTGAGGGGATTGTTAATGTCCCCTGCTATTATTGTATTACTGTCGATGCATTTCTTTGATTTTGTTATTAATTGGTTTATATAGTTGTCTGCTCCCATGTTAGGGGCATAGATATTTAAGATTGTTAGATCTTCTTGTCGGACAGACCCTTTGAGTATGATATAGTGTCCTTCCTCATCTCTTATTATAGTCTTTGGCTTAAAATCTAATTGATCTGATATAAGGATTGCCACCCCAGCTTTCTTCTGATGTCGATTAGCATGGTACATTGTTTTCCACCCCCGCACTTTAAATCTGGAGGTGTCTTCGGGTCTAAAATGAGTTTCTTGTAGGCAGCATATTGATGGGTTTTGTTTTTTTATCCATTCTGATACCCTGTGTCTTTTGATTGGGGCATTTAGCCCATTAACATTCAGGGTAACTATTGAGATATATGAATTTAGTGCCATTGTATTGCCTGTAAGGTGACTGTTACTGTATATTGTCTCTGTTCTTTTCTGGTCTACTACTTTTAGCGTCTCTCTTTGCTTAGAAGACCCCTTTCAATATTTCCTGTAGAGCTGGTTTGGTGTTTGGAAATTCTTTCAACTTTTGTTTGTCCTGGAAGCTTTTTATCTCTCCTTCTATATTCAATAATAGTCTAGCCTATATAGTATTCTTGGCTACATGTTTTTCTCATTCAGTGCTCTGAATATATCATGCCAGTTCTTTCTGGCCTGCCAGGTCTCTGTGGATAGGTCTGCTGCCAATCTAATGCTTTTACCCTTGTATGTTACAGACTTCTTTTCCCGGGCTGCTTTCAGGATTTTCTCTTTGTCACTAAGACTTGTAAATTTCACTATCAGGTGATGAGGTGTGGACCTATTTTTATTGATTTTGAGGGGTGTTCTTAGCATCTCCTGGATTTTGATGTTTGTTCCCTTTGCCATATTAGGGAAATTCTCTCCAATAATTCTCTCCAAGATACCTTCTGCTCCCCTCTCTCTTTCTTCTTCTTCTGGAATCCCAATTATTCTAATGTTGGGTCGTCTTATGGTGTCGCTTATCTCTCGAATTCTCTCCTCGTGGTCCAGTATTTGTTTGTCTCTCTTTTGCTCAGCTTCTTTATTCTCTGTCATTTGGTCTTCTTTGTCACTAATTCTTTCCTCTGCCTCATTTATCCTGGCAGTAAGAGCTTCCATTTTTGATTGCACCTCATTAATAGCTTTTTTTAATTTCAACTTGGTTAGATTTTCGTTCTTTTATTTCTCCAGAAGGGGCTTTTATCTCTCTGGAGAGGGTTTCTCTTATATCTTCTATGCCTTTTTCGAGCCCGTCTAGAACCTTGAGAATCGTCATTCTGAACTCTAGATTTGTCATATTACCAATGTCCATATTGATTATGTCTCCAGCCTTCAGTACGGCCTCTTGTTCTTTTTTTTTTGAGGTGAGTTTTTCCTGCCTTGTCATTTTGTCCAGATAAGCTTTGCTTTCTCCTCCTCTGGAATTCCGCTGTTCTTGGTGAGTGAAGTTGGTCTTGACTGGGTTTCTTGTTGATCTTCTGGGGGAGGGGCCTGTCGTAGTGATTCTCAAGTGTCTTTACCCCAGGCAGAATTGCACCACCCTTACCAGGGGCCGGGCTAAGTAATCCGCTCGGGTTTCCTTTCGGGAGCTTTTGTTCCCTGAGAGCTTTCTGTAGAGTTCCATAGGATGGGAATGAAGATGGCAACCTCCCAATCTCTGGCAGGGAGGAGCCGAGAGCTCAGGGTTCTGCTCCTCAGTGTGCCCCCAGAGAAAAGCTCCCAACCGCCCCACCTCCCTGGCCTGCGGTCGTGCCTGGAGGAAAGCACTCAATTGCTTTCACCTGGAGAAAAGCGACAGGTCGCTTCCATCTCCGTGGCCTCCAGCCTTGCTCTGAGCCCACCCAGCCTGTGACTGGCTCAAGGTAACCCCGAGCTGAGAGCTCTCTCCTTGGCTTGGTCACTGTAGCCGGCTTCCCTGCTCTAATACCTGCAAGCTCTGCGACACTCAGACACCCTCGGTCCTTCTGTGACCTCGCAGGACCTGGGGTTACGCTGACCCCGTGTGGGCTTCCCCCAGGTTAGCCTCTGGAGCGATGTCCCTCCATGGAGCAGATTTTTAAAAGGCCAGATTTAGTGCTTTGTTGTTCCGCTGCTTGCCGGGAGCCGGCCCTTCCCCACCGCGGTCTGTCTTCCCGTTGCTTTGGATTCACTTCTCCGCAGGTCCTACCTTTCAGAAAGTGGTCGATTTTCTGTTCCTAGAATTGTTGCTCTTCTTCTCTTCGATTTCCTGTTGGATTTGTAGGTGTTCACAATGGTTAGATAAGCTATCTAGCTGATCTCCTGCTACCCAATGTCGTCTCAGCCTGCTACTACTCCACCATCTTGACTCCTCCCCGATAAATCAGTATTTAAACTAGTTAAGTTTGTTGGTTTAAATAAGATAGGCATGTTTTTGAAGTTATAGCAGTAAGTGTGAAACTTTATTCTATCAAGGTTTACTGAAGGTCAAATAACCTCGTGTTACCTCTGTTGGGTTGTTAGCAAAAAGATGACTAAATTGATGGTTTATGGTATGTCTCAAAGTTTTTAGGGGAATTGTTGACATAGCTTTCAAACTCTTTGGTAACCAGAAGTTCATAAAGTTTTGCTTGAATGACAAATGGAATTAAATTTGTTGGACGGTCTAGGTCTTTTCCAAATAGGATAAAGTACTAAAGCATTGATTACTGGACATAGGTTTGTGCTTTGAGATACTGCAAAGAAACTAAGAATATTTAAATCTGTTGGTAAACTGTTTTGTGCTTAACTGATTCATAAATTTGCCATCTAAAGAATTCCCCTTAACAGTTCACATTGGTTAATCCTCAACTGACTAGAGATTAAGGTGTTTCTAAGACTACAGAATTCTGCTAACTATAACTAAGACTAATGGAAAGAAGGGAAAGAACTCTGTATGTGGGAAAGTAGATATGTAAGAAAGATAAGAAATGGGAATTCATTTTGTTAAAGATAAAAGGTAATTTTGTTCTAAATGAGCTGGTTGTTTGGAAAGAAATGGCTTGGGACAAAATCTAAATGTAAAAGAAAGTTAGTAGAAAGTTTGTGAAGGGAAGTCTTCAGAAAAAGAGTTTTAGGTGTGGTTAGGACAGACTAAGATTGAAATGAATGGGTTTTAAAGGTACATTGGTATAAGATTAAAATTGTCGTCATTCAAAAAGACAGTTTTCTTAAATCTGCTGTTAGGAAGAAAATGTAAATAGTTACTTCTTCTTTGCCTGTCCACAAAAAACATTTTCCACATTTTGCATATGTCAGGTCTTTAACAACCCTAATTATATTTAGGCATGTGATTTAAAACTTTATAAGATTTTAGCAAATGTTGACAAGGCTTAAATTGCAAATGAAATCTCTTTAATTCATTATATTTTTCCTTGGTATGCTAAGTCACTCAGGAAGTACTGCTAAACAAATGATAAGCCTTGGGTTACATCTGGGTAAATGCTATAACTATTCTAGAGATTCTATGCATTTCCTAAAGTTTAAATGTTTTGATAGATCATCACTTGATATTGTAATTATTGAAGTGTTATGTGTCAGTGGGTCGCCGGATAACTTGAGTTTCCTTGTCTGCAGTATCATAGTGAACTCTCAGATCATTAACAATGTCCATTTCTGAGATTTTTTGTTCTAATTCTCTTGTAAAATGAGTCTTATCTTAAAGGAGATTCATAAAAAGGACTTTCAGGAAAACACATGTATTCAATATCTTTAAGATCTGAATTGAAATGAGTAAGAATTTCCAGAACTAAGTAAAGCTGCATTCAAACTAAACCAAAATTAGTAACAAGGGACTAAATGAACTAAAAGATTATAGTGTTGTGTGTCATTTTAAACATTGCTGGTTCTCTAATGTTTCCTCTTCCAGACTAAGGAAACTTTTTTCCTTAAGATATCTGTTACTTACAGAAATGTAAACGTATTTCATTTGTAAAGAAATCAAAGCATTCAACTTTTCTCTCTATCTGAACCTTCTGAAACTCAAAAGGTCTTCATAAGTATTCTTTCTTCCATGGAAATCAGTCATTTGCATAAATTCAATAAGAATCTGTTCTTCTTGTAACAGGACACTATTGGAAACATTGGTTATTTTGCCACGGCTTTGACTGGAATGTCATATTTGAGAAAGACATGTATAGACTCAGATATAATCAGACAGCTAAAAGGAAATAAGATTGACTATATGAAACCTGGAACCATAAAGCCCCTTGGAACTGTTGGCCTGATACCTTGCTTACAGGGTTCCCACAGTCTCACCAGGTGAGTAAAGAATGTCACTTCCTGGCAGGTTCAGGAACCTCAGGGTACTTTGGGGACCTCTTTGCCCAAATTGACAGGTATTACAGGCATGTCTGATGACAAGTATGTGACTTGGCTTCTGACCTGGAGAGGCTACAAAAAGTTTAACTTAGAGATTCCTTATAAGAAGTTGCAGCAAAGCAGATTCTAAAAGATCTATATGATCACTCACTGTTCTTGCTGAGCTTATGTAAATAATTAGGTCAACTTTGTTAAAACTGGAATTATTTTTCAAATAAATTAGTTCTGATTTGGCCATTTCTGGAAATGAGGGTTATTTTAGAGAGAAAAATTATGTTTCAATAACATAACTTTGTGGATGTTACGTTCTAGATTTGATTGACTTTAAATGTTTGTTGTTTACCTAACAACTAGATAACTTGAGATAAACTTCAGAGGAGTTGCACAATAGCTCATTTAGATGATCTTTTTGCTTTTTATTCTGTGGGGATAATAATAGGAACTGGAAAATGGGATTGATTCCCCCAAAATTGGATAACTTAACTATCACCTTGACCAATTCTGTGTGGTTGGAATGACCTCATTCCTAAAAGTCAGAGCATCCCCCACCCCACAGTGCTAACTACAAACTTGTGGAGATAATGGATGACCCCACTTTCTTTAGGATTGGATTGGATAATGCATGTGGGACTCAGATTATCTCTTGACAAGTTTTTTCCCACTTGCCAGTGATCCTTTGTAATTAGGATATTGTTAAGGCTGGACCACTCAAAAAGGGCTTCTTATTGGTTTCATCCCTTAGTCGTATTTATCCTAGAAGCCACCTCTATTGAGGTACAATTGCAAACAAAGGCGTTAGCTAAGCATAGAACAGTCCTCCTCATAAAAGAAGCCTCAAAGCTCACTATGGGACAGTCCCTGACTATGATGACTTCACATCAGGTCCAGATTTGTCTTAGAAACCAAAGACCACCCATGGATGATAGAGGCCGACTTACTAAATACTGGACTACACTTACAGATATGCCAGAAATAATACTAAAAAGTTGTCAAACTTTAAACCTAGGTACCCATATGCCTGAACCTGACCATTGTACTTCTTTCTCTATAGAGCAAAAACTGTTCAGAGGTTATTGATCTTGCTTACTCTAGTTGGCCAGATTTAAGATGCTCCTGTTAAAAATACAAATGACGGTTTACTGATGACAATGGTTTTCATAAAAAGAACAAGAAAAGCTGGGTATGCCATAGTGCTCACTAGCACTTTGCAATTGGCAAAGCCTTAAAAATAAATATTAATACTGACTCCAAGTATGCTTTCCTAGTCCTACATGTCCGTGGAGCAATTTGGAAGAAAAGGAGATTATTATCAAGCCATAACTCTACAATCAAATACAGGCCTAAAATTACTATTCTTAAGGCTGTACACCTACCTAAGGAGATAGCTGTAATCCACTTCAAAGGACATTAAAAGATATGCCCTTAGGAACCAGTCAAATCAATATAGGGCTTACACCAGGCTGCTGATCTGGGCAAAATGGCCATGGAGGTGACAAACTTCATAAAGGAAAGTTGTCCCTAGGTTTGGACTCCCTTGGTCCCTGCAAAGTAGCAATGGACTGCTTTTTATTACACATTAAAAGATGGCCCTCCAAAACTGAATAGCCCTTGATATCTTGACTGCAGTTACAGAAGCCCAAAATTGGAGGACTGTCTCCTAACCCAATGGTTACATGGCTCTAACTTGTGCTCATGGCTTCCCCCAGGTGGGAAAGGCGACGGTACTCTGGGTTTTGCTTGGAATCACGGATGCTTTATTAAAACCATTACCAACTTGGCTAACCTTCCAAAACTTGAAACAGTGGTGAACTCGTTCTCTCTCATTGATATGACCAATTAACATCCACTTTTGTTCCCCCTTTGGAACTGGAGGATGTTTGGTACATGAAAGCTCTTAATAAGTACGTGGTCAACTCTAAAGGACCCTCAAAGTAGCATTTCTCTATTAAAATGCTATAGTAATACAAATGTGAAGCAGGTTTGCAAAATAGAGTGGCATTGAATGTTTCAACTGTCACACAAGGTAGAAGTTGCGCTATCACAAAAACAAAATACTATGTTTATATTCCAGATTATCACAAAATATTTCTTGGGTTCTGACATACTCAAGTAAACACTTTAAACAGTTTCTCTCTCCTTTAATGATTGATTAAATTCCTGGACTGGAAAAGGGCTTTTTGTCAATTAGCAAAAACTTACTTGAGCTTCATTTTCTTTTTGCTACACTAATCATGTCTTGCTGTATTCTCCCATGTCTCCTCACCTGGCATCAACTCCTTTGCTGCCATAACTTCCACAGATGATCCTTTCCACTTGGGAAGATCACCTGAACAGTCTTCCCTGGACTCAGCTGCTGCTGCCTTTCACAACTCCCCTATACATTTCCCAACTGGCCAATGTTGACCCATAGGTAGGGACATCTCTATGCCCCTGTCAGCAGGAAGAATTTACAGAAGCTGAGACCTTCCACCTTCAACAACCTTAAAGATTTAAGTGTCAAAATTGTTCAGGGGGGGATGATGAGGAAACAGAAGGCTGGCTGAGGACAAAGCAAAAGCTGACACACAGCAACCTTCTCCCACCCCCACTCCTGGGTGGCACATATTGTGACATTCTTTAGGAATTTCCCAACTCTCTTAATGTTAAAACCTTGCTAAAGGCCAAAATGACCTTGGCAATGGCAAGGCCTCTGGTATCTGGTATCTTGTAGGTCCTCTTTAGCATATGAAAGTTCTACTGAAACCTCCCTTTTCCTTCCCCAACCCCATGGTACATAACCTGCCACCCCTCACAACCCCTGGGCAGCAGCTCTTTCTGCCCAACAGTCCTGTCCCCATGCTTTAATAAACCACCATTTTGCACTAAAGATGTCTCAAGTGTTCTTTCTTGGTCATTGGCTCTGGACCTCATCCCACTGAACCCCACTTATATTCTAAAACTTCATCAGTATGAAAAGTTTCCAAAATTTCCAAAGAGCTTCATGCAGCAGATATTCTCCTTTTCCCCACCTTACTGGGACATAATTGACATATAACATGGTATAAGCTTAAGGTGTACAGAGTGATGATTTGATATACCCATGTATTATGAAATGTTTACCACAGTAAGATTAACTAACGTATCTTTCACTTCACATAGTTAGCATATTGTTTTTATGGTAAGAATGTTAAAAACTCCACTCTCAGCAATTTTCAAGTGTGCAATACAATATTGTTAACTATAGTCATCTTCCTATACTTTAGATCCTCCAAACTTACTCATTTCATGACTGAAAGTTCATGCCTTTGACCAGTAATCTCCCCATTTCCCCCAGTTCTCAGCCCTGACAACTACCATTTCACTGTCTGTTTTTATGAGTTAGATGTTTTTAGATTTCACACACAAATGAGATAATACAGTATTTGTCTTTCTCTAACTTACTTGGCTTACCATAAAATATACATCAGCAGATTTATGACAAAGATGACAGTCTAATGCAGTAGGGAAGGGACAGTCCTTCAATAAATGTAGATGGTGGTGTGTCAGGGGGTATTCAAATGGAGAAAATACAACTTAACCCTTTCTCTATGTCATACCAAAAAAAAGTTAAAAGAGGAGAAGAGAAAAGAAATGCAGAAGATGCACTGTAGATCTAAATGTAAATGGTATAACAATCATCTAAAAGACAACATGGCAGAATATCTTAATGTGGTTGGGGGAAAACAAAAACAATTTCTTGACTAAGATTAAAGAATTTACCATAGAAACAATGGTGTTAAGTACCTCTATTTATTACAAGACAGCATTAAGGAAATGAAAGGGCAGGTCACAGTGTGGGAGAAGCTATTTTTAATCTAACAAATCTACAAATCAGTAAGGAAAAAGCAATGGAACAAAAGAAAACTGTTCAAAATATTTGCAGAGTCCCTACACAAAAAGATTTTACAAGAGGCTGGGGTTATATTAAAATATTGAGGGTACTTAATGATGAGGGAAATATAAATTAAAGCCACACCGCACTAATATTTCACATAAATCAGCAAGGTTAAAATGTAAAATTCAGACGGTGCCATGTGTCACTGAAGCAATTCAGCTTTCAGATTATTTATAAAACTGAAATAACTATACATCAACAAAATAATTTTTTTGGTTGAATCCAAATTTATGTGATAAAAACAGCAAAAAGCCAGCCAAGAAGTGTGAGTACATTATTGAAGTTATATATGGAGAGCATAATAATGTCATGTTTGTGAAGCCTAGTCATTAAAATTGTGTTTGCCAATTACACCCAGGATCACTGAAGGAGAAAAGTGCTGGAATAATAATGAGTGAATTTTTATTAGAAAAATCCCACTGGGAATAATTGTCAAAGTGTTATCAGTAGGTGGAGAGATTAATATCTAGGCTAACAGATGGAGCAGGTAGGCAGAGAGGGAATGAAGGCTTTAGGCATTGTCAGCCTATCTGACTCAACATTTATACTTTGTCTCCCCTCCTGCACCGCACTGAACCACTCAGGGTGCTAGCAATAATTCTTCTTCCAAGCACAGTGGAAAACTAGTTCAAAAGGTCCTTCCAATTTGACAAGCAATCCACATCTGAAACACTCTTCTCCCTCATTATGCCACTGCCAGGTGATTAACTCCCTAGTTGCAGTGGTTCCCAAACACTGGCATGCATCAATGTCACCTGGAAAGTTTGTAAAAATACACATTACTGGGCCCTATCCCAAGAGTTTCTGACAGTGTGGGTGGTACCTGTGGATTTGCATTTATAACAAGTTACCAGGTGATGTATTGCTACTGTACTGGTGTAGGGACCACACTTGGAGATCCAATGAGATATTTCACTCTTTGACATCATTCCAATTCTCTTCCAGTAATTCTGAATTCATCTTCGTGAAGATTATCAGCGAGGGAAGGGGAAGCTAAGGAAATAAAGCTGTTTTACATCCAGGAACTAAGTGGAGTATAAGCAAATCAATGCCACGGGAAATAGTAGTCTCAGATGAGGGGCTTATTAGAATGGAACAGTTTGTAGGAAGGAGGGGTAGAAAGAATAAAGAGGCAGGGTGACAGGCAAGAGGAAGTTTATTTATTTATTTTTGCTTAACTTGGTGTGTCAACTGACTCTGAGAGCCATAAGCAGAAGTGGCTTCAGAGTTAGTGGTAATTGTGGCAGAGTATTATCAGTTAATTCTCCAGAGCTGCATGAGACCCTTTTCATCCCTGAACACCATGAGTAAGGAGCTACCACACAGAAATTCTCTGTGCACTTGGGCTTATAATAAGAAGTAACATATTCATTTCCTAGCCTATCAGTGATTCCAGTGGGGATAAATTAGCAGATAATTAATTCTTTAGGGAGTATTTTTTCATTGTTTATTTCAACTTGAAAATATTTTTCTGTGAAACTTACAAGCTTGTGGGAAATCATAAAATATTGCCATCATTATCTTGCTGATACTCTTAAATAATTAATGCAGGAAAATAGTCATCAGGCATTTCCCCTCCCAAAACCTCAGTGAGTCTGGTCTTTGAACTCAGAATGGGACTAGTTATAATACAAAAGCTACACAAGTAATTTAACAATGCAACGACTGAGTATTTGGCTTTGACTGGTGAAGACGGAAAGTGAATCAAGACCAGAAGGTGTTCAAAAACTAGAGGTCCAAGATTGGATGAAGATGATATACAAAAATGAAGAAGGAATTAAATAACTGCAGGAACTAGTTTCAGGTACTTTGGGAAAACATGTTCTACCTTGTCTCCCTCACTGAAAATGGCTATAAAACAGAATGGCTGGGGAAGCTGTGAGAGGATTCTGCCTTGTGGACGATAGCAGGAGGATTGGAAAGAAGACCAAAATTTGAAGTACTACCAAATCAGTGATGAGTTTACCACGTTTATTTATTCTCTCTTGTTTCTTGGTCCAGTCACGAAACTGAGCAACAGATAAGAGTAACTAAGGCCCCATGCTTCTGGCCACAAAACACAAAAGAGGCACTTTAGGGACATGAGATGTATTGGGAAGATATGACGAGGGGTAATCAGAGGAAAGAGATCCCATTAATTTGTTCAGTAACTCAAAGGTGTACTCCTAAACTGTGCATGAAGGGATCTGATCTTAATCAGCATAATCAAAACTTTGAAAATGGAATTACCAGAAAGATATCTGGCCCATCCCAGACTGCCACTGGTGGTACACATGTGGGACAGATCTGAATAGCTTTGCAAAGGTTTTGAAAACTGCACTAACATTGAAACTGCCTATAGAAGATGGGAGGGCACGTATGCCTTGAGATGAATCAGGTCCATTTCTTGCCCAAATAAAGAAATCACCATTTTCAAAAGCATGTTTTCAGAATCTGAAAACATGATATCCCAGTTCAAAATAACTCAGCACATGAAGAACCAGGAAAATCTTGGTTCTCTTAGGAAAAGATAGTCAAGACACATCAACTTTCACATGAAAAGATGTTGAAATTATCTGAGAAAGACTTTAAATCAATTATTTAAAAATATCACAACAAGCAATTATAAGCACTTGTAAAATGAATAGAAACATAGGACTCCACAATGATGTTTAAAGAAGAAGCCAATGGAAATATTAGAACTGAACAATACAATGATTAAAGTAACACTTACTGACTAAGCTCAAAAGTGCAAGTGGAGATGATGTAAAATTGTCCATGAAAGTGAAAATAGATCAGGAAAAATTATTTCACCTGGAAAAAAAAGAGAGAGAGAGAGAGAGAGAGAAGACTTAAAACCAAGGAATAGGCCTCAGGGACCTGTAGAAGAATAGAAGGTAAAACTTCTTTTCATCTGAAGTACATGCACAAGGAGTTCAGTGCTGAAAAATGTATTTCAAGAGACAATGGCTGAAAACTTCCTAAATTTAGCAAACCACATAAACCCACAGATTCAAGAAGCTGAAAAAACCTTAAACGAGATAAATCCAAAGACATTCCATCCTCAGGCCAAACATAATTAAACAATTGAATATCAAAGACAAAAAAAATATTCAATTCAACTAGAAAAATAAAGGTGTATTACTTGTAGGAGAAGAACAATTTGCATGACTGTGGATTTCTAACCAGAAACTACAGAAGGAAGTTGCATGATAGTTTTCAATTGCAGAAAGAAAAGACCTACTGTCAACTTGTAATTTTATTTCTAGCAAAACCACCTTTAGGAATGAAGGTAAATTGAAGGTGTTTTGAGATGAAGGAAAGCTAAGAGAGTTTGTTCTCACCAGAGCTGCTATAAAAGAATTGCTAAATGAATCTTTATGACTGTTGTTATTTTTCTTATTTTGCTTTGTAATTTAGTTTTATTTTTAAAATTAATTAATTTTTTTATTTTTTATTTTATTGTTTTAGCTAAAGGAAGTACTTACAGAGAGAAGTCAATGATACCAGAAGAAAACATTACATTGGGGATAACAACAAAGAGAAATGGTAAATATCTTAGCACATATTCCATTTTTGAGCTCTTGAAAAATATATTTGATGGTTGAAAGGGAAAACAGTGACATTATCTGCAGAGGTTTTTTCAATGTATCCCAATATAATATATAAGATGATTGTAACATAAAGAGGAGGAGGGTACCGGGATCCATGTGGTTGAAAGATTTCCAAATTCCACTTAAATGGTAACATGTTGATTCTATTTGTACTATGGAAAGTTAAAATGTAAACTGTAATTTTCCTAGTAACCAGCTAATAGTAGATATTATTTTTAAAAACCTGTAGATATTATTTTTAAAAACCTGATGAATTAAAATAGAATAATAGCAATATTCTAAGACCTCAAATGAAGGCTGGATTTGAGGACATGAAGGAAGAATAAACAGGAAAAAACACATAAAAACAAATTAAAAAATGGTACAACTAAATCTAAAGATACCAATATTTGCATTAAGTGGAAGTGACCTAATCTCACCCACCAAAAGAGATTGGCATAATCTTATAGATGGAATATCTAAAGTACTCAAACTCTTAGAAATAGAAAGTAGAATAGTGGTTGACAGGGATAGGAGGAGGGGGAAAGGGAGATCTTTGGTGGATACAGAGTTTGAGTTTTGCAAGGTGAAAAAGCTCAAGAGAACTTGAGCTTTTTAAGTATATCTACACAACAATGTAGATATATTTAATACTGATGTACTGTACACTGAAAAATGGTTCAGATGGTAAACTTTATATTATGTTCTTTTTACAACAATAAAAAGACAGGCTGTCAGATTGAAAACATAGAAATGAACAAATAAAACATGACTAAACTAAATGTGGTTTGTAAGAAACTAACGAGATACAATGATATAAGTAGTTATAAGTAAAAGAATGGAAAATGATGTAGCATGCAGATGCTAATCAAAATAATGTTAGAGTAGCTATATTAATATAGACAAATACACTTCAGAGCAAAGATAATTATGAAGACTTAAAGAGAAAGATAACATAATGATAAAATTGTCAATTCACAAGGGGAGTTAAGATGATAGAGGAGCAGGAAGACGCTGGGCTTGTCTTGTCCCTCAAACACAGCTAGATAGTTGTCAAATTATTCTGAACACCAAGAAGTCAATTAGAGGTCTGAGAGAACAAAACTGGAATTCTATACGTAGAAAAGCCACCACCTTTTGGAAGATTGAAGATGTGGAAGTTCACTTGGGCTGTAGTGATGGGGAAGGATCCTGCCTACAGAGGCTACTGCAAAGTATTAGAAGTGGTGACGCAAAAAATCTGAACTTTAAAAATTTACTACCTTGAGAAGAATTGTGCCTGGATGAAAGGTCCTCAGGTGGCAAAGAGGGGCAAAATCCCAGGAATGAAAGGGTGGTCTGAGAAGCCTTGGGGTCACAAGAAGAATGGGTGGCACCAAGGTGTGACACTGTTCCCAGGCATAGCATCTGGGAAGCTAGTAAAGAGCACAGGATCTTGGCATCGGCTTTCTGCTATAAACTGCAGACCTAGCAGGCATTGTGAGGCCTTCCCTTGGGGGAACACGGGGTGTCTGTGCTGTAAGCATCCCTGAATTTGGAGTTTTGGAACTTGGTTACACACCTGAGATAACAAGGCTAGGGCACTAACAGGGTGAAGGCAGGGTTCAGATGGAAACTGGGGAAACAAATAAGGTGACTGATTACTCTTCTGTGAGGGCTCACTGGAATAGGGACATGAATCTTTCAGCTCTGAGGCTAGAGAGTAGGACACAGCCATTTTCATCCAGCCCATCACTGCTGAAAGACTTAGGGAGAAAACAGCACCACCTATTGGAGGCTGGAGCTGTGTATACCACAAGGGTTCCCACCCCTGGCCATCCCCCACCAGTCCTTGAGAAGCATTTCCACTGAAACAAGTCATACACAAGTCACCCTAAGAATCAGTGCCATTGGCCCCTCCTCCAGTAGACCAGTACAAACAACTCAAACAACTAGCTCACACCAAGTTTATTGATCAGAGTGCTACAATGCTTCAGCTCTAGAGGATACAGGTTTGAGCTTCCTTTTCACTTTTTGAAATTTCCTTTATTTTTATTATTTTTTTCATTTATTATATTTTCCATTCCTTTTAAAAATCTTATTATAAATTTAAAAAATATGTGTGTGTGTGTGTGTGTGTGTGTGTGTGTGTGTGTGTATAATCTTCAGATGTATTTTAAAATTTTTTGGTCTACTTTCATTTTTTCTTTTTCTTTTTTTTTAAAGATTTTTAAAATTTATTTGACAGAAAGGGACACAGTGAGAGAGGGAACACAGGCAAGTGGAGTGGCAGAGAGAGAAGCAGACGTCCTGCCAAGAAAGGAAACCAATATGGGGCTCAATCCCAGGTCTCTGGGGTCATGACCTGAGCTGAAGGCAGACACTCAACGACTGACCAGGTACCCTGGTCTACTTTCATTTTAATTTTTTTAATTTTGGGACCTAGATCCTTTTAACAAGCAGACCAGAATGTACCCACAATCAAGTTTTGTTTTGTTTTGATGTATTTTTTTTTGTTTTCTGTGTTTTGTTTTTTTTTCCTTGTCTTTTGCTTCATTTTTGTTTTTTGTTTGTTCTTTTTTTTTTTCTTTTGTTTGTTCTTTTTATGGTTTCTCCCCCCCTCTTCTTTTCTTTTCTGGACAAAATGACAAGACGGAGGTGTTCTCCCCAAAAGAAAGAACATGAGGCAAAACTCTTGGTCAGAGATTTAATCAATACAGAGAAAAGTAAAATGTCTGACCTAGAATTTAAAACAGTGATTATAAGAATACTAGCTGGGCTTGAAAAAAGGCATAGAAAACACTAGTGCACCTTTTTCCTCAGGTAAAAGATAAAATAACTAAAATATATCAGGTAAAAGATAAAATATAAAATCTAGTCAGACTGAAATTTAAAATGCTATAACCAAGATGCAAACACAAATGGAGGTCTTAAAAACGAGGATGGACAAAGCAGAGGTATAATAATGGAAAATAATGAAGCTGAAAAGAAGAGGGAAAGAAACGTAATGGACCCTAAAAGTCAGTTTAGAGAATGCAGTGACTTAATAAAACATAATAACATTCATATCATTGGAGTCTCAGATGATGAAGAGTGAGAAAAAGGGGCAGAAGTTTAATTCAAACAAATTACAGCTGTAAACTTCCCTAATCTGGGAATGGCACAGACATCAAAATTCAAGAAGCACAGAGAACTCCCATTCAATTCAACAAACATAGGCCATTGCCAATGCATATCATAATCAAATTCACAAAATACACAGACAAGGAAAGAAGCCTGAAGGCAGTAAGGGAAAAAAAGGTCCTTAGCCTTCAAGGAAACACAGATCAGGTTCAATGTGGATCTGTTCACAGAGACTTGGCAGGCCAGAAAGGAGTGGAAGGTAATATTCTGCTATTCTCAGAATATTCTCAGCATGAGAAAAATATGCCCAGAATTATTTATCTAGTCAGGCTGTCATTCAAAAGAGAAGGAGAGATAAAGAGTTTTCCAGAAAAATAAAAACTAAAGGAGTTCCTGACCACTAAACCACACTTGCGAGACATTTAAGGGGGACTCTTTGAGTGGAGAGAAAAAGGCCAAAAGCAATAAAAACTAGAAAGAATCAAAGAATATTCCCAGAAGCACCAACTCTACAGGCAACAACATGGCAATAAGTTCATATCTCTTAGTAAATCACTCTAAATGTAAATGGACTAAATGTACCATTCAAAGGACATAGTGTATGAGAATGGATTAAGAAAAATTTTAAAATCCATCTACGTGCTGCCAACAGAAGAAATATTTTAGACCTAAAGACATCTACAGATTGAAAGTGAGGGGATGAGAACCATCAATCAGGCTAATGGATGTCAAAGAAAGCCAGAGTCACCAAACTTATATCAGAAAAAGTAGATTTTAAAACACACTATACGAGGAGGTGAAGAAGGACATCAAAAATATCTAACAATATCTAAATATTTATGCCCCCAACTTGGGAGCACCCAAATATACAAATCAATTAATAACAAACATAAACTCATTGATGATAATACAATAATAGTAGGGGATATTAACACCCCATTTATAACAGTGGACAAATCATCTAAGCAGAAAACCAACAAGGAAACAATGGCTTTGAATGACATACTGGACCAGATGGACTTAACAGATATATTCAGAGCATTTCATCCTCAAGCAACAGAATACACATTCTTCTTGAGTACACATATAACATTCTGTAGAAGAGATCACAACTGGGTTGCAAATCAGTCCTCATCAAGTACAAAATGATCGAGATCATACCATGCATATTTTCATATCACAACCCTATGAAACTGGAAGTCAACCACAAGGAAAAATTTGGAAGTACCTCAATACACGGAGGTTAAAGAACATCCTGGGAAATTAAAAAATAATTTTAAAAAATACATGTAATTAAATGAAAATGAAAGCACAACATCCTAAAACCTTTGGGATTCATCAAAATATATACTTCAAGAGGGAAGTATATTGCTGTGCAGGCTTACCTCAAGAAGCAAGAAAAGTCTCAAATATAGAACATAACCTAATCTAAAGGAGATAGAAAAGGAACAACAACAACAACAACAAAGACTAAAGCCAGCAGAAGAAGGGAAATAATAAAGAGTAGAGCAGAAATTAATGATGTAGAAACAAACAAACAAAAAACACCCCATTAGAACAGGTTAACAAAACTAAGAGCTGGTTCTTCATAAGAATAAAATAGATAACCCATAATAGACTTAACAAAAAGAAAGGAGAAAGGACCCGGATAGATAAAATCACAGATGGTAGAGAAGAGATCACAACCAACACCACAGAAATACAAACCATTATAAGAGAATACTATGAAAAGTTATATGCTAATAAACTGGGCAACCTGGGAGAAATGGACAACTTCCTAGAAGCTTACAAACTACCAAAACTGAAACAGGAAGAAATAGAAAACTTGAAAAGACCCATAACCACCCAAGAAATTGAATCAGTAATCAAAAATCTCCCAAAAAACCAAAGTCCTGGGCTGGCTGTCTTGCAGGGGAATTCTAGCAGATTTTTAAACAAGAGTTAATACCTAGTCTTCTGAAGTTGTTCCAGAAAAGGAAATGGAAGGAAATCTTCCAAACTCGTTCTAAGAAGCCAAGATCACCTTGATTCTAAAACCAGACAAAGACCTCAAAAGACAAACATCCCTGGTGAATATGGATACAAAAATTCTCAATACAATTATAGAAAATTGGATTGAACAGTACATTAAAATAATTATTCACCAAGATCAAGTGTGATATATTCCTGGGCTGCAAGGATGGTTGAATATTCCCAAATAAATCAATGTGATACACCATATTAATAAAAGAAAAGATAAGAACCAAATGTTGCTGTGAACAGAGGCAGAAAAAGCATTTGAGGAAATTCAGCATCCTCTCCTGATAAAAACCCTCAGCAAAGTAGGGATGGATGGAACGTACTTCACCATCATAAAAGCTATATACAAAGACCCATAGCCAATATCATTCTCAATGGTGAAACACAGGGCCTTTGCCAGACAGTCAGATATAAGAGAAGGATGTCCACTCTCACCATTACTATTTAACATAGTACTGGAAGTCTTAGCATCAGCAATCAGACAAGAAAAAGAAATAAAATGCATGCAAACTGGCAAGGAAGAAGTCAACCTGTCACTATTTGCAGATGACAGGATACTCTATATAGAAAATCTGAAAGACACCACCAAAAGTTTGCTAGAACTCATATATGAGTTCAGCAAAGTCACAGGATATAAAATCAATGTGCAGAAATCTCTGTTGCATTTCTATATGCCAATAATGAAGCAGCAGAAAAAGAAACCAAGAAATTGATCCCTTTGCAAATGCACCAAAACCAATAAGATACCTAGGAATAAATCTAACTAAATAAGTAAAAGATCTGTACTCTGAGAACTGTAACACACTTATGAAAGGAACTGAAGAGGACACAAACAAATGGAAAAGCACTTCATGCTCA
The DNA here is from genome assembly GCF_963455335.1 of Martes martes. NCBI lineage: Eukaryota > Metazoa > Chordata > Mammalia > Carnivora > Mustelidae > Martes > Martes martes. Next base: position 38,779,523 of record NC_137902.1, on the reverse strand, counting down.
TGGATTGGAAGAACAAACATTGTCAAAATGTCTATACTACCCAGAAAATCTACACATGAAATGCAATCCCCATCAAAATACCATCAGCATTTTTCAAAGAGCTAGAAAAATCAATCCTAAAAGTTGTATGGAGCCACAAAAGATCCCGAATAGCCAAATCAATTCTGGAAAGAAAAACAATGGAGGCATCATGATTCTGGATGTCAAGCTATATTGTACACCTGTAGTCATCAAGACAGTATGTTACTGGCACAAAAACAGGCATATAGATCAATGGAACAGATAGAGAACCCAGAAATGGACCCACAACTACGTGGTCAACTAATATATGATGAAGCAGGAAAGAATATCCAATGGTAAAAAGGCAATCTCTTCAACAAATGGGTTGTGAAAACTAGGTGACAACATGTGGAAGAATGAAGCTGGACCACTTTCTTTCACCATACACAAAAATAAATTCAATATAAATGATAGATCTTGATGTGAGAAGGGAAACCATAAAAATCCTAGAGGAGAATACAGTCCAGAAGCTCTTCAACATTGGCTGGAGGAACTCCTTATTAGGTATGTCTCCTGAGGGGAGTGAAACAAAAGCAAAAATAAACTATTGGGACTACATCAAAGTAAAAATCTTCAGGTACAGAAAGAGAAATAGAGAAAACATTTTCTTAACTAGAGAACAAATTGATTGTCACCCAGGAGGAGATAGGTGGGGGAATGGTTTAAATAGGTGATGGAGATAAAAGAATGCACTTATGATAAGCACTGGGCATTGCATTTAATGTTAAATCAGTAAATTGTACACCTGAAACTAATTTCACTGTATGTTAAGTAACTAGAATTTAAATAAAATCTTACCAAAAAAATCCCATGTGTCATTGATGAAGATCTAAAGGCTACAGATATTCTAAGATATGGAACACCTTGGGCAACCATGGAAAGGAATAGATAGGTAGGTAGGTAGATAGAATAAAATCTTTTTTTTTAAAGAAACGATATTTTCAAATGACATACCTGATAAAGAGTTAATATCTAAAATTGATGAAGAATTTATAAAACTCAACATCCCGAAAATGAATAATCCAATTAAAAAATGGGCAGAAGATATAATAAACCATTTTCCAGAGATTATATACAAATAGCCAACAGATAGAGGAAAAGATGCTCAATATCACTCATCAGTAGGGAAGTACAAATCAAAACTACAGTGAGATACCACCTCACCCCTCTCAGAATGGCTAACAGCAACAATACAAGAAACATCAGTTTTCAATGAGGATGTAGAGAAAGGGGAACCCTCTTCCACTCTTGGTGGGAACGTAAACTGCTGAAGCCACTCTAGGAAACAGTATGGAGATTCCTCAGAAAGTTAGAAATAGAGTTACCCTATGATTTGGCAATTGCACTAAGTATTTAAGGAAAAGATAAAAAATACAATGCAAAGGGATACATACACCCCAATATGTATAGCTGCATTATCTACAATAGTCAAATTATGGAAAGAGCCCAAAATTTTTGACTGCTAAATGGATAAAGAGGATATGGCATAAATGTGCAATGGAATATTACTCATCCATCAAAAAGAATGAAATCTTGCCATTTGCAAGATGTGGATGGAGCTTAGGGTATTATGCTAAGTAAAATGCCCATTAGAGAAAGACAAATACCATGTGATTTCACTCATATATGAAATTTAAGAAACAAAATGAAGCATAGGGAAATAAAAGAGAGAGAGAGAGGAAAACCAAGAAGCAGACTTTTAACTATAGAAAACAAACTGATGGTTACCAGGGGGCAGGGGGTTGTGGCTGGAGGGATGGGTAAAATAAGGGATGGGGATTAAAGGATGCAGTTGTCGTGATGAACTCTGGGTGTTGTTTGTAAGTGTTGAATCACTAAATTGTATATCTGAAACTAATATTACACTGTGCATTAACTAACTGATATTTAAATACAAACTTAAAGAAAGTGGAAAAAATGGGCAGAGAAACTGAATAGACATCTTTCTAAAGAAGACATACAAATGGCCAACAGGTACATGAAAAGATGCTCATCATCACTAATGAAAATGCATGCATCATTAAAGGAAAAATACAAGTAAGACCACAATGAGATATCACTTCACACTTCTTTGGATGGCTATTACCAAAAAAACCCTCAGAACATTAAAAAGGTTAGCAAGGATATGAACAAAAACGAACCCTTGCACATTACTGATGAAAATGTAAATTGATCCAGCCAATCTGGTAAACAATGTAGTGTTTCCTGATACATTTCATAATAGAATCATTTTTTGATCCAGGAATCCCACTTATGGGTATATATCCAAAGGAATTGAAATATGGACCTCAAAGAGATAGCTGTACTCCCATGTTCACTGCAGCAGGTTTCACAATCGCTACGATGTAGATATAACTTGAAAGTCCATGTAAAGAAGAATGGATAAATAAAATGTGGCATATATACATAATGGAATATCACTCAGTCTTTACAAAAAAGAAGATCCTGCCACTTGCAACCACATGGATATACGTGGAGGACATTATTCTAAGGGAAAAGGCTGGCAACAGAAAGACAAAGATTGCGTGATCTCACTTATATGTATGATCTAAACAAATATGTGAAGCAGAGTATAGAATTGTGGGTGTCAGGGGCTAAGGGAGAATGAAATAAGGAGGTATTGATCAAGTTTCAGTGATACATAATAAGTTTTGGAGTTCTGTGTAGCATAGGGCCTGTGATTAGCAATAGTTTATTGACTACTTAAAATTTTGCCAAGAGGGAATATCTTAAATTAAGTGCTTTTGCCTACCATATAATGACAAAAAAATCAACAAAAGTAGCTAGGAAGAAATTTTTGGAGGTGGCAGATAGGTATGGTAATGGTAGTGATGATGGTTTCAAGAGGGTATACATATCTCTGAACACATCAGGTTCTATACCTTAAATATCTACAGCTTTTTGTATGACCATCATTAATTAAGTGGTTTAATTTTTATGATTGGATGTATCTTCAACACAGAATTAGTTCAGGGGATTTGTCTCAATAAAACATTTTATAGGACCACAATTTAGTGCATTAATTTCCACGTTAGGATTTGGGTTTGTCCTTCACTGAATATGATCTATGGCTGGTAATGACCATCCTGGACTTATAGACTAAATTTTAGATTTCTGGTATTCACTTTTGTGTTTGTCAAGTTTACTCTTCAATCATAGTCTATCTCAAAGTAATATAAAGTGCATTTATCTAGTTTATGTGTAATAATTATTATCAAATGCTGACTAAAAACATTGGGAAGGCTCACATTCTTTTCATTACTTTGACCACGATTCTTTGATTTATTCTTACATTCCTGAACTTCGACCACTTCACAACATTCCTCCATAATTCAACTCTCAGGGTGGACAATTATTTCCATGTTCATGCAGCATCGTATTGCTATGCATATGAGTATTTTCAAGTGGATTCTAGAGATTATATGGTTTAGTCTCCATATTTTATGGAGAAGGTGACTGACATGTTTTTGGCAGTTGACCAGTTAGTTGACGGCAGCACCAGGCTTGTTCAGTGCAAATGATTCAGAGTCTACTCTGGTCCATTTACATTCCATTCCCACTGCCACTTCCCTAAACCATCACTCTCTTTCTTCCAATTCCTGTAAAACTGTCTATACACTTTCCTACTCTGATCTTGGCTTTTCCAAACCCTTTTTTATACAATGGATAACAGCCAATCATCTGAGACTTTTTTAGGACATGTTTGATATTTCCTTACTATCAATCAGATAAATTCTGACCATGGTAATAGGACCACACAGGCCAAATAGGATCTAATCATGGTGTACAATGTGTTTCATAAAATATATGTGAGGTTATCTAACCTCAGGGTTTGGTTAAAGAGAAACAAAATAAAAAATTGTCTTAATCATTTTAGAGATGTTTCTTTTGAAGAATAAATAGGTACATTTTAGCTGTCAAATAGTTGGAAAAAGTACAAGTTATAAGGATTGAGATAACAGAAATGTTAGTTTTAAAATAGATGATCAAACAGAAGATAACCTTATATTTGACAACACAATTCAATGAGGGAAAATTTTTAATTCATTTATTTTCATTAATAACATGAAGTAGATAAAGCATTAGAATCTTTGGAAGAAATTATATGAGTATGAAATAAGTGCTCCCTTCCACCGATATACACAAGCATCTGTAGTAACAGCTTTAGGATAGGAACCAATCATAAATATGAATAATGCATCTGAGAGGCTGGAGCGAGAGTAAATAATTTAGGAGATAGAAGCTGGTCAGCCATGCCATGGTGCAGTCATTCTCACTCTTTAGAGAATGGTCTAAGCCTGAGAACAATTCTGTTTCCCTCCAGCATGGGACTGAAAAACGCATATGTAGCTGAGCTAAGGGCCAAAAACAGCATTTCAGAGCACACCTGAGCAAACCATATATATTCCAAGGTGAATTGTACTATGACCATTGTTTCCTTAGGCTAGGCATGAAAGGAATGTGGACCAAAGTATTGGTAGTATTTCCATCATTTCCTTCATAACCAGAAAATAATAAACAACCTTCTGTTATTTAATTATCTAAATGCCTTTTGGTTAATCATCAATCCATTGTGCCATGATTATGGCTAGAGAGAAGTGAGATAAAAAGTGCATAAGGGGCGCCTAAGTGGCTCAGTGGGTTAAAGCCTCTGCCTTGGGCTCAAGTCATGATCCCAGGGTCCTGGGATTGAGCCCCACATTGGGAATCTCTGCTCAGCAGGGAGCCTACTTCCTCCTCTCTCTGCCTGCCTACTTGTAATCTCTGTCTGTCAAATTAATAAAATCTAAAAAAAGTGCATAAATTACAAAATTTTGGAAATTTCAAACACATCTTTGTATCTGAAAGAAGAAGGAAATTCAGTAAAAGATTATTTCAATTAATCAATTGTCATAAAATGTGGAATATTTAGAGAGAAGATAGTATGTGCATCAAGGTAAAATGTGACCTTGTAAAAACAGATTTCCATTTTTTTTAAGGTGTGCTAGGTCAAGTGAGATCTGCTAGAGACCCTGAACTACAACTGCGTGGACTGCTACATTGGCCAGATTGAGGACACTGGTTCTCTAGTCAAAGGCCATGTGATTTTTTTCATCTTGATATTTTCATTCTGTACATTGTCTCCCTCAGAGCCTGGTGGACTTGCTTGTTCCGCAGAGTGTAGATGACAGGGTTGAGCAACGGGGTCACCACCGTGTTCACAAGGGCAGCCTTTCTGTTGGAGTCCAGCCTGTTCGTTTGCTTTGGTTTCACATATATAAACACACAGCTGCCATACATCAGAGAGAGAACTATGAGGTGAGATGAGCAGGTGGAGAAAGCTTTCTTTTTCTCCTTGGCTGATGGGAGTTGTATGATTGTGACTACTATGTTGCTGTATGCAATGATGGTTATGATAAGAGATGTCAAAAGGATAACCAAAGCGAGGACAAAGGCCAACATTTCAGTGGAGCTGGTGTCAGAGCAGGAGAGATGAATCAGGGGGGCAAGGTCACAGAAAAAGTGAGGAATGATACGGGGACCACAGAAGGACAACTGGAAAACCTTCACTACGAGACCAGTGATGAAAGGGAAGGCCAAAGTGAAACAGGCAGTGACCAGGAGGAAGCAAGTCTTCAGGTTCATGATGGTCGGGTAATGCAGAGGCTTGCAAATGGCCACATACCGATCCAGAGACATCACTGCTATGAGGAGGAATCCTGCTGCTCCCAGAAATACAAAGACAAATGCTTGTATGAAACAGGCAGGGAAGGAAATGGTTTGCCTGCCTGAAAGAAAGATAACCAGCAACTTAGGAATAACAGTACTTGTAAAACAACACTCAAAGAAGGAGAAAATGCTGAGGAAGAAGTACATAGGTGTGTGGAGCCGGGAGTCAGCACAGGTGATGGTGACTATGACCGCATTGCCTGCAATGGATGCCAGGTAGGCCAACAGGTGTACCAGGAAGAGGATCTTTCCCAGGTGTTGGATGGCAGGAAACCCTTCCAAGGTGAATTCTTGGACAGTTGTCCCATTCCCCATTTCTGTGGGCATCTCTTTCCACATCATCATCACTGATGGTCTAACCTATAATAGAGACATCAGGGAGCATAAAGATTTTAGGAGACCATGATTAAGTTATTTCAGTAGCCAAGAAGGTGGCTAGGTGTTAGGCAATGACTATGATAGAATCTACCTGTTCATGTTCTTGTGAGACTTAATTAAGATAAATCATGTAACTCACTTGCCAGATGGTCCCAATGTTTCTTAATGTGTTCCTTAAATTCTTAGTATTATGATCACTAGTATTATTCCTGGAGTTTAAGTAGACAGAGTTATTAACATTTTTGTATTATATATTTTATTCTTTTTATAACCTAATTTGTAAGTATCATTATAGTAATGTTAGTAATATTCCCTTTCACTATCCCTTTTAAAATCTGCAACACATTCTATGGTCCATCATCATCTGTTGAGAACTTACATTTTTTCTCTGCTCATCACTGAAATTCAGTATTTCTGTTACTCACCATAATAATCATGAGCACCTTCTTCTAAAAGCAGAAAATAAAGCTTAGAAAGTTCTAGGGATCTTAGATCACATAGCTGGGATTTTAGCCAAAATGCCCAAATTTGAAGTAACTGCTGTTTCCAAATACAGTGACAAAATATTTTTTTTCTCTTTCTTTTCTTTTCTTTTTTTTTTCTTGTTACAGAGATCACAAGTAGGCAGGCAGAGAGAGAGAGAGGAGATAGCAGGCTCCTTGCTAAGCAGAGAGCCCAATGTGGGGCTCGATTCCAGGATGCTGGGATCATGACCTGAGCCGAAAGCAGAGGCTCTAAACCACTGAGCCACCCAGAAGCCCCCAAAATATTTTAAAACAGGAACAAATGTATTCTTGATGCCCTCTCAACCTTAAGTGAAATATTAGCTTTATTTATCTTAATTGTTTCTCTCTTCAGACAATAGCACTGATGTGTTACAGACCTGTGGAATGACATGGGGCTTAGAGAGGATCTACTTTAGTACAAACATTTTATAGAAGGGGCTGGAGACCAGAGATATTAAGGGCTGCACAGTATTATGAGGTAAGTTGTAAATCTAGGATTTACTACCCACCTTCACATGGTTCACGCTGGCCTGTGACAGAAAAGGGTATGATAGTAGTTCATAGAATTAACCCACTTATGAGGATGTGCTGGGCACCTTATGCTCATGCACTCACTCTTACATCCAAGCTCAGTGAACATACTTTCTTCAGTCCTCTCCATCAGTAACTTCTCTCAGGATGGTGTTTGGCTCCTGCACATCAACACTAGGCTGAAGGTTGGCAGTGAGGAATGTGTCCTTCTCAGTAAAGCACTGTGAGACTGGTGTTCTGAGGGCAGCTCATGTAACTGAATGGCTCACCCCTGAGTGGCACAGCCTGAAGAGCCTCTCCTTCTGTTCCTGTTGACCCCAGTAAGTCCACCAAGTTACCAGGATGCCAGAGGACAGGCACTCAGCCAAGAGTCACCATATGGGGAGTAGGGCTTCCTTCCTTTGAGTTATTGTCTTCTAAGAAATCAAAAGCTTGCTCTGGGCTGAGGGGAAAGGAGAGAGAAGGAGACTCATTTGTCACGGCCTGGGGCCCCTGGCTGGGGTGGTGAAGGGGAGGGTGCGTGGTGAATATGCATACCATGTTGCCAGTATTCTGGCTGCCAGTGCCTGTTTCCAAAGTGAAAAAAGGCTACATGGCACCCTGGACCACTGAAACCCCAAAAGGAACAGAGGGACTAAAACAAGCACATTTCACTGCTCTGAATTCTGGGCTAGAGCTGGACTCCTAGACTACTTAGGGTTCTCATGAAATGTCTGGCTCTGCCTTCCCCACTGGTAGAAGCCCACCTAACATGCAATATTGCTGTCGCCTCCTATAGCAGTTAATGGGAGCTCACAGCTTCTTACTGGTTTAGCCCTGGGTGCTGCTGAGACAGGGATCCTTCTGCGGCAGTGCTCCGTGTCGTGGGCACACCTGCTCCGAACACCTTCTCTTGCATATGCCCTTCCATTATATGCTCACCTTCCCACGTGGAGAAGCATCCTTGTTTTACTGCATCAACAGTGAAGCGATGCTGACACGCAAGTCTGAGGCTCTGTGATAGTTTTACCACAAGACTGTGTGGTCACCAAGCAGGATGAACCCAGCCAGTGAGCAGAAAGTGTGGGTCTCCAGGCCTTATTAGATGCTGAAGAGACGGGGGCAGAAAGTAAAGGTACAGCTGGTGTCTTAGGGGCAGCTAATTGGTTACTGTTGAGAATGAGAATTACTGATGCAACCTTTGTATTTATCTTCCCTTGTGTGTAGCGACGCTGACTCCCAGATGTCCACACTGTTCTCTGCCAAGATTTTTCAAGGAAATTATATGACAATTTCTCAAGGGTTTTTAAAGTCCCAAGTTGAATATTCATCCTGATTTTAGGTAAAAGTCCAGACTACAATTTTCTACATGTAATATATACACTGAGACCAGAGCATAGTTGTTAAAATAACATATTTTATGGTAAGAAACAGTGGGATCACACTCTGGCTTTCATGAGGCTTTTGGGAAAGTACTGGAGAAGTCCTCCTTTTTATTCACAAATTCTTCATGCTTTCACTGACATTATAATTCTTTTCATTGCATATTTTCATCTGAAGAATATGTTCATTGTGCTCCCCAGTCTTTTTGAAAAAGGAAAGCACGCACTTTTTCCTCTTCAGGGAAGAAGGGGGCATGGTATGGTAGGTGGTTTCTGCAACATCTGTAACCTGTCAGACCCCTCGCTCTTGAAAAGTTTCTGTGATATGACTCCCCAGATCTTTCTAGATGCAGAAGAGGAAGAGATGTGAGCCTGAGGGTGGAGAAGCTGTACCCATAGCAACCACTGGGTTGGAGGGTGCTTCTCCTCCTGGGTTTGTCAGCTGGGCATCGGTGGCAGGAGTGACCCATTTTTCTGTGGCCCCTGGATTCCCATCCAGAGCCTGAGAAGGGGACTAAACTCTTGTATTTGCTGGAGATCACGGGGTATATGGTAGCTGGAAATTTGTTCTGCCTGAATCTGCCCTCAACATTATTGATCTTACAAGGTCAAGGCAAATATTATAGAAAATTTCATGAGTATTCCTATGGGTTCCACCTTCCCACAAGTATACAAAATCACTTTTAGATCATCTGTCCATCTACACACCCTGTTCTCAGTTCATGGCAAACTTGCACCTCATGCTTATTTTCTCACTTGGAAGTGAGGGAGAATAAAGAATAATGGTAGAAGAGTTACAGCAGCTAGAGCCATATGAGACTATACATTTTCATGCTCAGATCAAGGCTCATTTTCAGGGGGTTTTAATATTATTCAATGCCAGCTTCATGGTGCAGAAATACCTATCATACCTGAGTGAGTCCCAATAATAGTGTGATGGTGGGAACATGGGATGGTTTTGATGGGAAGTTTTACAAAGTGGACACTCAAAGAAATGGGTTGAACTAACTCTACATTGTATCTAGCATAAGGGGTGGTGAGCTGATACCAAGAAATATTTCTAATTGTCTTTGGTCTATTTTCTCTTTTCTGGATAGTGCCTTTTGGCTCTCCAATACACACTATATCTTTATGTTTTCTAAAGGATACTTGAGATCTCTTTTATCAAGGACATTTCCAGCATTCCTTGTGCTTTGAATGTGTGAGTATACTGTTTTAGTTAAGGAAGGAATAGTTCTTAAGGTTTTATTTGTAATTATCAAAATATTCAGAGATTAAGCAAATATCAGCTGAGGATTCTCCTCTTCAGAATACTATTATGTTAGCCATTCTGGCCCTTGGCCACTCTTAAAAATAGGCTACACATATATTCAGGATTTAGATAGTAAGAATATTTTGGTTTATAGTGTATCTGGTTAATATGATATATTCCTAGAATGGTTCCAATTTCTAGTATCATATCCCTAAGGAAGAAGGCTAAATTGAGGCCTGAGGAAAGGTAAATCCCATCATCTATGATATTGTGGGAGAGGGCATAGGGGATGCTAATTTGAACAGAAAGTGGGGATCAGAACCCACTGAAATTCTCATTAGGCAGAATCCCAGGGCAAGGGTGGAACTGTAGGAATACTAATAATACTCTGAGAACCACGGTCCCTGTTGGAATTTCTATAAAACTAAGGCAACAATGGCAATAAGGACACAGAACACATCAATTCTAAAATAGGGAGTTCATTAATACCATGCCCATTACCCATCCATCCATGTGAGGAGAAGCATGGTAGTGTTAGTAGCTTCCAATCTGAGTCCAGGAGGAGAAGTGAAGGCGTAGAGTAAGTTACCCTGTCCGGATTTCTTTGTTGCCTTTTTAAAAAAATTTTTAATTAAGACTTTTTTTTACATTTTTATGACATTGAAGTTGTTAAAAAGCACTTTACAAAAATTAATTGTGCTTCACAATATTCCTATAAACTACATATTATTTCTGTTTTACAAATGGGAAAACATAGGCATGAGGAGACTGAATTAATTGCCCACAATCAAGCAACAAATGAAAGTTACAGCTGGGAAAATGATATTCTAATTCTTTAAAAAAATTTTTTATTGACATATAGTGTATTATTAGCCCCAGTGGTACAGGTCTGTGAATTGCCAGGTTTACACACTTCACAGCACTCACCATAGCACATATCTTCTCCAATGTCCATAACCCAACCACCCTCTTCCTACCCCCCTCCCCACAGCAACCCTTTGTTTTGTGAGATTAAGAGTCTCTTATGCTTTGTCTCCTTCTCAATCCCATCTTGTTTCACTGTTTTTTTCTTCTCTACCCCACAAACCCCCCACTTTGCCTCTCAACTTCCTATATGTCAATCATAACTGAAACAAGTGGCTTTAAAAAAGAAAATTGTACTTATTTGTGTCAGAATTTTTATGAATAATATTAATAGATGGGATGAATAGCATATTAGACATTGAAGATGAAAGATTTGCAAATTTGAAGATACAGAAAGTTAAACACAAAGTAATCTACATAAAATTGAAAAGATAATCAATGAAGTATGGGACAACTTTAGGTAATCCAACATGCATATAATTAAATTTCTGAAGATGACGTTTATGTGTGGAGGGGGATGACACAAAAAGATTCAAGGAAATGATGGCCAAAATTTTCTAAATTTCATGAAAACAGAACCAAAAATCTCAGTAAAACCCAAACATTAGGAAAATGAAAAAATCTACACCATGGCACATAATAAATTGCCCAAAACCAGTGATAAACAGAACATCTTAAAAGCAGCCAGGAGGAAAAATTACATGTTTCTTGTTGAGGAACAAAGATAAAGATAACATAGAATCTTCTCTGGAAAGATGTCCATTGACAGATGAATGGATAAAGAAGCTGTGGTATACACACACACACACACACACAATGGAATATTAGTCATCAAAAAAGGTGAAATCTTATCATTTACAAGGACATGGATGGAACTGGAGGGTATTATGGTAAGTGAAATAAGTCAACCAGAGAAAAACAACGATCATATGGTTTCCCTCATGTGTGGAATTTAAGAAACAAAACAGAGGATCATAGGGGAAAGGAGGAAAAAATAAGATGAAATCAGAGAGGGAGACAAACTATAAGAGACTCTTAACTGTAGGGAACAAACTGAGGGTTGCTGGAGGGGATGCGTGTTGGGTGGTGGGATAAGTGGGTGATGGGCATTAAGGAGGGCATATGATGTAATGAGCACTGGGTGTTATATGCAACTGATGAATAACCAAAATCTACATCTGAAACAAATGATACACTATGTTAACTAATTGAATTTGAATAAAATATATAAGAAAAGAAGATGGTAGTTGAAAAAAAAATAAAAAAACAATGAGAATACAATGATACAAGGACTTTGAGAGGACCATGGATAAAAATCTGCCAACCTGGAATTCTATACCTGTGAAAATGTCTTTCAAAAATGGAGGCATACAGGGTCGCCTGGGGGGGGGGGTCAGTGGGTTAAGCCTCCGCCTTTGGCTAGTGTCATGATCTCAGGGCCCAGGAATTGAGCCCCACATCAGGCTCTCTGCTCATCGGGGAGCCTGCTTCCCCTTCTCTCTCTGCTTGCCTCTCTGCCTACCTATGATCTCTTGCTCTCTGTTAAATAAATAAATAAATAAATAATCTTAAAAAAAATGGAGACATACAAAAGATAAAAAGATTAATCACCAGAAAACCTACAGAATAATAATTGGTAAAGTCAGTCATTCCAAGAAAAAGAAAATTATACCAGATGGAAATATGGATCTATGGAAAGTAAGGAAAAGCACCAGAAATAATAATTATATGGGCATACAAGATACTTTTTTAAAATTATTTAAATGTTGTTGAAAGGTAATTGACTCTTGCAACAAAAATAGTAACAATGCACTGTGGTGTTTATAACATATGTATAAGGAAAATACATGACAACAATATAAAAGCTGAGGGGGTAGAAGTAGAAGTATGTTATTTTAAGTTTCTTATATGGGAAGTGGTAAACTATCACTAGGAGGTAGACAGTGACAAGTTAAAGATGTATACTATAATACTAAAGCAACTACTAAAATAAAAATCCAAAGTTGTATTTAAGAAGCCAATAAAAAGCGATAAAATGGAATCATCACAATAGGGCAGTAGGAAACTGGGTTGATGTATATTTTTATTATACTCATTATAATGGTGATTTCACAGGTATTTAAATGTTAAAACATATCAAATGATACACTTTAGATATAGCCATTGTATATCAGGGATAACTCAAGAAATCTGTAGAGCTCTTTGTAATGGAATACTAAAAATGCTTGGTTAATTCAAAAGAAGACAGGAAAGGAGAATAAGAAATACATAACAGAGGGGACAAATAAAAGGAAATATCAAGATGGTGGAGTTAAATCTAACCTTACAATAATGACACTCATATAAATGGACTAAGTACTCTAATTAAAAAAGAGAGAGAGACACAAACGCACACACATACACACACAGAGTGACAGAGACAGAGATTACCATATTAGGTAAAAAGGAAGGTTACTACATGCTGGTCATAAGAATAACATTTAAATACATAGAGTAAGAAATTCCAAGCAAACATCAAGCTAAAGAAAGCTTGTGTGACCATAGTAATATATATTTAAAAAACAGACTTCACAAGTGAAGTGTATTTCAGATATAAAGAGATAAATTTATAATGATAAAGAAATGAAATAATCAGGAAGACATAATTCTATATGTATATGCATACAATGATAGTGCTTAAAGTTCATAAAAGAAAACTTAGAAGAAGTAAAAGGAGAAGTAAAAAAAATCCACAATCATAGTTAGAGGTTTAAACACGATGATTTAAATAATTATACAGCAAAATGACAAAAAAAAATCAGTAAGTATAGAGAATTTGTGTGAATATCAAGTAAGTGGACTTAATTCATAATTGTAGATTATTTTACATTAATTGTACATATAATTATACATTATTACATTTAGTACCCAGAGAATACACATTATTTCCATGTGCACCTAAAAGTTGTACTACTAGGTATTTATCCAAAGGATACAAAAATACTGATCTGAAGGGATACATTCACCCCGATGATTATGGCAGCATTATCAGCAATAGTAAATTATAGAGAGAGTCAAATGTCATCAACTGATGAATAGATAAAGATGTGACATGCATGCGTGTGTGCGCACGCACACACGCGCACGCGCGCACACACACACATGATGGAATATTACTCAGCCATAAAAAAGAATGATACTCTATTTTTTGGAATTTGCAATGTCATGTCATTTTTGGACTTGGAATATCATTTGCAATGATGTGGAGGGAGCTAGAGTATATTATGCTAAGCAAAATAAGTCAATCAGAGAAAGACAAATACCATATGCTTTCATTCATATGTGGAATTTAAGAAAGAGAACAGATGAACATGGGGGAAAGGAAAAAAAGAGAGGCAACACTTAAGAGAGGCTTAACTATAGAGAACAAAATGAGGGTTGCTGGAGGGGAGGTAGGGGATGGGGTAAATGGGTGATGGATATTAAGGAGGGCACTTTTGATAGGCACTGGGTGTTATATATAAGTGATGAATCACCATTCTCCTAAAACTAATATTACACTGTATCTTAACTAACTGGACTTTAAATAAAAACTTGAAACTACAAAAAAAAAAAAAAGAAATTTCAAGATATATTTTATGCTGGGTTGTAAAATAAATCTCAAAACATGTTAAAGGACTGAAAATACAGAATACGATAGAATACTTTCTCTAGTCACAATTGAATTAAACAAATCAATTACAATGATTCATCTAGAAAATTCCTCAATACTTGGATATAAACAATACATTTCTATATTACTCTTGGATTACAGAAAATTTTACTAAGACAATCTGAAAATATTTTGGATGCAAAAATATTAACACAACATACTAAAATTTGTGAAATGCAGCCTAAAGCCATGCTTAGAGGAAACTTCATAGCATTAATGTTTATATTAGAAATAAGTGTATAAAATTAATCATTTAGATGTTCAGTTTTAAATGGTAGGAATGTAAAAGGAAATTACAACTGAACTATGCAAATAAGTGTGAATTCATATAAATATGAATGGAAATATATATAAACCAATGGAATAGAAAACAAACAATAAAAAATTAAAAAGTGGGGGGAGGAGTCAAGATGGCGGAGAAGTAGCAGGCTGAGACGACATCGGGTAGCAGGAGATCAGCTAGATAGCTTATCTAACCATTGTGAACACCTACAAATCCAACGGGAAATCAAAGAGAAGAAGAGCAACAATCCCAGAAACAGAAAATCGATCACTTTCTGAAAGGTAGGACCTGCGGAGAAGTGAATCCAAAGCGACGGGAAGATAGACCCCGGGGGGAGGGGCCGGCACCCGGCAAGCGGCGGAGCGACGGAGCACAAAATCGGGACTTTTAAAAGTCGGCTCCACTGGGAGACATCGCTCCAGAGGCTAAACTGGGGGGAAACCCAGGCGGGGTCAGCATAACCCCAGGACCCGCAGGGTCACAGAAGGACTGGGGGTGTCTGAGTGCCACAGAGCTCGCAGGTATTGGAGCGGGGAAGCCGGCTACAGCGACAAAGCCGAGGAGTGAGCTCTAAGCCCAGGGTTACCTTGTGCCGGTCGCAGGCTGGGTGGGCTCGGAGCGCGGCCGGAGGCCGCGGAGACAAAAGTGACCCGGCGCTTTTCTCCAGCTCCAACAATTCACTGCTTTCCTCGAGGCGTGACCGCAAGCCAGGGAGGTGGGACTGTTGGGCGCTTTGCTCTGAGAGCGCACTGAGGAGCGGAACCCCAAGCTCTCGGCTCCTCCGGGCCGAGAGATTGGGAGGCCGCCATCTTCATTCCCGTCCTCCGGAACTCTACGGAAAGCGCTCAGGGAACAAAAGCTCCTGAAAGCAAACCCGAGCGGATTCCTTAGCCCGGCCCCTGGCAAGGGCGGTGCAATTCCGCCTGCGGCAAGGACACTTGAAAATCACTACAACAGGTCCCTCTCCCAGAAGATCAACAAGAAACCGATCCAAAACCAACTTCAGTCACCAAGAACAGCGGAATTCCACAGCAGGAGAAAGCAAATCCTACCTGGACAAAATGAAAAGGCGGAAAAACTCACCTCAAAAAAAAGAACAAGAGGCCGTACCGAAGGCTGGAGACCTAATCAATACAGACATAGGTAGCATGACAGATCTAGAGTTCAGAATGACAATTCTCAAGGTTCTAGCCGGGCTCGAAAAAGGCATAGAAGATATTAGAGAAACCCTCTCCGGAGAGATAAAAGCCCTTTCTGGAGAAATAAAAGAACTAAAATCTAACCAAGTTGAAATCAAAAAAGCTATTCATGAGGTGCAATCAAAAATGGAAGCTCTCACTGCCAGGATAAATGAGGCAGAAGAAAGAATTAGTGACATAGAAGAGCAAATGACAGAGAATAAAGAAGCTGAGCAAAAGAGAGACAAACAACTACTGGAACACGAGGAGAGGATTCGAGAGATAAGTGACACCATAAGACGACACAACATTAGAATAATTGGGATTCCAGAAGAAGAAGAAAGAGAGAGGGGAGCAGAAGGTATATTGGAGACAATTATTGGAGAGAATTTCCCTAATATGGCAAAGGGAACAAACATCAAAATCCAGGAGATGCTAAGAACGCCCCTCAAAATCAATAAAAATAGGTCCACACCTCGTCACCTGATAGTAAAATTTACAAGTCTTAGCGACAAAGAGAAAATCCTGAAAGCAGCCCGGGAAAAGAAGTCTGTAACATACAAGGGTAAAAACATTAGATTGGCAGCGGACCTATCCACAGAGACCTGGCAGGCCAGAAAGAACTGGCATGACATATTCAGAGCACTAAACGAGAAAAACATGCAGCCAAGAATACTATATCCGGCTAGGCTATCATTGAAAATAGAAGGAGAGATAAAGAGCTTCCAGGACAAACAAAAGCTGAAAGAATTTGCAAACACCAAACCAGCTCTACAGGAAATATTGAAAGGGGTCCTCTAAGCAAAGAGAGACGCTAAAAGTAGTAGATCAGAAAGAAGCAGAAACAATATACAGTAACAATCACCTTACAGGCAATACAATGGCACTAAATTCATATCTCTCAATAGTTACCCTGAATGTTAATGGGCTAAATGCCCCAATCAAAAGACACAGGGTATCAGAATGGATAAAAAAACAAAACCCATCAATATGCTGCCTACAAGAAACTCATTTTAGATCCGAAGACACCTCCAGATTTAAAGTGAGGGGGTGGAAAACAATCTACCATGCCAATGGACATCAGAAGAAAGCTGGGGTGGCAATCCTTATATCAGATCAATTAGATTTTAAGCCAAAGACTATAATAAGAGATGAGGAAGGACACTATATCATACTCAAAGGGTCTGTCCAACAAGAAGATCTAACAATCTTAAATATCTATGCCCCTAACATGGGAGCAGCCAACTATATAAACCAATTAATAACAAAATCAAAGAAATACATCGACAGTAATACAATAATAGCAGGGGACTTTAACACTCCCCTCACTGAAATGGACAGATCATCTAAGCAAAAGATCAACAAGGAAATAAAGGCCTTAAATGACACACTGGACCAGATGGACATCACAGATATCTTCAGAACATTCCATCCCAAAGCAACAGAATATACATTCTTCTCTAGTGCACATGGAACATTCTCCAGAATAGACCACATCCTGGGTCATAAATCAGGTCTCAATCGGTACCAAAAGATCGAGATCATTCCCTGCATATTTTCAGACCACAATGCTCTGAAGCTCAAACTCAATCACAAGAGGAAATTTGGAAAGAACGCAAATACATGGAGACTAAACAGCATCCTTCTAAAAAATGAATGGGTCAACCAGGAAATTAAAGAAGAATTGAAAAAATTCATGGAAACAAATGATAATGAAAACACAACAGTTCAAAATCTGTGGGATACAAAAAAGGCAGTCCTGAGAGGAAAATATATAGCAGTGCAAGCCTTTCTCAAGAAACAAGAAAGGTCTCAAATACACAACCTAACCCTACACCTAAAGGAGCTGGAGAGAGAACAACAAAGAAAGCCTAAACCCAGCAGGAGAAGAGAAATCATAAAGATCAGAGCAGAAATCAATGAAATAGAAACTAAAAAAACAATAGAACAAATCAACAAAACTAGGAGCTGGTTCTTTGAAAGAATTAATAAGATTGATAAGCCCCTGGCCAGACTTATCAAAAAGAAAAGAGAAAGGACGCAAATAAATAAAATCATGAATGAAAGAGGAGAGATCACAACCAACACCAAAGAAATACAAACAATTATAAGAACATACTACGAGCAACTCTATGGCAACAAATTTGACAACCTGGAAGAAATGGATACATTTCTAGAGATGTATAAACTACCACAACTGAACCAGGAAGAAATAGATAACCTGAACAGACCCATAACCAGTAAGGAGATTGAAACAGTCATCAAAAATCTCCAAACAAACAAAAGTCCAGGACCAGACGGCTTCCCAGGGGAATTCTACCAAACATTTAAAGAAGAATTAATTCCTATTCTCCTGAAACTGTTCCAAAAAATAGAAATGGAAGGAAAACTTCCAAACTCATTCTATGAGGCCAGCATCACCTTGATCCCAAAACCAGACAAGGATCCCACCAAAAAAGAGAATTACAGACCAATATCCTTGATGAACACAGATGCGAAAATTCTCACCAAAATACTGGCCAATAGGATCCAACAGTACATTAAAAGGATTATTCACCACGACCAAGTGGGATTTATTCCAGGGCTGCAAGGTTGGTTCAACATCCGCAAATCCATCAATGTGATACAATACATTAATAAAAGAAAGAGTAAGAACCATATGATACTCTCAATAGATGCTGAAAAAGCATTTGACAAAGTGCAGCATCCCTTCCTGATTAAAACTCTTCAAAGTGTAGGGATAGAAGGCACATACCTCAATATTATCAAAGCCATCTATGAAAAACCCACCGCAAATATCATTCTCAATGGAGAAAAACTGAAAGCTTTTCCGCTAAGGTCAGGAACACGGCAGGGATGTCCGTTATCACCACTGCTGTTCAATATAGTACTAGAAGTCCTAGCCTCAGCAATCAGACAACAAAAAGAAATTAAAGGCATCCAAATCGGCAAAGAAGAAGTCAAACTATCACTCTTTGCAGATGATATGATACTATATGTGGAAAACCCAAAAGGTTCCACTCCAAAACTGCTAGAACTTATACAGGAATTCAGTAAAGTGTCAGGATATAAAGTCAATGCACAGAAATCAGTCGCATTTCTTTACACTAACAACAAGACAGAAGAAAGAGAAATTGAGGAGTCAGTCCCATTTACAATCGTACCCAAAACCATAAGATACCTAGGAATAAATCTAACCAAAGAGGCAAAGAATCTATACTCAGAAAACTATAAAGTACTCATGAAAGAAATTGAGGAAGACACAAAGAAATGGAAAAATATTCCATGCTCATGGATTGGAAGAACAAATATTGTGAAAATGTCTATTCTACCTAAAGCAATCTACACAATTAATGCAATCCCTATCAAAATCCCATCCATTTTTTTTAAAGAAATAGAACAAATAATCCTAAAATTTATATGGAACCAGAAAAGACCTCGAATAGCCAAAGGAATATTGAAAAAAAAAGCCAAAGTCGGTGGCATCACAATTCCAGACTTCAAGCTCTATTACAAAGCTGTCATCATCAAGACAGTATGGTACTGGCACAAAAACAGACATATAGATCAATGGAACAGAATAGAGAGCCCAGAAATAGACCCTCAACTCTATGGTCAACTAATCTTCGACAAAGCAGGAAAGAATATCCAATGGAAAAAAGACAGCCTCTTCAACAAATGGTGCTGGGAAAATTGGACAGCCACATGCAGAAAAATGAAATTGGACTATTTCCTTACACCACACACGAAAATAGACTCAAAGTGGATGAAGGACCTCAATGTGCGAAAGGAATCTATCAAAATCCTTGAGGACAATGCAGGCAGCAACCTCTTTGACCTCAACCGCAGCAACTTCTTCCTAGGAACATCGCCAAAGGCAACAGAAGCAAGGGCAAAAATGAACTATTGGGATTTCATCAAGATTAAAAGCTTTTGCACAGCAAAGGAAACAGTAAACAAAACCAAAAGACAACTGACAGAATGGGAGAAGATATTTGCAAACGACATATCAGATAAAGGGCTCGTATCCAAAATCTATAAAGAGCTTATCAAACTCAATACCCAAAGAACAAATAATCCAGTCAAGAAATGGGCAGAGGACATGAACAGACATTTCTGCAAGGAAGACATCCAGATGGCCAACAGACACATGAAAAAATGCTCCACATCACTCGGCATCAGGGAAATACAAATCAAAACCACAATGAGATACCACCTCACACCAGTCAGAATGGCTAAAATTAACAAGTCAAGAAATGACAGATGCTGGCAAGGATGCGGAGAGAGGGGAACCCTCCTACACTGTTGGTGGGAATGCAAGCTTGTGCAACCACTCTGGAAAACAGTGTGGAGGTTCCTCAAAAAACTGAAAATAGAGCTACCCTACGACCCAGCAATTGCACTACTGGGTATATATCCTAAAGATACAAACGTGGTGCTCCGAAGGGGCACGTGCACCCGAATGTTTATAGCAGCAATGTCCACAATAGCCAAACTGTGGAAAGCGCCTAGATGTCCATCAACAGATGAATGGATAAAGAAGAGTGGTATATATACACAATGGAATACTATGCAGCCATCAAAAGACATGAAATCTTGCCATTTGCGACGACGTGGATGGAACTAGAGGGTATCATGCTTAGCGAAATAAGTCAATCGGAGAAATATAACTATCATATGATCTCTTTGATATGAGGAAGGGGAGATGCAAGGTGGGGGGGTTTGGGGGGAGGTAGGAAAAGAAAAAATGAAAAGATGGGATTGGGAGGGAGACAAACCATAAAAGACTCAATCTCAAGAAACAGACTGAGGGTTGCGGGGGGGAAGGGGGACGGGAGAGGGGGGTGGGGAAATGGACATTGGGGAGGGTATGGGCTATGATGAGTGCTGTGAAATGTGTAAACCAGATGATTCACAGACCTGTACCCCTGGGGATAAAAATACATTATATGTTTATTAAAATAAAAAATTAAAAAAAAAATTAAAAAGTTGGTTCTTTGAAATGACTCTTAAAATTGTTAAACTCTTAGCAAGACCAATAAGAAAAACGAGATATCATATATTATTTATCTTTCGCTGACTTATTTCATTTTGCATAATGTCCTCTAGGACCATCAATGTTGTCAGAAATGTTAGGATTTCTTTCTTTCTCAAGGCTTAATAATAATACATTATATACATATATATACACACATACACATATTATATTATACATAAACATAACATACACACAGTATATATGTATACGTAATGTATAATGTATACACATTATATACATGTTATATATAATGTGTGCATATATACATGTTATACACACACACATACACATATAATGTCCTCTTTACCCATTCATCCACTGATGGCTGTTTTCATATATTGGCTATTGTGACTAATGCGGTGATAAATATGGTGTGCAGATATCTTTCAATATCTTGTTTTCATTTCCTTTGGATATACGCTCAGAAGTAGAATTTCTGGATCATAAGGTAGTTCTATTTTTAATTTTTTGAGGAATCTCCATATTGTTTTCCATAGTGGCTGAACCAATTTATAGAGAATGTGTTCAATTACAAATGATTTACAAGATCAATGTGATAATATGGAGCATTTTAAGTTCTCATGCATTGCTATTGAGAGCCTAAATCCAATTTGGGAACTTGTTTTGCGATTTCTTATAGTGCTAAGACCTATTCTATAATTAATTCAGTACTTTTACTCCAAGCCATATACTCAAGAGAAATGAATGCTGTCTTCAAAAAGACTTATAGAAGAATATTCATAATGTCTTTATTCATAGTAGCCCTAAATTGGAAAGGACATAAATGTCCTTCAGTGAGAGAATGGAAAACGGTGATATATATAGATAATGACCTACTACAAAACAATACAAATGAATTAATCATTGGCTCATGTGACAGCATGGATAACTCAGAGGAATCTGAGGAAAAATAAAGCCAGACATATGCTGTGTTCCATTTAAATGAATTTCAGGGGCACCTGGATGGCTCAGCGGGTTAAACATAAATGAATTTCAAGAGGTGTCAAAAGTAAATTTTGATGACAGAAATAAAAGTAGATCTTTAGTTGTTTTCTCATGGTGTGGGCTATTGACTGGGACAGGGCACAAGGACACTTGTGATGAGATGGGAATTTCTATGGTTTGGGTAGTGGTTACATAGATGTTTACATATGTAAAAAATTATCAACTTGTAATTAAAATTTATGCATTTTACAGTGTATAAATTATACCTCATTAAAGAAAATACCAGGTTAAAAAGGAAAAAAAAGCGAGGGCAATTGTACAACATTCTTTCTGATGCCTAAGCTTGTCTTTTTTAACATATGTAATTTAGGACTTTGTAGATTTTGCAATGCTAGGGCACTCATGACAAATAAACCTTTGAGGACTTGTACAAAGGATTGCGTAGGCTCCTGAGAATGGTGATAGTATGCTACCACATGCAGTGAAATGGTTATTAGGGTATATTTCTGCTGAAATTTCTAATTTCCAAATATGAACAATTAAATGTCCTCTGGGACTCTGTTGTGATTTAAGTTCGTGCTCCCTTTTTTTGGTACTCCTCTAATGAATCTTGAATATTCCAGAGGTTTGTCCTTTTGGGTCCTGTGTGTCCTCATGAGGGATGGTAAATGACTCTGTGGTAAATATATCATCAGGGCACTTGAATATATTCTCATTTATGGCTTCAATGATCTTCACCTACTCTGAAAGGTGGGAAGCAAGTAGTTGATAAGAAAATGACTAGCGAGACGGTCCAAAGGAAAGTAAAGTTTGTTGTTTCTTCTTCCTGACTCTCTTCTATTTTGAATGCACAACCCACCAGATTTGATGTTCATCATGGGCTGTGTCATTGTATCCCATAGAATGGATATAAGTTTGTTCAGGAATTTTAAATGGTTACATCAGCATATTCTTGTGCATATTTACAGCAGTTTCTATTGTCTTGGTCTAGGATTTATCATTCCAATTGCCATAGGGGAAAACTATGACTGTTAATCTTCCAGAGTTTAGAAATCTCTGTCTTCCATGAAAAAAATTAGCTTTAATAATTTCCTATTAATTTAAGACATAGGCATTCATTGATTTCTTTATAAGTTCCCCAGAAAGTACATCTCACCTCCCCCTTTCATTAGCTTTGAGGAAAGATCCTGGTTTGTTGGAAGAAAAAAGCAGCATGTTGTCAAAGAAGCTGTTTCCTGTGAGCTGTTTCTTGGTGAGTACTTGCCTATGGGAATAACTTGCAATCTAATAAGTCAAATATTTATTTATTTATTTATTTATTTTTAAAGATTTTATTTGTTTATTTGACAGAGAGAGAGAGATCACAAGTAGGCAGAGAGGCAGGCAGAGAGAGGGAGGGAAGCAGGCTCCCCGCTGAGCAGAGAGCCCGATGTGGGGCTTTAACCCACTGAGCCACCCAGGTGCCCCATAAGTCAAATATTTAAAGCAGAGACTAGTAATGTTTAAGTTTGTATTGTGGATCATGCATAGTTAATGTAATAGTTTTAACTAAGTCAAAGAATTAAGTAAAATACAATTTAATTATGGTGATTTACTAGAGCACTGATTTCCAACATGTGCCTGAATCCTTTCCCAAAGATTACATGACAATTCATTTGGCTTCCAGCTAGGCACTGGCATTTTTTAAAAAACAAATGTTCCTCAGGTGCCTGGGTGGCTCAGTTGGTTAAGTATCTGCCTTCAGCTCAGTCATGATCCCAGGGTGCAGGGATTGATCTCCGCTTGGGTTCCCTGCTCAGCAGGGATTCTTCTTCTCTCTCTGTGCCCCCATGCTCTCTCTCACTCTCTATCTCATATAAATAAATCTTTAAAGAAAGAAAAAAATGAATGTTCCTATTGTGATTGCAATGGGAATATATTTATAATTCCACCACACTGAAACTTCCCAGTGTAACAAAAATATTCCCAGAAAACAACGTTGAAAGGTAATATGACTTAATAGCAGAAGGAAAATCGACTGTTCTGCCAGGTGTGTAGAGTGAGAGGGAAATTGATGCACATTTAAATGTTTTCTCATTGATTCTGAACAACCAAGTCATGCAACCATCCCTCACTCCCATTTTTAGACATGGTTTCTTTAAACCCAAGGACTGGGTAGTTATGAGATACTGTGATAAACTAGATATCCTGCTCAGTCTTAAAGTTTTGGGCAAAGAACTGAGGATGAACCAGCTGAGGAACATAACTGGTTTGAAACATGCTAATAGGAAAACGGCTCCCTACCCCACACTTTCTCTTTCCAGAGGGCTAAAGCCAGTGCATTGGAGGCCTTTATATATTGCATATGCTACCTGAAGTATAGAAATTAACATTGTGACCCCATAAAAATATTCTCTGTGGGATGACAGCCTTCACTGTTATCTGTTGGGTTTATATGTTATTTGAAAATAATTTTTATTTTACAGTGTTTACCTTGTGGGCTATTATTCAAATATATTATTTTCTAGAAAAGTTAAGTTGCACATTAAAAATTATATTCAAAATGAACAATAAACCTTCAATTTTTACAATTTAATAATTGACAAATTTCAAAATAATTTGTAATATAACATTTAAATTATATAAAGTGATTCCTCATTCAGAATTGTAGCTGCAACTAGTATTTATTGCTTTTTAATAGTGGCCATCAGTTAAATTTTTATTCTTTGGTGGTAGCATTTTCTGTTTGACAGATCCAGCAGAGTTGATGATAGAGAAATGGAGATCACTATGGAGGTGAGGAATGAGACAACAATCCAAGAATTCATTCTGGAAGGGTTTCCTGCCATCCAGGACCTAGGGAATATCTTCTTCCTGATCCATCTGCTGGCATACCTGGCCTCTATCACAGGAAATGTGGTGATCATCACCATCACTTGGGTTGACCATCGCCTCCAGACACCAATGTATATTTTACTCAGCACATTCTCCTTTTCTGAATGCTGTTTTATCACCTCAGTTATTCCTAAACTGCTGTCCATCTTCCTTTTGGGAAGG
This sequence comes from Martes martes, assembly GCF_963455335.1. Lineage (NCBI taxonomy): Eukaryota > Metazoa > Chordata > Mammalia > Carnivora > Mustelidae > Martes > Martes martes. Next base: position 38,754,691 of record NC_137902.1, on the reverse strand, counting down.
GAACCAATTTCCTTTACTGCTTGTCTCATACAAGCCTTTTCTTTTTTCTTTTTTGGGTCAATAATTTTCTTCCTCATGGCAGTGATGTCTCTGGATCGGTATGTGGCCATTTGCAAGCCTCTGCATTACCCAACCATCATGAACCTGAAGACTTGCTTCCTCCTGGTCACTGCGTGCTTTGCTTTGGCCTTCCCTCTCATCACTGGGCTGGTAGTGAAGGTTTCCCAGTTATCTTTCTGTGGCCCCCATGTCATCCCCCACTTTTTCTGTGACCTTGGCCCCCTGATTCATCTCTCCTGCTCTGACACCAGACCTACTGAAATGTTGACCCTTGTCCTCGCTTTGTTTGTCCTTATAACATCTCTTATCATAACCACCATTGCATACAGCAACATAGTAGTCACAATCCTGCGACTTCCATCAGCCAAGGAGAAACAGAAAGCTTTCTCCACCTGCTCCTCTCACCTCATGGTTCTCTTTCTGATGTATGGGAGCTGTGTGTTTATATATGTGAAACCAAAGCAAACAAACAGACTGGACTCCAATAGGGAGGCTGCCCTTGTGAACACGGTGGTGACCCCACTGCTCAACCCTGTCATCTATACTCTACGGAACAAGCAGGTCCATTGGGCTCTGAGGGATGCTCTGTCGAGGTTGAGGTTACAGAAACAGAGCTTTGGAGCGTAAATGGATCTTCTTGGTCTTCTAGTTCAATTTCCCACAATTGGGGAAATATTTTCTATAGAATTCTACATATGGTGATCCAGCTTAAGCTAATTTTCATCTGGCTGGATACAATCTTACTTTGCAATACAATACTTTTCACTCTTTGAAAACTCCTCTGAGTTCTCTATATCATGCTGAAGAATATCTTCCTTGATTTTCTACTCAGTGGTCTTTCATGAATTCAGTTCACACAACATTTATGGAGAGCCCAGTGTACATAAATCACATAATACAAACTCTTTAGGAATAAAAAAATTGTCAATCATATAATAATAATTACTCTTCATGGTACATGCTTATGCTTGAGTTTTCTGATACTAAGAAAGGATAGAAACCATCACCATTTTATGGATTCAGGGTTTGAAATTGTAGAAGCAAATTGTTCTGGAATTATATAAAGTCAAAATATTATAACCTAATGAAAATTGATGGTATTTCATTAATTGGATCTTTTATGTAAATGAACCAACAGTAGGCTGGTTCTCTCTTTGGGTCTATTGGTTTTAGAGGTGTAAATAACTCAGTGTAACTCCAGGTGGTTAGGATGTATCTAATATTATCAACAAAATTGTCTTTAACTCTTTCTTAAAATAGAAATAAAATGCAAAACTATAAAAAGTTTTAAAAATATTTTATTTATTTCAGAGAGAGACAGACATAGTGACAGAGAGCATGAGTCGGGAGGAGAGGGAGAAGCAGGCTCTTTGCCAGGCAGGGATCCCAATGCGGGACTCAGTCCCAGCATGCTGGGATCATGACCTGAGCTGAAGGCAGATGTTTAACTGACTGAGCCACCCAGGCATCCCAGAACATTTAAATTTGTTCAGTTTTTTTCCCTGTAATTGATGTTGCTAAGCCTTGATCCCAGTAGGTTGCTGAAAGGTAGGTGACCCCACTACCAAATTTTCTCCCTCTTTGGAAGAGATGTTTTCTCCTAACGTGACTTTGGGTGCGGGAGCTGCTGCTGTCTCCCAGGTTAAGTTGAATTACGGTTGACCCTTTATGCAGCAAAAGCTAACAAATCTCATAATTAGGAAAGTTTAAAAGGAAAATAAGTGGAATTGATAATTTTTTAAAAAATGGATTAAGATTGGGTCAGTTATTGTGTTTGTAAGTTCATGGAGGAAGTGGCTCCCACCTGAAGACAACTGGCCCTAATGGGAAGTGGTTCCTGTCACATCCCACATGGCATGTGCATGCTATGCATTTGATTTTCAATATGTCTGATTTGAGCACATATACTCCTTTCCTGCGTGATTTGAGAATTACTTATATTCAAGGCATAATCTGATTTAAAGAACTTTAGACTATCAAAAAATATTGGCAGATTTAGATTTTTTTTTTTTTTTTGGCCTTGGAATGGTTTGATTATAAAGTGTCCTGGGGGTTAGGATCTTCCAAGGACAGCTGTGTCTTTGTCCCTTCTTTCTCCAAAGAAGTAATTTCTGAGCCTAATCTAAAAGCAGGAGTTCCTGGGGTTTCTGGTTTCTGTGCATTAGATGAAATAGCCACCTCTGCCAATTTTCACAGCCTGGCCTCATGAACCAGACTATTGTAGGAGACGAACCTCCCCTATCAGCCCAGCCAGATTCTGGGTACTTCTTGAACCTTTGTGCTCATCCAAACCACTATCTTTGTTTCTAGTATGCCCCAGGAGACTAAAGTATGCCAAACCCTATTAGTCCCTGTGACAGGTAGGATAGAAACTAGTCTTTCTAGCAGAAGCTAGAAAAGTGGGGAATGCTAGATGCGTGGTCCAATTCCTTCTCTCCTCAGTGAGCAGTTGAGAGAGTGAATCCCCTACTCACTGTTCGCTGAGTTGGGTAGAGGCCCTGTGGGAAATGGCTGCATTCTCACTCAGACCACACTCTTTAAAACTGTTGCTTTACTGTCTGTCATCCTCAAAGGCCTGATGAAAGCGGGGGGCTGTTGGATCTCGGAGACAGGCTTGTTAGTTGGAGACTTGGTTCTGTCTCTGGAGCAAGCCAGGGGAGAAGGAGCTACAGAAAGTGGCCACTGGCTTATTCAGGCTCCTAGGAACGTAGTGACTTCCTGTCTGTCAGCTCCCAGATGCAGGCTAGTTAGAAGCCCGACCGTCAGGGTAGGAGCTGGTCAAGTTGAGACTTTAGATGTATAGTCTAATCCCTTCTACAGAGAAACTGAGAGCTGGCCGTTTTTGCCTGCTTGCTCTATGTCGACCCAGGGGGAAGAGCTGAGGAAAGTTTTCACATGCTGCTTTAATGTCAGTCTCTGATTTTAGTCTATGATGGGCCTCTCAGCTCCTAGAAATAGGCAAGTTAGGAGCCAATCCTTTGGTTGTCAGCCCTATAAGTTGAGGCCCTAGATGTGTGGTGTAAGCCCTTTCCTCTTCTGGGAAAAGCTGGGGGTTAGGGGTTCTCACCGGATTGTAAGGTGCTATGTGTGGTGGAGTTTATGGTGAGAGTGTCTCAGCTTTTCCCACCTATTTTGATGTGGCTATTTTCTCAGTTGCCTGGTATTGTAGGAGTGTCTCAGCTAATTTCTGAATATCTTTCAGAGGGAATTGATCTGTGTGTAGCTGTTTATTCAGGGTGTCTGTGGGAAGAGGGGGGACAATCAGAGGTCTCCTATCTTGCCATCTTCCTGGTGTCCCATTTCTAGTTTTTAGCTGTTACAAATAAAGCTTCTCTGAACATTCATGTACAGGTGTTTGTATGAATATAAGATTTCGTTTTCCTGGGGTAAGTGCCTAAGAACACAACAGCTGGGTTGTATGGTAATCGCACATTTAGTTTTACAAGAATGTGACAAATTGTTTTCCAGAGTGATTATACCATTTTACATTCCAATTAGCAATGCATGAGTGACCCAGTGTCTTTGCATTTTCATGAGCCTTGAGCATTACTATTTTCGTTTCACTACAATTAGAAATTAAATATCCAGTTTTTGAAAAACCAGGGAATGTACTACTTTTTATGAAACACCATCACTCAAACCTCCCAAACTATCCTTTTCTTCTTTAATTGAAATTTTTATTGAGATAACTGTAGATTCACATGCAGTTATAAGAAATAGGAAGATTTGTGTACACTGCTCATTTTCCTGCAATGATAACATTTTGCAAAATTATAGTTTAATATCACAATCGGGATATTGACTAATACAATCCACCAATCATTTTCAGATTTCTCCAATATTACTTATACTCATGTGTGTGTGTGTGTGTGTGTGTGTGTGTGTGTGTGTGTTTACCTCTTGTACAATTTTATCACATTGTCTTGTTTCATGTATCTACCAGCACAGTCAAGATACTGGACATTTCCAACATCACAAACATCCCTCCTGTTGCCTTTTAAAAGCTACACTTACTTTACCCTCCTACACCTAAGCAATGTCTTCAGTTTCTTTTCTTTTCTTTCATTTTTTTAAGCTCTGTGCTTAATGTGGGGCTTGATCTCACTACCTGGCATTCAAGAGTCACATGCTCTACCAACTGAGCTAGCCAGGCATCTCACATCCTCAGTTTCTAAAGTGTTCTCATTGCAAAACTGTTATACAAATGGAATCATATGATATGTAACCTTTTGAATCTTTTTTTTTTTTTAAGTCTACATGATTCCCTTGAGATTCATCTGAACTTTTGCACCCGCCAATATTGCATTCCTTTTTATTGCTGAATAGTAGGCAATGGTGTGGATGGTATGATGTGTTTATTCACCTGTTAAAGGACATATGGGCTGATTTCAGTTTTTGGCTTTTACCAGTAAAGCTGCCATGAACATTCATGTTTGTGTACAGGTTTTTGTGTGAACACAGGTTTTCATTTCTTTGGGATAAGCACCCAAATGTGCAATTGCTGGGCTGTACGATAGTTGTATGTTTAGTTTTATAAGAAACTGTCAAATAATTTTTGAGAGTGCTTGTACCAATTTATATTCCCACTAGCAGTGTATAGGTGGACCAGTTTCTCTGCATCCTCAAAAATATTTGGTCTTATCACTATGTTTTCAGCCACTCTGTAAAGTGTGTACTAACATTTTGTTGTTGTTTTAATTTGTATTTCCCTGATGACTAATGATGTTGAATGTTTTTCACTTGCTTAAATGGCATTTGTATACCTTTTAGGTAAAATGTCCGTTTATGGCCTTTGCCTATATTCTCATTGGTTTACTATTATTATTAATATTTTTTACTGTTGAGTTTTAAGAGGTCTTTATGTATTCCAGATATAAGTCTTTTGTCAGAAATGTGGATTGCCAATATTTTTCCCCAGTCTGTAGCTTGTCTTTTTATCCTCTTTTCATATACTTTCACAAAACAAAAGTTTTTAAAATTTTGATGTGGTCTAATTTCCAATTTTTCCTTTTATGGATCATACTTTTGGTGTCAAGTCTAAGAAGTCTTTTCCTAGCCCTAGATCCTGCAGATTTCCCATTTTTTTTTCTAAAAATTGTTAATAGTTTTGTGTTTTATGTTTGTCTGGGATCCATTTTGAGTTAGTTTTTGTTGTTAGCTTTGTTTTAAGTTGTCAGACTTAGATTGAGGTTTTCTTTTGTTCTCCTTCTCTCTCTCCCTCTCTTTTTATTTTATTTTATTTTATTTTATTTTATTTTCAGCGTAACAGTATTCATTGCTTTTTCACCACACCCAGTGCTCCATGCAATCTGTGCCCTCTCTAATACCCACCACCTGGTTCCCCCAACCTCCCACCCCCCGCCCCTTCAAAACCCTCAGGTTGTTTTTCAGAGTCCGTAGTCTCTCATGGTTCACCTCCCCTTCCAATTTCCCTCAACTCCCTTCTCCTCTCCATCTCCCCATGTCCTCCATGTTATTTCTTATGCTCTGCAAATAAGTGAAACCATATGATACTTGACTCTCTCTGTTTGACTTATTTCACTCAGCATAATCTCTTCCAGTCCTGTCCATGTTGCTACAAAAGTTGGGTATTCGTCCTTTCTGATGGAGGCATAAAACTCCATAGTGTATATGGACCACATCTTCCTCATCCATTCATCCATTGAAGGGCATCTTGGTTCTTTCCACAGTTTGGCGACCGTGGCCATTGCTGCTATAAACATTGGGGTACAGATGGCCCTTCTTTTCACTACATCTGTATCTTTGGGGTAAATACCCAGTAGTGCAATGGCAGGGTCATAGGGAAGCTCTATTTTTAATTTCCTGAGGAATCTCCACACTGTTCTCCAAAGTGGCTGCACCAATTTGCATTCCCACCAACAGTGGAAGAGGGTTCCCCTTTCTCCACATCCTCTCCAACACACGTTATTTCCTGTCTTGCTAATTTTGGCCATTCTAACTGGTGTAAGGTGGTATCTCAATGTGGTTTTGATTTGAATCTCCCTTCTGGCTAATGATGATGAACATTTTTTCATGTGTCTGGTAGCCGTTTGTATGTCTTCATTGGAGAAGTGTCTGTTCATATCTTCTGCCCATTTTTTAATATGATTGTTTTGTATGTGTTGAGTTTGAGGAGTTCTTTATAGATCCTGGATATCAACCTTTTGTCTGTACTGTCATTTGTAAATATCTTCTCCCATTCCGTGGGTTGCCTCTTTGTTTTGTTGACTGTTTCTTTTGCTATGCAGAAGCTTTTGATCTTGATGAAGTCCCAAAAGTTCATTTTCACTTTTGTTTCCTTCGCCTTTGGAGACATATCTTGAAAGAAGTTGCTGTGGCTGATATCAAAGAGGTTACTGCCTATGTTCTCCTCGAGGATTCTGATGGATTCCTGTCTCACGTTGAGGTCTTTTATCCATTTCGAGTTTATCTTTGTGTACGGTGTAAGAGAATGGTCGAGTTTCATTCTTCTACATATGGCTGTCCAGTTTTCCCAGCACCATTTATTGAAAAGACTGTCTTTTTTCCACTGGATATTTTTTCCTGTTTTGTCGAAGATTATTTGACCATAGAGTTGAGGGTCCATATCTGGGCTCTCTACTCTGTTCCATTGGTCCATGTGTCTGTTTTTGTGCCAGTACCATGCTGTCTTGGTGATCACAGCTTTGTAGTAAAGCTTGAAATCAGGTAACATGATGCCGCCAGTTTTATTTTTGTTTTTCAACATTTCCTTAGCAATTCGGGGTCTCTTCTGATTCCATACAAATTTTAGGATTATTTGCTCCAGCTCTTTGAAAAATACTGGTGGAATTTTGATCGGAATGGCATTATAAGTATAGATTGCTCTGGGCAGTATAGACATTTTAACGATGTTTATTCTTCTGATCCAAGAGCATGGAATGGTCTTCCATCTTTTTGTGTCTTCTTCAATTTCTTTAAGGAGTGTTCTGTAGTTCCTCGAGTACAGAACTTCATCAAACCTATCTATGAAAGACCCACAGCAAATATCATCCTCAATGGGAAAAAGCTTGCAGCCTTCCCGTTGAGATCAGGAACACGACAAGGATGCCCACTCTCACCACTCTTGTTCAACATTGTATTAGAAATCCTAGCAACAGCAATCAGACAACAAAGAGAAATAAAAGGTATCCAAATTGGCAAGGAAGAAGTCAAACTCTCTCTCTTTGCAGATGACATGATTCTTTATATGGAAAACCCGAAAGACTCCACCCCCAAACTACTAGAACTCATGCAGCAATTCAGTAATGTGGCAGGATACAAAGTCAATGTCCAGAAATCAGTGGCTTTCTTATACACTAATAATGAAAATACAGAAAGGCAAATTAGAGGATCAATTCCATTTACTATAGCACCAAGAAACATAAGATACCTCGGAATAAACCTAACCAAAGAGGTTAAAGATCTGTACTCGAGGAACTACAGAACACTCCCTCTCTTTTTATTTTTGTATGTGGGTGTCTAATTGCACTAGCACCATTCCTTTGGAGTTACTGCAGGTGGTAATGTATTTTTAATTTAGGTTTCCACAGGTTTATAATTAGTATATAAAAATGTGATTTTTGGGGTGTTGATCTTATAACCTATGACCTTACTGAAATAACTTATTAATTCCGGGACTATTTTTGTAGTTTGTTAAGGGTTTTCTAAGTCTTTATATCATCTGCCAATAGGGATGGTTTTATATCTTCCTTTCCAATCTGCATGCGTTTTATTTCTTTTTCTTGCCTTATTGCAGAGGCTAAACTTCCAGAGTTTTCTTATTCTTTATCTTAGAGGGGAAACACTCAGTCTTCTGGCATTAAGTATGATGTTATCTCTAAGAAGACTTACCTCTGAGTCTTTTGTAGATACACTTTATCAAGTTGAGGTAGTTCTCCTCTCCTCTTCAAGTTGAGGTAGTAGGTAGTACTCCTAGCTTATCGAGAGTTTATTTTTATTTTTTATCATGAATGGGTAGGGGAGATAAAATCCCTGCTCAACCACTAGAAGGAGGTATGGCTTTTCTGTTGGTGTTTGTCTGGAGTAATGTTGGTATTGACAAAAATTCTATTATTAGGTCATTCTTCTCCCAGTTTTTTGGTTAGGGGAAACAGGCGCCCCCACCCCTTTTGTAGCTATTTTTAAAAATCTGGTGGTTCTGAGTTGGACCCTCCCGCAGCACCCTTTCTGGGGTATTTGAAGGGCGATAAGGGCCAGATGGCTGGACAGGCAAGTTCTACCAAACATTGAAGGAAGAGTTAATACCTATTCTTCTCAAAATATTCCACAAAAAAAAGAAGGAAAACATCCAAATTCATTCCATGAGGCCAACATTACCCTGATACCAAAACTAGACAAAGACTCCATTAAAAAAGAGAACTATAGGCTAATATCCTCTATGAACATAGATGTAAAAATACTATGTCAGCTAACTGAACATAATAAAAAAAATTCTTAATAAGATACTGCAAACCCAATCCAATAGTACTTTAATAGAAGCATTCACCATGATTAAGTGGCAATTATTCTGGGGCTGCAAGGGTGGCATAATATTCAAAAATCAATCAATGTGATACACCAAATTAGTAAAAGAAAGGATAAGAATTATATGATCCTCTCAATAGATGCAGAAAAAGCATTTGACAAAGTACAACATCCATTTTTGATAAAAACTCTCAAGATGTTGGTTTAGAAGGGAATATATATCAGCATTAGAAAGGTCATATATAAAAAACCAACAGCTAATATCATTCTCAATGAAGAAAAAATAACAGATTTTCCTCTATGGTCAGGAATAAGACAAGCATGTCCATTCTCACTACTGTTACTTAACATAGTACTGGAAGTCCTCAGCAATGAGACAACAAAAAGAAATAAAAGGCATCCATATTGACAAGAAAGCCAAACTTTCACTATTTGCAAGTGTCATGATATTCTATACAGAAAACCCAAAGACCCCCACCCCCAAAATTGCTAGAACTGATACACAAATTCAGTCAAGTCACAGAATACAAAAAATCAATGTACGGAAATCTGTGGCACTTCTAGACACCAATAATAAACAGCAGAAAGAGATATCAAGGAATCAATCCCATTTACAGCTTTGCCAAAACCAATAAGATACCTAGGAATAAGCCTAACCAAAGAAGTGAAAGACATGTACTCTGAAAACTACAAAACACTGATGAAAGAAATTGAAGAAGATACAAAGAAATGGAAAGATATTCCATGCTCATGAACCAGAAGAGCAAATATTCTTAAAATGTCTATATTACCCAAAGCAATCTACACATTAAATGCAATTCCTATCAAAATACCAAAAGCATTTTTCACAGAGCTAGAACAAATAATCCTAAAATTTGTATGGAAACACTAAAGACCCCAAATGGCCAAAGCAATCATGAAAATGCAAAGTAAAGCTGGAGCCATCACAATTCCAGACTTTGAATCCTATTACAAAGCTGTAGTGATTAAAACAGTGTGGTACGGGCACAAAAGTAGAGACCTAGATGAAGGGAACAGAATAGAAAAACCCAGAAATGAACCCACAGCTATATGGTCGATTAATCTTCAACAAAGCAGGAAAGAATATCCAAAGGGAAAAGACAGTCCCTTCAACAAAAGGTGTTGGAAAGATTGGGCAGCAACATGAAAAGAATGAAACTAGACCACTTTATTTCACCATACACAAAAATAAATTCAAAATGGTTGAAAAACCTAAATATGAGACAAAAAACCAACACAATCCCAGGAGAGCATAGGCAGTACCCTCTTAGACATTGACCATAGCAATTTCTTTCTAAATACGTCTCTGTGGCAAGGGGAAAAAAGCAAAAATAAAATAAATAAACTATTACAACCACAGCAAAAAAAAAAAAAAAAAAAAAAAAAAGAGGAAGAAATACTAGGTATTGGCAAACCATGAAGGTACTATCCAAGAAAGAGAAACTATAGGCCAAGGATAATTTGAAGCATATCTTGGTGCCAGCTCATCACTGCTTATGTTAGATGCAGTATAGAGTTATTTTCGCCCATTTCTTTGACTGTTCAGTTTGTAAGCCTTTCCATCAAGCCATGTAGAGTCCCTCTCCTCCCACCTTCTCACCATGAACCATTCAGACTCACTCAGGTGTGACAGGTATTTCTGCACCATGAAGCTAGCACTGAATAAAATTAAAACCCCATGCAAACAAGCCTTTATCTGAGCATTAAAATGTATAGTCTCACATTGCTGTAGCTTCTGTAACTCATCTACCATTATTCTTTATTTTCCCTCGCTTCAACTGAGAATATGACCATGAGGTCCAGGTTTGGCCTGGACTGAAAGCACAGTGGTAGAAGGACAAATGTTATAAAAATGATTTAGTCTATTTGTGGGAAGGTAGGACCCATATAAATGCTTGTGAAAGTTTCTATAATATTTGTGTTGACCTTGATGTAACATCAATTCTGATGAGGGCAGATTCAGGCAGAACAAATTTCCAGCTATCACATGCCTCAGGGTTGCCTACAATACACTTTGGAGTTTAGTCCCCCTCTCTGGCTTTCAATGGAAGCCAGACCACAGAATAGTGGCTCACTCCCGCCACAGAAGCCCAGCAGAGATACCGAGGAGAAGAACAACTTCTTCAAGCTATGGACACATGGTTGCTATGGACACAGATTCTCCAGATCTCTTCCTTTTCTGCATCTAGAAAAAAACCTCTTATTTTATTTTATTTTATTTTTTCAGTGTTCCAAGATTCATTGTTTATGCACCACACCTAGTGCAATATGTGCCCTCCTTAATACCCACGACAAGACTCACCCAACCGCCCCTCCCTCCCCTCGAAAACCCTCAGTTTGTTTCTCAAAGTCCACAGTCTCCCCCTCTAATTTCCCCCAATTTTACTTTTCCTTTCCTTTTCCTAATGTCCTCCCTTATGCTCCACAAGTGAAACCGTATGATAATCGACTCTCTCTGCTTGACTTATTTTACTCGGCATAATCTCCTCCAGTCCTGTCCATGTTGATACAAAAGTTGAGTACTCATCACTTCTGATGGAGGCATAATACTCCATTGTATATATGGGCCATATCTTCTTTACCCATTCATCTATTGAAGGGCATCTTGGCTCTTTCCACAGTTTGGCAACTGTGGCCATTGCTGCTATGAACATTGGGGTACAGATGGCCCTTCTTCTCACTACATCTGTACCTTTGAGGTAAATTCCCAGTAGTGCAATTGCAGGGTCATAGGGTAGCTCTATTTTTAATTTCTTAAGGAATCTCCACACTGCTTTCCAAAGTGGCTGCACCAACTTGCATTCCCACCAACAGTGTAAGAGGGTTTCCCTTTCTCCACATCCTCTCCAACACTTGTTGTTTACTGTCTTGCTAATTTTGGCCATTCTAACTGGTGTAAGGTGGTAACTCAATGTGGTTTTTGATTTGAATCTCCCTTCTGGCTAATGATGATGAACATTTTTTAATGTGTCTGTTATCCATTTGTATATCTTCTTTGGAGAAGTGTCTGTTTATGTCTTCTGCCCATTTTTTGATGTGATTATCTGTTTTTTGAGTGTTGAGTTTGAGGAGTTCTTTATAGATTTTGGATATCAGCCCTTTGTCTGTAATGCCATTTGCAAATAACTTCTCCCATTCTGTGGGTTGCCTCTTTGTTTTGTTCATTGTTTCCTTTGCTGTAAAGATTTATTTACCTTATTTAGAGAGAGAGAGTGTGCATGCAAGCAAGCAGAGGGAAGAACTGAGCGAGAGAGAAGCAGATTCCCTGCTGAACACAGAACCAAATCCAGTTCTATCTCAGAACCCTGACATCCTGACCGGAGCTGAAATCAAGAGTCAATCAATGGACCCACCCACCAGGCACCCTCAGGGTATTTTATTTTAAAGAGGAAAGACCTGGGGCACCTGGGTGGTTCAGTGGGTTAAGCCTCTGCCTTCGGCTTGGGTCATGGTCTCAGGATCCTGGGAGCCCTGCATCAGGCTCTTTGCTCGGTGGGGAGCCTGCTTTGCCCCCTCTCTCTCTGCCTGCCTCTCTGCCTACTTGCAAGCTCTCTCTCTATGTCAAATAAATAAATAAAATCTTAAAAAAAAATACAGAGGAAAGACCTGAAGAAAGGGGTTATTCCACCTAGATGGAGAAAGTCCTTAATGAACTCCTTGAAATCAAAGTTATTTTGGACTGAAAGGCATTTCTTTGTGAAGGACATTCCTCATATGGCAGCCCATGAAAACTGATCTGAGGCTGGATTCACAGAAGAAACTTCATAGTCTTACTATGTATACAATTTGCAAAGAAGACGTGAATTTCTGGAGCAGTTAACTAGGTAATAGAAGAAAGCTCAATGTCTTAGTTGAATCACCCCAGAAGCAGACCCAGAGGCAAGGATTTGAAGACAAGTAATTTATTGGAGAGTTCGTGCCAGGGAAGACCAGTAGGGAGGACAGAAAGTTGTAGTTAACAGAATTGTGCATTACCAAGCCAGTTACCCTTCTGGGAACTTAGAGCCCAGTCTCACTGTGGAATTCTGAGTGTAGTGTAGAATACTCTTCACAGCTTTTCAAACCCAGAAGAAAAGAAGATGGGATGTGTATATAGCAACTCTGCCCCAGTTGGGTTTTACAGTATAGCTGAGGTTCAGGGGGGTGAAGTCTGGAGCCAATGACCAAGAAAGAATTTTTGAGACATCTTTGGTGCAAAATGGTGGTTTATTAAAGCATGGGGACAAGGCCCCTGGGCAGAAAGAGCTGCTGCACCAGGATTTTGAGGGGTGGCTGATTATATACTGTGGGTTTGGGGGAAGCAAGGAGAAAGGGAGGTTTCCAAAGAACTCTCATGTGCTAAAGAGGACCTGCAAGATACCAGAGGCCTTCCCATTGCCAAGTTAAAGTTGTTTTTCCTCTAGCAAGGCATTAACAAGTAGATAGTTGGGAGCTTCTTAGAGAAACATTATACTCTGCCCTCTTTAAGTATCTGTCAATGGCTGCAAGTTATAAGGACATTTAATTATATCTACATTTCCTTCTGGAAGCTAGGTTATTGATAGGAATGCTTTTTTCTTGTAGATTGCTAAGACATCTGTAAACTGAGGGAGACTCAGCTCTTGCAGGATTGTGATCCCTACAAGCTAACTATTTGTTTTTCCTTTAGGGCAGCTGGGAGTGCCTGAGGAATGTCACATATATCCCATGGAGGGGAGGTGTTGCAGGGTGTCAGCTTCTGCTTTGTCCTCAGCTTGCCTTCTGTTCCCTCATCACACCCATCATTCACTGAGGATTGCTTCTGGGAGCATACCTTTTCAAGCACTTATTGCTTGCTTCGTGCATCAAAAAATGTGCTCCCAGGCCCAGAAAATAGTGCTCTGGCACAGTTTGCAGAAATTTGCAGTAAACACTCTACAGGTTGCCGGTCAAGTTGAATACCAAAGTAATATTGGTGGGGTCTAGCAGTGTCTTTCTTAATCCAAGTACACTAATTAAATTTACTTTTATATCATCTTAAGTTCACCCTGTCCTATTACTTATTCTTCACTGTAGTGGTTCATCACATTTTTAAAGTAAAAAACCTGACTCAGAGCAGAGGGGTAAGTGGGTGAGCTGTAGTCCCTGCTGTGGCCATTGGTCCCAGAGGTGTAAGAAAACATGTTAGGTTTCTTTTTTTTTTTTTTTTTTTAAACATGTTAGGTTTCATTGACTACAGACAAGAAAGAATTCTTGAGACATCTTTGGCGCAAAAAGGTGGTTTTCTTAAAGCATGGGGATGGACCTCTGGGCACAAAGATCTCCACTGGGGTCAGGAGTGGCCCATTATATACTTTCAAGTTGGGAGAGGGTTAGAGATAGTGTAAGTCTCTAAGGAATTTGAAAAGCAAGGTTTCCAGGACCTTGAGGGGGCTATTATTGGGAAAAATAATTTACTACTGTCTGATAAAACCTTAGTCATGATGTTGTGGAAAATCAGGCCAGCAAGAGACCAAGTGACACTTGGAGAAGTAGGAGAACTTGTATTTATTTTACACCTACAGACCTAGATGAACTTCATGCTTGAAGTTCTGGGCCCTGGACAATGGGGTTATAGGGCTTTTATAAGGAAATGGAGGCAGTCAGGTTCCAAGGGCTATGCTGACTGCTGGTAGGTGGTTTTAAACTGAAGGAGTGGGGGCTGCTTTAGGCAGGAACAGTAGTGCAGGGAGCCTGAGGAGGGAGGCCTTTTTACAGAAGCAGAAATGGCTGGTTATCGCTTGCTCTCAGTAGGGCTTCTGGTTATCTCTAGCTTATTGTTAGCAACTTTCCATCTTCTGGGGCCTCCTGGTCTGGGCCTGCTCTGGGTAATTTTCCTCTTCAATGAGACCCTTCAGGTGTATATTGGTGGGTCATATGTTTGGGGAATGATTGTCAACATGGATCTTTGGGGGTAGAGAAAAAGGAAGTTTTCAAAGTAATTTTTATGTGTTAAAGTAGACTTAACAGGATCCTGGGCATTGGGCTAAGATTCCCTTTAGCCCTTAGCAAAGTACTAACATTGAGGCAGTTGAGTTCCTAGAGGAACATCACTCTGCCCTTTTCAAGGATTTATCAGTGGGCTATAGGTAGTAAGGAAATTTAATTTTTCTTTTGCTATTTTCCCCCCACATTATGAAGTCCAAATAAATATTCCATCATCTTCCTTATGTTCATTCATTTAGTATGTTTTTCTTCACCCTTTGCCAAATGACTGCTAGTTTCATTTGCTTGCCCTCTAAGGTAACATAGACCTTCATACCTGAGAGGTCTGAGCCTCTGGTTACTGTGTCCTTAACAGATCATGGCCATGGCTGCTGTTAATTTCCAAAGTTGTTACCATGGAAGCAGTAAGAAGTACCATGGTGAATCCTATTAATTTCTGATGAGGGAGTGGAAGGCAAGCTGAGGACAGAGCACAGGGTGACACCCTGGACTTCCCTCACCTCCACCCCAGGTAGGATATTATTCTATCTAAGTAAAATAAGCCAAACATGGTAAGACAAATGCTGCATGATCTCATTTATATGTGGAATCTAATCAAATACATAGAAGCAGAAAGTAGAATGGTGGTTGTCAAGGGCTGGAAGGAAGGGGAAATAAGGTATTGATCAAATTTCAGTTATGCATAATAAATGAGTTCTGGAGATCTATATAACATATGGCCTATGGTTAACAATGTTTTATTGCCTATTTAAAATTTTGCTAATAGGGTGGGTAAATTAAATGCTTTAACTTATCATGTTAGGGCAAAAAATCCACAACAAAGATTACAGGAAGAAATAGTTGAATGTCAAAGATAAGTTAATGGCATTGATAGTGATGATGGCTTCAAGGGTGTATACTTAACTCCAAATATTCAAGTTGTATGCACTAAATATGTATATGTCAATCATACTTAGTGCATACAAAAAGAACAAGTTTTTTTTTAAGGATTTTATTTATTTATTTGACAGACAGAGATCACAAGTAGGCAGAGAGGAAGGCAGAGAGAGGGGGAATCAGGCTCCCTGCTGAGCAGAGAGCCCAATGCGGGGCTTGATCCCAGGACCCTGAGATCACGACCTAAGCTGAAGGCAGAGGCTTAACCTACTGAGCCACCCAGGCGTCCCCATACTTCATTGAAGTATTTTAAAATCATGTACCTTTAACATTCAATTAACTTAAGGGATTTGTCTCAATAAACGTTTTAAAGTACCAGAATCTAGTGCATTAATCTCCACATTGGGGTTTGTTCCTCACTGGGTACCATCTAGGGCTGGCAACTATCAGCCTGGATTTATAGACTCAGTTTTAGATTTCTGGTTTTCATTTTTCTATTGGTCAGTTTACACAATCAGCATAAGCTTTCTTAAGGTAATATAAATGCATTTAATTAGTTTAAGTATGATAAATTATCCAATGGTAACTCAAATGTTGGGAGGTTCACATTCTTTTCAGTAGTTTGACCATAATTCCCTGATTTATTCCCACATTACTGAACCTCAACCACTTCCATACACTCTTCAGTTGTTCAACTCTCAGGGCGGAACATTATTTCCATGTTCCTGCAGCATCTTGATGCTATGTCCATGAGTATTTTCAAGGGGACCCTAGAGATCATCTGGCTCAATCTCCATATTTTATGAAGAAGGTGACTTTTGTGTTTTCGGAAGTTGATCAGTTAGTTGAAGGCAACACCAGGTTTGTCCAGTGCAAATGATTCAGAGTCTACTGTGGTCCCTTTGCATTCCATTCCCACTGGCACTTCCCTAAGCCATCATTCGTCCTTCCAATTCCTGTAACAGGGTCTGTAGCCACTTTCCTACTCTGATCTTGGCTTTTCCAAATTTGTTAATGCAATGTGTACAGCTAATCGTCTAATCGTCTGTGATTTTTTAGGCCATGTTGATACTTCTTCAATGTCAGTTGGGTGAAATCTGGACTTTATAATAGGACCATGAAGACAAGTAGGTTCTAATTATGTTTCATAAAATGTATTTGAGACTACCTAACCTCAGGTTTTGGCTAAAAGCCAACAAAATAAGAAATTGTGCTAAACGTTTTTAAAAATTTTCTTCAGTGTTTATTTATATTCCAGTTAGTTAACATACAATGTAATATTATTTTCAGGTGTATAATTTAGTGACTCAGCACTTACAGACAACACCCTGTGCTCATCGCAATAAGTGACTCTTAAGCTCCATCACCTATTCACAACACCCCCAACTTCCCCTCTGGTAACCATCAGTTTGGTCCTTATAGTCAAGACTCTGTGTCTTGGTTTGCCTTTATCTTTTCTGCTATGATCATTTGTTTTGTTTCTAAATTCTACATATTATGAAATCACATGGTATATTCTCTGACTTATTTGGTGTGGTATAGTACTTTCCAGCTTTATCCATGTCATTGCAAATGGCACGATTTCATTCTTTTTTATAGCTGAGTAAATTTCCTTTGTTTATAAATACCACATCTTCTTTATCCATTCATCAGGCAATGTACCTTTGGCTCTTTCCATAACTGGCTATTGTAGGTAATGCTTCTATAAACATCAGGGTGCATGTGTCTTCAAATTACTATTTTGTATTCTTTGGGTAATTACCTAGTTGTGCAATTGCTGGATGGTAGGGTAGATGTACTGGTTTGCATCCCACCAATAATGTAAGAAGGTTCAATTCTCTCCACATACTCCCCAATGCCATGTGTTTCTTCTGTTGTTAACTTTTTTTTTAAACTAATATCTTTTGTTTGTTTTTTATTCAATTTTTTATTTTGATTCAATTTAGGTAACATATATTATTAGTTTCAGGGGTAGAATTTAGTGATTCATCATTTGCATATAACACCCATTTTATACTAGTTATATCAAGTGCCTCTTCAGTGCTTATCACTCAATTACCTTATCCCCCTACCCACCACCCCTCCAGCAATCTTCAGTTGTTTCCTATAGTTAAGAGTCTTTTCTGGTTGCCCTCCCTCTCTGTTTTTATCTTATTTTATTTTTCCTTCCCTTCCCCTATGTTCATCTGTTTTGTTTCTTAAATTACACATATGAGTGAAATCATATGGTATTTATCTTTCTCTGACTTATTTCATTTTGCATAATAACCTTCTACTTCTATCCACATCATTGCAAATTGTAAGGTTTCATTTTTTTTAAAAGAAGGTCTTTTTTAAAAGATTTTAGTTCTTTATTTGAGAGATAGAGAGAGAGAGAGAGAGAGAACATGAGCTGAGGGGTGGGGCAGAAGCTGGCTCCCTACTGATCAGGGAGCCCAATGTGTAGCTCAATCCCAGGAACCTGGGATCATGACTTGAGCCAAAAGCAGCTATTTAACTGACTGAGCCACCCAAGCACCTTCAAGATTTCTTTTTTTTTGATGGCTGTGTAATATTCCATTATATATATACATACACACACATACATATGTGTGTGTGTGTGTGTGTGTGTGTGTGTGTGTGTGTGTGTGTATACACACCATATCTTCTTTAACCACTTATCTATGGATGGACATCTGGGCTCTTTACATATTTTGGCTATTGTGGACATTGCTGCTGTAAGCATTTGGGTGTATGTGCCGCTTTGAATCACTGCTTTTGTATCCTTTGGATAAACACCTCGTAGTGCAATTGCTGGGTCCATTTGTAACTTTTTGAGAAACCTCCATACTGTTTTCTACAGTGACTGCACCAGTTTGCATTCCCACTAACAATGTCAGAGGATTCCCCTTATTCCACATCCTCGTTAACATCTGTTATTTCCTGACTTGTTAATTTTAGCCATTCTGACTGGCATGAGGTGGTATCTCATTGTGGTTTTGATATGTATTTCCCTGATGCTGAGTGATGTGGAACATTTTATCATGTGTCTGTTGGCCATTTAAATGTCTTCTTTGGAGATATGCGTTCATCTCTTCTACGCATTTCCTGACAGGATTATTTGTTTCTTTGTGTGTGTGTGTGTGTGTGTGTGTGTGTGTGTGTGTGTGTGTTGAGTTTGATAAGTTCTTTATAGATTTTGGATACTAGCCCTTTATCTGGTAAGAAATTTGCAAATATCTTTTCCCATTTCATAGGTTGCCTTTTAGTTTTGTAGACTGTTTCCTTTGCTATGCAAAGGCTTTTTCTCTTGATGAGGTCCAAATAGTTCATTTTTGCTTTTGTTTCCCTTGCCTTTGAAGATGTATCTAGAAAGAAGTTGCTAGAGTCAAGGTCAAAGAGGTTGCTGCCTGTGTTATCACCTAGGATTTTGATAAATTCTTGTCTCATATTTAGGTCTTTCATCCATTTCAGTTTATTTTTGTGTATGGTATAAGAAAATGGTACAGTTTCATTCTTTTGCATGTGGCTGTCCAATTTTCCCAACACCATTTGTTGAAGAGACTTTTTTTCCCCCCTTTGGATATTCTTTCCTGCTTTGTCAAAGATAAGTTGACCCTAGAGTTGAGGGTCCATTTCTGGGTTCTATATTCTGTTCCCTTGATCTGTGTGTTTGTTTTTGTGCCAGTACCATTCTGTCTTGATTATTACAGCTATGTAATATAGTTTGAAGTCTAGAATTGTGATGCCTCCAGCTTTGGTTTTCTTTTTCCATATTCCCTTGGCTATTTTGGATCTTTTCTGGTTCCATTCACATTTTTGGGTTATTTGTTCCAGCTCTGTGGAAAATGGTGGTGGTATTTTGATAGGGATTGCATTGGATGTGTAGCTTACTCTGGGTAGCATAGACATTTTGACACTGGTTCTTCTTCCAATCCATGAGCATGGAATATTTTTCCATTTTTGTGTTTTCCTCAGTTTCTTTCATGAGTGTTCTATAGTTTGCAGAGTAGAGATCCTTTGCCTCTTTGATTAGATTTATTCCTTACTATCTTATGTTTTGTGGTACCATTGTAAATGGGATCATTTCTTTGACTTCTCTTTCTTCTGCCTCATTGTTAGTGTATAGAAGTGTAATTGAGTTCTGTGCATTGTGTTTCTATCCTGAGTCTTTGCTGAATTCCTATATCAGTTCTAGAAATTTTTGGGTGGGTCTTTTGGGTTTTCTACATAAAGTGTAATGTATTCTGCAAAGAGTGATAGTTTGACTTCTTTGCCATTTTGGATGCCTTTCATTTCTTTTTGTTGTCTGATTGCTGGGGCATCCATTCTGATATACTGTGTCTTTTGTTTGGAGCATTTTAGTTCATTTACATTCTGAGTAATTATTGAAAGATATGAATAGTGTCCTTGTATTCCCTGTAAAGTCACTGTCCCTATAGAGTGTTTCTGTTCCCTTCTGGTTTTTGTTACTTTTGTCCTCTCTCTCTGCTCAAAGGGTCCCCTTTAATGTTTCTTGAAGGGCTGGTTTAGTGTTCATGAATTCCTTTAGGTTTTGTCTTGGAAACTTTTGATCTCTCCTTCTATTCTTAATGGCAGCCTTGCTGGATACAGTGTTCTTGGCTACATATTTTTCCCATTTAGCATGTTGAATATGTTGTGCTAGTTTTTCTGGCCTGCCAGGTCTCTGTGGACAACCTTGTTGTCAGCCTTATGTGTCTCCCCTTGTAGGTTAAGGATCTCTTGTCCTGAGCTGCTTTCAGGAATTTTCTCTTTCTCTTTGTCATTTGCATGGTTGATTATAATATGTCAAGGTGTTGATCTTTTTCTTGTTGATTTTGAGGGGAATTCTCTGTGTCTCTTGGACATGAATTCCTGTTCCCATCCCTAGATTAGGGAAGTTCTCAGTTCTAATTTATTCAAATAAACCTTCTGCCCCCCTTTCCCACTCTTCTTCTTCTGGGACTCCTATAATACAGATATCGTATTGCTTTATGGAATTGCTGAGTTCCCAAAGTCTACCTTCAAGAACTAATAGTATTCTTTCCCTCTTCTTTTAAGTTTCATTGTTTTCCATACTTTTCTCTTCTGTATCACTGATTTGCTCTTCTGTCATTCGTCCTCATTTTTATAGCCTCCACTTGGGACTGCATCTTAGTTTTAGCATTTTTAATTTTGGCCTGACTACATTCTAGTTCTTTTATCACTACAGTACAGAATTATCTCATGTCTTCTTTGCTTTTTCCAAGCCCAGCTAGTATCTTTATAGTCATTGTTTTAAATTCTAGCTCAGATATCTTACTTACCTCTGTATTCATTAAATCCCCTGCTATGAGTATTACCTCCTATTCTTTCTTTTGGAGTGAATTTCTCTGTCTCATTTTATCCAGAAAAGGCAAGAAGAAAGAAAACAGAAGCAAGCCTCATCTTATTTCCAACAGAGCCTGATGTTTTGGAGCACTCTTAATCAGTAGACTTAGTACATGTGGGGAGCCTGTGTTGGTCCTCTGAGAGTGAGGCCTGCTGGGCTAGCTCAGAAGCTGACTCTACCTTGTAAAGATGCCCCTGCCTGGCTCAGGGGGATGGGGTTCAATGTAGAGGACTCTAGCCTCCACTGGAAGCATTGTGTTTTTCTCTGAATTCTGACTGAGGTTACTGGCCCTCTGTGCGCACTTCTGTCCCTCCTGGTGAGCACTGCTCAGTTGCTCCCAGATGGCCTTTTGTCCTTCAAGATGCAAAGTGTGCTCTTCCAAATGTGCTCTGGGAAGGGAAATAATTTCTTCCAGTATGACAGGGGATCTCCTCACCAAGCTTTCTTGTCTGATCTATACCCATTGTACAGTCTCTCGCTCTTTCCCTCTTCTAGAGTTTGCTCCATGAAAAGTGTTCCCTCACCTTTGCATCCTGCAGCTTTCCTCTCCCCTAATTCAGGGCTCTGAACCTCCCATCTGCCATGTTCTATCCCTTCAACTATGCAGACTGTTTTCTTAATCCTCAGTTTGAATTCACAGTTGTTCAAAATAGTTGGATGTTGATCTAGCTGTGTGAGAGGGACACGGCAGCCTTGGGGTCCCCCTGCTACATGGCCACCTTAATTCCTCTACTCTCTCATTAATCTTTTTTGAAGATGTTTATTCTGAAGAAAAAATATACATACCCTGCTAGATTATAAAGGTTACAACGTTTAAGGATTGAGATCATGGAAATGTTGGTTTTAAAGTAGGTTATCTATCAGAAGATAACCTTATACATGACAACACCAGTCAACCAGGAAAAATCTTACTTGTTTATTTTCATTAGTAATGTGAAGAAGATAAGCAAATAAATTAGATTCCCCCAACTTGAATCTTTGGAAGAAATTAAAGAAATATGAAATAAGTGCTCCCATCCACTGATGTACACAAGCATCTGTGGTAAGGGATTTAGGATGGGAAACACTCAGAAGTGTGCATTATGCATCTGAAGGGCTGGAACTAGAATAAATAATTTAGGAACTAGGAACATTGGTCAGCCATGGGATGCTGTGATTATTCCCTCTCCTTAGTGTTTCGTTCTCTAAGAGTAAGAAAAATTCTGTTTCTCTCCAGAATGGGACTGATGCACACATATGTAGCGAAGCTAAGGGCCAAGAACAGCATTTAAGAGCACACCTAATGCAAACCAAATAATTCCAAGGTGAAGGGTACTATGACCACAATTTCCTTAGTCTAAGCATGGAGGGAAGGCAGACCCAAGCGTTCATACTATTTCCATTATTTTCTACATTCCTATTATATAAATTTCTATAATTTGAATATCTAAATGCCTTCTGGTAGATATTTATTAATTCTGTTCAGCCACATTCATGGGTAGAGAGAAGTGAAATAATATTATAAATTTACTAAATTTTGGAAATTTCAAGCACGTGGTTTATAAAGAGGGAAGAATAAAAATTCAGTGAAGGATTTTCAAATTAATCAGTTGTCATAAATATGTGGGATATTTATGGAGGGGATAACTATGCACATCAAGGTAAAATGTAGCCTGGAAGAAGCAGGTTTCCATTTTGTTAGGAATGTGCAGAGTTCAGTGAGGTCTGTCAGAGACCCTGCACAACAACTCTGTGGACTGCTACACTGGCAAGAATGAGGACACAGGGTTCTCTGAAACCTTCCACCCCAAAGCCATGTGAGTTTTTTATCTTGATATTTTCATTCTGCACATTGTCTCCCTCAGAGCCCGGTGGACCTGCTTGTTCCGTAGAGTGTAGATGACAGGGTTCAGCAGTGGGGTCACCACCGTGTTCACAAGGGCAGCCTCCCTGTTGGAGTCCAGCCTGTTCATTTGTTTTGGTTTCACATATATAAACACACAGCTGCCATACATCAGAGAGAGAACTATGAGGTGAGAGGAGCAGGTGGAGAAAGCTTTCTGTTTCTCCTTGGCTGATGGGAGTTGTACGATTGTGACTACTATGTTGCTGTATGCAATGATGGTTATGATAAGAGATGTTATAAGGATAAACAAAGCGAGGACAAAGGTCAACATTTCAGTAGGTCTGGTGTCAGAGCAGGAGAGATGAATTAGGGAGCCAATGTCACAGAAAAAGTGAGGAATGATACAGGGACCACAGAAGGACAACTGGAAAACCTTCACTACCAGCCCAGTGATAAGGGGAAAGGCCAATGTGAAGCAGGCAGTGACCAGGAGGAAGCAAGTCTTCAGGTTCATGATGGTCGGGTAATGCAGAGGCTTGCAAATGGCCACATACCGATCCAGAGACATCACTGCTATGAGGAGGAAACCTACTGCTCCAAGAAATAAAAAGACAAAGGCTTGTATGAAACACGCAGGAAAGGAAATGGTTTGCTTGCCTGTGAGAAAGATGACCAGCAACTTAGGAATAACAGCACTTATGACACCACACTCCAAGAAGGAGAAAGTGCTGAGAAACAAGTACATAGGTGTATGGAGCCGGGAGTCAGCACAGGTGATGGTGATTATGATCACATTGCCAGCAATGGACGCCAGGTACGCCAGCAGGTGCACCAGGAAGAGGACCTTTCCCAGGTGTTGGATGGCAGGAAACCCCTCCAAGGTGAATTCTTGGACAGTTGTCCCATTCCCCATTTCCATGGGCATCTCTTTCCACAGCAGTGTCCTGGCTGTACTTATCCTACAATGAAGACATCAGGGAACACAAAGATTTTAGAGGAGCATGACTAAGTTACTTGACTACCCAGGAAGATGGCTAGGCTGGTAGTAAAGTGGATTAGCCAGTTGGTTCTTCAATTAGATGGACCTGAGTTCAATATTAGCTCAATGCTCAGGCCTAACTCATGAGAGATGGGGCATCTTTGGAAAGTTAGTTAACCATTGTGAACTTTTTTACATCCTCTGCAGAATGAAGTTGATAGGATCTACCTGTTCATGTTCCTGTGAGAACTAAGTAAGGAAAAGCATGTATCTCACTTGGCATCTGATGCCAGTGTTTCCTACATGTTCCTCAAAGTCTAATTGTAATGTTATGATCACTAATATAATGCTTAGGAGAGCAACATCTGTAGGCAGGGGTACTGATGTTTTTCTAGTTATACAACGTTTTATTTTTAATGGTATTATCAATTTATTTGTAACATAATGATGATGTTAGTAATATTCCCTTTAGATGTCCTTTTTAATAATGCAAAACATTCTATGGTCCAAACTGTGATCACCATGATGTGTTGAGGACTTATGTTTAGCACTATGCTGGTCACTGAAATTCAGTATTTCTGTTCCTCTTCACAGTAACCATGAGCCCCTTCTTCTAGAGAAGCAGAACTGAGGCTTAGAAAGTTCCAGAGAATTTGCTTCACAGAGCTGGCACTTTACCTACATCTTCCAGATCCAGAACCCCTGCTGTTTCCAGATGCAATGTCAAAATATTTTGAAAGGGAAAAAATGTATTGTTGATGATCTTTAAACTTGAAGTGATGGATTAGCTTTATTTATCTTGTTTCTACCCTTAGTTAGTATCACTGATGAGTTAGAGACCTATGGAATGACATGAGGCTTAGGGAACATCTACCTTAACACAACCATTTTATAGAAGAGACAGGAGACTGGAACTTTGGGGGCTTCTCTACAGCATGACATAATTTGTAAATCCAGGATTTACCCCACCCCCACCCAGGGTTCATGCTGTCCTGTGATGAGGTGAAAGTGACATTAGGTCAGAGGAACTAGCCCAGTTAGGTATATAGCCTGGGCACCTGTCACTCATGCACTCACTCTTACATTGAAGCTTAATGAACAGTTTGCTGTCATCAGAGCTCTCTGTCACTGACTTTTCTCACCGTGCTGTTTGGCTGTAGCATCTCAATGCTAGGCTGAAGGTCAGCTGTGTGGCATGAGTTTCTCTCACTAACCCAACCTGGGCCAGGTCCTGTGAAGGGCTGCTCATGAACCATCTGCTCCCTCTTGAGTGCCACAGCCTGTGGGAGACTCTGCTTCTGGCCCAGTGGACCCCAGTAAGCCTACCAAGCCACCATGGTCTGTGAGGCCAGGTGCACACAGAGGAGTCATCTCATGGGATTTCCTTCCCCTGCAGCTCCTGTTCTAAGAAATCAAGAGCTTGCTCTGGGCTGAAGGGAAAGGAGAGGAGAAGGAAATTCTTTTGTCATAGCCTGTTGTCCCAGAGAGGGGTGAATATACATCCCATGCTGCCAATGTCTGGCTGACAAAGTCTTTTTTTCCATAGCCCAGATGTTTCATAGCACAACATAACTATGGGAAGCCTTGACCATGGAAGCCCCAGAAAGGAGCAGACAGACTAAAACAACTATATTTCACTGCCTACTATTCTGGGCTAGAGCTAGACTTCCAGACCACTTAGCATTCTGATAGAGGTCTGGCTCTGCTCCCTTAGTGAGTAAAAGCCCACCTACCATGCAACCTTGCTGTTACCTCCTACAATCTTAACAGGAACAGTAGCTTCTTATAGGTTTAGCCCTGGTGTTGCTAAGGCAAGGGTCTTATGTTTAGAGCTTCATATCATGGGTACACCTGCACCAAGTCTCCTTCTACAGCACTATGTTCCTCCATCACATCCTCACCTTTTCATAGGGAGAAGCATCCTTGTTTCACTGCATCAACATTGAGAAGCTGCTGTCATGCAAGTTTGGGACTCTGTGATAGTTTTCCTACCAGACTGTATGGTTGTGAAGCAGCATGGACCCAGCCAGTGAGCAGAGAGTTCAGGCCCCCAAACCTTCTTAGATGCCGAAGAGACAGGGACAGAAAGTAAGGGCATGGCTGGTATCCTGGACACGGCTGATTGGTCAATGTTGAGGACAAGATTTACTGGTGCAACCCTTATATTTATCTTCCCTTGTGTGGTGATGCTGACTCCCAGATGTCCACACTGTTTCTCTGCCAAGATTTTGAAGGAAATTATATGACAATTTCCCAAGGGTTTTTAAAATCCCAAGTTGAATGTTGCTACTGATTTGACGTAACAGTCCAGACTACAATTTTCTACGTGTGCTGTGTGCACTGAAGCCAGAGCATACTTGTTAAAAGAACAGATTTTATGGTGAGAAGAAGCTGGATTATATTCTAGATTTCATGAGGCTTTTAGGAAGGTACTGGGGAAACCTGCCTTTCTTCGTCAATTTTTCTTTATTCTTTCACCAATGTTATTGTTCTTTTCATTTCATATTTTCATATGAAAAAAATTTCATTGTGCTCTCCAATCTTCTTGAAAAAGGAAAGTACACCTTTTTTTCCTCTTCAGGGCAGAAGGGGGAATGCTAGGTGGTTTCTGTAACACCTCCAGCCTGACAGGGCTCTCTTTTAAAAAAGAATGTGGGAAATGGAACCCAGATTCTTTCTAGATGCAGAAGAGGAGGAGATGTGAGTCTGAGGGTGGAGAAGCTGTATCCATAGCAACCAGCAGCCTGGAAAGCTGCTTCTTTTACAGGATATATCAGCTGGGCTACTGTGCCAAGGGAGACCCATGTTTCTGTGACTTTTGGCTTCCCACCGCAAGCCAGAGAAGAGTACTAACCTCCCAAAGTATTTGTAGGCAACACTGGTACATATGGGAGCTGTTTGGAAATTTGTTCTGCCTGTATCCCCCCATATTAATATTGATCTTAGAAGGACAAGGGAAATATAGAAACTTTCATGAGTTTCCATGTGGGTCCCACCTTCCCCAAAATAGACAAAATCTCCCTTTTTTTGAGAGAGAGAGAAAGAGCATGTGTGATTGAAGGTGGCGGGGGGCAGTATGACAGGAGGCTTGTTCTGTAACTCTCAGACGATGACCTGACTTGAGCGAAATCAGGAGTTGGATGCTTAAACAACTGAGCCACCCAGGTGCCCCAGACAAAAACACTTTTATAACATCTGTCCATCTACCCACCCTGCTTTCAATCCAGGCTAAACCTGGATAAGAGCGAAAATAAACAATAACGAGAGATGAGTTATAGAAGCTGGAGCAAAGTGAGACTATCTATAGATTTTAATGCCCAGATAAAGGCTCATTTCATGGGGTTTTAATTTTATTCAGTGCTAACGTCATGGTGCAGAAATACCTGGCACACCTGAGCAAGTCCCAGTGCCAACAAGATGGTGGGAATGTGGGAGGAGAGGGGCTCTATGAGGTTTGATGGAAAGGCTTACAGAGAAGACTCTCAAAGAAATTGGCTGAGCTAACTCTACATTGCATCTAGCACTCAGAAATGTTTCAAATTGTCCTTGGCCCATGATTTCTCTCTTCTGAGAGAGTTCCCTTATGCCTCTCCAATAACTGCCATTTCTTAATTTTTTTTTATTTTAATAAACATATAATGTATTTTTATCCCCAAGGGTACAGGTCTGTGAATCTTCAGGTTTACACATTTCACAGCACTCATCATAGCCCATACCCTCCCCAATGTCCATTTCCCCACCACCCACCGTCCCCCCTCCCCCCTGCAACCCTCAGTCTGTTTCTTGAGATTGAGTCTTTTATGGTTTGTCTCCCTCCCAATCCCATCTTTTCATTTTTTCTTTTCCTACCTCCCCCCAACCCCCCCCCGCCTTGCATCTCCACTTCCTCATATCAAAGAGATCATATGATAGTTGTCTTTCTCCGATTGACTTATTTCGCTAAGCATGATACCTTCTAGTTCCATCCACGTCGTCGCAAATGGCAAGATTTCATGTCTTTTGATGGCTGCATAGTATTCCATTGTGTATATATACCACTCTTCTTTATCCATTCATCTGTTGATGGACATCTAGGCTCTTTCCACAGTTTGGCTATTGTGGACATTGCTGCTATAAACATTTGGGTGCACGTGCCCCTTCGGAGCACCACGTTTGTATCTTTAGGATATATACCCAGGAGTGCAATTGCTGGGTCGTAGGGTAGCTCTATTTTCAGTTTTTTGAGGAACCTCCACACTGTTTTCCAGAGTGGTTGCACCAGCTTGCATTCCCACCAGCAGTGTAGGAGGGTTCCCCTCTCTCCGCATCCTTGCCAGCATCTGTCATTTCTTGACTTGTTAATTTTAGCCATTCTGACTGGTGTGAGGTGGTATCTCATGGTGGTTTTGATTTGTATTTCCCTGATGCCGAGTGATGTGGAGCATTTTTCATGTGTCTGTTGGCAATCTGGATGTCTTCTTTGCAGAAATGTCTGTTCATGTCCTCTGCCCATTTCTTGACTGGATTATTTGTTCTTTGGGTATTGAGTTTGATAAGCTCTTTATAGATTTTGGATACTAGCCCTTTATCTGATATGTCGTTTGCAAATATCTTCTCCCATTCTGTCAGTTGTCTTTTGGATTTGTTAACTGTTTCCTTGGCTGTGCAAAAGCTTTTGATCTTGATGAAATCCCAATAGTTCATTTTTGCCCTTGCTTCTGTTGCCTTTGGCGATGTTCCTAGGAAGAAGTTGCTGTGGTTGAGGTCAAAGAGGTTGCTGCCTGCATTGTCCTCAAGGATTTTGATAGATTCCTTTCACACATTGAGGTCCTTCATCCATTTTGAGTCTATTTTCGTGTGTGGTGTAAGGAAATAGTCCAATTTCATTTTTCTGCATGTGGCTGTCCAATTTTCCCAGCACCATTTGTTGAAGAGGCTGTCTTTTTTCCATTGGATATTCTTTCCTGCTTTGTCGAAGATTAGTTGACCATAGAGTTGAGGGTCTATTTCTGGGCTCTCTATTCTGTTCCATTGGTCTATATGTCTGTTTTTGTGCCAGTACCATACTGTCTTGATGATGACAGCTTTGTAATAGAGCTTGAAGTCTGGAATTGTGATGCCACCAACTTTGGCTTTCTTTTTCAATATTCCTTTGGCTATTCGAGGTCTTTTCTGGTTCCATGTAAATTTTAGGATTATTTGTTCTATTTCTTTAAAAAAATGGATGGGATTTTGATAGGGATTGCATTAATTGTGTAGATTGCTTTAGGTAGAATAGACATTTTCACAATATTTGTTCTTCCAATCCATGAGCATGGAACATTTTTCCATTTCTTTGTGTCTTCCTCAATTTCTTTCATGAGTACTTTATAGTTTTCTGAGTATAGATTCTTTGCCTCTTTGGTTAGATTTATTCCTAGGTATCTTATGGTTTTGGGTACGATTGTAAATGGGACTGACTCCTCAATTTCTCTTTCTTCTGTCTTGTTGTTAGTGTAAAGAAATGCGACTGATTTCTGTGCATTGACTTTATATCCTGACACTTTACTGAATTCCTGTATAAGTTCTAGCAGTTTTGGAGTGGAGCCTTTTGGGTTTTCCACATATAGTATCATATCATCTGCAAAGAGTGATAGTTTGACTTCTTCTTTGCCGATTTGGATGCCTTTAATTTCTTTTTGTTGTCTGATTGCTGAGGCTAGAACTTCTAGTACTATGTTGAACAGCAGTGGTGATAACGGACATCCCTGCCGTGTTCCTGACCTTAGCAGAAAAGCTTTCAGTTTTTCTCCATTGAGAATGATATTTGCGGTGGGTTTTTCATAGATGGCTTTGATAATATTGAGGTATGTGCCTTCTATCCCTACACTTTGAAGAGTTTTAATCAGGAAGGGATGCTGCACTTTGTCAAATGCTTTTTCAGCATCTATTGAGAGTATCATATGGTTCTTACTCTTTCTTTTATTAATGTATTGTATCACATTGATGGATTTGCGGATGTTGAACCAACCTTGCAGCCCTGGAATAAATCCCACTTGGTTGTGGTGAATAATCCTTTTAATGTACTGTTGGATCCTATTGGCCTGTATTTTGGTGAGAATTTTCGCATCTGTGTTCATCAAGGATATCGGTCTGTAATTCTCTTTTTTGGTGGGATCCTTGTCTGGTTTTGGGATCAAGGTGATGCTGGCCTCATAGAATGAGTTTGGAAGTTTTCCTTCCATTTCTATTTTTTGGAACAGTTTCAGGAGAATAGGAATTAATTCTTCTTTAAATGTTTGGTAGAATTCCCCTGGGAAGCCGTCTGGTCCTGGACTTTTGTTTGTTTGGAGATTTTTGATGACTGTTTCAATCTCCTTACTGGTTATGGGTCAGTTCAGGTTATCTATTTCTTCCTGGTTCAGTTGTGGTAGTTTATACATCTCTAGAAATGTATCCATTTCTTCCAGATTGTCAAATTTGTTGCCATAGAGTTGCTCGTAGTATGTTCTTATAATTGTTTGTATTTCTTTGGTGTTGGTTGTGATCTCTCCTCTTTCATTCATGATTTTATTTAATTGCGTCCTTTCTCTTTTCTTTTTGATAAGTCTGGCCGCTGGTTTGTCAATCTTATTAATTCTTTCAAAGAACCAGCTCCTAGTTTTGTTGATTTGTTCTATTGTTTTTTTAGTTTCTATTTCATTGATTTCTGCTCTGATCTTTATGATTTCTCTCCTCCTGCTGGGTTTAGGCTTTCTTTGTTGTTCTCTCTCCAGCTCCTTTAGGTGTAGGGTTAGGTTGTGTATTTGAGACCTTTCTTGTTTCTTGAGAAAGGCTTGTACCGCTATATATTTTCCTCTCAGGACTGCCTTTGTTGTGTCCCACAGATTTTGAACTGTTGTGTTTTCATTATCATTTGTTTCCATGAATTTTTTCAATTCTTCTTTAATTTCCTGGTTGACCCATTCATTTTTTAGAAGGATGCTGTTTAGTCTCCATGTATTTGCATTCTCTCCAAATTTCCTCTTCTGATTGAGTTCTAGCTTTAGAGCATTGTGGTCTGAAAATATGCAGGGAATGATCCCAATCTTTTGATACGGGTTGAGACCTGATTTATGACCCAGGATGTGGTCTATTCTGGAGAATGCTCCATGTGCACTAGAGAAGAATGTATATTCTGTTGCTTTGGGATGGAATGTTCTGAAGATATCTGTGATGTCCATCTGGTCCAGTGTGTCATTTAAGGCCTTTATTTCCTTGTTGATCTTTTGCTTAGATGATCTGTCCATTTCAGTGAGGGGAGTGTTAAAGTCCCCTGCTATTATTGTATTACTGTCTATGTATTTCTTTGATTTTGTTATTAATTGGTTTATATAGTTGGCTGCTCCCATGTTAGGGGCATAGATATTTAAGATTGTTAGATCTTCTTGTTGGACAGACCCTTTGAATATGATATAGTGTCCTTCCTCACCTCACCTTATAGTCTTTGGCTTAAAATCTAATTGATCTGATATAAGGATTGCCACCCCAGCTTTCTTCTGATGTCCATTAGCATGGTACAGTGTTTTCCACCCCCGCACTTTAAATCTGGAGGTGTCTTCGGGTCTAAAAGGAGTTTCATGTAGGCAGCATATTGATGGGTTTTGTTTTTTTATCCATTCTGATACCCTGTGTCTTTTGATTGGGGCATTTAGCTCATTAACATTCAGGGTAACTATTTAGAGATATGAATTTATTGCCATTGTATTGCCTGTAAGGTGACTGTTACTGTATATTGTCTCTGTTTCTTTCTGATTTACTACTTTTAGGGTCTCTCTTTGCTTAGAGGACTCCTTTCAATATTTCCTGGAGAGCTGGTTTGGTGTTTGCAAATTCTTTCAGCTTTTGTTTGTCCTGGAAGCTCTTTATCTCTCCTTCTATTTTCAATGATAGCCTAGCCGGATATAGTATTCTTGGCTGCATGTTTTTCTCGTTTAGTGCTCTGAATATATCATGCCAGTTCTTTCCAGCCCACCAGGTCTCTGTGGATAGGTCCACTGCCAATCTAATATTTTTACCCTTGTATGCTACAGACTTCTTTTCCCGGGCTGCTTTCAGGATTTTCTCTTTGTCGCTAAGACTTGTAAATTTTACTATCAGGTGACGAGGTGTGGACCTATTTTTATTGATTTGAGGGGCGTTCTTAGCATCTCCTGGATTTTGATGTTTGTTCCCTTTGCCATATTAGGGAAATTCTCTCCAATAATTGTCTCCAATATACCTTCTGCTCCCCTCTCTCTTTCTTCTTCTTCTGGAATCCCAATTATTCTAATGTTGTGTCGTCTTATGGTGTCACTTATCTCTCGAATTCTCTCCTCGTGGTCCAGTATTTGTTTGTCTCTCTTTTGCTCAGCTTCTTTATTCTCTGTCATTTGCTCTTCTATGTCACTAATTCTTTCTTCTGCCTCATTTATCCTGGCAGTGAGAGCTTCCATTTTTGATTGCACCTCATGAATAGCTTTTTTGATTTCAACCTGGTTAGTTTTTAGTTCTTTTATTTCTCCAGAGAGGGCTTTTATCTCTCCGGAGAGGGTTTCTCTGATATCTTCTATGCCTTTTTTGAGCCCGGCTAGAACCTTGAGAATTGTCATTCTGAACTCTAGATCTGTCATGTTACCTATGTCCGTATTGATTAGGTCTCCAGCCTCTTGTTCTTTTTTTTGAGGTGAGTTTTTCCGCCTTGTCATTTTGTCCAGATAAGATTTGCTTTCTCCTGCTGTGGAATTCCGCTGTTCTTGGTGAGCAAAGTTGGTTTTGGATGGGTTTCTTGTTGATCTTCTGGGGGAGGGGCCTGTTGTAGTGATTCTCAAGTGTCTTTGCCTCAGGCGGAATTGCACCGCCCTTGCCAGGGGCCGGGCTAAGTAATCTGCTCGGGTTTGCTTTCGGGAGCTTTTGTTCCCTGAGTGCTTTCCGTAGAGTTCCGGAGGAAGGGAATGAAGATGGCGGCCTCCCAGTCTCCGGCCCGGAGGAGCCGAGAGCTTGGGGTTCTGCTCCTCATTGAGCATTCAGAGCAAAGCGTCCACCGCACCGCCTCCCTGGCCTGTGGTCGTGCCTTGAGGAAAGCAGTCAATTGCTGGAGCTGGAGAAAAGTGCCGGGTCGCTTTCGTCTCCCTGGCCTCCGGCTGCGCTCCGAGCCCACCCAGCCTGCGACCGGCACAAGGTAACCCCGGGCTTAGAGCTCACTCCTTGGCTTTGTCGCTGTAGCTGGCTTCCCCGCTCTAATACCTGTGAGCTCTGTGGCACTCAGACACCCCCAGTCCTTCTGTGACCCCGCGGGACCTGGGGTTATGCTGACCCCGCCTGGGTTTCCCCTCAGTTTAGCCTCTGGAGCGATGTCTCCCAGTGGAGCCGACCTTTAAAAGTCCTGATTTTGTGCTCAGTTGCTCCGCCGCTTGCCGGGTGCCGGCCCCTCCCCCCGGGGTCTATCTTCCCGTCGCTTTGGATTCACTTCTCCGCAGGCCCTACCTTTCAGAAAGTTATCGATTTTCTGTTTCTGGAATTGTTGCTATTCTTCTCTTCGATTTCCCGTTGGATTTGTAGGTGTTCACAATGGTTAGATAAGCTATCTAGCTGATCTCCTGCTACCTGATGTCGTCTCAGCCTGCTACTTCTCCACCATCTTGACTCCTCCCATTTCTTAATTTTTTAAATGACCTTGAGATCTCATTTATCTTGGACATTTCCAGCATTACCTGTGATTTGGGTTTTTAGTTAGCCAGTTAGAGTATGGAAGGGGGTAGTTCTTAAAGTTGTATTTGTGATTATCAAACATGAAAAGATAAAGCAAATATCAGTTTGTGGTTTCTTCTCTGCAGAATATGATCATATTTGCCACACTAACCCTCAGCCACTCTTGACAAGTTAGGCTACACATATATATTCATGATTCAGATAATAAGAGTATTTTGGTTTATAGTATATTGTTAATATGGTCTGTTCCTAGAAAAGTTCCAGGTTCTAATGTTATATCCCTAAGGGCGAAGGCTTAATTAATGCCCAAGGAAAGGTGAATCCTATCACCTATGATGTTGTGGGAGAGGTTGTAGAGGATACTAATTTGAACAGGATGTGGGCATCAGGAAGGGGAGAAACACTCATTAGGCCAAATCCCAGGCTGAGGTTGGAGCTATTGGCATACTATTAACACATGGAGAACCATTTTCCCTCAGAATTTCAATAAATATAAGGTAATGATACCAATAGGGACCTGGAACAGATCAATTCTGATTTAGAGGTCTTGTTAATACCACACCCAATACCTATCCCTCCATGTGAGTAAAAGTATGGTAGTGTTAGTAGCTTCCAACTTGGACCCATGAGGCAAAACTGAAGGTATAGAGTAATGTATCCTTTCTGGGCTTCTGTGTTTTCTTTTTTACTCATCCATGGAAAAAAGAAATCTTTTCTTTTTTTAATGACTATATATATGTGTATATAAATGATTTATGTATATGGGTATATGTATGTATATAAATGATTAATTAAGTTCAATTATGTGGGTGGGATAAAAAGAGGTAGATGTAGAAGAGCTATCTATAAATCTCAGAAGTGAAACTACTTTGTAAGGATTTGGATCCTCCACTACTGCTTGTTTCCTGGTAGGATTTCTTGAGCTTGTCTCTCCTCAGATGTGTGGATGCTCCAGGTATTGGGGACAACACGTATGGTTCTTAGTTGTGTTTTTAGCACAGGATTCTTAAGTCTCTTTATCTCAGTACCTTTCCAAAATGAAATGGTGAATGTCACGTTTTGCAAGGTCAGTATTTTACACAAAGTATGGAAGAACTCTCATTAACCTCTTCCCCCCTCCCCCAAAAAACTAATTTGAAATGGGGGCAAAGTTCATATTTTTAAGTTCACACCTCTTCTGGGAACACTCTTATAGCTTATTACATGAGCTAGTTTTACTCTTAATGGAGGGGAACTACTTAGAGAAGGTGAAGGATATGCAATGGAAAGAAAACTAATTTGTATGATCCCCTTTTAGTAAATTGGATTCTTTTGGCTGGGCTTCAGACATCACCTCACCAATAATTGGGATTATATTGGTCGCTGTCATAAAGTCAGTGTCCAAGATTCCTAAGATTCAGTAAACCAGACTGATCTCTTTCCACACATGTGACTTAGGGAATCTCAGGCTGGTCAGAGCTTTTGTAAGATATGGGTAGAGGGAGTTGTTCTCTGGACTGACACCACAATCAAATTCTGTTTCCCTATCCATCACTTATCACTGCTTGGAGACAAAGTTTCTGAGAAGAAGCCTCAGGAACCAGAGGAGATGAACTAGAATTTTTCAGCCTCCAATATGACTGGGCTGCTCAATGTAGGATTGAGGTATCTATCAGCCTCTTCTTCCTTAGTTGGGAGGTCAGGCCACCCGCAAGGCAGGGAAGGAAAGTGGCCAGTGCAGGCATAGTAGGGGAGCCCATGCTCAGACTGATCAAGAGGCATACTGCCAGGGTGAGCACCTGCTGCATCCTCAGAAGGCTGTCTTCTTCTGGAGGCATGCCTCACCTTTGTCCATCAGGTCTGCTCTTGGGGAAAGATACAGCCCCCAAAATAGAGGAGCTTTGTTTTCTCTCATCTTAGTTTGACTCTTTGTTTTGAAAAGAATGTAAATCCTACCAGTCATGGTCAGTGAGGGGTTTTTATTTCACAAGTAGCATCTCATTCATAGAAACCCTGAACAGGAGTCACAATAGGCCTGGCTGTCAAGGGCACTAAAGGTGGAGAGTAATTCTAGACTCAGGAAACTCTAGGAACTTCAGCATCTGGGTGTTTGGATTTTCTTTCCACTGCTCTCCCGTTGACCCTCAAGCCACATTCTTCATGTCTACAAATTTATGGCCTTCTGCTAAATGGTGTTCTTTATACTCTAAGTTTCTATCCCTCTGTTTTTCAGTGACACAGGATCCATAGTGACTATGACACTTTCTTGTGGTACACTCAGTGCTTCATTTAATG
The DNA here is from genome assembly GCF_963455335.1 of Martes martes. NCBI lineage: Eukaryota > Metazoa > Chordata > Mammalia > Carnivora > Mustelidae > Martes > Martes martes. Next base: position 38,719,192 of record NC_137902.1, on the reverse strand, counting down.
GAGCAATGATACAAACCTTATGCAGTCTTTCAAAATGTATGAAAAGAGTTAATGTAATTTCTAAAAATCTTTATGAAGCTGAATATTCTTTTTCCCCCTGCCTTTATTGAGTTAAAATTGACATATAACATTGTGTATGTTTAAGGTGTACAAAGTGATGATTTGATATAACCATATATTATGAAATGTTTACCAGAGTAAGATTAACTAACTCATCTTTCACATCACATAATTACCATTTTGTTGTTATAGTATGAACATTAAAAGCTCTATTGTCAAGAAAAGCTCTATTCTCTTAGCAATTTTCAAGTGTGCAATACAATATTGTTAACTATATGTCTATAGTTAACAATATTGTATTGCACACTTGAAAATTGTTCATTGTTCATGCTGTACATTAGACCCTTAGAACTTACTCATTTTATAATTGAAATTTTATACCCCTTGACCGACATCTTCCCTTTCCCCCTCCACTTAGCCCCTGACAACCACCATTTCACTCTGTTTCTAAGAGTTACATGTTTTTATATTTCCCATAAAAATGAGGTCATACAGTATTTGTGTTTCTCTATCTGACTTATTTGTCTTAGCATTAAAATTTATTATCACTAGATTTATGACAATGATGACAGTCTAATGCAGTAAGGAAATGATAGTCCTTTAACACATGTAGATGGTGCCATATCAGGTAGGTATTCAAATGGAGAAAATGTACTTGACCGTTACTGTATGTTAGAACATATTATGGGTTCTCTATTCTGTTCCATTGATCTATGTGTCTTTTTGTGCCAGTACCATACTGTCTTGATGATTACAGCTTTGTAACACAACTTGAAATCCAGAATTGTGACGGCTCCATCTTTGGTTTTCTTTTTCAACATTCCTTTAGCTACTTGGGAATTTCCCTGGTTCCGTACAAATTTTAGAATTGTTTGTACCAGTTCTGTGGAAAATGTTGATGGCATTTTGATAGGGACTGCACTGAATGTAGATTGCTCTGGGTAGCAGAGACATTTTCACAATATTTGTTCTAATCCATGAGCATGGAATGTTTTTCCATTTATTTTTTTTTTAAATATTTCATTTATTTATTTGACAGGCAGAGATCACAAGTATGCAGAGAGGCAGGCAAAAGGAGAGGAAGGGAAGCAGGCTCCCTGCTGAGCAGAGAGCCTGATGCAGGGCTTAATCCCAGGACCCTCAGATCATGACCTAAGCCAAAGGCAGAGGCTTTAACCCACTGAGCCACCCAGGTGCCCCTGTTTTTCCATTTTTTTGTGTCTTCCTCAATTTCTTTCATGAGTGTTCTATTGTTTTATGAGTACAGATCCTTTGCCTCTTTGTTTACATTAATTCCTAGGTATCTTACGGTTTTGGGTGCAATTGTAAATGGGACCAATTCCTTGACTTCTCTTCTCTGCCTCGTTCTTAGTGTATAGGAATGCAATTGAGTTATGTGCATTGTGTTCATATTCTACAACTTTGCTGAATTCCTGTATCAGTTCTAGCAATTTCGGAGTGAAGTCTTTGGGTTTTCTGTAAAGTGTCATGTCATCTGTGAAGAGTGAGAGTTTGGCTTCTTCTTTGCTGATTCGGATGCCTTTTATTTCTTTTTGTTGTTTGATTGCTGATATTAGGATTTCTAGCACTATGTTGAACCATAGTGGAGAAAAGTTCTCAGTTTTTCCCAACTGAGGATGATATTTGCTGTGGGTTTTCGTATATGGCTTTTATGATGTTGAGGTATGTTTCCTCTATCCCCACATATTGGAGGGTTTGTTTGTTTGTTTGTTTGTTTTTATCAAGAAAAGATGCTGTATTTTGTCAATTGTTTTATCTGCATCAATGAGAGGATCGTATGGTTCTTGTCTTTTCCTTTATTAATGTGATGTATCGCATTGATTGATTTGCAAGTGTTGAACCACTCTTGTAGCCCAGGAATAAATCCCAGTTAGTTTGGTGAATTATCCTTTTAATGTACCATTGGGTCCTATTAGCCAGTATCTTGGTGAGAATTTTTGCAGCCTTGTTCATCAGGGATATTGGTCTGTAATTCTCCTTTTAAAACCCTGGCAGTGAGTACTTCCTCCTGTTCTTTCTTTTGAGGTAAGTTTCTCTATTTCCTCATTATGTCCAAAAAAGAATAGAAGAAAGAGAGAGAAGACCACAATAACAACAAAAACAGCAGAAAAAACAAACAAAACAAACCTGAAAGAAATAAAAACAAAACAAAATAAAGAAAAAATAAAAATAAAGAAAATCTAACAAGAAGTAAAACAGATCAAAACAATAAACTAGATCCCGAGTGTATTTTGGTTTGTTTGTTAAAGGAAATTAGATGCCAAAATAGGAAGGAAAGAAAGGAAAGAAAAAGGAAAGAAAAACTTATATAAATAGAAAAATGAAATAAAATACAATGAAAGGAGACCAAAATAAAATATATATATATAATGTGTATATAAAAATTAAAAAAGAATAAAAGAAGAATTGAGGTGATAAGAAAATAGCCGAAAGTGAAAGACTAAGAATAATAACAACAACAACAACAAAAAAGAATGCTATATACTGTTTTCCCTAAGAGCTGAAGTTCTACAATTCTCTATGATCTATAAACTTGAAACTAGCCAGTTGTTCCTGCTGGTCTTCTGGGAGAGGGGTCTTGTTGCCCTGATTCTGTGTCCTTGCCCCGGTGGCATTGTGCCTCTCTCTCTAGGGGACTGGGCTCAGTGTACTTGGATCCAGATTTCACTATGTGGTGCTGTTCTGCTCCCTGAAAGCTTTCAGCACCACTGGTAAGGGACTAAAATTGCACCACCCCAAAATGTAGCCCTGGAGCTGAAAGTTTGCACCTCCAACTCTCACAGAAAAGCCTCCATCACTTATGTCTCCCTGATTTCTTTCTGAACTCTGTGTTCACCTAGCCTGTGACCAAGAATTTTTATGACAGACATATGACCCAGTTTCAAATCTCCAAACTTTCTCTACTCCAGCAGCCCAGACCTGTGCTGTTCCTCCCTGGCAAGTGAGGGGGCATCTGTCCATGCTTCTGGCTTTTGCTGGGCCCTTGCCCAGAAAGCAGTCATGTGATCATGCAGTGGTTCATAGTTTATAGCACATTGAGAAGAAAGTCGGTACGAAGACTCTGTTTCCAGCCAACTTCTATGATACCAGGGAACTCTGCTGTAGTCTGGCACCCCCATTTTCTTTGTGACCCTGGGAATCCTGAGACCATACTGTCCCTTCTGGGATTCTGCCTGATTCACCACCTGAGTACCTTTAAGCCAGGGGTGTCCCCCACCTCAAAAGACTTACAATTTCCTATTTTGTGCTAATTGTTTATAATACTTTGTGACAGTCTCCTTAAACTGGCTCCCTACCCTCCAGTTTCCACTGATAAATTGCGTCTGATTCATGTCTCTGTAATGCCTACCTTCCAAAAAGTGATTGCTTTTCTATTGTAGAATTGCAGCCTTTCTTTTCTCAGATCTCTGATTGATTTCACAGGTGTTCAGAATGATTTGATATCTATCAAACTAGCTGAATTCCAGGGACCAGATGAACTTAGGGTCTCCTACCCCTCTGCCATCTTAACTCACACGAGACAACAAAATGTTTTTAAAAAGGAGGGTAAAGGAGAAAAAGAGAAAAGTAGAAAACAAGTAGTAAGATGGTAGGGATTAACCCAAATTTATAGTAACAAATTAATGAAAATAGGCTAAACACCCAATTTAAAACATTGTCAGATTAAATTTAAAAAATAAATAGATTGAACTATATGCTGCCCAACGGAGACACACCACATGTATCAGAACATAGAAAATCTGTAAATAAAAGGATAGAGAAATAAGAACTGAACATATACCATACAAACTCAAAGGATGGTGAGGTAGCTCTATGAGTATTAGATAAGGTATAATTTAAGACAAAAACTATGACAAAAGGTAAAGATATACAGATTTGTATATATATAAACTTGTATATGAAACACATTTATAATAATAAAAGTATTAATTTAAGAGGAAGACATAATAGCCTAAATTCAGTAACTGGGAAAAGAGAGAAGGGAAATTTCTGGGGTCACAGAAATGCTGCATATCTTAATTATGATAGTGGGTACATGGGTGTATACATTGGTCAGACTAATCAGCTTTAACTTCAGAACTATGCTATTTATTTAAATATAAATCATATACCCACAAAAAGTAAGAAATAGAAAAAATGCTAATTATAAAGTGAAATTCTAACATAAATTATGAACAGACATATAATATTTTTAAAAAATAATGTACTCACCCAAAGGTGAAATAAAAAAAATTTAAATAGAATCCTACAAAATAATACATATAACAGTGAGTTGTGAATATAATTTTTGTGAAAAAATTTCACATTCTCCCAAAACTTTTCCTAACTCTAATAGGAAGAACAATACAGATGTAGTTATGAGTTAATGACAAAGATGTCCTGTGACTCTTTAATGTTCAAATAATTTCCTCTTTTATTTGATAACCTTGAAGACACTTTTAGAAGAATATTGAGATCCTTTTCAAGGGCTAGGTGTTTTATTGATAGTGAACTATAGTCTATTTTAAAAAAACAAGAACTAAATATGTCTTTGTATTCTTTATTTTCATGATGTTTTGATGGGAGTTCCCATGCAAGGTCACTGGGATCAGATTCAGTATTTTTCTGGACATATTCCACTTGCTCAACATTTCTCTGAAGTAAAACAATTTTCATGAAATAGAAGTTTTGTTTAGTCAATCACTGTTTCCTTATGTCCCTTGAAGATACAGTGATATGCAGGAATGCTTTGTACACAAGCACAAACTTTATTCTTTTCTAGATTCTAGCACAGCATAAAATTCTGTTTCTATCACAAGACATAATGATTCAGTTTCAGAATATTTATAATACTGAAATAACTATTACATCAACAAAACCTATTTTTTGGCTGAATCCAAATTTATATGATGTTAAGAAATGCAAAAAGTCAGCCAAGAAGTGTCAATAGGTTATTCAAGTAATACATGGAGAGCATAATAATGCTATATTTGTGAATCTTACTCTTTAAAAGTGTGTTTGTCGATTGCTCCTAGGACCACTGAAGGGGAAAATATTGGAATAATAATGAATAATATTTTATTAGAAAATTTCCACTTGGGATAATTGCCAAAGTGTTATCAGTAGCTGGAAGACTAATATCCAGGCCAACAAATGGAGCAGATCTATAACCAGCAAAGAAATTGAATCTATATTCAAAATCTCCCAAGAAACAAAAGTCGTGGGCAGGATGGCTTCCCAGCGGAATTCTAGCAGACATTTAAAGAAGAGTTAATACCTATTCTTCTGCAACTGTTCCAAGAAATAGAAGTGGGAGGAAAAGTTCTGAACTCATTCTACAAGGCCAGCATTACTTTGATTCCAAAAATAGACAAAAGACCTCACTGAAAAGAATTACAGGCCCATATCCTTGTGAGCATGGAGGCAAAAGTTCTCAATAAAATACTAGCAAATAGAATTCAACAGTACATTGAAAGAATTCTTCACCACAGTCAAGTGGGATTTATTCCTGGGCTGCAGGTGTGGTTCAATATTTGCAAATCAATCAATGTGATACACCATGTAAATAAAAGAAAAGGACCATAGGATTCTGTCAATGGATGCAGAAAAAGCATTTGAGAGAGTACAGCATCCTTTCCTGATAAAAACCCTCAACAAAGTAGGGATAGATGGAACATCCCTCAACATCATAAAGACCATATATGAAAGACCCATAGGTAATATCATCCTCAATGGGGAAAAACAGAGCCTTTTCCCACAGTCAGATACAAGACAAGGATGTCCACTCTAACCATTACTATTTGACGTAGTACTGGAAGTCTAAGTCTCAGTGATCCGAAAACAAAAAGAAAAAAAAAAGAGTCTCCAGACTGGCAAAGAAGAAGTCAGACATTTGCTATTCACAGGGGACATGATATTCTACATAAAAAATCCAAAAGATTCCACCAAAAATTGCTAGAAGTCATACATGAATTCAGCAAAGTCACAGGATAAAATATCAATGTTCAGAAATATTTTGCATTTCTATATAACAATAATGATACAGCAGAAGAAGAAATCAAGGAATTGATCCAATTTGCAATTGCACCAAAACCAAAAGACACCTAGGAATAAATCTAACTAAAGAAGTAAAAGGTCGGGGCGCCTGGGTGGCTCAGTGGTTTAAGCCTCTGCCTTCGGCTCAGGTCATGATCTCGGGGTCCTGGGATCGAGCCCCGCATCGGGCTTTCTGCTCAGCGGGAGCCTGTTTCCCCCTCTCTCTGTCTGCCTCTCTGCCTAGCTCTGATTTCTCTCTGTCAAATAAATAAAATTTAAAAAAAAAAAGAAAAGGTCTGTACTCTGAAAACTATAAAACACTTGTGAAAGAAACTGAAGAGGGCACAAAGAAATGGAAAAGCACTTCATGCTCATGGATTGGAGGAACAAACATTGTCAAAATGTCTATATTACCCAAAGCAATCCACACATGAAATGCAATCCCTATCAAAATACCACTAGCATTTTTCAAAGAGCTAGAATAAACAATCCCAAAAGTTGTATGGAGCCACAAAAGACCCCAAATAGCCAAAGCAATTCTGAAAAGAAAAACACCTGGAGGCATCAAGATTCCAGACTTCAAGCTGTATTAAAAAGTTGTAGTCACAAGACAGTATGGGACTGGCACAAAAACAGACACACAAATCAATGAAACAAAATAGAGAACCCAGAAATGGACCCACAACTATTTGGTCAGCTAGTCTTTGACAATGCAGGAAAGAATACCCCATGGAAAAAAAGACTGTCTCTTCAAAAAGTGGTGTTGGAAAACAGCTAAATGCAAAAATGAAACGGGACCATTTTCTTACACAGTACACAAAAATAAATTGAAAATGGATGAGATACTCTAATGTGAGACAGGAAACCATCAAAGTCATAGAGGAGGACACAAAAGGAAATCTCTTTAAACTTTGCCATAGCAATTTCTTGCTAGACACATCACCATAGGCAAGAGAAACAAAAGCAAAAATGAACTACTGGGACTTCATCAAGATAAAAGCTTCTGCACAGCAAAGGAAACAATCAACAAAACTAAAAAGCAGCCCGTTTAATGGGAGCAGATATTTGCAAATGATATATCTGATAAAGGGTTAGTATCCAAAACCTACAAAGAACTTCTCAAATAAACACCCCCAAACCAAGAATCCCAATTAAGACATGGGCAGAAGACATGGATAGATAGTTTTCCAAAAAAGACATCCAGATGGCTAACAGACTTATGAAAAGATGCTCAACCTCTGTCATCATCAGGATAATACAAATCAAAACCATGATGAGACGCCATCTCACACCTCTGAGGATGGCTAATAACAACACAAGAAATAAGTTGTGTTGGCAAAGATGCAGAGATAGGGAAACCCTCTTGCACTGTTTGTGGGAATGCAAACTAGTGCAGCCACTCTGGAGAAGAGTATGGAGGTTCCAAAAATGTTAAAAATAGAACTACTTGATTATCCGGTAATTGCACTACTAGATATTTACCCAATAGATTAAAAATTAGTGATTTAAAGGGATTCATGCACCCCAATATTTATAGCTGCATTATTCTTAATACCCAAATTTAGGAAAGAGCCCCAATATCCATTAAATGATGAATGGATAAAGAGGATGTGATATACACACAACAGAATATTACTCAGCCATCAAAAAGAATGGATGGATGAGGCTAAAGAGTATTACAGTAAGTGAAATAAGTCAGAGAAAGACAAATACCATGTCCTCTCACTCATATGTGGAATTTAAGAAGCAAAAAAAAAAAAAAAAAAAGGAGCATAAGGGGGAAAAAAGAGAGAGAAGCAAACCAAGAAACAGACTTTTAACCATAGAGCACAAACTAATGGTTACCAGCAAGGAGGTTGCTGGAGAGACAGGTGAAATAGGTGGTAGGGATTAAGGAGGGCACTTGTGAAGAGCTCTGGGTGTTGTATTTAAGTGTTAAATCACTAAATTATACACCTGAGACTAATATTACACTGCATATTAACTAACTGGATTTTGAACAAAAACTTCGAAAAAGTGGGAAAACATTGGCAGTGAGATGGAATGGACATTTTTCCAAAGAAGACATACAAAGGGCCAACAAGTACATGAAAAGATGCTCACCATCGGTAATAGAAACACAAACATCACTAAGAAAAAATACAAGTAAAACGACAATGAGATATCACTTCATGCTTCTTTAGATGGATATTACACACACACACAAATAAATAAATTAAAAAACCAAACCCAAACCAAACCAAACCAAACCAAAAAACCCCAAACCCAACCAAACCAAACCAAACCAAAACAAAACAAAAACCCAACCCAAAACAAAACCAAAAACAAAGGATAAGTATTTTCAAGGATGTGGAAAAAAAGGAACCCTTGTACAGTAGTAATGAAACTATAAATGGGTACAGACACTCTGGTAAACAATATAGTGTTTCCTGAAACATTTCAAAATGAAATTACCATTTGATGCAGCAATCCCACCTCTGGGTATACATCCAAAGGAATTGAAATATGGGTCTCAACAAGATATCTGTATTCCCAAGTTCACTGTAGCATTATTCACCATAGCTAAGGAGAGAAAATAAACTGAAAGTCCATGTAATAAGGAATGGGTAAAGAAAACGTGACATATATACATTAAGGAATCTCATTTAGACTTTACAAAGAGGGTCCTGTCACTTGCAAGAACATGGGTATACCTGGAGGACATTATTCTACAGAAAAAAGACCAAAGAAAGAAAAACAAACATTGCATGATCTCACCTGTATCTGGAATCTAAACAAATATATGGAAGCAGAGCATACAAGTATTGTCAGGGGCTGGAAAGGGTATGGAAATAAGGAGGTATATTGATCAGGTTTCAGTTATGCCTAATAAATAAGTTCTGGAGATCTGTATAACGTAGGGCCTATGGTCAACAATACTTTATTGTGTACTTAAAAATTTGCTAGGAGGCTAGATCTTAAGTGCTTTTACCTGGAATATAAGGAAAAAATGTTAACAACCAAGCGGTCAGGAAGAAATTTTTGGAGGTGATAGATAGGTTCCTGGCATTGATAGTGATGATGGTTTCAAGGTGGATACTTCTCTCAACATATCAACTTGTATACAGTAAATATCTACAGCTTTTATATATGAATCACATGCCAATGAAGTGGTTTAAAACTTATGATTAGAAGTATCTTCAACATAGAATTAGCTTAGGGGATTTGTCTCAATAAAACGTTTTAAGGGGGCGCACCTGGGTGGCTCAGTGGGTTGGGCCTCTGCCTTCAGCTCGGGTCATGATCTCAGGGTCCTGGGATCGAGCCCCACGTCGGGCTCTCTGCTCGGCGGGGAGCCTGCTTCCCCCCCTCTCTCTGCCTGCCTCTCTGCCTACTTGTGATCCCTCTCTCTCTGTCAAATAAATAAATTAAAACGTTTTATGGGGGCACCTGGATGGCCCAGTAGTTTAAGTGTGTGTCTTTGGCTCAGGTCATGATCCCAGGGTCCTGGGATCAAGCCCCATATTAGGCTGCTTCCTGCTCAGCAGAGAGCCTGCTTCTCCCTCTCCCTCCGTTTCTTCTCTCTCTCTCTCTTTCTCTCTCTCTCTCTCTCTGTAAAATAAATGAATAAAATCTTAAAAAAAACCCAAAACTTCAAGTTTCTTTTCCCATAGAAAAAAAAAATTAAAATTGGCTAACTTAGGGGGTGCCTGTGTGGCTCAGTGGGTTAAAACTCTGCCTTTGGCTCAGGTCATGATCTCAGGGTCCTGGGATCGAGCCCCACATCGGGCTTTCTGCTCGGCGGGGAGCCTGCCTCCCCTTCTCTCTCTGCCTGCCTCTGCCTACTTGTGATCTCTCTCTCTCTCTCTCTCTCTGTCAAATAAATAAATAAAAATTTTGAGAAAATAAAATAAAATAAAATAAAACGTTTTATGGCACCAGAATCTAGTACATAAATCTCTACATTAGGGTTTGTCCTTATCTTGGTACCATCTATGGCTGGTAACCATCAGCCTTGGATTATAGACTCAGTTTCAGATTTCTAGTCTTCATTTTTGTGTTTGTCAGGCTCACTCTTCAACCATATTCTATCTCAAGGTATTATAAAATGCCTTTAATTAGTTTAAGTAAAATAAATTATTATCCAATCATGACTAAAATGTTGGGAAGGCTCACACTCTTTTCAGTCCTTTGGCCACAATTCCTTGATTTATTCCTACATTACTGAGCCTCAACCACTTCCATACACTCTTCAGTTCTTCAACTCTCAGGGCAGAACATTATTTCCATGTTCCTGCAACAACTTGCTACTATGTCCATGAGTATTTTCAAGGGGGCCCTAGACATCATCTGGCTCAATCTCCATATTTTATGGAGAAGGTGACTTGTGTGTTCTTGGAAGTTGATCAGTTAGTCAAAGGCAACAGCAGGTTGTCCAGTGCAAATGATTCAGTCTACTCTGGTCTCTTTGCATTCCATTCCACTTCCTCTTCCCTAAGACATCAAGCTCTTTCTTCTAATTCCTGTAACAGAGCCCGTACCCACTTTCCTACTCTGATCATAGCTTTTGCAAATTCCTTTTAATACAATGTGTATAGTGAATAATCTGTGATTTTGGGGGGCAAATTGGATCTAATCATGGCATAGAACATGTTTCTCAAAATGTATTTGAAATAAGCTAGCCTCTGGGTTTGGGTTAAAGACAAACAAAATAAATTGTCTCAGCCTTTTTAGATATGTTCCTTTTGATGAATAAATAGACAAATCCTAGCTGGAAAAAAATAGGTATAAAAAGTACAAAGGTTTAAGGATTGAGATCATGGAAATGTTGGTTTTAGAATACGTTGTCAATCAGAAGATAACCTTACAGTTGACAATACAAGGCAACCAGGAAAAATTTTTTCCCCTAACAATATGAAATAGAGGAGCAAATAACTTAAATTCCACCTAGTTGAAACTTTGGCAGAATTTATAGCAAAAATTAAATAAGTACACCCTTCAACTGCTATACAGAACCATTCTGTGGTAAGAGCTTAGGATAAGAACTAATCATAAGTGTGCATTATGCTGAAGCTAGAATGAATAATATAGGAAATTGGAGCTTTGCTCTACCGTGGGCTGCTGTGGTTTTCCCCTCTCCTTAGAGAATGGTTTGGAACTGGGAACAATTATATTTCTCTCTAGCATGGGATCAATGCATATATATGTAGCTAAGATAAGGCCGAAAAACAACATTTTTTAACATTTTTTAAAATTTTATTTGTTTATTTGACAGACAGAAATCACAAGTAGGCAGAGAGGCAGGCAGAGAGAGGAAGGGAAGCAGGCTCCCTGCTGAGCAGAGAGCCCGACTCGGGGCTCGAACCCAGGACCCTGGGATCGTGACCTGAGCCAAAGGCAGAGGCTTTAACCCACTGAGCCACCCAGGCACCCCCCGAAAACAACACTTAAGAGCACACCTGATGCAAACAATGTATATTCCAATGTGAAGAGTACTATAACCATTATTTCCCTGGTCCAGGCATGGAGGGAATGTGGACCAATGCACTGGTACTATTTCCATCATTTCCTTTATCTAAATGCTCTTTGTCAAATCATTATTAATTCTGTCCAGCCATGTTATTGGTTTGAAAGAAGTGAAATAAAAAGTGTATAAATAACTAAATTTTGGAAATTAAGTGTACATGGTTTAATCAGGGGGAAGAATAACAATTCAGTAAAGGATTTTGCAAAGTATCATTGTCATCCACAGGTGGAAAATTTATGGAGAAGATAATTATGCAGACCAAACTAAAATGAGACTTTGAGAAACGGATGTCCATTTTGCTAAAATGTGTTGATCAAGTGTGGCTGTCGGAGACACTGATTAACTCTTTGGACTGCTACATTGTCCAGAATGAAGACAAATGTTTTTCTGAAGACTTCCACACCAAGGTCATGTGGTTTTTTTAATCTTAATTCTTTCTTTCTGCACATCGTCTCCCTCAGAGCCGGGTGGACCTGCTTGTTCCGCAGAGTGTAGATGACAGGGTTGAGCAGTGGGGTCACCACCGTGTTCACAAGGGCAGCCTCCCTGTTGGAGTCCAGCCTGTTTGTTTGCTTTGGTTTCACATATATAAACACACAGCTGCCGTACATCAGAGAGAGAACTATGAGGTGAGAGGAGCAGATGGAGAAAGCTTTCTGTTTCTCCTTGGCTGATGGGAGTCATATGATTGTGACTACTATGTTGCTGTATGCAATGATGGTTATGATAAGGATGTCAACAGGATAAAGGAAATGAGAACAAAGGCCAACATTTCAACAGACCTGGTGTCAGAACAGGAGAGATGAATCAGGGAGCCAATGTCACAGAAAAAGTGGGGGATGATATGGAGGCCGCAGAAGGATAACTGGGAGACTTTTACTAGCAGACCAGTGATGAGAGGAAAGGCCAAAGTGAAGCAGGCAGTGACCAGGAGGAAGCAAGTCTTCAGGTTCATGATGGTCGGGTAATGCAGAGGCTTGCAAATGGCCACATACCGATCCAGAGACATCACTGCTATGAGGAAGAAACCTGTTGCTCCCAGAAATAAAGAGACAAATGCTTGTATGAAACAGGCAGGAAAGGAAATGGTTTGCTTGCCTGAGAGAAAGATGACAAGCAACTTAGGAATAACAGCACTTATGAAACAACACTCAAAGAAGGAGAAAATGCTGAGTAACAAGTACATAGGTGTATGGAGCCGGGAGTTGGCACAGGTGATGGTGACTATGACCGCATTGCCTGCAATGGATGTCAGGTACGCCATCAGGTGCACCAGGAAGAAGACCTTTCTCAGGTGCTGGATGGCAGGAAACCCCTCCAAGGTGAATTCTTGGACAGTTGTCCCATTCCCCATTTCCATGCACATCTCTTTCCAGAATCATCAATGCTGGTGTAACCTACAATAAAGATATCAACAAGTACAAAGTTTTCAGAGGAGCAGGATTAAGTTATTCGTCCACAAAGGTGACTAGGCCAATAGCTAATTGGTTTAGCCAGCAGATTCTTGAATCAGTAGGACCTGAGCTCAGTACTAGTTCAATACTGAGTTCTAACCCCTGAGAGATGGGTCATTTTTTTAAAAAGATTTTTTTATTTATTTGACAGTGATCCAAGTAAGCAGAGAGGCAGGCAGAGAGAGGGGGAAGCAGGCTCCCTGCCGAGCAGAGAGCTGGATGCGGGGCTCGATCCCAGGACCCTGAGACCATGACCTGAGCTGAAGGCAGAGGCTTTAAACCACTGAGCCACCCAGGTGCCCGAAGATGGGTCATTTTTAGAAAGGTAGTTAACCTTTGTGAACTTCACTTTCATTCTCTGGAGAATGTAGATGATAGGATCTTTCCATTCATGTTCTTGTGAGAAGTAAGATAAAGCACATAACTCACTTGTTATTTGATGCCAATGTTTCTTTGTTCCTCAAATTCTAAGTGTAATATTATGATCATTAACCTAGTGTAATAGAGCATCAATAGGCAGAGTTATTGACATTGTCATAGTTATAATGCATGGTAGTTATTTATTCCTTTTATTATTTTTTATTAAAATTTTTATTTATTTATTTAAGAGAGAGAGTGAGAGAGAGAAAATACAAGAGCAGGGAGGGTCAAAGGGATAAGCAGATGCCCCACTGAGCAAGGAACCCAATGGAGGACTCCATCCCAGGACCCTGGGATCGTGACCTGAGCTGAATGTAGACACTTAACCATCTGAGCCACCTAGGTGCCCAACATTTCTTAAATAATATTAATTTGTAAGTAAGCATAATAATAATATTAGTGATATTGCCCTTGAATATTTAAAAATATGAAACACATTTTGTGGTCCAAGTTTTCATCATCATCATCATCATATGTTCAAGAGTTATGTTTTCTATGCTGGTCACTGAAACTATTATTTCTATTACTCTTCACAATAACCATGAACCCCTTCTTCTACAGAAGCAGAAATTGAGGCTTAGAGAGTTCCAGAGAGCATAGGTGACATAGTTGGGACTTTCACAGAATGCCAGAATCTGTAGTATCAGCTATTTCCCAATGCAGTGACAGAATGTTTTAAAACAGGAACAAATCTATTGTTGATGCTCTCTCAACCTGAAGTGAAAGATTAGCTTTATTAATCTTAATTGTATCTCTCCTTAGATAGTATCTCTGATGTGTTATTGACCTATGAAATAACATGGTGCTTAGAGAAGATCTCTTTTAGCAGAAGCATTTTACAGAAGAGACTGGAGACCAGAGAAATTAGGGGTTTGCTCAACAATGTGAGGTAAATCGTAAAATTAGTTTCCACCCACCAGCGCCCCGAGGGTTCCTCCTGTCCTGTGATGGAGATGGGAGTGACAGTAGTTCAGGGAGGTATGCCGGGCACCTGACACTGATGCACTCACCCTTCCATCCAAGCTCAGTGGACATTCTTCCTTCATCAGCCCTCTCAATCAGCAATTTGTCTCAGGATGGTGTATGACTCTAGCATATCAATATAGGCTAAAAGTCAGCAATGTCAAAGTGTCAATCTCACTAATGCACTGTGGGCAAAGTCCTCTGAAGGTCAGTTCATGAAATCAAACTGCTCACTGCAGTGGCACAGCCTGAAGGAGCCTCTCCTGTTCCTGTTGACCCCAGTAAATTCACTAAATCACCAGGGTCCCTGAGACCAGGCATAAACAGAGGTCACCTCATGAGGGGGCAGGGCTGCCTCCTCTTGCAGCTATTGTCTTCCAAGAAATCAAGAGTTTGCTGTGGGCTGAGGGGAAAGGAGGGGAGAAGGAAACTCAGTTGTCACCATCTGTTGTCCCATAGTGGGGTGAATATGCATCCCATGCTGTCGGTGTTCTGAATGACAAAGCCGTGTGTCCATAGCCCAGAACATTTCACAGCACAAGTCTACATGGTAGTCTGGACCACTGAAACTTCACAAAGTACCAGACAGACTAAACCAACATTTCACTGCCCTCAATTCTGGGCTAGAGCTGGACTCCCAGACTACTTATGGTTCTGATGAAAGGTCTGGCTCTGCCTCCCCCAGTGGGTAGAAGCCCACCTACCATGCAACTTTGCTGTCACTTCCTATGTAGTCACCTCCTGTAGCAGCTACTGGGAGCAGCACCTTCTAAGTTTCGCCCTGAGTGCTGCTGAGACAAGGATCCTTCTGTGGCAGTGCTCCATGCTATGGGTGCACCTGCTCCAAGACCCTCTCTTACTCTATGCTCCTCCATCATATCCTAACCTTTCCATGTGGAGAAGCATCCTTGCTCTACTGTGTTGAAACTGAGGTGCTGACAGGAAAGCTTGAAGCCTGTGATATTTTTGCCACAGCATTGCTTGGTCACCAAGAAGGATAGACCCAGCCAGTGAGCAGAGAGTGCAGGCCCTCAAACCTTATTAGATGCTGAAGAGACAGGGGCAGAAAGTAAAGGTGTGGCTGGTGCCTGGGGACATCTAATTAATTAGACAATGTTGAGAACAAGAATTACTAGGGCAACCCTTATATTTATCTTCCCATCGTTGTTGGTGATGCTGACTCTCAGAATCTGCACTCTTCTCTGCCAAGACTTTTGAAGGAAATTATGTGACAATTTCCCAAGGGTTTTTAAAATCCCAAGGTGAATATTGCTACTATTTGTGGTAGAAGTCCAGACTACAGTTTTCTACTGTGATGTATGCCCTGAAGCCAGAGCATAGGTGTTAAAAGAACAGTGTGGTGTGATTTTTCTTTCTCTCTTCAAAATAAATAAATAAATCTTTAAAAAAAGTATCTGGGGTGTGGATCCCCAGATTCTTTCTAGATGCAGAACAGGAAGAAATGTCAGCCTGAGAGTGGAGGAGGTGTATCCATATCAGCTTCTGAATTGGATATCTGCTTCTTTTCCTGGGTATCTCAGCTAGACAGTTGCAATAGTGACCCATTTTTCTGTGGCCTCTGGTTTCCATCCCGAGCCAGATAAGGGGACTAAACTCACAAAGTGTATTTGCTGGCAACCCTGGGGCATATGGTAGCTGTTTGGAAATTTGTTCTACCTGAATCTGCCCTCATCACAATTGGTCTTACAAGGACAAGGCAACTATTGTAGCAACTTTCATGAGTATTCTTGTGAATCTCACCTTCCCACAAACAGACAAAATCATTTTTATAACATCTGTCCATCTACGTACTTCTTCTTTCCCTCCAGGCTTAACCTCGACTCCATGGTTATTTTCTCAGTTGGAAGTAAAGGAAAATAAAGAATAATAGGAAAAGAGTTACAGAAGCTAGGGCAAAGTGAGACTATATATTTTAATGCTGAGGCAAAGACTTATTTATATGGGATTTTAATTTCATTCAGTGCCAGCTTCATGGTGCAGAAATACCTATCACACCTGAGCAAGTCCTAATGCCAACATGATGGTGGGAAGGTAGAAGGAGAGAGCCTGGTATGTAGTTTGATGGAAAGGCTTACAAAGTGGACAGTCAAAGAAATGGGCTGAACTAACTCTACATTGCATCTAGCATAAGAGGTGATAAACTGTTTCAAATTGTCCTTAGTCTAGTTTCTCTTTTCTGAGTAGTGTCTTAATGATTGTCCAATACCCAGCATTTCTTTATGTTTTAAATGATAACCTTGAGATCTCTTTTATCTTGGCTATTTTTCAGCATTCCTTGTGCTTTGAGTGTTTATCCAGTTAGAGTAAGTGAAGGAATAGTGCTTAAGGTGGTTTTTGTGGTTATCAAACCATGGAGGGATAAAGCAAATATCAGCTTGTGGATTTTCCTCTGCAAAATATTGTTATGTTTGCCATTCCGTCCCTTGGGCACTCTTGAAAAATCAGGCTACACCTATACCCGGGATGTAGATAGTAGGAATATTTTGGCTTATAGTGTATCTGGTTAGTATGGTCTATTCCTAGAATGGCTCCAATTTCTAATATTGTATCCCTAAGGAAGAAGGTTAAGTTAAGGCCTGAGGAAAGGTAAATCCTTTCAGAGATCACACGTATCCTAAATATCATCTATGATATTGTGGGAGAGGGTGTAGGGGATGCTAATTTGAAGAGGAAGTAGGGGATGGAGGGAAGCACTCAGGCATTGGGTGGAGCTGTTGGGTAACTAATAATACTTTGAGAGCCACTGTCCCTCATGGAATTTCCATAAAAGTAAGGCAACAATGGCAACAGAGATCCAGAACACATCAGTTCTGATCTAGAAGTTTATTAATATCACATCAATACCCATCCGTCTATGTGAGGAAAAGCATGGTAGTGTTAGTAGCTTCCAACTTGGGATGAGGAGGGGAAGCTGAAGGCATAGGGTAATTTATTTTATTGGGTGTCTTTGTATCTTTTTTTATTCTTGCATTGAAAAAAGAAACCTTTTCCATTTTAATATACACACACACATATTCACACACACATACACACATATGTTTTATATATATTATGTATAATATAAATATATAAGATGTGATATATATCACATCTTATATATTGACCCATTGATGCACAGTTGAGCATCAACTTACCATAGAGGTAAGTTCTCTTTCCCCCCAATGACGATGATAATAACTGTGTGTTTTTCATATGTGGCCTTTATTATATAAGGGTATGTTCCCTCTCAACTTACTTTGTTGAGAGTTTTTGTCAGGAATGGATGCTCTAATTTGGTCAAATGATTTTTCTGCATCTATTAAAAGGATCATATGGTTCTTATCCATTTTTAATTAATATGCTCTATCACATTGACTGATTTGTGGATCAATCCCCTCTGCTCACTTTCCCCTCACTCTATTCCCTCACTTTCAATCTGCAGGTGTGTTTAGGTCTAAACGGAGTCTCTTGTAGGCAGCATGTAGATGGGTTTTGCTTTTTTGTCCATTCTGACACCCTATGCCTTTTGATTGGAGCATTTAGTTGTTTTACATTCTGAGTAATTAAAGATAGATATGTATTTAATGACATTTCATTACTTGTTATCATTGTTTCTGGAGATCCTTTCTTGTCTTTTTCAACTTTAGTGTTTCATTATGCTTTAAGAGTCCCCCTTAATATTTCTTGCAGGGCTGATTTAGTGGTCACAAAGTCCTTTAGTTTTGGTTTGTCTGGGAAATTCTCTATCTCTCCTTGTATTCTGAATGACAGTTTTGCTGGATAAAGTATTCTTGGCTTCTTCTTTTTCTCATTTAGCAATTGAGCCACTTTCTTTTGAGTTGCCAAGTTTCTGTTGAAAAATCTGCAGCTAGACTTACGGGTCTTCCCTTGAGAGTTAAGGACTTCTTTTGTGTTGTTGCTTTTAAGATTTTTTTTTCTCTATCACTGTAGTTTTCAAATTTAATTATAATATGTCTTGATGTTGGCCTGCTCTTGTGATTTTGTTATGAGTTCTTTGTGCCTCCTGGGACTGGGTGTCTCTTTCTTCCCCCAGATTAGGGAACTTTTCAGCTATTATTTCCTCAAATAGTTATCCCCACCACCACCACCACACCACTTCTGAGACCCTACATTATGTCTATTGTTACCTTTTCACAGAGTTCCCTTTGTCTATTCTGGTGTTTTATAATTCTTTTTTCTCTCTTTTATTCAGCTTTTTAATTTTCTATTATTTTTTCTTCATTTTTTAAAGATTTTAAAATTTATTTGACAGAGAGAGAGATCATAAGTAGGCAAAGAGGCAGGCGAGAGGTGGGGGGAAGCAGGCTCCCCACCGAGCAGAGAGCTCAATGCGGGGCTTGATCCCAGGACCCTAAGATCATGATCTGAGTTGAAGGCAGAGGCTTAACCCACTGAGCCACCCAGGTGCCCCCATTATTTTGTCTTCTAATTGACTAATTCATTCTCTGCTTCTTCCAGCCTGCTATTCATTCCATTAATCCTGTTTCCAATCTCATTTATGGCACTCTTCATTTCTGGCTGATAATTTTTCAGCACTTTTTTTTCTCTGTGGTCAAAGTCTCCCTGAAGTCTTCCATTCCTTTGTCAAGCCCAGCAAGTATTCCTACCATCATTGCTTTACATTCTCCATCAGGCATATTGTTTCGCTTAGATCTCTGGCTGTGGCCTTATCTTGTTCTTTCAATTCAGATGAATTCTTTTGTGTGGGCATTTTGTCTAAGTTTCTGCTTTCTTCTCTGTGTTGGAAAAGCCAGCGATGTTTCCTCTTCCTGAGAGTAATGGCAATGAAGAAGAGGTCATGTAGTGTCCAGGGCCTAGCACTTCAAGGAGTGTCTGTGGTGTGTGCTGTGTGTGTGGTTAGTTGCAGAGGCTCTCCTTGCCTGTGGTGGGCAGCATTTTTTCCTTAGCCAGAATGTGTTGAGTTTTAACTTGGTGTGCTCTGGTCTGCTGTGAAATGAGACATGATTTGCTTCTACTAGAACTGGAGCCCTGCAAAACTGTCTGGCTGGGAAACATGGTGTGGGCTAAGGCTTGGGCTGCTCTTCTGGGGAAAAGTCTGCCAAGCTGAATCTGGGACAAGCTTCACTGAGAAGGGCAGTCCCACCAGAATGCAGGGACATGGGACTTGATGTAAGCTAGTTAGGCAGCCATTGCCAGTGCTTTGGTGTTTCCTACAGGTGGCTCTGTGTTTATGTGGGGGTATGGGATGGGAAATGGCACTGGCCAACTCCATGGTTTCCAGAGAAGTGTCTCTGGGAATGTTGCCTCTTAGGGAATGTGCTCTAAAAGAGTGAATAATTCCCTTCTGTGTGTCCCAGGCATTCTTCACACTGCAATTTCCACACCCTTACCCCCTAGGATATTTAGGGGGTCAGCCTTCTGTCCAGGAATAGGGCAGTGCCATCTGGGATCTATCTTAGCCAAGCCTGCTCTCCCTTAAAACCTCAGGCTTTAAGCCCCGCTGGATGCAAGAACTCATGAAAATCAGACCTGCTTATTCCCCCCATCAATAACTTTGGAATATGGTCTCCTTGTGCATTCGCCTTGTGTGTTCTACACTCCTTTGTCCTTCTCCATGACTATGGCTCCCTCCCCTCTGCAGCACATGTGATCATTTCTCCACAAAATCACACTTCCTACTTTCTTTGATGTGGTCTCTTCTGTGTCTTTTGTTGTGGAGTTTGTTCTGTCAGGCTTCAGGTTGATTTCTGGGTATTTAGGATGATTTGATAGTTAAGTAGTTGTGTTTGTGAGATAAGAGGAGCCTAGGGTACACCTACTCCCCCCCCACTATCTTTTCACCTCACCGCCCACCCCTATCCAGGATATTTAAATTTGAAGAGGGAAGACCTGGGAAAAAAGGGGCTATTCCAACATGGTAGAACAGGAAGTCCTTAATGAGCACCTTGAAATCAAATTTATTTTGGATGAAACACATTTCTCTGTGAAAACATTCCTCATATGGCAGTCCATGAAAATTGAGATAAGGATGAATTCACAGAAAAGTCTTCATATGATTACTCTGTATATAATTTTCACAGAAGGTATGAATTTCTGGAGAAATATAAGTAACAGAAGAAAACTCAATGTCTTAGTTTGAGTTGCCCCAGAAGCAAACCCAGAGGCAAGGGATTTAAGACAAGTAGTTTATTGAAGAGTTGGTTCCAGGAAGACCAGTAGGAAGGAGGGAATGTGATATAGTAAAAAGAATGGTGTATTATCAAGCCAGTTACCCTTCTGGGAAATTGGAGCCCAGTGTCACTGTGGAATTCCATATATCCATGTAGAACACTCTTCAAAGTTATTCAAACCCAGAAAGAAAGAGGATGGGGTGTATGTATAACAACTCTCCACCCATCATTCACCATGGATTGCTTGTGGGAAGGTTCATTCCTAGAACTTCTGGCATATCTTGTGCATGGAAAAATGTGCTCCCAGGCCCAGAAAGTAGTTCTCTGCCAGAGTTTTCAGGAGTTTTCAGTAAACACTCTCCAGGTTGCCTGACAAGTTGAATACCAAGGTAATATGGGTGGGGTCTAGCAGTGTCTTTTTCAATCCACCCTTTACACTAATTAGAGTTACTTACCCACCAAGTTAAGTTCACCCTGTGCTATTACTCAAACTTCAGTTTAGTGGTTGGTCAGGAAACCTGACTTACAACAGAAGGGTAAGTGGGTGAGCTATAGTCCCTGCTGCTGCTATTGGTCCCACATTCTAAGAAACTAATATGATTCTTGGCAAACCATTGCTTTCTATGTATAAATGTGCCTGTTCTTAGTACCACATGATGCCAAAACCCTTACCACTTTGTTGACATTCTGTGGCTTTTCCACCATTCATCTTTGTAATTGAATTTGAGTCTTTTTTGCATGTAATTTGTTTTCATGTCATAATGAGTTTATTACATATAGTAATATTTCTCACATAAACATTGGTGGCAAATTTTACTGAGAGATATGTTCTCTGGAGTGTAAGTACTAATACCAGGGGATTTTGTACCTGAATAATGTTCTGCAGTGTAGATACGGAAGTTTGGCTTAATAGATGTATGTTCACACCTGTCATTACAACCGCTTCATGTATTGGATTGGGTTCTCTGTTAATTAGCACATATTTCTTCTATGGTATGTTTTTATCCATCAGAGACTGCCTCAATAACATTCAGCAAATAACATGGAAGGGAATATCCAGAAAAATGTAGAGGAAAATTTACATTTCTACAGACACTGATGAGATGAAACCACAGAGACTTTTTTTTTTGTTTTTATTTATTTTTTTTTATTTTCAGCATAACAGTATTCATTGTTTTTTCACCACACCCAGTGCTCCATGCAATCTGTGCCCTCCCTAATACCCACCACCTGGTTCCCCCAACCTCCCACCCCCCGCCCCTTCAAAACCCTCAGGTTGTTTTTCAGAGTCTGTAGTCTCTCATGGTTCACCTCCCCTTCCAATTTCCCTCAACTCCCTTCTCCTCTCCATCTACCCTTGTCCTCTATATTATTTGTTATGCTCCACAAATAAGTGAAACCATATGATACTTGACTCTCTCTGCTTGACTTATTTCACTCAGCATAATCTCTTCCAGTCCTGTCCATGTTGCTACAAAAGTTGGGTATTCGTCCTTTCTGATGGAGGCATAATACTCCATAGTGTATATGGACCACATCTGCCTTATCCATTCATCCGTTGAAGGGCATCTTGGTTCTTTCCACAGTTTGGCGACCGTGGCCATTGCTGCTATAAACATTGGGGTACAGATGGCCCTTCTTTTCACTATATCTGTATCTTTGGGGTAAATACCCAGCAGTGCCATGGCAGGGTCATAGGGAAGATCTATTTTTAATTTCCTGAGGAATCTCCACACTGTTCTCCAAAGTGGCTGCACCAGTTTGCATTCCCACCAACACTGTAAGAGGGTTCCCCTTTCTCCACATCCTCTCCAACACACGTTGTTTCCTGTCTTGCTAATTTTGGCCATTCTAACTGGTGTAAGGTGGTATCTCAATGTGGTTTTGATTTGAATCTCCCTGATGGCTAGTGATGATGAACATTTTTTCATGTGTCTGGTAGCCATTTGTATGTCTTCACTGGAGAAGTGTCTGTTCATATCTTCTGCCCATTTTGTAATATGATTGTCTGTTTTGTGTGTGTTGAGTTTGAGGAGTTCTTTATAGATCCTGGATATCAACCTTTTGTCTGTACTGTCATTTGCAAATATCTTCTCCCATTCCGTGGGTTGCCTCTTTGTTTTGTTGACTGTTTCTTTTGCTGTGCAGAAGCTTTTGATCTTGACGAAGTCCCAAAAATTCATTTTCGCTTTTGTTTCCTTTGCCTTTGGAGACATATCTTGAAAGAAGTTGCTGTGGCTGATATCAAAGAGGTTACTGCCTATGTTCTCCTCGAGGATTCTGATGGATTCCTGTCTCACGTTGAGGTCTTTTATCCATTTCGAGTTTATCTTTGTGTACGGTGTAAGAGAATGGTCGAGTTTCATTCTTCTACATATGGCTGTCCAGTTTTCCCAGCACCATTTATTGAAGAGACTGTCTTTTTTCCACTGGATATTTTTTCCCTGTTTTGTCGAAGATTATTTGACCATAGAGTTGAGGGTCCATATCTGGGCTCTCTACTCTGTTCCACTGGTCCATGTGTCTGTTTTTATGCCAGTACCATGCTGTCTTGGTGATCACAGCTTTGTAGTAAAGCTTGAAATCAGGTAACGTGATGCCGCCAGTTTTATTTTTGTTTATTTTGTTTTTCAACATTTCCTTAGCAATTCGGGGTCTCTTCTGATTCCATACAAATTTTAGGATTATTTGCTCCAGCTCTTTGAAAAATACTGGTGGAATTTTGATTGGAATGGCATTAAAAGTATAGATTGCTCTGGGCAGTATAGACATTTTAACGATGTTTATTCTTCCGATCCAAGAGCATGGAATGGTCTTCCATAGAGACTTTTACAGAAGGAAGTCTTTACCCTCTGAGGAGAAGACTGTTTGCTTGCATTTGCCCATGGTCCACATTACAGAATAAAGAAGATATCAATAATGTAAAAATAAATTTTAAATTAGATATTGTAGAGTTCATATTCTCTATTCGAAATGTAGAAGAACTAGAAATCAATAGTAGTTTTATAAACAATACTTTGTGTGGCAATTAAAAACCTTCCTATATGGGGTGCCTGGGTGGCTCAGTGGGTTAAAGCCTCTGCCTTTGGTTTGGGTCATGATCCCAGGGACCTGGGATTGAGACCGCATTGGGTTCTCTGCTCAGCAGGAGCCTGCTTCCCCTTCTCTCTGCCTACCTCTCTGCCTACTTGTGATCTCTGTCTGTCAAATAAATAAAATCTTTAAGAAAAAAAAAAACCTTCCTATATAATGTCAAAGAGCTACTAAAGTTACCACTATAGAATATGAAACTCTTAAATTTAACCTCCTGGAATTTTTAATGACCCTCTCCTTTCATCATGGCTTTGGCTTAATTCTTTATGTCCTTTTCATTTTTAAATCTGATCTTGGTGTTCTCCCTAATATTCTTGGAATTCTTTTTCTGGTTTAGTTCTGGAGATTTCTGGCCAGATCATTATCGTCATCATTATCATCATAATCACCACCACCACCAGCACCACCACCACAGTTAAGTAGATTGCATTGCTAAATCTTAAACAATTTTAAAATTGCATTATTTCTATTAATGTACTCCGTCCACTTCTTATTTCATAGATGAGGAAACAAAGGAGCAGTTTTTACTTTTTTTGAGGGGGTAGATTGTTTGCTTATTTCATGGGAACAAACTGTCAGGAATTTACCTAGGAAATGGTGCATGGAAAGCAAATTTTATGATTCCTAATCACCTTAATAGTTTATAATTTATTTTTTTAAATTTTATTTCTTTATTTGACAGACATAGATCACAAGTAGGCAGAGAGGCAGGCAGAGAGAGAGAGGGGAGGAAGCAGGCTCCCCGCTGAGCAGAGAGCCCGATGCGGGGCTCGATCCCTGGACCCTGGGATCATGACCTGAGCCGAAGGCAGAGGCCCCAACCCACTGAGCCACCCAGGTGCCCCTAGTTTATAATTTATTTAACCTTTTGTCAGTAGCTGAATGACTATAAGATTCTACACTGAAACTCATTCACCGAAAGCTTAACGGCCTCATCCTACTCTATTCCAATATCAGAAGTTGTGAAAGAAATTGATATATGGAATTCTGTGGTCCCGTGTAGAAAAGGTATTTTTGTTTGTTTTTTAATCTGGAAAGATTTAAAGATTTATTTATATTTGGTGTTTGTAAATTGTATCATGTCATGTCTAGATACCAGCCTTTTTAATTTATTGAACTGTTCATATAGGCAATTTTGAGGTTGTCTTCTTTGTCTATTTATTTATTCATTATTTTTTTAATTTAAATTCAATTAGCCAATATATAATACATCTTTAACTTCAGATGTGTGTTCAATAATTTATCAGTTGCACATAACACCCAGTGCTCATCACATCATGTGCCCTCCTTAATGTCCATCACATAATTACTCCATCCCCCCCACCTATCCTTTAGCAACCCTCAGTATGTTTCCTATAGTTAAGAGTCTCTCATGGTTTTTCTCCCTCTCTGGTGTCATCCCATTCAGTCTTCCCTCCCTTCCCCTGCATTGTTTTTTATATTCCACATATTGCTGAAACTATATGATAATTGTCTTTCTCTGATTGACTTATTTAGCTCAGCATAATACCCTCAAATTTCATCCGCATTGATGTCAATGTTAAGTATTCATCCTTTGTTTATCCATTCCTCTGTTGTTGGACCTCTCAGCTCTTTCCACAATTTGGCTATTGTGGGCATTGCTACTATGAACATTGGGCTGCAGGTGCTCCTTTGGATCACTCTATTTGTATCTTGAGGGTAAATACCTTGGAGTGTGATTGCTGGGTCATAGGGTAGCTCTATCTTTAACTTCTTGATGAACCTCCCTACTGTTTTCCAGAGTGGCTGTGCCAGTTTTCATTCCCACCAACAGTGTGAGAGGGTTCCCCTTTCTCCACATGCTCACCAATATTTTTTGTTTCCTGTCTTGTTAATTTTAGCTGCTCTGATTCGTGTGAGGGAGTATCTCATTGTGGTTTTGACTTGTATTTCCCTGATGCCAAGTGATGTGGGCCATTTTTTCATGAGTCTGTTGGTCATTTGTATGTTTTCTTTGGAGAGATGTCTATTCATGTCTTCTCCCCATTTCTTGACTGGATTATTTGGTTTTGGGGTGTTGAGTTTGATAAGTTCTTTACAAATCTTGGATACTACATTTATCTGATATGGCATTTGCAAATATCTTCTCCCAACCTCTAGGTTGCCATTTAGTTGTGTTGACTAGATGGTTTTTTTTTTAAAGATTTTATTTATTCATTTGACAGGCAGAGATCACAAGCAGGCAGAGAGGCAGACAGAGAGAGAGAGAGGGAAGCAGGCTCCCTGCTGAGCAGAGAGCCCGATGTGGGGCCTGATCCCAGGACCCTGAGATCATGACCTGAGCTGAAGGCAGAGGCTTTAACCCACTGAGCCACCCAGGTGCCCCATAGATGCTTTTGATCTTGATGAAGTCCTAACAGTTCATTTTTGCTTTTGTTTCCCTTGTCTTTAGAGACGTGTCTAGGAAGAAGTTCCTGTGGCTGAGGTCAGAGGGGCTGCTGCCTGTGCTCTCTGCTCGGATTTTGATGGATTCCTGTCTCACATTTAGGTTTTATTTATCTAATTTGAGTATATCTTTGTGTATTGTGTAAGAAAATGGTCCGGTTTCATTCTTCTGGATGTGTCTGTCCAATTTTCCCAACACCGTTTATTGAAGAAATTGCCTTTTTTTTTTCTTCCCTATTTGGATATTCTTTCCTGCTTTGTTGAAGACTGGTTGACCATAGAGTTGAGGAGCCATTTTTGGGTTCTCTGTTGTGTTTCATTGATCTATGTTTCTGTTTTTGTGCCATATAAATCTGTCTTGATGATTACAGCTCTGTAATATAGCTTGAAGTATGGCATTGTGATGCCACCAGCTTTTGGTTTTCTTTTCCAACATTCCTCTGGCTATTTACCTTCTTTTCTGGTTCCATAACAATTTGGGGATTATTTGTTCCAGCTCTGTGAAAAAATGTTGATGGTATTTTGATAGGGATTGCATTGAATGGGTCAATTGCTCTGGGTAGCATAGAAATTTTAACACTATTTATTCTTGCAATCCATGAGCATGAAATGTTTTTGCATTTCTTTGTGCCTTCTCCCTTTCCTTCATAAGTGTTTCATAGTTTGTAGAATAGGGATCCTTTACCTTTTTGGTTGGGTCTATTCCTACTTATCTTATGGGTTTTGGTATGCTTGTAAATGGGATCAGTTCTTTAATTTCACTTTATTCTGTCTCATTGTTCATGTATAGTAATGGAACTGATTTCCGTGCATTGATTTTATATACTTTCACATTGTTAAATTAACGTATGAGTTCTAGTAATTTGCAGGTGGAGTCTTGGGTTGTCCACATTTAGTATCATGTCATCTGCAAAGAGTGAAAGTTTGACTTTGGTGCCAATTTGAAACCCTTTTATTTCTTTTTGTTGTCAGACTGTGGAGGCTAGGATTTATAGTACTATGTTGAACAGCAGTGGTGAAAGTGGTCACGTGTCATATTCTTGATCTTAGGAGAGGGAAAAGCTTTCAGTTTTTCCCCATTGACAAAGATATTTGCTATGGGCTTTTTGTAGATGACTTTTATGATATTGGGTTATGGTCCCTCTATCCCTATACTGTGGAGAGTTTTAATCAAGAAGGTATGTTGTATTTTGTCAAATGCCTATTCTGCATCAATTGAGAGGATGATATGGTTCTTGTCCTTTCTTTTACTAATGCGATTGATCTATCATGTTAATTGATTAATCCTACTTGGTCATGGTGAATCATCCTGTTAGTGTACTGTTGTATCCTATTGTCTAGTATTTTGGTGAGAATTTTTGCATCCATGTTCATCAGGGATGTTGGTCTGTAATTATCCTTTTTGGTGGGGTCTTTGTTTGGCCCTGGGATCAAGGTAATGTTGGCATCATAGAATGAGTTTGGAAGTTTTCCTTCCATTTCTATTTTTTGAAACAGCTTCTGAAGAATCAGTATTATTTCTTCTTTAAATGTTTAGTAGAATTCCCCTGGGAAGCCATCTGGCCCAACTCTTGTGTGTTGGGGGATTTTTGATCACAGCATCAATTTCCTTGCTGATTATGGGTCTGTTCAGGTTTTCTACTTCTTCCTGTTTCCATTTTGGTTGGTTGGTTGTTTGGAATGTATCCATTTCTTTCAGATTCCCTAATTTTTTGGCACGTAGTTGCTGATGATATGTTCTTACAATTGTATTTCCTTGGTCTTGGTCGTGATCTCTCTTCTTTCTTTCTATGAGTTCATTAATTTGAATCCTTTCTCTTTTCTTTTTGGAAAATGTAGCTAGGGGTTTATTGATCTTAATTAGTTCTTTCAAAGAACAAGTTTCTAGTTTCATTGATTAGTTCTACTGTTCTGCTTTCTATTTCATTGATTTCTACTCTAATCTTTATTATTTCTCATCTTCTGCTGGATTGAGGCTGTATTTGCTTTCTTTCTCTAGTTCTTTTAGGTTGTAGTTCAGTTTCTATATTTGAGACTTTTCTAATTTTTTGAGAAAGGCTTATATTGCTATATATTTTCCTCTCAGGACTCCCTTTGCTGTATCCCAAAGGTTTTGAACAATTGTGTTTTCTCTTTCACTTGTTTCCATGATTTTTTTTTTTTTTAGTCTTCTTTAATTTCCTGGTCTACCCATTCATTTTTAGTAGGATGCTCTTTAACCTCCAAGTATTTGAGTTTCTTCCAACTTTCCTCTTTTGATTGAATTCAAGTTTCAAACATTGTGGTCTGAAAATATGCAGGGAATAATCCCAATGTTTTGTCTTGGTTAAGACCTGATTTGTAGCCCAGTATAAGAACTATTCTAGAGAATGTTCCATGTGCAGTCAAGAATAATATGTATTCTGTTGCTTTAGAATGGAATGCTTTGTATATATCTGTGAAGTCAATCTGGTCCAGTATGTCATTCAAAGTGCTTGTTCACTTGTTGATTGTTTTACTTAGATGATCTGTCCATTGCTGTGAGTGAGGCATTGAAGTCCCACACAATTATTTTTAATTATAAATATGTTTATTTAATTTGTTTATTAATTGGTTGGTATGATTTCCTGCTCCCAAGTTAGGAGCACAAATATTTATAACTGTTAGATCTTCTTGTTGGATAGACCTTTTAAGTATCATATACTATCTCTCTTCATCCCTTATTACAGTCTTTGGCTTAAAATCTAGTTTGTCTGATATGAGGATCACTACCCCAGCTTTCTTTTGAGGCCCAAGAGCATGATAAATGGCTTTCTATCTCCTCTATTTCAATCTGGAGGTGTCTTTAGGTCTAAAATGTGTCTCTTGTAGATAGCATATGGATGGGTCTTGCTTTTTTTAAAAATTTATTTAATTATTTTTTAAATTTCTTTTCAGTGTACCAGAATTCATTGTTTCTGTACCATACCCAGCGTTCCATGCAATATGTGACCTCTATAATACCCACCACCAGGCTCACCCAACCTCCCACTCCCTACCCCTCCAAAACCCTCAGATTGTATTTCAGAGTCCATAGTAGTGCCATTGCAGTTCATAGGGAAGCTCTATTTTTAATTTCTTAAAGAATCTCTACACTGTTTTCCAATGTGGCTGCACCAACTTGCATTCCCACCAACAGTGTAAGAGGATCCCCCTTTCTCCACATCCTCTGCAACACATGTTATTTACTATCTTGTTATTTTGGCCATTCTAACTGGTGTAAGGTGTTATCTCTTTTTTTTTTTAATTAAATTTTTTATTTATTTTCAGCGTAACAGCATTCATTGTTTTTTCACCACACCCAGTGCTCCATGCAATCTGTGCCCTCCCTAATACCCACCACCTGGTTCCCCCAACCTCCCACCCCGCCGCTTCAAAACCCTCAGGTTGTTTTTCAGAGTCCATAGTCTCTCATGGTTCACCTCCCCTTCCAATTTCCCTCAACTCCCTTCTCCTCTCCATCTACCCTTGTCCTCTATATTATTTGTGATGCTCCACCAATAAGTGAAACCATATGATACTTGACTTTCTCTGTTTGACTTATTTCACTCAGCATAATCTCTTCCAGTCCTGTCCATGTTGCTACAAAAGTTGGGTATTCGTCCTTTCTGATGGAGGCATAATACTCCATAGTGTATATGGACCACATCTTCCTTATCCATTCATCCATTGAAGGGCATCTTGGTTCTTTCCACAGTTTGGCGACCGTGGCCATTGCTGCTATAAACATTGGGGTACAGATGGCCCTTCTTTTCACTACATCTGTATCTTTGGGGTAAATACCCAGCAGTGCAATTGCAGGGTCATAGGGAAGATCTATTTTTAATTTCCTGAGGAATCTCCACACTGTTCTCCAAAGTGGCTGCACCAGTTTGCATTCAGAAGAGACCCCGAGTTGCTAAGGAAATGTTGAAAAACAAAAATAAAACTGGTGGCATCACGTTACCTGATTTCAAGCTTTACTACAAAGCTGTGATCACCAAGACAGCATGGTACTGGCATAAAAACAGACACATAGACCAGTGGAACAGAGTAGAGAGCCCAGATATGGACCCTCAACTCTATGGTCAAATAATCTTTGACAAAACAGGAAAAAATATCCAGTGGAAAAAAGACAGTCTCTTCAATAAATGGTGCTGGGAAAACTGGACAGCTATATGTAGAAGAATGAAACTTGACCATTCTCTTACACCGTACACAAAGATAAACTCGAAATGGATAAAAGACCTCAACGTGAGACAGGAATCCATCAGAATCCTCGAGGAGAACATAGGCAGTAACCTCTTTGATATCAGCCACAGCAACTTCTTTCAAGATATGTCTCCAAAGGCAAAGGAAACAAAGGCAAAGATGAACTTTTGGGACTTCATCAAGATCAAAAGCTTCTGCATAGCAAAAGAAACAGTCATCAAAACAAAGAGGCAACCCACGGAATGGGAGAAGATATTTGCAAATGACAGTACAGATAAAAGGTTGATATCCAAGATCTATAAAGAACTCCTCAAACTCAACACACACTAAACAGATAATCATATTAAAAAATGGGCAGAAGATATGAACAGACACTTCTCCAATGAAGACATACAAATGGCTACCAGACACATGAAAAAATGTTCATCATCACTAGCCATCAGGGAGATTCAAATCAAAACCACATTGAGATACCACCTTACACCAGTTAGAATGGCCAAAATTAGCAAGACAGGAAACAACGTGTGTTGGAGAGGATGTGGAGAAAGGGGAACCCTCTTACACTGTTGGTAAGGTGTTATCTCAATGTGATTTTGATTTGAATCTCCCTGATGGGTAGTGATGATGAACATATTCATGTGTCTGATAGCCATTTGTATGTCTTCATTAGAGAAGTGTCTGTTCATGTCTTCTGCCCATTTTTTGACATGATTATCTGTTTTGTTTGTATTGAGTTTGAGGAGTTCTTTATTGATCCTGGATATCAACCTTTTGTACATACTGTCATTTACAAATATCTTCTCCCATTCTGTGGGTCGCCTCTTTGTGTTGTTTACTGTTTCCTTTGTTGTGCAGAAGCTTTTGATCTTGATGAAGTCCCAAAAATTCACTTTCTTTCTTTTTTTTTTTAATTTTTTATTTATTTTCAGCGTAACAGTATTCATTGTTTTTTCACCACACCCAGTGCTCCATGCAATCTGTGCCCTCCCTAATACCCACCACCTGGTTCCCCCACCCTCCCACCCCGCCCCTTCAAAACCCTCAAGTTGTTTTTCAGAGTCCATAGTCTCTCATGGTTCACCTCCCCTTCCAATTTCCCTCAACTCCCTTCTCCTCTCCATCTACCCTTGTCCTCTATATTATTTGTTATGCTCCACCAATAAGTGAAACCATATGATACTTGACTTTCTCTGCTTGACTTATTTCACTCAACATAATCTCTTCCAGTCCTGTCCATGTTGCTACAAAAGTTGGGTATTCGTCCTTTCTGATGGAGGCATAATACTCCATAGTGTATATGGACCACATCTTCCTTATCCATTCATCCGTTGAAGGGCATCTTGGTTCTTTCCACAGTTTGGCGACCGTGGCCATTGCTGCTATAAACATTGGGGTACAGATGGCCCTTCTTTTCACTACATCTGTATCTTTGGGGTAAATACCCAGCAGTGCAATTGCAGGGTCATAGGGAAGATCTATTTTTAATTTCCTGAGGAATCTCCACACTGTTCTCCAAAGTGGCTGCACCAGTTTGCATTCCCACCAACACTGTAAGAGGGTTCCCGTTTCTCCACATCCTCTCCAACACACGTTGTTTCCTGTCTTGCTAATTTTGGCCATTCTAACTGGTGTAAGGTGGTATCTCAATGTGGTTTTGATTTGAATCTCCCTGATGGCTAGTGATGATGAACATTTTTTCATGTGTCTGGTAGCCATTTGTATGTCTTCATTGGAGAAGTGTCTGTTCATATCTTCTGCCCATTTTTTGATATGATTATCTGTTTTGTGTGTGTTGAGTTTGAGGAGTTCTTTATAGATCCTGGATATCAACCTTTTATCTGTACTGTCATTTGCAAATATCTTCTCCCATTCCGTGGGTTGCCTCTTTGTTTTGATGACTGTTTCTTTTGCTGTGCAGAAGCTTTTTATCTTGATGAAGTCCCAGAAGTTCATCTTTGCCTTTATTTCCTTCGCCTTTGGAGACATATCTTGAAAGAAGTTGCTATGGCTGATATCAAAGAGGTTACTCCCTATGTTCTCCTCGAGGATTCTGATGGATTCCTGTCTCACGTTGAGGTCTTTTATCCATTTCGAGTTTATCTTTGTGTACGGTGTAAGAGAATGGTCAAGTTTCATTCTTCTACATATAGCTGTCCAGTTTTCCCAGCACCATTTATTGAAGAGACTGTCTTTTTTCCACTGGATATTTTTTCCTGTTTTGTCAAAGATTATTTGACCATAGAGTTGAGGGTCCATATCTGGGCTCTCTACTCTGTTCCACTGGTCCATGTGTCTGTTTTTATGCCAGTACCATGCTGTCTTGGTGATCACAGCTTTGTAGTAAAGCTTGAAATCAGGTAACGTGATGCCACCAGTTTTATTTTTGTTTTTCAACATTTCCTTAGCAATTCGGGGTCTCTTCTGATTCCATACAAATTTTAGTATTATTTGCTCCAGCTCTTTGAAAAATACTGGTGGAATTTTGATTGGAATGGCATTAAAAGTATAGATTGCTCTGGGCAGTATAGACATTTTAACGATGTTTATTCTTCCCATCCAAGAGCATGGAATGGTCTTCCATCTTTTTGTGTCTTCTTCAATTTCTTTTAGGAGTGTTCTGTAGTTCCTCGAGTACAGATCTTTAACCTCTTTGGTTAGGTTTATTCCGAGGTATCTTATGGTTTTTGGTGCTATAGTAAATGGAATCGATTCTCTAATTTGCCTTTCTGTATTTTCATTGTTAGTGTATAAGAAAGCCACTGATTTCTGGACATTGACTTTGTATCCTGCTACATTACTGAATTGCTGTATGAGTTCTAGTAGTTTGGAGGTAGATCGATAAGCCATTGGCCACACTAATCCAAAAGAAAAGAGAGAAAGCCCAAATTAATAAAATTATGAATGAAAAGGGAGAGATCACAACTAACACCAAGGAAGTAGAAACAATCATCAGAAGCTATTATCAACAGTTATATGCCAATAAGCTAAGCAACCTAGATGAAATGGATGCATTCCTGGAAAACTATAAACTCCCAAAATTGAACCAGGAAGAAATTGACAACCTGAATAGACCGATATCTAGTAACGAGATTGAAGCAGTGATCAAAAACCTCCCAAAAAACAAGAGCCCAGGACCTGACGGATTCCCTGGGGAATTCTATCAAACTTTCAAAGAAGAAATAATACCTATTCTCCTGAAGCTGTTTCAAAAAATTGAAGCAGAAGGAAAACTTCCAGACTCTTTTTATGAAGCCAGCATCACCCTGATCCCCAAACCAGGCAAAGACCCTACCAAAAAGGAGAATTTCAGACCGATATCACTGATGAATATGGATGCTAAGATTCTCAACAAGATCCTAGCAAACAGGATCCAACAGCACATTAAAAAGATTATCCACCATGACCAGGTAGGATTCATCCCTGGGTTACAAGGATGGTTCAACATTCGCAAATCAATCAATGTGATAGAACAAATCAATAAGAGAAGAGAGAAGAACCACATGATCCTCTCCATTGATGCAGAAAAAGCTTTTGACAAAATCCAGCATCCGTTCCTGATTAAAACGCTTCAAAGTATAGGGATAGAGGGAACATTCCTGAACTTCATCAAATCTATCTATGAAAAACCCACAGCAAATATCATCCTCAATGGGAAAAAGCTTGCAGCCTTCCCATTGAGATCAGGAACACGACAAGGATGCCCACTCTCACCACTCTTGTTCAACATAGTATTAGAAGTCCTAGCAACAGCAATCAGACAACAAAGAGAAATAAAAGGTATCCAAATTGGCAAGGAAGAAGTCAAACTCTCTCTCTTCGCAGATGACATGATTCTTTATATGGAAAACCCGAAAGACTCCACCTCCAAACTACTAGAAAAATTCACTTTCACTTTCGTTTTCTTTGCCTTTGGATTCCTGCCTCACGTTGAGGTCTTTTATCCATTTCGAGTTTTTCTTTGTGTATGGTGTAAGAGAATGGTTGAATTTCATTCTTCTACATGTAGATGTCCAATTTTCCCAGCACCACTTATTGAAGAGACTGTCTTTTTTCCACTGTATATTTTTTCCTTCTTTGTTGAAGTTTATTTGTTGAGTTATAGAGTTACAGAGTTGAGGGTCCATATCTGGTCTCTCTACTCTATTCCACTGGTCTATGTGTCTGCTTTTATGCCAGTACTATGCTGTCTTGGTCATCATAGCTATGTAGTAAAGCTTGAAATCAGGCAACGTGATGCCCCCAGTTTTGCTTTTCTTTTTCATTTCCTTAGCATTTCAGGGGCTCTTCTGATCCCATACAAATTTTAGGATTATTTCCTCCAGCTCTTTGAAAAATGCCAGTGGAATTTCGATCGGAATGGCATTGAAAGTATAGATTGCTCTAGGCAGTATAGACATTTTAACAATGCTTATTTTTCCAATCCACGAGCATGGAATAGTCTTCCATCTTTTTGTGTCTTCTTCAGTTTCTTTCATGAGTGTTCTGTAGTTCCTTGAGTACAGATCCTTTACCTCTTTGGTTAGGTTTATTCCCAGGTATCTTATGGTTCCTGGTGCTATAGTAAATGGAATTGATTCTCTAATTTCCCTTTCCGTATTTTCATTGTTAATGTATAAGAAAGCAACTGATTTCTGTACCTTGACTTTGTACCCTGCCACATTACTGAATTGCTGCATGAGGTCTAGTAGTTTGGGGGTGGAGTCTTTTGCTTTTTCCATATAAAGTATCATGTCATCTGTGAAGAGAGAGAGTTTGACTTCTTTATTGCCAATTTGAATACCTTTTCTTTCTGTTATTGTCTGCTTGCTCTTGCTAGGACTTCTAATATTATGTTGAACAAGAGTGGTGAGAGTGGGCATCCTTGTCATGTTCTTGATGTCAAAGGGAAGGCTGTCAGCTTTTCCCATTGAGGATGACATTCACTATGGGTTTTTCAGAGATAGATTTTATGAAGTTGAGGACTGCTCCCTCTAGCCCTATAGTTTGAAGCGTTTTAATCAGGAATGGGTGCTGGATTTTATCAAATGCTTTTTCTGCGTCAATTGAGAGGACTTTGTGGTCCTTCTCTCTTCTCTTATTTATTTGTTCTAGCACATTGATTGATTTGTGAATGTTGAACCATTGATGAATCCCACCTAGTCATGGTAGATAATCTTTTTAATGTGCTGTTGGAACTTATTAGCTAGGATTTTGTTGAGAATCTTAGCATCCATATTCATCAGGGATATTGGTGTGAAATTCTCCTTTTTGGTGGGGTCTTTGCCTGATTTGGGGATCAGGGTAATGCTGGCTTCATAAAAAGAGTCTGGAAGTTTTCCATCTGCTTCAATTTTTTGAAACAGCTTCAGGAGAATAGGTATTGTTTCTTCTTTGAAAGTTTGGTAGAATGCCCCAGGGAATCCATCAGATCCTAGACTCTTGTTTTTTGGGAGGCTTTTGATCACTGCTTCAATCTCATTACTAGATATCAGTCTATTCAGGATGTCAATTTTTTCCTGGTTCAATTTTGATGTTTATAGTTTTCCAGGAATGCATCCATTTCATCTAGGTTGCTTAAATTATTGGCATACAACTGTTGATAACTTCTAATGATTGTTTCTATTTCCTTGGTGTTAGTTGTGATCTCTCCCTTTTCATTCATAATTTTATTAATTTGGGCCTTCTCTCTTTTCTTTTGGATTAGTTTGGCCAATGATTTATCGATCTTATTTGATTCTTTCAAAAAACCAGCTTCTAGTTTCATTGATGTGTTCTACTGTATCTCTAGTTTCTATCTCATTGATCTCTGCTCTAACCTTGATTATTTCCCTTCTTGTGTGTGGAATTGGCTTAATTTGTTGTTGATTCTTCAGTTCTTTAAGGTGTGAAGACAGCTGGTGTATTCTGGATTTTTCAATTATTTTGAGGGAGAATTGGATGGCTATGTATTTCCCCCTTAGGACTGCCTTTGCTGTATCCCATAGGTTTTGGGCTGAAGCGGCTTCATCCTCATTGGTTTCCATGAATTGTTAGTTCTTCATCGATTCCTGGTTGGTCCAAGCATTCTTAAGCAAGGTGGTCTTTAGCTTCCGTGTTTTTGAATTCCTTCCAAATTTTCCTTGTCATTGAGCTCCAGTTTCAAAGCATTGTGATCTGAGAATGTGCAGGGAATGATCTCAACCTTTTGGTATCAGTTGAGCCCTGATTTGTGACCCAGTATGTGGTCTATTCTGGAGAAGTTTCCCTGTGCACTCAAGAAGAATGAGTATTCTGTTGTTTTAGGGTGGAATGTTCTGTATATATCTATGAGGTCCATCTGGTCCAATGTGTCATTCAATGCTCTTGGTTCTTTATTGATTTTCTGCTTGGATGATCTGTCTATTACTGAGAGTGGCATGTTAAGATCTCCTACTATTAAGGTATTCATATCAGTATGACTCTTCATTTTGATTTACAGTTTTCTTATGTAATTGGCCACTCCCATATTGGGGACATAAATATTTACAATTGTTATAACTTTTTGGTGGATAGTCCCTTTAAGAATGATAAATTAGTTTAAAATCTAATTTATCTGATATGAGAATCCCTACCCCAGCCTTCTTTTGAGGCCCATTGGCAGGAAAGATGCTTCTCCATCCCTTCACTTTCAGTCTGGATGTATCCTTAGGTTCAAAATGTGTCTCTTGTAGACAACATATGGATGGGTCCTGTCTTTTTATCCAGTCTGCAACCCTGTGCTGTTTTATGGGCACATTGAGGCCATTCACGTTGAGAGTGATATTTGAGAGGTACGTTTTTATTGACATCGTGTTACCTGTGAAGTCTTTGTTTCTATAGATTGTCTCCATATATTTCTGTTCAATGATATTCTTGTTTTTTTTTCCTCTTTTATAGAACACTCCTCAATATTTCTTGCAGTGCCAACTTGGTGGTCACATACTCTTTTAGTCTTTGCTGGTCTTGGAAGCACTTTATCTCTCCATCCATTTTGAATGTCAGTCTTGCTGGATAAAGTATTCTTGGTTGCATGTTCTTCTCATTTAGTGCCCTGAATAATACATCTTGCCAGCCCTTTCTGCCTTGCCAGGTTTCTGTGGACAGGTCTGACGTTATTCTGATAGGCTTTCCTCTATATGTGAGGAATCTCTTCCCCCTAGCTGCTGTCAAGAGCTCCTGTCTAAAATTATGATTCATCACTTTCACAATCAGGTGTCTTGAGGTCTTTCTAGATTCTGTGATCTTGGGGGCAGGGAGACCTGTCTGCCTCTATTACACGAATGCTGCTTTCATTTGACAGATTGGAAAATTTTTCATGGAGAGTTTGTCCAACTATATCCTCTAGTCTTCTTTCTTTCTCCTCCCCCTCAGGGTTTCCAATAATTCTGACGTTGGAATGTTTCATGGCATCATTTATTTCTCTAATTCTGTTTTCATGGCTTCTAAGCTGTTTGTTCCAGGCTTCCTCCTGATCCTTTTTTTCTATCCGTTTGTCCTCCAGGTCACTAATTTTATCTTCTGCCTCAGTTACCCTAGCTTTTAGAGAATTTAGATTAGATTGGAACTCATTGAGAGCATTGTTAACATCATCTCTGTGGCTTTCACTTCTGCCTTAATCAATTCCATTTTGTCATCAAAAGCTTTCTCCAACCTAGCTATTGCCTGATAATTGTTAGCCTGGACTACCTTTCCAACATATTGTTTATGTCCATCTCTAATAGCTCTGATGGAGAGGGCCCAGTCTCTGAATTTTTCCTCTGTTGGGCATTCCTTCTCCTGGTTATATTGGTCAGAGATGGCTGAACAGATCTGTAGGTGAGTGTATCAAGCATGGTATAATCAAGGTGCACTCTGGAACACTTCTGAACAATCAAGAGTCCCCACCAAAAAGAACAAAAAAAGAAAAAAAAGAGAGAGAGAGACAGGAAAAAAAAAAAAAGAATAAAAGAGAAGGCCCAGCACAAATGGGCTCCAAAGGTAAGATTTATAAAGTATACAAACAAAAACAGACAAGCAAAAAGACCGACAGAAGTAGATGACAAGAAAAATAAGTAAGTAAATAAATAAAAAGAACCCAGCCAAAATGAACCCCAAGTATAAGATTTATATACTACCAGAACAAAAGCAATTATACAGAAGCACTGACAGAAGAAAAAGAAGGGAAGGTGGTTATAAATTCTCAGAGTGGGTGAGGAAGGTTATTTTGATTCTTCCTGGATGTATCTTGATATCTTTGTTAAAGGACTCAACTTTCCTGAGATAAAGGGGGATTAAAACTGGTTTATGTATAGAGGTAGCATTGATTGGGGAAAGAGGATTACCTTGAAGCTTATCTCTATATGAATATTAAAAAATAAACTAAACTAAAATAATAAAAAAAAAAGAAAAGCAAAGAAAAACACAGGTATATGTATTAAAAAAATTCAAGTTAAAAGGTTATTTTGGAATCTGATGTACTGAACATCTCATTGTGATGGTAAATAGGTTAAAAAGTTATATATAAAAAAAGAAAAGAATGAGAGTAGTGTGAAAGAATTAAAAATGAAAGTTGTGTTATGTAGTGGTGGTTGTCCCCTTGTTTTTTTTTTTTGTTTGTTTTTTTGTTTGTTTGTGGCTGGCTTTCTGGGCAAGGGGCCTGCTGCGCTGGTTTTCAGAGAGTCTTGCTAGAGTCCTCCTATCCCCATCAAGGGGCTGGGCTCTGAGGAAACCAGTTTTTCAGGCTTTTGTTCTCTGGAAGTTTTTTGGTTTATTTGTTTGTTTGTTTCTCCCTTGGTGGCTTTTGGACATTCTTTGGAGGTTTAGAGGAAAGCAAACTGCACCCAGACTTCCATCTCAGAGAGAAGCCTTGGTCTGTTCCCCTCTGGGTACTCTAGAGTACATAAATTCCCCCTCTGCCACTGGCAGAGCGCATCCCTAGTCATGGTATCTGGGGTCACAGGAACTCCCACTTGTACCCAAAACCATGAGAAATACTAGCTGTGGCTGTCTGGGCAGGTCCAGACCACCAGAGAGGTTCTAACCAGATATAGCACACTGAGATTTTCATGCTGGCCAGGGCTGAGAGTGCTCAGAATCTCCCGGTCCTAGAGAGCACCTGCTAGCGCCTGCATGGACCTCTCTCAGGGGAGGGTGTGGAGTGCGACTCAGACCCTCGTCATGCGGTGCGTGTGCAGAGTGCAAAAGACTGTGGTTCTAGAGAGCACCAGCTGGCATCCACACCAGACTCCCTCACGGGCGTCGCCACCCAGACGCTCTCAGGCATGCTGGCGGCTCAGGGACCAAGAACTGGCTTCTTTGCTGCACCCTCTGGTTAAGCGACAGTGGTGGCCATCCTGGGTCCCTGGGCTTAAGTCCCTGTCCCTAACCACCCAATTCCACCAATTTCCCCTTAAGATCTTTTGCTCTTTTTGAGTGCTTTCGAGCAGACTCCAAGTTAATGCTGGTCCCCAGTCACAGTACACTCTCATATTGAGGTATTACCTCAATGGGTAATATTTCCAATGGGTCACTTCTGGTGGTTTCTGGTGGCTCCCTCCCCCTTTTGTTTATCTTCTGATATCAGTCTGATGTTCCCACTCCACTTTACCTGTCCACTGGCATCTTCTGCCCCCGTAGAGATCCAGAATGTATAAATCTTTTTTTTTTTTTTAAAGATTATTTATTTATTTATTTGACAGACAGAGATTACAAGTAGGCAGAGAGGCAGGCAGAGAGAGAGGAGGAAGCAGGCTCCCTGCTGAGCAGAGAGCCTGATGCGGGGCTCGATCCCAGGACCCTGAGATCATGACCTGAGCCAAAGGCAGAGGCTTTAACCCACTGAGCCACCCAGGCACCCCTAATTCTTTTTTTTTTTAATTAACTTTTGAGAGACACTTCATTTCTTTTTTTCTTTTTTTTTTTTTTTTAAAGATTTTATTTATTCATTTGTCAGAGAGAATGAGCACAGGCAGACAGAGAGGCAGGCAGAGGCAGAGGGAGAAGCAGGTTCCCTGCTGAGCAAGGAGCCTGATGTGGGACTCGATCCCAGGACCCTGGGATCATGACCTGAACCAAAGGCAGCCGCTTAAGCAACTGAGCCACCTAGGCATCCCCAGAATATATAATTCTAATATCAGGCTGATTTCATGGGTGATCAGAGTTCTTTGGTAGATAATCAGCTCACTTTAGGGGACTGGTTGAAACAGCACCTCCTACTTCTCCACCATCTTGTCTCCTGGGTCTTGCTTTTTATCCAATCTGGTACCCTGTGGTTTTTTATTGGAGCAGTTAGGCCATTTATATTTAGAGTAACTATAGAAAGATAAGAATTTAGTGCATTGTATTATCTGTAATGTCCCTGTTTCTATAGATTGTTGTTGCTTCTTTCTGGTCTGTGTTACTTTTGGACTCTCTCTTTGCTTACAGGATCCTCTTTAATTAGAGATCACAAATTCTTTTAGTTTCTGTTTGTCCTAGAAGCTCTTTATCTGTCCTTCAATTCTGAATGACAGCCTTGCTGGAGAGAGTACTCTTGGCTTCTTGTTTTTCTCACTTAGTGCCCTGAATATATTATGCCAGCCATGTCTGACCTGCAAAGTCTCTATGAATAGGTCTGCTGGCTGCCTAATGTTTCGACATCTCTAGGTTAAGAACCTCTTGTCTCAAGCTTGTTTCAGGATTTTCTCTTTATCTCTGAACTTGGCAAGCTTCACTTTCTTTGTGTATTTAATAATTTATTCTCCTCTTCTTTTCTCTGTTCTCTCTTCCAAATACCCAACAAACAGAATTTGGACATTCTGGATCAAATTATTTTCCCCACAAATTTTCTACCTTCTTTTCTGTCTGTATTTTACTTTCTGAAACTTCTCCATAACTCATCTGCCAACAGTCCTGATGATCTCTTTTTTTTCAGCTATTGCTGAATTTATACGGTTTTATAAAATGTTGTTATAAAGCTTTTTTTTTCTTTTGTTTACCTGTTCTTTATTAAAATTTAATGGTGTTTTACTTAAAACATAATGGTTTTTCACTCAGCATAATCTCCTCCAGTCCTGTCCATGTTGATACAAAAGTTGGGTATTCATCCTTTCTGATGGAGGCATAATAATCCATTGTATATATGGGCCATATCTTCTTTATCCATTTGTCTGTTGAAGGGCATCTTGGTTCTTTCTACTGTGTGGTGACTGTGGCCATTGCTGTTATGAACATTGGGGTACAAATGGCCCTTCTTTTCACTACATCTGTATCTTTGGGGTAAATACCCAGTAGTGCCATTGCAGGGCCATAGGAAAGCTCTATTTTTAATTTCTTAAGGAATCTCCACACTGTTTTCCAAAGTGGCTGCACCAACTTGCATTCCCACCAACAGTGTAAGAGGATTCTCCTTTCTCCACATCCTCTCCAACACCTATTGTTTACTGTCTTGTTAATTTTGGCCATTCTGACTGGTGTAAGGTGGTATCTCAATGTGGTTTTGATTTGAATCTCCCTGATGGCTGATAATGAACATTTTTTCATGTTCTGTTAGCCATTTGTATATCAACCATGTACCAATGAAATAGTTTAAAAATTATGATTGGAAGTATCTTCAACATAGAATTAGCTTAGGAGATTTATCTCCTAAGATGCTAAGATGCTAAGATGCTCCTATTAGAGCATCAGAATCTAGTATATTATTCTCTACATTAGGGTTTGTCTTTCACTGGGTACCATCTATGGATGGTAACCATTAGCCTGGATTTAGAGACTCAGTTTTGGATTTGTGGTCTTCATCTTTGTGTTTATCAAATTCACTCTTCAATCATAGTCTACCTCAAGATAATATAAATGCATTAATTAGTTTAGGTATAAAATTATTATCCAGTCCTGACTAAAACGATGGGGAGGCTCACACTCTTTTCAGTAGTTTGGCCACAATTCTTTGATTTATTCTGACATTACTTCACAACACTCTATTCCAGAACAACTCAGGGTGGAATATTTCCATGTTCTTACAGCATCTTGTTGTTATGTCCATGAACATTTTCAAGTAGACCCTAGAGATTATCTGGCTCAATCTCCATATTTTATGGGGAAGGTGACTTGTGTGTTCTTGGAAGTTGATCATTTAGTTGAAGGCAACAGAAGGCTTGTCCAGTGCAAATGATTCAGGGTCTACTCTGATCCCTTTGTATTCCATTCCCACTGCCACTTCCCTAAGCCTCATTCTCTTTCTTCCAATTCCTGTAACAGTGTCTGTAGCCAGATTCCTACTCTGTGCTTGGCTTTTCCAAGCTCTTTTTTATGCAATCTATACAGAGAACTATCCCTGACTTTTTAGGGGATGCTCAATTCTACTTCATTTTCAATCAGATGAAGTCTGAACTTTGAAATAGGGACATCAGGGCAAATAGTAGCTAATCATGGTGTATAACATGTTCCATACAATGTATTTGAGATAATCTAGTCTCTTGGTTTGGGCTAAAGAGAAAGAAAATTAAAAAATCATCTTAATCATTTTAGAAGTATTTCTTCAGAAGAAAAAATAGACACATCTTAGCTAAAAAATAGGTGGTGGGTATTGGGGAGGGCACAGATTGCATGGAGCACTGGGTGTGGTGAAAAAACAATGAATACTGTTATACTGAAAATAAATAAAAAATTTAATAAAAAAATAGGTGTGAAAATTATATAAAGTTTAAAGAATGAGAACATGGAAATCTTGGTTTTAAAGTAGGTTATCAATGAAAAGATAACCTTGTAATTGACAGCACTAGTCCACCAGGAAAATGTTTAATTTTTTTTCATTAATAATGAATTAGAGAAGCAAATAAATTCTACCAACTTGAATCTTTGGAAGAATTTATAGAAATATGAAATAAGTGCACCCTTCTCTTCTACTGATATATACAAGCATTCTGTGGTCACAGCTTTTAACAAAAATATGTTATGCACATCTGAGGGGCTGGGGCTAGAATAAATAACTTAAGAATGAGGATCTGGTCAGCCTTGGGTTGCTGGGATTATTCTTTCTCCTTAGAAAATGGTCTAAGCCTGAGAATAATTCTCTTTCTCTCTAGCATGAGATTGTTGAATACATATGTAGCTATACTAAGCACCAAGAACAGCATATAAGAGCACACCTAATGCAAAGTATATATATTCCATTATGAAGGGTACTATGACCATTATTTCCTTGCACTAGTCTTGGAGGGAATGTAGACCCAAGAATTGGTACTATTTCCATCCTTTCCTTCTGAACAATAACATAATATACCTTCATGTATCATTTGAATTATCTAAATGCCTTTTGGTAAGTCATTATTAATTCTGCTGAGCCATGTTTATTGCTGAAGAGAAGTGAAATAAAAAGTGTATAAATTATTAAATTTAGGAAACTTCAAGCACATGAGAGATATCAGAGGGAAGACCCAAAAAATCAATTGTCATTCAAATGTGGAAAATTTGGAAGAAGATATGCACATCAAGGTAAAATGTAGCCTTGAAAAGTAGATTTCCGTTTTGCTAGGGATGTGCAGAGGTCATGTATGGTGGCCAGAGACAAGCACCAGAACTCTGTGGACTGCTATGTTGGTCAGAATGAGGACACAGGGTTCTCTAGGCCTTCCACTCTAAGGTCATGTGATTTTTTTTATCTTGATATTTTCATTCTGCAAATTGTTTCCCTCAGAGCCTGGTGGACCTGCTTGTTCCGCAGAGTGTAGATGACAGGGTTCAGCAGTGGGGTCACCACCGTGTTCACAATGGCAGCCTCTCTGTTCGAGTCCAGCGTGTTTGTTTGCTTTGGTTTCACATATATAAACACACAGCTGCCATACATCAGAGAGAGGACTATGAGGTGAGAGGAGCAAGTGGAGAAAGCTTTCTTTTTCTCCTTGGCTGAAGGAAGTTGCATGATTGTGACTACTATGTTGCTGTATGCAATGATAGTTATGATAATGGATGTGAAAATGATAAACAAAGCAAGAATTAAGGCCAACATTTCAACAGACCTGGTGTCAGAACAGGAGAGATGAATCAAGGGGCCAAGTTCACAGAAAAAGTGGGGGATGACATGGGGTCCACAGAAGGA
Organism: Martes martes; assembly: GCF_963455335.1. Taxonomy (NCBI): domain Eukaryota; kingdom Metazoa; phylum Chordata; class Mammalia; order Carnivora; family Mustelidae; genus Martes; species Martes martes. The sequence goes on along the minus strand of NC_137902.1, from coordinate 38,674,864 downwards.
TAACAGGGAGACTTTTACTAGCAGACCAGTGATGAGAGGAAAGGCCAAAGCGAAGCAGGCAGTGACCAGGAGGAAGCAAGTCTTTGGGTTCATGATGGTCGGGTAATGCAGAGGCTTGCAAATGGCCACATACTGATCCAGAGACATCACTGCTATGAGGAAGAAAGCTGCTGCTCCCAGAAATAAAAAGACAAAAGCTTGTATGAAACAGGCAGGAAAGGAAATGGTTTGCCTGCCTAAGAGAAAGATGACCAGCAACTTAGGAATAACAGCACTTACGACACCACACTCCACAAAGGAGAAAATGCTGAGGAACAAGTACATAGGTGTGTGGAGCCGGGAGTCGGCACAGGTGATGGTGACTATGATAGCATTGCCTGCAGTGGATGCCAGGTATGCCAGCAGGTGCACCAGGAAGAGGACCTTTCCCAGGTGTTGGATGGTAGGGAACCCCTCCAAGGTGAATTCTTGGACAGATGTTCTATTCTCCATTTCCGTGAGCATCTCTTTCCATAGCAGTATCACTGCCAGTCTAACCTACAGTAAAGACATTGGGGAGCACAATTGTTTTAGTGGGGCATATGATTAAGTTGTTTGCCTATCTAAGAAGGTGGTTAGGCTGATAGCAAAGTGGTTTAGGCAGTTGGTTCTTGAGTCAGAAAGGCCAGATTTCAATACTAGTTCATTAATGAGTTCCAACTCCTGAAAGATGAGTCATCTTTGGAAAGGTAGTTAAGCTTTGTGGACTTCACTTTCAACCTCTGTAGAACAAAGATGATAGGATCTACATATTCATGTTCTCGTGAGAATTAAGATAAAGCATATAACTCACTTGGCATATGCCAACGTTTCCTGTGTTTTCCTCTAGGTCTAATTGTAATCATTATTAACAGAATGCTTAAATAGAACATCATAAGTAGGCAGAGGTATTGACATTTTCATAGTTATACCATTTTATTGTTTTTAATGATATTATCAATTTTAAGTAAACATAACCATAAGTTTAGTAATATTCCCTTTGAATATCCCCTTAATACTGTAACACATTTTATGGTCCATGTTGTCATCATCATGATGTGTTGACAGCTTGAGCTTGTTCTGTGCTGGTCACTGAAATTCAGTATTTCTGTTACCCGTCACAATAATCAGGAGGCCCTACTATAGACGCAGAAACTGAGGCTTACAGAGTTCCAGAGAGCTTAGGTCACATAGCTGACTTTAGCCTGATTGCCAGATCCAGAACCCCTGGTGCTTCCAAATGCAGTGTCAAAACATTTTAAATTGGACCAAATCTATTGTTGTTGTTCTTTCAACCTTAAGAGAAAGATTCATTTTATTTATCTTAATTGTTTCTGTCCTTAGGTAGTATCGCTGATGAGTTTTTGACCTGTGGAATGACATGGGGCTTAGAGAGGATCTGTGTTAGTACAGGCATTTTACAGAAGAGACTGGAGACCAGAGATATTGAGGACTGCTCAACAACAGCTAAGCTGTAAATCTAGGATTTACCACCCAGCTTCCGGTTTTATGTTGGCCAGTGATGGAGGTGGGAGTGCTAATACTTCCTGGATTAATCCACTTGAGTGGATATGCTGGGCACCTGGCACTCTTACATTCTCTCTTACATCAAAGCTCAGTGCCTTTTTTTTTTTTTTTTTTCCTTCAGTCCTCCCAATCAGTAACTTCTCTCAGGTTGGTTTTGGCTCTAGCATTTCAATACTGGGCTAAAGGTTGTGAGGAATGTGTCTCTCTTATTAACCCATCATGGATCAGGTCCTCTGAAGGGCTGCTCATGAAAGCAAACTGCTCATCCCTGAGTGGCACAGTCTAAAGGAGCCTCTCCTTTTGTTCCTGTTGACCCCAGTAAGCCCACCAAGTTATCAGGATGCCTGAGGCCAGGCACATACAGAAGAGTCACCACGTGGGAGGCAGGGCTTCCTTCCTTCACAGCTATTATCTTCTAAGAAACCAAGAGCTTGCTCTGGGCTGAGGGGAAAGAGAAGGAAACTCATTTGTCACAGCCTGCTGTTCCAGAGTGGGTATGAATATGCATCCCATGCTGCCAGTGTTCTGAATGACAAAGCCCTGTTTCAGTAGCCCAGAGGTTTCATAGCACTACAAGTCTACACAGGGGCCTGGGCCACTGAAACCCCAGAAAGGAGCAGACAGATAAAACAATCACATTTCATAGCCCCCAGTTCTGGGTTAGAGCTGAACTTCCACTAGTTAGGATTCTGATGAAATGTCTGGCTCTGCTTCCCCCAGTGGGTAGAAGCCCACCTACCATGCCACAACCCTGTCACCTCCTATACTGGTTATACACAGCAGGCAGCTTACAGGTTTAGCCCCGGGTGTTGCTGAAACAAGGGTCTTTCTGTGGCAGTGCTCCATGTTATGGGTGTACCTGTTCCAAACACCTTCTCTTACACTATGCTCCTCCATCTTATTGTTACCTTTCCTTGTGAGTAGCATCCTTGTTTTACCGCATCAACAGTGAGAAGGTGCTGACAAGCAAATCTGGGGCTCTGTGATATTTTCCCAATGAGACTGTAGAGTCACCAAGTAGGATGGACCCAGCCAGTGTGCAGAGAGTACATGCTCCCAAACCTTATTAGATGCTGAAGAGACAGGGGCAGAAAGTAAAGGGGTAGCAGGTGTCCTGGGGGTAACTAATTGGTCACTGTTGAGAACAAGTTCCTGGTGATACCCTTATGTTTATCTTTCCATTGTGGTGATGCTGACTCCCAGATGTCTGCGTTTTCTCTGCCAAGATTTTTCAAGGAAATTATATGACAATTTCCCAAGGGTTTCTAAAATCCCAAGCTGAACATTACTACTGATTTGAGGTAATAGTTCAAACGATAATTTTCTACATGTGATGTGTGCCCTGAGGCCGGAGTATTGCTAAAATAATAGATTTTTATGGTGAGAAAGAGCTGGATCACACCCTAGCTATCATCAACCTTTTGGGAAAATAATGGGGAAATCCACCTTTCTTGGTCAATCATTCTTCATGCTTCCACCAACGTTTTGATTTCTTTCATTGCATATTTTCATCTGTAGAATATCTTTGTTGTGCTCCCCAGTCTCCTTGAAAATGAAAGCAAACATTTCTTTCTCTTCAGGGAAGAAGGGGGAAGACTAGGTGATTTCTGTAACATCTCTAACCTGGCAGGCCTCCCTCTCTTTAAAAGAATCTGGGGTATGGATCCTCAGATTTTTTCTAGATGCAGAAGAGGAAGAGATGTGAGCCTGAGGGTGCAGAAGCTGTACCCATTGCAACCACTGGGTTGGAGGGGTGCTTCTTCTCCTGGGTATCTCAGCTGGGCTTTGGTGGCAGGAGTGACCCATTTTTCTGTGGTCTTTGGCTTCCCATTACCCTCAGAGAAGGGAACTAAACTACCAAGGTGAATTTGTAGGCAACCCTGGGGAATATGGTAGCATGTGGAAATTTGTTCTACCTGACTCTGTCTTCACTAGTATTGATCTTGGTAGGTCAAGGGAAATAGAGGAAATTTCACAAGTATTCATGTGGGTTGCACCCTCTCACAAATAGACAAAAACATTTTTATAATGTCTGTCCATCTACACACTCTGTTTTCAATCCAGGCCATACTTGGACCTCATGGTTATTTTCTCACTTGGAAGCAAGGAAAAATACAGATAAAGGGAGGAGAATTATAGAAGCTAGAGCAGCATGAGACTATCCATTTTAATGCTCAGGTAAAGGCTCGTTTGCTTGGGGTTTTAATTTTACTCAGTGCCAACTTCACGGTGCAGAAATGCCCGTCACACCTGAGTGAGTCCCAATGCCAACAAGCTGTGGGGATGTGGGAGGAGAGGGCCTGGCATGTAGTTTCATGGAAAGGTTTACAAAGGGGATACTCAAAGAAATGGGTTGAACTAAGTATATATTGCATCTAATGGAAGGGATGGTGAGCTAGCATAAGGAAATGTTTCTAATTGTCCTTGGTCTGTAGCTTTTTTCTGGATAGTTGTCTTACTGCTCTCCAGTGATCCCCCTCCCACCTCTCCATGTTATTTTGATATAGTCCTAATAGTTTGTTTTAGCTTTTGTTTTACTTGCCTCAGGAGACACATCTAGAAAAAAGTTGCTATAGCCAATGTCAAAGATGTTACTGCCTGGGCTCTCTTGTAGGGTTTTTCTGGTTTCATGTCTCACATTTAGGTCTTTAATCCATTTTCAGTTAATTTTTGTGTATGATGTAAGAATGTGGTCCAGTTTCACTGTTTTGCCTATAGTTGTCCAGTTTTTTCCAACACCATTTGTTGAAGAGACTGTCTTTTTCCCTTTTGATATTTTTCCTCCTTTTCAAAATTAATTGACCATATAGTGTGTTTCACTTCTGTTTTCTATTCTGTTCCATTGATTTATGTGTATATTTTTCTGCCAGTACCATACTGTATTGATCACTACAGTTTTGTAACACAACTTGAAGTCTGGAATTGTAATGCCTCCAGGTTTGCTTTTCCATCTCAAGAATGCTTTGTCTATTTTGGAGTCTTCTGTGGTTCCATAGAAATTTTAGGATTGTTTGTTGTAGCTCTGTGAAAATGCTGTTGGTATTTTGATATGGATTGCATTTAATGTCTAGATTATCTTGGGTAGGATAGCCATTTTAACAGTATCTGTATTTTCAGAGTATCTTCTTTTTAACAGTATCTTTTTATTTTTTTTAAAGTATCTTCATTTTAACAGTATCTTCTGATCCATGTGCATGGAATGTCTTTCCATTTGTGTCATCTTCAATTTCTTTCATCAGTGTATTATAGTTTTCAGAGTACAGTTCTTTCACTCCTTTGGTTAGGTTTGTTCCTGGGTATCTGATTGTTTTTTGGTGCAGTTGTAAATGAGGTTATTCCTTGATATGTTTTTCTGCTACTTCATTGTTAGTATATAGAAATGCACCAGCTCTACCCATTGATAATGTACTCTGAATAAACTGAATTGGTTTATCAGTTCTAGCAATTATTGGTGGAGTGGTTTGGCTTTTCTACATAGAGTATTGTGTCATGTGCAGATAGTGAAAGTTTAGCATTTTCCTTGCTGATTTGGACACTTTTTATTTCTTTTTGTTGTGTGATTGCTATGGGTAGGACTTCTAGTAATATCCTGAATAAAAGTGGTGAGAGCGGAGAGTCTTGTCCTGTTCCTGACCGTAGAGGAAAAGCTTAGGTTTTCCCCATTGAGGATGATATTCACTATGGGGTTTTCATATATGGCCTTTATGATGTTGAGGTACGTTCCCTCTAACCTACGTTGCTCAGGAGTTTTATCATGAATGGGGGTTATACTTTGTCAAATGCTTTTTCTACATCTATTGTAAGGTCGTATGGCTCTTATCCTTTCTTTTATTAATGTGGTGTATCACGTTGATTGATTTTTTAATATTGAACCACCCTTGCAGCCCAAGAATCACTGCCCCTTCATCATGGTGAGTGATTCACGGTGAGTGTACTCTTGGATTTGGTTTGTTAGTATTTCGTTGAGAATTTTTGTGTCCATGTTCGTCATTAATTTTGGCCTGTAGTTCTCTTTTATTGGGGTCTTTGTCTGCTTTTGGTGTTAGGGTAATGTTGTCTTCATGGAATGAATTTGGAAACATTCCTTCTATTTTTGGGAACAGTTTCAGAAGAATAAGTATTACCTCTTCTTTAAATGTTTGGTAGAATTCGTCTGTGAATCCATCTGGCCTTGGACTTTTGTTTGATGAGCATTTTTTAATTCCTGATTCTATTTCTTTGCTTTCTTTGGTTATCAGTCTGTTCAAGTTTTCTATTTCTTTTGTTTCAATTTTGGTAGTTTCTCTGTTTCTAGACATTTTTCTGTTTCTTCCAGGTTGTCTAATTTTTTGGCAAATATTTATTCATAATATTCTCTTACAATTGTTTGTATTTCTGTGGTATTGGTTGTTATTTCTCCTCTCTCATTTTTTTGGGGGTTTATGTATTTGGGTCCTTTCTCTTTTCTTTTTGATAAGTGTGGCTAGAGTTTACAATTTTATTAATTTTTTCAAAGAATCATCTCCTGGTTTCTTTGATTTGTTCTATTATTTATTTTTAGTTTCTATATCATTTATTTTTGCTCTAATCTTTATTATTTTCTTCTTTCTACTGGCTTTAGGGTTTATTTATTGTTCTTTTTCTAACTTCTATAGGCGTAACATTAGGTTATTTATTTGAGAGTTTTCTTGCTTCTTGAGGTAAGCTTGTGTTCCTATATACATCCCTCTTGAGACTGCTTTTGCATGGAGCACTGGGTGTGGTGCATAAACAATGAATTCTGGAACACTGAAAAGAAAAACAAACCTGCTATTGCTGCATCCCAAAGGTTTGTTTTTTTTTTTAATTTTTAAAAATTTTATTTTATTTTTTCAGTGTTTCAAGATTCATTGTTTTTGCACCAAATCCTGTGCTCCACTTAATAGGTGCCCTCCTTAATACCAAACACCAGGCTCACCCATCCCCCCACACCCCTCCCTTCCCAAACCGTCAGTTTGTTTCTCAGTCTCCACAGTCTCTCATGCTTCCTTTCCCCCAATTCACTTTTCCTTTCCTTCTCTTAATGCCCTCCATGTTTTGATGTGGTGTTCTGTGATTCATTAGTTGTGTATAACACCGAGTGTTCATTACAACCTGTGCCTTTTTTTTTTTTTTTTAAATCTGATCTTGATTTTCTCCCTAAGACTGTTGGAATTCTTTTCCTGCTTTAGGTCTTAAAATTTCTAGGGACATCTTCACCATCATTACCATTATCATCATTATCTCCATCACAATAAATATGTAGATCGCACAGCTAAATCCATCTCAGATATTAAGTTGCATTATTTATATTAATTTACTTAGTCTTAATCTTGTTTCACAGATAAGAAAACAAAGTTGCAGTTTTTACTTTTTCTGAAGGTAGAGATCATTTGATTATTTCATAGGAAGAAATTGTCAAGAATTTAAGTAGAAGATGGTGCATGGAAAGCAAATTTTATAACTCCTAGCTGCTCACTAAGTGTTTATAATTCAACATTTTGTCAATAGTTGAATGGTCAAAGATTCTGCACTGAAAATCATTCACCCAAAGCCTAAAAGCCTCAACCTACTTTCTTCTAATATCAAAAGTTGTGACAGAAGTTGATATATGGAATTCTGTGGTCTTTTGCAGAAGGGATATTTTTATTTATTTTTTAATCTGGAAAGATTTTAAGATTTCTTTATATTTGGTGTTTGTAGGTTGTATCATGCATGTCTAGATACCAACATTTTAATTTTTAAGCTGTTCATACAAGCAATTTGGAATTTGTCTTGACCGTTTATGTAATAATTTATTTCCCTATTTTTTTCTGTGTTCTTTATGCCAAAATCCCTAATAGACAGAATTTGGATATTTGGGGCCAAATTACTCTCTCTACAAATTTTCTACCTCCTTCTCTGTCTGTATTTTACTTTCTGAAATGTCTCCATTTGCTTATTTGCCAACAATCCTAATGATTCTTTTCTTTCAGCTATTACACTTTTAATTTATAAAAGCTTTTTCTTTTGTTAATAGTTGACCTCAAAACTTAGCAGTGTTTTAAGGATGCAATATTATCTTGGAGCAACTGGTGCTGAATTTTGTTTATCTTTTTTTTTTTTTTTTTGATGGGTTTGGAGGGAAGAGGTAGCAGCAGTTGTTTCCACCCTGCTCTACACTACCCTCTAGGTCACAGCAGATGGCACTCATTTTAGAGACTCCCTTGCCAGCAGTGATCCAGATTGAATCCCACTAGTGAAAAGCATAGTGTGATGCTGGAAGGTAGAAGGAAGAAGAGCCATTATTGTTCCCTTAAAAATGGTGGTTGCATGGGCTACAAAGAAAATGGTATCAAGGAATTGAAGGCTGGAGAACACAGTGTGGTTGTGGAAAACATTTAATAAAACTGCAGACTCCACTTACTCTTAAAACTACTCACATCCCCACTGAAGCCATAATGACCTTACTAATGCAAATCTGACCTAGTTTACCAAGGTTTCAACCCTAATGAATCCCCTGTTGCCCTCAGATAAGCTAAAATCATCACCCACAAATCTTCCTGTTTTGGTTCCTGAATATCTATCTATTTCCATTCAACTACTGAAAAACTCTCTTCCTGCATGTGGTATTTGACATCACTGATAGTTTATACTCTGCCTATGCCTTCAGCTCATCTTTTTCTATTTCTTTTCCATCTCACCATCCCTTTAAGCATATGGAAACATGATTTTACAGAGACATGCTTCACAAATGCTGTTGACCCTCTTGAAATATCCTCCATTTTCATTACCAAAATGGAAAATTTCTTGTGTCTTCTAAGACACAAAATTTCTTATGTCTTCCTTCTGTTCAATTGATGAATTTAATTTACCGTGGTATCCCATAATAAAGACTAAACTTAGCCAAGACACAATGACAAGGATCGCTGCATTATTATGTCCCTGATCTGATGGATCTATACGTATACAAAATGAATGTTTTTGGTGATAGTGTATGTGTAGGCATGTGCTATTGATGAATGCCTTTCTGCTTTAAAACATATGCATTGGTATACAATTTTTTTTTAGTTTTTTTATTAATTATTTTTATAACATATAATGTATTATTTGTCCCAGGGGTACATGTCTATGAATTGTCAGGCTTACAGATTTCACAGCACTCACCATATCACATACCCTCCCCAATGTCCATAATACAATTTGTTTTTACCATTACATGGCCCTACAACTGCTTTGAAGCTATAATCAGGGTATACAGTGGGAATCAGATTACTGGATATTAGAACTCAATGAAATCATTCCAGCTATTCTTCCTTCTGATAGTTCCATAACTCAACATGTGAGATGGGTTTTAATCTGTCTTATTTTTGAAGAACTTATCAAGAAAGATCTACTTAATAGAGAGAGCAAAGACTAGCTTTTAGCTCTCAGCTAAACCAGGTATTAAACAATCAAAATAACCTTTTGATTGTCTTCAAAACATAGAGAGCACCTTCTCCCATTCTGTGGGTTGCCTCTTTGTTTTGTTGACTGTTTCTTTTGCTGTGCAGAAACTTTTTATCTTGATGAAGTCCCAAAAGTTCATTTCACTTTTGTTTTCTTTGCCTTTGGAGACATGTCTTGAAAGAAGGTGCTATGGCCCATGTCAAAGAGGTTACTACCTATGCCCTCCTCCCACTCCCAGGATCCTGATAGATTCCTGCCTCACGTTGAGGTCTTTTATCCATTTCAAGTTTATCTTTGTGTATGGTGTGAGAGAATGGTCTAGTTTCATTCTTCTATGCATAGCTGCCCAATTTTCCCAACACCATTTATTGAAGAAACTGTCTTTCTCCCGATGTATGTTTTTTTTCCTGCTTTATTGAAGTTTATTTAACCGTAGAGTTGTGGGTCCATATCTGAACTCTCTACTCTGTTCCACTGGTCTATGTCTGTTTTTGTGCCAGTACCATGCTGTCCTGTTGATCACAGCTTTGTAGCAAAGCTTGAAATCAGGGCTGATATCCATGATCTATAAAGAACTCCTCAAACTCAACACTCAAAAAACAGATAATTACATCAAAAATGGGCAGAAGACATGAACAGACACTTCTCCAAAGAAGACATACAAATGGCTAACAGACACATGAAAAAATATTCATCATCATTAGACATCAGGGAGATTCAAATCAAAACCACATTGAGATACCACCTTACACCAGTTAGAATGGCCCAAATTAACAAGACAGTAAACAACAAATGTTGGAGAGGATGTGGAGAAAGGGGAACCCTTGTACACTCTTGGTGGGAATGCAAGTTGGTGCAGCCACTTTGGAAAACAGTGGGAAGATTCCTTAAGAAATTAAAAATAGAGCTACCCTATGACCCTCCAATTGCACTACTGGGTATTTACCCCAAAGATACAGATGTAGTGAAAAGAATGACCATCTGTACGCCAATGTTCATAGCAGCAATGGCCATGGTCACCAAACTGTGGAAAGAGCCAAGATGCCCTTCAATAGATGAATGGGTAAAGGAGATATGGCCCATATATACAATGGAGTATTATGCCTCCATCAGAAATGATGAATACTCAACTTTTTTATCAACATGGACAGGACTGGAGGAGATTATGCTGAGTGAAAAAAGTCGAGCAGAGAGAGTCAATTTTCATATGGTTTCACTTACTTGTGGAGCATAAGGAATAACATGGAGAACATTAGGAAAAGGAAAGGATAAGTGAATTGGGGGAAATCAAAGGGGGAGACTGTGGACTCTGAGAAACAAACTGAGGGTTTGTAGGGGAGGAGGGTGGGGGGATGGGTGAGCCTGGTGGTGGGTATTAAGAAGGGCACGTATTGCATGGAGCACTGGGTGTGGTGCGTAAACAATGAATCTTGGAACACTGAACAAATAAAATTAAATTAAATTAAGAAAAAACATATAAATAGACAAGAAAACAAACTATTAAAAAAATGGAAGAAGAAACTGAATAGACACTGTTCCAAAGAGGACAAACAAATGGCCCACAGGTACATGAAAAGATGCTCACCACTACTAATGGAAATGCAAACGTCACTAAAGGAAAAATACAAGTAAGACCACAATGAGATATCACTTCACACTTCTTTAGATAACTTTTACCAAAACTCCCCACAGAGGATAAGAAGAGTTAGGAAGGATGTGAAGAAAAAGGGACGCTTGTACACTGTTGATGAAAATGTAAATTGGTGAAGCCTCTCTGGTAAACAATATAGTATTTTCTGAAACATTTCAAAATAGAATTACCATTTGATCCAGCAATCCCACCTCTGGATATATAGCCAAAGGAATTGAAATACGGATCTCAAAGAGATATCTGTACTCCATGTTCACTGCAGCAGGTTTCACAATCGCTACAATGTGCGAATAACCTTAATGTCCACGTAAAGAAGAATGGATAAATAAAATGCAGTATATATACATCATCGAATATCATTCAACCTTTGCAAAGAAGAAGATCTTGCCACTTGCAACCGCATGGATATACGTGGAGAACACTATTCTAAGGAAAAATGCTGGCAACAGAAAGACAAACATTGCATGATTTCACTTATATGTAGAATCTAAACAAATACATGGAGCAGAGTGTAGAATGGTGATTGCCAGGGGCTGAGGGAGAGTGAAATAAGGAGGTATTGATCAAGTTTCAGTTATACATAATAAGTAAGTTCTGTAGCTCTGTATAGCATAGGGCCTGTGACTAAGAATAGTTTATTGCCTGCTTAAGATTTTGCTAAGAGGTTTAGATCTTAAATTAACTGCTTTTACCCACCATGTAAGGGCAAAAATTCAACAACAAAAGGGTCAGGAAGAAATTTTTGAAAGTGATAGATAGATTAATGGCATTGATAGTAATGATGGTTTTAAGGGTGTATACTTATTTCCAAACACATCAAATTATAAACATGATAGCTACAGCTTTTTGAATGTCAATCATACATGAGTGAAGTGGTTTAATTTTTATATTTGGAAATGTCATGAATACAGAATTAGCTTAGGGAACTTGTCTCAATAAAATGTTTTAAGGATCACAATTTAGTGCTTTAATCTCCAAATTAGGGTTTGTCCTTCACGGGGGACCATATATGGCTGGCAACGATCATACTGGATTTAAAGACTCAGTTTTGGATTTCTGGTCTTCATTTTTCTATTTGTCAAGCTCAGTCTTCAATGATAGTCTCTCTCAAGGTTATATGAAGTGCATTTAGTTACTCAAAGTATAATAAATTATTATCAAATCCTGGCTAACACCTTGGGGAGATTCACACTGTTTTCAGTAGTTTGAACACAATTCCTTGATTTATTGCTAAATTATTGAAACTTATCTACTTCCATACACTCTTCAGGAGTTCAAATCTCAGGGTGGAACATTATTTCCATATTCCTGCAGCATCTTTTTGTATATCCATGAATATTTTCAAGTGGATCCTAGAGATTATCTGGCTCAATCTTTGTATTTTTTGAAGAAGAAGACTTACATATTTTTGCAAGTTGACCAGTTGAAGGCGGCACCAGGCTTGTCCAGTGCAAATGATTCAGAGTCTACTTGGCGCCTTTGTATTCCATTCCCACTGCCACTTCCCTAAGCCATTATTCTTTTTCTTGGGAAAGAGAATGGGTACAGTGTCTGTACCCATTTTTGTACTCTGATTTTGGCTTTTACAACCTCTGTTCAATACAATGTGTACAGTCATTTGTGAATTTTTAGGGCATCTTTGATATTTCTTCATTGTCCATCAGGTGAAATCTGAACTTTGTAATGGAACAATCAAGGCCAAATAGGATCTAATATTGGTGTAGAATATGTTTCATGAAAGGTATTTGAGATTATCTAACCTCGGGGTCTAGTTTAAAAATAAAATAAAAATTGTGTTAATCTTTGTAGATTTCTAAAGAAAATATAGATACATCCTAGTTGGAAAATCAGTGTGAAAGGTACAAAAGTTTAAGGATTGAGTTCATGGGAATGTTGGTTCTAATATGGGTTATTTACTAATAACCCACATTATTATTATTCACAAGGTTCTTCACAAGATAACCTTATAGTTGACAGCACAAGTCAAGCAAGAAAACTGTTTAATTAGTTTCTTTTCATTAGCACTGTGAAGTATGTAAGCAAATAACTTAGGTTCCCTCAACCTGAAACTTTAGAAGAAATATTGGAAGTACAAGATAAGTGCTCCCTTCCACAGATATACACAAGTACTCTGTGATAACAGCTTTAGGAGAGGAATCAATCGTTAAGTATGCATTATGCATCTGAGGGGTTAGAGCTAGAATAAATAACTTAGGAAATAGGAGCTGGTCAGCTGTGGGATGATGTAGTCATTCCTTCTTCCTGGACAGTGGTCTAAGCCTGAAAAGAATTCTGTTTCTCTCCAGCATGGGATGATGCATACATATATACCTAAGCTAACAGCATTTCAGAGCATACCTGATCAAACCAAATATATTCCAAGGTGCCAGAATGCAGACAAATGATTCTCTGAAGCCTTCCACTCCAAGGCCATGTCATTTTTTTTTCATCTTCATCTTTTCATTCTGCACATCATCTCTCTCAGAGCCCGGTGGACCTGCTTGTTCCGCAGAGTGTAGATGACAGGGTTCAGCAGTGGGGTCACCACTGTATTCACAAGGGCAGCCTCCCTGTTGGAGTCCAGCCTGTTCTTTTGCCTTGGTTTCACATATATAAAGACACTACTTCCATACATCAGAGAGAGGACTATGAGGTGAGAGGAGCAGGTGGAGAAAGCTTTCTGTTTCTCCTTGGCTGATGGGAGTCGTACAATTGTGACTACTATGTTGCTGTATGCAATGATGGTTATGATAAGGGATGTCAACAAAATAAATAAGGCAAGGAAAAAAGCCAACATTTGGATAGACCAGGTGTCAGAACAGGAGAGATGAATCAGGGGGCCTATGTCACAGAAGAAGTGGGGGATGACATGGGGACCACAGAAGGATAACTGGGAAATCTTCACTAGTGGACCAGTGATAAGACTGAAGGACAATGTGAAGCAGGTAGCGACCAGGATATAGCAAGTCTTCAGGTTCATGATGGTCGGGTAATGCAGAGGCTTGCAAATGGCCACATACCGATCCAGAGACATCACTGCTATGAGGAGGAAACCTGTTGCTCCCAGAAATACAATAAGAAAGGCTTGTATGAAACAGGCAGGAAAGGAAATAGTTTGCCTGCCTAAAAGAAAGATGAGCAACAACTTAGGGATAACAGCATTTATGAAACAACACTCCAAAAAGGAAAAGATCCTCAGGAAAAAGTACATAGGTGTGTGGAGCTGGGAATCGGCACAGGTGATGGTGATTATGGCCGCATTGCCTACAGTGGATGCCAGGTACGCCAGAAGGTGTACAAAGAAGAGGACCTTTCCCAGGTGCTGGATGGCAGGAAACCCCTCCAAGGTGAATTCTTGGACAGTTGTCCCATTCCTCATTTCCATGGACATCTTCTTCTATAGCAACATCCCTGTTGGTCTTATCCTTCAATAGAGACATCAGGGAGCACAAAGGTTTTAGAGGAGCATATGATCAAGTTATCTGCCTATCCAAAAAGGTGACTAGGCTGATAGCAAAGTAGTTTAGGCAGCTGGTCCTTGAATCAGAAGGACCTGAGTTCAAAACTAGTTCAATACTGAGTTCTAACTCTGGAGGGATGGGTCTCCTTTGGAAAGGATGTTAAGGTTTGTGAACTTCACTTTCAGCCTCTTAGAATGAAGATGATAGGAATGACCTGTTCATGTTCTTGTGAGAATTAATTAAGATAAAGCATGTAACTCACTTGGCATATGATGTAATGTTTCCTTTGTGTTCCTCGAAGTCTAATTGTAATGTTATAGTCATTAATATAATGCTTAAATAGAGCATCATTAGTAGGCAGGGCTTGGTATTTTTGTAATTATACTACATTTTATTGTTTTTAATAATATTATCAATTTGTAAGTAAGCATAACAGTGATATTAGTAATATTCTTTTGAATATCTGCTTTAATAATGTGATACATTTTATAGTCCAAGTTGACAGATCATTTGTTGAGGACTTATGCATGGTACTATGCTGATCACTGATATTCAGTATTTCTATTTTTCTTCAACATAACCATGAGCCCCTTTCTCTCCAGAAGCAGAAACTCAGGCTTAGAGAGTTCCAGAGAGCTTAGGTCACAGAGTTTGTTCTTGAGCTGGATCTGCCAGATCGTAGAGCCCCTCCTGTTTTTAAGTACAGTGTTAAAATATTTTAAAATGGAAACAAATGTGTTGCTGATGAAAGATTTGCTTTACTTATCTTGTTTCCGTCCTTAGTTAGAGTCACTGATGAGTTACTGACCTGTGGAATGACATGGGACTTACGGAGGATCTACAATAACACAAGCATTTTATAGAAGAGACTGGAGACTAGATACATTACGGGCCACTCAGCGGCATGACATAAAGTAGAAATGCAGGATTTAATACCACCCTCGCCCAGGGTTCGTGCTGGGTTTTGGTGGAGGTGGGAGTGACAGTAGGTCATAGGATTAACCCACTTAGGTGAATATGCTGGACACCTGGTATTCATATACTCACTCTTACATCAAAGCTCAGGAACATCTTTCTCCAGTCCTCTCAGTGACTTCTCTGAGGATGGTTTTTGGCTCCTGCATATCAATACTAGGGTAAAGGGTGACAGTGTGGTATGTGTCACTCTCACTTACCAAATGTGGGCTCGGTCCTCTGAAGGGCTGGTCTTGAAACCAAACTCCTCACCCCCGAGTGGCACAGCATCAAGGAGCCCCTGCTTCGTTCCTGTTGACCCCATTAAGTCCATCAAGTCACCAGGACCCTGAGACCAGGTGCACACACAAGTCACCAAATGGGGGGCAGGGCTTCCTCCTCTTGCAGCTGTTGTATTTCAAGAAATCAAGAGCTTGCTCTAGGCTGAGGGGAAAGGAGAGGGAAGGAATCTCATTTGTTACAGCCTGTTGTCCTTGAACGGGGTGAATGTGCATCCCATGCTGTCAGTGTCTGGCTGACAAAGCCCTGTTTCCATAGCCCAGAATGTGTCATAGCACAAGTCTGCAGGACAGCCTTGACCACTGAAACCCCAGAAAGGATCAGAGAGATTAAAACAACCATATTTCACTGCCTTCAATTCAGGACTGGAGCTTGACTCCCAGACTACTTAGGGTCCTGATGAAAGGTCTGGCCCTGCCTCCCTCAGGGGGTTAAAGCGCACCAAACATGCAACGTTGCTGCCCACCTCCCATACTCTTCAGCAGGAGCTGGCATCTTCTATGTTAAGCTCTGGGTGTTACCAAGACAAGGCTCCCTCTACTGCAGTGCTCCTCATAATGGGTTCCGCTCCTCCTTGGTGGAGGAGCTTTGTGACTTAGAAGGTCACAAAGCTCCTCCCCCAAATGCTCACCTTTCCAAGGGAGAAGCAGCCTTATTTTACTATATCCTAATGAGAAGCTGCTGACAGGCAAGTTTGAGGCTCTGTGATAATTTTGCCACAAGATAATTTTGTCACCAAGTTGGATGGACCCAGGCAGTGAACAGAGAGTGAAGGCCCCCAAACCTTATGAGATGCTGAAAAGACAGGTGAAGAAAGGAAAGGCATGACTAGTGTCCTGGGCGCAGCTAATTGGTCAATGTTGAGGATAGGAGTTGCTGGTGCAACCCTTATATTTATCTTTCCATTGTCTGTGGTGATGCTGACTCCCAGATGTCTGTATTGTTCTCTGCCAAGATTTTTCAAGGAAATTATATGAAAATTTCCCAAGGGTTTCTAAAACCCCAAGTTGAGTATTGCTACTGATAGGAAATAAAAGTCCAGACTACAATTTTCTACATGTGCTCTATGAAGTGTGACCAGAACACTGTTGTTAACAGAATAGATTTTATGGTGAATAAGAGCTGGTTTACACCCTAGATTTCATCAGACTTTTGGCAAGATACTGGGGAAGTCCTTCTGAGTGTTTGGATCCTCTTTCCTCTACTCTCCCATTGACCCTCAAGCCACATTCTTCATGTCTGGATCTTTATGGCCTTCCACTAAATGTTTTTCTCTACACTTTTAATTTCTATCCCTCTATTTCTCAGTGACACGGAACCCACAGTGACTGTGATACTTTCCTGTTTTGTCTTTTTACATATCAGTAGTTTGTTTAAGGGAGAAACAATACAATTCTTACGAACTCTTTCAAAAGGTGTGGAAAGAGTTAATGTAATTTTTAAAAATTATAAGTAGAATATTCCCTTTTCCTTCAGCTTTATTACGATCTAATTGACATATAACTGTGTAAGTTTAAGGTGTACAAACTGATGATTTGATATACCTATACTTTACGAAATGTTTACCACAGTAAGGTTAACTAACACATCCTTCACATCAAATAATTACCATTTTGTTGTGGTAGTGGTAAGAACATTAAAGTTCTACTCTCACAGCACTTTTCTTGTGTGCAATACAGTATTGTTTACTATAGGCACCGTGCTGTATCTTAGATCATCAGAACTTACTCGTTTCATAATTGAATGTTTGCACCCTTTGGCCAACATCTCCTCCTTTCCCCCACTGCTCAGCCCCTGACAACCACCATTTCACTGTCTGTTACTATGAGTTAGACGTTTTTAGTTTTCACACACAAATGAGTTCATACAGTATTTGTGTTTCTCTGTCTGATTTATTTGACTTAGCAATAAAATATACACCAGCAGATATATGACAAAAATGATGGTCTAATGCAGTAGAGCAGTGGTAGTCCTTCAATAAAGGTAGATGGTGCTGTGTCAAGTGGGTATTCAAATGGAGAAAATACATCTTGACCCTTACTCTTTATCATACCAAAAAAAAATTTTTTTAAGAGAAAAAAAAAACATTGCAGAAGATGCACTGTAGATCTAACTGTAAATGGTATAACACTCATCTAAAAGAAAACATGGCAGAATATCTTGTGTGTTTGAGGGAAAACAAAAAAATTTGTTGACTGAGACAAAGGAGTTTATCATAAAAAACAATGATATTAAGTACCTCTATTTATTGCAAGACAACATTAAGGAAATGAAAGTGGAAGCCACAGTCTGGGAGATGCTATTTTTAATCTGACAAATCTACAGTTCAGTAAGGCAAATACAATGTAACAAAACTGGGAAAATATTTTCAGAGTCCTTTCACAAAAAGAGACCATCCAAATGTCTGGTATTATATTAAAATACTCAGGTTATTTCATTTCGAGGGAAATACAAATTATAACCACAATACAATAATATTTCACAGGCACTGCCAAGTGTCAGTGAGACTACTGGAACTCCTATTCACGACACTGGAAGGGTAAAATTTGGAAATCTATTGACGTTGAGCATATTTTACGTATTTGCTACATGATCCATATTTATGGATATTTATATATATTTATTGCTACATGATCATATTTATGTGTGTGGAGATTACATACACACACACACATATGTATATATCCTACACAAAAAATATTTAATGATTTTTTAATGATTAAATGATTTTTAATGATTCATTTATTTATTTCGGAGTGAGAGAATGAGTGTGAGTTGGGGGAGGGGCACAGGGAGAGAATCTCTAACAGACTCCCTATTTATCACAGAGCATGACGTAGAGTTTGATCCACAACTCTGAGATCATGACCTGAGCTGAAACCAGGAGTCTCCTATGCTCAACCTACTGAGCCACCCAGGCACCCCAGTACACAACAGATTTTTATTTCATTTTATTTTTTAAGGATTTTATCCACTTTTTGACAGACAGAGACAGTGAGAGAGGGAACATAAGCAGGGAGAGTAGGAGAGGGAGAAGCAGGTTTCCTGTGCCAAGCAGGGGAGCCCCATGTGGGACTTGATCCCAGGACCCTGAGATCATGACTTGATCCAAAGGCAGACACTTAACCAACTGAACCACCCAGTCACCCCTGATTACATTAATTTTAAACCTGTTTTTTTTTCTCTGAAACTTTTTATTTGACTTTTCACTTTGCAAAAACTTCAGACTTAACAAAAAATATTGCAAACTGAACACGGGGAATTCTCATATACCCTTCATACAACATCCTCCAATATTACCATATAACCAGAGAGCAATGATCAAAACCAGGAAATGAACATTTAATTTGTAGATCTTATTCATAAGTTGTCAGTTGTCCTACTAAATGTCCTTCGTCTGGTCCAAGATCCAATCTGGGTGATGTGATGCATCTGTGCATAGTTTCTTGTTTCCTAGACCCTCTCTGATCTGGGATAGTTTCTTCTATATTTCTTTGCCTTTCGTGACTTTGATGCTCCTGAAGATGCTGTTTATTCTATACAGTGATGCTTAATGTGCATTTGTCTGATTAAAGTTAGATTGTGCAATTTTGTCAAAAATACTATAGAAAAGATATTGTGCCTTTCTCAGGGATATGATATCACCATATCTTATTAGTGGTGACCTTAGTTTACTGTCTGTTACAGATAATCACTTGGTTAAAGTGGTGTCTGTTTAAAACTACTAAAGTTACTATTTTTCCCATGGTAATTAATATCTTATTGGAAGATGCTTTGAGACTATGTAAATATCCATCCTTACACTTTTACCCACTCACTTATTATCCAGTGATGATTCTTATCTGAAACAGTTATTACCATGGTATTTTTCAAATTGTGAGGTTCTATTTTCATCATTCCATCTACACATAGAATTCTACTCTAAGGAAGTGGTTTTCCTTACCCCTTCTTTATTTATTCCGTTCTTTTTTTTTTTTTACTTTTCCTTTCTTTTTTCTTTAACTTAAATTTAACTAGCCAGAATATAGTATGTCATTGGTTTTTGATATAATGTTCAGTGACTCAATAGTTCTGTGTAACACCCAGTATTTATTCAATTCTTTACCCATCTCAGCATGGATGGACCAAGAGTAATTGTTTTGTGTAATGGTCTATGTCTATTAATATTACTGTTCATGTATTGCTCAAATTGTTCCATAATCGTGGCCACTGGGTTCCCTTTCAAGTTAACTCCTGTGCCTTTTGAAATGTTTACATTATTCTGGGGGCACCTGCTAACATCAAAAGGAGCCCCAAGCTCATTGTGTTCTTTCTTTCTTTTATTTGTTTTTTTTTTTAAGATTTTATTTATTTATTTGTTTGACAGAGACAAAGTGAGAGAAGGAACACAACAAGGGGAGTGAGAAGGAAAAGTAGGTTTCCCACTGAGCAGGCAGCTGCTTCCTGGGGCTTGATCCCAGGATGCTGGGATCATGACTTGAGCCAAAGGCAGAAGCTTAACGACTGAGCCACCCAGGCACCCCCATTGTGTTCTTTCTTGCAGCAACATTGTAATCAGCCATTTTCCAAAAAGCTCTGGTCCTTTTTTGGGGTTGACTTGGGCCATTTCAGCCCCATCATGATTGATACATGTCCCCATTGGTCATCTGAAGCTTTCAATTCTTCAATAGAGTTTCTTACCACTGAATCTAGCTGCCTTTATTTTGCTTTCCTAGGACTAAGTCCTCATGCACTCCCACATGCTTTATTTGATTACTTAGTTTTTGAAAATTCTAAATAGATAGGAATTTGTGATAGAAACTGTTCTTCTAGGAGAAGTACTGCCTTTCGATACTGCCATTTCCTTTCACTGTTATTAATGAAGTTCTGAAATAATTTTTCCCTTTTTTTGGTCTATTTTGTCTGACCATAGCTTCAATGTTAAGGAGGAAGTTTTTAAGGATAGGGCTTTGGTAGAGATTTCCTTATCATTCATCTGGCTTTGGGGACTAATTGGTATGCACATGCTGTTAGGTTAGCTTTTGTTTTTGTTTATTTTTGGAACAATAAACCTTTCCTCTAAAAAATGGTCAATGAGAAGGTCCTGTCTTGTCTGTTTAGAAGAGAAAGCACTTTAACATAGGAGGTCTTCATTTTTAGTTTTCCTGCTCCAGATCTAATGATTTCTAGGCTATTAACTATATAGTTTTATCATCAAAAGCCTGACACAGAATTTCATAAGGACCCATGGGTGTTAGCTATTGAGACTTGCTCTTGTGTGTGTGTCTGTGTGCCACAATGGGTTTCTCTCTGCCTACATCAAACCTTCTTCAATCAGAACTCATATGTATTCTCACTATAATCATAATTCTTGTGCTTAAATTCTAAAATGGCACAAGTTTACTAAGCATGATTTAGAATTGCAAAGACCATTATGGGGAACTTTTCAAATGGCAAAGACAAAGCATTTTGGAGTAACTTCTGGAAAGAAGGAAACATACCAGATATTCAGAAGGCAGTTTTTTGGATTGGTATTTTGACTCCATTTCAGCCTTCCTCAAAAATTCTCTGGGAAAACCTAAAGTGAGGAACACTCTATTCGTATCACCATACACTGGTCCTCAATGTCTTCTTATGTTCTAGCTGCTGTCATTTCACAACTTAGACTACTTTCCTCCAGGTCTTACTCAGAAGACTATTGCTTTAATGGGTCATCCCTCACTTCAGATTTTCAGAAGTTCAATCAGTGGAAGATGCATGTAAGCAAAGTCATACTAGAGCCATAATAGAAGACTTCCAAAGCCACAGAAAAACCAAAGCATTGCTATGTGACATTGAATTGTATTAGTCATTTACTGGCCGGGGATTTTAGATCTGGACCACTTCATCTCTCTCACATAAAGACAAAATTTATTGAAAACTATCCTGTGGGAAAGTTAAAAAGATTTTTAAAATTCCATCATGGAAAACACCTACCAAAGCCCAGAAACAGTAAGAAAAGAAAAGTAGGGCTATTTTTGAATAGCTACATTTATAAAAAACAACAAAAAAAATTCACCCTAGAGAAGAATCTAGAATTCTGTTTCAAGAACCTTTTGATTTCTTTGGGGGACTCCATGCTGACATGGAAGGATCCCTGTCCTTTCTTTGTATAAATGGGCTAAAATCTGAAATAGGGAACTGGCCAGAAAATTGTATGAGAAATTGTAGATTTGAGATTTCTCCAGTATTTGGCTGAACATTTTCAGATGGACTTAGAAAATTGATAAGTTTAGGGCCAACAACAAACTTACACCATTGAGATAAAACAAAGGGACCCTAAAACAGAAATTGATTTGAAAGACCCTCCACCATCCAGGAATTATTGAACTATTAATGAGGGCATGTTTAGCTATATAAACAAAAAGGTAATGGGAATAATGAGTGTTCTATTTTATCTATCTATATGTCATCATCTATCTATCTATCTATCTATCTATCTGTCATCTATCCATTTACTTTCAGTGGGTGCCCGAAAGTTTCCACATGCTTGGAATGTGTGTAGACCTTGGTTCTTTACCAGTGACACACTTTTTTTTTTCAGTGTTTCTTTAAATTCTGGTCAGTTAGCATACAATGTAATATTAGTTTCAGGTGTACAATTTTTGATTTAACACTTCCGTGCAACACCCAGTGCTCATCACCAGGGTACTCCTTAATCCCCATCACCTATATAATCCATCCCCTCACATACCTACTCTCTGGTAACTATCAGTTTGTTCTCTATATTTAAGAATGTGTTTTGGGGCACCTGGGTGGCTCAGTGGGTTAAAGCCTCTGCCTTCGGCTCAGGTCATGATCCCAGGGTTCTGGGATCGAGCCCCGCATCGGGCTCTCTGCTCAGCAGGGAGCCTGCTTCCTCCTCTCTCTCTGCCTGCCTCTCTGCCTACTTGTGATCTCTGTCTGTCAAATAAATAAATAAAATCTTTAAAAAAAAAAAAGAATATGTTTTGCCTCTCTCTCTCTCTCTCTCTCTCATTTTTCCAATACCTGAAGTTTTGTATTTTGATGTAGTCCCAATAGTCATTTTTGCTTTTGTTTCACTTGCCTCAGGAAACATACTGAATAAGAAATTGCTTTAGCTAATGTCAAAGAGATTATGTCCTGTGTTCACCTCAAGGATTTTTATGGTTTCATGTCTCACATTTAGGTCTTTCATCCATTTTTAATTTATTTTTGTGTGTGGTGTAAGAAAGTGACCCAGTTTAATTCTTTTGCAGGTAGCTGTCCAGCTTTCCCAACAATATTTGTTGAAGAGACTATCTTTTTCCCATTAGATATTCCTTTTTTCTTTTGCAAAGATTAATTGGCCATGTAATTATGGTTTCATGTCTGGGTTTTTAATTCTTTTCCATTGATTTTTAATTCTTTTCCATTGATCCATGTGTCTGTTTTTGTGCCATTACTGTACTGTTTTGACCACTATAGTTATTCAATATAACTTGAAGTCCAGAATTATGATGCCTCTAGCTTTGCTTTCCTTTTTCAAGGTTACTTTGGCTATTTGGGTCCTTTGGCTATACACAAATTTTAGGATCGTTTGATTTAGTTCTGTGAAAAATACTGTTGGCATTTAGATAAGGATTGCATTAAATGTATACATTTCTTTGGGTAAGCTTCTGCACAGTGATGGAAACAATCAAAACTAAAGGCAACCTATGGAATGAGAGAAGATAATTGCAAATGACATATCTGATAAAAGGTTGGTATCGAAATTTATAAAAAACCCAAAAAACTCACATCCCCCAAATGAATACCCTATTAAAAAATGGGCAGGAGATGTGATAAGATATTTTCCAAGGATGAAATACAGATGGCCAACAGACACATGAAAAGATACTCAATGTCACTCATCACTAGGGAAATACAAATCAAAACTACAATGAGATATCACCTCATACCTGTCAAAATGGCTAAAATCAACAATGCAAGAAACAACAAGTGTTTGTGAGGATGTGAAGAAAGGAGAACCCTCTTACACTGTTGGTAAGAATGCAAACTGGTGAACCACTCTGGGAAACAGTTTGGAGATTCCTCAAAAAGTTAAAAATAGAACCACCCTGTGATCCAGTTATTGCACTACTAGAACTTAAATGATACAAAAATACTAATTTGAAGGAATACATGCATCCCAATACTTACAGCTGCATTATCCACAATAGCCAAATTATGGAAAGAGCCGAAATATCTATTGACTGCTGAATGGATAAAGAGGAAGTGGCATATATATACAATGGACTATTAGTCAGCCATCAAAAAGAATGAAATCTTGCCACTTGCAAAATGTAGGTGGAACTTAAGAATATTATGCCAAGTGAAAAAAGTCAGAGAAAGACAAATAACATGATTTCAGTCATACATGGAATTTAAGAAACAAAACAAAGGAGCATGGGGTGGAAAGTGAAAGAGAGAGGCAAATCAAGAAATAGAATTTTAACTATAGAGAACAAACTGATGGTAACCAGGGGGGATGTGGCTGGAGGGATGAATGAAGTAGGGGGTGGGGATTAAGTTCACTTGTCGTGATGAGCTCTGGGTGTTGTATATAAGTGTTGAACCACTAAATTGTACACCTAAAACCAATGTTACACTGTATGTTAACAAAGTGAAATTTAAATAAATGCTTAAAGAAAGTGGGGAAAAAATGGACAGAGTAACTGAATACACATTTTTCCAAAGAACACATGCAAATGACTAACAGATACATTGAACGATGCTTACCATCACTAATGGAAATCAAACATTACTAAGGGAAATACAAGTAAAAACCACAATGAGACATCACTTCACAGTTTATTTGGATGGGTATTACCAAAAACCCACAAAAGAAAAGACGTGTCAACAAGGTTGTGGAGAAAAAGGAATCCTTGTACACTCTTGATGAAAGTGTAAAATGGGGAGATGGAGAGGAGAAGGGAGTTGAGGGAAATTGGAAGGGGAGGTGAACCACGAGAGACTATGGACTCTGAAAAAGAACCTGAGGGTTTTGAAGGGGCAGGGGTGGGAGGTTGGGAGAGCCAGGTGGTGGGTATTAAGGAGGACACATATTGCATGGAGCACTGGGTGTGGTGCAAAAACAATGAATACTGTTACGCTGGAAAGAAATTAAAAAAAAAAAAGAACTATACCTGCAAAAAAATATATATATATGAAATAAAATTGAATCGAACAAAAAAAAGAAAGTGTAAATTGGTGTAAACAATCTGGTAAATAATATAATCTTGCCTGAAAAATTTCAAAATAAGATTTCCATTGATCCAGCATCCCACCTCTGGGTATATATCCAAAGTATTTGAAATATGGATTTCAAAGGGATATCTGTACTCCCATGTTCACTGTAGAATTTTTTACAATAGCTAAGATGGGGAAATAACCTAAAAGTCTCTGTAAAGAAGCATGGGTAAATAAAATGTGGCATATATACATTATGGAATATCATTCAGCCTTTACAAAGAAGAAGGTCATGCCACTTGCAACCGTGGATATGCTTGGAGGTCATTATTCTTCGGAAAAAGGCTGGAAACAGAAAAAACACTGCATGATCTTCTCTGTGGAATCTAAACTAATATGTAGAAGAAGACCATAGAATGGTGGTTTTGGGGGCTGGGTGAATAGGGATTATTGATCAATTTTCAGTTATAAATAATAAATAAATTCTGAAGATCTGTGTGATATTGAGCCTATGATTAACAATACTTTATTGCCTACATAAATATTTAAGAGGCTAGATCTTAAAGTATGTGCTTTTACCTGCAAAGGAAAAAAGATTGACAATAAAGGGACCAGGAAGAAACTTTTGGAGGTGATTGGTTCCTGACATTGATACTGATGATGGCTTCAAGAATGTATTTTTATCTCAAAACACATCAACTTGTATACATTATATATCTATAGTTTTTTATATATTAATCACATGCCAACAAAGTGACTTAAAAATATGACTGGTTGTATCTTCAGTATAGAATTAGCTTAGGGATTTGTCTCAATAAAACATTTTATAGCATTGGAATCTAGTGCATTAACCTCCACATGAGAGTTTGTCCTTTACTTGGTACTGTCTTTGGCTGGTAATGACCAGACTGGATTTGTAGACTCAGTTTTGGATTTCTGGTCTTCAATGTTGTGTTTGTCAAGCTCACTCTTCAATCATAGCCAATCTCAAGATAATATAAAGTGCATTTAATTAGTTTACATCTACTAAATAATTATCTAATCCTGGCTAAAACCTTGGGGAAACTCACTCTTTTCAGAAATTTGACCACGATTCCATCATTTATTCCTACATTGTGAAACCTCCTTCCATACACTCTTCAGTTATTCAAATCTCAGGGTGGAACATTATTTCCGTGTTCCTGCAGCATCTTGCTGCTATGTCCATGAGTATTTTCAAGTGGACCCTACAGATTAATAGCTCAATCTCCATATTTTATGGATAATGTGACTTACCTGTTTTTGGAAGTTGACCAGTTAGTTGAAGGCAGCACCAAGTCTTGTCCAATACAAATGATTCAGTGTCTACTCTGGTCCCTTTGTATTCCATTCCCACTGCCACTTCCCTTAGCCGTCATTCTCTTTCTTCTAATTCCTGTAACACTGTCTATCCACTTTCCTACTCTCATCTTGACTTTTCCAAACTCCTTTTAATACAGTGTGTATAGTAAATCATCTGTGATTTTTTAGGACATGTTTGATACTTCTTTATGTCAATCAGATGAAATCTGAACTTTGTAGTAGGACCATCAAGGCCAAATAGGATCTAATCGTGGTGTAGAATGTGTTTCATAAAATGTATTTGAGATTATTTAACCTCAGGGTTTGGGTTAAAGACAAACAACATTAAAAATTATCTTGATCTTTTAGAGATGTTTCTTCTGAATAATAAGTAGATACATTCCTGTTGGAAAGGTGTGAAAAGTACTCAAAGTTTAAGGATTGAGATAATGGAAATGTTGGTTTTTAAATAGGTTATCAATCAGAAGATAACCTTAACTGTTGACAACACCACTCAACCAGGAAATATGTTTAATTTGTTTATAATTCATTAGCAATATGAAGTAGATAAGTAAATAACTTAGATTTTAAGAACTTGAATTTTGGAAGATATTACAGAAATATGAAATAAGGGCTTCCTTCCATTGACATGCAGAAACATTCTACGGCAACAGTTTTAGGAGATGAACCGATCATAAGTACACATTATGCATCTGAGGTAATGGAGCTAGAATAAATAAGAATTTATTAGAATAATCAAGAATTAGGAGTATTGGTCTGCTGTGGGATGCTGTGGTTATTACCACTATTTAGAATTTGGTTCTCTAAGGCTGGGAACAATTCTGTTTCTCCCTAGCATGGGACTGATGCATACACATATAGCTAAGCTAAGGACCAAGAATAGAATTTAAGGGCAAACCTGATGCAAACCAATTATATTCCAAGTTGACGGGTACTACGACCATTATTTCCTTGGTGTAGGCATGGAGAGAATGTGGATACAAGCATTTGTACTATTTCCATCCCTGCCTTCTAAATACATTGCAATATATAACCTCCTATTATTTTAACTATTTAAATGCCTTTCTTAAAGCATAATTAATTCTGTTGTGTCATGTTTATGGCTAAAGAGAAGTAAAATTAAATTTTATATATTGCTAAAATTTAGAAACTTCAAGCACAAGATTTTTATCAGTGGTAATAATAAAAATTCAGTAAAGGGTATTGCAATTAATCAATTATCATCAATACATGGAATATTTAAGGAGAAGATAGTTATGCACAGCAATGTAAAATGTGTCTTGTAAAACAAATTTTTATTTTGCTAGTGATGTACAGATCAATTGTGGTTGCCCAAGACATTACAGTACAACTCTGTGGAATGCTAAATTGGGCAGAATAAAGACAGATGGTTCTCTGAAGCCTTCCACTCCAAGGCCATATGAATTTTTTATCTTGATATTTTTATTCTGCACATCATCTCCCTCAGAGCCTGGTGGACCTGTTTGTTCCGCAGAGTGTAGATGACAGGGTTCAGCAGTGGGGTCACCACCGTGTTCACAAGGGCAGCCTCCCTGTTGGAGTCCAGCCTGTTTGTTTGCTTTGGTTTCACATATATAAACACACAGCTACCGTACATAAGTGAGAGAACTATGAGGTGAGAAGAGCAGGTGGAGAAAGCTTTCTGTTTCTCCTTGGCTGATGGGAGTCCCACGATTGTGACTACTATGTTGCTGTATGCAATGATGGTTATAATAAGGGATGTGAAAATGATAAACAAAGCAAGGACAAAAGCCAACATTTCAACAAACCTGGTATCAGAACAGGAGAGATGAATCAGGGGGCCAATGTCACAGAAGAAGTGAGGGATGACATGGGGACCACAGAAGGATAACCGGGAAACCGTTACTACTGGACCAGTGATGAGAGTGAAGGCCAAAGCAAAACAGGCAGTGACCAGGAGGAAGCAAGTCTTCAGGTTCATGATGGTCGGGTAATGCAGAGGCTTGCAAATGGCCACATACCGATCCAGAGACATCACTGCTATGAGGAGAAAACCTGTTGCTCCCAGAAATACAATAAGAAAGGCTTGTATGAAACAAGCGGGAAAAGAAATGGTTTGCTTGCCTGAGAGAAAGATGACAAGCAACTTAGGAATGACAGCGCTTATGAAACAACACTCAAAGAAGGAGAAAATGCTGAGGAAAAAGTACATAGGTGTGTGGAGCCGGGAGTCAGCACAGGTGATAGTGACTATGACTGCATTGCCTGCAATGGATGCTAGGTACGCCAGCAGGTGTACAAAGAAGAGGACCTTTCCCAGGTGCTGGATGGCAGGAAACCCCTCCAAGGTGAATTCTTGGACAGTTGTTCCATTCCTCATTTCTATGAACATCTCTTTCCACATCATCATCACTCCTGGTCTAACCTACATCAGGGAACACAAAGGTTTTAGAGAAGCATGATTAAGTTATTTGCCCGTGCAAGAAGGCAGAGAAGCAGATAACAATGTGGTTTATCCCACTGATCCTTGAATCAGAAGGACCTGAGTTCAGTGCTAGTTCAATACTGAGTTCTAACTCCTGAGGAATGGGTCTCCTTTGGCACCTCTGTAAACTTCACTTTCACCCTCTGTAGAATGAAGATGATAGTATCTACCTATTCATGTTCTTTGAGAATTAAGTAAGATAAACCATGTAAGTCACTTGACAGATGATGCCACTGTTTCCCATGTGTTCTTCAAAGTCTATGTGCAATATAATGATCAATAATATGATGCTTAATAGAGCATCATGAGTAGGCAGAGTTGTTGACATTTTCATACTTACAAATATTTTATTTTTAATAATATTAATTTGTAGATAAACATAACAATAATGTAATAATATCTCCATTGAATGTCCCTTGTAAAATCTGCAATACATTCTATGGTCTAAGTTGTCATCATCATCATCTGTTCAGGACTTATGCTTGTTCTATGCTGGTCACTGAAATTCAGTATTTCTATTAGTCTTCACAATAACCATGAGCCCCTTCTATGGAAGCAGAAATTGAAGCTTAGAGAGTTCCAGAGAGCTCTCTGGAACACATAGCTGGGACTTTAGCTGGGACTTTAGGCAGAATGCCAGAATCTGGAGGATCTGCTATCTCCAAATGCAGTGACAAAATATTTTAAAATGGGATAATATCTATTGTTGATGATCTCTCAATCTTAAGTGAAAGATTAGCTTTATTTATCATAATTGTTTCTACTCTTGGTTAGATTCACTGGTGAGTTACAGACCTGTGGAGTGAGACAGGGCTGACAGAGCAACTACTTTAGCACATTTTATAGAAGAGACAGGAGATGAGAGACATTAGGGGCTGCTCAACTTGAGGTAAGTTGTAAATCCAGGATTTACCTCCCCCCATCCTCACTGCAGGATTCATGCTGGCCTGTGATGCAGGTGGGAGATAGTAGTTTACAAGATCAACCCACTATTATGCAGGTTATGCAGGGCACCTGGCATTCATAAATTACTTTTGCATCAAAGCTCCATGAACATTCTTCTCTCTCCGGTCCTTTCAATCAGTTAACTTCTCTCATGATGGTGTTTGGCTCTAGCATCTCAATGCTAGGCAAAAAGTCTGGTGTGTGGGATGTGTCTCTCTCACTAATGCACCCTGGGCCATGTCCTCTGAAGGGCAGCTCATGAAACCAAACTGTTCCCCCTGAGTGGCACAACCAGAAGGAGCCTCCGCTTCTGTTCCTCTTGACCCCAGTAAATCCACTGGGTCACCAGGGTCCATGAAGCCAGGCATACACATGAATCACTTCATTGGGGGCCAGGTTTCCTCTTCTTGTAGTTACTGTCTTGGAAGACATCCAGAGCTTGCTCTGGGCTGAGAGGAAAGGAGAGGAGAAGGAAACACATTTTTCACAGCCTGTTGTCCCACAGTGGGGTGAATATGCATCCCATGCTGCTGGTGTTCTGAATGCCGAAGCCCTGTTTCCATAGCCCAGGATGTTTCATAGCACAAGGCTACATTCAGCTTTGACCACTGAAACCACCGAAGGGGGAAAATGGACTAAAACAACTATATTTATCTGGCCCCAATTCTGGGCTAGAGCTGGACTCCCAGACTGCTTAGGATTCTGAGGAAAAGTCTGGCTCTGCCTCCCCCAGTGGGTAGAAGCCCACCTAACATGCAACATTGCTGTCACCTCCTACGCTGTCACCTCCTACACCAGTTAGTGGGAGAAGGCAGCTTCTTATAGGTTTAGCCCTAGGTGCTGCTGAGACACAGGACCTTCTGCAGCAGTGCTTCATGTCATGGGCGCCCCTGCTCCAAGTTACCTTCTATTGCATTATGGTCCTCCATCATATGCTCACCGTTCTATGTGGAGAAGCATCCTTATTTTACTGCACCAACAGTTAGAAGGTGCTGTTATGAAAATTTGAGGCCTCCGTAATATTTTTGCCACAATACTGTTTGGTGACCCAGCAGGAAGGACCTAGCCAGTGCGCAGAGAATGTAGGCCTGCAAACCTTACTAGATGGTGAAGAGACAGGGGCAGAAAGTGAAGGTACGGCTGTTGCCTGGGGACAGCTAATAAGTCAATGTCGAGAACAAGAATTACTGGCCTAACCCTTCCTTATATCTATCTTCCCATTGTCTCTGGTGATGCTGACTCCCAGATGTCCCCATTATTCTCCGACAAGAGTTTTAGAGGAAGTTATACTACCATTTCCCAGGGGTTTTTAAATCCCAAGTTGAATATTTCTACTGATTTGAGGTTAACAGTTCAGACTACAATTTTCTACTGTGATATTTGCACAGAGACCAGAGCACAGTTGTTAAAAAAACAGACTTTATGGTGAAAAACAGCTAGATTACACCCTGGCTTTCATGCGGCTTTTGGGGAACTCCGCCTTTCTTGGTCGGTCATTCCTCATTCTTCCACCAATATTATGATTCTTTTCATTGCATATTTTCATCTGAAAAATACTTGCATTGTGCTCTCCAATATCCTTGAAAAAGGAAAGCACACATTGTCCTTTTCAGGGAAGAAAGGGAAATTCTAGGTTGTTTCTGTACTATCTCTAACCTGGCAGGCCCTACTCTTTTTAAATGTACCTGGGATGTGGAACCCCAGATTCTTTCTAAATGTAGAAGACTATAGATGTGAGCTTGAGGGGGGAGAAGCTGTATCCATAACAACCACTGTGTTGAAAAGTGCTGCTTCTCCTGTGTATCTCAGGTTGGCTGCCATGATAGAAGTGACCCAATTTTCTGTGACCTCTGGTTTCCCATCCAGAGCCCAATAAGGAGACAAAACTCCCAAAGTATTTGCTGGCAGCCCTGGAGCACATGGTACTTGGAAATTTGTCCTGCATGAATCTTCCCTCATCATAATTGGTCTCACAAGGTCAAGGTAATTACTATAGAAACTTTCATGAGTATTCATGTGGGCCCCATCTACCCCAATATACAAAATCACTTTTACAATATCTGTCCATCCACACACTTCTACTTTCCATCCAGGCCAAACTTGGACCCCATGGTTATTTTCTCAGTTGGAAGTGAGGGAAAATAAAGAGTAATTGGAGAAGAGTTACAGAAGCTAGAACAATATGAGACTATATATTTTAATCCTAAAATAAAGGTACATTTGCATGAGGTTTTCATTTTATTCAGTGTCAACTTTTTGTGCAGAAGTATCTATCACACCTGAATGAGTCCCAACGGCAACATGATGGTGGGAATATGGGAGGAAAAGGTCTGGGTTTGATGTAAAGTTTTACAAAGTGGACAAAATGGACAAAGAAATGGGCTGAACTAACTCTACATTGTATCTAGCATAAGGGGTGGTGAGCTGGTACCAAGAAATATTTCTAATTGCCCTTGGTCTATTTTCTCTTTCCTGGACAGTGCCTTCTTGGCCTATTCTTCACCTACTATTTCTTTGTGTTTTTAAATGGTACCTTGATCCCATTTGTTGTGGCTATTTTACAGCATTGCTTGTGTTTTGAGTGTTTAGTTATCCCATTAGAGTAAGGAAAGGGACAGTTCTTCAAGTTATATGTGTGATTATCAAACTTAGGAGGATAAAGCACACTTCAGTTTATGGATTCTCCTCTTCAAAATATTATTATGTTTTCCATTCCTTCCTTCAGCTACTCTTGAAAAATTAGGTTTACCCCTATATTCAGGATTTAGATAATAAGAGTATTTTGGTTTGTAGTGTATTTGGTTAATATGATCAATTCCTAGAATGGTTCCAATTTCTAGTATCATATCCTTAAGGAAGAAGGCTAAGTTAAGGCCTGAGGAAAGGTAGATCCCATCATCTACGATATTGTGGGAGAGGGCATAGGGATGCTAATTCGAACAGAAAGTGGGGATCAGGATGGAGAGAAGCACTAATTAGGCCAAACCCCAGGCTGAGGGTGGAGTGTTGGATTATTAATAATACTTTGGCAACCACTGTCCCTCATGGATTTTCCATTAAAAATAAGGCAACAATGGCATTGGGGACCCAGAACACAGCAATTCTGATCTAAATTCTCATTAATATCATACCCAATATCTATCCCTCCATGTAAGGAAAAGTATAGTAGTGTTTGTTAGTAGTTTCCAACTTGGGGCCGTGAGGCGAAACTGAAGATACAGGGTAATTTATTCTATCTGGGCATCTTTGCTTTCTTTTTAATGCATGCATGGAAAAAAGAATTTTTTTTTCTTTTTTAATGAACCTGTCTTTCAATGTAGAATGATTAATTAAATTGAATTATGTGTGTGGGATAGAAAGAAGTAGAAAAAGCCATCTATAAATCTTAGAAGTGCAACTATTTTGTAAGGGTCTGCCTCTTCCACTTCTGCTACTTTCTTAGTAGGGTTTCTTGTGCTTGTCTCATCTCTGATGGATGGATGCTCCAGGTGTTCACACACATGTTCTAAATGGCTTATTTAGCACAAGATTCCTAAGTATCTTTATTTCAGGACCTTTCCAGAATGTAATGGGAATGTTACATTTTGCAAGGTCAATATTTTACACAAAGTATGGAAGAGCCATCAATAACCTCTCCCCCCCCCACCAAGAAACTCCTTTGAGGGGGCAAAGTTCACCTTTTTAAGTTCACACCTCTTCTGATAACACCTTTACAGCTTATTACATGAACTAGTTTTACTCTTTTTTTTTTCTTTTTTCTTTCTTTTTTTTTTTTTTTTTGTTTTAGCTTTTTTATTTATTTATTTGACGGACAGAGATCACAAGTAGGCAGAGAGGCAGGCAGAGAGAGAGGGGGAAGCAGGCTCCCTGCTGAGCAGAGAGCCTGATGCAGGGCTCGATCCCAGGATCCTGGGATCATGACCTGAGCCAAAGGCAGCAGCTTAACCCACTGAGCCACCCAGGCGCCCCGAACTAGTTTTACTCTTAATGGAGGTGAACTACTTATAGGAGAAGATGAAGAAATTGCAATGGAGAGAAAACTAATTTGTATGATCCCCTTTTAGTAAATGGGATCCTTTTGGCTGGGCTTGAGACATCACATCACCAATAATTAGTGTTATATTGGTGACTGTCATAGAGTCAGTGTCCAAGATTCCTAAGATTCAATAAACCAGACTGATTTTTTCCACACATGTGACTCTGGGGATTTCAGGCTGGTCAGAGGTTTTGTAAGATATGGGTAGAGGGAGATGTTCTCTGGACTGACAACACAATCGAATTCTGTTTTCCTATCCAGCACTTATCACTGCTTGGAGACAAAGCTCCTGAGAAGAAGCCTCAGGAACCAGAGGATATGATTTGGAATTCTTCAGCCTCCAATATGACTGGGCTGCTCAGTGTGGGGTTGAGGTATCTATCAGCTTCTTCTTCCATAGTTGGGAGGTGAGGCCACCCATGAGGCAGGGAAGGAAAGTGGCCAGTGCAGGCATAGTAGGGGAGCCCATGCTCAGACTGATCAAGAGGCATACTGCCAGGGTGAGCACCTGCTGCATCCTCAGAAGGCTGGCTTCTTCTGGAGGCATGCCTCACCTTTGTCCATCAGGTCTGCTCTTGGGGAAAGATACGGCCACCAAAAGTAGAGGAGCTCTGCTTTCTACTCATATGCATCTTAGTTTGACTCTGTTTTGAAAAGAACATAAATCCTTCTAATCATGGACAATGAGTGTTTTTTATTTCACAAGTAGCATCTCATTCATAGAAACCCTGAACAGGAGTCACAATAGGCCTGGCTGTCAAGCATACTAAAGGCGGGGAGTGATTCTAGACTCAGGCAACTCTAGGAACATCAGCATGTGGGTGTTTGGATTCTCTTTTTACTGCTGTCCCATTGACCCTCAAGCCACATTCTTCATGTCTGCAATTTTATGGCCTTCTACTATATTTTATTTTTAATTTCTATCCTTCTGTTTCTTAGTGACACAAGGTCCATAGTAACTGTGACACTTTCTTGTGGTACATCTCAGTGCTTCATTTAAGGGA
Source organism: Martes martes (assembly GCF_963455335.1). Taxonomy (NCBI): domain Eukaryota; kingdom Metazoa; phylum Chordata; class Mammalia; order Carnivora; family Mustelidae; genus Martes; species Martes martes. The sequence goes on along the minus strand of NC_137902.1, from coordinate 38,640,546 downwards.
GGAATGATACACATCTTACGTACTGTTTCATAAGGTGTGAAAAGTGTTTCCAAAATTTCCAAAGAGCTTCATACAGCAGAATATTCTCCTTTCCCCCACCTTATTGGGACATAATTGACATATAACATGGTATAAGTTCAAGGTGTACTGAGTGATGATTTAATATACCTATATATTATGAAATGTTTACCACAGTAAGATTAACTAAGGCATCCTTCACTTCACATAGTTACCATTTTGTTATTATGGTAAGAATGTTAAACGCTCTACTCTCAGCAATTTTCAAGTGTGCAATACAATATTGTTAACTATAGTCACCTTCCTATACTTCAGATCCTCCAAACTTACTCATTTCATAACTGAAAGTTCATGCCCTTTACCAGTAATCTCCCCATTTCCCCCACCTCTCAGCCCTGACAACTACGATTTCACTGTCTGTTCTTATGAGTTAGATGTTTTTAGATTTCACACACAAATGAGATAACAGTATTTGTCTTTCTCTGACTTATTTGACTTAGCCATAAAATATACATCAGCCAATTTATGACAAAAATGACAGTCTAATGCAGTGGGGAAGTGACAGTCCTTCAATAAATGTAGATGGTTCTCTGTCAAGTGGGTATTCAAATGGAGAAAATACAACTTGACCTTTTCTCTATATCGTACAAAAAAAAAATTAAAGGAGGAAAAAAACAAAGCTATGCAGAAGCTGCACTGTAGATCTAAATGTAAATGGTATAACAATCATCTAAAAGACAATATAGCAGAATATCTTAACGTGTTTGGGGGGAAACAAAAAAATATCTTGACCAAGACTAAAGAATTTACCATAAAAACAATGGTGTTAAGTACCTCTATTTATTACAAGACAGCATTAAGGAAATGAAAGGGCAGGTCACAGTGTGGGAAAGCTATTTTTAATCTGACAAATCTACAAATCAGTAAGGAAAAGGCAATGGAACAAAAGAAAACTGGTCAAAGTATTTGCAGAGTCCCTACACAAAAAGATTTTACAAGAGGCTGGGACTATATTAAAGTATTGAAGGTACTTAATGATGAGGGAAATATAAATTAAAGTCACACTGCACTAATATTTCACATAAATCAGCAAGGTTAAAATGTAAAATTCAGACAGTGCCATGTGTCACTGAAATGATTCAGCTTTCAGATTATTTATAAAACTGAAATAACTATACATCAACAAAATCATTTTTTTGGTTGAATCCAAATTTATATGATAAAAACAGCAAAAAGCCAGCCAAGAAGTGTGAGTACATTATTGAAGTTACATATGGAGAGCATAATAATGTCATGTTTGTGAAGCCTAGTCATTAAAATTGTGTTTGCCAATTATACCCAGGATCACTGAAGGAGAAAAGTGCTGGAATAATAATGAGTGAATTTTTATTAGAAAAATCCCACTGGGAATAATTGCCAAAGTGTTATCAGTAGGTGGAGAGATTAATATCTAGGCTAACAGATGGAACAGGTAGGCAGAGAGGGAATGAAGGCTTTAGGCATTGTCAGCCTATCTGACTCAACATTTATACTTTGTCTCCCCTCCTGCACCGCACTGAACCACTCAGGGTGCTAGCAATAAGTCTTTGTCCAAGCACAGTGGAAAACCAGTTCAAAAGGTCCTTCTAATTTGACAAGCAATCCACATCTGAAACACTCTTCTCCCTCATTATGTCACTGCCAGGTGATTAGCTCTCTAGTTGCAGTGGTTCCCAAACACTGGCATGCATCAGTGTCAGCTGGAGAGTTTGTAAAAATACACATTACTGGACCCTATCCCAGTGTGGGTGGTACCTATGGATTTGAATTTATAACAAGTTACCAGGTGATGTATTGCTACTGGTGTAGGGACCACATTTTGAGACCCAATGAGATATTTCACTCCTTTGACATCATTCCAATTTGCTTCCAGTAAGTATGAATTCATCTTCATGAAGATTGTCAGTAAGAGGAGGGAAGCTAAGGAAATAAATCTGTTTTACATCCAAGAACAAAGTGGAGTATAAGCAAATCAATGCCATGGGAAATAGTAGTCTCAGGTAAGGGGCTTATTAGAATGGAACTGTTTGTAGGAAGGAGGGGTAGAAAGAATAAAGAGGCAGGGTGACAGGCAAGAGGAAGTTTATTTATTTATTTTTGCTTAACTTGGTGTGTCAACTGGCTCTGAGAGCCATAAACAGAAGTGGCTTCAGAGTTAGTTAGTGGTAATTGTGATAAAGCATTATCAGGGAATTCTCCAGAGCTGCAGAAGCCTTTTCATCCCTGAACACCATGAGTAAGGAGCTACCACACAGAAATTCTCTGTGCACTTGGGCTTATAATAAGAAGTAACAAATTCATTTCCTAGCCTACCAGTGACTCCAGTGGGGATAAATTAGCAGATAATTAATTCTTTAGGGAGTATTTTTTCATTGTTTATTACAACTTGAAAATATTTTTCTGTGAAACTTACAAGCTTGTGGGAAATCATAAAATATTGCCATCATTATCTTGTTGATACTCTTAAGTAATTAATGCAGGAAAATAGTCATCAGGCATTTCCCCTCCCAAAACCTCAGTGAGTCTGGCCTTTGAACTCAGAATGGGACCAGTTACAATACAAAAGCTACACATGTAATTTAGCAATACAGCGACTGAGTATTGGGCTTTGACTGGTAAAGACGGAAAGTGAGTCAGGACCAGAAGGTGTTCAAAAACTAGAGGTCCAAGATTGGATGAAGGTGATATACAAAAATAAAGAAGGAATTAAGTAACTGTAGGAACTAGTTTCAGGAACTTTGGGAAAACATGTTCTACCTTGTCTCCCTCACTGAAAATGGCTATAAAGAGAATGGCTGGGGCAGCTGTGAGAGGATTCTGCCCTGTGGACCACAGCAGGAGGATTGGAAAGAAGACCAGAATTTGACATACCACCAAATCAGTGATGAGTTTACCATGTTTATTTATTCTCTGGTTCTCTTGCTTCTTGTTCCAGTCACAAAAGTGAGCAACAGAGAAGAGTAACTAAGGCCCCATGCTTCTGGCCACAAAACCCAAAAGAGGCACTTCAGGGACATGAGATGTACTGGGAAGATTATGACAAGGGGTAACCAGAGGAAAGAAATCCCATTAACCAAGACTTTGAAAATGGAATTACCAGAAAGATTTCTGGCCCATCCCAGACTGCCACTGGTGGTACACATGTGGGACAGATCTGAGTAGCTTTGCAAAGGTTTTGAAAACTGCACTGACATTGAAACTGCCTATAGAAGATGGGAGAGCATGTATGCCTTGAGATGAATCAGGTCCATTTCTTGCCAAAATAAAGAAATCATCATTTTCAAAAGCATGTTTAAAAAGACTCAGAATTTGAAAACATGATATCCCAGTTCAAAATTACTCAGCACATGAAGAACCAGGAAAATCTTGGTTCTCTTAGGAAAAGATAGTCAAGACACATCAACTGTCACATGAAAACATGTTGAAATTATCTGACAAAGACTTTAAATCAATTATTTAAAAATATTATAACAAGCAATTATAAGCACTTGTAAAATGAATAGAAACATAGGACTCCACAATGATGTTTTAAAGAAGAAGCCAATGGAAATATTAGAACTGAAAAGTACAATGATTAAAATAACACTTACTGACTCAAAAGTACAAGTGGAGATGATGTAAAATTGTCCATGAAAGTGAAAATAGATCAGGAAAAAAGATCCCACATGGAAAAAAAAAAAAGAGAAAAAGACTTTAAACCAATGAATAGAGCCTCAGGGACCTGTAGAAGAATAGAAGGTAAAACTTCTTTTCATCAGAAGTACATGCACAAGGAGTTCAGTGCTGAAAAATGTATTTCAAGAGACAATGGCTGAAAACTTCCTAAATTTAGCAAACCACATAAACCCACAGATTCAAGAAGCTGAAAAAACCTTAAACAAGATAAATCCAAAGACATTCTATCCTCAGAACAAACATAATTAAACTGTTGAAAACTTTTTTAAATTTTTATTTTTTTAATTTCATATCAGTGTTCCAGAATTCATTGTTTATGCACCACACCCAGTGCCCCATGCAATACATGTCCTCCATAATACCCACCACCAGGCTCACCCAACCTCCCTCCCCCTGCCCCTCCAAAACCCTCAGATTGTTCTTCAGAGTCCACAGTCTCTCATGGTTTATCTCCCCCTCCAATTTCCCCCAACTCCCTTTTCCTCTCCACCTCTCCATGTCTTAGGTGTTATTTCTTATGCTCCACAAATAATCAAAACCATATGATAATTGACTCTCTCTGCTTGACATTTCACTCAGCATAATCTCTTCCAGTCCCATCCATGTTGATACAAAAGTTGGGTATTCATCCTCTCTGATGGAAGCATAAGACTCCATTGTATATATGGACCACATCTTCCTTATCCATTCATCCATTGAAGGGCATCTTGGTTCTTTCCACAGTATGGTGACTGTGGCCATTGCTGCTATGAACATTGGGGTACAGATGGCCTTCTTTTCACTACACCTGTATCTTTGGGGTAAATACCCAGTAGTGCAATTGCAGGGTCATAGGGAGTCTCTTTTTTTAATTTCTGAAGGAATCTCCACACTGTTTTCCAAAGTGGCTGGACCAACTTGCATTCCCACCAAGAGTGTAAGAGGGTTCCCCTTTCTCCACATCCTCTCAATTGTACTTTTTGTAACCAGCTAAAGAAATCTATGCCAATAGATACTATTTTAAAAAACGTGATGAATTAAAATGGAATAATAGCAATATTCTAAGACCTCAAATGAAGGCAGGATTTGAGGACATGAAGGAAGAATAAAAAGAGGAAAAAATTAATTAAAACAAATTAAAAAATGGCACACCTAAATCTAAAGATACCAATAATTGCATTAAGTGGAAATGACCTAAAGTCACCCACCTAAAAGACAGAGATTGGCATAAGAAATACTGCAAGTTTCCTTTTATATGAGGTATCTAAAGTACTCAAACTCTTAGAAATAGAAAGTAGGATGGTGGTTGACAGGGATGGGATGAGGGGGAAAGGGAGATATTTCGTGCATACAGAGTTTGAGTTTTGCAAGTTGAAAAAGCTCGAGAGATCTGTTACACAGCAGTATAGATATATTTAATGCTAATATACTGTACACTGAAAAATGGTTCAGATGGTAAACTTTATATTATGTTCTTTTTACAACAATAAAAAGAGGCTGTCAGATTGAAAACATAGAAATGAACAAATAAAACATGAATAAAATAAATGTAGTTTATAAGAAACTAGCTTAAGATACAATGATATAGGTAGTGATAAGTAAAAGGATGGAAAATGACATAGCATGCAAACGTTAATCAAAATAATGTTAGAGTAGCTATATTAATATAAGACAAGTACATTTCAGAGCAAAGATAATTATGAAGACTAAAGAGAAAGATAACATAATGATAAAATTGTCAATTCACAAGGGGAGTTAAGATGATAGAGGAGCAGGAGGACGCTGGGCTTGTCTTGTCCCTCAAACACAGCTAGATAGTTGTCAAATTATTCTGAACACCAAGAAGTCAATCAGAGGTCTGAGAGAACAAAACTGGAAGTCTATACGTAGAAAAGCCACCACCTTTTGGAAGATTGAAGGTGTGAAAGTTCATTGGGCTGTAGTGATGGGGAAGGATCCTGCCTACAGAGGCTACTGCAAAGTATTAGAAGTGGTGGCGCAAAAAATCTGAACTTTAAAAATTTACTACCTTGAGAAGAATTGTGCCTGGATTAAAGGTCCTCAGGTGGCAAAGAGGGGCAGAATCCCAGGAGTGAAAGGGTGGTCTGAGAAACCTTGGGGTCACAAGAAGAATGGGTAGCACCAAGGTGTGACACTGTTACCAGGCATAGCATCTGGGAAGCTAGTAGAGAGCACAGGATCTTGGCGTCAGCTTTCTGCTATAAACTGCAGACCTAGCAGGCATTGTGAGGCATTCCCTTAGAGGAACACGGGGGGGGGGGGGGGGGTCTGTGCTGTAAGCATCTCTGAATTTGGAGTTTTGAAACTTGGTTACACACCTGAGATAAAAGGCTGGAACACTGACAGGGTGAAGGCAGGGTTCAGATGGAAACTGGGTAAAAAAATAGGGTGACTGTTACTCTTCTGTGAGGGCTCACTGGAATCGGGACATGAATCTTTCAGCTCTGAGGCTAGAGAGTGGGAGGCAGCCATTTTCATCCAGCCCATCACTGCTGAAAGACTTTAGGGAGAAAACAACACCACTAGTGGAGGCTGGAGCTGTGTAAAGCACGAGTGTTTCCCATCCCCCTTGCCCCATGCCCTCGAGAAGCATTTTCACTGAAACAAGCCACGCACAAGAATCAGAGCAGTTAGCCCCTCCTCCAGAGGACCAGCACAAACAATTAAAACAACTAGCTCAAGCCAAGTTTATTGATCAGAGTGCTGCAAATTCAGCTCTAGAAGATATAGGATTGAGCTTCCTTTTCACTTTTCTTCATTTCCTTTATTTTTATTATTTTGTCAATTATTTTCTTATATTTCCCATTGCTTTTTAAAATTTTTATTATATTTATATAATATATATGTGTGTGTATATATATGTGTATATATATATATATACACACTTTTCATCTGTATTTTAAATTTTTTTGGCCTTCTTTTATTTTTTCTTCCTTTTTTTAAGATTTTATTTATCTGTTCGACAGAGAGAGAGACAGTGAGATAGGGAACACAAGCAGGGGGAGCAGGAGAGGAAGAATTAGGCTTCCTATTGAGCAGGGAGCCTGATATGGGGCTCAATCCCAGGGCCCTGGGATCATGACCTGAGCTGAAGGCAGATGCTTAATGACTGAGCCACCCAGGCCTGTGGTCTACTTTCATTTTAATTTAATTTTTTTTTTTTTATTTTGGGATCTAGATTCTTTTAGCAAGCAGACCAAAACACACCCATGATCAAGTTTTGTTTTGTTTTGGTGTATTTTTTTGGTTTTCTGTGTTTTTTTCCCCTTTGTTTTTTCTTCACTTTTGTTTTTTGTTTGTTCTGTTTATGGTTTATTTTCCCCCATGTTTTTTCTTTTCTTTCCTGGACAAAATGACAAAATGGAGGCATTCACCCCAAAAGAAAGCACATGAGGAAAAACTCTTCGTCAGAGATTTAATCAGTACACAGAAAAGTAAAATGTATGACCTACAATTTAAAACAATCATTACGGAGGAGTCAAGATGGCAGAGAAGTAGCAGGCTGAGATGACATCAGGTAGCAGGAGATCAGCTAGATAGCTTCTCTAACCATTGTGAACACCTACAAATCCAATGGGAAATCGAAGAGAAGAAAAGCAACAATTCTAGAAACAGAAAATCGATCACTTTCTGAAAGGTAGGACCTACGGAAAAGTGAATCCAAAGCGACAGGAAGATAGACCCCGGGGGGAGGGGCCGGCTCCCGGCAAGCGGCGGAGCAACCGAGCACAAAATCGGGACTTTTAAAAGTCTGCTCCACAGGGAGACATCGCTCCAGAGGCTAAACCGGGGGGAAACTCAGGCGGGGTCAGCATAACCCCAGGTCCTGCAGGATCACAGAAGGACTGGGGGTGTCTGAGTGCTGCAGAGCTCGCAGGTGTTAGAGCGGGGAAGCCAGCTACAGCGACAAAGCCGAGGAGTGAGCTCTAAGCCCGGGGTTACCTTGTGCCGGTCGCAGGCTGGGTGGGCTCGGAGCGCGGCCGGAGGCCACGGAGACGAAAGCGACCCGGCGCTTTTCTCCAGCTCCAGCAATTGACTGCTTTCCTCAAGGCGCGACCACAAGCCAGGGAGGCGGGGCTGTTGGGCGCTTTGCTCTGAGAGCGCACTGAGGAGCGGAACCCGAAGCTCTCGGCTCCTCCGGGCCGAGACATTGGGAGGCCGCCATCTTCATTCCCATCCTCCGGAACTCTACGGAAAGCGCTCAGGGAACAAAAGCTCCTGAAAGCAAACCCGAGCGGATTACTTAGCCCGGCCCCTGGCAAGGGCGGTGCAATTCCGCCTACGGCAAAGACACTTGAGAATCACTACAACAGGCCCCTCCCCCAGAAGATCAACAAGAAACCCATCCAAAACCAACTTTGCTCACCAATAACAGCGGATTTCCACAGCAGGAGAAAGCAAATCTTATCTGGACAAAATGACAAGGCGGAAAAACTCACCTCAAAAAAAAGAACAAGAGGCCGTACTGAAGGCTGGAGACCTAATCAATACACATCGGTAACATGACAGATCTAGAGTTTAGAATGACAATTCTCAAGGTTCTAGCCGGGCTCGAAAAAGGAATAGAAGATATTAAAGAAGCCCTCTCTGGAGAGATAAAAGCCCTTTCTGGAGAAATAAAAGAACTAAAAACTAACCAAGTTGAAATAAAAAAAGCTATTCATGAGGTGCAATCAAAAATGGAAGCTCTCACTGCTAGGATAAATGAGGCAGAAGAAAGAATTAGTGACATAGAAGACCAAATGACAGAGAATAAAGAAGCTGAGCAAAAGAGAGACAAACAAATACTGGACCATGAGGAGAGAATTCGAGAGATAAGCGACACCATAAGACAACACAACATTAGAATAATTGGTATTCCAGAAGAAGAAGAAAGAGAGAGGGGAGCAGAAGGTATCTTGGAGAGAATTATTGGAGAGAATTTCCCTAATATGGCAAAGGGAACAAACATCAAAATCCAGGAGATGCTAAGAACGCCCCTCAAATCAATAAAAATAGGTCCACACCTCGTCACCTGATAGTAAAATTTACAAGTCTTAGTGACAAAGAGAAAATCCTGAAAGCAGCCCGGGAAAAGAAGTCTGTAACATACAAGGGTAAAAACATTAGATTGGCAGTGGACCTATCCACAGAGACCTGGCAGGCCAGAAAGAACTGGCATGATATATTCAGAGCACTAAACGAGAAAAACATGCAGCCAAGAATACTATATCCGGCTAGGCTATCATTGAAAATAGAAGGAGAGATAAAGAGCTTCCAGGACAACAAAAGCTGAAAGAATTTGCAAACACCAAACCAGTTCTACAGGAAATACGGAAAGGGGTCCTCTAAGCAGAGAGAGACCCTAAAAGTAGTAGATCAGAAAGAAACAGAGACAATATACAGTAACAGTCACCTTACAGGCAATACAGTGGCACTAAATTCATATCTCTCAATAGTTACCCTGAATGTTAATGAGCTAAATGCCCCCAATCAAAAGACACAGGGTATCAGAATGGATAAAAAAACAAAACCCATCAATATGCTGCCTACAAGAAACTCATTTTAGACCCGAAGACACCTCCAGATTTAAAGTGAGGGGGTGGAAAACAATGTACCATGCTAATGGACATCAGAAGAAAGCTGGGGTGGCAATCCTTATATCAGATCAATTAGATTGTAAGCCAAAGACTATAATAAGAGATGAGGAAGGGCACTATATCATACTCAAAGGGTCTGTTCAACAAGAAGACCTAACAATCTTAAATATCTATACTCCTAACATGGGAGCAGACAACTATATAAACCAATTAATAACAAAATCAAAGAAATACATAGACAGTAATACAATAATAACAGGGGACTTTAACACTCCCCTCACTGAAATGGACAGATGATCCAAGCAAAACATCAACAAGGAAATAAAGGCCTTAAATGACACACTGGACCAGATGGACATCACAGATATCTTCAGAACATTCCATCCCAAAGCAACAGAATATACATTCTTCTCTAGTGCACATGGAGCATTCTCCAGAATAGACCACATCCTGGGTCATAAATCAGGTCTCAATCAGTACCAAAAGATTGAGATCATTCCGTGCATATTTTCAGACCACAATGCTCTGAAGCTAGAACTCAATCACAAGAGGAAATTTGGAGAGAACGCAAATACATGGAGACTAAACAGCATCCTTCTAAAAAATGAATGGGTCAACCAGGAAATTAAGGAAGAATTGAAAAAATTCATGGAAACAAATGATAATGAAAGCACAACGGTTCAAAATCTGTGGGACACAGCAAAGGCAGTCCTGAGAGGAAAATATATAGTGGTGCAAGCCTTTCTCAAGAAACAAGAAAGGTCTCAAATACACAACCTAACCCTACACCTAAAGGAGCTGGAGAGAGAACAACAAAGAAAGCCTAAACCCAGCAGGAGAAGAGAAATCATAAAGATCAGAGCAGAAATCAATGAAATAGAAACTAAAAAAACAATAGAACAAATCAACAAAACTAGGAGCTGGTTCTTTGAAAGAATTAATAAGATTGACAAACCAGCAGCCAGACTTATCAAAAAGAAAAGAGAAAGGACGCAAATAAAATCATGAATGAAAGAGGAGAGATCACAACCAACACCAAAGAAATACAAACAACTCTAAGAACATACTATGAGCAACTCTACGCCAACAAATTTGACAATCTGGAAGAAATGGATACATTTCTAGAGACATATAAACTACCACAACTGAACCAGGAAGAAATAGATAACCTGAACAGACCCATAACCAGTAAGGAGATTGAAACAGTCATCAAAAATCTCCAAACAAACAGAAGTCCAGGACCAGACAGCTTCCCAGGGGAATTCTACCAAACATTTAAAGAAGAATTAATTCCTATTCTCCTGAAACTGTTCCAAAAAATAAAAATGGAAGGAAAACTTTCAAACTCATTTTACAAGGCCAGCATCACCTTGATCCCAAAACCGGACAAGGATCCCACCAAAAAAGAGAATTACAGACCAATATCCTTGATGAACACAGATGCGAAAATTCTCACCAAATTACTGGCCAATAGGATCCAACAGTACCTTAAAAGGATTATTCACCACGACCAAGTGGGATTTATTCCAGGGCTGCAAGGTTGGTTCAACATCTGCAAATCCATCAATGTGATACAATACATTAATAAAAGAAAGAGTAAGAACCATATGATACTCTCAATAGGTGCTGAAAAAGCATTTGAGAGAGTGCAGCATCCCTTCCTGATTAAAACTTCAAAGTATAGGGATAGAAGGCACATACCTCAATATTATCAAAGCCATCTATGAAAAAACCACCGCAAATATCATTCTCAATGGAGAAAAACTGAAAGTTTTTCTGCTAAGGTCAGGAACACAGCAGGGATGTCCATTATCACCACTGCTGTTCAACATAGTACTAGAAGTCCTAGCCTCAGCAGTCAGACAACAAAAAGAAATTAAAGGCATCCAAATTGGCAAAGAAGAAGTCAAACTATCACTCTTTGCAGATGATATGATACTATATGTGGAAAACCCAAAAGGCTCCACTACAAAACTGCTAGAACTTATACAGGAATTCAGTAAAGTGTCAGGATATAAAGTCAATGCACAGAAATCAGTCGCATTTCTTTACACTAACAACAAGACAGAAGAAAGAGAAATTGAGGAGTCAGTCCCATTTACAATTGCACCTAAAACCATAAGATACCTAGAAATAAATCTAACCAAAGAGGCAAAGAATCTATACTCAGAAAACTATAAAGTACTCATGAAAGAAATTGAGGAAGACACAAAGAAATGGAAAAATGTTCCATGCTCATGGATTGGAAGAACAAATATTGTGAAAATGTCTATTCTACCTAAGGCAATCTACACATTTAATGCAATCCCTATCAAAATCCCATCCATTTTTTTAAAGAAATAGAATAAATAATCCTAAAATTTATATGGAACCAGAAAAGACCTCGAATAGCCAAAGGAATATTGAAAAAGAAAGGCAAAATCGGTGGCATCACAATTCCAGACTTCAAGCTCTATTACAAAGCTGTCATCACCAAGACAGTATGGTACTGGCACAAAAACAGACATATAGATCAATGGAACAGAATAGAGAGCCCAGAAATAGACCCTCAACTCTATGGTCAACTAATCTTCGACTAAGCAGGAAAGAATATCCAATGGAAAAAAGACAGCCTCTTCAACAAATGGTGCTGGGAAAATTGGACAGCCACATGCAGAAAAATGAAATTGGACTATTTCCTTACACCACACATGAAAATAGACTCAAAATGGATGAAGGACCTCAAAGTGAGAAAGGAATCCATCAGAATCCTTGAGAAGAACGCAGGCAGCAACCTCTTTGACCTCAACCGCAGCAACTTCTTCCTAGGAACATCGCCAAAGGCAAGGGAAGCAAGCGTAAAAATGAACTATTGGGATTTCATCAAGATCAAAAGCTTTTGCACAGCAAAGGAAACAGTTAACAAAACCAAAAGACAACTGACAGAATGGGAGAAATTCTGATATGCCAACGACATATCAGATAAAGGGCTAGTATCCAAAATCTATAAAGAGCTTATCAAACTCAATACCCAAAAAAACAAATAATCCAGTCAAGAAATGGGCAGAGGACATGAACAGACATTTCTGCAAAGAAGACATCCAGATGGCCAACAGACACATGAAAAAATGCTCCACATCACTCGGCATCAGGGAAATACAAATCAAAACCACAATGAGATACCAACACATACCAGTCAGGATGGCTAAAATTAACAAGTCAAGAAATAACAGATGCTGGCGAGGATGCGGAGAGAGGGGAACCCTCCTACACTGCTGGTGGGAATGCAAGCTGGTGCAACCACTCTGGAAAACAGTGTGGAGGTTCCTCAAAAAACTGAAAATAGAGCTACCCTATGATCCAGCAATTGCACTACTGGGTATATATCCTAAAGATACAAACATGGTGCTCTGAAGGGGCACGTGCACCCGAATGTTTATAGCAGCAATGTCCACAATAGCCAGACTGTGGAAAGAGCCTAGATGTCCATCAACAGATGAATGGATAAAGAAGATGTGGTATATATACACAAGGGAATACTATGCAGCCATCAAAAGACATGAAATCTTGCCATTTGCGACGACGTGGATGGAACTAGAGGGTATTGCTTAGCGAAACAAGTCAATCAGAGAAAGACAACTATCATATGATCTCTTCGATATGAGGAAGTGGAGATGCAATGCGGGGGGGTTGGGGGAGGTAGGAAAAGAAAAAATGAAAAGAAGGGATTGGGAGGGAGACAAATCATAAAAGACTCAATCTCAAAAAACAGACTGAGGGTTACTAGGGGGAGGGGGGATGGGAGAGGGTGGTGGGGAAATGGACATTCGGGAGGGTATGTGCTATGATGAGTGCTGTGAAATGTGTAAACCTGGCGATTCACAGACCTGTACCCCTGGGGATAAAAATACATTATATGTTTATAAAAATAAAAAAATAAAATTAAATAAAGAAAAAATAAATAAAACAATCATTATAAGGATACTAGCTGGGCTTGAAAAAAAAGCATAAAAAACACTAGAGCACCTTTTACCTCAGAGATAAAAGAACTAAAATCTAATCAGTCTGAAATTTAAAACACTGCAACTAAGATGCAAACACAAATGGAGTTCTGAAAAACGAGGATGGACAAAGCAGAGGTATAATAATGGAAAATAATGAAGCTGAAAAGAAGAGGGAAAGAAAAGTAATGGACCATGAAAGTAGGCTTAGAGTATGCAATGACTTACTAAAACATAATAATAGTCATAGCATTGGAGTCTCAGATGATGAAGAGTGAGACAAAGGGGCAGAAGTTTAATTCAAACTTCCCTAATCTGGGAATGGCACAGACATCAAAATTCGAGAAGCACAAAGAACTCCCATTCAACTCAATAAAAATAGACCATCGCCAATGCATATCATAATCAAATTCACAAAATACACAGACAAGGCAAGAAGCCTGAAGGCAGTAAGGGAAAAAAGGTCCTTAGCCTACAAGGAAACACAGATCAGGTTCAAAGCAGATCTGTTCACAGAGACTTGGCAGGCCAGAAAGGAGTGGGGAAATATTCAGCACACTGAATGAGAAAAATATGCCACCAAGAATTATTTATCTAGTCAGGCTGTCATTCAAAATAGAAGGAGAGATCGAGAGTTTTGCAGAAAAATAAAAACTAAAGGAGTTCATGACCATGAAACCAGCCTTGCAAGACATTTAAAGGGCGCTTTTTGAGTGGAGAGATCAAAAGCAATAAAAACTAGAAAGAATCAGAGAAAATACCACAAACACCAACTCTACAGGCAACACAATGGTAATAAATTCATATCTCCTAGTAATCACTCTGAATGTAAATGGACTAAATGTGCCATTCAGAGGACATAGGGTATGAGAATGGATAAAAATAAATTAAAATCCATCTACATGCTGCCTACAGGAGACTTATTTTAAACCTAAAGACATCTACAGATTGAAAGTGAGGGGATGGAGAACCATCTGTCAAGCTAACGGGTATCAAAGAAAGCCAAAGTTGCCAAACTTATATCAAACAAATTAGATTTTAAAGGAGACTATAACAGGAGGTGAAGAAGGGCATTATATCATAATTAAGGGTATATCCATCAAGAATATCTAAAAATATCTAAATATCTATGCCCCCAACTTGGGAGCACCCAAATATATAAATCGATTAATAACAAACATAAACTCATTGATGTTAATACAATAATAATAGGGGACCTTAACACCCCATCTAAGCAGAAAACCAACAAGGAAACAATGGCTTGGAATGACACACTGGACCAGATGGACTTTACAGATATTCAGAGCATTTCATCCTAAAGCAGCAGAAATACACATTCTTCTCAAGTACACATATAGCATTCTGTAGAAAAGATCACAACTGGGTTGAAAATCCGCCCTCATCAAGTACAAAAAGATCAAGATCATACCATGCATATTTTCAGATTACAACCCTATGAAACTGGAAGTCAACCACAAGGAAAAATTTGGAAGCACCTCAAATACATGGAGGTTAATGAATATCCTACTGTAGAATGAATGAGTTAGCTGGGAAATTAAAAAATAATTTTTAAAAATACATGGAATTTGAATCTCCCTGATGGCTAGTGATGATGAACATTTTTTCATGTGTCTGGTAGCCATTTGTATGTCTTCATTGGAGAAGTGTCTGTTCATATCTTCTGCCCATTTTTTAATATGATTGTCTGTTTGGTGTGTGTTGAGTTTGAGGAGTTCTTTATAGATCCTGGATATCAACCTTTTGTCTGTACTGTCATTTGCAAATATCTTCTCCCATTCCGTGGGTTGCCTCTTTGTTTCGTTGACTGTTTCTTTCAAATCAAAACCACATTGAGATACCACCTTACACCAGTTAGAATGGCCAAAATTAGCAAGACAGGAAACAACGTGTGTTGGAGAGGATGTGGAGAAAGGGGAACCCTCTTACACTGTTGGTGGGAATGCAAACTGGTGCAGCCACTTTGGAGAACAGTGTGGAGATTCCTCAGGAAATTAAAAATAGAGCTTCCCTATGACCCTGCCATTGCACTACTGGGTATTTACCCCAAAGATACAGATATAGTGAAAAGAAGGGCCATCTGTACCCCAATGTTTATAGCAGCAATGGCCACGGTCGCCAAACTGTGGAAAGAACCAAGATGCCCTTCAACGGATGAATGGATAAGGAAGATGTGGTCCATATACACTATGGAGTATTATGCCTCCATCAGAAAGGATGAATACCCAACTTTTGTAGCAACATGGACGGGACTGGAAGAGATTATGCTGAGTGAAATAAGTCAAGCAGAGAGAGTCAAGTATCATATGGTTTCACTTATTTGTGGAGCATAACAAATAATATAGAGGACAAGGGTAGATGGAGAGGAGAAGGGAATTGAGGGAAATTGGAAGGGGAGGTGAACCATGAGAGACTATGGACTCTGAAAAACAACCTGAGGGTTTTGAAGGGGTGGGGGGCGGGAGGTTGGGGGAACCAGGTGGTGGGTATTAGGGAGGGCACAGATTGCATGGAGCACTGGGTGTGATGAAAAAACAATGAATATTGTTACGCTGAAAATAAATAAAAAATTTAATTAAAAAAAGAAAAATAAATAAATTTAAAAAATACATGGAATTAAATGAAAAATGAAAGCACAACATCCCAAAAATCTTTGGGATGCATCAAAAGATGTCTTAAGAGAGAAGTATATTGCAGTGCAGGCTTACCTCAAGAAGCAAGAAAAGTCTCAAATATACAACCTAATCTAATATCTAAAGGAGCTAGAAAAGGAACAAGAAGAAGAACAAGAACAACAACAACAAAGACTAAAGCCAGCAGAAGAAGGGAAACAATAAAGAGGAGAACAGAAATTAATGATGTAGAAACAAACAAACAAAAAACACCCCAGTAGAACAGGTTAATAAAACTAAGAGCTGGTTCTTCATAAGAATAAAATAGTTAACCCATAGTAGACTTAACAAAAAGAAAGGAGAAAGGACCCAAATAGATAAAATCACAGACAGTAGAGAAGAGATCACAACCAACACCACAGAAAAACCATTATAAGAGAATACTAAGAAAAGCTATATGCTAATAAACTGGGCAACCTGGGAGAAATGGACAACTTCCTAGAAACTTACAAACTACCAAAACTGAAACAGGAAGAAATACAAAATTTGAAAAGACCCATACCCACCCAAGAAATTGAATCAGTAATAAAAAACCTCCCAAAAAACCAAAGTCCTGGGCTTGTTGTCTTCCAGGGGAATTCTAGCAGATTTTTTTTTTCTAGCAGATTTTTAAACAAGAGTTAATACCTAGTCTTCTGAAGTTGTTCCAAAAAAAAAAAAAAAAGAAAAGAAAAGAAAAGAAAGAAAGAGAAAAGAAAAGAAGTGGAAGGAAAACTACCAAACTCATTCTAAGAAGCCAGGATTACCTTGATTCTAAAACCAGACAAAGACCTCAGTAAAAGGAGAATTAAAGACCAAAATCCCTGGTGAATATGGATATAAAAATTCTCAATACAATTATAGAAAATTGGATTGAACAGTATATTAAAAAATTTTTCGCCAAGATCAAGTGTGATATATTCCTGGGCTGCAAGGATGGTTGAATATTCCCAAATCTATCAATGTGATACACCATATTAATAAAAGAAAACATAAGAACCAAATGTTTCTGTCAATAGAGGCAGAAAAAGCATTTGAGGAATTTCAGTATCCTTTCCTGATAAAAACCCTCAGCAAAGTAGGGATGGATGGAACATACTTCAACATCGTAAAAGCTATATACAAAGACCCATAGCCAATATCATTCTCAATGGTGAAACACAGGGACTTTTCCAGACAGTCAGATATAAGAGAAGGATGTCCACTCTCACCATTACTATTTAACATAGTACTGGAAGTCTTAGCATCAGCAATCAGACAAGAAAAAGAAATAAAATGCATGCAAACTAGCAAGGAAGAAGTCAATCTGTCACTATTTGCAGATGACAGGATACTCTATGTAAAAAATCTGAAAGACACCACCAAAAGTTTGCTAGAACTCATATATGAGTTCAGCAAAGTCACAGGATATAAAATCAATGTGCAGAAATCTCTGTTGCATTTCTATACACCAATAATGAAGCAGCAGAAAAAGAAACCAAGAAATTGATCCCTTTGCAAATGCACCAAAACCAATAAGACATCTAGGAATAAATCTAACTAAAGAAGTAAAAGATCTGTACTCTGAGAACTGTAACACACTTATGAAAGGAACTGAAGAGGACACAAACAAATGGAAAAGCACTTCATGCTCATGGATTGGAAGAACAAACATTGTCAAAATGTCTATACTACCCAGATAATCTACACATGAAATGCAATCCCCATCAAAATACCACCAGCATTTTTCAAAGAGCTAGAAAAATCAATCCTAAAAGTTGTATGGAGCCACAAAAGACCCTGAATAGCCAAATCAATTCTGGAAAGAAAACTGGAGGCATCATGATTCTGGATGTCAAGCTATATTGTACACCTGTAGTCATCAAGACAGTATGCTACCGGCATATATATATATATATACACACACATACATACATATATATACCGGCACAAAAACAGGCATATAGATCAATGGAACAGATAGAGAACTGAGAAATGGACCCACAATTAAGTGGTCAACTAATCTATGACAAAGCAGGAAAGAATATCCAATGGTAAAAAGGCAATCTCTTCAACAAATGGGTTGTGAAAACTAGGTGACAACATGTGGAAGAATGAAGCTGGACCACTTTCTTACACCATACCCAGAAATAAATTCAATATAGATGAAAGACCTTGATGTGAGAAGGGAAACCATAAAAATCCTAGAGGAGAATACAGTCCAGAAGCTCTTCGACATTGGCTGGAGGAACTCCTTATTAGGTATGTCTCCTGAGGGGAGTGAAACAAAAGCAAAAATAAACTATTGGGACTACATCAAAGTAAAAATCTTCAGGTACAGAAAGAGAAATAGAGAAAACATTTTCTTAACTAGAGAGCAAATCGATGGTCACCAAGGAGGAGATAGGTGGGGGAATGGTTTAAATAGGTGATGGAGATAAAGGAATGCACTTATCATGAGCACTGGGCAATGTATTTAATGTTAAATCAGTAAATTGTACACCTGAAACTAATTACACTGTACATTAAGTAACTAGAATTTAAATAAAATCTTACCAAAAAAATCCTGTGTGTCATTGATGAAGAACTAAAGGCTACAGATATTCTGAGATATGGAACACCTTGGGCAACCACTGAAAGGAAGAGATAGGTAGGTAGGTAGGTAGAATAAAATCTTTTTTTTTTTAAAGAAATGATATTTTCAAATGACATACCTGATAAAGAGTTAATATCTAAAATTGATAAAGAATTTATAAAACTCAACATCCAGAAAATGAATAATCCAATTAAAAAATGGGCAGAAGATATGATAAACCATTTTCCAGAGATTACATACAAATGGCCAACAGATAGAGGAAAAGATGCTCAAGATCAGTCATCAGTAGGGAAGTACAAATCAAAAATACAATGAGATACCAACTCACCCTCTCAGAATGGCTAACAGCAACAATACAAGAAACACCAGTTTTCAATGAGGATGTGGAGAAAGGGAACCCTCTTCCACTCTTGGTGGGAACGTAAACTGCTGAAGCCACTCTAGGAAACAGTATGGAGATTCCTCATAAAGTTAGAAATAGAGTTACCCTATGATTTGGCAATTGCACTAAGTATTTAAGGAAAGGATACAAAAATACAATGCAAAGGGATACATACACCCCAATATGTATATATATAAAATATATATATATAAAATATATATATAAATTATATATATATAAATTATATATGTATGTATGTATGTGTGTGTGTGTGTGTGTGTGTGTGTGTATATATATATATATATATATTTGGGCTCTTTCTAAATTATGGAATGAGCCCAAATATTTATTGACTGCTAAATTGATAAAGAGGATATGGCATAAATGTGCAATGGAATATTACTCATCCATCAAAAAGAATGAAATCTTGCCATTTGCAAGATGTGGATGGAGCTAAGGGTATTATGCTAAGTAAAATGTCCATTAGAGAAAGACAAATACCATGTGATTTCACTCATATGTGAAATTTAAGAAACAAAATGGAGCATAGGGAAATAAAAGAGAGAGAGAGAGGAAAACCAAGAAACAGACTTTTAACTATAAAAAACAAACTGATGGTTACCAGGGGGCAGGGGTTTGTGGCTGGAGGGATGAGTAAAATAAGGGTTGGGGATTAAGGGATGCAGTTGTCGTGATGAACTCTGTGTTGTTTGTAAGTGTTGAATCACTAAATTGTATACCTGAAAATAATATTACACTGTGCATTAACTAACTGATATTTAAATAAAAACTTAAAGAAAGTGGAAAAAAATGGGCAGAGAAACTGAATAGACATCTTTCTAAAGAAGACATACAAATGGCCAACAGGTACAAAAAAAGATGCTCATCATCACTAATGAAAATGCATGCATCATTAAAGGAAAAATACAAGTAAGACCACAATGAGATATCACTTCACACTTCTTTGGATGGCTATTACCAAAAAAACCCTCAGAACATGAAAAAGGTTAGCAAGGATATGAACAAAAACGAATCCTTGCACATTACTGATGAAAATGTAAATTGGTCCGGCCAATCTGGTAAACAATGTAGTGTTTCCTGATACATTTCATAATAGAATCATTTTTTGATCCAGGAATCCCACTTATGGGTATATATCCAAAGGAATTGAAATATGGACCTCAAAGAGATAGCTGTACTCCCATGTTCACTGCAGCAGGTTCCACAATCGCTACGATGTAGATATAACTTGAAAGTCCATGTAAAGAAGAATGGATAGATAAAATGTGGCATATATACATAATGGAATATCACTCAGTCTTTACAAAAAAGAAGATCCTGCTACTTGCAACCACATGCATATACATGGAGGATATTATTCTAAGGAAAAAGGCTGGCAACAGAAAGACAAACATTGCGTGATCTCACTTATATGTGTAATCTAAACAAATACGTGAAGCAGAGTATAGAATTGTGGGTGTCAGGGGCTAAGGAGAATGAAATAAGGAGGTATTGATCAAGTTTCAGTGATACATAATACGTTCTGGAGTTCTGTGTAGCATAGGGCCTGTGATTAGCAATAGTTTATTGACTACTTAAAATTTTGCCAGGAGGGAATATCTTAAATTAAGTGCTTTTGCCTACCATGTAATGACAAAAAAATCAACAAAAGTAGCTAGGAAGAAATTTTTGGAGGTGGCAGATAGGTATGGTAATGGTAGTGATGATGGTTTCAAGAGGGTATACATATCTCTGAACACATCAGGTACTATACCTTAAATATCTACAGCTTTTTGTATGACCATCATTAATTAAGTGGTTTAATTTTTATGAATGGATGTATCTTCAACACAGAATTAGTTCAGGGGATTTGTCTCAATAAAACATTTTATAGGACCACAATCTAGTGCATTAATCTCCACGTTAGGATTTGGGTTTGTCCTTCACTGAATATGATCTATGGCTGGTAATGACCATCCTGGACTTATAGACTAAGTTTTAGATTTCTGGTATTCATTTTTGTGTTTGTCAAGTTCACTCTTCAATCATAGTCTATCTCAAAGTAATATAAAGTGCATCTATCTAGTTTATGTGTAATAAATTATTATCAAATGCTGACTAACACCTTGGGAAGGCTCACATTCTTTTCATTACTTTGACCACGATTCTTTGATTTATTCTTTACATTCCTGAACTTCAACCACTTCACAACATTCCTCCATAATTCAACTCTCAGGGTGGACAATTATTTCCATGTTCATGCAGCATCTTATTGCTATGCATATGAGTATTTTCAAGTGGATTCTAGAGATTACATGGCTCAGTCTCCATTTTTTATGGAGAAGGTGACTGACATGTTTTTGGCAGTTGACCAGTTAGTTGACGGCAGCACCAGGCTTGTTCAATACAAGCACCAGGCTTGTTCAGTGCAAATGATTCAGAGTCTACTCTGGTCCATTTACATTCCATTCCCACTGCCACTTCCCTAAACCATCACTCTCTTTCTTCCAATTCCTGTAACACTGTCTATACACTTTGCTACTCTGATCTTGGCTTTTCCAAACCCTTTTTTATACAATGGATAACAGCCAATCATCTGAGATTTTTTTTAAGGACATGTTTGATATTTCTTTACTATCAATCAGATAAATTCTGACCATGGTAATAGGACCATGCAGGCCAAATAGTATCTAATCATGGTGTACAATGTGTTTCATAAAATATATATGAGATTATCTAACCTCAAGGTTTGGTTAAAGAGAAACAAAATAAAAAATTGTCTTAATCATTTTAGAGAGGTTTCTTTTGAAGCATAAATAAATAGATACATTCGAGCTGTCAAATAGTTGGAAAAAGCACAAGTTATAAGGATTGAGATAATGGAAATGTTAGTTTTAAAATAGATTATCAGGGTGCCTGGGTGGCTCAGTGGGTTAAGCCTCTGCCTTTGGCTCAGGTCATGATCTCAGTATCTTGTGATTGAGCACTGAATTGGGCTCTCTGCGCAGTGGGAAGCCTGCTTCCCCCTCTATCTCTGCCTGCTGCTCTGCCTACTTATGCTCTCTCTCTCTGTCCAATAAATAAATAAAATCTTTTTTGAAAAAAAGCTTAAAAAAATAAAATAGATTATCAATCAGAAGATAACCTTATAGTTGACAACACACTTCAGTGAATGAAAATTTTTAATTCATTTATTTTCATTAGTAACATGAAGCAGATAAACCACTTGAATCTTTGGAAGAAATTGTAGAAATATGAAATAAGTGCTCCCTTCCACCGATATATACAAGCATCTGTGGTAACAGCTTTAGGTTAGGAACCAATATGCATAATACATCTGAGAGGCTGGAGCTAGAGTAAATAATTTAGGAGGTAGGAGCTGGTCAGCCCTGGCATGGTGCAGTCATTCTCTCTCTTTAGAGAACGGTCTAAGCCTGAGAACAATTCTGTTTTCCTACAGCAGGGACTGACACATGCATATTTAGCTAAGCTAAGGGCCAAAAAACGGCATTTCAGAGCACACCTGAGGCAAACCATACATATTCCAAGATGAAGGGTACTATGACCATTATTTCCTTAGGCTACGCATGAAGGGAATGTGGACCAAAGTATTGGTAATATTCCCATCATTTCCTTCATAACCAGGAAGTAATAGACAACCTTCTATTGTTTTAATTATCTAAACGCCTTTTGGTTAATCATCAATCCATTGTGCCATGATTATGGCAAGAGAGAACTGAAATAAAAAGTGCATAAATTACTAAATTTTGGAAATTTCAAATACATCTTTATATCTGAGGAAAGAAAAAATTCAGTAAAAGATATTTCGATGAATCAATTGTCATCGAATTGTGGTATATTTAGGGAGAAGATAGTATGTACATCAAGGTAAAATGTGGCCTTGCAAAAACAGATTTCCATTCTTTTTTAGGGATGAGCAAGGTCAAGTGAGATCTGCCAGAGACCCTGTACTACAACTGTGTGGACTGCTACATTGGCCAGAAGTGAGGACACAGGGTTCTCTAAGGTTTTCTAGTCAAAGGCCATCTGATTTTTTTCATCTTGATATTTTCATTCTGTGCATCATCTCCCTCAGAGCCTGGTGGACCTGCTTGTTCCGCAGAGTGTAGATGACAGGGTTGAGCAGTGGGGTCACCACCGTGTTCACAAGGGCAGCCTCCCTGTTGGATTCCAGCCTTTTTGTTTGCTTTGGTTTCACATATATAGACACACAGCTGCCGTACATCAGCGAGAGAACTATGAGGTGAGATGAGCAGGTGGAGAAAGCTTTCTTTTTCTCTTTGGCTGATGGGAGTCGTACGATTGTGACTACTATGTTGCTGTATGAAATGATGGTTATGAAAAGAGATGTCAAAAGGATAAACAAAGCGACAACAAAGGCCAACATTTCAGTAGATCTGGTGTCAGAGCAGGAGAGATGAATCAGGGGGGCAAGGTCACAGAAAAAATGAGGAATGATACGGGGACCACAGAAGGACAACTGGAAAACATTCACTACCAGCCCAATGATGAGAGGGAAGGCCAAAGCGAAACAGGCAGTGACCAGGAGGAAGCAAGTCTTCAGGTTCATGATGATCGGGTAATGCAGAGGCTTGCAAATGGCCACATACCGATCCAGGGACATTACCGCTATGAGGAGAGAACCTGTTGATCCCAGAAATACAAAGACAAATGCTTGTATGAAACAGGCAGGAAAGGAAATGGTTTGCCTGCCTGAGAGAAAGATAACCAGCAACTTAGGAATAACAGTACTTGTAAAACAACACTCCAAGAAGGAGAAAATTCTGAGGAAAAAGTACATAGGTGTGTGAAGCCGGGAGTCAGCACAGGTGATGGTGACTATGACAGCATTGCCTGCAATGGATGCCAGGTAGGCCAACAGGTGCACCAGGAAGAGGACCTTTCCCAGGTGCTGGATGGCAGGAAACCCTTCCAAGGTGAATTCTTGGACAGCTGTCCCATTCCCCATTTCCATGGGCATCTCTTTCCACATCATCATTGCTGCTGGTCTAACCTATTATAAAGACATCAGGGAGCACAAGGATTTTAGAAGAACATGATTAAGTTATTTGAGTATCCAAGAAGGTGGCTAGGCTGTTAGCCAATGAATATGATAGAATCTACCTGTTCATGTTCTTGTGAGACTAAATTAAGATAAATCATGTAACTCACTTGGCATATGGTGCCAATGTTTTTTATGTGTTCCTCAAATTCTAAGTGTAGTATTATGATCACTAGTATTATGCCTAAAGTTTAAGTAGACAGATTTATTAACATTTTTGTATTATACATTTTATTCTTTTTATAACATTAATTTGTAAGTAAACATTACAATAATGTTAATAATATTGCCTTTGACTATCCCTTTTAAAATTGTCAACACATTCAATGGTCCATCATCATCTGTTGAGAACTTACATTTTTTCTCTGCTCATCACTGAAATTCAGTATTTCTACTACTCCCCATAATAATCATGTGTCCTTCCTTCTAAAAGCAGAAACTAAAGCTTAGCAAGTTCTAGGGATCTTAGATTACATAGCTGGGACTTTAGCCAGAATGCCCAAATTTGAAGTAACTGCAGTTTCCAAATACAGTGACAAAATATTTTAAAACAGGAACAAATGTATTCTTGATGCCCTCTCAACCTTAAGTGAAAGATTAGCTTTATTTTTCTTACTTGTTTCTCTCCTCAGACAATAGCACTGATGTGTTACAGATCTGTGGAATGATAAGGGGCTTAGAGAGGATCTACTTTAGTACAAACATTTTATAGAAGGGGCTGGAGACCAGAGATATTAGGGGCTGCTCAACAGTACAAGGTAAGTTGTAAATCTAGGATTTACCACCCACCTTCACATGGTCACGCTGGCCTGTGACAGAAGAGGGTATGATAGTAGTTCATAGGATTCACCCACTTATGAGGATGTGCTGGGCACCTGACACTCATGCACTCACTCTTACATCCAAGCTCAGTGAACATACTTTCTTCAGTCCTCTCCATCAGTAACTTCTCTCAGGATGGTGTTTGGCTCCTACATATTAACACTATGCTGAAGGTTGGCAGTGAGGAATGTGTCCTTCTCAGTAAAGCACCCTGGACCTGGTGTTCTAAGGGCAGCTCATGGAACTGAAGGACTCACCCCTGAGTGGCACAGCCTGAAGAGCCTCTCCTTCTGTTCCTGTTGACCCCAGTAAGTCCACCAAGTTACCAGGATGCCTGAGGCCAGGCACTCAGCCAAGAGTCACCATATGGGAGGGCAGGGCTTCCTTCCTTCACAGCTATTGTCTTCTAAGAAATCAAAAGCTTGCTCTGGGCTGAGGGGAAAGGGAAGAGAAGGAAACTCATTTGTCACAGCCCGTGGCCCTGGGCTGGGGCAGGGAGGCGGGGAGGGGAGGGGTTGGGAAGGGTGGGTTGGGGGGGGGTGTGAATATGCATCCCGTGCAGCCAGTGTTCTGGCTGCCAATGCCCTGTTTCCAAAGTGAAACAAGGATATGTAGCACCCTGGACCTTGAAACCCCAGAAAGGAGCAGAAGGACTAAAACAACCACATTTCACTGCTCCTAATTCTGGGCTAGAGCTGGACTCCCAGACTACTTAGGGTTCTCATGAAAGGTCTGGCTCTGCCTTCCCCACTGGTAGCCCACCTAACATGCAATATTGCTGTCACCTCCTATAGCAGTTAATGGGAGCACACAGCTTCTTACTGGTTTAGCCCTGGGTGCTGCTGAGACAAGGATCCTTCTGTGGCAGTGCTCCGTGTTGTGGGCACACCTGCTCCGAACACCTTCTCTTGCATTGCCCTTCCATCATATGCTCACCTTTCTATGTGGAGAAGCATCCTTGTTTTATTGCATCAACAGTGAAGAGATGGTGACACGCAGTCTGAGGCTCTGTGATAGTTTTACCACAAGACTGTGTGGTCACCAAGCAGGATGGACCCAGCCAGTGAGCAGAAAGTGTGGGCCTCCAGGCCTTATTAGATGCTGAAGAGACGGGGGCAGAAAGTAAAGGTACAGCTGGTGTCTTAGGGGCAGCTAATTGGTTACTGTTGAGAATGAGAATTACTGATGCAACCTTTGTATTTATCTTCCCTTGTGTGTGGCGACGCTGACTCCCAGATGTCCACACTGTTCTCTGCCAAGATTTTTCAAGGAAATTATATGACAATTTCTCAAGGGTTTTTAAAGTCCCAAGTTGAATATTCATCCTGATTTTAGGTAAAAGTCCAGACTACAATTTTCTACATGTAATGTATACACTGAGACCAGAGCATAGTTGTTAAAATAACATATTTTATGGTAAGAAACAGTGGGATCACACTCTGGCTTTCATGAGGCTTTTGGGAAAGTACTGGAGAAGTCCTCCTTTTTATTCACAAATTCTTCATGCTTTCACTGACATTATAATTCTTTTCATTGCATATTTTCATCTGAAGAATATGTTCATTGTGCTCCCCAGTCTTTTTGAAAATGGAAAGCACGCACTTTTTCCTCTTCAGGGAAGAAGGGGGCATGGCATGGTAGGTGGTTTCTGTAACATCTGTAACCAGTCAGACCCCTCGCTCTTGAAAAGTTTTTGGGATGTGGCTCCCCAGATCTTTCTAGATGCAGAAGAGGAAGAGATGTGAACCTGAGGGTGGAGAAGCTGTACCCATAGCAACCACTGGGTTGGAGGGTGCTTCTCCTCCTGGGTTTGTCAGCTGGGCATCGGTGGCAGGAGTGACCCATTTTTCTATGGCCTCTGGATTCCCATTCAGAGCCTGAGAAGGGGACTAAACTCTTGTATTTGCTGGAGATCACGGGGTATATGGTAGCTGGAAATTTGTTCTGCCTGAATCTGCCCTCAACATTACTGATCTTACAAGGTCAAAGCAAGTATAATAGAAACTTTCATGAGTATTCATATGGGTTCCACCTTCCCACAAGTATATAAAATCACTTTTAGAACATCTGTCCATCTACACACCCTGTTCTCAGTTCATGGCAAACTTGGACCTTATGGTTATTTTCTCAGTTGGAGGTGAGGGAGAATAAAGAATAATGGGAGAAGAGTTACAGCAGCTAGAGCCATATGAGACTATACATTTTCATGCTCAGATTAAGGCTCATTTTCAGGGGGTTTTAATATTATTCAGTGCCAGCTTCATGGTGCAGAAATATCTATCATACCTGAGCGAGTCCCAACAACAGTGTGATGGTGGGGACATGGGATGGTTTTGATGGGAAGTTTTACAAAGTGGACACTCAAAGAAATGGGTTGAACTAACTCTACATTGTATCTAGCATAAGGGGTGGTGAGCTGATACCAAGAAATATTTCGAATTGTCTTTGGTCTATTTTCTCTTTTCTGGATAGTGCCTTTTGGCTCTCCAATACACACTACATCTTTATGTTTTCTAAAGGATACTTGAGATCTCTTTTATCAAGGACATTTCCAGCATTCCTTGTGCATTGAATGTGTGAGTATACTGTTTTAGTTAAGGAAGGAATAGTTCTTAAGGTTTTATTTGTAATTATCAAAATATTCAGAGATTAAGCAAATATCAGCTGAGGATTCTCCTCTTCAGAATACTATTATGTTAGCCATTCTGGCCCTTGGCCACTCTTAAAAATAGGCTACACATATTCAGGATTTAGACAGTAAGATATTTTGGTTATAGTGTATCTGGTTAATATGATCTATTTCTAGAATGGTTCCAATTTCTGGTATTATATTCCTAAGGAAGAAGGCTAAATTGAGGCCTGAGGAAAGGTAAATCCCATCATCTATGATATTGTGGGAGAGGGCATAGGGGATGCTAATTTGAACAGAAAGTGGGGATCAGAACCAAGAGAAATTCTCATTAGGCAGAAACCCAGGGCAAGGCTGGAACTGTAGGAATACTAATAATACTCTGAAAACCACTATCCCTGATGGAATTTCCATAAAACTAGGGCAACAGTGGCAATAAGGATCCAGAACACACCAATTCTGAAATAGGGGGTTCATTAATATCATGCCCATTACCCATCCATCCATGTGAGGAAAAGCATGGTAGTGTTAGTAGCTTCCAATTTGGGTCCAGGAGGGGAAGTGAAGGCATAGAGTATATTATCCTGTCTGGATTTCTTTGTTGCCTTTTTTATTCATGCATGGAAAAAAGAAATCTTTTCCTCTTTAATGAAACTCCTACTGTGTACATAATGATTATATAAGCTGAATTATGTGGGTGGGATAGAAAGAAGAAGAAAAAGCTGTAAATCTCGGAAGAGAAAGTACTTTGTAAGGTTCTGGATACACCAGATTTTTTTTTTTAAAGTTTGTAGTTAAATTCCAGTTACTTAACATACAGTGTCATATTAGTTTCAGGTGTACAATATAACGATTAAGCACTTACATACAACACTCAGAGCTCCTCATAACAAGTGCACTCCTTAATCCATAGCCACTATTTACCTCCTCCCCCCACCCACCTCTCCTCTGGCAACTATCAGTTTGTTCTCTATAGTTAAGAATTTGTTTGTTGGTTTGCTCTATCCCTCTTCCCCACCCCCATGCTCCTTTGAGTGAAATCTTAATGTATGTGGTCTCTTCTTTATATATTCATCTGAAGATGGACACTTGAGCTGTTTCCTTAATTTGGATATTGTGTATAATGCTGCACATATCACTTTGAATTAGTATTTTTGTATTTTTTTGGTAAATACCTAGTAGTGTAATTGCTGGAGCATAGAGTAGTTCTATTTTAAAATTTTGAGGAAACTCCATATTGTTTTCCAGAGCAGCTATGCCAGTTTGCATTCTCCTTTCTCTACAACCTCACCAACACCTGTCATTTCTTGTGTTGTTGATTTTAGTCATTCTGACAGGTGTGAGGTAATATCTCATTGTACTTTTGATTTGTATTTGTATTTGATGATGAGTGATGGTGAACATCTTTTCATGCATCTGTTCACCATGTGTATATCTTCTTTGGAGAAATGTCTATTTGTGTCTTCTGCCCATTTTTAATTGAATTATTTATTTTTGAGTATTTAGTTTTATCATTTCTTTATATATTTTGGATACTAACCCTTTATCAGATATCATTTGCGAATATCTTCTCCCATTCCACCAGTTGCCTTTAATTTTGTTGATTGTTGGTTTCTTTATACAGAAGCTTTTCATTTTGATGTAGTCCCAGTAGTTTAACTTTGGTTTTGTTTCCCTTGACTCAGGAGACATATCCAATACAAATTTACTCAGGCCGATGTCAAGAAAGTTATGGCCTGTGTCCTCGATAGGATTTTAATGGTTTCATGTCATCTCACATTTAGGACAAAATTCATTTTGAATTTATTTTTGTGTATGATATAAGAAAGTGGTCCAGTTTCATTGTTTTGCATGTAACTCCAATTTTGCCAACACCATTTGTTGAAGAGACTGTCTTTTTCCCATTGGATATTCTTTCCTCTTTGTCAAAGATTAGTTGAATATAGTTGCAGGTTCATTTCTGGGTTTTCTATTCATTTCCATTGATCTATGTGTCTATTTTGTGCCATTATCATACTGTTTTGAGCACTGTAACTTTTTAATATAACTTGAAGTCTGGAATTATGATGTCTTCAGCTTTGCTTTTCTTTTTCAATATTGTTTTGGCTACTTGGGATTTTTTTGTGGTTCCATACATATTTTAGTTGTTTTTTTTCTAGCTCTGTGAAAAATGCTGTTGGTATTTTGATAGGACCTGCATCAAATATGTAGATTGCTTTGGGTAATATGGACATTTTAGAAAAGATTTTATTTATTTTATTTGAGAGAGAGAAAACACGAGTAGGGTGAGGGGAAGAGATCGAGAAGTGGACTCCCTGCTAAGTGGGGAACCCAACATGGGGCTGGATCCCAGAATATGGTTCTTATCCTTTTTAAAAAATTAATGTGGCATATCAGCTTGATTTATTTGTGAATGTTGAACCACCCTTCCAACCCAGGAATAAATCCCACTTGATTGTGGTGAAGGATTCTAATGTTTTTTGGGATACAGTTTGCTATTATTTTTTTGAGAATTTTTGCATCTATGTTCATCAGGGATATTGTCCTGTAATTTTCTCTTTTAGTTGAGTCTTTGGTTTTGGTGTTAGGGTAATTCTGATCTCATAGAATGCATTTGAAAGTTTTCCTTGCTTTTCTACTTTTTGGAATAGTTTCAGAAGAATGAGTATTAAGTTTTTCAGAATATTCTCTTAAGTTATTTATATTTTAATAGTGTTGGTTGTTATTTCTTCTCTCTCATTTGTGATTTTATTTATCTCTGTCCTTTCTCTTTGCTTTTTGGTGTGACTAGAGGTTTATCAATTTTATTAATTTTTTTCGAAGAACTAGCTCCTGGATTCATTGATTTATTCTATGTGTTTTTTAAGTTTCTATATCATTTATTTCTGCTCTAATCTTTATTATTTCCTTTGTTCCATTGGCTTTTGGCTTCATTTGTTGTTCTTTTTCTAGTTCCTTTAGGTATAAGTGTAAGTTATTTGAGAATTTTCTTGCTTCTTAAGGTGGGCCTATATTCTTGTCTTTCCCTCTTAGGATCACTTTGGTTGAATCCCAAAGATTTTGGACCATTGTATTTTCATTTTAACTTATTTCCATGTTTTTTTTTTTTTAAATTTCTGCTTTGATTTCCTAGTTGACCCACTCACTTTTTTTTTTTCTTTTTTTTTTAAAGAAGCATGTTGTTTATCCTCCATGTGTTTTCTGGGCTTTCCAATTTTTTTTCTTTTAAAGTTTTATTTATTTGACAGAGAGACACAGCGAGAGAGGGACCACAAACAGGGGGAGTGGGAGAGGGAGAAGCAGGCTTCCTGCCAAGCAGGGAGCTTGATGTGGGGCTCAAACCCAGGACCCCAGTATCATCACCTGAGCCTAAGGCAGACACTTAATGACTGAACCGCCCAGGTGCCCCTCCAGTTTTTTTCTTGTGGTTGACTTCTGGGTTCATAGCATTGTGCTCAGAAGAAATGCAGGGATGGTCTCAACATTTTTGCATTTGTTGAGGCCTGATTTGTGACCCAGTATGTGATCTATTCTCAAGAATGTCCCATGTGCTCTTGAAAAGAATGTGTATTCCATTTGTTTTAGGATGGCATGATCTGAATATATCTGTTAAGTCCATCTGGTCCAGTGTCATTCAGAGCCACTGTTTTGTTGTTGGTTTTCTCTTTAGATGATCAGTCCATTGCTGTAAGTGTTAAAGTCCCCTATCATTATTTTATTATTTATTATTTATTATTTTATTATGGTCAGTGAGTTCCATTATGTTTGTTGTTACTTGTTTTTTTTTACATTTGTTACCCAGTATATTATATATTTGGGTGTTCTCATGTTGGGTGCAAAAATATTTACAGTTCTTAGATCTTGTTGTTGGGATTATTCTCTTTGTTATGATATGGTGTTCTTCATTTCTTGATACAGACTTTGTTTTTAAAGTCTAGTTTTTCTGATATAAGTATTATTACTCCAGCTTTCTTTTAATTACTATTTGCATGATAATTGTTACTCCATCCCCTCATTTTCAATCTGCAGGTGTGGTTAGATCTAAAATGAGTCACTTGTAGGCAT
The DNA here is from genome assembly GCF_963455335.1 of Martes martes. NCBI lineage: Eukaryota > Metazoa > Chordata > Mammalia > Carnivora > Mustelidae > Martes > Martes martes. Next base: position 38,609,030 of record NC_137902.1, on the reverse strand, counting down.
CAAATAGATGAGTCCTGCCTTTTTATGGATTTTGACATCTTCTGTCTTTTGTTGGAGAATTTAGTCCATATACATTCAGAGTAATTATAAATAGATATGTAGTTAATGACATTTTATTACTTGTTGTAATTGTTTCTGGAGTTCATTCTTGTCTTTTTCACTTCTAATGTTTCCTTACAGTCAAAGAGTCCACTTCAATATTTCTTGCAGGGGTGGTTTAGTGGTCACAACCTCGTTTAGTTTTGGTTTGTCTGGGAAACTCTTTATCTCTCTTTCTATTCTGAATGATAGCCTCGCTGGATAAAGTATTCTTGGCTGCATATTTTTCCCATTCAGTACATTGAATGTAGTATGCCACTCTCTTCTGGCTTGCCAAGTTTCTGCTGAGAAATCTGCAGCTAGCCCTATGGGTCTTCCCTTGTAAGTTAAGGACTTCTTTTGTCTTGCTGTTTTTAAGATTTTTTTCCTTATCCCTATATTTTACAAATTTAATTACAACATGCCTTGGTGGTATTGGCCTGCTCTTGTTGATAGAAATTCTGTGCCTCCCAAACCTGGATGTTTGTTTTCTTCCTCAGATTAGGGAATTTTTCAGCAATTATTTCCTCAAATAAATTTTATCCTCCCCCACTTCTGCTTCTGGGACCCTAGACTATGATTGTTATTATATGTGATGGAGTCATGGAGTTCCCTATGTCTATTCTCATGCTGTATAATTCTTTTTGCTCTCTTTTATTCAGCTTCCTTATTTTCCATTATTTTGTCTTCTAATTGACTAATTCATTCTCTGCTTCTTCCAGCCTGCTATTCATTGCATCAATCCTGTTTCCAATCTCAGTAATGGCATTCTTCATTTCTGGCTGATTCTTTTTCAACTCTTTTACTTCTGTGGTCAGTCTTCCTGAAGTCTTCCATTCCTTTGTCAAGCCCAGCAAGTATCCTTATAATCATTGCTTTACATTCTCCATGAGGCATATTGCTCCACTTAGATCTCTGGCTGTGGCCTTATCTTTTCTTTCAATTCAGATGAATTCCTCCATGTTGGCATTTTGTCTAAGTTTCTGCTTTCTTCTGCGTGTTGAAAAAGCCAGCTATGTTTCTTCCTCTTGAGAGTAATGGCAATGAAGAAGAGATCATGTAGTATCCAGGGCCTAGCACTTCAAGGAGTGTCTGTGGTGTGTGCTATGTGTGTGGTTAGTTGCAGAGGCTCTCCTTACCTATGGTGGGCAGCGTTTGTTCCTTAGCCAGAATGTGGTGAGTTTCAACTCAGTGTGCTCTGGTCTGCTGTGAAATGAGACGTCATTTGCTTCTAGACCTGAAGCCCTGCAGAATTGTGTGGTTGGGAGACATTGTGTGCGCTAGAGCTTGGGAGGGCTTAGGCAGGTCTTCTGGGGAGAGGTCTGCCAAGCTGAGTCTGGGACAAGCTTCACTGAGAAGGGTAGTCCCATCAGAGTACAGGGGCATGGGACTTGATGTAATCTAGTTAGGCTGCCATTGCCAGTGCTTTGGTGCTTCCTGCAGGTGGCTCCATGTTTATGCTGGGGTAGAGGGAGGGAAATCACACTGGTCAGCCCCTTTCTTCCCAGAAAGGTATCTCTGGGAATGCTGCCTCTCAGGGATGTGGTCTAAGAAGAGTGAGTAATTCCCTTCTGTGTGTCCCAGGCATTCTTCACACAGCCATTTCTACACCATTTCCTCTAGGGCATTTGCCTGCTTTCTGTCCAAGAGTAGGGCAGTGCCCTCTGGGATCTATCTTAGCCAAGCCTGCTCTCCTTTAAACTTCAGGCTTTCAGCCCCGCTGGTTGCAAGAACTCATGAAAATCAGCCGTGTTCATTTCTCCAGCCAATAACTTTGGGATATGTTCTCCTTGTGCAGTCTCCTTTTGTGTTCTACACTCCTTTGTCCTTCTCCATGACCATGGCTCTCTCCCCTCTGCAGCACATGCGATCATTTCTCCACTAAACCACACTTCCTATCTTCTTTGATGTGGTCTCTTCTGTGTCTTTTGTTGTGGAGTTTGTTCTGTCAGTCTTCAGGTTGATTTCTGGGGTTAGGATGATTTGATGGTTAAGTAGTTCTGTTTGTGATGTAAGATGTGCCTAGGGTACTCCTACTCCCCCACTATCTTTTCACCTCACCCCCCCCACCCCCATCCAGGATATTTAAATTTAAAGAGGGAAGACCTGGGGAAAAAAGGGATATTCCACCTTGGTGGAAGAGGAAGTCCTTAATGAACTCCTTGAAATCAAAGTTATTTTGAAATGAAAGACATTTCTTTGGGAAAGCATTCCTCAAATGGCAGCCCATGAAATTTGAGGTAAGGATTGATTCACAGAAGACCTTTCATATTATTATTATGTGTATAATTTGCACTAAAGGTGTGAATTTCTGGAGAAATAAAGTAGGTAGTAGAAGAAAATTGTGTCTTCATTTGAGGTATCCTAGAAACAGACCCAGAAGCAAGGATTTGAAGACCAGTAGTTTATTGGAGAGCTGGTTCCAGGGAAGACCAGTAGGGAGAAGGGGAAGTGATACAGTAAAAAGAATTTTGTATTATCAAGCCAGTTACCCTTTTGGGAAATTGGAGCCCGTGTCACTGTGGAATTCTGTGTAGCAGTGTAGAACACTCTTCAGAGTTATTCAAACCCAGAAGAACAGAAAATGGGGTGTGTATGTGACAATTCTCCACCCACCATTCACTGAGTATTGCTTGTGGGAGTGTTCCTTTTCTAGCACTTCTAACATGTCTTTACATAGAATGAATGTCTGGCATGTCTTGTGCTCCCAGGCCCAGAACGCAGTGCTCTGGTAGAGTTTGCAGCAGTTTTCAGTAAACACTCGCCAGATTGCCTGACAAGTTGAATACCAAGGCAATATGGTTGGGGTCTAGCAGTGTCTTCTTCATTCTACCCTTTACATTAATTAGATTTACCTGCCCATCTGCGAAGAGAGAGAGTTTGACTTCTTCCTTGCCAATTTGGATACCTTTTATTTCTCTTTGTTGTCTGATTGCTGTTGCTAGGACTTCTAATACTATGTTGAACAAGAGTGGTGAGAGTGGGCATCCTTGTCGTGTTCCTGATCTCAATGGGAAGGCTGCAAGCTTTTTCCCATTGAGGATGATATTTGCTGTGGGTTTTTCATAGATAGATTTGATGAAGTTCAGGAATGTTCCCTCTATCCCTATACTTTGAAGCGTTTTAATCAGGAACGGATGCTGGATTTTGTCAAAAGCTTTTTCTGCATCAATGGAGAGGATCATGTGGTTCTTCTCTCTTCTCTTATTGATTTGTTCTATCACATTGATTGATTTGTGAATGTTGAACCATCCTTGTAACCCAGGGATGAATCCTACCTGGTCATGGTGGATAATCTTTTTAATGTGCTGTTGGATCCTGTTTGCTAGGATCTTGTTGAGAATCTTAGCATCCATATTCATCAGTGATATCGGTCTGAAATTCTCCTTTTTGGTAGGGTCTTTGCCTGGTTTGGGGATCAGGGTGATGCTGGCTTCATAAAAAGAGTCTGGAAGTTTTCCTTCTGCTTCAATTTTTTGAAACAGCTTCAGGAGAATAGGTATTATTTCTTCTTTGAAAGTTTGATAGAATTCCCCAGGGAATCCGTCAGGTCCTGGGCTCTTGTTTTTTGGGAGGTTTTTGATCACTGCTTCAATCTCGTTACTAGATATCGGTCTATTCAGGTTGTCAATTTCTTCCTGGTTCAATTTTGGGAGTTTATAGTTTTCCAGGAATGCATCCATTTCATCTAGGTTGCTTAGCTTATTGGCATATAACTGTTGATAATAGCTTCTGATGATTGTTTCTACTTCCTTGGTGTTAGTTGTGATCTCTCCCTTTTCATTCATAATTTTATTAATTTGGGCTTTCTCTCTTTTCTTTTGGATTAGTGTGGCCAATGGCTTATCGATCTACCTCCAAACTACTAGAACTCATACAGCAATTCAGTAATGTAGCAGGATACAAAGTCAATGTCCAGAAATCAGTGGCTTTCTTATACACTAACAATGAAAATACAGAAAGGCAAATTAGAGAATCGATTCCATTTACTATAGCACCAAAAACCATAAGATACCTCGGAATAAACCTAACCAAAGAGGTTAAAGATCTGTACTCGAGGAACTACAGAACACTCCTAAAAGAAATTGAAGAAGACACAAAAAGATGGAAGACCATTCCATGCTCTTGGATGGGAAGAATAAACATCGTTAAAATGTCTATACTGCCCAGAGCAATCTATACTTTTAATGCCATTCCAATCAAAATTCCACCAGTATTTTTCAAAGAGCTGGAGCAAATAATACTAAAATTTGTATGGAATCAGAAGAGACCCCGAATTGCTAAGGAAATGTTGAAAAACAAAAATAAAACTGGTGGCATCACGTTACCTGATTTCAAGCTTTACTACAAAGCTGTGATCACCAAGACAGCATGGTACTGGCATAAAAACAGACACATGGACCAGTGGAACAGAGTAGAGAGCCCAGATATGGACCCTCAACTCTATGGTCAAATAATCTTTGACAAAACAGGAAAAAATATCCAGTGGAAAAAAGACAGTCTCTTCAATAAATGGTGCTGGGAAAACTGGACAGCTATATGTAGAAGAATGAAACTTGACCATTCTCTTACACCGTACACAAAGATAAACTCGAAATGGATAAAAGACCTCAACGTGAGACAGGAATCCATCAGAATCCTCGAGGAGAACATAGGGAGTAACCTCTTTGATATCAGCCATAGCAACTTCTTTCAAGATATGTCTCCAAAGGCGAAGGAAATAAAGGCAAAGATGAACTTCTGGGACTTCATCAAGATAAAAAGCTTCTGCACAGCAAAAGAAACAGTCATCAAAACAAAGAGGCAACCCACGGAATGGGAGAAGATATTTGCAAATGACAGTACAGATAAAAGGTTGATATCCAGGATCTATAAAGAACTCCTCAAACTCAACACACACAAAACAGATAATCATATCAAAAAATGGGCAGAAGATATGAACAGACACTTCTCCAATGAAGACATACAAATGGCTACCAGACACATGAAAAAATGTTCATCATCACTAGCCATCAGGGAGATTCAAATCAAAACCACATTGAGATACCACCTTACACCAGTTAGAATGGCCAAAATTAGCAAGACAGGAAACAACGTGTGTTGGAGAGGATGTGGAGAAAGGGGAACCCTCTTACACTGTTGGTGGGAATGCAAACTGGTGCAGCCACTTTGGAGAACAGTGTGGAGATTCCTCAGGAAATTAAAAATAGATCTTCCCTATGACCCTGCAATTGCACTGCTGGGTATTTACCCCAAAGATACAGATGTAGTGAAAAGAAGGGCCATCTGTACCCCAATGTTTATAGCAGCAATGGCCACGGTCGCCAAACTGTGGAAAGAACCAAGATGCCCTTCAACGGATGAATGGATAAGGAAGATGTGGTCCATATACACTATGGAGTATTATGCCTCCATCAGAAAGGACGAATACCCAACTTTTGTAGCAACATGGACAGGACTGGAAGAGATTATGTTGAGTGAAATAAGTCAAGCAGAGAAAGTCAAGTATCATATGGTTTCACTTATTGGTGGAGCATAACAAATAATATAGAGGACAAGGGTAGATGGAGAGGAGAAGGGAGTTGAGGGAAATTGGAAGGGGAGGTGAACCATGAGAGACTATGGACTCTGAAAAACAACCTGAGGGTTTTGAAGGGGCGGGGTGGGAGGGTGGGGGAACCAGGTGGTGGGTATTAGGGAGGGCACAGATTGCATGGAGCACTGGGTGTGGTGAAAAAACAATGAATACTGTTACGCTGAAAATAAATAAAAAATTTAAAAAAAAAAAAAAAAAGATTTACCTGCCCATCACTTAAGTTCACTCTGTCCTATTATTTATTCTTCAGTGTAGTGGTTGGTCACCTTTATTAAAGTAAAAAACCTGACTTAGAGCCAAATGATAAGTGGATGAGCTATAGTGCCTGTGCTGTCATGGTTCAAAGGCAAAATACATATTGTATCATCTCCTTTCATGATCATTCATTCTGTATGTTTATCTTCACCCTTTGCCATCATGACCGCTAGCTTCATTTACTTACCCTCTAGGGTAACATAGATCTTCAGCCTGAGGGGTCTGAATCCCTGGTTACTGTGTCTTTAATAGATCATTGTCATGGCTGGTATTAATTTCCAAAGTTATTATCATGGAGACAGCAAGAAGCATCCTAGTGAATTTTGTTAGTTTCCATATTTCTTCCTTCTTCTATTATATTGTAGAAACCCTGTCTCCTCATGTTAGTCAGCATCGCTTATCCTTGCCTATTTATACTACCTCCTTTCATCTTTTTTCACCCCATTCAAATATATAACATTTTCTTCATTGGGAAAAGTTCTTTGGTTCCTGTTACTGTCTAACCCCACCACCATGCCCAGGCCCTAGCAATCCATGGTGTTTTATATTACTATAGGTTAGTTTTGCTTTTTCTAGAGTTTCATATAAATGAAATTGAATAGTCACTCATTAGTGCCTGGTTTCCCTTCTCAATACAATGTTCTTGAAATTCATTTATTTCATTATATCAACAGTTCATTCTTTTTATGATTGAGTAGTATTTCACTAAATGGATAAGCCACCATTCATCTGTTGATGGACTATTGTTTTATTTTTTGCTACTATGAATAAAGCTGTTATAAACACTGTATACAACTGTAGACATACACTGTAATTGCTCTTAGGTCAATACTTAGATGTGAGATTGCTAAGTTATATGGTAAATACATGTCTCATTTTTACCAGTAATGGCCACATTGTTTTCCAAGTGACTGTATTATTTTACATTCTTAACTTCAACATGTTAGAATTCCAGTTGCCTTGCGTTTTTTCTAGCCCTGGGTTATCCACCTTTTAACATTTAGCCATTTCAGTGGGGTTGTCATTTATTACTATTTTTTAGTTTATAAGAAAAATTTAATTTTGCCTCTTGCATAGTAGATCATATTTTTGTGTCCCTCAGCAAAATCATTAGAAAACATTAGTAAATTCAATGTTCCTTTATATATATATATATATATATATATATGTTTCAATATTCCTTTATATTCCTTTATATTTTTGCCTACTGCACACCAAAGGGAGCATTAACTTTGACTCTCTCACAGAGGAATATACCCATGTTTTTATCAGTGCTGCCCTCAATTTCTCAGGTCCCTGAGGATGGCTGGGTCAGTACCAAATGGAGGAGAAATTGTTATATATATATATGTATATATATATACATATATATATGATTTTATTTATTTATTTGACAGAGAGAGATCACAAGTAGGCAGAGAGGCAGGAAGTGGTGGGGAAGCAGGCTCCCCACTGAGCAGAGAGCCCAATGTGGGGCTCAACCCCGGGACCCTGAGACCATGACCTGAGCTAGGCAGATGCTTAACCACTGAGCCACCCAGGCACCCCTAACATATATATTTTTTAAGAGAATAAGGGATTTGTAGCAAGACATATAATTCAACCAGTTTTGAATAGTCCAGTTACTATTTCATCACCAAATATTTGTTTTCTCATTCTCAGTTTTGATCTAGTTAAAACCTCACCTATAGTTAGTTGCCTTTCTGAATCCACCATGATAATTGATCTGTCTTCCCTGCAATGCTGATAGACCCTTATGTTCAATGGACTATGATGACAGTGACAATGATGATGATGGTGAAGATAATGAGGGAAAGTGTAGTGGTGATGGTTGCTTAGCACAGTCCAAGCAAGTATAGGTGCTCAATAATATATATTGAAAGATTAAATGAATGAATGAAAAGTGGCTTTATGGAAGATTTAATACCTGCCAAATACTATGTTCATTTGAGTTTATCTCCTTATTCTTAAAATGATCCTTTTCTGTAGTTAATTTTATTTCCCCTTTAGTAAATTTATTCCCCTTTACTTGCCTTTTATTAGTAAGGCATATAATAACTGTTTACCTGAGTTGGATGTGGTCACTCAGAATTCTAGTTCATATGCAATATCTAGATTTAAATATTCCTTCAATGTGATGTTTGGTTAGGTTCTCAGGATGTCAGGAATTAGAGTTAGAGTCAATACTAATTTTCCAGACAGTTTGGTACTTTAGCCCTGCCTCATTCCAATAAATATTTGTCCAGCTATAAAAGACATTAAATGAGCTGATCAGTACTGTAGCTGTATTCAGAGATCATGTTGTAGGTGAACTTCTCTGTGCATATATTGCCCAGGAAGTTAACTAAAAGGAGGATATGTCCAAGCTAAGGTAGTGCTCCTGAGTTCCATGGCCTAATGCCATCAAAGAATATCTTAATAACATGGCAATTTATTTGTATATAACACCCAGTGCTCCAGGCAACATGTGGCTTCCGTAATCAAAACTAATGTACTCTATGGTGACAAACATAACATGATAAAAAAATTAATAACATGGCAATTTAACCATGGCCTATGACAAGTTACAACTGTGGAATGTATAGTTGAACAATTGCTGAGCTCTAACTAAATATTTTACATGTATTTCAAGTCACAATAATGTGTATAATAATGAGTAATGCTTACGATACCATGTTAAGGAAAAAAACAAAACCGAGTGTGAAATTTGAGGCCAAGTCACACCTTGCCTTCCCCTCCCTGACTGGTCACATGGTATCATAGTAAGTAAATGAAGATCTTGGAGAACCCTTGATTTCACTCATATGTTTAATTTAAGAAACAAAACAGATGAATATAGGTGAAGGTAAGGAAAAGTAAAATAAGATAAATTCAGAAGGAGGCAAACCATGAGAGGTTATTAACTATAAGAAATAACCTGAGGGCTGCTAAGGGGAGTTGGGTGGAGGGATGGGGCAGTTGGGTGATGAGGATTAAGGAGGGTATTTGATATCATGAGCGCTGGGTGTTATATGTAAGTGATGAAACACTATATTTTACTCCAGAATCCAAAAATGCACTATATGGTTACTAAATTGAATTTAAATAAACTTTAAAAAGAGAGGGAAAAAAAGAAGAAAAAATACCCGATAGAACTAAAATTACAGAATAATAATTGGGTAGAAATATAAGAAAATGTCAGAAATCCTAATTACAGTATAATGTTTAGAAACAGTAAATCCTAGATGGATCTAGTACACACCCTTAGCAGATCTCAGGAATATATAGGCAATTCCTGTTTAATGGTAGAACCTGGTAATGAGAATCAAATATGGTTTGTGAAAACATAAACTGGGATCCTACTTCCCACTATTTTACATGGAAAAAGTATAATCTGTGTTAAATCAGTTCTAACTCTCAACAAATATTCTAAAACACAGTAAAAATCTCACTATATACATAATAACCCCCTTGCTAGGGTATAAATACTTAAAACTTTGCTTCATGATTTCTAAGAAGCTAATGTTATTCTTGGCAAACCATTGCTTTTTCTGCATGAATGTGGCTATTCTTAGTACTGCAAAATGCCAAAATCTCCTACCACTTTGTTGACATTCTGTGTCACATGACATGTCTTTCAAACATTCATCATCGTAACTGAGTCTTTCCTTGCACAAAATTTGTTTTCATATTGTATTAAGTTTTGGAGTTAGAAATACTAGTATTTTGCAAATACTGTTCATTGACAAGTTCTACTGAGAGATATATTATCTGAAGTTTAAGCACTAAAACCACGAATTTTGTACCTGGAAGTTGTTCTGCAGGGTAGATGGGGAAGTTTGGATTAATACGTATATGTCAACATACCAATCACCACAAACCCTTCATGTATTAGACTGGGTTCTCTGTTAATTGCTAGCTCATATTTCTTCTAGATCAGGTTTTTATCCATCAGAGATGGCTTCAGTAATAGTCAACAAATAACATGGAAGAAAATACCCAGAAAAATATAAAGGAAAACTCACATTTCTACAGAGACTAATGAGATGAAACCACAGAGACTTTGTATAGAAGGAACATTCACCTTATAAAGAGAAAAACAAAACAAAATAGTTTCCTTGCATAAAAATCCATATTAAAAAATAAAGAAGATAATACAGACTTCATATTCTCTCTTCAAAAAGAACAAGAAACAGAAATTAGTAATAATTTTATAAATAATACTTTCTGGGCATCCTACATAACATCAAAGAGCTATTTGAAGTCACCACTAGAGAAATCTAAACACTTTAACCTACTGGAATTTCTAATGACCCCTCTCCGTACATAATTGCTTTGGTTTTATTTTTTTTTCCTTCTTGTTTTAAAATATGATCTTGGTTTTCTCCCTAAGACTCTTGGAATTCTTTTTCTGCTTTAGTTCCAGGGATTTCTGGACTCATCATCATCATCATCATCATCATCATCATTGTCAATGTCATCACCACCACCACCATCATGCTGCTAAATACTAAATTTTAAAATTTCACTATTTGTATTGATTTACTCAATCCACATCTTATTTCACAGATGAGGAAACAACGATGCAGTTTTTACTTTTTTTGGGGGGGGGATCATTTGTTTATTTCATGGGAACTGTCAAGCAGATAGTATATGAAAAGCAAATTTTATGAATCCTAGCTACCCTTAATGTTTGTAACTTATTTTAACATTTTGTCAATAGCTGAATGGTTATGAGATTCTACACTGAAAATCATTCACCCAAAGCTTAAAACCCACATCCTACTTTCTTCCACCAACAAAAGATGAGACAGAAGTTGATATCTGGAATTCTTTGGTCTTTTTCAGAAAAGACATTTTTATTTATTTTTGAATCCAGAAAGATGTTAAGATTTCTTTATATTTCATGTAAATTATATAATGTCATGTCTAGATACCAGCCTTTATAATTTATTGAGCTGTTCATATAGGCAATTTGGAGATTGACTTGATTGTTTATGTAATAATTTATTCCCCTCTTTTTACTGTTCTCTATGCCAAAATCCCTAATAGGCAGAATTTGGATATTCTGGACCAAATTACTTTCCCTACAATTTTTCTACCTCCTTTTCTGTTGGTATTTTACTTTGAAACGTCTCTGTTTACTTATTTGTCAAGAATCCTTATGATTCTTTCCTTTCAGCCATTATACTTTTAATTTATAAAAAGTTTTTTCTTTTGTTGATTGTTGACCTCAATACTTAGTGGTGTTTTAAGGATGTAGTATTATCTTGGAGCACCCTGTGCTGAATTTTGTTTTTCATTTTCTCTTTTGATGGGTTTGGAGGGAAGAGGTAGCCGCAGTTGTTTCCACCCTGCTCTACCCTACCCTCTAGATCACAGCAGCTGGCACTCTGGGAACTACATTTTAGAGACTCCCTTGCCAGCAGGGTTCCAGATTGAATCCCACATTATGAAAAGTATAGTGTGATGGATAGAAGGTAGAAGGAAGGCAGAGCCATGATTGGTCCATTAAAAGCAACTGTTATGTGGGTTGCAAAAAAAAAAAATTGTATCAAGGAATAGAAGGCTGGAGAACCCAGTGTGCTAATGGCAGAAAATTTAATAAAACTGTAGAGCCCAGTTACTCTGAAACACACTCACATTCCCAATGAAGCCATAGTGATCTTATTAATGCAAATGTGACCTAGCTTACCAGCATTTCAACCTTAATGAATCCCCTGTTGCCCTCAGATAAACTAAATGTCACCCAAATATCTTCTTATTTTGGTTCTTGAAAGTCTATTTCCATTCAACTACTGAAAAACTCTCTTCCTGAATGTGGTATTTGACATCACTGATAATTTAGACTCTGCCTATGCCTTCAGCTCAGCTTGTTCTATTTCTTTTCCATCTCACCATCACTAAAGCATATCAAGGAATCATTTTATAGTTTCATGCTTCACAAATGTTGTTGACCATCTTGAAATGCCCTTCATTTCTATTGCCAAATGGAAAATGTCTTGTGTCTTCCAAAAATCACCTTTTCTTTTTTTTTTTTTTTAAAGATTTTATTTATTTATTTGACAGCAAGAGAGAGAGAGATCACAAGTAGGCAGAGAGACAGGCAAAGAGAGAAGGGGAAGCAGGCTCCCTGCTGAGCAGAGAACCAATGCGGGGCACGACCCTGAGATCATGACCTGAGGGAAAAGCAGAGGCTTAACCCACTGAGACACCCAGGTGCCCCCCAAAATCACCTTTTCTATGAAGTCTCCAAAACATATAAAGAGAGAGAAATGCAAACATCACTAGGGGAAAAATACAAGAAAATTACAATGAGATATCATCTCACACTCTTTAGATGGTTATTACCAAAACCTCAGAAAGGATAAGTGTTAGGAAGGAAGTTGAGAAAAAAAGAACCCTTGTACACTATTGATGAAAATGTAAATTTGTGCAGCCACTCTGGTAAACAATATAGTGTTTCCTGACACATTTCAAAATAGAATTACCATTTGATCCAGCAAATCTCACCTCTGGGTATATATCCAGAGAAATTTAAATATGGATCTCAAAGAGACATCTGTACTTACATGTTCACTATAGTAGTTTTCACAATAACTAAGATAGGCAAATACCCTAAAAGTCCATGTAAAAAAGAATGGGTAAAGAAAATGTGGCATATATACATACGGAATATCATTCAGCCTTTATAAAGAAGATCCTGCCACTTGCAACAACATGGATATAACTGGATGACAGCATCCTAAGTAAAATAGACCTGCAACACTGCACTGCTCTCACTTATATGTGGAATCTAAACAAATACATGGAAGCAGAGTGTAGAATTGTGGTTGTCAGGGACTGAGGGAGGGAGAATAGGTAGGTATTGATCAAGTTTCAATTATACATAATAAGCTCTATAGATCTGTATAACATAGGGCCTGTGACTAACAATATTTTATTGCCTACTTAAAATTTTGCTAAGTGGGCATATCTTAAATTAAGTTCTTTTACTTACCATGTAAGGGCAAAAAAATCAACAAGGGGGGCCAGGAGGAAGTGCCTGGAAGTGATAGATAAGTTAATGGCATTGATAGTGATGATGGTTTCAAGGGTGTATACTTATCTCCGAACACACCAAATTATAAACATTATATCTACAGCTTCTTGTATGTCATTCATATCTCAATGAAGTGGTTTGATTTTTTGATTGGAAGTATTATAAATATAGAATTAACTTAGGGAATTTGTCTCAATAAAACGTTTTATAGGACCACAATCTAGTGCACTAATTTCCTCATTAGGGTTGTCCTTCATGGGGGGCCCATATATGGCTGGTAACTACCATTCTGGATTTATAGACTCAGTTTTGTATTTCTGGTCTTCACTTTTCTATTTGTCATGCTCACTCTTTAATCATAGTATCTCTCAAGGTAATACAAAATGCATTTAGTTACTTTAAATATAATCAGTTATTATCAAATCCTGGCTAACACCTTGGGAGACACTCAAACTCTTTTCAGTAATATGACCATGATTTCCTGATTCATTACTAAATTACTGAAACTCATCTACTTCCATACACTCTTCAGTAGTTCAGATCCCAGGGTGGAACATTACTTCCATGTTCCTGTAACATCTTTTTGCTATGTCCATGAGTATTTTCAAGTGGACCCTAGAGATTATATGGCTCAAGCTTCATATTTTTTAAAGACTTTATTTATTTATTTGGCAGAGGTCACAAGTAGGCAGAGAGGCAGGCAGAGAGAGAGGGAGAAGCAGGCTTCCCGCTGAGCAGAGAGCCCGATTCAGGACTCGATCCCAGGACCCTGGGATCATGACCTGAGCCGAAGGCAGAGGCTTAACCCACTGAGCCACCCAGGCACCCCTCAATCTTCATTCATATTTTGTGAAGAAGAGGACTTACATATTTTTGAAAGTTGACCAGTTAGTTGAAGGCAGTACCAGGCTTGTCCAGTGTAAATGATTCAGAGTCTAATCTGGCCCCACTGCATTCCATCCCTACTGCCGCTTCCCTAAGCCTGCAATTTTTTGTTGGGAAAGAGAATGGGTACAGTGTCTGTATACATTTTCCCACTTTGATCTTGGCTTTTCCAAACTCCTGTTAATACAATGTGTACAGATAATCATGTTAATTTTTAGGACATGTTGGGTATTTCTTTATTGTCAATCAGATAAAATTGAAATTTGTAATAGAATGCTCAAGGCCAAATAGGATCTAATCATGGAGTAGGATATGTTGCATACAATGAATTTGATATTTAGCTTCAGGGTTTGGTTTAAAAATAAAATAAAAATTGTGTTAATCTTTTAGAGCTATTTCCTCAGAAGAAAAAAATAGACACATCCTAGCTGGAAAATAGATGCAAAACGTACAAAAATTTAAAGGTTGACTTCATGGAAAAGTTTTTAAAATAGATTATCAATCAGAAGATAACATTATAGTGGACAACATCAGTCAACCAGGAAAAAATGTTTAATTTGTTTATTTTCAATACATTATGAAGTAGATAAGCAAATAACTCAGGTTCCCCCAACTTGAATATTTGGGATAAATTACAGAAGCCTGAAATAAGTGCTCCCTTCCAATGATCTACACAAACATTCTATGGTAACAGCTTTAAGAGAGGAATTAATTATATGTATGTATTACGCATCTGAGGTGCTGTAGATAGAATAAATAATTTAGGAAATAGGAACTGGTCAGCCAAGGGGTGCTGTGGTCATTCCCTGTCCTTAGAGAATGGCCTAAACCTTAGAACAATTCTGTTTCTCTCCAGCCTGAGATTGATACATATATATGTAGCTAAGCTAAGGGCCAAGAACAGCATTTCAGAGCATGCCTGATGCAAACCATATATATTCCAAGGTGAACTGCATTATGACCAATATTTCCTTGAGTTAGGCATGGAAGGAATGTGAACCCAAGTGTTGGTACTATTTCCATCCTTTCCTTTCTAACCACAACATAATATACAACCTTCTAAAATTTAATTATCTAAGTACCTCTTGGTAAATCATTATTAATTTCATTTTGCCATGTTTATGGCTAGAGAGAAGTGAAATAAAAAGTGTATAAATCTATAAAATTTTGGAAATTTCAAGCACATGGTTTATATCAGAGGGAGAAATAAAAATTCAATAAATGATTTTTTTTGAAAACAGATTTCCATTTTTCTAGGGATGTATGTACAGGGTTCAAATGAAGTAGCCAGGGAAAATGCATTAGGCCCCATATTATGGGCCATAATGAAGACACCTGGTTTTCAGAAGTCTTCCACTCCAAATCCTTGTGATATTATTTTTATCTTGATATTTTCATTCTGCACATCGTCTCCTTCAGAGCCTGGTGGACCTGTTTGTTCCGCAGAGTGTAGATGACAGGGTTGAGCAACGGGGTCACCACTGTGTTCACAAGGGCAGCCTCCCTGTTGGAGTCCAGCCTGTTCACTTGCTTTGGTTTCACATATATGAACACACAGCTGCCGTACATCAGAGAGAGGACAAGGAGGTGAGAGGAGCAGGTGGAGAAAGCACTCTGTTTCTCCTTGGCTGATGGGAGTCGTATGATTGTGACTACTATGTTGCTGTATGCAATGATGGTTATGATAAGGGATGTTATAAGGATAAACAAAGCGAGGGCAAAAGTCAACATTTCAAAAGACCTGGTGTCAGAGCAGGAGAGATGAATCAGGGGTCCAATGTCACAGAAGAAGTGGGGGATGATAAGGGGACCACAGAAGGATAACTGGGAAAACTTTATTAGTGGACCAGTGATGAAAGGGAAGGGCAAAGCGAAGCACGCAGTGACCAGGAGGGAGCAAGTCTTCAAGCTCATGATGATCGGGTAATGCAGAGGCTTGCAAATGGCCACATACCGATCCAAAGACATCACTGCTATGAGGAGGAAACCTGTTGCTCCCAGAAATACAGTAATAAAGGCTTGTATGAAACAGGCAGGAAAGGAAATGGTTTGCCTGCCTAAAAGAAAGATGAGCAACAACTTAGGAATAACAGCATTTATGACACCACACTCCAAGAAGGAGAAAATGCTGAGGAGCAAGTACATTGGTGTGTGGAGCCGGGAATCAGCACAGGTGATGGTGATTATGACAGCATTGCCTACAGTGGACGCCACATATGCTAGCAGGTGCACCAGGAAGAGGACCTTTCCCATATGCTGGATGGCAGGAAACCCCTCCAAGGTGAATTCTTGGACAGTTGTCCCATTCCTCATTTCCACGGATATCTCCTTCTACAGCAGCATCCCTGCTCATCTTAACCTACAATAGAGACATCAGGGAATACAAAGGTTTTAGAGGAGCATATGATTAAGTTATTTCCTTATCCAAGAGATTGGCTAGGCTGAGAGAAAAACGGTTTAGGCGGTTGGTCCTTGAATCAGAAGGACCTGAATTCAATACTTGTTCAATACTGAGGTTGTTTTTTTCTATTGTGTTATGTTAGTCACCATATAGTACATCATTAGTTTTTGATGTAGTATTCCAAGATTCATTGTTTGCATATAACACCCACTGCCTCAATACTGAGTTCTAACTCCTGAGAGATGGATCATCTTTTAAAAGGAAGTTAATCTTTGTGAACCTCATTTTACTCTCTATAGAATGAAGATGATAGGATCTATCTGTTCATGTTCTCATGAGACATAATTAAGATAAAGCATGTAAATCGTTTGACATATGATGCCAATATATTCTATGTGTTCCTCAAAGTTTAATTGTAATGCAATGTTCATTAATATAATCTTTAAATAGAGCGTCAGTAGTAGGCAGGGGAATTGATATTTTTCTAATTGTATATAATTGTACTGTTTTTAATAATATTATTAATTTTAAGTAAGCATAATAGTAATGTTAGAAATATCCCTTTTGAATATCTGTTTTATAATTCAACACATTCTATAGTCCAAGTTATCATCAACATCATATGTTAAGGACTTACGCTTTGTACTAGGCTGGTCACTGATATTCAGAATTTTTCTATTTTTTCTTCAAAATAACTATGACCCCCTTCTTCTACATTAGCAGAAACTGATGCTTAGAGAGTTCCAGAAGGCTTAGGTCATATAGCTGATTCTTGAGCTAGATCTGCCATATCTTAGAACCCTTCCTGTTTCCAGATACAGTATTAAAATATTTTAAAAGGGAAACAAACATATTGCTGATGATCTCTAAACCTGAAGTGAAAGATTTGCTTTATATAATTGTCTCTATCCTTAGTTAGGGTCACTGATGAGTTACTGACCTGTGGAATGACATGGGGCTTAGGATTTACATTAACACAAGCATTTTATAGAAGAGATTGAAGACTAGAGACATTATGGGCCACTCAGCAACCTGACATAAAGTAGAAATCCAGGATTTACCACCACCCCCACCCAGGGTTCATGCTGGGTTTGGAGGAGGTGGGAGTGACAGTAGGTCACTTAACCCACCGAGGAGGATAAGCTGGGCACCTGGTACTCATATACTCACTCTTATATCAAAGCTCAGGGAACATTCTTCTCTCTTCAGTCCTCTCAGTCAGAAAATTCCCTTACGATGGTTCTGGTTCTAGCATTTCAACTAGGTTAAAGGTTGGCTGTGAGGGATGTGTCACTCTCACTAACTGACCGTGGGCCAGGTCCTCTGCAGGGCTGCTCCTGAAAGCAAACCACTCACCCCTGTGTGGACAGCTTGAACGAGACACTCCTGTTCCTGCTGACCCAATCCGTCCAGCAAGCCACCATGTTCCCTGAGACCAGGCACACCCAGAGGTCACCTCATGGGAGGTAGGGCTTCCTCCTCATGCGGCTATTGTCTTCCAACAAGTCAAGACCTTGTTCTGGGCTGACAGGAAAGGAGAGGAGAAGGAAACTCATTTGTCACAGTCTGTTGTCCCAGAGAGGGTCAAATATGCATCCCGTACTGCCAGTGTTCTGGCTGACACAGCTTTGTGTCCATAGCCCAGAATGTTTCATAGCAAAACAAGGCTATGTGGCAGCCTTGACCACTGAAAGCCTAGAAAGGATCAGACAGATTAAAACAACCATATTTCACTGTCTCCAATCTGGGCTAGAGCTTGACTCCCAGACTACTTAGGGTTTTGATGAAAGGTCTGTCTCTGCCTCCCCTGGTGGGTAAAAGCTACCTCACATGTAACTTTGCTGTACCTCCAATAGTGTTTAACAGGAACTGGCAGTTTCTTCTATGTTTAGCCCTGGGTCTTTCTGAGACAAGGGTCTCTCTTCTGCAGCACTTCACGTCATGGTTTTCCTGCTTGAAGATACCTTTTATGCACTATGCTCCTTCATCATGTCCTTAAATTTCCATGTGGAGAAGCATCCTTGTTTTACTGCATCAACAATGAGGAGCTGCTTACATGCAAGTCTGAGGCTCTGTGATATTTTTCCCACCAGACTGTATAGTCGACGAGCAGAATGGACCCAGACAGTGAATAGAGAGCATGCCCCCAAGTCCTATGAGATGCTGAAAAGACAGGTGCAGAAAGTAACATCATGACTAGTGTCCTGATTGGTCACTGGTGAGGATAGGAGTTGCTGGTGCAACCCTTATATTTATCTTTCCATTGTCTGTGGTGATGCGGACTCCCAGATGTCTGCATTGTTCTCTGCCAAGATTTTTCAAGGAAATTATATGAAAATTTCCCAAGGGTTTCTAAAATCCCAATTGAATATTGCTACTGATTTGTAGCAAAAATCCAGACTACAATTTTCTACTTGTGCATATGCACTGTGGCCAGAACATTGTTGTTAACAGAATAGATTTTATGGTAAATAAGAGCTGGCCTACACCCTGGCTTTCATCAAACTTTTGGAAGATGCTGGCGAAGTCCTTCTGGGTGTTTGGATTGTCTTTCCTCTGCTCTCCCATTGTCCCTCTAGCCATATTCTTCAAGTCTGCAACTTTATGGTCTTCCACTAAATGGTTTCCTCTATACTTTTAATTTCTATCCCTCCATTTCTCAGTGACACAGGATCCATAGTGACTGTGACACTTTACTGTCTTGTCTTGTTACATCTTAGTGCTTTAAGGGAGAAACAATACAATTCTTTTTTTTTTTAAGATTTTATTTATTTATTTGACAGAGAGAGATCACAAGTAGGCAGAGAAAGCAGGCGGGGGTGGGGTGCAGGAGAAGTAGGCTCCCCGCTGAGCAGAGAGCCCAACACGGGGCTTGATCCCAGGACCCTGGGATCATGACCTGAGCTGAAGGTGACCTGAGCTGAAGGCAGAAGCTTAACACACTGAGCCACCCAGGCACCTCAAAACAATACAGTTCTTATGGACTCTTTCAAAAAGTGTGGAAACAAGGTATTTTCAAAAAAAAATTATAAGCAGAATATTCTCTTTTCCCCCACCTTTATTGCGGTATAATTGACATATAACATTGTGTAAATTTAAGGTGTACAAAGTGATGATTTGATACACCTGTATATTATGAAATGTTTACCACAGTAAGGTCAACTAACACCTCCTTCACTTCACACAGTTACCATATTGTTGTTGTTACAGTAAGAACATTAAAGTTCTACTCTCACAGATCGATAATGTTTGCTTCTACTGGTCAAAAATATTGAAAACACTGTAAAACAAATCTGCAATTCTAAAAATCAGTATAACATTACCTAATGGTTACCTGGTTTCTTGAACGTGTTTAATTGAAAAAAAAAAATATATATATATATATAAATATAGTTATGTTTTGGAACTTAAAAAATATGTATAATATAATTTAATAAACAGTCTATTTGAAAGTGCACAAATACTATTTTAAAGGAGAAAAAATAGGTAAGTAGGAAACAAACAGTAAGATGGTCAGGATTACCCCAAATTTATAGTAATAAATTAATGAAAGTAGGCTAAATATCCAATTTAAAAGAAAACTGTGAGTTTAAATAAAAATAAATACATAGGCTGAGCTATATGCTGCTCAAGAGAGACACAGTTTGGGGTGCCTGGGTGACTCAGTGGGTTAAAGCCTCTGCCTTTGGCTCAGGTCATGATCTCAGGGTCCTGGGATCAAGCCCTGCATCGGGCTCTCTGCTCAGCAGGGAGCCTGTTCACCCCTCTCTCTCTGCCTGCCTCTCTGCGTACTTGTGATCTTTGTCTGTCAAATAAATAAATAAAATCTTAAAAAAAAAAAAGAGCGAGAGACACAGTTGATGTATAAGAACATAGAGAGGTTGCAAATAAAAGGATAGACAAATAAAAACTAAATATATCCCATACAAACTCAAAGGATGGTGAGGTAGCTGTGTGTTTGACAAAGCAGACATTAAGACAAAAACTATCACAAGAGGTAAAGATGTAAACAGTTTCATATATAAAAATGTGTATAAAACACATTATAATAATAAAGGTATTCATTAATAGGAAGACTTAACAGTCTAAATTTGACTAAAAATATATGACTTGACAGACGACAAAACTAAAATTAAATCCAAAATCATGAATGGAGATTTTCAAAACATTTCTCTAAGTAACTGATAGAACAGACAAAAAAAATCAGTAATGACATAGAATATTTAAACCACATATTTAAACACTTAGACATAGAACAGTATATTCAGCAACCATAGAGTGATATTAATCTCCAGTTCACATGGAACATTAATCAAAACTGACCATATGCTGAGCTATAAAGAAAGTCTCAACACAGTCTCAATGATAGACTTGACAAGGACATTACAAGAAAAGGACAATTTTGGATAAATCTGTGCAATAAATATAAATGCAATTGTAATAAAAATCACAGCAGGTATTTTTGTGGAAATTAATCAACTGATTCTAAAATTTTTATAGAAATTAGAAGCACCAAGAACCAGTAAAACAGTCTTGATGAATTAGAATAAATTTGGAGAATATATAAGATTGAAGACTTCTTAAAGCTAGAGTGAGGAAACATTGGGCATTTATACAATAAAAGATAAGTAGAAGAGCATCTGTGGTGTGACTGAGCTTCTGAAAGCCAAATTTCATTTGTTGTAGAAAAGTAACTCTGGGGAGAATTCAATGAATAAACAAAATTTCTTCAGTTTGTAATTTCTCTCCAGCCATCTGAGGTAAAATGTTAAGAAGTGTTGCTTGCTGGTCTTCTGCAAGTTCATGACCTGCATATGAAGGCATGATGTTCCCTTTCTCCTGGAATCTCTTTTGTGCCCAAATTGTGACCAATTTCAGATTTGCCACTTTACACTCAAGATGACATTTATTTCCCATCTGGATAGTCTGGATCACTTTTGGTGGAAATAATGGAAAGAGATAAATACATGTGCCATATTTTTCTTACTCTTTTATTTTGAAAAAACTGAAACCTTCCAGAAAAGTTGCAAGCGTGACACAAAGAATATCTATATATAGTTCATCCAGATTCCCCAATTGTTCACATTTTATTAATATGTTTATTAATAAAACTTATTTATCTTATGCTCTGAAGCATTTTTCTAGGCTGTATAGATGATGTCCCATTACTCATAAATACTTCAGTATGTATTTCCTAAAACCAAGAACATAATTATTCTGTTAAATGTTATGGATTGAATTGCATTTCCTCAAAATCTGTATGTTGAATCCTTAAGCCTCAATATTACTGTAGTTAGTAAAAGTAGTTAGTAGCAGAGCCTTATAGGATGTAACTGAAGTTAAATGATGTCATTATGGTGGGACCTTAATCCAATAAGACTGAGATCCCTGGGCACCTGGGATCTTGACAGATCTCTGTCTGTCAAATAGATGAATAAAATCTTTAAAAAAAAAAAAAAGACTGAGATCCCTATAGGAAGAAGAAAGGATGCTAGGAGTATGCATGCACACACACAAAAAAGGTGTTTGAAGACACAGCAAGAAGGTGGAAATCTGTAAGCCAGGAAAAATCTCATCAGAAACCAACCCTGCAGGCACCTTAATCTTGGATTTCTGGCATCCAGAACTTGAGAAAATAAATTTCTGTTATTCAAGCCATTTGGTTGGTAGTATTTTGTAATGGCAGCCCTAATAGATGAATACACTTCCCTACTATAGCACAGCCATTAAAATCAAGACATTAATATTTGTACAATATCACCATCTACTATAGACCCATTTCAAATTTTCCAGTTGTGCCAACAATGTTCTTTATGGAAAAAACAAAACCAACAAAAAAGAAAAGTGGACTTCTATTTTCTCCCTTTCATTTATAGTCCAGGATCCAATCCAGAATCTCATGTTGCTTTGTTATGTGTCTTTAGTTCTCTTTGATCTGGAATAATTCCTCCATCATTCCTTATTTTTCATAGCCTTAGCATTTTTAGAGTACTGATCAGTTATAGAATTTCCCTCAGTTTTGGTTTGTTGGATATTTCTTTCTTAAGCATGTGCACTTTTGGCCAGAATACTAGAGAAGTGAATCTATGTTCTTTTTAGTGTGTCACTCCAAAGACCCATGATATTCATTTGTCCCACTAATACAAGGTCAAATTTTATCACATGGCTCACATGGTGTGAGCCAAGTTTTTCCATTTAAAGTTAACAAGTATTTTTTATTAACTGATTGTATAAGTACCTTACTTCCTAATTAATAAGTATTAAAAAGTATGCATGTTACTTTTAATTTAGTAAGCAATCATTAAGTATTTTGTGGGACAGGATTTTGAGACTATGTATAAGCCTCTGTCTCCTCAAACACATATCCGTTAATTTTAGGATCCCCAGATGATCTTGCCAGAATCATTTATTATAAATAGTGATGTTCTAATTGATCATAGAAAATATCAGCAAAGAAATGGAAGATATTTAAAAAAACAAATGGATACTATATAACTGAAAAAAATAACCAATATAAAAAACTTACTAGAGAGACCAAAGAGCAGAATTAATATCACAGGGGAAAGAATAAGTGAACTCAAAGACACAACAATACAAATAACTCAATATGAACAATAGAGAGAAAATAGACTGCAAAGAAATGAACAGAATCAAAGGGACCTATAGGTAAAAAGAAAGCATCTAACCTTGGCATCAGAAGAGTAATAAAAGTAGGAGAGAAGGACATGCAGCTAAAAACAGTTTATAAATAAATAATGGCTAAAACATCCCCAATTGGCAAAAGATATAAATTTACAGATTCAAGAATCTGAGTGAACCCAAATAAAAATCCATATCAAGACACATCAGAAATAAACTTCAAAAAACTAAAATCAAAGGAATATTCTCGAAAACAGTCAGAGAGTATGATGCATTATGTGCAAGTAAGAACAGCAGACCTTTCAACCCGAACTGTGGACCCCAGAAAGACACGGTGCAATATTTTTAAAGTGCTGAAAGGGAAAAACAATTTTTCTAGAATTCTGTGTAAAGTAAAAATATCCTTCTGGAATAAAGGTAAGATCAAGACATTCTCAGATGAAGGAAAATGAAAAGATTTTGTTGTCAGTGAAGCTTCTCTCAAATCAATCTGTCATCTGTCTATCCATCTGTCCTCGTGTGTATGTAAAAAAAAAGTCCTTCAGACTTTTTTCATTATTTATATGAATTTGATCATATATGAATATATAAATATGAATATGATCATATATCATTATTTATAATGATACCAAAGAAAACTCGGAATACTTGGAATATTAGGAATAAAGAAGGAACAACAGAAAGAGTAAAAATATGGAATGCAGCCCAAGTAATGTTACACTTTTTCAGATCCAAGGACTGAAGAAGCATTACAGACCCTGCTTTTACTCTCTTAGGATCTTGAGGCCTCCATGTTGTGAAGAAGTCCAGTCTAGCTGACTAGAAGATGAGAGAGACTTCCTAAAGGAAGAGGCATACACAATAGACAGCACCAGCTTCTAGATGTATAAGTAAGGTCATTTGGGGCCTTCTTTATCCAGTTAAGCCATAAGATACCTGTACCTATCTGAATGATTCCAGGGAAGACAGCAGGAAAACTAGCAAAGTTTGCCAAGCCAAAGAACTGGAAAATAATAAATCTTTGTTGTTCCAAACCTGTTTAAAAAAGTGCTTAAGAAAATAAGCATGAGCCACAGACTTTGAGAAAACCTACTTCAAAACACATTATCGGATAAAGGACTTGTATCCAAAATATATAAAGAACACAATTTAATAATAATAAGTCATCACAGAAATGGATTACTACTTAGCAATTAAATGAAGCCCACTACAGATACATGCAACAACGTGGAGGAATCTCTAAAACACACAGAATGAAAGAAGCTAGACACAAAGAGCCTATGGTGTGATTCCGTTTATATGAAGTTTAGAACAGGTAAAACTACTATATGATAATGAAAATCAACACAGTGGATTATCACTCAGGGTGGAAGGCAGTAACTGGGGAAAGAGAGAAGGGAACTTTCTGGGATCATAGAAATGCCACATATCTTAAGATGGTGGGCACATAAGTGTATACATTTGTCCAACTAATCAGCTTTAACTTACAAACTGTGCTTTTTATTTAAATGTAAATCATGCCCCATAGAAATGAGAAATTGAAAAAAATAAATGCTTAATATAAACAAATTTAACATATATTGTGAGCAGATACAGCTTTTTCTCAAAAAAATAATGTACTTAACAAAAAATTGAAATAATTGAATAAAATAATTGAAATAAAAGTGTTTTTTCTTTAGAAATGTAATCTTATAAAACAAAATATTTAATCATTTTTGAGTTGTATGTTTTTTTGTGAAAAAATTTCTGTTACAAAACTCTTCCTAACTCTAATGGGAGGAAGACTCCAGATGTAGTTTTGAGCTAATGACAAAAAAATGTCCTCTGACTCTCTAATGTTCAAATAATTTCCTCTAGTATTTGATAACTTCAAGGAAGTATTTAGAAGAATATTTGAGTTGTTTTTCAGGGGCTAGTCCTTTTATTGATCGTGAACTATAGCCTATTTAAAAAAATAAGTAAATATGCCTTTATATTCTTTATTTTCATGATGTTTAGATGGGAGTTCCCATGCAAGATCACCAGGACCAGTTTCAGTATTTTCCTGGACATATTCCACTTGCTCAAAATTTCTCTGAAGTAAAGGAAACAAATTTTCTTGAAATAGAAGTTTTGCATAGTCAAGCACTGTTTCCTTCTCTCCCATGAAGATTATAGAGATATGCAGGAATGCTTTGTACACAAGGACAAATTTTATTCTTTTCTAGGTTCTAGCACAACATAAAATTCTGTTTCCATCACAAGACATAATGATTCAGCTTTCAGAGTATTTATAATACTAGGATAACTATTACATCAATAAAACCTATTTTCTGGTTGAGTTCAAATTTATATGATGTTATAAATTGCAAAAAGGCAACCAAGAAGTGTCAGTGGGTTATTGAAGTAATATATGGAGAACATGACAATGGCATATTTGTGAAGCCTACTCCTTAAACATGTGTTTGTCAACTGCTCCCAGGACCACTGAAGGAGAAAATGCTGGAAGAATAATGAATGAATTTTTATTGGAAAAATGCCACTGGGGATAACTGCCCAAGTGTTATAGTAACTGGAGAAACTAATATCCAGGCCAGCAGATGGAGCATGCAAGCAGGGAGGGAATGAAGGCTTTTGGTGGTGTCAGCCCATCTGACTCAACATTTATACTTTGCCTCCCCTCCTGCACCCCACTGAACCACTCAGGGTGCTAGCAATAAGTCTTCTAAGCACAGTGGAAAACCAGTTCAAAAGGTCCTTCCAATTTGACAAGCAAGATCCTCATCTGAAACATTCTTTTCCCTCATTATGCCACTGCCAGGTGATTATTAACTCCCTAGTTGCAGTGGTTCCCAAAATTTGGCATGCATCAGTGTTACCTGGGGCCTTTTTTAAAGATCACTGGGCCCCATCACAAGTGTTTCTTATACTGTAAGTGGTGCTCCCAAATTCGCATTTATAACGAGTTACCAGGTGATGTATTGCTACTGGTGTAGGGACATCACTTGGAGATCCAATGAGATATTTCACTCCTTTGAATCATTCCAATTCGCTTCCAGTAAGTGTGAATTCATCTTCATGAAGATTATCAGTGAGGGAAGGGGAAGCTGAGGAAATAATAAGCTGTTTTATATCCAGGAACAAAGTGGAGTATAAGCAAATGAATGCTGTGGGAAATAGTAGTCTCAAGTGAGGGCCTTATTAGAATGGAACTGTTTGTAGGAAGCAGGGGTAGAAAGAATAAGGAGGCAGGGTGACAGGCAAGAGGAAGTGTGTTTATTTATTTTTGCTTAACTTGGTGTGTCAACTAGCTCTGAGAGCCATGAGCAGAAGCGGCTTCAGAGTTAGTTAATGGTAATTGTGATAGAGCATTAACAGGGAATTCTCCAGAGCTGCATGGAAGCCTTTTCATCCCAGAACACCATGAGTAAGGAGCTACCACACAGAAATTCTCTGTGCACTTGGGCTTATAATAAGAAGTAACAAATTCATTTCTTAGCCTACCAGTGACTCCAGTGGGGATAAATTAGCAGATAATTAATTCTTCAGGGAGCACTTTTTTCATTGTTTAGTTCAACTTGAAAATACTTTTCTGTGAAACTTACACGCTTGTGGGAAATCATAAAATATTGCTTTCATTATCCTGCTGATTCTCTAATTAACTAATGCAGGAAAGTAGTTATCAGGCATTCCCCTCTGCACCCCCCATCCCCACCCAAAACCTCAGTGAGTCTGCCCTTTGAACTCTGAATGGGACTAGGTAAGGCAGTTACAACACAAAAGGTATGCAAGTAATTTAATAATACAGTGACTGAGTATTAGGTTTTGACTGGGGAAAAAGGAAAATGAGCCAAGAGCAGAAGGTGTTCAAAAACTGGAGGCCCAAAACTGATTGTAGGTGAGAAGCAAAAATAAGAAGTAAAAAAAATAACTGTAGGAACCAGTTCCAGGTAAGCTGGGGAAAACATGTTCTACCCTCTCTGCCGCACTGAAAATGGCTATAAAACAGAGGGTATCATGCTTAGTGAAATAAGTCAATCGGAGAAAGACAACGGAAGTGGAGATGCAACATGGGGGGTTAGGGGGGTAGGAGAAGAATAAATGAAACAAGATGGAATCAGGAGGGAGACAAACCATAAGTGACTCTTAATCTCACAAAACAAACTGAGGGTTGCTGGGAGGAGGTGGGGAGGGTGGGGTTATGAACATTGGGGAGGGTATGTGCTATGGTGAGTGCTGTGAAGTGTGTAAACCTGGCGATTCACAGACCTGTACTCCTGGGGATAAAAATACATTATATGTTTATTAAAAAAATAATAATAAATTAAAAAATTAAAAAAAAAAACAAAAAAACAAAACAGAGTGGCTGGGGCAGCTGTGAGAGGATTCTGCCCTGTGGACCACAGCAGGAAGATTGGAAAGAAGACCAGAATTTGACGTACCACCAAATCAGTGATGAGTTTACCATGTTTATTTATTCTCTGGTTCTCTTACTTCTTGGTCCAGTCACAAAAGTGAGCAACAGAGAAGAGTTAACTAAGTCCCCATGCTTCTGGCCACAAAACCCAAAAGAGGCACTTCAGGGACATGAGATGTACTGGGGAGATTATGACGAGGGGTAACCAGAGGAAAGAGATCCCATTAATTTATTCAATAACTCAAAGTGTACTCCCAAACTGTGCATGAAGGGATCTGATCTTAACCAGCATAATCAAGACTTTGAAAACGGAATTACCAGAAAGATTTCTAGCCTGTCCCAGACTGCCACTGGTGGTGCACATGTGGGACAGATCTGAATAGCTTAGCAAAGGTTTTGAAAACTGCACTGACATTGAAACTGCCTATAGAAGATGGGAGGGCATGTATGGTCTAAACCGAATCAGGTCCATTTCTTGCTAAAACAAAGAAACCAACATTTTCAAAAGGTTGTTTAAAAAGACTCAGAGTCAGAAAATCTGATATCCCAATTCAAAATTACTCAGCATATGAAGAACCAGGAAAATCTTGATTCTTCTAGGAAAAGATGGTTAAGACACATCACCTCTCATGTGAAAAGATGTTGAAATTACCTGACAAAGACTTTAAATCAATTATTTAAAAATATTCTTACAAGCAAATATAAGCACTTGTAAGATTAGTAGAGTAATAGGACTCATCTGATGTTTAAAGATGCCAATGGAAATATCAGAACTGAAAAATACAGTGACAAAAATATAACCCTCATGGACTGAGCTCAAAAGCATAAGTGGACATGACATAAAATTGTTGGTGAAATTGAAAACAGATCTGTAGAAATAAATTATCCCACCTGGAAAAGAAAGAGGAAAAAAAAGACTTAAAACCAATGAACAGAGCCTCAGTGACATGTAGAAGGACAAGCAGAAGAGTTCAGTGCTGAATAACATAGTTCAAGAGACAATGGCCAAAAACTTCCTAAATTTGGCAAACCACATAAATCTACAGATTCAAGAAGCTGAACAAACCCAAACAGGATAAATCCAAAGAAATTCCATGCTCAGACCAAACATAATTAAACTGTTGAAAACTAAAAGACAAAAGAAAATATTGAAATCAACCAGAAAAATAAAGATGTTATTACCTGTAGGGGAAGAACAATTCTAGAAGAACAATTCTAACCAGAAACTAGAGAAGAAAGTAGGGTGATAGTTTTCAGTTGCTGAAAGACCTGCTGTCAACCTGAAATTTCATATTTAGCAAAAAAGCACCCTTAGGAAATAAGGTAAAGGAAAGGTATTCTGAGACAAAGGAAAGCTAAGAGAAATTTGTTGCCACCAGATCTGCTGTAAAAGAATTGATAAAGGAAGTTCTTTTCATTTTTAAAATTTTATTTATTTAATAATTTAATTTAATTTAATTTAATTTAATTTAATTTAATTTAATTTTGTTGTTTTAGCTAAATACATAATGATAGAAGGGAAAAGGTACCAGAAGAAAATGGTACATTGGGGATAATAACCAAGAGAAAATGTAAATGTCTTGGTACATATTCTGTTTTTGAGTTCTTGAAAAATATATTTGGTGGTTGAAAGGAAAAATTATAACATTATCTGCAGGGGTTTTTCAATTTATACAGAAATAATATATAAGATAACTATAACAAGGGTGCCTGGGTGGCTCTGTTGGTTAAACATCTGCCTTCAGCTCAGGTCATGATCTCAGGGTCCTGGGATTGAGCCCCATGTTGGGTTCCCTGCTCAGCGAGGAGCCTGCTTCTCCCTCTCCCTCTGCTGCTTCCCCTGCTTGTGCTTTCTCGCCCTGTCTCTAATAAATAAACTCTATTTTAAAAAGATAATTAGAACAAAAAGGAGGAGGATAAAGGGATCCATGCAGTTGAAAGATTTCTAAATTCCACTTAAGTGTTGATTCTAATTAGACTATGGAAAGTTAAATATGTAAATTATAATTTTCCTAGTAACCACTAAAGCAATCTATCCAAATAAATATTATATTTTAAAAATTGATGAATTAAAATGGAATAATAAATATTCAAAGAAGCCAAATGAAGACAGGATTTGGGAACATGAAGGCAGGAAAAACAGAGGAAAAAACATAAAACAAATAACAAAATGGTACACCTAAATCCAAACATAAGAATAATTTCAATAAGTGGAAATGACCTAAACTCACCTGAAAAAAGGCAGAGATTGGCATAACAAACACTGCAAGATTCCATTAATACAGGGGTATCTAACATAGTCATACTCTTAGAAATAGAAAGTAAAATGGTGGTTGACAGGGACGGGAGGAAAGAAAGGGGAGTTGTTTCATAGTTTGAGTTTTATAAGGTGACAAAGTTCAAGAGATCTGTTACACAATAATGTAGATATATTTAATGCTACTGTACTGTATACTGAAAAATGGTTCAGATGGTAAATTTTATTTTATGTGCTTTTTACCACAGTAAAAAGACAGAGACTTTTCAGATTAAAAACATACAAATGAACAACTAAAACATGACGAACTACATATGGTTTACAAGAAACTAATTTGAGATATAATGATACAGGGGAGCACCTGGATAGCTCAGTCAGGTAAGTGTCCAACTCTTGATTTTGACTCAGGTCATGATCTCATCCAGGTCCTGAGATCAAATCCCCCATCAGGCTTCCTGCTAGCAGTACTGTCTGCTTAAGATTCTCTCCCCACCGCCCACCCCTCCCCATCATGTTCATGCCTGCGCGCGCTCTCTCTCTCTCTCCCTCCCTCCCTCCTTCTTTAAAAAAACAAGAGATACCATGATACAGGTAGTTAACAAGTAAAAGGATAGAAAATGACATAGCATGAAAACACTAATCAAAATAATGCTAGAGAAGTTATATTTATATAGATAAAATACACTTCAGAGTTAAGACAATTACCGTGAATTAAAGAGAAAAGTTACATAATGAAAAAGTTGCCATTTCACCAAGAAGTTGCAAAATTCCTCATTGTATAAGTGCCTAAAAAAAGAGCTTCAAAATACTTGGAACAAAAAATGGCAGAATTAGGAAAAAATAAACAAATCTACAAATATCATTGGAGACTTTAATACTCCTTATTTGTAATGGATTTAACTGGAGGAAAGAAAATCAGCAAGTATGTGGAAGAACTGAACACCACCCTTAACTAAGTAGATATAACTGACACAGAATGCTTTACTGAATAATAGCAGAATATGTATTATTTCCAAATGCACATGAACATTCACCAATACAGAATTTTTCCTGCATCATAACATATATTTTAACAAATTTATAATAATTTAAATCATACAAGTCATATATATTCTCCAACCATAATTATATATAAAACTAGAAATTAATAGCAGAAAGATAGCCAGAAAACCTTAAGGTACTTAGAAATTAAATAGCACATTTCAAAATAATTTTTGGCTAAAAAAAGATTACTTATTTATTCCAATCTATTATTTATCACCAATAGGAAGATAGGAAGTAGGAAGGAAAATATTTTCATATTTTGAACTGAATGAAAAATGAAAACATAATATCAAAATTTGCAGGATGGAGCTAAAGCAGTGTTTCCACAGAAATTTATAGTGTTACCTGATTATAAGTAAGTCACAAGTCTTGCCCATACTCAGTGGGAGGAAATTACACAAGGTGTGCATACCAGGAGGTGGGGATAATTGGAGGCCACCTGAAAGTTTATATGGCACACCACCTTTATAAGATTTTCATTGGAACAGAGCTGGAAAGCTAGTCTAAGGTAAATCTATTCTTAGAGAAGGAGAATGGATTTTATTAACCCTTTACACAGAAAGAAAGGGTTTGGAGAAAGAGTGACTAATCTCTCCTTTCCCTTCCCAGATCCTCTCTCTCTCTCTCCATCCCAACACAGTGCCTTCATGCAGCCAGTGTTAGTGGTGGAGTTTGTAGCCTTCCTTAAATACTCATGTGCTTAAATACTCATGTATTAACTATACTTAAGTATAGTATACTCATGTATTAAGTATACTCATGTATTAACTATACTTAAGTATATTTAATGGGCATTTTCTCTTTACAAAAGTCATCATATTGATTACATTATTTTTAAAGTTGCTTTATTCTCTTTAACTTTTCACTTTGAAATAACTTCAGACTTACCCAGTAAAAGCTGTAAACTGAACACAAGGGATTCTCATACTCTCTTCATACAGTGTCCTAAAATATTAACATATAACCAGAAAGCAATGATCAAAACCAAGAAGTTAACATTTAATCTGTAAATCTTATTAATATTTTGTCAGTTGTCCTACTAACTGTCCTTCTTCTGGTCCAAGATCTGATCCAGTGCATGTGTTATATGTGTGCATAGTTTCTTGCTTCCTCCACCTTCTGTGATCTGAGACAGTTTCTTCCATATTTCATTGCCTTTCATGACTCTGATACTCTTGAAGAGTGCTATTTATTCTATACAACGATGCTCAATGTGGGTTTATCTGATTAAAGTCAGCATGTGCAATTTTGTCAAAAATACTATCGAAATGATATTGTGCCTTTCTCGGGCATTTATGTCACCATATCTTATTACTGGTGATGTTAGTTTACTGTTAGTTATAGTTACAGTTATTGGTTAAAGTGGTGCCTATTTAAAATTAGTAAAGTTACTATTTTTCCCATTGTACTTAGTGTCTTATTGGAAGATGCTCTGAGACTATGTAAATAGTACATCCTTGTAATTTTGCCCACTCATTTAATATCTAGTAATGATACTTGCCTGAAACAATTATTACTGTGGTATTTTTCAAATGGTGATGTTCTATTTCCATCATTCTATCTACACTTATTAGAATTTTACTGTAAGGAAGTGGTTTTCCTTCTCCCACTATCTGTTTATTAATTCAATTCTTTATCCATATCAGCATGGATGGACTCATGGGTATTGGTTTACTTAGTGGTCTATATCTATTAGTACCACTGTTCACTGTGTTGTTCAAATTGTTCCATATGTGGCCACTGGGAGCCGCCTCAAGTTAGCTCCTGTGCCATTTGACATGTCTCTATTATTCTGGGGAAAACTGCTAGCATCACAAAGGAGCTCCAAGCTCATCTTGTTCTTTCCTGCAGCAATTCTGTAATCAGTCATTTTCCAAAGAGCTCTGGTTCCTTTTATCGGGTTGACTTGGGCCATTTCAGCCTGATCATGACTGATGTGTGTCCCAATTGGTCATCTGAAGCTTTCAATTCTTTAATAGAGCTTCTTACTACTGAATCAAGCTGCATTTATTTTGTTCTCCTAAGGCCAGTGGTGTGTAAGCCTTCATGCACTCCCACATGCTTTATTGGATTACTTAATTTTTGAAAATTATAAATAGAAATTTGTGATAGAAATTCTCCTCCTGGGAAAAGTACTTTCTATACTGTCAATTCCTTTCACTGTTATTAACCAAGTTCTGACATTCTCTCTCTCTTTTCTTGCCTATTTTGTTTGACCCTAGCTTGAATGTTAAAAGGGAAGCTTTTTTGAGCCTTCAGTGATAGGGATTTTCTTACTCACCATTCAGCTGTCTTTGGGGAAGGTGCTTTTTTTCCAGTTTTTGCTTTTGTTTATTGCTGGAACAATAAACCCTTCCTCTAAAAAACACTCAGTGGAAAGGTTTTGTCTTGTCTGTTTAGGAGAGAAACACTTTAACGAAGGAGATCTTCATTTTTTAGTTTTCCTACTCCAGAGCTAATGATTTCTAAGCTATTAACTGTGTAGTTTTGAAATCAAAAGCCTGACACAGCATTTCATAAGGACCTCTGGATGCTGGCAATCAAGACTTACTCTCTTTTTTTGTGCCACAAGGAGTCTCTCTGTGCCCACATCAAACCTTAAAGCAGAACTCTTATGTATTCTCACTACAGTCATAATCCTTGTGCTTAAATTCTAAAATAACACAATTTCACTAAGAGTGATTTAGAATTGCAAAGGCCATTATGCGGAACTTTCCAAATGGCAAAGACAAAGCATTTTGGAGTAGCTTCCAAAAAGAAGGAAATATAACAAATATTCAGAAGGCAGTTTTTTGGATTGGTTTGTTGAGGGCTCAAAAAAAATTTGAGGGGTGCCTGGGTGGCTCAGTGGGTTAAAGCCTCTGCCTTCGGCTCAGGTCATAATCCCAGGGTCCTGGTTTTGAGCCCCGAATCGGGCTCTCTGCTCCGCGGGGAGACTGCTTCCCTTCCTCTCGCTCTCTCTGCCCACCTCTCTGCCTACTTGTGATCTCTGCCTGTCAAATAAATAAATAAAATCTTTAAAAACAAAAACAAAAACAAAAAAACAAAACTTTGACTCCATTACAGTCTTCCTCAAAAATTCTCTGGGAAAAGCTAAAGAACACACTTTATTCAGATCACCATACACCGGTCCTCATTGTATCTTCTTATGCTCTACCTGCTGTGATTTCACAACTTAGATTACTTCCCTCAAGGTCATACCCAGCAAACTACTGATGAATGGGTCATTCCTCACTTCAGAAGGTAAATCAGTGGAAGATGAATATAAGCTGAGTCATATTAGAGCCACAATTAAAGACTTCCAAAACCTCAGAAAAAAACACAAAATATTGCCATGGGTTTTTTAATTCTATTAGTCATTTCCTGGCCACTCAGTCTTTCTCAGATAAAGGCAAAATTTATCGAAAACTATCATGTGGGAAAGTTCAAACAATTTTTAAAATACCATCATGGAAAACATTCACCAAGGTCTACAAACAGGAAAAAAAGAAAAGTAGGTCATTTTTTAAGTCCTTCCTTAAGACTAATAGCTACTGTTATAAGCAAAGAAAAGACAACACTAGAGAAGATTTTAGAATTCTGTTTCAAGAAACTTTTAAACAATATTCTGGTGTGGACTCCCAGCTGATGTAAAAAGATCCCTGTCCTCTCTGTGTAAATGTGTTAAAACCTGAAATAGGGAACTTGGTCAAAAAATTGTATGAGAAATTGTAAATCTGGGGAATCTCCAATATCTGGTTGAACATTTTGAGATGGACCTAGAAAAATTGATAAGTTTAGGGCCAATAACACACTTATGCCATTGAGATAAAAGCACTGGTTCCTGAAACAGAAACTGAATTGAAAGACCCTCTGTCACCTAAGAATTATAGCACTATTAATGAAGACATGTGCTGCTATATAGGAAAAAAGTAATGAGAAAAGTCAATGTCCCTCATTATTTAAAGGTAAAACTAATCATCCCTTTCACTGGTCATTGTAATACTTCTGTTTTATCTACAAGGACCAAATAGACAAAATTGTGGCTCTGTTCAATATTTTGTGCAGTTAATGCAATAGTATACTTTGTTTTTTGATATAGCCTAAACAGCGTAGTTTCTTACTTTAGTTCTACCTGACAATAAATTTTCTGTAACAGAGTTGAGATCAGCATTCTTTACTATCCCAGGAGATAAAGATAGTCAATATTCATTTGCTTCACTGGAGGGAAAATCACCAAACACTTGGACAATGATGACTCCAGGATGCGCTACTGAGGCACCATCTTATATCTCCTGGTGTTTAGATCAGGTATCTAAAGAAGTGTCCATATTGATCTACCTGATACAACATGTCAAGAATCTCCTTCTGTGTTTCACTGACTGATTCTTCTAAAATTCATTCTAAGTATTTATTGACTAAATTGGTTTAAAAAGGATGTAAAGTTTTTAAGGAAAATCTTATGTGTCAGCCAAAGGTAAAAGTTGTTTGGGAGAAAGACCGTTGACTATTCAAAATTATCCAAAACCCTTTTCTAAAAGACAATTGGGAGGATTTCTTGGATTTACTGTTTATTGCAGATTATGGGGTCCCAGTTTTTCTGAACTATTAAGGTCTTTGCATAAATTTCACTCCTGTGGAACTCAGAAGTTCAAGATGTTTTTCATAGGGGCACCTGGGTGGCTCAGTCGTTAAGCATCTGCCTTCAGCTCAGGTCATGATCCCGGGGTCCTGGGATTGAGCCCTGCATCAGGCTCCCTGCTCAGTGGGAGCCTGCTTCTCCCTCTCCCACTCCCATTGTTTGTGTTCCCTCTCTCGCTCTCTCTGCCAAAAAATAAATAAAATCTTTAAAAAAAAAGATGCCTTTATTATATCAGAATGTGCCTTCAACAGCCACCTTTCCTGGGTCTTCCAGATGATGATAAACTTTTCTTCTTATATGTCCAGGAAAGTTCAGGCCATGGTCTAGAAGCACGAATGTAAATATACCCATTAAGGATACACTGTATAGAGCCTGTCCCTTGACCCAGTAGCTAAAGTTGATTTTTCCTGCCTCTAAACAATTGTAGCTATAGCTAAATTTTTATGCTAGTGAAACTGGTCACTCTTTTCCCCTTACCCAATGACTGGGCATGTTGTGTTTTTAATGGGATTATCTATGCCCAAAGCTGGTCATCTGGATACCCTCTCCAAAATCTTGGTGTGATATTATTCGCTGAGGGGTTTTATCTTCAAAGTGAAAAAGGTCAATACCACATGTGGTTTCTCCTTTGCCCATGCAAGAATTTTGAAGTAAAGTTGTTTAGGTGTGAGACAACTGTGATTTCCTTTAATAAACAGCTGCATAATATCCCATCATATGACTGTGCCATACAGTTAATTATTAACTGAAGCCATAAAGTCAATTATTAGAAAAGAATGAAACTAAAAGCTTCATATTCAACTACAGAAAAGATTATTAAGATTCTATATAGCAAAATATATTTTATATTATATATAAATATACATAAATCAGGTACAAAATGGTAGATTGAAAGAAAATATTTATATCATAAAGTCAGGTACAAAATGATAGATTGAAAGAAAATATTTACATCATACCTGACAGATAAAGGTTAGTATGCTTTTTTTTTTTTTTAAAGGAGAGAGAGGGGGTGTGAGTGGAGGAGAGGGGCAGTGGGAAAAGGAGAGGGAGAGAGAACCCCAAGCAGGCTCCATGCCTGCTGTGGAGCCCAATGCTGGACTCAATCCCATGACCCTGAGATTATGACCTGCGCCAAAATCAAGAGTCAGATGCTTAACTGACTGAGCCACTCAGGTGCCCCAGGTTAGTATTCTTAATATATTAATCACTCCTAAGAGAAAGACAGTTCAATAGACAAATTAACAAACCTTCTAAAGGACAATTCTCAGAAGAGGAAACGTACGTCAAATATGCTAATAATCAAGAAAATGAGAAGTACAAGAAGAGTTAATAGTGAAATAACATTTTATCTATCATATTGGCCAACACTTAAAAGAATTACAACAGTTAGTGCAAGCTAAGGGCACTGGGAAAAGGCCCCATTCCTCTGCTGTGGTTGTGCAAATTGTTACAACCTTCATGGAATAGAACTTGGCAGGACCTAGTGACATTTAGAACATGCATACCCTTTGATCCAGCAATCACACTTGGGAGATCCATCCTACAGAATTTCAAGTCCCAATACATAAGAATTTATGTACAAAGAGCTGTGTCCCAGACTCAGCATCCATGCTAGGAAGTTGTTGATGATGTGTTCTTTTTGAGGCCATTGTGGGGATTAAAGATAATTTGTAAGAAGTGTATCTTACAAATTAGTTATTGGTATTAAAATATGTGGCAATGTGGAAATAGCGTGGGACTTCCCAAAGAGGACACCACCTGTCCAGTCTAACTCCTCATACATCATCCTCTGTACTTGGTGTTTCCGATAGCACAGCACCCAACAAGAGCAGCAAGGAAAGAACAGAAGGAGGTAACAGCAAGGAATCGCAGAAATAAATTCAACAGTCAAGGACAGAAGCCTGTGCTCCTTCAGCCCAGGATGGAGACACCCTAGAGGGCTAACTCCTGG